>NC_052250.1:13358905-14808072 GCF_013401445.1 Tripterygium wilfordii
CACCCCATGGTACACGTGAGCATATATGACATTGTGTATGATAACCATTGGATAATGTATGGAGGATGGAATAGCTCATCTAGCACACAACATCAAGAAGCACCTTTTCATTCTGACGTCACACGATTCCCAAAACACGGTTACGTGAGGTGGGACAGTCAATCCAACTGCCACATAATAAGGGCACTTGTAATGGTAGACAATTATTGAGCCAACAAAGATGTTGTCTTTTGCTGATGTGTCTGTATTGTAAAACGTGTTTTGCTTATGTGGCTGCATTGGGAGAAGTGTTTTGCTGATGTGGATGTATTGGTATTTGATGTTTTGATGTAGTTTTGTTGTGGATAATATGGCGGAATGAAATGTTGTTGGGTTGGGTGGAAAGAGAAAGTGTGTGGGAAGAGAAAATGTATAGAAATTTGTGTTTTGCTGATGTGGCTGTATTAAAATACATGTCTGACTTGACTTTTTGTGTAATAGAGGTGGGACCCAAAATTAATTTTGTTGGGGACATTTCCCCCTAAACCATTGCAAGGTGCCCTAAGCTCTCACTCACTCCCACTCCAAAAACAACGGAAGAGGCGGTGGTTTCCCCACGGAAACGCGTGGACAACGTGCGTTTATTTGCAATCTGTCTCAGACCGACTAGATATGGCCAAAACGTGGGGCCCATCAGATTTTCTTCTTTCTTAGTCCAGGTCCCCTCCGATCCATCAGATTTTCCATTTTGGAGGCGTTGAAGCCTATTTTTAATATATTGACTGGAGAATCGTAGCATGACTGAAGTAACTGGTGAGAAGGAAACTGAACCTATTTACATCACTGAGGTTATTTTGTGGGGGCAAAAGAAAATCCTAATTCCGTGTATGAAGAATTTTTCTTTTGCTTTCTCAAGTTCTCCTTTTCTTTTTCTGGTTGTCCAAACACGTGTATTGTTGATAGATTATTGAACTTTGACTGATCGCTTCTCCTGCACACACGGAGAAAACACTTTGTCTTGGATTTCCGTATTTAATATTAGGTATACTACTTCGATATGACGAAAAACCTACGGTATACATGCACAATAGAGAGGCCATGGAAAAGAAAACAAATACTTTAATTAAAATTTGAAAATAATCAAACTATACGGATTTTCTAGTATTTGAATTTTATGGTAAAAAATGGCAGAAACCCAACACTAGAAGTGGGTAACTTGATTCAATTATGCTTGTTCATTTGCACCCTTAACCACCGTAATAACTTCTTTAAACATGCATAGATCTGCTCTACAAATAATTTTCACTTTGGGATTGACATTTATATATATATAATTTCTCAGGTGCACGGAAGCATAAATTTTAAAGTTAACGGACTGCAAATATCAGCCGTTGGATTACACAAATGGTTGAGATTAATATATCATTAAACAACCCAAACTCACCCACCAAAATCCATTCTCCCCCAAACGACATGGGTGCCCCAACCTTTCGGCACCAGATTGAAGTTGGAGAATCGAGAATATGGCACAACAACCGATTTCATCTTGCTAGATGTGAAGATGCACTCTCAAAAATTCAAAATAGAGAGTTGTCAATTTGGGCTTTCGTCAAACTATCCCAGTTAGGTGATACAATGATTGATCTTCATGTACTTGGCAACAATGGTTAGTGGAAATTTTGAGACTTGAATATGGTGGGTTTCTTCATTTCTTGAGTTCTTCTGTATTATTGATTTAATTTTGAGAGACTTTAATGTTGTAATTTTTTTGGGTTCCCTTATATTACATAGTGTGGATCGAGATGACAAGTCTTCGTTGCTATCTCTCTATTGCTCAAACGAAGAACTTCGCGTCTTTCCCAAATCAGTGATGAATCCACTGTTTGCCAAATCAATTGCTCCAATGAAAAAGATGAAGGCAACTAATTTTAGAGTTGTGGGAGAAAGAGGAAACTCATTTAATTTTTTTTAACCAATTTCAATCTCAATCATTGATTAGATCCAACAACTGAGATTTGCAACCCATAAAATTTACAGTTATAAGTCTGCACACCTAAGAAACACTTATATATATACACACACTAGCGATGGAACAAGACTCTTTGCAAAAGCTAAAAATAATATTGCGTATTATTAATACTTGTCAGTCAACTCTGAAGACCTCATATTTTTGAAAAAAAAAATATCAGTGTTATAGTAGACCAAACACGTTTAAGTAGCGTACTACATTTATATTTTTTATAAGAGGATCGGGGAGGACTCTTTCAAGGGTTGGGAGTGAGCGGCATGGGAACGTAGTTGGTCGTTTTTGTTCGTATTTCGTCTCTTGAATAGGCTCGTCCATCAAATAGCCGAAAGAGGCCGTAAACGATCAAGGCCTCTGAGAGCGTTTGCCAAGGGTAATGTCCAATCGAGCCGAGCTATACGAAGCTTTGCTCGTTCCGCTCCGAGCTTTCATTCACTGTACACCGATTCACTGTAGTAAAGTATGTTTGTCTCATGGTTTTCTTTTTAAATTATTAGTTTTCCTTGGTTTCTCATCCACCTCACTCTACTGTTATTCACACCTACAAGGTATAGGAATGCCATGCCAAACTGTAGTTATAATAAGTTATATAATACTTTTTATAAGTTCCAAAGCAGTTGTAAGGCTTATTCCCACGGCTTCTTCCTGATGAAATAGCTGCGTATGATGATTCAATTCCTTCTCTCTTCGAAGCCATCTCTATCCTATCTGTGCACTAAAGTAAGTTCGCGAATAATGAATCAGCTGCAAAGCTTCAAGTAAGAGTTCCCTTGTGGCTGCAAAGTAAAGTACGGAATCCGCTGCAAAGGAAGTGGGCGGGCTATCTATCTCCGTGGACCTTGGTGTCAGCCCCGGTTTCTAGGCACTTGTTAAAGCAAGGGCTTTCTGATCTATTTTTTGGAGTTTGTTAAGAGTTTTGAAAACTCAAGTACGCCGCTGCTAATGATCGGATCTTATATATGTGTTTGAAATGGTCGTGATTCTGTTGAGGATTGAATAAAGTATGATGATAATCAGTTAGGTGCATAACATATCAGCTTGACATTGTGCAGTTTCTGTCCTCTACTTTTGGCACAAATTTTGCCTCTCAATTTGGTGATTTAACTTTGACCCGTGATAGAAGCAACAAATATATTTCCCAGAAATCATACCCCCGGCATGATGGGAACTAATTAAAGACAAAACTCGAAATATTTCCTCATTCTTCTTCTTCCTTCCTACTTAAAACTTGAAATTAAGACAGCACACCATACAAATACCATATTGCTTACTGTTCCTCCCTTTCATATGGGTCGGGTTCAGGATAGCTCCATAGACTCTCTCCCTCCAAATTCCCCGACGAATCAGTGTTTATCCTCGGCGGACTCAGTAGCATTCCCTCTGCCATGTCTACCAGCAACTTTGGCACGTTCAGTAATGCTTCTTCATCAATAAACTCCTGTCCAGTGCTCGCAATTCCACTGCTAGACGACGTCGTTCCTTGACCAGGATTCTGATCCGCCTTTGGTGACCGACTCGCCGCAGCACTTGCGGCTGCTGCCCGAATATCATTTGCCGACGTGGACGCGGGTACTGGGGACGTAAGTATGGAATCGGAGAAGTTTAGAGGAGTATCCGGCCCTTTTAGTGCTAGAGCCGCCACGTCATGCGCAGCTGCCGCCATTTCCGGAGTTGGGTACGTGCCCAACCATATTCGTGTCGTTTTGCGAGGCTCCCGGATCTCCGAAACCCATTTCCCGCTCTGGCTTCTTACTCCCCGATATTTTGTGTGGATCGCGGATGATCCGCCCGGAGATTGAACGGGTCTGCGAGATGGATTTGATGACGTGCAGTGTGGAGATTGGACTTCTGGAGGAGGGTCAGGGAGCTGTATGGAGGGGCATGGGTTTGGGGGTTTGTCAGTTTGGGGCATGTTTTGATGAGGATTAGAGGTCATAAATTGACATATATGATATACTCACATATAATTTTTCGGGGATATAAGAATATATAGTATGTGTTGGATTGTGTAGGAAAAGCGTGGGGAGCTTGTGTGGGATTTTGGGGCTCCTTCATTTTCTAGAGTCTAGAATTTATATCTAATGGTAGAGAAAAATTTAAATAAGTTTTAAAAATTGAAAAACAAAAATGTGTTGTGAGGTGATACACCTCTCAAATCATTATATTTCGATTGTAAACTTTATAATTTTAAATAAATTGTGAAGCTTCAAATCCGTTTGGTTGTGGGTGCACTTTTTGGTGGTGAAATATGATGTCATAATGAGACAAGGTTGCCAACACACGAATTAGGCACAAAATTATTACATAGCTATTTAATGTTAGTCAAATAACGATCACATATTTGTGGTACTAACAAAAATTGGTCCAATTACCATCCGTCCTATGAATTGAATGATCCCACCACACGTTCGTTTGCATATGTCGTCTGGAATTCTTCGTGTTCAGGCCACCTGTGTCTGACTAGAGAACTACATCCCACGCACATTAAGTTGGATCCACCAATGATGTGAGGCAGTCGTGACTACCTCATAAAAGAGTGCGGGCCGCATTTTAAGATCAAGTACCAATTTTAGCAATAAAAGAAAAAAATTCAATAAATAATAATTTGCTCACTGTTCTAAGATGTAAAATATTCGGACCTGATAGTGGGTTAAGGAATTCTTTAGGCTTGGCCCACTTTTATAAAGTGGGCTAAGCAGGTAAATGGCCTCGAGCGGACAATTCGGCCCAATCTCTATAGTTTCTTTTGTTTTTTGTATGGCAAAATCTCTATGGTTGCTGTTTCCTTATCTAGGAATAGGATCCCTGAGCGCAAAAATCAAGAACCCAATCTGTTTGTGTTCGCAAAAAAAAAGAGGGCGAAAAAAAACCCAACTATTTGAGCTTTCGCCATGGACGTTCTTCCTAAATCAACCTTCCCTCTCTTCCCCACAAAACCAAAACTCTTCACAGCAAAACCCACCAAACCCATAAAAGTTTCAGTCAAACCTCCACCTCCAGAATTCGATTTCAGGACGAATATAGTCCAAGAGTCAACAGCCACCATTGCAAGAACCCATCCTGAGTTGCTCGACTTGGCCGACGATGGGACCTTGGTACTGATAGAGAAACGCCTGTTCGGTCCAGTACCGGCCTGGAGGACTGATTTCGTTGAACCGGAGGCCATATGGTTGGTGGGGACCACGCACATTTCTCGCCAATCAGCTGCCGACGTGGAGCGCGTTGTGCGGGCAGTCATGCCTGATAATGTGGTGGTGGAGCTCTGTAGAAGCAGGCAAGTTTATGTTCTGGTTTGGGAGCTTTAATCGAGTTCTCTAAACTAATTGTTCATCATTGTTGTTTTTATTTGCTGCTGCATGACTGCATCTAAGTAGATTTTATCATGGGATGCCATCTTTAGAATGTGTTTGGATTGAGGGATTTGGAGGGGAGGGGAGGGGAAAGGAAGAGAGTTTCCTTCCAATTCCTTTGTTTGTATAGCTTATAAAAAATTGAGGGGAGGGATTTTGGAGGAAGATGTCATTAAATTTTTATCAAAATTATTTCCTCTCAAAATGGAGTCATTTGGAGAGAAGAGATTACTAATTAAGTTACTTATAAATTTAAAACCTATTTTACCCTTGAACATAACACTTAAACATAAAAAATAAGGATAAACTAGTAAATTAAACTACTTTTCTTTCATTGTTTTTTTTATCCATCCAAACATGAGAGAGGGAAATGTATTTTCCCTTTCATTCTCTTCCTTCTCTTCCTTCCCTTTCCCTTCCCTTCCGTTCCCCCCAAATCCCTCAATCCAAACACACTCTCTAGATGACTATTTACTATCCAAAGTTCAAATGCAAACAAACTTGATGGTCAATGCGGCTTAGAGGATCGAAGTTTTGAAGATAAGATAATTGGTTCATATATCACATAGATGAACAGTTTGCAACTTTGCATATCTACTTCTACGTTTACTTTGACTTTGAATTTACTTGTTCAGTGGGTATTCTAGTTGGATAAGAGTAAGAAGTTGAATATCAATTTAACAATGTTTACGTCAATCCACATCTTAACTTTAAATGTTGCAGATTTTATTTTCAGAGCTGGGATTATGTATACTTCTAATGAAGAAGAGAATGGCCAACAACTGCGTTCAAATATTTTCTCACTGAGTGGCACTGGTTTTTTTGGTGCTGTTGGTCGTAGCATTAACTTGGGTAAGCACTACTCTCATTTGTATGAAATTCTGTTCTAGTGAAGCTAAAGTGCTTATGGTTCATGTAAATGACAGGGGGTCAAACCGCATTAGTGCTGCGTTTACTTTTGGCATTTTTCTCATCTAAGTTGTCCTCTGATGTCAACCGCCCTTTTGGAGACGAGGTTAGTGAACTTGCATGCAGGAAAAGAAATCCTTGAAATCTACTTTGTGTGTCTGCATCTACAATAATATTCACAAATTTGCAGTTCCGAGCTGCGCGAAAGGCATCTGAAGAAATTGGTGCTCAATTGGTTTTGGGGGATCGTCCAATTGAAATAACTGTATGTCACATATATAATCTCAAAAATGTATTTCTATGTGTATGCATATCTGTTTCCGTACATTGGATTATTCGCCTGCATATATAGTCTTTTAAGTAGCAGAGATACTTGATTTCTTTCTATTGAACCTCTTTTTGCAGCTTGAAAGGGCATGGAAATCTCTGAAATGGACTGAAAAGTTTAGTTTAGTGACCTCAGTTGTTCGTGGAATTACCTCATCGTCTGCTGTGTCCAGGAGCAGTGTCAAGGTTTTTCTCTCGCTGATTACTTGTGTTCAGATTATGTTGAGTTTATTATGGTTGAATATGCCTTTTCTTTTGCAAAGTTCAAGCTTCTGATGGAGTATTCATGTTTACCTGTTCAATAAAGGCAATATGAAAAGAGTGGAAGATTGTTCAGTTACAAAATAAAATATTTATTCATACACAAAGAAAGAATATTTGTCACTTGGCTTATGCACGAGCCACCGACCTAATTTCAAAAAAGCAAACTACATCCAGAAATAGGAAAAGGGGAAAACACACCGAGGAATGTTTAGAGATATTTAATGGCAGGTTTATAATCACAAGCTTCCTCAAAGAATGAAATAAATATGTTTCAAGTTCCAACATAATCTTTGCATTCCTTGGTGAATCTTAGCTAATGGTAGACGGCTGCGTTTCGCATTCATACCAAAGCCCTTTGTTTCCTTTTCTGTAGCAATAGAATGTACGTGAAATGCAGGCTTTTTCTGCCAGACCCTCAATCTAATAGGGCATTAAAAGGAGAAGTACAATTTGTTCCGACATAACATCTCTCCATTTAAAACTTGGCCAAGAAGTACAATTTAGACCAATAAATATGGCCTTGCTGATGAAGTTCTAGTCGGACCTGGAATGGAAATTCAAAGTTCACCTGCGAGATTCCTAACACTTTTTAATAGTATGTTTCATCGGTTCTTAAATATTCTAATAACAATCGTTCCTGACCTCTGTTTTCAGGCATCAAGCAAAGATGACAGCACCTTTCAACTGTACGAGCAGCTAAGTTTTTCATTTCCCTCACTCTTGCAACCCCTAATACATGAGCGAGACACCGTAAGTATCATTTAATGTCGTTAATCTTTAAAGAACAGAGATGCATTTGTAAATACCAAGTTCATCAGCAACATCGTTACAACGTCTTAGTAGTGTTATCACCAACAATTTGCTGTTTGCCTAGTTCCTTGCATGGTCTCTAAAGCGGAGCAAAGCGGTGAATAACTGCAAGAGAGTAGTGGGGGTGATTGGAAAGAGCCACATGAATGGTGTAATATATGCTCTCATGTCCGATCAGGGAAATTTGCGGTTTCGTGACCTTGCCGGGAAAAGTCCATCTGGTGATAAAGCTAATGGTTGGGTAGATAGTCTTCTAAAGAGCTTGGTTAGAGACACAGTCATTGGAGTTGTGCTGTGGGAAATATATGAACAGATAAAAGGAGCTTTGTAGCATGGGAATGCATTACTCTCCTTGAATTAAGTTTGAGCTCTAAAAAGTTATTATGATCTTTATGTAAATGTCAGTTTCCTTTTCACATCTCATAGTTGAAGGGAAACACACTGTATGTCAATGTTACTGAGTTTAACTGATTTGGAACATGAAATTTTTTTGAAGTATTGCTTTAGAGGAATGGAATGTAGAGTTTTTTTTTTTTAACCGAGTATAACATCATACAAACTTATCATTTGGACATCTGATATGGGTCTAAACTCGGACAATAGAAGTTTCTCACATGAAGATATGGTAAGTTGGGTCAAAAGCTCAACGCGTGGTCATAAGAATATTGCTTCCAATGAGAATCGAACTCAGTATCTTCCGAGTCTATACGGTTTGATCCCATAATGATTCACCAACACTCAAGTGGTTAGGGAATGTGGTCATGATTGATTTGCAAGAGGATGGCAACATGGAACTCGGCTTCCTTAGATTAGAGAGTTTGAAGGCTTTCTATGTACATTTTCCGATTCCAGACCCAAATAAAATAAAATAAAATAAAAAAAGAGATCATATTTTACTTGTTGACATGGTGTTTTTCCTTAAAAATGTAAAACTAAGCATAAATGGATAAGAAAGCAATAATATCCGTCAGAATCACTTCCATATCGATGTTACCATAGACAGCAAATTTGCAACTAAATATTTTGATAAGCTATCTTAAATGGCCCAGGCCCATGATTTCCTTTCTGGGTGACCAAAGTCCATAGCCTTTTGGGACCCATTGCACTACAATTTGTAGGGTGACATAGCTGTGCAGTAAAAAACTACACTAGAGTCCGCTGTAGCTCCATTACAGTGCTCGCAGCCTCGCAGGCGGTTTGTAAAATATTTGTTAATACCGTTGGTTTTTTTTTTTTTTTTAATTACAATACCGTTGGTTGCTTTTGGATTTTGGTCCCAAAAAGCAGTTTATATTTGCTTTGTGGATTAATTTGCTTGCTTTTGGCTTATTATTTGAAGATAACTTGTGACCTTTTTTTTGGAAGAGAACTTGTTCCTTACTAGCTTATTAGATGCGATCTTATACATATATAATTAGAATAAAGTTGTTTCAACTTTCAATTATACATATTTGAGCAATATATATACGTAAATCATATTAAAAATAGTAGTAATAATAATAATTTTTCCTCATTTTAAAATTATGGTGGAGCTTTCTTTAATAGTTTAAGTTGATAACAACAATTATAATTAAAACATCACTTTGCAGTCTACTTTATTATACCGATCAATTTTCTTTTGCCGAATTTACAAACTCTAGTTCCTTCAATTAATCATTAATTTTATGTAATTATTTAAACATCCTTTATCACACGTCTTGACCTGATTTTGACAATCTAAACAAATCAACAATTTTTATGTATATATAGAAATTAATCTAATTTGATTGAATAATACCCCTCAAAAGACAAAACGAGAAAGTCATTGGAAATAAAGATTGCAAAATATTCTCCAAAGAGAAATTTTTTTCATAAACTCCTCCTATTTGCATTAAATGTCTAAAGATAGTGCAGATTGTGTCATTAATTAGGAGATTTCGGGGGGTGGTTTCATGTTTTTCTTGCTAGAATCATCTCTGCATTGCATACATTTGTTCCATATGTAAAAAAAAAAAGGTAAAAGATAAACCCTAAAAAAGGAAAATTAGAAGGTGAATATTTTGTAAACCTAACCTTTGTCCTAATCTCTCAGTATAAAAGAAATGTGAGGGTAGTTATGTGGTAATTTTTGTCTTTTGAGAACCCCATTGATCTATTATAAAGCCTTTCTCTAGAACACATAATCTCTGTGTGTGTATATGAAGAGTGCAGGTGTTTGTAAGAGAAGGAGTAAAGGTTATGAGAAAATGGAGATAGGAGTTGGGGAAGATACTTCATTAAGCCTTGATGTCACTAACAAATTAGAGACCCATGTAATGGTTGTCGATGATGATTCAACTACTCTTGCTCTTGTTGCTGCCATGCTTAAAACCTGGAAGTACCAAGGTGTGTGTATATATATATATATATGTCATGCCTTTATCACGATCGCATTTTTTGTTGTTTTTATAAGTGTAATTCATGTGCATGCATGTTTTCCCAAGAGATTTCTTCCATTTTTCGAATTATATATTCAAAGATCTTGAGGATAAGCATTCTTTTGTTGGATATAATGAGTTTTTTTTCTTCAATATATGCTTAATTTCCCTTATTTTATTTGATGTTTGCTTATTGTTCATGTATGTCATAGATCTATGTGGATAATGAGTCTTTTATGCATATTTCCATCTCAATTTAGAGATTTAATTTTGTCCCAATTTCACTCATATGTATAAAATGAATGATTTTGATTCTTTATACTAAATTTCAATTTGCCCCTTTTTTCATTTGCTAGGTCCCATATATACTGCATGGATTCAACATGATTATAGAGACTTTGCATGCATGTTTTTGAAACACTAGTTGATTGTAATTTTTTTTCCATATTAATCTAATGATTATCAAGTCTGTTTTATTGATTTAATGGATTTTCTTAATGTTTAAGGGATTCAATTTGATGAGGCTATACACGGGGACTTGAAATTAACTCATATCCAATACATATGTTCTTATATTCTACTCTATTTCTGTATTTCATTTTTCACTATAGGTACAAGTGAAAAGCCAGGGTTTACTTACCAAAAAAAGAAAAGCTAGGGTTTCTAATCGGGAAATGCTAATATGTATATGTAAATATATGTGTGCGCGCGCGCGTATATATATAGAGAGAGAGAATTAAACTTATAGATTTACCTCTTATTTCAGTTGTGGCAGTAAGAAATCCGATGGATGCTTTATCAACTCTCCGAATAAGTCATACACAATTCGATCTAGTCGTGACCGATTTGCACATGCCTCAAATGAATGGAATTGAACTTCAAAGACAAGTAGAGGAAGAATTCAAAATCCCTGTTGTCAGTAAGTCAATGTTTGACCCAATTAATGTTTTAAGTTTCAGGTTTAGAGTTGAAGGTTTGACTAATTATATGTTGTTCTTTAATAATGTCATTTTATTTAATATATATGTGTGCATATATGCAGTCATGTCATCGAACGATGAAGAAAGTGTGATACTGGAGACACTAGAGGGTGGTGCAGTGTTTTATTTAGTGAAACCGGTGACCCGCGACGATCTCAAGAACGTATGGCAATACAGTGTTTCTGCTAAGAACAAAGGCAAAGCAGCTGTTGTTGTGGAAGAGATTGGAACAAACACACACAACGATATTATTGGACATGGATCTTCATCACCTGATGATGATGATGATGATGATGAGAAAATGTCATTTGAAAATAGTAATAATAGAGATCAAGGATCTTCATCCTCATTTGCAAATGAAGGAAAAACTAGTGGTGGTGGGACTGATATTAATCGTCGTAAGAATAAAAGAAAGGATTCAAATAATAAGGGAAAATCGAAGAAAATGAATAAGGAAGACGATGGTGACGACGACGACGACGAATCTCGTGCACCCAAAAAGGCCAAGGTGGTTTGGACTAACTCTCTTCATAATCGCTTCTTACAGGCCATCAGGCATATAGGACTTGACAGTAAGTACTACCTTATTTATTTTTTGCTTTTCTTTTAGTTTATATTACATATAAATATTTTTTTTTTTTTTTATAACCGAGAACGACGTGATACAAGTTTGACATCCTTTGAGCAATCGATATGGGCATAAACTCTTACCGTCAAGCCCGTAAACACATAAATTTCTCATTTAACGACAAGGTAAGTTGGACCAAAACCCAGTACATGGCCACAAAAGTATTGTTCTCAATGAAAATCAAACTCAGGACCTCCCGAGTCCATACGGTTTGACCCTAAAGACACATATAAATATACTTGATAAAAATAAAAAAAAAAAGGACGACATTTTTATTTAATGAGTTTTTTTTTCTATATATGTTGAATTCATGCAGGGGCTGTTCCAAAAAAGATTCTTGAATTCATGGCCATGCCAGGCCTAACAAGAGAGAATGTCGCCAGCCATTTGCAGGTGAGTTCCTTGTTATATATCGTAATTATAATGTTTTCATGATCAATTTCACATCCATTTATCAAAGACTGTATATCTATTTTTCATCAATTTATATGAACGTGATATAAATTTGTTTGAAGAAAACTTAATGAGATGAATTTTGCAGAAATACCGACTCTTCTTGAAGAGGGTCGCAGAGCAGGGCACAGCTTCATGCAAGACATTGACAGACAGGGCTTTAAGGTCAAGCTTTGCAACAGGGCATCCATGGCTGATGTTCAACAATCTCCAGCAAAACTATCCTCACAATCTCAATCTCCAGATGGGAAGACAGTTCCAGCTCCAGTTCCATCCAGGTTTTGGATTCCCAGCTTCTCTCACTGCTTCAAGCCTTGGCCTTACTCGCCATCCTTATAACCAGCAGGGAGCTTCAACTTCCAACGCTGTTACGCCTCGTCTTGGATACGGACAGTCCTCCCTGTTGAACTACAATCAATCCCATTTCAGTACATCATTGTTTGGAAACCGTAATCTCGTTGATTATCAGGCTAATAATCGGTCTGTTTTGGGATCAAACTACGACGATATTAATGGAACAAGTCTCCCATCTCAGCGGGCAGCTGGTCTCTCAAATGTACTGTTGAGTGGTACTGCAAGTTCCTCATCAGGCCATATCTACCAGCAACAGAATCAAGCAAGGCCTCATCTTTACACAAACACTACTCCACTCTTCGACTTTGGCTCTGATTCCACCCCCAACACTACTAACAACAACTTTGGAGGAATCCGAGGTGCCGGTGATGGGCAGCTCATTAATGGACAAGGCCAAATCAGGTTCGATAACAGTACTAACCTTTCAAGTGGACTTGATCAGGGTGGCTATGGCTTGATGAATGCGACTAGCAATAGTAATAACAATGTGAATCTGTCACCTGTTCAGACAAACCAAATCCCATCAACATTTGGTAATAATGTGGGTCAGCAAGCAAGTGCTACAGAGCTTCCACCATTGCCACAACAGCAGTATCATGAGCTTAGTGGTAATAATAATGGAGCTGCTGGAGGAGAAAATTTTACTTCCAATCTGCTTATCAATAATAATATTTCCAATCCTCCATTTGACAACAATGCTCAACAGCTTGGGGGTACTGGTGACCTTAGTGACATTTTCTTGCAACCCACCACTGAATTTCAGGTACATTCCCATCAAGATTTCACTTCATTTCTTTACAAATTCAGAAAACCTAATTAACAATTAATCCTTGATGTGTGTAGAAACAAGAGGGGAAAAGTGTCCAGGGAGTTGACTTCATGGAGGGCTCATTTGATGCTGACGTGAGTCCAACTTTCAGTGAACTCCTGAATATTGTTGACTTCCCTAGCTCTTACCATGTTGATGACTATGATCCTTGGGATGAACAATTACTTGGCCAGGCATGTTATTCTTTATTTATTCTCAATTTAATTACTTCATTCCCTTTTTGCTAGTTTAATTAATTATTTTTACATTGTTTTTATGAAATAAATAAGCAAAAATAGTCCATAATTCGAATTGAGAAATTTAATTGCAGATCCCTGGTACTGATGAAGTGAGGAACCCTAACTTGGGTGCAAATGCATATCCTCTAGAAGGTTACACTCCAATCCTTAAAGAGGTAATTAGTCTTGCTGCTTTACGTTCATATTCATTTTTCTCTTATCAATTGCTTGACCTAGAAGTAATCAGTACTTACTGATCAATATATATATATAATGTACGTATATATATATTGTTGTGCATGCAGCAACAGAACGGGGGCTCTCATATCATGGACTCTGGCGATGAGCTCAGTCGCATATTTCAGAGAGGCAATGCAAACACGGGGAATCAGCAATCTAATGATCTGGCACGTTAACTACTAAAGCATTTTATTATAACTGATGTTTAGGGTTTCAGTACATTATTATTGTTATATATAATTGATGTTAAGTTCTAATAATCTAAGTGGGTTTAATATTAATTTTGCAGGACATGGAAGATGACTTCCTGGATGCCCTGCTAGATGGGAGTGCACCATTTTGAGGGACGTAAACCTAGTCGTGCGAAGAGTTCTATATATACATGGCCTCGTTGATTAGGTTTTAGAAAAATGAACTTGTCTCATAGTTAGTAATTTTCCTTTACAAATGACTGCTTCATATATAATATATGGTCTAAAAAATGTACCTGGGGAGGTTTTTGGTATATGGATGTTTAATACTTTAACAAAGTTTATTTGCTGTCAAAATAAATTAGCTTATAACTCTATAGGTAAGCTATTATAAATTTTGTCAAACATGCTATTTATCTCTATTTTTTATTATGCTCGATTATGGAAATTAATTATCTTTAGCCGAGCAATTAAATTGAGATATGAATGATTGGCCACATATAGTATATTCATGTCAATATTTAGATTGGATTGACTGCTTTATATTAATTGCAGTGAGTAAATTGACTAATATCAAATTTCACTCAAAAACAGTATAAACTTTGTACACAAGCACGAAAACAAAAGGAAAAGAAAAAGAAAAAAAGAAAAGAAAAGGAAGGCAAAGCATCAAAGCAATGAGAAATGATGATACAAGTAGAACCACTACAAGTAAGGCTTAGGCACTGAAGAAGTTAACAAGCATGGAAATTGAAGCTTCCGACGCCAAAACAGGTGGTTTGACTTTTATGGCGCTCATATAATCATGCAGTGACTCGGCAAAGTTTCTTTCTTTTACTTGGACCACCTGGTTGGGTTGGCTTGACTCGGTATTAGGAGGGCTCGAGCCATTTGGAGAAATTGGTTGAGCTTTCTCACGTAGCTTGGCAAGCTCACTGGTCCAGATATCAATAATCGCAGACATGGCCAAAAATCTTCTTCTTCGAAAGCTTTATGTTTTTGATTGGTTGAGAACTTGAGATTTGAAGAGATTTGGTTGGGGAGTTATATATAAGGAAGTCTTGGGATGGTAGTTCAGTTGGATTGTCCACGGCGCAGCCTTTCTGGCATGGTCTCTGTGTGCTATTTCTATAATTACTTTTGCTCTGTTTCCACTTGGGAGTCGATCCAAAGTTTCCAAAACCACGGCAAGCCAGTGGTATATGTCAACTTATATATGGACTTGTCCTTTGTAGCAAGCCCATGACGTTCCAGTTTTAGGCCAATTAAAGAAGCTGGGCTTATTTGCTACTTAGTCTTGGGTATAACCATATTACAATTGGGCCCATTACGACTCATTTTTGTCCGATTTAAAACAGAGTCCAGGTCCAAAAACAAAAATTTTGTCCAATTCACTTGTCTGGACCTTAATTCGGATTTGGTTATTGTCAGGATTTAAACCAATCTGTGGCTTTGTTCATTAATTAAGTAGTCCGAAATTCAAACCATATTAAGGTCCAAACATATAAATATTTCATAAACACGTCAACAATCCAGAACCGATCCACAATCGTTTTTTTTATACCCCAAATGAAGTGTTGTATAATCTAGGATTCCATCACAGTCATCATATAGATAGGTACGCACGTTTCATCTTTTCCGTGGGGCATGCGCATAAAATAATTACACCAAACAACATGAATTTAAAAACATGAGCATGCTCGAAAGGTGTCCCATGTGAAACCATGAATTCCAGGCCCAATGTCGTGCGAAGAACAAATCACTTTGACAAGACAAAACGCTGTAGCTAGCCAAGGAAGGAAGGGACTTGTTTAAAGAAACGAATCTTCCCATTTGTGGTCAGACCAATAAAAAATAATTTGCTAAGAAACCATTTTTAGAAAACAAGCCAAAATAAAGTTGGCAGCATGTGCAGGACCACAAAGGCTAATGTGTGTGTTAACTTGGCATAACTTTCCCGGAAAATGAAGCAGACCTGTTAACAACTCCGTATGCATTTATTAATTAGGTGTATGTATATAGCACTTGTCTTCCTCTCCTTCATCATAATCCATATATTGTAATTGTAATGAGAATTAAACTATAATGGCGGACAAGAAAGTGTACATAACATTTTTTCTAACGTATAACCCATTGAATTGTTGACCGGTAAACCCGGATCACATGGAAGATCCCACAACTTCCATAGACCAATTAGACCTGAGTCGACATCTAGTGTATGAAAATAACGCAGGCTGATAATCGCACATGCTATACTAAAGCAACATGATTTCAGGTCTGGCCCACTACATTTCATGACCAATATATATATATACTTCTCTTCTGTATGTGTGTACGTGTTTCAGATGTGTATGAACTCAAATCAGCGCTATGCTGACTCAACAAATGTAGTCCAGGGTCCCAAATGTTGCCAAACCCCGCAATCATATTCTTGTAAGAAGTGTGGATGATTATTGGTGTCTTTCTAATCATCCATAAATAGAATAGCTAGCACACATTGATACTTTGATTTGATAACACAAATCCTTGCTGGTTTTTCCTAATTTAACAAACAACTCTTGGACTATGATTTTCGTAACAACTTGGGTTTCGTTCACATGTGAAAACGAAGTTTCAAGACTAATTAATTTAGCACCTTATGGAAAGCATGCATGCATGCATTAATTATTTATTTCATTCATCAATTGAAACTTTAGTATATATTTCAACTCTTACAATCAGTTTTTCACAACGAATTATTTTTAATATAATTAATTAATTAATACCCATTCAGATTGAGCATTTGAGGGCTTAATTATCTTCCTTTCCTTCTTTTAATCAGAAAAAATATACGTATAAATCTATACTTTTTAAAATTAATATAGATGCGTAGACCAGCTCTTCCATATCCCACACGCCACTAATAAGCGTGTGTGGATTAACATTCCAAAACGGTACTCCCCACAAAAATATAATAATGAAAAGATGATAATAAAATACAACATTAAATAACAGAATACATTATTGGTATAAGAATTTCTTCTTTATCCCTTTTTTTCCCCCTCAAACTTTCTTAAGAACCAAATTAAAGGCCAAAATACCATTCTCTGCTTACACATGAAGAAAATGGGAATAGATTCCTCACCATTCTTTCCTCTCATTTGCCCCATCATCTATCTCCTCCTTCTCTACCTATGAACAAACTCCTTTAATTTGTTCTTCTTTCTCTTCTTGTCTCATGAGAAAAGGATAGACTAATTCAGGTTAAGCTTTTGGGATAGACTAAGGACATTGTGGTTGTTTATGGGGGCGGGATTTTCGAGTTTTTCCCGAGAGAATAATGGAGAAATGAGTTCTCCAATGAAACTTAATCTCGGCGATGTACCGGAGAGTTGTGTTTCGGCCATATTTATGTATTTGGATCCGCCGGAGATTTGTAGATTGGCGAGGTTGAACAGGGCTTTTCGTGGCGCTTCTTCTGCTGACTTTGTGTGGGAATCAAAGCTGCCTTCCAATTATAAGTTTCTTGCCAAGGAAATTCTTGATCAATCTCCGGAGAGCTTGGGGAAGAAGGAGATTTATGCTAAGTTGTCCACACCCAATTTCTTTGATGGTGGCACCAAGGTACATAACAATAGTCTTCATCTTTCTCATGATTTCTCTTCAATATATATATATATATATATAGAGAGAGAAATTCTCATATAAGAGTCTAAAGTAATGGTGTAAGATAAGAGTTTATGTTTACACAATTGATTTGAAACATGTGGGAACCAAAACAGTGAGCCACACTTGTCATCTCACTAATCCACACCATTAAACATAAATCTTTGTATTACACCCTTACTATAGACCCTTATGTGAGAATTCTTCTATATATATATATGTATGTAATGTATCGTGTACGTAAGCATTGATTAGAACATGAGTAGAGTTTGTTAATTTTGTGGATTTTCGGACAGCAAGCATGGTTGGATAAGAGTAGTGGTAAGATTTGTCTATCAATCTCATACCAAGCGTTGAGAATAACCGGTATTGATGATCGGAGATATTGGAGTCATGTTGTGTCCGAGGAATCCAGGTGAGATTATTTTAATTTAATTTAATTTTTCATCTTATAATCATTGATTATTGGTTATATAAGAGTTACATGGCTGACTATGGTAATTAAACAAAGTAATTTTATACTTGATCAAAGCTTCTTTTTGTGAGCAGTTAATCAAACCATTTAATTATAGTGTCGGTTGCATTTGTTTTGTTTTGTTTTTTTTTTTATATATATATTTTTATATGAAGGTGGTTCCTTCACGCGTCTTCTTGTAATAAATCGAGATGAATTTGTCCACATAACGCAACGAAAGTGACGAGTAAAAAAATAAACAAATTAAGTAGTAATTTTTTGGGTTACAAAAGAGGACTAACTAGCTGTGATTTGAGGACTCCGTAATTATGTAAAGTCTACAATTCTCATTTAATAATGGAGAAAAAAAAATCAACAAATTTTAGAAATTGGAAAACAAAATTATAGTGTAATGTGACACCATACAAACCATTAGATTCAAACTATACACTCTACAATTTTTACAAATTGCGCCGTCTCAGTTCCAGTTGGTTCAAGCTTCAAGATGCAGATATTCAAAAATTTTAGTATTTTAATACATCCCGTCATTTTAGCAATACAAGACTATTCAATATATTTATTACTCCGATGACTTGCCTTAAGATTAAAGAATTGTTTTTACATTCTTATTTGTTGATAGATGAATGCCTTGTGTTATGAGTCATTGACTAAATTATTATTTTTTTTGGAAGTGTAGATATCAAGCAATTGCGTATCTTCAACAAATTTGGTGGTTTGAAGTGGTGGGTGAAGTAGATTTTGAATTCCCACCAGGAACATATAGCCTCTTCTTTAGGTTACAACTAGGCAAATCCTCAAGAAAATTTGGTAGGAGGGTGTGCAATGTTGATCAAGTCCATGGCTGGAACATTAAACCCGTCCGATTTCAACTATCAACATCCAACGGCCACCGTGCTTCATCGGAGTGTCACTTGCATGAACCAGGTGACTGGCACCACTACCATGTGGGTGATTTTGTAGTGCATACCCTCAACACACCAATGAAGATCAAGTTCTCCATGATGCAGATTGATTGCACACACACCAAAGGTGGTCTATGTTTAGATTCTGTGTTTATATACCCAAGTGAGTTTAGAGAAAGATTCAAATAGTTGTAAATTTTAAAATTTATTAGTTTTTTAGGCATATGTTACATAAAAGATTTGATTTAGAGTTGAGCATATGAAGCTCTTGAACGCAAAGTGGATAAAGATTTGGTGCTTTTTTCCTTTTGGCTTTTGGTCCATAAACTTTCTATATTTGAAGCTAAGTTATGTGCAATGTGCAGCATGATTCTTGCTTTTGTTTTTGACTGAATGTTAATTAATTAGGACTTTGTTGGGAGTTTTTGTTAAAAGTTGTTGATACTTTTTTTACATCGTGTGAATCTTTTCAAAGCAGAGCCCTTTTAACCCACCTTGATGTAGAACAATATTTAGTAGTTTTCTTTAATTAGGAGAGTTAGTTTAATTATTTCATCTACTTATTATAAGTCTATTTCTATTACAATTATTAGGTGTTTTACTAGTAAATAGGAATTTTAGTCAAATTAAGATTTCTTTCTTTTTAGTATTTATAAGGCTGTAGAGCTGTAGCCATTTTGGCAAAGGTAGATATTGATGAATTAATAATATTTTGAGATTTCTCTCAACTTTTTTGCTGGATTCCAAGTTATGTTGGTTTAGTCGTGAACTAGCCAATCGACCCGTTCTTCCGCACTGCATCAGTTGGTATCGGAGCAGGAGTTTGCCTCTCAAGATGTTCAACGGTATCGGAGCAGGAGTTTGCCTCTCAAGATGTTCAACGACGAAGGAGGAAGAAGCCCTATAGTCGTTGGACGAGGGATTAATGATTTTTGGGAGGCGTTAGAGAAGATTCAAGGTTTGCTTAATCAACTCAATTTCAACCAGAATCAACCAATCAATGGGTACGGCGTTCGTGATGTTACACGAAACCAACCTTTTGATCCATATGTTTTGAAGACTTTGAAAGATTGGATCTACATGAGTTTTTCTCATCCGAACCGTAACTCGAGGGTGAGTTATTTTCAAGTGGAGGAGACTGATGTAGGACGATATTTAGTAGTTTTCTTTAATTAGGAGAGTTAGTTTAATTATTTCATCTACTTATTAGAAGTCTATTTCTATTAGAATTATTATGTGTTTTACTAGTAAATAGGAATTTTAGTCAAATTAGGATTTCCTTCTTTTTAGTATTTATAGGACTGTAGCCATTTTGGCAAAGGTAGATATTGATGAATTAATAATATTTTGAGATTTCTTTCAACTTTCTTGGTGGATTCCAAGTTATATTTGCTTTGTCGTGAACTAGTCAATCGATTCGTTCTTCTGCACTGCGTCACACTTAAGAGGAGTAAATCTCAAGACATGTGCACTGCATTCTCAGAAGTTCTCTAGTTACACGAGATTGGGATAAGTCATTGACATTTTATCAGAATGTGCAGTACCAAAGTGTTGGCAAGGAATTTCGAACCTAAAACCTATAAGTTTACATAGAATGTCAAGAACCAACTCAAGCAATCCCTAAATATTTAAAGTTGTTGATACTCGATAGTAAATGCACACACAAAAAAATAAAATAAAATTATATGCCACCACGGCAAAAACTTTGTGCATTCATCACTTGTGGGTTGTATAGGTCAGGTGGAAAAGTAGTGTCACAATACATGGGCCACATTAAAGTTTGTTGCCACTTGGCAATACTTATCCAAAAGTTCAAAAGGCCGGACCCCACAAATTGACAAGCCTTGTTTCAAATCTAAAAGCTTTATAGGCCCAAGATTTACTGGCCCAATCAAGTTCCAACAAGTCCCTTTCTCAGTTTCTCGAGTCGTTGCGGACCTTAATTAAATGAACTGGTCCAAACTGGCAAACTCCAAAGACGGCCCCAACTTGGTGGCTTGCTGCAACGCCCTTTTTTGAAGAAATTTTGATTTGTTGTGAGAAGTTCAAACTTTTTTTTAACGATGAAATCGTAGTCCATTATATTTGAGTGTGCATTGGATAAATCATAAGACCTACGCAAAGGTCCACAAAATCAGGCAGACTGATACGGTAAGTATACGAAAAAATTCATGTGTGAACTAGAATTTGAAACCTGGTCTTTATCACTAGGTCACACCATGATTGGCGGGATGGGATTGTTTTGTTATTTGGGGGAATTGTTATTAACGAAAAGGATATCAATCGTCTTCAACGCAACCATGTTGAGCACTCAAATTGAAAGTTGATGTCGTCATTTACACATTAGAAAGTGACGACTTACTACAAATGGCATAAAACACAAGGAGAATGAACCATTCAAATCATATTAGGACCAAACTTACTTAAACAGTTCTCAGGTTTTTGTCCAATAGATTACACTTGCAAGACTAGACCCAAAAACAGGAGGAAAAAAAAACTCAAAAAGGATTTTAAAAAAACGGAAAACCTAGTGAGGCACAAATGTCTCAACGTCAACACAGGTTCCATATACTGAGGATCTTCTTTTTTTTTTTTTTTAAAGAGAAGGAAAAGAAAAGACAGCTACTCCAAATATTCTGTACAAAGATGTATGACTAACACTGACTAAAGAACACCAATAAGTAGACCCAGCAATGTTAGTCATGCCTTCCAGCCATATCCGATATTATCGTCAAGGTCACTGTTAAAAAAACCATTTTCTGTGAATTCATTGGCTATATCTTGAGCAATATCCTCCGGCAAATGGAGATTCTGAGGCAAGTCTGATGCTCGCTGGTTAAATCCATTATTGCCACCAGCAGGAGAAGAATCACTATTTGAACCAGCTTTAAAACTGTTGCTCCGGCTGGGAGCAGGACGCACAGCTCCTCCTGACACACTAGGGGTTGCTGCCGAATTATTGTTTCCACATCCCATTCCACTTCTCACTGTACTCTGTCCCACAATCGACTGCTGCTGGACACCTGCACCATTGTTACTGGACATCTCTTGTAGCATTTGCTGTATCATCTGCTGTTGTAAGACCTGGCTGCCTTGGGAAGATGGCGAATGGTTCTGCTGGAGAAGGTTATTAGCACCCAATGAACGCTGCGACTGCTGTGAAGTTAGATGGGGGCTTGAATAGCCACTACCAGGCAAGTTCTGCATTGACCCAGAGATGAAAGCAGTGGTTCCTTGGAAATTTGAAGTTGGAGTTTGGTTGGTACTATTAAAAGATGATGATGCCTCTAGTTGAAGTGAGTTGGGATTTGAACTCATTGAATTCTGCCTCATGAGCATATTCTGGTAATTAGTCAGTGCCAGAGCAGCCTGTGCTGAACCACTTAAAGCACCCCTACCAACCATCTGATGGTTGTTGCTCATATGGTTGTTTCCTCCAGGTTGCAATGCCATCAATTTGTTGAGGGTATTTCGGTCAGTTGGCAGACCCTGGGCATTTGCTAGCTGCTCCATTTCCTGCATCTTTTGCATCTGGAGCTTAGCTGCACTGGCATGTCGAGGATAATTTTTCAGACCATCTGCAAATAAGAGTCACAATGATGTAAGCATAATAGAGAATATTTTACGAAAATGAAAGCCATTTAACCAGACCAAAACATTTATAGAAGGCCCTAGAGGAGCGTCCTGTATCATAAGTTAAATGTATTGAGAGAGACAAAGTGCATTGAGATCCTGAGATTTCTCAGCTGCAGTAACATTAACGCTAGAGAAAAAACTTGTCAGTTACAATATAGAAATCATTGATAAGCATAATTATTTTTTCTTGTCACCTTTTAGAATTTAGATGCAAATTTAAATAATAATATAATATCTAGGTGAAAACAAGTCACTTAAGATGGACACAGTCCAAAGCCAAACCATAATGTAGAATTAACATGAGGACCACATGCGCTTCATCAAAAAATGCAATGGAAGATTAAGCAACACCAGCCATAAAGGGTTTACCAATAGGTCCAGCTTTGTGTTCCTTGCAGTAATCAATTAGATCTTTCATGCTGTTCACGACTTCGGCAATCTGTCACAAATTGAAAAGAAACTTACAAAAATAGAAAGTATACAGCAAGAGAGAATTGAATTGGTACACCATGTAATCCTCCAATCATACCTGAAGACACCTGACATATCTTTTGGAGAAACCAAGGTCATTTAATGACTGGAGCTCCATACTTTTTGCAAGCTGACGACCAGCTGTCAAGACCCTAAACAATAATCAATATTGCATCAGTTTAACCTTATTGCACCAGAGACTAAATTCAGTCTGGTCTAACAAAATTGTGGCAAAGACAAGATTGAGCAGCTAATGATGACTATATGCAACCCATATCACACATAAACGCATAGCAATCCCTTCATATTATAAGCTTAATCAACATATCATGACAAGGACAAGGGCCTTTCGGAATTATAATGCACTTTTCAGCTGCCAATCTCTTCGATGGGGAACATAGTTCTATGCTCGCACAGCACTTACAGAGGATGGAATGTCAGTTGCTATAAACAATCAAGTCAACGGTCGATGGTTACCACATATTATTATACTTAAAAGAGTCCATCCAAGCATGCTGTCAAAACCTTCCATGTTCACTTCCATATCTTCATTGTAGCCATAAACCTGAAGAATAAATAAATGACTCCCAAATTTCTAATCGTGAGCTATGGTAACCTTTTGATTGAACTACTCTAAATTAACATACACGACGCCCAGTGAGGGAGCCATGTGCCCCGGAGTTGTTACCTTCTATCACAAAAAAATGGTTTTGGTCGAAAGATCTAACTAGTATAAAATTAAGAAGGGGAGTTATTTGATAGTTACTAACATATTACTGTTTGTTTGCAAGTCCTGCTGAGAAACCCCATCAGATCCACTTTCAGCAATCGTGCTCTGACACTTTTGAGCAACCTGAAGCAACTGGTTCACCTGCAAAACAACAGACATGATTTCATAATTTCAGATAAAGATAATTACACCTGCCATTTCTTTTCATGTGTAAAGGCACCAAAAGAGTGCCAACCCAAGAAGAAATTACAGCTAGCATTTTCCTCGTTCAAAGAACAACTTTTGACTTAAACCTAGAACCACAAAGTGTAACCATGGACCTAAACGGCTAAAACTACAAAGACTACATAACGGTAATAACTAATAAAGAAGCATAATCATCGAACAATAGATAAAAGCAAAGAAAAACTAATAGCAAAAAATGAAAGTAGTGGCAGTATCAAACTAGTTACGACAAAAAAACAGCACTTTGGGACAGCAAAATTGCGATCAAGTTATTGTAGCGACAACCAGAAAACAGCAGTAGAACAAAATTTACTTTCAATGTAAGATTAATCTTTAACAATAAAGCTAAAGAACATAACAGCAACACACACATATTCATACGCATTCACTCTCTAAGGCTGTGTATGGCAACTTTGACATTGATGCCGGTAAAAAGAGGAAATTCCACCCCCAAAAGTGCCAATATAATGGACCTCAAAGATCATGTTGAGGTCCGTTCTATAACCTAAAGAGAAGATTCCTTACTTGTTTCAGATTCATGAACTCAATAATATTAGGAGTACTCAGCAATTATGAGTACGCATAGTTGTAAAAATTGTGTATCGGATTTTATTTTTTTTTTAATTTTCCATGTATCATATCGTATAGAATCTTGTAAGTTCTTCGTACACTAAGAATTCACTCTATACAAATATAGTTATGTAAATTATCATAGGTTTTATCTTGTTGAGGTGAGAAAAACCTCTTATTTATTGTTAAATGGGCTTTTTCTTGTACAGGCCTAGCAGAAATGGGTTCTAGATAAGCGAGGTTTGATAGATAGTTGACCCACCACTGATGACAGCCACTTAGACAGTCATTCTAGTCTCTCACAAAATCCAAATACAGCAACCCACTCTCTCTTTGGTTTCTCTGCCTCCTCTCTTTCCATTGCTTCACGCATCATTGAGGCCTCAATTCCTCTCTCACTCCTTACGTGAAAATCAATGCATAGACTCCCAGATCAGAGAACTACCTTCTTAAGCTCGAGTTCCAAAAAAAAATGATATTCTCTGTTTGATATAAGCACTGTGCAGGTATGAAACTCCTGGATAACCCCTTTTATGTCTCTCTGATATACAAACACCCATACTGAATCACCATGTAAAAATCATAGAAATGATACATCATACATGTTGTAATGTACGATACAGGTTTGATAATTAAGAACATACGATACAACTCACCGATACGCATGGGCTCATTATCATTAGTATTGTACAATACTTACGATATTGATGTTGAATGAATTGGCTTCTTTGACTCGGTCAAATGGTATTCTTGTTATTAAGTATTTTATGTTGTCCTGTTGTGTCTTTGTTCATAAGGTTATTGTGGTCTTTTCTTATGTTCTGTATTTAGGGTATATTCATGTTTTGTAGTTGTATCCGTATCTGGTAATAGAGCTCTGCAATTATCTGCAACTCAGTGTATATAGAAAAACAATACCATCTGATCTATTGAACAATTGTTTTCGTTCATTGAAGTATTGAAGTAAAGGATTTGAAGCCGAATTTAAAGATCTGAAAAGTAGTATTTGCTATATTTCTTGGGTTGATATAGATGCTGCTAAAAAGTGTGAGATCAAAGTGGCCAGGATTCCAGTTGATTTGACTGGGAATGCACCTTCTTGTGCAGAAATGGATACTAATCTAATTTTGAGCCTTCTTCGAAAGCAGAATCAGATTAATATTTATATGAAGCAGAAAAAGCTTGGAAAGCCAATTGGTAATACTTTACTTGGTAAAATAGTCTATATTATGGGATTTGGCAATATTGGAATTGAGCTGGTCAAGCGCTTACGACCATTTGGCGTAGAAGTTATTGGCAAAAAAAAGGAGCTGGGTTACAGGTCTTCTCACAAAAAGTGAGGACATTGATGTTTTGGTTGATGAGAAGGGAAAACATGAAGCTATATATGAGTTTGCAAGCAAGGCTGTCATAATTGTTTGTTGCTTGTTTTTAAACAAAGAAGCAATGGCCATTGTAAACAGGCCATTCATATATTCTATGAGAAAGGGTGGCCTTTTAGTGAATATTGCTTGAGGGGGATTGCTAGACTATGTAGCTGTTGTCCTTGTGGTTGGCCACTTGGGAGGCTTAGGCATTGATGTTGCTTGGAGCCTTGGACTGAGTCATTGACCCTGATGATCCAATTTTAAAATTTGAAAATATTCTAATCACATCCCATGTTGCAGGGGTTACAGAACATTCTTATAGGTCATTGGCTAAGGTCTTTGATATGGATGAAGAGGTTATGCCTACTGACAGAGCTGATAATATCAAGACTATTGTAGAGAAAAATGAGTTGAAATCAGAACCAAATGAAACTCTTGCTCCAGGTGTTGTGAAAGAGACATATGATAAGCATAATGGGGCAAGGAAGAGTATATCAGAAAGATCTCTGGTATGTGGGAATGCAAAATTGTCGTTAGGTGTAAATAATGATAATCCTTCAATTGTGGTGGGTGAGAGTTCTGGCATATCTGATGGGTTTGAAGAGAAAGTCCGGACCTATATGGAAGGTGTGGTGATTGACTTTTTTCAGACAACTATCAGCAGCCTAAGAAAGAAACAAGAAGAGCTAGCCTCAATCTTACGGCAAAGATGAAGCAACAATATGTGAATTGGGTGTTGAAGATAATTCAGATGGAAAGATTGACTGACTATAGTTGCAATTCTGAATACTTGCTCGAAAGCAAAAAAATGATGGCTAAAAAGGATGAGTTCATGGCTCGGGTTGAAGTTGGGTATTTAAGTAAACATATGTGTTATGCATCAAGGTTTTGTTCTAAAAACAAGAATGACAGCATATTGGAAGGATGTTTTGGGGAGGTTTGTTGATAACTTGGCCATGCATTTGCTGTTTAGGGTACACAATCATGTTGCTGTGAAACTTGGTAAAGTTTTTGAGCTCATTGTATCTCAGGTTGATAAGGTGAAGGTTAATGGAAAGCTAGTCACTTTGGGCATGTCGTCGTTTTCTTGGTTGTTGATTGTCTCGTGAGACCTCAGTCTTCGGTGATATCAAAGATGCAATTCAGGGGGAGTGTTGAATGAATTGGCTTCTTTAACTCGGTCAAATGGTATTCTTTATGTTGTCCTGTTGTGTCTTTGTTCATAAGGTTATTGTGGTCTTTTCTTATGTTCTGTATTTAGGGTTCAATATTCATGTTTTGTAGTTGTAGCCGTATCTGGTAATAGAGCTCTGCAATTATCTGCAACTCAGTGTATATAGAAAAACAATACCATCTGATCTATTGAACAATTGTGTTCGTTCATTCAAGTATTCCCAAGAGTTCATACTATTTTTTCTTGTTTACATAGCCAACAATTGACAACTATGTGAGTAGGGGACCGTCATATAAACGCTATTTGTAACTCTTACCACTCAGATTATGAGTAGGGGACTAGTCTGTATGAATGCATATTCTGCCTACACATCCCATGTATGTCCCACCTACAGATACCATACATTAAGGTTGTGCTTGGGAGTTTTCTCAGATGTGGTTTTAGGTCTTTTGATGATATGTGTTACGAGGTGTTTCGATGGTGTGTGTTTTGGGGTGTTTTAAATTATGGATTTTGAGTGAGATGATAATATGAGTCTATACTTGAGAGTTTAGTTCCTATGGTTTCTCATAGGTTCCATAAAGAAGTAAATGTCACAAACGTCCTTATTTAATGTGTTTTAATGAGATTTGATGTCATTAATTGACCGAGGACATTTTTCTAAAAAATTCATAAATCATGAATACACCATCTAAAATACATCAAAGCACCTTCCAAAGGGTTCTAAGGAGTTCCTCAAACCCATGAGAACACATTTGAAAAACTCCCAAGCATGGGCTCTTCAAGAACACTTCAAAACCCAACCCATAAAAACACCCAAAAACCTAGGAAAACTGAAACTCCCGAGCATAACCTAAAAGCACCCTAACGCTAGAACTACTCAAGGAGATGATCAAAATTCAGGATCACATCAAAAGTGCAACAGTAATCTATCCATCACAGTGGCTCCAATCAGTTAATCACACCTAGAAACAGAAGTAAATCAAGAAGGAAGAGAGGATTTAGAAAATTACAGTGATGTGAAATGACTTTTGTTTAGATATTTCACCATCCTAAAATAATCCATCAAATGGACTCCTATCGTCTTCTGTCAAAAACTTTTGAATACAAGAGAGCATTATTTTGTGTTCTTGCCAGAGAGTTCCTCAAAGTTGAGGCTTCTCCATTATTTTCTAGTGCATATTGCAGACAATGAAATTTCTCAGCACACATGTTCCTATCAGACATTAGGCCCTGTAAACTTTAAAGTTCAAATTGATTCAGGCGGGACATAGACCAAATGGTTAAAGAACTGTCTTCCAAGATTCATCTTTATCTGTGCCTTTTCTTCTCTCAGATTATCAATAAACAACTAACACTCAAACTTGGCGAACTAAAAGGTTGCAGGCTCATTATTATGTTATATAATGGAGTATCGAAAAGCTTGTCAGATCAAACAAGTTTAAAAAATAAATAACAATTAATATAGCATGAGAAATCAGTACCTGGGGAGCAACCAACCTACGGGGGAAAAGTTCTTCGTGGCGCCGCGCACAAAATTCCCATGACAGTATCTAATGATGCATGACATGTCAGCAACTTATTTGAGCAAATATAGCAACTGTAGTTTAATTAGACTAGTACTTCAGTTCACCTTCAAGTCCTGGGTGAATACAATTCGGAGCTGACCCTCACGAACAACACGAAGTTGCTCATACACACTCTCTTGAACTGCTTTTCCGTATTCTAACAACATTATTCCCGACATAAATCTGTATTCGCGTGGCAAGTCCAAAAACAAAAGCTCATCGATCACACCACTGCCAAATTTGATTTCATTGAGTCGTGGAAGCACTTCAAAGGTTGCCTCTGTCAAACCAAGAAAATCAAAATAAAAAATCAATTTCGATGGGGAGTTAAGGATAAAAAAGAGACCATTCAAGCCATCAATTCAAAATTAAATTGAATCTAGTGGGATTTCATAACTAGAAATGGATGCCTGAATCTGTAGACAGCATTACACCTGGAGGAGACATCAAAGAATTGCCATTTATCTTTAAGTAAATATACTATTTTAACCCTCAAATTTAAGACCTGAGAAGGATGTTATTGGGGAAGGAGGGGGATCAAGGAAAGAATAATGATGACTCATCAGAAAGGTTCTGAAATCTGACATCAGGTTACAATCTTGATTGGTATGTCTAATAACTAACCAAATCACAGAAAAAAAATGCCTGGTAAGTATACGACTGAATCGCTGAAAATTTAACCAGACAAGAAGTTACTTATTACGCAAATGTAAACAATTTGGCACTCTCTCAAAGATAGTGCATAGAGATTTGTATCCTTCCAATGCTTGAAATGGCATGACATGCTCTATACAAACATTTTAAAAAAAACTGTACCAAACAGCCAAAAAGAAGAATGACCAAAAGAATGAACAATCTCAGCCAATTACCTTAACACAGCAAAACTGTCTTCTTTCTTTCCAGAAAGGCATAGGATTGTAAGGGGGGCAGGTTCCAAACCATAAAAAGGTAGCCTTATCTTCTTCTTTTTTTGAATAGAAAATTTATATTAAGGCAACAAGCAGGGTGCAGACCAGGATTACACAATCTCTAGAGTCTAGACTTATAGCCACAAGAACATTGTTACAAAGGGGGGAAGGGCAGGGACGTAGCCTTATCTAACAAGCATAGGAGCAGTATTGGTAAACAAAGAGTAAACCACTTCAAGGAAGTTAACATGTCAGAAACCTAAGAGAAACCCCAGGGAATGCATAGCAGATGAAAAATTTTATATGTCTCTACTCCACCAGTTCAACCTCGATGGAATAACCCTATGAACTGCAAACATGTCATGGTTTTCTAACTTCAACTAGACAGGAATATACAAACAGATGAACTTCTATTTATGAAGCTTTAGTGACATCACTTTTTCACATCCAGGAGACACGTACATTAATGTGGGTTAAATATATGTTGTTTTCACGACTGCTCAAAGTTATCATTCTGACATCTTTCACACAGTCAATTGTATAAATTAAAGAAGCGGATTTCACCATGAGATTCTAAGAACCAGTCAAGTGATAGAAATGGGAAACTGGGTAGGATATTTCTCTTAATCCCTGAACACATCAGAATTAAGTCAAATAATTTCCACAATCTACTTTTAAACAGAAACTTTCTACAACCACCAGGCAACATTAAAGATCTAGAAGCCATTATCTTACCAAATCCTTTTCCAGATTTAGAGCCACAGATTTCACACTGCCATGCATCCTGAAATAAAATAAAATGAAATTGTTCAGAGGAAATGCCAAAATAATACCATGTAATGAAAGTACGAATTATTAATTGGAGAAAAAGACACATATTATTCAAGTCTATCTCATTACAGTAATTAATAGATGATACCTCCATTAGGGCTAATATCAGCTCAATTAGAACTCAAATCTAAAAAATATAATAAAATGAGAGGGGAGAGGCTTTGCAATAATCATCATATAGAAACTGACCATAGCTGCCTGGGGAAAAACACCAAGAGCATGATGACCAACATTGTCATACAAGGACAAGCACCATCGCTTCTTTGCACGAGGAGAATAGTACTCAGCAACAAATTTCCTCCAATAGGCAATAGAATTATCCTGCAAAAAAATTTAAGCATAAGAAAAAATTTTCAACTTTCTTTGAGAAATCAAAAGAGAAACATTAAAATGAAATGATGAACAGTGAGCCTGTGGAAGGATGAGCATAAACTTCATCAAATAAACACAACTCTAGTTTTGCAACAGAGTGGTATGTAAATAAATTTCAGTAACAGAAAACGGCATCAAAGAAAGAAACTCACTGGTGGCCGTTGCCGCTGATGATATAGGTACTGCATAAGCCTACGGGCACATATACCACCATCAGGACGCTTCATAGCAGATACTGGCTGCATGGCTTGTTGTTGCATTTGCTGCCTCAACTGCATCTGCTGCTGCTGCTGCTGTTGTTGCTGTAATTGGGTTCTTTGCAATTGTGGCATGGACTGCAGAATCTGCTGCTGTTGCCTCAGTCTCTGCTGCTGAAGCAGCACTTGTAACTGTGGATTGCGGCCTTGCAACTGCATGGAATCCTGCCTCTGCAGTATCTGTTGCATGATATCTTCTTGCTTAATATCCAATCGTGGCTTCTTATGTGCCTGGGTAATATTGTTAGGATCTGAAATGAAGGACCCAGGGGCCCGTTGGCCCATGGGTAGTGCAACTTGGCCACTTTGTGATGTGGGCAATGACGTAGCACCGGAAACCCCTAGTTGTTGCAGCTGCTGACCCTGCCGCGCATGTTGAGCAGACACGTCTTGATGATTTCCCTGCTGTATTATAGAGGACCCATCAACAACTGATGAACCTGAAACACTTATATTATTGGATGAAAATGACATTGGCGATGCTGGTAACCGCATATATGACTCAGTATTGATGCTCGCGCTTCTCTGCAGATGAGGACCCCCAGAAAGTGCAGAATTTGCATCTGTAACCAAAGAACTAGCACCCACACTTGGTCCTGAATTTGCCACACTATTCAACATTGCATTGTTCTGATCCCCAGAAAGAAGACCTAGATTGGGACGTCCAGTTGTGGGAATAGAGTTAGGCGAGTTTCCAAATGATGAACCCAAATGAGAATTAACAACAGTCTGGTACTGCCCATCTCCTTGGAAGAAAATTCCAGAACTCGAGGAAGAATGGGTTAACCCTCCAGCCACCCGAGAAGGGGCCATTGAAGGCACCGTTCCCTGGCGGCCAGAGTCCAAGTAGCTCTCCAGAGCCAGGCCTAACTAGTATATACAATTGTAATTTAAGCTCAATCTTCTCAATATCATAAAAAATACTATACTTGTGCAAAAAAAACAATCCCCTCAACACCAATCACAACTACGACAGGCTAAAGTAATAATACTGATATTCCCACTTCAGCAACGAATGAGAAACAGAAAATCTGAACCCTTGCGCATATACTGCCAGCGATCAAGAAGCAGATTATTACGAATTAACAAGCCCTTGTGATCAAATGGTGTGAAAGGTTTCCTGAATTTACAAGGCCCAACGTACAGGACAACAACATCAATATTAGATAAAACCTACATGAGAAATATAGTAAAATATTCAAAATTTTCCTCAGCTACGTAAGTCAGGGTAAAAAAGCATAGCAAATCCCACAAACAAACAAACAAACAAAGTACGGTTTCCTAAATCCTAGCTATATCAACAAACCCTAATTTTCAACTCAGGTAGCTGCAAAGGTCGACTCTTGCAAAGGAAAGCCCTAAATTTACCAGCCTCAGAAATGCCTACTAGCGATCAAAGACCAAACCTAAAATAATTGAACTTCCAACTATGATAACCCTCAAAGAATAAAGCACATTGAGAATAGGAGAGCTTGATCGTGTGGGAATCGATTAGCTATATAACAAGAATCCCAAATTACAAAAATAAGGAAAATTAGTGGACTAAGTAAACTTCCTTAAGCCTAACTGAAATCAAACTAATAAAAGAGAGGAATAACGAAACTAAATATTGGAACAATTCAACAAACAATACGCTATTTCAGTTCCATAGATCGATCAAAAAAAGACAAACCTTGAAACGAGGCAATTAACTTTAATATGTTAAATATATGTTCTTGGAAAAAATAAAGACTGAAAAGAGACTACGAACCTTGAAATCGAGAGCTGGAGAAAAATCGAAAACCATCTAATTTTCTCTCTCAATTTGCAAATCGAAATCGTAATCGCATGTGCGAGTTCGAGGGATATATCTAGCGGGAATTGCAGAGGATGAGTTACCGGCTGCACGGGTAGCCAGCTCTATGTCACCGGATATATCGGGTGGTAGAAGAGACACGTGCCAGGAGCAAGACTGGAGAACGTAGTCGGTGCTAAGATCTCACGGTGGCGAGGGGAGCCGTGTATTATGTGGCACAGTCCGATTGGCGGATCTCGAGGGTTGTCTTTTGACGGGATATTACCTGGGTCGGTCTATCAGGGTAAACATAATCTGCGGTGGTGTCATTCCACCTTTTTTTACAACCGACTCAAAGCGCCATAGCGGCCAATTGGGGGAACATCTAGTATAATAATGATATTTTAGAGGAGAACGTGTTCGAATATCATAGGTTTACATCTTTACTAAGATAAGGTTGTGGCATAGACAATCGTAACTCAGTACTAGATAAACGATTGAGCATAGACCGTCAGATTGACACGCCTGATCATTAGACGCACAATAGATAGAAACAAAGACTCGTGTGGGTTCAGGAACTTGCGTCAGTGCAAGCATAATGACAAATGGCTCCATTTGATAGAGAGAAAAAATTGATCAATGTTAACGGGAAAGTTATGAAAAAAATGTTGAGTTTTAAGTTGTGAAATATGCTATTAAGTATTTGATGAAGTAAAAGTTGATGCTAACGGAAAAACGGTTGAAATAAAGTATTAAATATTAGTTTTTTATTTTTATATTAAATAAAATCTAATAAATATAATTCTTATTAAAATTAATTTTAAGTATTAATTAATAAATATTTTTAAGTATTAATTAATAAAATTTTAATATTTTTTATTTTAACTAAAAATATATAATTAATAAAAGTTGAGCATGGACCCCACATTATTAACAAAATATATAATTTACATTTAAATGTATTAAATATATATTATTAAATCTGTAGAGCCCACATTAATTTATATATAAATTAAAAGAATCATGATGACTGTGGGACCCACAATAAAAAATTGAAAAAAAAAATGTTGAGTGTTAGCATCAAGTAAGCTCCAATGACAAAATGACAACAGATCCGCTGTCAAAATGACAACAAATCCGCTTTGAATGTTATGTTGTTTGACAGAGCATTAGCCAACAGCGTTTCGTTTAGTAGATCCGCTGTAACAAATGCTCTGAATATATATGAATAAGCTTAATTTCTGTTTCTTAAGGTTTCTTTCCAACTCTTAAGACTAAACATTCTGTCACTTTACCTCTTTTTTAATTTTACCCTTTGTTTCCTTTTATTTTCTTTTATTTTTTTAAATTTATTTTGGGCCATATTGGGTTGGTGTGGCTTCTGAAGTATGAGAGAAGCAAATGAGTGTAGGCCTAACAAATATTATTTGCTCATAATCATCACATAATCTATCATATATAAGTTTAACTAATTCACAATGACTGCCTAAACAAAATACAATGCTGGTAGTTTTGTTACCATTTATCGATGATTATTTCGTTTATTTATTAGATTTGACTCGAGTTTTGATGTTCTCTTTCAATTATTTTTACCTAAAATGACAATATACAAGTTCGTCATTTTGACATCCATCTTAAACTCGGATCATTAGTCATGTAGGCATGAAAATTTCTCATATGACGATAAGGTAAATTGAGTAAAAACTCAGCGTATGACTATAAAAATATTGCTCTTTATAATACGTATATAATATATCATAGCCTTCCTTAGGTACATATCAAAATAATTTTGAATATGATATGGTGAAATTTCCAATGAGATCATTTGTTTAACTATATATATAACTAAGAGCTAGAGCATCTTTGTAATTTTTTTACTGTCTTTTGAATTTTTTTTTATAAAATATTTCCATCGTGAGGTAGCCTCCTTCGTTGGTGCTACAACTTTTTTTTTCGTTTCAAGGAAACAATTAGTTGCATGCTCGCGCTTCGCGCGACACATAATTAATTTAAAAAATAAAGATGGATGTCAAAATAATTATTATCATAATGAATAACAGAGCTTGAATTATGGAAAATGAAAATAATTATGAGATGAACAAATAACTACAATACCTTTTCTTCAATATGTTAATAAATAATTTTCTAAGAGGGAGCGAAAAATTTGATGCATAAGGAAAAAATATGCTCAGAGTTTAACAATTATTGTTTGCATTGGTTTTTTGAACAAAGTTGTAAAATAACTAAAAAACATCTCATAAATTCTAAATTCTATAGAAAATATAGTGTCTCATAGTTTTTACATCTCATTTATTATTGTTTCTTATGTCAGCAGGCCATAATTTTTCATACTATGTCAATAAACATATATAATATATAATTTGTTGTACTCTATATCTCACATTTGATTAAATTATTCATTTGTACGATCATCCACTAAGGGATTATCTTATACGGGATCATTGGGATCATCCTCTATAAAATCTCCTAAGAATGCATCCTAAACTGGATCTTTTTCATCGTCATTGGTTGTTGTTTGACAACTAATTCAATGATTTGTAAGGTCATATCGTTAGGAATTTTGTTCAAATTGTTCATTTTTCCCATGAAATTTTTGTAGTATCTCTTAGAACTTTATTGTGATCTTGTATGCTTTTGTGTGTTATTTTATACCTATATTATGAATATGTTTCATTTAATCTTTTATCTTTTTGTTTTTATATGTAATTAATAGGTGATAATTGATATAACTATTTGTTGTATTATTAAATATGATTTTAAAATTATTTGTATATTATTAATTGTATGTGCTTGTGAGTCTTAAAGTTATTCAATATATTTATTTTTTTTTTGTTTTTTGTGTAGGTTTTTTTAGAGGCATCCACGTGACACCAAGGAGAAGCCTTTTGGATCCTCCATTATATATATATAGATTGATAGATTGATACGTTAAAACGTACCGAGGTGCTCATTAAGCTTAAAACAAATTGTTTAATTTGGTCCACATGCATGGGCGCAAAAGCCAGTACCCACCTTCATATTTCCCAATATCATCGCAGTCGTCCAATTAAGAAGATCAGCTCATTCAGCCATGCTATTTATTTTATCAGTAATTTATATTTATCCAGGCAGGTGTCTAATGATTTTTTTTTTTTACAAATTTTCTATTGTCTCTGGAAGCCCAAAGAAAGTTAAAATAAAGTTTTGCCAGCTTATATTGGTCTTTAATAGTCTTACTGATGTGTCAAACGGGCCGGAGGCTAAGAACGACCCATTGACCTCGGTTAAAGGGCCATGCTAGGCCCGGCCCACGTTACCTTCACGGGATGGGCCGGGCTGGGATTCTAGTCTGTGGGCTTGTTTCCATGAGTATTGAGTCATTCTAGTCTAATTTAAGCCTGGGTTTAGTTGTTGGGCTAGGCCCAGATGAACTCATCCAGTTTATGTTATTTTCTAATTCTGTTTTTTTTAACTATTTAATATTTATCAAGCACTAAATAATTCAAAATCCAAAATCCTGTCGATGCTCAAACAAACAGGAGAATGGGAATTCTCTGTTTGAATCCCTCAATTCAATTATTTCCAAACATTCCCCAATTTCGCGCCATCAGAAATACGAAATTCAAAGCAATCGCTGCTCGTTTAAACGATCCCCAAACAACAACGACGACTGAGAATCAACAACAGCAGCTTAATCTCTCCGTTCTGCGCTTCACTCTCGGTGAGTCCCCCCTCCATGAATGTATGGATTTATATGGACGGTCGTAGTCACATTATCTGATATTTGTTGTCGGCGAGGTTTTCAGGAATACCTGGTTTGGATGAATCGTACTTACCAAGATGGATCGGGTACGGGTTCGGGTCGCTATTGATCCTGAACCACTTCGCTGGTTCTGATGCAGCGTCCATCACCCCTGCACAAATGGTAACCTGGTTCTATTACAGGGTTTTGATTTCTGTTTTGTTATTCTAGTACATGTGATTTGTTGCTTTTTGTTTAATTTTGTCCTTAACCAATTACATGTAGAGAACAGAAGCACTGGGTCTTTCTTTAGCAGCATTCTCCATTGCCCTTCCTTACCTTGGAAGATTTCTCAAGGTAGTCATCTTAGCCTAAGAATTTGATATATGTATAGTTGCTTGATTCATTTACAAGATAATCTTGACTTAGGATGATAATAGTAGTGACTTTCATTGTTCAATAACCATCTAATGACTCTAATCTTTAATTTAATATATTTTAGTTTAGCTATATGGATCCATAATGCGGCCAGTACAGACTGTAGAGAGCATTCTTGAATAATTTTATATTTGTAATTTGTTTAAGGATGATCTTTGTATGTGATGTCTGCTTGCAATTTATTTAGGCCTGGCCTGAAAATTTTACAGGGTGCTACTCAGGTGGATCAATCAATTCTGCCTGAAGCTGCTGATCAGATCTTTGTCATGTCACAAAATATCTCAAATTGCGAGAAGGAGGACTTAGCTTGGGCAACATATGTGTTGTTACGCAACACAAACACCATTTCTGTTGTATGTTTTCTAATTTTCATATTCAATTTGAATTTAACACGTTAAAGATTGCATGGCATTGCTAAGTTATCGTTTTATTGAACATTTGTTGTTGTTTATTACATTGTTTGAAGTATCCCATCACAAATATAGAAGAATTCCCCTCAAGTTCTCAGTTGGAGTGGGTGCTTTTGTTTTGGTCATCTTTGCAGTTGATTTCAGTTCGAGGTCAATTATGCGTTCGTGGCTACTGGAACACTCCGAATGATATATCAAAAGGTCAAATACTTGATTGGTTTCAGCAACAAATTGAAAAGATGGGCCTCTCTGATATAACTGACACTCTCTATTTTCCTCAAATCACAGGTATATTATAACTAGGCCTTATGTAGGGGGATCTGGTCATATGTATTTAAGGGGAAGGATTTGGCCTTGCATTCTTTCTGCGGGCATTAGCTTCTTTCCAGGAATGTTAAACTCCTTATCTATGTGTTGACTGGAAACTTAGGACTTAAGAGATTAACAAATTGAGTTGACTTTTCAAATTAAGAGACTTTAATTAATTGACTAAAACACATTTCTATTGGGGTAGAGGGTTTAGCATTAACTACTTTTATTGAAAATTATGGCACTTTCTACTCATTTAAAAAATCTTTAGAAATGTTTGGAATTCTCTTGTGATTGAGCTTAATATTGTTTGTTAAACGTTTCAAAGTTACTGTAATGGCCTTCTGTTAACGTTCTTTTTATTTGATGGAAGAAGCTTTACTCACTCTTCCCACCCATCCCTGCCAATGCGAAATAAAGAAAGAATATAAAACGGTCTGGAAGCTGAACTTTCGGAAAATGTGAAGTGCATCTTGTAGGCTTGTTAAAATAGTTTTTAGGAGATAATAACAATTTTCTGCCTGAGGTGGGAAGGATTACTATTTCCCAATCATATTAAGTCCTGAAGTTGTAGTTCGCTACAGATATTTATCCTCACCCCTGAGGACGATAATGTTAGAGTAACCAGGCTGCTATATACATTCGTAGGATTAGCTGTAAGTCTGTAACTCCCATATTCATAATGATTTGTTCATTTTAAAATGTAAAGCAATTGCTGAATTCTCTAAGCTTATAGTTTTAGATTTTGTTGATGATCTGATCTTAGCAACTAACATCCTATGTGGTGTCTTGTATGCATCTATATTCATGAACTTTTAAGAGTTAATCTTTTTGAAGAAGAAAAAAATGTCGCAAAATGTGTTTTTGATGATCAATTTTTTTTCCTGATTCCACTTGCTTCAGTGCTTGAAGTCAGTTAGTTCTTAGAGTATAATAGTGAAACTGTGCATAAGGTTCTTTGAAGCATCTTTATGCTGGGAATAATATGAATTTTTTTATTAATATATCAGATTCTGGACTTGGCGAGATGCTTCCAAATGGGACTCGATCTCTTCTGGTTCAACCAATGCTTCATGCTTCTGTTCCAAGTGCCAAGAAAGTGAAAAAAGTTGAAGGGTTTTGCATGCTGGCTTCAAGTATGGGGTATGCATACAGTGATAAAGATATAGCCTGGATAAAAGCAATTGCAAACAAGTTTGAAGGTACGAGCACGTGTGTAGCTGCTACCTTAAAATTTAATGTTTTAGAAACATCTACTGAAATCAATTTTAATTTCTCTTTTCTGTGCACATTTCATTATCAATGTTTTATTCATTTGACTATTTGAGTAAGTGATACAGCTTGCTATAGTGTTGGTGCCTTGCACTGGCTAGTCCCTTCGTTTTGATACAGAAAATCTGATGCTAGTGATTTAAGGAAGATAGTGCAATGTTAAAGTTCTGTGAGTTCAGAAGAGTAATTTGCATATAACCTAACACCTCCAAGTCCACCCTTATTCTTCTTTCTCTTTGACATGATCTTATTGATTTCTTAGTGAAAAATCTCTCTAATTTGAAGACTGCTCCTAAGTTTTCTTATCCAATATATGGTTGACCTCGTCCTTTTACTAAATGCTTTCAGAATTAAGAATTCTGTCCCTTAGTCAGCTTCTTTTGGTTGTGAAATGTAGGGTACAAATATATTTTCTTATTTAAGTTTTCCCCGTTGCCTAACGGAGGCTCACCTTGTGGAAAAATATATCAATATAAAACACCGATCAAAACATAGGATGCATCACAATACCAGGAATTTTGGTTTTGTTATTGATCTATGTAGATCTGTTAAGTGCTTTGTAAGTTCTGGAGGAAAACAACAGATTGGTTTTTCTTTTTGAAGGCAATTACATTGTATCGGGAAAAATCAGCTGATGATTGTGTTATACAAGGAAAGATGTGATAGAAACCCCTTCTCCCAGGCTAGTGGGTCTCAGCTGCACGAATTCGTTCTCCATCAGATTCTTGGGTGGTGTCCCTTTTAACTGAAATTCCCACCATTTTCTTTACTCGTCAAATCTTTTTTTTTCATTGGTCAAAGGAAAAGCGCAAGATGAGGACGTCCCAATGAGCTCACCAATCACACACACACACCAAACGCTAATTTATATAAATTTGATGCATCCAGAGAATCCCTTTTTCCTTTTCATATGTTTCATCAAGTTTAACTTGTAGGTTACAGCAAAATGATGATGATATACAACCCCCAACTATTAAGGTTGAGTGAGATATATTATAATTTTGATTTGTAAGGTTTTTCCTTGCAACCAAAGCGACATGCTGTTGATGAACTAAAGAAAATGAAGTCTTCATATATGCTTAAGAAAATGAAGTTAGTTTTAGTAAGTTGAGGTGGGTCTAAAAGAGGTAGGAGCATTAATGTATCTTACTATTGTTTTTGCACGTGATTGCGATTTCTATATTGTTGTAGTGGAATGAAGCTGAAATGGCGGCTTGCTGGAGGAGTAGAAGAGAGGACATTGAACTGCAACACTGTCTCACCCTGCTCACCATGTTGTCCTTCTCATATAATGCTGATAATGCTGTCACTTTATCTGGTTTAATCCGAGGTACGTAAACCACACTTTTCAATCCAAATGCTGTTGCCTAATAAGAAATAGCAAAGTGGAGTCATAATTAGCAATGCTTAATGATAAAATGTTAGCCATATGTCCTTCCTTTGTTTTTGCTTAGACATAGAAACTGTTTCACATTGCCATACACTGTAGATGCGTTGGTGGATTCAATGACAACTCCTGTCGCTTTTGAATATAAAAATTTCGCACTATAGATTTGTTAGAAAACATTGTGACTGTTGTGCCTGGTAGAGGAGAGGGATTTGTTGTCTTACCTGGGATATAGACCCTAATACAGTTGTGAGATCATTTATTATGGGTATTTCCGTAGGCTCCTCCATTCCACATACCTAATAAGGAGGGGGAAACAGGAATTTATGGATAAAACAATGAACCTTCCCAATATCATGTCCTACAAGATGAACATCCATGGCACCAGCCACTTCCATTCCTCTGCCTTTTGCTTACTGACTTACTGCAACTACCTCTGCTTTTCCCATCTCCTTCGCTGCTCCATTTATAACTACCTAAGCACGTAGTCATTAAGAGTTAACTTGGTTACAGATGTGTTATTTTTTTCCTTCTATTTTTTAAAAACTTTTAGGTTGTTAGGTTGAGTGAAACACAGAATTAGTTTGGCATGGGTGATGTTGGGTTGAGAGGGTTGCATTGTGCAAGAAATAGAAGGCTGCCTTTTTTGCTTTGGCATTTTTGGTGACTATACATTGTGAAATGCAGTTTAAAGCTGCCATGGAAACTCAAATCTCCAGTAGCCTTTCACGGTTGAACTGGGTCTTTTGTCTCAAGTTGATAAGCGTCACTGTAGAACCATATGCTACGCTTAGATTCTTGGATAAGATCCTGTGGTTTTTTTTCTTTTCCCTTTGGGGTGGGGAGAACTGCGTCATTTGATAGACCTTGTTTGGCCCTAACACTTTGACAGTGACGCATAACATGATAGGAAGTTTATTAGGCGGATAAACTTAAACCAATAGAACGGATGATAGGAAGTTTGATTTTATGAACAAATATTCGATTTCTAGAACGCTATTTTAACGACCTTTATGATTGATTAGCAAATTAATTTTCCTATTTACCCCCACAAAAAAGAGTAGATCATGGCTCATGGCTTCATGTACAGATGTCCAAATAATTGTTGAATATTTTAATAATATTATTTTTCATCCATTTTAAACTGTTGGCAATATTATTTTTTATAACATTTTCTTAATATAAATATATCACATGACTCTTGAATAACGTTAGATCCATGAGTTACAATACGAGCGACCATTTAGGAATAATAAGATTGGTTTGGTTCTGTTCAAAGTCTAAACTAATTTGGTCAAATGACATTAATGATTAGGTTACAAGTGCATTGTATCACATTTTCTATAATCATCTCTTTCAGGAATGGTATCAAGTACAAAACAATGGCACTATATTTGAATGTCCATGATATGCAAAGATAGCTAGTGTACATTCTAAAAACATAGCATAAGATTAGTCAAAGTGTAATCACTATTTTCTTTTTTGATAATTGAAAACGACACCATATAAATTGTCTTTTGAATATATGATGAGTCTAAATTAGGATCGTCAGGTCTTTGTGCACAAAAATTTGGTGAGTTGGGTCAAAATTCATCTTGTAACTAATTTAAGACCTCTTGAATTCAATAATTTATACAGGTTGATCCTAGAAAAATTCGCTAACTAGGCTACCCCAGGAGTGGTTCTTGTAATGACATAAACATCTAATAATAAAGGGATAAGTATCAAGGAAGCCCTTGAACTTTCAAAAAAAGACCAACTGAACCCTTAACCTTTTTTTCGGACCAATTAAATCCCTCAACTTAAGACAATGGTCCAAACTAGCCATTTGCTCTCTTTTCTGTCTTAATGGTGTTGACGCTACCGTTAATTGCTTATGTGTAATTTGACGTGACAAACACGTAGCATTAACCAATGATTTATTTTTTATATTTTTTATATGATCAAAAAAGGAACTTCCATCAAAATTGACATCATCTTAACCTTTTCCCTCTCCGGTGACCTCAATCACCATGACCATTTTTTCTTACTTTCTCAACCTTTCCGCACTGTCTTAGCAAATCCTAACATTTGGTTTTTGGGAATTACCATTACTTTGAGAGCAAACTCTAAATAGGTTTAAATGGTTTAAGAGCAAACTCAAAATCTTTCAACTCTGCGTTTTTTCCTTCTCATTTCTACCTAAGCCATTTTCTTCCATTCCAAATCATAGATGTACTAACAAACTCAAAATAGGTTCCAATTTTCGGATAAGAAAGAGAAGTGAGAGGCTTGTGTTAGAGGAGGTTTTGGGATTGACAGCAGCAAAAGGCTGGAGAATGAAGAGAGATAGGTTTAGGGTTCATTTTATTTTATAATTTGCCATATCAGTAATTATAAATATTCCTAATTTTTAACAAAATTAAATACATGTCAGAAAATGGTATCCGCATTAGACTATTTTAACAGCAAAATGGTTTAAGGGCTAACGTGAACCATTGCTTTAAGTTGAGGGGCCTGATTGGTTCGAAAAAAAGGTTAGGGGCTTCCCTAATACTTATTCCAATAATAAACTAACAAATTAACAATCCAACATTATTAAGGACAGATGCATAAAAATTAATAAATAAAAGCAAAATGGTACAAGTCCCCACAATCACATTCATTATTGTTGCTCAAAGGCCTTCACATGAAAAAAAAAAAAAATTTCCCAACCTACCATTAGAAATTACAACAAGAAGTACAGATTTAGGGCTCACCCTAATTCGGATGCTGCAAGAACATTCGATAAACATAGAAAGTTGTCCCTCACGTGCCTAAAAGAATCCACTGAATTCCACAAAACCACGAGCAAGCTATGCATTTTCCAATTTATTATATCCCAAATGGTCGGTACATTGTCTCCTCAAATATGTCTTAAAATTAACAACTTAACAAGATTTTGATTTGAATAAATAAAATATGGTTGACATGTGTTAAGACAACTCAATCCAACAACCACCCACCTATCCTAGTTGTCGCTGATGAACAAGAAGGTTGTATTGTCTTAATCACACTACGTATGCACCAGAATATTTGGCATCCCCACACGGAGAAAGACTTCACGCGTGCCAATCACACATGGGAGAGCGTCGGTGGCTGCCAAATTAGCCGGGAGGGAGAGATACAAAAAGACGGAAGGGCCCCTGGGTTTTTGGTACGGTAGTTGATGGTTTGATGGGTGGACACGTCTGACTTTACAGGAGTATGACGTAAGCAAGACTTTATGATATTTGTTTGGATGCGGACTTTCTCAGTAAAAACACAAACGATGTCAGGACAAACGTGTCCCTGACATCGCACGGTAAAATTGTTTTTCAAGTGGAAAGAAAGATTGGAGGAAGAAGAAGAAGAAGAAAAAAAATACTGGAAGAGACAAAGTAAGCCACTCAAATGGACTACAATAGAGAGCTTAGCCTGCAGGCCCTTGCGGGAAAATAAATCACGAGAACCAAATAAAGTGGATTCTCTATTTCTTTTTATGTTTATTTTTTAAGATTTTGATGATGATGATGATAGCGAATTGAACAAAAAATTGCATAATTTAAACTGTAAATTTCATTTTTGAAATTAGTCTAAGACATCTAGATCATAACAAATTTAAGGCAACTCCAAGCTTTTATTAACCATGGAAATTCAAATAAATTATTGTAGTTAAAAATTTTAAAATTCTTTTACCACATTGACATAATAAGACTTACAATTACATATTGAAAGATGAGAAATCCAAATCTCCTTGTAAAAAAAGGTTTATGAATTCAAAGCATGCTCATACATTGGTTATTTGCAATAAAATTCACAAAGGGAGTACTAACTACATTCTTACAAATAATAATGACAATTAAAATTCGTAACTATCCACGAAGTTATGGGTATTTATATAGCTGGACCTGTAATAAAAATCAAAATTCTTTAATGCGTCCGTTTATAGAATTTCTTTCATCATATTTGAATATTCTTTTCATCCCATTTTGATTGTCAATATTTTTATTTTAGAATGTTTCAAAATTACTGTCATTTTTCTTCATTAATAATTAATAATTTTGTTGATATGACCTAAAATTATTTTTGTTACTTTAATTACTTTTATTTTAAAAGAAAAAGTGTCGCCGTATTATTTTAAATTAATAATGATATATTTAAAATAATATAATCATTTTGTGTAGTTGAATTGTTGTTATCCCAATTGTTATTGTCTTAGAAGGACTTTCGGGGAGAAAAAAAGCCAATTGAAGTGTTAATTTATTAGTAATTTCATTTTTGAGACAGAAACGGCAGCCACACGTGTACACTGTATGCCGAAGTCTGATAAAAGCGATGGCGGGTCGATATGATATCGAACCGCCAACACGCAAACTTACTGTTAAGCGCCTTTTACATCAGACAAATGCCACGACACCTCCTAATAGAGTTTCTTTTTATGTAGTGCAATCAATCAATCAACAACACAATGATTAAAAAAAAACCTCCACTTACCCAATATACCCTTAACAAAAATGTTAGGGATATCTGTAAAAAAACATACCAGTTATCTCCGTAACGAATCTTATCCCTTGATTGATATAATATCTGATAATTAAACTAGAGAATGACACATTCACTACTGGGATGACTAAGGTATTTTCGATTGAGATCCCTATCATTTCTTTTGTACCTTTAATTATACACGTGTATGGTTTTGAGATTGCCAACATCGATGATTAACATACACCTAAATATTCGTTAGTATTCCCCAGAACTGAAAGACATGACCAAGGGGGGGTTATCTCTTATTATGTTATGTTCTTTTACCCTTCAAAACGTAAGCTTTGGCGGCTTTCGTAGCTGCCGTTTAATATACTTTAATCTAGTAATTGAAATTATATATAAATATTTCCAAGAGAACAAAGAACAGCTCAGTTAGCTGGCCACTCGTTTTTTCTTCTATAATTCCTTTTCGTTCTCTCTTGGCCGAGATCTCTCCACCACAGGTGGGAAATACAGAGAGGCTGAATTTTTTTTTCAAAAAATTCAATTTTGTGGTATTCTGATTCCGTTGATTTCTACGATTTTTTCTTAGTAGAAATCGCCGCTTCAAGATTGTTGGCTTGGGCCTTAGATTTTTGCTTTCGTTGTTGATTCCGTGTTCATTTTCGTTGAGGAGATCTGGGAATTTTGTTTCTGCGACAGGTTGTTCGCGATCCGAACTTGGTTTCCTTGAAGGCCAAGAATTGTAGATTCACGGGTTCGGAGTTCTTTTTTTCCTTTCGGGAGACGCCATTGATTCTGCAAAGAAAGAAATAAAAGTTAAGAAGGGTTTAGCTTTCTTTTTCTCTCTCTTATAACTGTCCGCGTGGCGACCGTGGTTGGACTCGTGTAATGCTGGAGTCAGAGATTTCTGAAACAGAGTCCAACAGTCTCTGTCTCAAATGGCCGTCTTTTGTTTCTGATACAGATCGTCAAGAATCGCAGTTCCTGGAGATCTGAAGCCTTTTTGCCACCACTTCTTTCCACGCAAGAAAACAGATTTGACTTCAATTTAAAGATGATGAGAATGAAGGATAAACCGACAGACCTGTCTTCAACAAACGGCAGTGCAGCCGGCAGAGGCGGCGAGTCCGGGTCTGAATGGGAGATTAGACCAGGAGGAATGCTGGTACAGAAGCGGAACCCGGATTTTGATAGGAGCTCCGCCCCAGCACCGACAATTAGAGTTAGGGTCAAATACGGGTCAATCTACCACGAAATCAGTATCAGTTCTCAAGCTACATTTGGTAATTTCAGTTCAAACTCTTTAAATTCAGTTTGAATCTTGTCTTTAATCAACGAAAACATTGATGTTTTGCATTGGATTGCAGGGGATTTGAAGAAAATTTTGACAGGACCAACAGGTTTGCACCATCAAGACCAGAAACTGATATACAAAGACAAGGAAAGAGATTCAAAGGCCTTTCTTGACAATACCGGTGTGAAGGACCGATCAAAGATGGTGCTTGTTGAGGACCCAATTAGCCAGGAAAGACGGCTCCTTGAGATGAGGAAGAATGCGAAGACTGAGAAAGCTTCCAAGTTCATATCCGAGATCAGTTTGGAAGTTGATAGGCTTGCTGGCCAGGTAATTGTCATGAAACGTTGTATTTAGGCCTTGAAACTTGTTATTCTTGTGGGTTTGATCGTTAATTGGAATTGAATTGCTTTAGGTGTCAGCTTTTGAATCGATTATAACTAAAGGAGGGAAAGTAGCAGAGAAGGATTTGCTTACTCTAATTGAGTTATTGATGAATCAGTTGCTCAAATTGGATGGAATTATGGCTGATGGAGATGCCAAATTACAGAGGAAAATGCAGGTACTTCTTGATCAAGTGCTCCAAATTCTAATAGCCTTTCGTTGGTTTTGTGTAATTTTCTTGTCTGAATTGTTATATTTTAGAAAGCTGAACATCATTAACGTTCTATATAAATCGTTGTCAAGGTGAGAAGGGTGCAGAAGTATGTTGAAACTCTAGATTTGTTGAAGGTCAAAAACTCCACACCCAACAGCAATGGAGGTCAAATCCCAAAGCAGAATCAAAGAAAGTATTCGAATGGCCAAAAACTAGCCCCCATCCAAGAACACCCATTAAGACATTCAAATGGACAAAGACCAACACCAGTGCAAGAACATCAGCAGCCAAGGCACTCGTTTGGGCATGGGCCAATACACCAACAGCAACAGCCATTGAGGCACTCGACATCGGGACCAGCTGTTGTAACCACCAAATGGGAGACATTTGATTCGACGCCGGCATTGATACCGGCATCTACATCCACCTCAGCCAACAATAATTCAGTCCAGCCAAAGTTCAACTGGGAATTATTTGATTGAGATGTAAACTTTTTGTTGCTTTGTTTTGTTCGTTTCTGTGTGTATGTGCTGGGTTTGTCTCCAGTTGGTTTGATATCTCCTCCATTCTTTCCTGTATTTATATTTATTAGCAATCCCTTTAATCTGTCATCAACTCCCTCAGAAATAAATGGGGTCACTAGAATACCAGTTATTATGAAGATCAATCTGTTCTGTTGTTTGTTTTCTACCTTCGTTTGTACAGTGATAAAGACATCAATTGATAATGTTTGGGAGTGTAAGGCTATTAAAAAATTACGGTCCATACATGTCAATAATATTGTATGATTTTCATAAATAATATGAGGTCCTATTTTGTTCCTCCTTAATGTAGTTATTATAGACTAAAGCCTAATTCATTGAGCAAATTCAAGCCTAACTTACTGAGCAAACTCAATTACTATGGATCAAAGTCCGACTCATTAGTTTAAGAAATTTTTTTGTTGAATGTTAGTGGAGCCAACCGATGTGGGATTCTGACTAAGGCGATTAGGTTCTTACCAGACAAAGAGAAAGGAGAGGCTGTCTTTCCTCTCTAGTTAAACCATGATGGTGCATAGAAAATTGTTGGGTCTTTTATACCTTGCGTCCGCAGGAGGCTACAAACTGACAAAAAGGGTGGGGTTGATGGAGAAGGGATTTTGGTAATCGAAGTAACCAACAAAGCCAATTATATGAAGCCAAGTATGCTAAAAGTACAGAGGATATGCTGTCCCTGGATTTTTTAACACTATTTTATAAAGTAAATGTGTTTTGGAGATATGATTAATCTTAATTTAACTGTGCGTTTGCTACTCTTCTGCAACAAAACCTACCGGATACGCAATCCTGTTCAGTTACCAAATCATTTCTTATTTCTCTCGAGTGTCTGTTTGATACTTGGATTCCCTAGTGGGTTTCCAGAGAAATCAGACCAATTGCACCAAATCACAAAAGAGATCGAAAAGGTGAAAGGTAATCGTCTTCCATCATTGTAGAAGGTGGAATATACAATCAAACATTTATAGAGATGAGGCACCAGCAATTTGTGGATTGCACGGAAGAACCAATGAGAAGCTTGGGCAATGGTGGAGTATCTGTCAAATAAGTTCCGACTATCAAGTTAAAACGGTAATCCATATGAATATAGAGGTCAAAGATAAACAATAATGAAATAATACCGTTAGGTGATCTAGGTCGTGGAGAGAAATGTCGAAGAGCTAGAGAGTGACCCTCTTCGTTTCAAAGAGAATAGATGAGGAGAGCGAGAAAAATCCTTTTTCTTGATGGATTTTTCGTATTTATACTCCAATTCTACATACACATGTCCTTACCCTGGCCCTTTGATTTGAAACCAAGTTGTCGTTAGAGACAACTAGACATTTCGTTTCATTTTGGTTTATCCTTCTAATGCTCCGTCATGACAAGACGTGGAACATGCTTTATGAGTCAGGAACAGTTCTACTTATGCCATTGCATGTCAAGAGAGAATTGTTACGATATCTTCATATGTCAGAGATGCGTTGATTTGACTAGCTTGAAAAGGAAGGTATGCGGTGAGAGGTGAGAGCATCTCCAGTAGATACTTGAAATTGTAATTATCAAACACATTCAATTGCAATTATCAAACACTTGAAACAATAATTTCAGGTGCTAAATGTTGCAATGGAAGGAAAATGACTCTTGATACATGGTGTAAATTTTGAAAACCCTTGATATCAAGTATTACTTAAGAGCACTATTTGGACCCACATAATCCAAAACTTGACACTTATAAGTGGACCCACAAGAGGGAGGGAGATGGAGTGCTTGAAACATTATTCCATGGTAGAAAATTTTTTGATAATTGAGTGGTTGCACAAATAACAAGATAAAATGGTGCACCATTAGAATTAGAGATGCTCTAATAGGGGATCAAATACCGAGATAGTGAAAACACATACGTAAGGTAGGGTTGACGAGATGTCCGGGCTGCTCGGCTATCCGGGCTCGCCTATGACAGACTTGACAGTCAGTTTCGAGTCTTCGACATGTCATTGATGAGCCAAGTTTAATTTGAGTTTTTACTTTTTAACGAGTTTTCGTCAGTCAATGGTCCTCAATGGTTTTTTCCATTACAATCATTTAATGTAAATGAAACTATTGTAGTCCAAGAGAGAAGAATACAGGTTTTTGGCAAATAAGAGAGGCAGAGAGCAATCATCTCGTTCATTCACTTCTTCAAATGATTTTGTCCTTGTGGTCCAAGAAGATTCTTGAGGATTAATTGAGTTGAAAGACAAAAGTTGAAGAAATAATGCAATTAGATTTTTTTGACCAAAAGTGTCGGCACAACTAAAACTGTTACTACCAAAACAAAAGCATTTCACGTGTACACTAGAAAAAAGAAACAACATCGCAGAAATCGTGTTCCTAAACAAGAGTTATTAGGGGCTACTGTAATTTAACTAGAGTTATTAGGGGCTGTTGTACATCAAATTACAGCAGCCCCGTTGTAGTAATTTTGAATCTTTATATTATTTTTAAAAATAATAAAAAATTATATATATGTAGTATTTTATTTAACTAATCTAATTATATTTGTTTATTTGAAACAAAAATCAAATTCATCGAAAAAAAGATATATAAAGTTTTAAATTTATATTCGTTGGTTCAGAATTATTATATCTTTTTTATGTTGAATTTGATTTTTATTTCGGACAAATAATATATCCTTGAATTCGTATAAACGATTAAAATACAAACATACTTTTTTTGAAATTTTAAAAAAAATTTACTCGAGACTATAATGGAATTATAGCGGGGCTGCTGTAAAATAACTACATCAACCCGCAATAACTTCCTAAACGAACACTACACTGTGTGACTTCAAATGTGGCTGGACAGCGGTCATGACTCATGAATAAATAGAAAATATGGGGTTTTCGCAAATATGACCACACTTATTTCATTCATTTAATCTTGCTTGACATGAGGGCAAGATCATTTAAAAGCAAATGAGTGGCATAAGTGTTCTCTTATTTGCCAAAAACCTGTATTTTTTGTATTCATCAAATAGTATTCTTTTTTTCTTGGACTTTTGCGCAAGTGGTTTGAACCTTGAAGTTTGATCTATCAACGACCCTAACTAATACTATGGGCCGGTAATAAATAAAAGTGCTACTGGGCAATGAGACAAATCTAACAGAGACCAATGGGCCTTAGAGATCAGACAAAAAACAATATCTATATTTTCTTTTCCTTTTTCAAGTCCATATATCGTTGACATATACCATTGGCAGGCTTGCCGTGGTTTTGGAAACTTTGAATTGACTCGAAAGTGGAAACAGAGCCAAAAGTAATTGCAGAAGTAGCACACAGAGACTATGCCAGAAAGGCTGCGCCGTGGACAATCTTACAAAACCACCACCCCAAAACTTTGCTTATATATGACTCCCCGACCAAGTCTCTTCATATCTCAACCAATCGAAAACAAAAAGCTTTGGAAGAAGAAGAAGGTTTTTGGCCATGTCTGCGCTTATTGATATCTGGACCAGTGAGCTCGCCAAGCTACGTGAGAAAGATCAACTAATTTCTCCAAATGCCTCGAGCCCTTCTAATACCGAATCGAGCCAACCCAGCCCGGTTGAGGTGCCCCAAGTAAAACAAGGAAACTTTGCTGAGTCCCTGCATGATTTTATGAGCGCCATAAAAGTCAAACCACCTGTTTTGGCGTCGGAAGCTTCAATTTCCATGCTTGTTGACTTCTTCAGTGCCTGAGCCTTGTAGTGGTTTTGCTTGTATCATCATTTCTCAATGCTTTGATGCTTTTCTTTTTTCTTCGTGCTTGTGTACAAAGTTTCCACTGTTTTTGAGTGAAATTTGATATTAGTCAATTCACTCACTGCAATTACTATGAATATGAAGCAGTCATTACAATCTAATTAATTGCCTAGAATACACTATACGTGGCCAATCATTCGTATCCCAATTTAATCACATTAAAAGGGATAAATTATAGAATACCAAAATTCGACTCGGTGGGAGAAGGTGTTGCTTTGCAGGTTGGCCGGTCTTGCAACCTTTTCGTAAATGGGCTTTTCAAACAAGGTTGGGCCTATGGAGGTCTATTCTGTGATACAAATAAAGGAAGTTTGAAAATTTTCGGCACACACGCGGCCCACTTGCTTTCCAATCCCTGACGGACTTCAGTCTTCAGATGTGATTCTTATGATCAAGCGATCACTCAAAGGTTAAACGAGAGAGAATCCAAATTCGTCTGCTCTAAAATCTAAATACGTTTAAGCGCATACACGCCTTTTACAATTACAGAAACAGTCCGGGTTGATTTGCCATCTCTCTCGCTTTGGCATATCCTCTCCTCCAATCGAACGATCTTCGTTTACTCTTCTCTTCTCCCGCTTTCAATTCTGGAGAATGAAGCCTCCTTCGGACTTGCGATACTCTGAAGCCACGGAGGAATGGAAGGTGTTATCTGCGGGACCGCCTCCAACCTCGGTTTTAGAGATCTCGTCAAATTCTGCGATTCGGATGTTTCCAGTACCTGCCGCTTCCAATCTCTCGCCAGAACCTTGCAGAACGGAGCGATTAGGCTCTACGGTTGTTACCACTTGAAGATTCCTTAGGCTTTTGCTTTCGTCGGCGAAGCCATTGGAAGGTACAAACTACAAACAATCGAGAAACAAAAACTGAAAAAGAGATCAAGACATCCGAATCTTAAATCCTTACTAACTAACTTGAAACTGAAGATTTTCAATATTCGTTGATTTTCTTTACTAAATAAGCGTAATATGCTGATGATAGCTTAGTCAGAACAATTCCTTGTTAGCTTCGCCGAACTCAGGTTCTTATAGATGATTTTTTTTTTCATTTTTTGCCTGCTTGAATGTTAAATTCGATTAGGTCTAGTAAACTGATTAATTACATCAGTGGAATAACATATACTGTAATTCGAGCCATAAACATTTCAGATACGGAGGGCTCTTAATTCGGGATTATATTTGCGTTTTTATGTTTGTAGTTCACTTTTTTTCTTTAGTTGTATTTTTATTTTTATTTCACTTGTGATGCGAGCGATTGAGGTATTTTATTGTTGATTCTGTGGAATTTTGTAAACAAACAATGATATTATTAGTAAGTTCTAAGTTATATTTTCAATAGAATGTGTATATATGGGTGTGTGTACGAGTCTGCTTTATGTGTCCAATTACTATTGCTTTTGTTGTCTTCCTCATTAGTATGCTGTTTTTTTTTTTTTTTTTTTTTTTTGTGTATTAGGGAATTAGTCAAGGAGGCCATCAAAGCATCAGTGAGGACGAATGACTATCTGCCTGTGAGGTGACCAATTAACTTTTTCGGTAGTCTCATCGCTTATGTTTTTGTGACAAGAAATGCTTTCCTCATGATTGTTATAAGTTATAACATGCATTTTGATGTGTCCACATGGCTTATGGTGACAGATCTAGATGGCAGTTGTGAGTTTTTCAGAAAATTTGTGTGAATTAGATTCAACTTACACTGTGACTGACAGGCTTTTTGTCAGAGAAAAATGTGCATTTACAGCAGGATTAGATTCAACTTACGCTGTGACTGACTTACTTTATTAGTTGTCATTACATGATCAGGAAATTTTTAGTTCAATATCCTTGAACTAAAAGTACTTTGTGATTTTTTTTTATAAGCAAGTACTTTGTGATTGTTGCACTCTTTTTTTAATAAAATGCTAGACCAAATGAAATTTTTGATCAACATTCATGCCTACCACTAGGAAATTAAGCATATGGGATTGAGAATTCTAGTGGAAGGTGACTGGTCATTCCTTCATCCTACATTGCCTAGGTGGGAAGCCATGAAGTGTTTCATATGGGCAGACCCTTCCTTAACTAGAATGATGCATTTTAAAAATTCTGTGGGGGTGAGGCCCAAAGTGAACAATATTGTGCTAGTGTGTTAGGGGTTTTTGTTGATCTTTCTATTAGAATTTTTCTATAGTGCTTCATTGTGAAATGTTATTATGTATCTACTGGTATTCAATGTATTTCATCAATTTGAAGACATTCAATGAAGTTTATCAATTTGTTGTACCTTTTTTATTTATTTATTTATGTTGTCTAGTTTTTAGAGTAATATATTTTTATTTTATTCTCATTTATACAATATTTATATACTCTTTAGCTATTTCCTGCAATCACTCTGGTGTGTTTTATTGCTGACATGTGGCATCTTAATTGGACTAATACATTGTATACAAATAGTATATTGATCAAGAAAATATCAGATTTCTCCACACAAGGAATGTTATTAGATCAGCAAGCATGACTTTTCTTTTAGACTCTTTTCCCTTAAAAGATGTGGCAGCTGGATAAAGAAGCTCAATAAATATGATCGGGCTCAAGGCTTATCAGGTATATTCTTCTGTGCTAAGTGCTAACATACTTTTGGAGTTTGGACATAAAGCGTTGGTGCCATTTGATTGTGGCTCTTATTTTAGAGCTTTTGGTTTTTAATGGGCAGTTTATGCCTCCAGGAGTTTAAAACAATTAGAAGTTTTAGTGGAGAAAAATGTGGCCACAAATTTTATTGATTTAGAGCCATGGGATGAGGTATACACTACTTGGCAATGATGACAAGTGGCTGTTTTCAATATATTACATGGACGTTACAATATTGCATAGACATGTTTCCCTTCACTTTGCGTTATTATTTCACATATGTGCATTCTTGAAGCAAGCGTTATAGTTTTCTAGGCGATTTGCGGTATCTTTACCTTGACTTGTATTCAAGGCCCAGAGCAAATATCCTGGTTGTTCTAATTTTGCATTTAGAGGGGGTTGATGGATTTGAGACAGAATATCTGCTTCCTGTATGTAATTGTTTCGTTATTCGGCATATCCCAGTCTTGTTTGGTAAACAGCGTATCCCACAACATTGTTTGGTAAACAGCATATCCCACATTACAGTAATTGATGATCATATTCACCTCTTTTTCTTCAAACATGACTGAGAATCCGAAAACATAGCCTGAGCATTCAAGTATTTTTATATGGCACTCAAATGTTCTTAGATTTAAAGGATTGTCAAACTCAAACCATTTCTCCCCTTGAGGACCTTTGCTCAGAAGGGGAATTTTAGTTTCAAACCTACTGCTCTAGAATAAACAAGTACTCAATATACTGCTACCTTATTACAGTTTCGGCACCTGTTACAGAAAGTTATAGCTGTTTTGGTTTGGTATTTCTAGTGCTGAACTTTTTTTTTTTTGTGACAAAATCACAAAACAATAGAATATATTAAATAGGCACCAGAGGGTGCCACCTGATTGCATCGGACAGGGGACTGGTTCCAAGAAATAACGTGCATGATCAAAAGCTTTTGTAGGAAAGAATATGTAGTTCAACTTATTAATTTGGCCTGCTATTTTGTTTTCCCATTAGAGTATGTTGGCGTGCATGTTAAAGTGGTTAATGGTTAAAGATTTTTGTACTGACTGTTGCAATGCTATGTTATTTTTCCATTAAATTAAACAAAAAAAAAAATTGTTTACAATATTGCAATGCTGTTTTCCATCAAAGATGCAAGTGTTAACGATGATTATGTTGGAGGGAATGACAAACAGTGTTTGATGGTTAGAATACTAGTGCCAATTTTTAATCTATTCAGGGTGTTCAATAGCTTTCTGATGGGTTTTTGCTAGAAGCGATCTTCATCAACTCTGGTCTGAACTAAGCATGTTTTATGCTAGAATATAACTTGAATGCATACCGCCAAGTTTTCCTAGTAGTCACTTTTAATAATGGAAGTGAAGGCTACATTTACATACTGCATCTTAAGATTGTATCTGAATACTGTACAAGTGTGATGCTATTTAAATCTCATAAAATCTATTTCGTGTCTCTAATTGCTTGACTTCTTTAGTTTGGTGCCTCTGCAAGATGTATCTGCAATGGTTTAGGAACATGGTTCATCGATAATGATACATCACCACTGGGAAGTAGAAACTTGGTTTCAAAAGTTTTGATGTTCTTTCATTCCTTACTCCCAAGCACACTATTTGTTCGAATGCTGAACTATTCACAATGCCTTGTGTTTTCAACTTCATGTTAATTAATCTTCATTGTTCTTTGTAGAATTACCAACATTTCTCTGGCCCCTGGGTGGCACTCGACTGAGCTCTTCAAACCTCTGAGTGAGTAAATACTGCAACTTTGACGGTTAAATTGTATTCTCCTTTCCCTTCTTTTTGGTGCTGAGGAATTGTTGGTGTCCAAGGTGGCATCATCACCCCTCTCGTCAATGTTATTGTAGTGATCCTATCTTCTTTCATATCCATTTAGATTCCTCTCTGCCTTTTTTTTAAAATACATTTAAGCATTGTACCCCCTGCAGGGAAATTAGAAAAAGACGAGCTGTTTGTGAAATATCACTAGTGTGAAAAGGTAAGATTACTACTTCTCATTATTCTTTGGGTACTTGCTTCCCATAGACGATCCTGGAATAAGGGTTCATTAATTGTCCACAGGAAAATGGTCGTTTCCAGGATTTTCACAAACCATTACTTTAGATCGTTTGTTTTGACGTTCCTAGTTTAAGTGAATATCTCTGACCGAATAACTTCGGCTGATGGGGCTTACGTCCCAAATTGGCTTTAAAGGTGAGAATTATGCTTGGGCTTGACCAATTAAAATGTGTCCGATTTAAATGTTCGCAAATACACTGGGCCCGAGTAAAGAGGCCCATTCTATTAAAATGGGCCCAATTAAAAATTGTCTAAAGATAATTGACAAAAAGCCCAATATTACAACTAAAAACCAGCCCAATTAAAATAGGCCTTAAAAATTGACCACAGAAGCCCAATTTAAATGGGTATGATTAATCTGGGCCCGATTCTAAAGAAAAATGACAAAAGAGGCCCAATTTAAATGAGCCGGATTAATGTAGGCCCAATATAAAAAGGCCTGATTAAATGGGGCCGATTAATCTTGGCCCAATTTAAATGGGACTGATTAATCCAGGCCCAATAAAAATGGGCCCGATTAATCTAGGCTTAATTAACTGGCCCGATTATTCCAGGCCCAATTTAAATGGGGCCGATTATTCCAGGCCCAACTTAAATGGGCCAGATTAATCCAGGCCCAATTTAAATGGGCCCTAATAATACAGGACCAATTTAAATGGGCCCGATTAATCCAGGCCCAACTTAAATGGGTCCGATTAATCCAGGCCCAATTGAAATGGGACCGATTATTCAAGGCCCAATTGAAATGGGCCAGATTAATCGAGGCCCAACTTAAATGGGGCCTATTAATCCAGGCCCAATTGAAATGGGCCCTCTTAATCCTGGCCCAATTCAAATTGGCCCGATTAATCGAGGCCCAATTTTAATGGGCCCTCAGCCCAATTGAGTAGGCCCCATTAATAGCAGCTCAATTTAATAGGCCTAAATAATATAGGAACAATTGAAGGGGCCCAATTAATATAGGTCCAACTAAAATTTAACTAATCGAAAGGAGCCCAAAGAAACGTGCCCAATTAAAATGAAACGTAAACAATTCAAAAGGGAAATTTAAATGGGCCCAATTAAGACATCCCCAACTAAAACCAGCCCAATTGCAGTGGGCAACTAGGATAAGCTTTCGATTTTTCGATCTTTTTTTAATTTTTATTTTTAAGCATAAATTAATGTAAATGGGGCGGCTTTAAGCTCAATTTAATGGGCCTCTCTTCCAAAATGACAGACAAGGCCTCAGACAAAACTTTCTGGGCTTAAAATTGGGTACCCACAAAAAGTTTTAATCACAGTTGCCATCTACATACTTAAATTTCAGTAAGCCCAAATTAGTTGTACTCTAAGTAGTCATGTTATATATAAAAGGACCAATTAATTTGGGTCAACAGTCGAGCCCATTTTAAATAGTGTCCAAAGGCAGAGAATACCCAGTGGGACATCCGAAGAACATCAACAATATACCAAGAAGCGCTCATCAAGCACATTGAATGCAGGTTATCTATAGTAGAAAGAGTGAGGATGGCCATTTTTATGTATTATCAGAAATTTATATGATCAATGTAATTTCCACATTTTTCAGCATCTAATGCCGGAATTAATATACATTCCCCTTTAACCAAACAAAGTTTCGACAAGAGAGGTTGAGATTGGTTACCCTACCCGTAATTGAACCAACGAACCAGAAATCATTCAGGCAATATATAAGAACAATCAGTCACCAACAAGAAACAGTCAAAAAAAAAAGTCAACGAGTCTCATACCCCACCAGTAATTTAACAAACCAGAACTCATTCAGTCAATATATAAGACCAATCAGTCACCGACAAGAAACAGTTGAGAAAATCCACGTCATTGAATTCCTTAAGGATAAGATTAAGACGAAGTGAGAGATTGAAGCTGAAAATACCTTCCAGTCCACAAATACTACTTGTGTGCACACCGAATAATAGGACTTTTATTTCATAGACTAGTAAGTAATAAGCACAGGGGTAAAATACACAATAACGCAACCATGCAAAATGGCAATGGCTATAATTATGATATAAAACAGCACTTATGCAAAACCCCAACATGAAAGGACAAACAAAACATTTTTCGTGGTAATAGATAGATTGTACATTGATGACAAGCTACAAGCAAAAATATTAGTAACTATTTTTACCATCAATTACCTCCATTTCATCCAGAGCTCGAACAAGAAGAACCTCCTTGACCTCTAACGAGTTTTAAAACACATGCATTCTCTTCTTTTTCAATCTTTTTTCCTATGGACTTGTAGATAGAAAATATAAGATAATAAAAAGGAGATATTCGTAGATATACTGGACAAGGGAACAAGATCCTCGGGGTTCAATCAAGTTGTGGCAAATGCAAACAGGATCAATCTGGGAGGGTTTAGGGATTGGAATCAGGTTTCCAAATCAAAATGATCTTTAATATTCTGAGTTGAGTTCTCAAGAAATCTCCTTCTCAAGTGAGAAATACTTATATTATCACTCCATAAAATTTAGACATTTCCCACTGGCCTCGGCCATTTTGCAATTTTCAGCAGCTTCTGCCATTCGTATTGTTCAACAAAAAGCTTGACTTGCTAACATCAGATATTGCAAATATGTTATAATTAGAACATGTCATATCTTAAACACGTGTTCATATTCAAAAACAAAATATGCAGCATTTTCCTTTAGGGCTCAAACTCCTTTTTCCAAATTACTTCCAATCTGGGTTGAAGAAATATTTTCGACCTTATAACTACTTGAGCTTACTAAAATTTTAGTTTTTTTCTACGACTCTAGCTTATAACCTTATTAGCTCACTGTAACTTCTGTATTAATTTGAAGCTGAGTGATTTCTCAAAGGCGACCTTCACATAATGAGGTACCAATTCAATTTCATCAACCTAGTACATATCTACATTATACAAATTCAACAGTGTTTCCCTGATTACTTCCGAAATATTTCCTCCAAACTATTCTAGAACTAACTTCTCCACTCATTAGAAATTTCAAAAACAGATATTACCAGACTTGATACTTAGCAAGTCAAGCTTTTCAGATATAGGTCCTGAAAGAAACTTATATATGCTTGTCTATGGACACAGTATTCACATGATTCCTTGGAACTTTTAATTGCTTTCTTTAAATGAATATATGTATATGTTACAAGATTAACAGTCTAGACTTACAGGTGAGGACAGAACCAAAGGATGAGGCTTGTTTGACACTCCATACCTAAGTCAGTTATTTTCTCAAAAAGGCAAAAAAAAGCCTCCAGCTATCACTACAAGAACGGCAACAGGAAGAGCATAACAATAAAAAAATCATACTTAGAACGCTTTATGAATATGATTAACTGTTATTGCTTTCTAAACTCATTATGCTCTTCAATGTTTACCTTACAGAGATCCATAATAACCAATGTGTCAAACAAATGAAAGAGTTTAAATAGTCCAACATTTTTTTTCCACTAATTATGAAATATGTCAAAGCCAGGTTATGCAAGATACCAGTAATCTCAGGGCAGTGTTATACTACAGTTGAGTAGGGATTGAGAACATACAGCACAGAGTATATACTACACCAAATTCAATTCTACTTGTCCTCAAGCTTTATAATCAAAATCAAGAATTAATATGTAATCCTTTTCCTTGAATCAAGCATATTTTCATCAAATAAATATGTAAATAATATAATTTTTCAGGTGATAGTCCCCAATTCCACGACATCTGGACTCTGCCTAACCAAAAAAAACAAATCTACCAGTGAACTCTTTGTTTGCATGAAATTCGAAGTATTTAGATATTTGGACGATTTCCTCCTCGATGAGAAATTTAAAAAAATGAAAACAGGCTAGACAGAGTTGTTTTCCAATTAAGAGTATAATGCATTTTCATTCCACTGACTTCACAATCAATTTGACTTTAATTTACTTACATTCTTCCAAAACAATTAACGGACAAAGAAACCTAAAAACACAAAAGGAAAGAGAAGAAAGAATAATATAATACAAAGCATACGCACCAGAAAGAATCAGACGATGGAAGACGTGGAGAGGAACCACGGCCTGCTACTTCCTTCGAGGCGGCTAAAAACTAAAGAGGTTAAAGATAAATATAAGACAAAGCATAAGAAGCATAATAAGTACGAAAAATAAATCGGTGATCCAGGAACCACGACCTCAACCTCTCGGAGGGGAAACAAGGTCCGGATAATCGTCGGAGATCCTGCTCCAAACAGAGAATTACGGATCTATTCGTTCGCAAATGGCCTCTTGCAACCGGCGGAGAGAGAACGGCTTCTCCATGTTTTCCGAGGAGAAGGATTGAGATGAGAGGATCGGAGAGAGCTGCCAGGAACAGAGAATCAGTCCATGAAAGCAGTTACGAAGTTCGAATTCTAGGTATTGGCGAAAGTTGGAGTTGGCATAATATGTGTGAGCGAATCTCAGAGGTAGAGATTGTAGAGGAGAAGAAACGGAGAAACCCTAGAGGAGCGGAATGCACCACTACAGTGTATGAAAATGATAATGTGAAGAGTCGAAGTTAAGTTCCCATGGGATGAAACTTCTGAAATCTTGTTCAAAAGCTTCACGAGAGCCACTAATCAGCCACACCGACATTCAAATCAAACTCAAGTGCGTGGAGCCTTGGACTAGCTCTAGCTGATATTTTTAATTTATTACCACACCCTCCTAATCCTTCAAATAATATAGTAGTTGGAAAAGCCCAAAAAGGGAGAAGTTGTGGCATAATGGTCTAGATCGTGACGCGTGTAACATTGTCATCCCCAAACCAAGTAGATCAACGGTGATTTTCCCTTCAGGATGTCTGCTTTTACGTAACAACAGCTTGACGCGCCTCTACACCATGTTTCATACTTTCATTGGCTGGTGACATCTACTTCCCAGACCCAGTTGAGAAACCACACACTCCATTCATTTTAATACAAGGAATTCTGCGCCCCATTCACCTTAATACAAGGGATTCAGCCGTTCAGGAAGAACCATAATGTGTCCCATTAATATTTTACCATCTGAGTGATGCAGGCCACAGATTTGTTAGGAATCATCATCAGTACATCGGCGCTGGAACACAAGCCAATAGCCATGCAGATGAATCCTTGATGTTTAAACGCAGTGTAATCATAAGTTATAACCCATATGCAAAACCTACTTGGAAGAGATGGTGGAGGACAGGAATATATCTCATCCAACGCATTCATTCAAAATAATAACACCACTAAGCAAATAGCCCCAGGCCCACAATCATGCGTGCACCTATTCTTTTACCATGTAGTCACAAATTCCCTAACTGCAGTAGCGCCCAATCGAACAATTTAAAGGAGAAAAAATCCTGTCCACAACAGATCAGAAAAAGAATACTAAAGCGCCAAAACCAGAGTATAAATCTATGTCAGAGGAAAAAGAAAACAAAGCAAGCCCGAATATGCAAAATTGGAAAGTACAAGTACATTACCAAACTGAACCACAAAGAACATATTGTTGATAATGTCAAGCATAAAACGAAACCACAAGGAACATAATGTTGATAATGTCAAGCATAAAATGAAACTAACAGTACATTTCGTCCAACATTACAAGATCAGCTGGAACATATTGCTGGCCATTGCCACAATCCGACAAAAGAAATTATGTAAAGTACACATGCAGCAATGCTAGAAACATGGTTCCACACCGTACAGATCATCAAAACAAGAAACTGTCAGGATGACCATCATTCCTTCATTCATCGTCTGGGGGTGAGTGACTATCAGTCACGAAATCATTCCTCCCCTGGAGGTGAACGGCTGTATTGTCCAAGTAACAAACACAACCATTAAATTTTTAGAAGCACATTGACAATAACACAGAAGGTAAAATGTGAAACTAAAAACAATTAGATCAATGAAACCTGCGATATCTCTCAGGCATGGGGCTTTCAGCTCCACCAAAGTTGTTGGGGCTGTCCCTAGGCTCAGGCATTGAAATTGGACTGGGTCCACGACCATTATCAGGGGAACCTCCATCTCTAGAATACGGGCTAATGCTGTTGTCACGACCATTCTTAGAGTTGTCCCTCTCCCTTCTATAAGGACTATTGCCAGGGCCACGACCATTTTCAGGGCTGGACTTCTCTTTGCGATAAGGACTCTGGCTGGGATCACGACCATTGTCAGGACTAGCCCTCACCCTGCGGTAAGGACTACGACTGCGGCCACGCACACGATCTGTGCCAGGCTTCTCTCTTCTGTAAGGACTACGACTTGAACCACGACCATTATCAGGGCTTGTCCTATCTCTTTTGTAGGGACTAGAGCTGCGACCACGACCATAATCAGGGCTCACCCTCTCTTTCCTGTAAGGATTGGGGCTAGAGCCTTGGCCATAATCAGGGCTACCCCTGTCTCTTCGATAGGGACCTGGTGAGCGCCTTCTATCATAATTTCTCCTGTCCGGGGATCTATCACGGCTTCTGTCAGGGCTGTATTTACGTTCATCATCATCCCGAATTGCAAACTCCACCGAAATAACTCGGTCCATTAGCTTGCTGCAAAATCAAAGTTTAGCAATATAAAGCCATTATGAAAAAAGTTCCGATTCATTAGCTTTAAAAATAAATTTCATCAAAATTACATCACCATGTATGCAAGAGTAAACAAAAAATTAACCTCATATTTGTAGCTTCCAAGGCCTTTGTGGCATCCTCTAGTGACTCAAACTGAACAAATGCAAAATTTCTTCTGATCCTTACGCTCGCTATTGTCCCATATGGCTCAAAATGCCTCTCCAAATCTTTAGTCCTCGTATTATACGGATCAAAATTAATAACAAACAAGGTCTTTGAAGGTTTAGAACTAGTCGAAGATCTTTTTGAGCTCTCAGGCCTCCTTACACCACGTTCTTGCTGTAACACAAGGATAAACGAGCTCAAGCGTAGTTATAAAATTGAAAAAAAAAGAATACAAATGCAGAAAAGAGAATCATCAACATTTAGCTTACAGTTGCATTACCTTAGTCCATTCAACACGCAGCCTGCGACCCTTTCGACCAAAGTCTGTTCGATCAAGTCCTCGAATTGCATCCTCAGCATCTCTCTCATCTTCCATGTAGATAAAAGCAAAACCTGTAGACAGATGACAGATGAATAAAAATGGTGCTTCAGAACCATTTTTTTATACCTGAAACATGCTTATAAAGAGAAACAGTAGAGAATCCTCCCGTGAAAGGACATTTACACACAAGGCAGCACTGCCTGGCTAGATCCGCTCAAAGCACTACCTTACAAAACCCTTGCATAACATTGTGCCCACCTGCGTGACATCTATAAACTAAGCGACCAATAAAAGTAGCAACAGACCTTGTGTGATGAACTAAGCGATGTCAATGAACAAGAACCCAAAAGTGGATGTCTCATGGTGGGTCAATGAAAATAGTGCCTTCTCCATGTTGCCTCTGCCTTGAGGTCGGCAATGTTTCAATCTTGAAACATGTCTGAAATTGAAGGCTGGGGCAAAGTCATGAGGAATGAAAAGCAATAGTGTCTGAGGAAAATGAGGGATGGTAGTGCCTCTGCAGATCAGAGTGACTCTTCTTGAAAACAAGAAGAGGAAGCTCGTCTCAGGCAGGAAAGAGAATTCTGAAGTGCCCATCCATTAGCCAGGAAGTGTATGGAAATCCAATGTTAATCCTGCGCCAAAGAAAATGCTGAGTATGGGGGTTTATGCTTCAAACAACACTTTTTTTTGGAAAACATATCCAGAACCCCCCACTTAGGACTTGACACAAAGGAAGATGTTGCTGCTGATTTGAATCTTCAGAACGATGTTACAGTCATACTGCTGAACAACCAACTCGAGAGGAAGCGGCAACCTCTACAATAGTAAGCGGCCCTGCTGAATTGCGGTAGCTGCTGCACTGCTCGTCGTGCAATGTGTCTCGGTAATTGTTTTTGATAAAAAAATGCATATATAAAAAAATTATTAAAAAATCTGTGTATACAGGTTTCAACTTAATTGCATCTTGTTCCTTAAAACGCTTTAATTTTTTAATTAATTTTATCATAACAAGTCAAAACCTATGCCACAAAAAGTTTTAGCACTCCCATATGAAGCTGAGAATATGACTATAAAGGTTGTGTCAAATATATTCTCACACGTGCTCTGGTAATGACTTCCTAATCCTTACATCTCCACAAACTTAATTCAACAGCAAAATATAGCCAACAAACCTTCTCAGTCATATATCACCAAAGGCTGCTCACAATACTGGTACAAAGTCAAATGAGAAATCAAGGTTCGCATTACTTAGCACATGTATTTCATCATTTAACTCAAGTTCGAATTGCACTGAGTAGCTATTTCAGATATTATCCACTTCTTTAGAATTTTTTTTTTGTGAGAACTCATTGCAAAAATTCAAAAGTGAAATAAATTAACATTATTGTTTTAGTAAAAATACTTCAAGGCCCAATATTACACACACATATAAGAAAACATGAACATCCTGCTGTTCTCTGAAATTCTAGTATGTCTGCTTCGAGAAATTTCACTCTTAACATCTTAGATGTACGATTGATTTGGCCAAAGGAAGACAATAACACTAGAAAACATGAAAATATCTAACACACGCTCACAAGATTACATTAGGAAAAAATATGCAGATATTAGATGAGCAAAATCATTACCTGACTTCATATCCACCCTTTCAACTCGTCCATATCTTCTAAACAGACGTTCCAGATCAGATTGCCTAGCATCATACTCAAAGTTCCCACAGAAGATTGGCCTCAACATTGCTGTAAAAAAAAATTAAAGGATTATGTTCTATAATCTACACTACAAGAAAGTTTTGTAAGAAGGTGGATTAATTACAATAATTTTTCAGGAAATATTTGAAGAAGCAGCACTCATATTTGACTTCACAAACTTCATTGATAGTCATTCAAGCATAAGAAACTGCCATGTTGATAATATTAATGTTGTCTTCAAAGTTAAACTATCAAAGTAAACGAGTCCTCTTCAGGAAAGAGCAAGAGTAGGCCTATATAGTCATGCAAAAGTTACATTCATTTGCAGATATCTAGATGCAAAAAAGTAAGTCTCAGTATACCAAACACTTTTTTTCAAGACCTACCCAACACCTTAGGACCTTAGGGCATTTATATCACCTCCAACCTCTATAACAGAAGTATCTTCTTAAATTTATTATAAAGGGAATTAAACAAAGGACCTAATCTACAACCGAAAGAAACGAACGAATTTTGTTTACCATAATTCAAAGATTGAAACCAATAAAATTAAATCCCCAAGCACATCCATATCCAAACCATAAATATAAACATAACGCTCTGGTAAAATAAATTAAATCTCTAAGCACATACAGCCGAATTTAGTTCATCCACTGAAGCTACGCGGAAGAAACATGGATTGCAAATGTTCAGCATCGGGATAAAAAGCAAAGGATTATTTAAATAGATCGAGTCAACAAGCAACCAGATCTAGCATGTACGAACTAAAAACCATAGATCAGAGCAACAAAGATCCGCTGAAGGAGCTAAGGCAGGCATGGGAAAACCGTTTCCAAAGAACAAATTACAAAAAAAAAAATGATAATTGATCAATTGAGTTGTGCTGTTTTTACCTCCTAATAGCAGCCGCAATGTGAAGACAGGGCGGAAACCTTCAACTCTTAGAACTCGAAACCCTAATGAGAGAGAGAGAAGCGTACGTCGTCTTCCTCTTGTTTTTAGACTATATCAATCCAAACGTGGACCCCGTTGGCTCCAATAAATATATAGATGATGACGTAGGGATGCTTAATGTAGCAGATAGACCCCGGTGTTTTCTTTTATTTTCGAAAGTGCCACAAAGAGGCAAGGTCTGTCTGTGTGACTTGTGAGTTGCCAAAAAGGCAAACATGCCCTTTCGTCCTCTGTGATAAATCATAAATATCTTACTAAAATATCTGGTAAAAATTTATTCACCGGGCCCTCGGTGGACCTCAGAAGCCCATAGTTTGGGCTTATGGATCCCAGGCCTGTTCAAATCAAATCAAGCCATGAAGGCAAAAAGATCGAGAATAGCCGAACAGGTTTTCAATTTCAGATCACCAAACTATACTACAGGGAACTTCTGCTTGCATCGCTTCCAAATTATTGTATTATGTACACCAACAAGAGAGAAAGAATCAAATTTAAATAATGTGTATTCTGGCTCTTAGCCTTTTGCTTTTATTTTTTATTGCCATAGCGCTGAAACCTTAAATAAATGATGAACAGCTTTATTTCCTTTCCCTTATTTGAAGTAAAAAGTAATAGTTGTAATCTAGTAGCTGTTAGTTCCACCCAGCAAACCTCCCAATATCAGAGTGTCACCTCTGTTTTGCACAAGCAGCAACTCTGCAAAAGAAGAAGACGAAGATCATGTAAAAATGGTTAATTACTGTGTACAATTACGATATAAACCTAATGGTAAAAGTGCAAAAAGATTAATGATGCTTTTTTAACACTTGTAATCCAGTAGCAGTCTTAACATTATTAGTTCCAACATCCGCGATAGAGGACTCCAATTTGTCTATAATATAACACTTGATGATGCACGCAGATGTAAGGTAATGGATTAATTTAACATTTTAGCGATATTTTGGGGGTTTAGGACTTAGAGGGAACGATTAACAGATCAATTAAAATTGTCCTTATCATATTCTGCTGCACTCGAAACCAATTAACTCGTGAAGCATAACTCAAGGCAATGAAAAGTGTAACAGTTGGAACTGGAGAAATCAATTAAGATAAAAAAAATTAATAAATTAAAATTAGATGGCTGATGCAATTTATTTCCTTGACACTTTCACTACTTATACTTTAATGGAGAGAACTACAAGCACAGTATAGAAAAGATACGAAGTTTGAATTGATTATTGCATGGAATTTTATAACTAGAAGCAGCAAACCACATACTGGTATAGTTATGAAGGGCAATACAACATAATTGAAGGTAAAACGAAAAAGAAAAACTAACCTTGCTTTCTTGTAACCAATTTTTTATGCATGTCTCGTGATACTGGTGCGTGCAGGGTAAAGTAGTTATCATATCTCCTCTTTTATATTCCATTTTACATATCAGACACCTCCAACATGACAGGAAGTAATATACAAGAAAATAAAATTGATCAGATATTTACAAAGTAATTACCAAAAAAATTGAATCATCCATGGGTCATCTAAAAATTATCAAACAGGAGTTATTTGCAAGAATAAGAAATTCCCATTCATCTAAGGCGGTCAAAAAGGTTTATCCAAGCATCAGCAAAACCATTTTCTCAGCTTTTCTCCATCCTCATTTTCTTAAGCACCATGTTAAGCAATGTGATTGACATACATAGAGTCAGCATCCTGCCCGCAGAACAGATGGTCTTCTAACACTCACAGACATGCAAGTATGTACATACATACATATACATATACATATATATATATATATATATATATATATAGGTAAGTGAAATTTAAAAAAAAAATCATACATTTGTGAATATATATGACTATGCTATGTAAAATTTATATCTTACCAAGGTAAAGCTATATGATGATGACTAATTAGCTTACAACTGGAAATACGTTCCAAAACCTAAGGCACTGGCGTGGGGTCCAAGTTAGCATTAGTTATGTAATGCGACATAACATGGAACATTTGCCATAAACACTAGACTTGCTGTTTCAAGAAAATATTGAGCAGTCAAATGAGTAATCTCTGAGCCTGTTTATTTGAATTTAAATATTGAAACCACTTGGTCGGAAGAAGTAGCGCCAAAGTTTCTAGTAGTTCAAATAAGGAGTTTGAAATCATTTATGGAAACAAATTTGTGTCCTATGTGACTCCATAGTGAGTTCCTTGCTAACATTTCCTGATAATTTACCTTTTGTATTCACTTAAATGATGTATGCAATGTGTAACACAGAAAGTTCTCGAGGGAAATCAATTTTTACTCTGATTTCTCTGAAGATTTGCTTCCTTTTGTTGATGGCTTTTTGTACTTGTGAGATGGCAACATAGATATCAGATCCTCTGACAGCCCTTTGCTTTTTTCTTCACCCATGGATTCTTCCAGTTGATTGATTTCCTATGAAGAAAAAAAATCACATCACAAAATGCTAAATATCGTAAAATATGGCATGTGCTCTGACTTAGATGAGCTGTTAGAGAAGCTATGACATTTAATAGCACTACCAATTCACATCGGTCTTCATTGAACTTGAAAGAAACAATCTGAATTCAGAAACAAATTACAAACCTATTTTTCACTACATCACAGCTTAGATATCATCGAAATAGAATGTGCCAAAATTTTGATACTTAAATAATACTAATTCGTCTACGTGCAATTGTGCATCCTCGAGAGTTTTTCTTCTTTTCCATGAAGTCTCCAATAACGATTCACACTAATCGTGATGGCAATGAAACAGCTGTTCCATTAGGAAGCTTACCTCATATGTCATATTATCTATTTCAATGTCATCCCCGTTGCCAACCTGCATTCACAAATCAAGACTTTTGTTACACATTTGAAGTATTGAACATTGACTGGGATGTCAGAAAAACAACAATCCATCACATGATGAGGGATTCCTTCGTTGTTAGCTCTTCTGCTCTCTGCAGAATACACAGTTTTGGGATTATTTCCCTTACGAGCAACCCATAAAAAAACAGCCAACTTAAATATTTTTCACCATGAGGATGAATGAGCAACTCAGAGAAATCTTAAATAAATTACTGTCAAGTACACATTTTAGTTAGGATCAAGAAGCTATCGAGTGACAAAATCCTGTCAAGTACATATTTTAGAAATTAAAGGCCAAGAAATATTTGCCAAGTTAAGCTGTTACAAAATGAACTCTGTAATTTGCCAAAGGTGGACAGCACAAAAGAGGAATACAGTGTACCAAAGAGAACAAAGATACTTGCATGTCTAATACGAAAATGACCTGAGATATTGGAGAAAATCTAGAAGTACAAGTTCTGCATCTAGTGTAGAAACACACTTGAAACTAAAATGTGAGCCAGGCAGTATCGAAATGTCAGACACTAGACTGAATGCATTTCAACCTAGTATAACCAATAAAGTAACAAGCTTAACCGTGTGCTACTGGGACAAAATAATTAAGGGAAGTAGACGCAGTCGGGACTTAAACAGCTCTAAACCTGGCCTACCCATGGTAGATGAATTGCTTTCTTAATCGGTGACGATTAACATCGCCAAACCCAAATGTATCCTATTTTTTATATAAGCCCAAATGTGAATGCGTCCTCTTAAAGAACACTATATGATTATTATGAAGTCCTCCAAGGTTTGATATGACGATTTCTAATCTCAAGGCATAATAGTACTGGAACATAACAGTAAACAACTAGAGATTAATTGTTGCCACCTGTATCCTGAAGTAAATTTATCTTTGATATTGATACTCTCTATAGCTTACTACTAGAAATATCAACAAAACACAATAGTGGTGAGAATTGAAATTCTTGGGATGTATATGTGCCTTGCCCATTAAACAGATTTCTTCAGCACCAGAGCAAATCATACATCTGTTATTTAGGCTCACATAAAGTTATGGAAGTTCCCTTTTATATAGCTTGGTTGAACTTGTCCAAAATATTTGCGTACTTTGCAGCCAGAAAAAACACAGTTCAAAAACAGACATGATAAACTCTAAGGAATGAGACATTCCAATGCTCTAACTCACTCACATATTCGTTGCCCACTTGATAATGAAAATATAAGTTGAATTTTTTTTTGAAAACAACACTAGTCGGCATTTACCTCCAAAGGATTCGAGAATGGCCATATCATTAAAAGGGTCCTCCACATCCTGCAAATGGGCTTCATCCCATACTGACCTTGAGCCACCACTTCTGCTACTTGATGCTCCACCCACCCTTCCGGAAGAAGGAACTGGATACAAGGGTCAATGTTTTAGGAAAGAAAAAAAAGCTTCTGATCAATGTTTCAAGAAGAATGTCTCTAGTAAATGTTTTGGGAAAAAGCCTCTGATTAATGTTTCAGGAAGAATACCTCCAGTCAATGATCCAGGAAAACTAGGATATGATCCCTGTAACACATTGGAAGAGAAAAAAAAACAAATCATTGGAATTTGCTGAACTTTGAGGAGTATATTAAGCACAAAATTAAGGCAAGAAAAAAAAACACTGAACAAATAGAAAACCAAGTAAAAACTACGTACATTTTGGTGATAACTTTCTGTAATCCCATCTGCTTGACCAAAAAAATAATCATAAGCTCCACCCATGAGCTCTCCAGCTAACGAGTATCCCCGTTTGTCCACAAGAAACAGGAGAAACTACTATATAATCCCCAATCAAAGAGCCTTTCACTTGCTGCACTTTCACAATCTCAGAAGTTAATCCTGCAATATAACAAATAGAGAAAATATTGGACAGTGTTAAGAAGAAATTTACACAACAGCTCACCAATACTTCGAGAATCGGATGCTGAGAATTCTTCATCCTCCTCTTCATATTTATATGTTGCTGAGCTCACGGTATCTAGATTGGTTCAAACACTGTGTGCAAATAATATTCAATTCCCTCGTAAATTGGTCGGTTATTGATGAAAGAAATAACAACAAAAATCACTCTGAATCCCATTAATTAGCATTGATAACAAGAGATCCTTATAAAATTAAAAATGAGATATATTAATTGTGGATGGAAATCACAATTCTTTAATCAGAAAGAAACATGCGTTAAGCATGTTTATTCATAATAAAAGAGAATCTTGAGCAAAAGTATAAGAACTTAGTTCAGTTAATAATATCCAGTAAAATGCAACACCCTGCATGGAGAGAGGAAATAGTAGAGATATCACAACCTATAAGAATGTCTTTCAACATCCGGTGAAGAGTAAAGAACTGTATCACTGGATACCTTTACTCCATCAAGATTAATTCGCACGCCAGGCAAAAGAATCATTTAACTCAACATGAATTGTTCAATTTTCATGACAATAATAACTGCATTTCTCCCTTCGCATGGATTTACCAATAATGATTTTGGCTTTCAATCTCATAATGCAGATAATTAATCAAACGTTAAGAAGAAATTCAATAATGACGGAAATGGAATGGGTAGAGAAGAACCTGTAATTTGCATAGGTTTTCCCAGGGTCTTTGCGTCTCGGCTTCATACTTGCTCAGGAGGAGCAAAGCCTCCATGCAAGCGATTCTACGGATTGATTCGACGCATCCCTGTCGGAAAAAGATCAGGGGTTTCGAGGAATAATATGGGCTTCCAAGTTTCATTTCTTGTGAATCTGTCGTCTGAATTATATCGTGCCTAAACAAAATATTGTGATATTGGCGTTGAGTTTGAGTCCATAAATACAGCAAATAGTTTTTAATTACTTGAAAACAGCTAATGGATCCAGCGATGAGGATTGGAAGCTGTCCTCTCACCTCTGAGGCTCAACAGTCTGTTGACCGTGTTCCAATTTGAAAAGGAAAATCAAAGAACCAACTAAAGGCCATATTGTTTTATCGAAACATTGAGGTACGGTGGCAGAGTTCTGTTCGGTTCAAATATAAAAATTTTATCCACTTTAAAATAGGGTCCAAATAATTAAACCTTATCCGATTTACTAGTCTAGACTTTAACCTGAATTAGATTATTATCCAATTTACTTATCCAGATTTAAATCAATCCGCATGCGATCAATCAAACACATCCGAAATTCAATTTGAATTAGAATATGGATATCTAAATATTTCGTAAACACGTGCTATTATCCAACCCAAAATTGATTTTTTTTGCCACTCCAGGGGTTCTTACTCTCTATATGTGTATGTCAATATATATATATATATCAAGCTTTCTAATTATATTTAGATTGACTTTTTGATATGAGAACATGCACCACAGATTGAAATACTGAGAAACAGCAACATTAATGTGGCTGCCGTCCATTCCTAGCGAACAGAAACATGCAGGAACGAAAGCCGAAAGGAGAAGGAGGTTCTACAGAATTGTACAAAACGCAATTTGGACAAGAAGTTCATGCAGCGCAACGTTCCCAATCATTTTGAAAGAGACTCATACACAAACGCTGAAAAAGCATTAGTCCAACGCCAACAACTAAATTGCCATTCAGCACAGTTTGGTTTTCATTTTTTCCAACGAATAACTTGCCATTCAGCACCATTTCCACGATTGCTGACACACTTGACTGATCAATCGCCTCCAACTTGTCTCTTCCATGAGTCCTCCACAATCAATTCATCAACTCCCCAGTCTTCATAGCTGCAAAATATTGCATAGAAATAACTTATAAAAATTACAAAATGTATAAATAAAAAACGCACTAAAAGTACTTGGACCCAAAACCTAATAGTGCACATATTTTTGCTAAATTTTAACGCAATATTAAGGGTTTAGATTCACGAACTGCACCTTCCATCAGGCAGATAGCGACGAATGGTGAACGGTATTTTCCGCTCACGAAGCTCCTTCATAGCAATCTGAACAAACGGAGCTAAGCTCGTTTAGCACAGAAGCAAAAAAAATAAAAGAAAATATTTGTGAAAAATTAAATTTTCTGTAATCAAAACATATATCCACATAGTGAAGCAAGTCAGCAACCACAAGCAAGCTAAATGAATTTTTATGCTGAAATGAAAACTACTAAGCAACTTCAATGAGTTCTAATGATTGTATCAAATTCATGGAGGCTATTTCTGGATTGAATTCCTTTGGTGCTGCGATTAATCGCTTTATATAAAAGAAACAAAACTAAAAACCAAAAGAAAAGGATAGAATGATGGCCACAAAAAAAAAAAAAAAAAAAAAAAAAAGAGGCAAATTAATTTTAAAAAGCAATTGTTACAAGGTGCCATAACAGCAAAGGACAGGGACAAAATAAAGATTATAAAACTGGTTTGGATCGACGCAACCAAGACTGCAGACAGCATTGTTGAAAATTCCTGCAATCTGCAGCCTGAAAATCCTCTTAACATGAACACACAACATCATTGCAATATACTCACTCCAACAGGATCTAGCATGTGAGTATGTGACCTCAGTTGCATCTAATTTCCTGTCTGCTCACACACACTGCCTCATTTTCGCTAGAGGTCCATGACGTAGAAGATACCAAGAACTTGAGGGGGTATACGACATTATGTTCATTATTACAAACTTTATGACATTGATATCAAGTCTTCTCCAAATCCTCTAATAAGTTTATTTTTCAAATGAAAAGCATATTGCATACCCTATCACATAGTCTATTTGCTGTATATACAAAGATAATCTCATTTCCATATCAGCAGCACAGTAGTTTTTTAAGTGGGGAATGCTTAGTTTCAAACTTATTCATGTGTAACACATGATTCTCATTCTTATAAATTTATGTCATACAGGCAAATGCATATCTAACCTAACTGCTTAAGAAACACAACTTCTTTTCTAAAAGCAGAGGCAGAAACTTGAGCATAAATGGGCAAAGAAGATATTGATGGCGGATTCACCCATAATGTCTAGTGAAAATTCTACATTATAACACAGAATGCACATGGTCATTCTGAAACAAAAATAAAGCTCAATATCAGTACTCTATTGGCTTGACCAGGGGATCATAAAAAGACAACCACAATGTGCACCACATCTTAAAATGAGAAAGGAGTAGAAATGCTCTAGATATCAAAAAGTTAGCTTGATAGAATCTTACCTCAAGTGGGTCAGTCTCACCCTCCAACTCGACCATCACAGGAGCATTCATGCTGCTCACACAAAAAATATAAATTGATATTTGTCTTGCTGACTAGATCTGAAAATCTTAGAACGAAAACAAGAGAAAAGGGAGGAGAAGGAAGAAAAACCTGATCTGCAGTGCACGTGTTCCCAGTATTCTGGCACGCTCATATTTTGTCATATATTTAGACGTTTTACGAGCGCGTTCCCCAACTTCCTTCTCCTCATTTTCCTCAGTTTCAATGGGCTCTCCTGGAACATCATCATCGTGATTGTTTTCTACGTCCTCCTCTGCACCTTCCTGTTCATCAACCATTTGAAAATTTGAGGGTAAAAAAATAGATGCATCACAAACAAACAAATGAAAGTAACTCACTTCAATTTCAGGCTCTGGTGGCTCATCCTCGTACCTGCAGCAACACAGGGAGATTAAGCAATAGATGAATAGCTTAAAGTATTAAAAGTTAAAACCCCAATTTGCCATGCCACTGCATACACAATGCCACATGTAAAACAGTAATCCTCAAAACGTCAAACAACATTCCAATTTCCAAATCACATAATATAGCACTTTAATCACATTCAAATTACAGGATTGGACATATTGACAGACTGAGCCATTTTCCATAATTCCATGATCCAAGAAATTACAAAATATGTCATTGTGAGCAACTATTAGATGCAAAGAATTAATAGTTCACACATTCTGCAGGACAGATGATAAACATCTAAGAACAGTAAGCACATCTTTATTATTGCAATGTTGATATGGAACTGAAAGATGTGTGTGAGATGGCAAGAATAGACACAAAGATAGTCCTTCCTCCATCCCAAGATAATCAACATTCCTTTATAGGAAAGAGTGACATCGTTCCTCTTGAAATTGTCAAAAAGGAACTGATCACACCAGCCAGGGCTTAGGGTTTAGGAACTGATCACACAAAGATAGTCCTTTCAATGCTTTATTCGAGTTTCCAAATGACTCCACCCAACAGAGATCATAAAAAGAAACTATAAATTCTATAATAATCGAAATTCATGGCCAAACCTAATTTTCGTAGGCGAAGAAAACTAGAGAATGATGAAACGAAAATTTCAAACCCTAAGTTTTCCTCGAGTTTTCATAAATTAAACTCGAACAGTGATGATAGAATCATTCGTGCCGCAAGGGTTCATTTCGAACACCGGAAAATCTATTTGAATTGAAATATGTAACTCTTAAGTCGTTTGGGTCCAATTTAAAATATAGACATATGTTAACGCACACAGTTATAGAACGCACCCCATGTCGACATCGTTGTAGTCATCGTCGGCCATGGATAACAACTGGAGAAGCTCTTCGTCACCCTACCTGGCGCTCCCGTTGATGGTGCGAAAGCCCTAATTCGGGTTCCTACACCAAATACTTGTGCCAACTATTTAGGAGGGAGCTCCAGCTTTTAGCTGCCACTAAGCTAAATAAGTAAATAGAGTAAATACTATCGGGAAAATAAAAGAAGAGCAGTGGGCTTTACCAATTTGGGTCAACGGAAAAGACTTGAAAAGCCCATGGATCTGCAGAAAAATTAGACTGCAGAGATCCATTGGATCAACTGGAATGCTTGAGCCTGGTGTATGGAAATATGTGGTGGGCCTTGACCCACATGATGTATTCTGGTTGTCGCTCACATCTTCGGATGTATTGTTCTTCATGGTCAGCGCCACACCGACAGCTAAATTGGGCCGTTGTAAACACAAAAATAAAAAATTACCATACAGAAACCACTAGGAAGTAGGGAAATGATTAAAACGTTATCTTATATCGAGATATTGAAATACTAAATATAATTTAATGTAGCTACGTAGACGGGCAGCCATTCCATTTTGTTTATATATTGATTAGTATTATCTAATTATTATTTAGCGACTACACCATGCGTCACTACTAGGATAATCTATTATACAACTCAAATGTCAAAACTAACATGACATACTTGATTTACTACCTATTTCGCAGCGCTTCAAAACTTCAAGCCTCCTATCAAAAATTTCACAGATACCAAACCATAAATATAAAGATATCTGCACTCCCATTGTTGATCAATCCAAAACTGCCCAGAACCAAAAGCCATGGCTGCAGGCTCTAATGTTCCTTACAGCGCAACTTCAAAACCACCCAAACGCAACTCGCTCCTCTCCTTCCTTTCCGTCAAAAGTACCAAAATAATCATAATCGTCTTTTCCTGCCTACTCTGCTACCTCCTCGGAGTGTGGCAACACAGCGCCTCCTCCATTTCCAGAACCACCTCATTGACCTCAATCTCATGTCTCCAGCCCACCACCACAACCGGCCTTGACTTCTCCACCCACCACTTGGCGGAGGGGGAGTTTGCCGCATCAGAGGAGGTCAAAGTGTACCCTCCATGCGACGTCAAGTACAGCGAGTACACACCCTGCGAGGACCCGAAAAGGTCGATGAAATTCAACAGGCGCAGAATGATATACAGGGAGAGACACTGTCCCGAGAAACACGAGCTACTTAAGTGCAGAGTGCCTGCTCCGTACGGTTATAAAAACCCGTTTGTGTGGCCGAAGAGCAGGGATCTGGCCTGGTACGCTAATGTGCCGCATAAAGGATTGACGGTGGCGAAGGCTGTGCAGAATTGGATCAGATATGAAGATGATCGGTTCAGATTTCCTGGTGGAGGGACCATGTTCCCCAACGGTGCTGATGCGTATATTGATGATATTGGAAAGTTTATCAATCTCAAAGATGGCTCTATTAGATCCGCCATTGATACAGGTTGCGGGGTATGTTTCCATCACTCTTCTATTATTCTCTCTTTTTTATTTTAGGAAATGCTTAGTATGTGAATCTCAGGGATTTCATTGCTTGGTAGGTTCCCCGTACTAGGATATTCTGGCTGATTTGGTTTGCTATCGATTTTCATAGATTGGTCAACCGCCCTGATTTTCTTAATATTACCAATTTGGACACGTAAGATCCCAAATATTGTAGTAATATTTTGACGGGCCCACTTTTGAAAGTCAACGGGTCTTGTATGACTTGGTCAACGAAGAAGGATTAGTATTATGCTTAATAGTAATAAATCATCAGAATAATAAAAAATCAGCTTAAAAAAGTTTATCTTCAACTTGAATGATGTACATTGACTGAAACTATATTAGTCTGTTGCAATCACATTCAGGTCGCAAGTTGGGGTGCTTATCTTCTGTCACGCAACATCCTAACGATGTCGTTTGCACCAAGAGACACCCATGAAGCACAAGTGCAATTCGCACTAGAGCGAGGAGTTCCTGCCATGATTGGAGTTCTGGCCTCCCAGCGACTGCCTTACCCATCCAGAGCTTTCGACATGGCTCATTGCTCTCGCTGCCTCATTCCTTGGGGCCAATTCGGTAAACCATTTCCCTTTCATAACCAAATGCAGCATTACATTATACGCCAGTGATGGATTTCTCATGCTTTTGTTTTGTCATTTCTGTGGAATAGATGGGATATTGTTGATTGAAGTTGATAGAGTACTACGGCCGGGTGGGTACTGGATTCTTTCTGGCCCTCCAATAAACTGGAAGACTCATTGGAGAGGATGGAATAGGACGAAAAAAGATTTAAAAGATGAACAAAAAGTTATTGAGAGAGTAGCCAAGTCCCTTTGCTGGAAGAAATTGGTGGAGAGAAAAGAAATTTCTATTTGGCAAAAACCGCACAATCATTTGGCTTGCAAAACTAATCGCAAAATCGCCCAAACCCCGCCCTTTTGCCTGTCCTCTCAGGATCCAGATAGTGCCTGGTCTCTGCTTTTCCAACCTTAATTTAATACCTCCTACATTTCTTGCTTCTTTTTACATTCCGAATGTAACTTGCAAGGTGTTTTTTTTTTTTTTAAATTTTCAGGTATACAAAATTGGAGACTTGCTTGACTCATTTGCCTGAAGTTTCAAGCAGTCAAGAAACTGCAGGTGGTGAATTGGCGAAATGGCCCGAGCGATTAAACGCAATTTCGCCAAGAATTAGCAGAGGATTAGTAAAAGGAGTGACCCCTGAAGTTTTCACAGAAAACACTGAACTATGGAAGAAGAGAGTTTCATACTATAAAACTTTGAACAATCAGCTGGGACAACCTGGAAGATACAGAAACCTTTTGGACATGAATGCTTACTTGGGTGGATTTGCTGCAGCTATGACTGATGACCCTGTTTGGGTTATGAACGTGGTCCCTGCCGAGGCAGAGATCAACACTCTTGGAGTTATTTATGAGCGAGGACTAATTGGGACATACCAGAACTGGTAAGTAGCTCATGCACATCATTTTTCTTTTTGCTAATTAAGTTCATGAATGCTGAAATCATGTTTTAACAGTTGTTTAATTCTTGTAACTGGTTGCAGGTGTGAAGCAATGTCAACTTATCCACGAACTTATGATCTCATTCATGCTGACTCTCTGTTTAGTCTGTACAAGGACAGGTAGATATACCTATGATTCTAACAACGTTGTATATATATAGCATTAACTCTTGTTTTATTACAGATGCGAAATGGAGGATATCTTGTTAGAAATGGACAGAATACTAAGGCCAGAGGGGAGTGTAATCTTCAGAGATGATGTTGATGTATTGGTAAGGATGAAGAGGATTGGTGATGCCATGAAGTGGAATAGTCAGATTGTTGATCATGAAGACGGGCCTCATCAAAGGGAAAAGCTTCTGTTTGCAGTGAAGTCGTATTGGACAGCACCTACCTCATTACAGAACAAGTCTCAAACATCCTAGTCTTTGAGGCTTCGATCATTTGTGTCCTCTGTTTGCCTTTTCTTTTCTTTTTTTTATTTACTGATTCTTTCATACTAAAAGGGTAATCAGATTATTTAAGAATTCATGTTTTTGATAGAAAAATAGCCTTTAACCCGTACTAATACCACAACTCTCATCATAATTCATAAATTCTGCTCAGCCAAGGCAGTGTCGTGATCACAGATAAAGAATTTCATATCCTTGGGCTGGGCTTCTGATACTGTAACTGTTGGAGCCATGTATCGCCAGGCCCATTTAATCTATTACAGTTTCTATTGGGCTCACTTCTATTTTCGGCCCATTTACAACCATTTCGACGTCCAGACCTTTATCTTTATTGTTTTTATATTCACCATCTTTGTCATAGTCAATTTATGGAGTCAACGAAGGTCATAATTACACGTCGACTCCGTCTCCATTCGGTTAGTGACCAAAGAAAATAAGTTTTCTCGCATTAAAAAGCGTGGGGACCAATCGCCAACAACTGGCACCCCAGCAGCAAAGGGCACTTGTTTGATTTGCTGCTTTAATTGACCCTTGTACTGTATTTTTTCTCTCCACTTTCCACCACTTTTCTTTGATTCTTATTGAAAAATCAATAGGGAAAAAAATGGCAACATGTAAATTCTCTCCATAAACAAACTATTTCGTCCATGACTCAACAGAAAAATAGATCCAAAAGGGTATGTGAATTTTTTTTGGTGCTGTTTTTAGTTACCTGGGTGAAAAATTCAAACCACCCTCACTAAGTGGACTTTCTTATCATTATTTATTACCTTTAATCTCAACTACAGTTGGTGAAAAGGAGCTTAGTGGTAGTCGGGTTCGTTAACGTGACATAATTATGTGGACCAAAGTAATATTTTATTGGATCTACAATTCGTGTCTCAATTTGCATAGTTGCATTATAATTATCTCTTTAAAAGGTAAAGTTACATTGTTAATTAATATTCGAAATCTATTTTATAATTATACACAAATTATTAAGGAATTATAATTATTTAATCCCAGTCTTATGAAAAAAAGGTAATTTTCGAAATAGCCACCTCCTCTCCTCTCTCTATCTAAAGTTTATCTCAACCAAAATTTTTCTTGTGGTATAGATATGAGAAAGAGGAGGAGACCACAATCTCCTCCCTTTCGTACGCCTTTTATAGTTTTTTTTTTTTTTTATAGCTGATTTTTAGATCTAATATATAATCTTTGTTTTGTTCAATAAAAAAATATGCAAGATTTTTTCACCACACTATTTTTCATTCGGAGATGGACTATGGTTCTTCTCATCCATATGTCATGCATTATTTACAACACCAGTTCTACTAGTGTTACAGCGACACGTATTTGATGCACAGTGATGAGACTTTTATTATTCTATATCTGATGGATTATGATATTTCTTGATGAATGGGAGGTCAAGAATCTTGTTCCAATCCATGTGTGTTGTTTTTTCTTTATGTTTTTGTTTAATTTGTTCGGGACAGGGTTATTCAGGCATATATTGGTGTTGTTCGGTGTTTGTTATTTAGTTTTGTAATTCGTCTGATATGATCTGTAAATTCTTAAACTGTGAACGTGACGTCACGTGTAACACTTGTTATTATGAAATGAAGTGTTGGTTTAAACTTTTTAAACAAATTAATCTTTAACGGACGCATAAAATAGTGTCTTTTTTGGTTTTTTATTACGACCACATGATGGTCATATGACTCATACCATAGTAATCACACAATTAATTTTTGAAAAAAAACACAAGAGTATACATCGCGTGTTTCCCAAATTCTATGACACGCGTCTGCCGTCACTACCTTTTGATTTCTCTTATCCTTCGCTTACATAAACCAGAATCTCTCTCACCCTCCTATGGTTTGCTTTGCTTAGCTGCTTCCTGTACTCTCTCTCACACGCAGTACAGTACTCTCCTTCTCGACTATGCTCTCATCAGCTAGTGACCCACAACTCCAGTTTTCCCTTTCGCCGGTTACGTGCGGACTATGAGAGATGGGTTTTCTCCGGCGACTTTTTGGCTACAAGAAGCAGCAGAACCAAGCTTCGGCGGAGTCGAAGGAGAGGAGGAGGTGGAGGTTCACCAGATCTTCCAACACAACGCCGTCTCAGCCCACTAACAAGCACGCGGCAGTGTCGAGCCTCTATGATGACGATCTGGATGCCAATAAGCACGCAATAGCAGTTGCTGCTGCAACGGCGGCCGTTGCAGAGGCGGCTCTCGCGGCGGCCCAGGCGGCTGCGGAGGTTGTGAGACTCACGAGAAGTAGCGGTGGGGGCCGTGCAGCCTCATCTGCGGGGCACGTTATCGGGAGTCATTGGAGGAGGAAGGAGGAACTGGCGGCGGTCAAGATACAATCCGCATTTCGTGGTTATCTGGTTAGTTTGTATCTCAAACGTGTTGCCCTGTGTTCTTTCTCTTTATTTTCCACATATACCTTGGAATTGTAGGAGAAAGTATGCCCACTTTCTTCATATTCTTGTTTGATTTGAGGTTCCTACGGTAATCTAATTCTGCCTACGTGACTTTTGGGTCTATACTCTGTCATTCTAATTATGATGACGAAAAGGAGAAGGAACAAGAGACAGATTGTCGAAACTGTTTCATAAATGTTTCCAATAGTAAATAATTAATGTTACACATGAGTGCATAAGGCTTTTGCAACCACCATAGGATTAGTTTCCAGAGAAGCTATTTTCCATTGTTTTAAACATGCTTGAGTTCCAATGAAGAAATTTCACTGCAAAATCTTTCACGTGCTCGTTTTTGTATGGGAAGAAAATTAAAGAAATACAAAGGAAAGGCATTTAGTAAAAATTAGCAATTTTTTTGATACATTTTCTGCGCTGGGACTATCATGTCAGAAATTGGAAAATATTGTTGGAATCATTGTAATGCAACTGTTTCAAGTTATTATTGAATAGAATTAGTTGTGAGACTGTTGAGTGTACTGTTAGTGTTGAGTGTGAAGGATTGACAAACAGGAAATATACACACTTGGTTATGTATGTTTGTTAACAATGGTTAATTGGAACTGTATTGTCTTGTAGTTTTACAGGAATTGGTCCTAGGACCCATAAATCACAAACCAAAGAACAGTTTGATGGCCCAATAGGGCAGTCTGACGCTGGATGCTCTTTTGCTGCCAGGCTCAGTCAGAGAGAGAGAGCTTGTTATTTTACAGCATCTTCACTATGTTATCGAAGCTTTGTTTATGTTACTTATTTCATATTCATTGTATCCTATCCCCAAATTTTCATTGCTAAGTTCTTATGTCTGCGTATGGCTTTGGGTATGCTCATGACAACACCAACTCAATGCTTTTTGCAATTTTTTTTTTATTTAACCCTTAATTTTCATGTAGCCCAATGGTAGAGTTGAGGGGTGCTTAGAGGTCACGAGTTATTCTTGGAAATAGTCGCTCCACATATTATGTGAATATGTGGAGGTAAGATATGCATATATATTGTCTCTCCCCGACTGCGGGAATCTTGTGCACTGGCTTAAATTTGTGCATACATTTTTTTCCTCTTAATATTACGTGATTTTGTTGTCATGGTCGAAGATGATTCTAATTTGTCTAAGTTACTTTTTTTTCCCTTGCTTTCTTGAACTTTTGATGGTAATTTTGAAGGCTAGGAGGGCGCTGAGGGCACTGAAAGCACTTGTGAAGCTTCAAGCCTTAGTAAGAGGCCACATTGTGAGAAAAAAAACAGCAGACATGCTTCTGCGCATGCAAACATTAGTCAAGGTGCAGGCTCGAGCACGTGCTAGTCGTGCTAATGTTTCAGAATCTCTATATGTTTCTAACAAGTCCTCTCGCACAATCTTTAAGGTAACAATTTTATTGTTCTTTTGGCATGCATGCCCTTGCACGCGCTAAAAAATTGTTAATATTACCAAATAATGATGACAATTATTGATTTCTATTGTGTATATCCTTGTTCGATTATCATTTATCTGCAGGTCCCATCTAGTCGTGACAATGATGATCATCGATTGCATGCTTGTATTACTAAATTTGATGGCTCATCAATCTTGAAGGTAAAACATGCTTGTTCTTTTGGTATCTGCCATAGAAAAAGTTGATTTTTTTTTTACATGAGGAACTTTAATTGCATTGTTTCCATTTCAATGCATGTAGAGATGCGGATCAAATTCAATCTATAGGGACTTAAGTAACCTTGAGAAAGCGAGATCGGATGCAAATTGGTTAGAGCATTGGACGGAGGAAAGCTTATGGAATGAGCATAGAGACACTCAACTGAGAAATCAACGTAGTGATGATGAGAAGTGCGACAAGATCCTAGAAGTAGATACTTGGAAACCCCACTTGAAATCCCAACAAAGTAACAGAAACTTCCACACCTCACACTCAACGTCTAACTATACCAATCAGAACTTTATGACAGTCGACTCTCCATCAAAATCATCATTGAAAGCGCAAAATCGAATCACAAGTTTACATCCAGGAGAAGCTCTATCGTTAAACTCCCCGAGGTTCCCCACTGGAAAGGAACAGGCTGCCGTGAGGACTGCTGAGAACAGCCCTCAAATGTTTTCTGCATTGTCGAAACCTGGAAGTACTAGTGCTAGAAGAGGCCCTTTCACTCCCACAAGGAGTGAGTGCTCTTGGGGCTTCTTCAATGGGTACTCAGGCTACCCAAACTACATGGCAAACACGGAATCATCTAGAGCTAAGGTTAGGTCACAAAGTGCTCCGAGGCAAAGGATCGAGTTTGAGAAACATGGATCAACTCAAAGATCTCTTCAGGGGCTATGGGAAACAAGCAGTAATTCAGAAAGGTGTTTCCCTCAACAGACTGATTGTAGGAACAGAGCTTATCCAGCATCTAGTCGCTTAAATAGACAAGGGAGTTCCAAAATGAGGTAACACCGTAACAGTAGTTGTTGTTGAGCTATGGTTTTCTATTGTTCTCAATTCCAAGTGTGTGTTAGTGTGCGAGTGTTGTAATTATTTGAGCATAATTGGTGAACGTCTTGTTTATAGAATCGATGTAGTGTTGCAACTAAATGACATTGTTGTTGGATATAAAGGGTCCTGTGTAACTAGCGTTCTAACAACTAGAATTTACATATTATTATAGTTGATTTGATGGCTGATTTAATCAAATTTCTATTCACTGGAGTGACCCTTCAAGAACCTGAACTATGACTTCTTCAAGATGATTGAATCAACAAACATCCAAAGACAGACCAATTGTCTCTATCAATGCACCTAAAAGAAATGTAGGAGCGAATTGAAGGAATAAGGTTATGTAGTAGAGTAACTGTTTCCTTGGAACCTCATATACAGTCACAGATGTATGTATGAAATGACAGACAACATTATTAAGAAACATATGTCCTAACAGTGTCGACGCCCAACTCTAGAGTTGCCACTTTAGCAAGATGAAACTGGTTCGATACCTGGCAGTACCATTATTTAACAACCCCATTTCAGAAGAACCAGTATTTTCACAATTGTAAACTGCGAGTTCAAATGATGGAGATACATCCGCAGAGAACAAAATTTACTGAATTTTGAAAGTACAGAATCCATGGGAACCAACCGACAAGTAAAATTCATCCAAGCAAAATCTTTTCAAGTCAAACCTATAATGTTATTACGCAAGAAATAAGATGTTCAGCGCTTTCCACCACCACCCCCAAGTTTAGGGCCCTTTGGTGCAGCACCCTTAGGCAAGTTTCCCTTGCTCTTCTGGGACTTAGACAACACCTCAGCCTTCTTCGCCTTCTTCTCATCTTTGGTTTTCTTTATCCTTTCCTTGATTTCACTGAAGACGAGCATGCAAGTTAACAAAGGAATATTTCCCCTAGATGCAATGTGTCAACATATGCAGTTAGTGTTGACAACATAAAGTAAGAAAAGCATACCGAAGGGCAGCCTCTCGTGCAGCACCTCGAACTTCAGGCTTCTCGGTTCTTTTCTTCTGTATCACCTCCAAGGTAGCACCAACAATGGACCTGGAATAGGGTTTTTTCGTGGTGCGACGTCTCTTCTTAACAGCTTCCGCAGAAATATCCTACAAGTGTACAGTCGAAACTTTTAGATTTCATTATCAAATACTTACAAGCCAAAATCCTGTCCAGAATCTGTGTAATGATTTTTTTCTCAATGTATAGTACAGAAGAAAAGATTCACCTTCTTATGCTGCTTTCTGTACATGGCTGTCCAGGTTAGCTTAGATGGCTTCAGTCTGTTATGAAAGTACCTCTTGCATTTAGAATTGGCAAAGAGGAAGACCTAAAATTGATCAAGCAAGGATCAGTGAGTTGATAGGAGGGACACGATAAAGAACGATGCAAATAAAAAGAACCAATGCATGGGTAATGGCATGCTCTTGGATTCACCTGTGAGTCTGAGCGAATAAATCTGATACCCGTACCAGGGTATATCTTTGCCCCACTGAAGCGGCATAGCTCAGTCCTGAAATCCTCAGATGATAGCAACAGTGCTTCAGTTATTTCTTACAAACTCACATACTAATGGAATAAGCAGCCAAATTCAATTTCCAGATACAAAAGGAATAGAAGTCTACATACTATAGAATAGGATGATTGCTACCAATGTATAATCAAAAGCCACAAATAAAGTGTTCCCACCCAAAAAAGAGACATTAACACATATATTATAACAATCACGGTAAGAACGATTGTTCCCATTGCTATGGATAATTGGATATAATATGCCTCCACCACCAATCATATCATCTGGCAACCAACTACACTCCCTCCGTCTATTTTCATATTAGTGCTTCACGAAGTTGAAAACTTCAAATTGATTAAATGTCTACAATTAAATAGATACAATTGCTATGGTTCACTGCATTTGCTTTTATAAACTAACATAAAAAGATATCAGTTAAATTGGTTAGTGTTACAGGCATACTACAGAAAAATTAACTATAATTCACTCAAATCAGTTCAGCTTGGTTCGACTTGAACTAACAGTATTTATCTACTGTTTCTGTGAGTTTTAGGTTATCGACAACACTAATATTTATACTTTCTGTTCATTGTATTCATATAAACTTATAAAGTACTCCGCAAATATATTTTAACAATTAAGCAGCCAAATACTATTGCCGTCCACAAATGCAACAACCAGAAACCTTAAAAAAATGGTTGCTCAGATCCAACGAGGACAACTAAATTGATTTACGCAGTTTTAAATAAAATTCTTCAACAAACAGCAACAGGCGTAATATCAGGATTCAAACAATGATCAAATAATCAGCTGGCGAATCATTCGATAGCATATATTGGAAGACAACAAATGATCAAAATATCATAAAAAAATGTACGCTCGTGGAAGTAATGAACGGCAAAAACTTACTTGAGAACCATGGCGGCAGCAGCTGCTCTCTAGGGTTCTTGCGACGATGATGAGAAGAAGACCTGGGGCCGCAATCTGACTGAGCGACAAACAGTTAGTTTTTAAAGAGGGCCTGGATTGACCCGGTTTATTTCGGATCAGGAACGTAAAAGCCCAAGACCGTATTGAAATTTGAAAATTTGAAATCGTGACGAGTACTACAGCGGGAAGCCTATGTTGATTGTTGAGTTCTTTTCTGTCCGGATTACTTGGGCATTTTTTTTTTTGTCGAGTGAGGCCCATACATCTAAATGGGCTTAATGTTTACACCAAACAAATTGGCCACAATTGACTTGTTTTGCTGGTAATTGAACAAAGTCGTCTTAAAAGTTCTGAATTGTCTCTTTCCTACGAAGAATTATGGCATGGTGGCCATTTAAGAGACAATTGACAACAACATAAATAACTCTACAAATTTTGATATGAACTTTTTTATAACCATAAACAACATCAAAGAAATTTATCCTTTAACAATTGACATGGTCTAAGTTCGAGCTCGCACACTAAAGCCCGAATGAAAGTGTTATATAAAAGGATATATTTTGATCAAAGATGGAGATCTAAGGTTGTTCCTTGGGTTGACTCACGTTATTTTATTGCTTGTTGAATAAATTAAGTTGAAGTCATTAGAATTCGTCAATAGAAGAACATATATTTTTTTATTGATTTTTTCTTCAAACTCTGTTTTTTTTTAAATTTTTTAAGTGTCTTCATTTTCATATTTCCATAACCTATGAGTTATAATTTTCAAAACCCAACTAAAGTAAAAAAACATTGGAATTTTATTTTAAAAACTTACCATATCTTTATTAAGAGTTTATTCTCATAGTTCACTGCCTAGTGCCTAATTGCTTATATTTCATTATGAACAAATTAAGATTAGTAGGCTTTTTTAAGTCTCTTAATTTAAATTTAAACTAGCACTATGACAGAAAAAAAAAGAAAAAAGAAAAAAAAGAGGGAGTACTTGTTTGAGAAACTAAAAGTGGTAGTGAAATCAAGTGATGTACAAATTATCGTTAGACCTTTTGCACACATGCCTATTGTCATTTGTCACGGTAATCGTGGAATTACTAACAAAAAGGGAACGGAGATTCGCTAAATCTATTTTCACATTGACGAAATTGTCCCCCTATTTTGCTAAACCACAATTCGACGTCATATAATTTTGAACTTGAACCATTATGTATGAGCTTAAATTTGGAATGTTAGACCTACTTGCACAAGAATTAAAATTAATTTGGCCAAAGTCAACATGGTCACATTGATATTGTTTCTAATTTAGGACCTCCTAAATACGTACGATTTGGCTTCAAAAATCTGATTGTTTTTTATTTTTTCGGACTGCAGCGGGAGCCCCTCCACGGCTCCACACCTTGTAGGTTTCATATTGTTTTCAGAGTAAGGAAAGAAAAAAAATAAAGAGGCCATTGATGAATCTTGGCGAGCGAGAGGGGTGGCAACGTTTTAGTACCTTTTTGGGGCGCTGATTGGCTCGGAAAACTAGATCAAACTGAATAGCAAAAGGTCCATTCGACTATCACTCCCTCTAAGTCAGCTCCATATGCTTTGCAGTTGAATATACTTGTTTCCCCATACACACATATTCGCATTCATTTAATTGTTTATATATGTAAAGATATATAGTAATATTTTGTGTCGTTTTGGGTTCTACAGATCCCAACGGAACGGGGCTGGTGAAAGAGAGAGAATATCTTCAGTCTCTGTGGAGGGCGGAGTCAAATAGAGAAGGTGGTGCCTTTTTCCCTTCTCCGTACTGGTTTTTGTTTGGGATCGTATCACATAATTTCTTTTGGATTCTTTCAAGTTTCAACCTGAGAGCTCAAAAGACGATAGATAGAGGTCAACTGGGTCTTTTTCTTGCTTTTGATTTGGTTGAAAAGTCCTCTCATACAAAGTGGTAATGGTGAGAGAAGAAGACAGATAAGCTTTACCTCTTCGCTATGTTCCTTTTTTTCCTTCCAATGCTCATACTCTCTTTTCATGAAAAAATTTCGGTGTAAACTGTAAACGGCGGATCAGTCAGGGTAATCTTGTCTTATTCCTCTCATGCCCTTTGCATCTGAAAACGGGTTTTTTTTCCTGTTGAGAGAGAGGACAGGCTTTCTAGAGAGAGTGTTTTGCTCCGTTCATGAGTCATGCATGGGCGTTGACAAAAGGAGCTGGTTTTTCATTGTGTTCGTAAATGAGAGAGAGCAGGTGTGGGAAGTCCTTGTCAAAGGTTCATAGACAAGAAAAAGTCTATGCAAACCCTTGTCAAAGTTCCGTCCTTTTCATAACGACCTTGATAATCGAAGAATCAGACAGAGAAGGAAAAAAGAACCAAAAGAAAATTTTTTTTTGGGTTTCTCTTTATTTTATAGTTTGATTAGTTTTGGGGGTTTTGATCAGCAATACAATTACTTGTACTAGTTGTGGCTAATATTCTTCCACCCAACGGAATGCCTAGTAATGCCGTTGCTAAGCCACCACCTCTGCTCACTCCACATATTTCCAAGTCTAAACTCAGCTCTCCTGCCATCTCTCACTCTGTTGTATGCCTCATCTCACTCTGTAATCGTATTTGTAATCCACTATTGATGCATGTTCTTTTGGGTTTCTTCTTGTTTACTTCTCTCTTTTTTAACTCTTCTTCGGGTTTTTGGTGCAGAAAAGAAATATGAATGGTGATGGGGAGATGGGTCTGATAGGAGATACCTTTGATGAAGCTTTTCTTGGAAGGGATGGGGATGGCGGTTTCGAGACTCGGTCTCCCAGTGATAACTTTGATGCGTCTGAAGAGGATCGAGAGGCGGAGGAGCCGCCCAAAAAGAAAAGATATCACAGGCACACGCCTCGGCAGATTCAAGAGCTTGAGGCGTATGATTTTATGATTTCTTGTCTTTAGGATAACTGTGAATTGTGACTATTAACTTTGATGGATGATTTGCTTATATCGGTTTATGATATCTACATTATTGTTGTGTTTTAGTTTCTTCAAGGAGTATCCCCATCCTGATGAAAAACAAAGGTCGGAACTAAGTCGCAAACTTGGCTTAGAGTCTAGACAAATCAAGTTTTGGTTTCAGAACAGGAGAACACAGATGAAGGTAAACTGATGATTTGTTATACTGTTTTTAGTATATAGAGGTTGGAAGTCAAAGGAGTAATAATCTTATATAATTGTCCACCTCAAATCAGATGCAATTGGAGCGGCATGAAAATGTTATGCTGAAGCAAGAAAATGAGAAGCTTCAAATTGAATATAATAATTTAAGAGCCATGGATCCGATGTGCAACAATTGTGGTAGGGTAGCCTTGCCTGGTGAGGTAAGCTTTGAGCAGAACCAGCTAAAGATTGAGAATGCTCGGTTAAGAGAAGAATTGTGCCGAGTTTCTTCTTTAACAAGCAAGTTCTTTGTCAAGCCACTATCGCAATCTGATAATCCCCTATCCACAAGCTCCAAGTTGGCGCTTGCTGTTGGAAGAAATGAAATTTGTGGTTTAGGCAATGTTGGTGCAACAATGCCGATGCCAAAGGGACTTGGACTGGGAGATAGCATTTTGAGCACTTCACCTGTAGTTACTTTGATGAAACCTGAAATGGGCGTAATTGAGAATGAGATGCAAGTTGATAGATCTATGTTTGTAAATCTTGCGTTGATAGCGATGGATGAATTGATCAAGTTGGCTCAGCCAGATAGTTCTCTTTGGGTCAAAGGGTTGAATGGAGGGAATGATGTGCTAAACCATCTGGAGTATACAAGGACTTTTCGAGGTTGCATTGGCATCAAGCCCACTGGCTTTGTAACTGAGGCTACGAGGGAAACTGATGTAGTCATCATCAACAGCTTGTCTCTTGTAGAGACATTGATGGATGCGGTGTGTTATCAAATCCTTTTTGTCATTATTGATTAGCTTGGCTAAAATAAGTGTTAGCATATCATTAGTTTTCTGGGTAGATTTATTTTGTTGCCCTATTCACTTGTCATCTCTATCTCTTGTGTTAACCATTTTGTTCTATCCGCTTATCTGTTCACCCTTGAAGAACACAAAATTGTTTAAATCAATGCAAAATTATTGCTCAAGTTATTTGATTATTGGTTATTTGGTTTTTAAATCTATGAATGTGCAATGTTTGATTTACCTTTCGAAACTTGTTTCATTCATTTATTTTGCAGAATCGGTGGGTAGAAATGTTTCCAAGCATAATTGCTAGGGCCAGCACTGTTGATGTGATATCAACTGGTCTGAATGGAAACAAAAATGGTGCTCTACAAGTGGTATGTTCACCATCTATTGCTTAGTCTTTAACTATGAGGCCCTTTTTAAAATGAAGATTTTGCTTTGTAGATGCATGCAGAGTTTCAAGTTCTCTCACCCTTGGTCCCAATACGTCCAATCAAGTTTCTCCGGTTTTGCAAGCAGTATGCTGAAGGTGTATGGGCTGTGGTAGATGTCTCTGTTGATGCGGGCTCTGAAGGTTCAAATCTAAATGCTTGTCGAAGGCTTCCTTCTGGTTATCTCATACAAGATGTGGGAAATGGTTGCTCCAAGGTAATTGCTAATGTAGATTATTAATCGATTCGCATAGTTTTCTTGGAACTTTTCTTGTCAATGTGATGCTTATTGTGCTTGCATCCTTTCCCACATATGCCTCTGATTTTGTCAAGACTACATCAAGATGAAAGAATAGGGCCCCCATTATGCAAGTTCCAACCGGCATTGACTTGCGCTTCTGCAAAAAATTGTTTCTAATATTGCACTATCTTCAATAGCCCTGCCTCAATTAGATTTAGATATAATGGAAACCTCCTAGGAGTCTGATCCTTATAATATTATTTTACATAGAAGATGCTTCTATGGATTTGCCTTTTTTGTGATCTTCCTTTTCAAAGCTAGGACTTCTATTAGTTTAGTTTCTTCACCTTTTTTTCTCATATGAGCAGTCCTAGGCCAAGGCTACCTGCATTATAAAACTAAATACTATTTGCATTTTTATTCTCTGATCTTGAATGTGGATATGCATGATCTTGTTGTGCAGGAAAGTTGTTGGAAACTTCAAATTTTTCTGTATAAATTATGTATTTGATACTTCTATTCCTATTTTTCCTCTGTTAATGTGGTTTTTGTATTCTCGAGGCAATATGACCTGGATCCAGTCATTATATCATGATAGTCTTGAGGAACTCTTGTTTTGTGTACATGTTCTGGAAAACAATACATTTTAATATTAGATCATTAAATCACCCTGGATTCTTGACTTAGCAGCTTGTCAGTTTTGGACTTTGTAAACATAATATAATATATCCTTGTCTTGGGTGTACACAAGCCCTTCTGTATGCAATATTTCTTCTCCCGTGTAAGAGATTTGTTTACGTTTTTAAATCTCTATATGGGATAGTATCAGTGTACATTTTTGGTGTATGATATTGGTGCCAAGTCATTGCTTGTTTTCACGGCCATGCATAGACTGTGCCTTTGTTGATTAGTAAGTTAACAAGTAGTCTGGATTTCATAATTTGTAAGGTTCGCTGGATCTCATTGCATCAAGTTCCTGACTACTTGATTTAGCTATATCCTTCTATTTTTTGCTGATGACATTGGATATTTAACTTTCAGAATTTGTGAGAAGAGGAGCAAACTAGTAAGTAACAGGATAACTTTCGTGGGAGGCTAACTATTTTGTGATGGCTATCAAAACAGGGCAACTTGGCTTTGTATTTTCTTCCCTGATGACATTCCTAGGGGCCATTTCAAATCTGTAAATTTTAGGCTTTTTAGCCCAACAACCTTTTAGTTTTTGAGTTCTAATAGATGGTTAGTAGGCAGAAGCTCTTGTTTTAATTGCTAAATGGATGAGTGCAGGTAACATGCGTTGAGCATTCTGAGTACGATGATAATTATGTTCACCAACTCTTCCAGCCATTTGTCAATTCTGGCATGGCCTTTGGAGCAAGAAGGTCGCTTGTGTCCCTACAGAGGCAATGCGAGTCTTTGGCTGTCCTTGTGTCCTCCGATATCTCCGGCGAAGAAAACTCAGGTCTTCATTTGCTATCCGATTATTTCTTTCATCATATAAATATGATCAGTTTCGGTTCTTGATATTGCTGTGCCTCAGGGATAACTTCAGGTGGCAAGAAGAACATGATAAGGCTGGCACAGCGCATGATTGATAACTTTTGCAATGCTGTTTGTGCTTCAAGTGTGCGTAAGTGGGACAAGCTCCGTGTAGGTGATGTGAGTGAAGACGTGAGAGTCTTGACTAGAAAGAGTATGAATGACCCTGGGGAACCAGCCGGTATTGTGTTGAGTGCGGCAACTTCTGTTTGGCTGCCAGTGGATCGGCAGAAACTGTTTGATTTCTTGCGAGATGAACAATTGAGGAGCGAGTGGGACATTTTATCTCATGGTGCACCAATGCATGAGATGCTTCAAATTGCTAAGAGCCGGGACGGTCGCAACTGTGTTCATCTCCTTCGTGCTGGTGTAAGTGCTTGATAAACTATTTTTTATTCAAACCATGAACGTTATGTGGGGCCATGGGAGTAGTGTGGTCCTGGAAGAGTTGCAGGGGTGCAACTTAGAGATCGCATGTTCAATTCTTGGAAACAGCCTCTCCACATATTATGTGGAGGTAAGGATACATCTTGGATGTTCCCAATCTTGCTCCTTGCAGGAGCCTTGTGTACGGGAGTTGTTTACCTTTTTAAACTATGAACATTCATTCTCCACAATGTAGGGATAACAATATGTAGATCTAGCTGCATCCCTCAACTGGCCAAGAGTGCAAGTGCACATTGCGTTGTTTTCTTTCTATTTTTTTTTAGATTGAAAAAAGATTTTCATTTTCATTTCATACCTTCTTCACCGAAGAGTATTGTATTTGTTTCCATATTTACCTTGCAGGCTATTGATGTTGATGTCACTGAGAAGAGCATGCTAATTTTGCAAGAAACATGGCATGACAACTCAGGCTCAATGATAGTGTATGCACCAGTTGAATTGCCTTCAATAGCCGAAGTGATGAATGGTGGGGATCCTGCTTATGTGGCCCTCTTGCCTTCAGGGTTTGCTATCTTGCCGGGCTTTCCATCCGGTCATGGAGGATCACACAATTGTAATGGGATGCCGGGCAATGGCAATATTGATGATGATGCAGTTGGATCCTTCCTTACTGTTGGATTTCAAATTTTGGTGAATAGGCTTCCAGCCGCTAAGCTGACACTGGAGTCAGTTCAGACTGTCAATACTCTCATCGCTTGCACAATTCAGAAGATCAAAGCTGCCCTTAAATTAGCATAGATGCAACCGTTTCTATTTTGTAAAAAAAAAAGGTACTACATACTATGAGTGTAGCAGGGAATGGGTATGAAATGAAGAGAGCCAGAGAAGTAGGGTTTCGAGTCAAGAACGAACTTTTTTGCCGTATTATATTTTTTGGTTGTAGGAGGCAGATGGTTGTGAAGCCTGGTAGGGGATCTTGGTTTGGGTTTTGACTCGCTCTGACCTGAAAGGTTCTTGGCTCTTGCTTACTGAATACAGAATGCTTTTTGTTATCATGTATAGAGACTTAAGATGGAGCACAAAGTAGACATTTGTGAAGGGCTCATATAGGTCTTTACCATTATCAGTTGCCTTATTGTCTCTGAATTCTCTTCTAGATTTATATTATTCTTCCAGCTCATAGTAGATCTCTCTCCCTCGCCTTCCACTTCTGTTTGTTTGTGTTTGCCTGTATATTACATGCCTTTGCAAGAATGCTGTGGGTGCATAGAATAGGCTCTGAAAATGCATGGTTGCCTGGCGCCCCCTCCCTGGAAGAATCAGTCACGGTTGAAGGAGCAATAATTTACTCGTGGGATTAACAACTCGGCTATGGTTGGGATATTTTTCAAGGGTTCCCCTGGTTACGTTGGCCAGTCTTCGTGGTGTGATGTGTGGCAGTTAAAAAAATTACCCTTGAATTGGACCTTCCCAGTAAAAAAAAAAAAACAAAAAAATAAATTTGGTGGGATTGTGCTATATTCATGATCATCCATAGTTGAATGTGCATGGACCTGCCTGAATGTGCCTTTGTTTTTTTTTTTGAGAAGAATATAGGCTGATCATAAATAACTACGGCCCATATTAAAGTGGTCAAAGACTCGAAGCTGGGACGAAGCCCAACTGAATGAAAGTAAGCCCATGGAAAGGCCGCGGCCCACGAGGCATCCCTTCCCTAATAATTAAAATCTTCACCAGTGAAAAAGTGTGTTTACACTTTACACGGTAGCCCCTTCTACTTCAGTTACCTACACCCCTTCAAGCATGGTTTCACTTGCCAAGCTGTTGATCTCTCGGTCCGTCCAAAACCCCTAAAACCTCACACGAGCAGAAAAACAAAATGCTGCTTCCGCTCGATGTCTTCGCTCGTTCTCTCAAAACCAGAATCAGTTCCACTCTCTTCACCAGACTCATGTCGCAGTCCACTTCAATCCCCAAAAAGCTAGAGCGGGTCCGCGACCATGGCTACGACAACTTCATGGAGGTCGAGAAGAAGACTCGGAAAGTTCTCAAATTCCATTCTTTGATCCTATTCCAGCGCAACCAAACCCTCCCAGTGTCCCGCCTCGACATCCTCTCTCGGCGCCTCGGCTTCAAACAACACGAGGCGGGCAAATTCATTGTCAAATTCCCTCATGTTTACGAAATCTACGAGCACCCAGTTCAGCGTATCTTGTATTGCCGATTGACCCGGAAAGCAATTCTTCAGATTCAGCAGGAGAACGACGCGTTGATTGCTCAAATTCCCGAGGCTGTCACGCGGTTGCGCAAGTTGTTGATGATGTCCAATACCGGCCGGCTTCGGCTTGAGCATGTACGGATTGCCAGGTCAGAATTTGGATTCCCTGATGATTTTGAGTACTCTGTTGTTTTGAAAAACCCACAATTTTTTCGATTGGTGGATGCTAAAGAGACTAGGAGTAAGTATATTGAGATTGTTGATAAAGACCCCAATTTGGCTGTTTGTGCAATTCAGAGAGTGAGGGAAAGAGAGTACAGGGAAAAAGGAATGGATGCTGAGGACGGCAGGTTCTCATTTCTTATCAATTTTCCACCTGGATTTAAGATAGGGAAGTTTTACAGGATTGCTGTGTGGAAATGGCAGCGGCTGCCATATTGGTCACCGTATGAGGACGTTTCAGGGTATGATCTAAGGTCATTGGAGGCACAGAAGAGGATGGAGAAGAGGGCAGTGGCCACCATTCATGAACTATTGTCATTGACTGTAGAGAAGAAGATTACCATGGAGAGAATTGCACATTTTAGGCAGGCGATGAATTTGCCCAAAAAGGTGAAGGAGTTTCTGCTTCAGCATCAGGGAATTTTTTATATTTCAACAAGGGGGAATCATGGGAAGCTTCACACGGTTTTCCTTCGGGAGGGTTATAAGAAGGGGGAGTTGATCGAGCCAAATGATTTATATTTGGCTCGAAGAAAGTTGGCTGAGTTAGTGTTGTTGAGCCCAAGGAAGGCTAAAGTAGATAAGGAGCTGGTTAGCTATAGAAGGGACTGGGAAGAGGATGACATGAGGCGCATTGGAAGAGACTACGAAGAAAAAGATTTTCAAGGTTCTGAGGTTGAGAGCAACTACGTGAGAGATAGAGGGGAGGAAGATGATACAGACTTGGATTCAGATGGATTCTAATGTTTCACAGATGAGGCAAACAATTGTGCTGACACTGTTGAGGCAGAAGATGCTTGTGTTTCAGAAGTGACCGAGATAAGCATAGTAATTTGAGGACTATGTGTTGCTGTTTTTTTTCAAGCATCCAGCAGACAATCTAATTGCGTACATAGACAGGTGCAGAAGCATAACGCCATGTAACTGGTTGAATGATGTCTGGAGCAAGGCCAAAAAGCTTTCAGTCATCCATATGTATAAAGGTAATAAATCTAGTGGCTGAGATCCTGCAATTCAGTTATCTTTTCTTTCAAATATTATGTTACTGTTCTCGATGGAACAAAACAATTCAGCTTGCCCTGTTGTTATACTTGGAGCATACTAATGATTTTTTTACAGTCACTACGGCTTAGTTAAGTAGTAAAAGACCCATGTTTGTAAAGTGTATGCTGTTATTCAGGTTTGTCGAAGTCTTGTACCCTGCCTCTGTTTTTGGTCACCAAAACCATTTCTATTTTCCTCTTAAATTTTAATCAAACCATGCCTGATATTCCAGCCCCAGGACTAGAACTATTACTTTGTTGGATATATGTGAAGCTTAATAGGTCAGATTTTTGGTCGGAGGGTGGACTCATTGAGCACGGGAATGGCATTCGTAATGCTTTTCTTTCTTCTTTCATTTGTATATCAGAAAAATGTGCATTAATCCGTGGCTCTATTCATACAGATATCACTTGAAGACATATACGGATATACCCCATCAACTCAATAGCTTGTTACCACTTGGTGAAGATAGCAAAAATAGATCTCTGATTTTGTGCATCATGTTAGCCATATGAGGATACTAAGCTTCATGATATTTATTGCTTCTTTGTTGGTGTATCGTTTAGTCTTCCATGAAGTTTTGTCCCTTTTTCTTCTTCTGTTCTTTTCCATGAAGTTTTGTCTGCTTTTCTGCCTTTGTTCGTCTTGCTTAGTGGCAAGCACTGCATCTGCATCAGTACTGTTTTGTTTGATTTGGAGTCAATGGTAGTACTGGTAGGCTATTATAATTTAATGATCACTACATCACAATGGCATTCGTGTCCCTGACGTTGTTTAGATCAACTAAACTAGTTGACACCATGATTACGCATAGGTTTAAATGTGTCTACAGGAGACTAAGAGTGTGTTTGGATTGAGGGATTTGGAGGGGAGGGGAGGGGAGGGAGAGAAGGGAAGAGCAGGGAAGAGAAAATACATTTCCCTTTCTCATGTTTGGATAGATAAAAAAAGAAAGGAAAGAAAATTAGTTTAATTTACTAGTTTATCCTTATTTTTTATGTTTAAGTATTATGTCCAAGGGTAAAATAGGTTTTAAACTTATAAGTAACTTAATTAGTAATCTCTTCCCTCCAAATGACTCCATTTTGGGAGGAAAGAATTTTGACAAAAATTTAAAGAAATCTTCTTCCCAAATCCTCTCAAATCCCGCTCCTCAATTTTTTATAAACTATCCAAATAAGAGAATTGGAAGGAAACTCTCTTTCCCTTCTCTTCTCTCCCCTCCAAATCCCTCAATCCAAGCACACTCTAAATCACGTGCAGATGATTCGTGCATTTTGTAGTTTGACCAGTTCTCATTTAGGGAGTTTACCTCTATTTCCCTTTGCATCCTTGTTTTATGCCACCTTGTATGTGCTGCATTGGGCATGTTTGAACATATCAGTATTAACATAAAGTAACTTACGTATGTTGATGGCATCGTCCTTTTTGTTATCCAATCCTGTGCTGGATGCCTAGGCATGATTTGCAACTTTTTAGAGAGAGTGCATTTTGCTCTTCGGCTCTGGTCATTAATCTCGAAGATTCAATTTTCTACCTTTTGGAGCAGATATCTCATGAGGACATGGTATACTACAGCAAATTTGTAGAGGTTTGGAGTGGGCTTGTAGGCTTTTGGTGATCCCAAACTCCTCAGATGGGACTTCAATACGACACAATTAGCCGCACATTTCAGTCTATCTTTATCTCAATAGAGTCTCTCCGTGACATGTTTCGGTCCTCTTCCCCGTTGCTTAGAAAAAGTGAATGACCGATTCAGGTATAAGATACTATCATTACCGCCCCGACAATTAGACTCTCCTAGAAAGTACTACTTAGTTCTTAATAAGAATTTTACTGATTAGATACGGCATGTGGCCTATTTGGGTCTGGTAGCATCGACCTTTCCATTAGTAGGAACGGTTGGTTTGGATTTGTTGTGTTTTGTTTTCTTACTGAATAAGTAGAATCAGGGACATTACGCAATGTCGAATCAAGTCCCAAGTTTTTTTTTTTTAATGTACTTGTTAAGTTGTTTTCTCTTTCTTCTTCTGCATATAATTCTTAAGGAATCAAAAGCTGGACTGTTCTGTGATGACAAAATTTATTCATATTTCTCAAAAAGAAAGAAAAGAAACAAAATTTGTTCATTAGAAGAAGGCATCTGGCATGAGCTTCTTGCCTACATCCATTTTAGTATTTGTTTGGATGGTAGCTGGTGACTGATGCAACAAGTTAAACAAGGAATAGAAGCAAGTTGGTTCCTGTTGGTTGTGTTTGTCACAGAAGCCGTGATTATCTAATGTAATTAATAACTATAATGTCAATATCCAGAGCAACAAATGATGCTTAGTCTCGGCCGCCTAACCCATATTATACCATCTCTCCTCGTACCAATTTGGGCAACGTGTCATACTTGTAATTCAACGTCGCTTGGTGTGATTTATAAGAAAAGTCCAAATATCATAGTAATCCTATGTATCTACAATGAATTGAAATCCCGGAGCAGACAATATTGTTGCATGAGAGGGTCAAATCTTCAATCTCCAACAAGACATTTTGGACTCAAATACCATTGGTGACGATTAGGAAAACAAAATCAGTGAACGGGAACCCTAGAGCGGATTTTATTGTTGTATGAGAGGGTCAAATCTTCAATCTCTAACAAGAAATTTTCGGCTCAAATACCATTGACGACAATTAGTAAAACAAAATTGGCAGGGCCGTCTTTAGCATTTTAGAGGCCCTAGACAAGTTAAGAAACTGAGGCCCTCATTCCCTAAAATAATTTTTTTTTTTTTATAAATATGAAATCTAGCATATCTAATAAATTCAAAATGCAATATAATTAGTTCTTAAATACAAATAAATTATCACCAATATCCAATAAATTAAGCGACTCAAACTTATAAATTTATCACATCAAATGAAACCAAATAACGCTAAACCAAATAACTCATGGGGGAGGGGCCTCACTTGTACGGTTTGGATTTGATTTGTTACCGCAATCAAAGTTATAGGTCAATGAATTGCACCTCTTAATTTTTATGTATGTGATGGCGTGTCATTTTGTATTTGGGTTAATGGGTTTGTTTTCTTAAATAGCAATATATTAGGATTTTTTTTTCGGATTTGGGGGCTCCGCAATTCCTTAGAGTCTACAATTTATATTCAATGGTGAAGAAAAAGACATACAAATTTTAAAAATGAAAAAACAAAAATATAGTGTAATGTGACACATCTCTCAAGCCATTGGATTCCAATTGTAAACTCTACAATTTGAAACTAATTGCGGAGCCCCCTAATCCATTTTTTTCTTATATCAATTGACAAGTACATTGTACTGCCTATATACACCTAAAAAGATATACAATTTAATGAAAAGTGAGGCCCCTCCCTCATGAGAGGCCCTAGGCGACTGCCTATCTGGCCTCCCCTTGGAGCCGACTATGAAAATTGGTGAACCGAAACCCCAGAGTGGACATTATTGTTGTATGAGAGGGTCAAATCTTCAATCTCCAACAAGACCTTTTGTGCTCAAGTATCGTTGGCGACAACCGGTAAAACAAAATCGTATAGGTTCAATGTATCCACAGTGAAGCGTATATCCGAAGTGGATAATATTAATTTGAGTGGGTTGAGATTCTTGATTTTAAGTTCAAATAAGCTTGTATTACTAAGATCCGAGGCTCTCATTTGTTCGTTGTACATACATAAGCAGCGGGGATTGATATGTATTAGTGCATCACCAATTAAATTAAGCTCCATGTTGATCAACTTGGCAAGAGTTAATGATGATAGTTAATCAACTGCATGTTACGTGTCTTTACACGTCTATTGATGATACTGCATAGGGCTATCATTTGGCCCGCGGGTCAAAGCCCGGCCCAAAGGAAACCGGGCATGGACTCCACTTCTTGGGCCAGGCCTGGCCCGAAGCCCAACCCCTCGGGTCAATTTTGACCCGACCCGAGCCCGAGCCCGAGCCCGACCCAAGCCCGACATTATTTATTTTTATATGTATATAATATGTATATATTTACATATATATATACATATACATACATACATATATACATACACAGACAGTGTGTATTTGTGTATATATATACATATGCAGATATGTATATATATATATATGTACGTATATATAATATATATGTGTGTGTATATATATATATACATTATTGCAATGTATGTGTATAGATATATACACATAATACGTATATATTTCACCCTTTATAAAATATTGTTCAATTGTATAAAAATTAAAGTATAATTATGACATTAATCAATTGTAAGCAGGGATGACAATTTGTCCCCATCCCGATCCGACCCGACCTGCCCCACGCGGATTTAATCTCCAAAACCCTAAAGGCCCTAAACTCTAAACCTCAAAACCCTAAACTCCAAAACCCTTAACCCTTAACCCTTAACCCTAAAGACCCTAAACCATAAATGCCCTAAACCTAAAGATCTTAAATCTTAAACCCTAAACCTAAGCACTAACCCTAAAGTCATAATATGACCATTTACTCATAAATGTTGGTAAAATCTTAAGACCCTAAGATTTCATACAATAAGTATAAAATTAAACTATTTAAAACTATAGATGTGTATAATATAAAATTGAAAATCAATACTCATTAAGTAAAACTAAAATTATTTAATTGTGTTAAAAATATAACAGGTGGTATGTAAAGATAATAATATAATTAGTTGACAAGTATACATGAAAGTAGCTTTGGCTTGTTGGTTAGTTCGTTATTCTTCTATCTAAAAGTCTCAAGAGAGTGACAAATGTGTCTAAGAACCTACTTTATAGGAAATCATCTTAGATATTAATTTCTTGCTATGTCGTTTATGTGGTTCGAGTCAATGATATTATTATTAGATTAACGATCGTGTAATCCACTAATTACCGTCAAGTAGGCAAATTGCAGAAATAAAATACCGTCAAGTAGGCAAATTGCAGAAATAAAATGTGGGTGATGATAGTATATTCAAACATGATACCAACATCCCAAATCGCTTAGAAGTGGGAGTTGTGATATATTGATAAGGAGGGCAAATGCCTTCCTTAATTAGCCAATGAATTTTTGAAGTAGTAGTTCATTGAGCATGTTAGTTACAACTAACTCATGCGTGGGTAGCGGTTGGACCTACTGAGTGCGTGTGAGGTGTTTAGATCTCTCTTCGTTCAAGTATGGGATTGAACTTGTGGATAGCCGATTTGGAAGAACCTACTTTATAGGAAATCAACTTAGATATTTTAGATTAATGATCGTGTAATCCACTATCAAGTAGGCAAATTGCAGAAATAAAATGTGGGTGATGATGGTATTTTCAAACAAACACATACACCAATGCTATTTGTCCTTTCCTGTATATCTTACCTACTCAGAAAATCTTCACACATCTTACCAAGAAGAAAAGAGAGAAAATCATAACAATAATTAAGGTTGATGAGTATGTGTATTCGTATTCCATGCAATAATCAACGTTGATGAGTATTCGTAGTGGCGCTTTCACACGCCACCAAATCCACGGCCCACAAGCCCACCAAACTTCAACCTAATCACCTAAAGCCAAACAAATACCTTCGTAACTACTTGAATAGAGAAATCTCATGTCTCATTCTTCACATTGCTACATAAAGATTTACTAACTATTTATAAGTTCATATTCTTTGACTCAGTAAAACTTATTTCAAAGTGGTGAATCGTGGAAGGTCTTGAAAAATCTGTGATAAATTGAGGGCACTTGACCTGGGAAAACCAACATTTCCTTAACACAAAACTCTCATCTTTACTTGACCGGAAAAGGGCACATTTCCCAACAAAAAAACTCTCATCTTTAAACGTCAATCACGTCTGATTCCCTCGTGTTCTGGAAATAAATATCATGACGAATAATCCACATATTATGAATCCAAAAATAAATGTCACATATCACTATATTAGTCGGTCTAAATGTCTAATCAATTCTAGAGGAGTAGTAGTTGACAAGATCCCATGAATGATTTTCTCTCTGCATAAGCAGGAGAGGAGAGGAAAGGGAAGTTGGCACCAACAGAACAGTGAAGTCTTGATGATGTTTTAAGTGGTAGTTACACAAGCATGTAGAAGACATCTTACCCTACAGAGAGAAGGGGCCAGCCACGTCATCCGATCTCCACGAAAACCCAATTAGAAATCCTGTTTTCTTTTATTTACCGTGTTCTTTTCAGTTCTCTTCAACGACGGTTGACCTAATATATTCATGCCCATAAATCACATTCATCAGAAAAAGAGAGGAAGAATTCTAGACAACGAAATTGAAATATATTTTGTTTGCGATCGGTGTTTGTATTGGGGTGTGTGTGTCGAAGAGAGAGAGAGGTGGTGGCCGGCGAAGGAGTGAGGGAGGGAGGGAGGGAGGGAGGAAGGAAATGGGGAATTCCTTTGGGTGCTCTGCTTCGGGGGAGAGATTGGTGTCGGCGGCGAGAGATGGGGATCTGTTGGAGGCCAAGATGCTATTGAATTGCAACCCTTGTCTCGCCAAGTACTCCACCTTCGGCGGCCTCAACTCCCCTCTCCATTTCGCCGCCGCCAAGGGACACAATGAGGTTCTTTCCTTTTTTGTCCTCTTTATTTGGCTGACATCGGATTTACTATTTCAGTTGTAATGTTATGGTTCATTCTTGAATTGAACAAATTATGCTGAATTTTGCTTTATTTTGGCCAGATTGTGGCGTTGTTGCTTGAGAATGGAGCTGATGTGAATTCGAGGAATTACTGCGGCCAGGTGACAATCCGAGATTTTTAAATTTTTGAAATCCAGCTGCTATTTTATATAGTTTGCGGTATTGGTGCGAGTTTAAGGTGATTTGATTAGGCATATTTGAATTTTTGATGTTTCTAAGCTGGAAATGAAACCCTTCATTGGATTTGGCATGGACTTTAATATTATTATGGCAAACCCTGGAAAATATTAGTTTTCCAGTAGATTGAAGTTCTAAACTATGATTTGCGTAGAAATCATAGGCTGTTTCAGAGAATTGTAGGTAAAACTGCCCTTTAGCTAGCAAGAAACCATTGTGTTTGTGTTAGAATGACCTGCTGACTCACCTTTGTTGCTGCTTTTTAAGACGGCGTTGATGCAAGCTTGTCGATATGGGCACTGGGAAGTCGTACAGACACTGCTACTCTCCCGATGCAATGTGAGTCTCATTGTGATGAGCTCTCTATTTTCCATTTTGATCGCCTTACTTCGTGTTTAAGGCTAATCCTAGGAATATGTGAGAAGACCAGCGAGACTGTAAGTTCAAGAATTTATCTCTTCTGATGAACAGCATTAGAAGAGATTCTTCAGTTTGAGCATCATTTGGTTGGCATGTCTTCAGCTGCTTTTTTATTTTGTTTCATAAACAATTGATTTTGCCTATTTTTTTTTCCTTTCTTTTCTCTTACAGGTCACTAGAGCAGATTATCTTAGTGGGAGAACAGCTTTACACTTTGCAGCCGTAAACGGGCATGTGAGATGCGTAAGGCTGGTTGTGGCAGAATTTGTTCCCAGTGCTCCTTACGAAACTATAAGTTCTCAGGCAGATGGTGATAGACCATACGGTTCCAATTCAAAGAACAAGTATGATCATAGGTATGTCTTGTTCGCTGCCTGTCCTTGTGTCATAGTCATATGCTTTTCTGCTAAGCTTTTGGTCTTTGTTGGTACTGGGAAGATAATATACATTGAGTGGAGGGTTTCATTACTGTTCTTCTTTCTCAAAAACTTTTGATCTTCAAAGATTTGGTGCCTTACACCATATTCAGTTTTTTGAGGCAGGATTATAAGTCTACATAGTCATTTATCAAAGCAGGAGTTATTTTGTTTTTCTCTGTGCCTTATTTTTCTGTTCCCTAGAGTCCATGATCTTGCTATACTGAACCATTTTGTTCTCCATATTTGTACCAGTTAGTGGAAAATCATTGGTGAATAGATATGGAAATGAAATGGGGCTTCTGTTGTCATATTTTGGGAAGAAAAATGAACTTATTTTGTTGTCATAAATCATGTCAAGCAATGAATAGGCACTTCATTTGTGTCTATGAGAATTAACTAGATTTTTTGTTCATTGAAAGAGTATCTTGTCTTATTTGAAGTATAAAATCATGACAAGCAATGAATAGGCAGTTCATTGTTGTAGATGAGAATTAACTAGATTTAGTGGTTCATTGAAAGAGTGTTTTGTCTTGTTTTAAAGTATAAGAAAAATAAATGAGCACAGAGAATTGAAGTTGGTGAATCAGCAATTTCAATTGTGAAATTGAAAAGGAATATTAGACTAGGATGTTTTTGTCAAGTATGCAAGGAATCGGGACCCAAGTAATCAAAATGATATTTCTACATGAGTGATACATGGCAGCAGCAGAAATAATCTGTGTCACACATTGATTAGCCTTGGCTGAATCGGTGGTTGTGTATATGTATGATATATATCATGCATGATATGTCAGGAATACTCTGGATCATTCTGTTGCGTCATTGCCTAACTTTACTCCATTGCAGTGCGGTATCCAAGTTTGTAAATAAGGCGGCTGATGGAGGTATCACGGCTCTTCATATGGCTGCATTAAATGGATATTTTGATTGTGTACAGCTTCTACTTGACATTCATGCAAATGTATCAGCTGTGACATTTCATTATGGAACATCTATGGATTTGATAGGTTAGTCTTTCAATTTTACCCTTTAAAATTTGTTCCATAGGTGGTTACTCTGATTCTTACTTCAAAAGGATATGTATTTGTAGGAGCTGGAAGCACTCCTTTGCATTATGCTTCTTGTGGAGGGAATTTAAAATGCTGTCAGGCAAGCAGTATATCGACTTAATTATTTGATTACATAGTAATTAATTCCTATTGAATATAAGAGAGGTGGTTCCAAAATTTGCAGATCCTTATTGCAAGAGGTGCCAGTAAAATGACTTTGAATTGCAATGGGTAAATTGCGTTCATATTCTCTTTTGATATTCACTCTTGAGCATGTTAGTTCTACTGGAGCATTGACATTTGACAATAACGACTAGTGGTTTGTTTTCAGATGGCTGCCCCTTGATGTTTCCAGGATGTGGGGGCGGCATTGGCTTGAATCATTGCTTTTACCCAATTCAGACTGTGTGATACCAAGATTTCCTCTTTCTAATCACTTGGCCTTGCCTCTTCTGAGTGCACTTAATATAGCAAGGTAATTGTGTATCTAACTATAATTTTCTCCCGGATTGCTTTATCCTAATCCTTGTTTAAGTAGACGTGGTTGGAGCTGAAAATGAGGAGATAGTTTATTGTATGAACAGAACTTTATGATGTTAAACAAGATAACTTGTAAATAGCAGAATTTCCTAGGCTCACTCAACTTCATACTCATCCAACTGCCCATCCAGCTGTTTCTGGGCAGTTTCTGTATTATAAGAACACAATCTTGTTTGTAGGTACATATATAGGCATATGTACTAGCTTATTTCGTCATCATAGTCTTGTGAGTGATGTTAGGTTTATTAATCCCTTCATGGGAGGATGATAAAAAAACCTTTACCTGTTGTTCACATGCTAAAGAAAGCTATTGTTTCAGTAACTAAAACTTTTTTCCTGTTATGCAATCTCCATGAAGATGCCTTTTAGGTCATTATGCTCAAGTATAGGTTATGGTTAGTTCATACTTCTTTCCCATGCTCGCCAGATTAAGATTCTAATGGATTCTAAGCGCTACATTTTATTGTAGTCCCACTTGCATATGTACTCAGATTTGCTTATGTGATGCAGCTTTGAAATTAAATATGAGCCAAGTTGGATAACTGCCTGTGAGACCTACAAAAAAATGATATATGAGGGATTTTATCCATTGAGTACAACCATTTCATTACTCACGAAAGATAGCTGCCTCTGATACGATTCCTTAAAATTTTCTGTTTACTTCATTTGTATCATAAAAAAAGGGTTCTTAAGAAACTCTACTTTCCTTCTCCTCCTTTACTTCCTTTCTTTCTTATGTTCCTTCAGTAATAACTTATAACTGCTAGAGTTTCCAACCGTCCTCTTCAGTCTCCTGTCTGATTTTGCAACCCATTTTCTTTTTTCAATTACCATTCAATTTTTTTGTAGACTATGAAAACCTGCCAAACGACATGAAAATGATTAGTTGTACACAAATGCCAGCATAATAATACTTCTTCATAGCTGTTCTAGTTTCTAACTTGAGATTATGGGAGTTTATTAAAGTCGATTGTATATAATATTAAATATTCCTGATGATATTAATACTTGATATCGTACCTCATGAATGTTCTTTACAGAGAGTATGGGATGCAATCCTCAACAAGCTCCACAGATGACTCTGATACATGTGCTGTATGCCTGGAGAGAGAATGCAATGTAGCTGCAGAAGGTTTCTTCCCCTTTTCCTCTGTTTTCTCTACTTCTTTCAGTCTGCATTTTACTGTCTAATTAAACTATCAACTCAATACCTTCATTGACCAGTGAAATAAGCTACAAGATCTGCTCAAAAAATTAGCTCCAGAATTTTTTAATTTACGTTAATGTTTTGAAAGTTGGAGTTGACCAGCGGGTCAAACAGGGAACTCATTAGTTGACTCATTCACTCCAAATTGCAAAATGGTTGATGCCCCCATTGGTTGACGCATGGGAAAACTATTTTGAGGGGAACAGCTGTTTTAACCTTTTTTTTCTTTTTCTTTTTGAATATAATGGTAACTCCATAATTTATTAGCCGAAGGAATGTGTGACACTGCGAAGTGAAGATTCTGTTCCACAATGGAGTAAGCATCACGATGAGCATAAGTTTTTAGTAGGTATAGGAACTCTCGTAAAATCTTCATTAAATGATTTTGTAGATATCTAGTGTAAATTTGTGTGCGCGCGTGTATATGTAGTATGTGTTGTAGACTTTGTTCAGTCCTTTTATTTTAAGTGTACGTCTTGCGATAAACTCAATTTGATACGAGATGAATGCTTCTGTGCATGGATTAAAGACGTAGTTTTACATGAGGATAATTTCATTCCATTAATATGCAACTAATGTGAAGCTTTTTACGTTTCATGATCTCTTATTTACTGCCTTTTGCTGATGTCTAGGTATTTCACATTCAGCGTTTATATACTCACAGATATATCTGTCAACTTATTTTAATTTCCAGGGTGTGGGCACGAGCTATGTGTAAGATGTGCACTCTATCTTTGTTCGACAAGCAACATTCCTTCTGAAATGGTGGGCCCACCTGGCTCCATTCCATGCCCTCTTTGTAGATATGGCATTATATCATTTGTTAAATTGCCTGGTTCCCCAGCAAAAGAAGTTAAGCTCTCCCTGTCCCTTAGCCTATGCACTCCTTGTATGCTTCACACTTGTGATGCAGACCATCTATCTCCAGCCTGTGTGCCGGAAATAAGAAAGAATCGCGTGGCTTCTGTTTCGTCCGATATTTTCTGTCCCGTCACTTGCAGCCCATTCCCATCTGTTGCCATTCCTTTGTGTACATGCAATGATGGTCCCTGTCCCTCTTTTGAATCTCGAGGGGTGGAAACACCAAATGAATCTCCCCATCGATCACAAACGTTGGTAGAGCAGGACAAAGTGGAAGGGCCAAGGGTAGAGAGAACAAGCTGTTCAAGCATGTTTTGGGGCAGAAGAAGCTGTAGCAGAGAGCATCAGTGCAATTCAGAAATAAATGCTTGACAGCATCGGAAATCGGTTGCTCTGGTAGAACTTTTTATGAGTAGCAGCATCTGAGATTGTTCACTTCAAAAACTGAGACTTCTCATATCCACGTTCGCTTTGAGGTTTTGTTCAGCAGGCTACAGGGTAATGATCTGGGTTCGGGATCACTACTATCCTTTGGGTGGCTTTTGAATGGGATTGTATAAATGTCTTTAGGGTTATAGATTGATTGTAATTGAGTATCATCAAAGAATATGTGCTTTCTGATTCGATTATGGAGGGTTTATTTGCTTATGCATCTCAATCTGGCTGGCGTGCCGCAATTGTTTTTGCTACTTAAAACGTGATCTCCCTGGGATCCCAAGTGGTTTGCATTTCGCCTTGGACAATGAACTAACCCGTCAAGTGGGTCTGCATGTGCATAGCCTTGCTCGAGTTTGGGTTTAGTGGACTGAGCTTTTCCCGAGTTTGGTGGACTGTCCAAAAAAGGTACACCTGTGGAGGCGTTCTTATTTTTTATTGTGCTCTCTGTGAAATGATTTGTTAGTTTCCTTTTCTTCTTTGGTCCTACGTTTTTTCTTCAAGGGGAAGGGTAATTGATATCGGCCCATTACTTTACTCATCTAGGAAGGCCCAAAACCCAACATGATGATTATGATCCCCGAGCAAAGCAACAGTAGCTAATATTCCCATTGAAATCATATTGAAACAAACGACTGTATATGTAACATTGTTTCTGTTATTTTTCGTTAGAGAGGAGAAGATTATGCAAGCTCCTAAGGATCTCAGTTGTCCAGTACAAATTTTTTCCTTACTTGTGAAGTACACCCACTAAACAGACATATATATATAGCGTCTGATGCTAGGTGAATCATACCAATGGCAGCTCTCCTTAAAGAAAAGAACCCTAGAAAGGGGTGGACCCCATGCATAACCTCAAAAACCCTAAAACCAGGAAAATAATAACGTTGGACAAGAGTTCACTTAATTTTCGATGAAAGAAAAACCCAAATATAAATATATGATTTATCTTCTTCGGGCAGCAGTTTCTCTTTGTGCATTGAAGTAAAGAGCAGCAACTGGTGAGCCCAACCCATTCTCTGCTGCGAACCTCCTTGTGTCAAAATGGTCTCTTGAAGCTGGAGCCTTCACTGTTTCTCTTCCTTTTTGCTTAAACACTAGAAACACATATCGATGGATTCCAACTACTGGCTTTGGAGTCTCATAGCTCACTAATTCTTTTCCTGTTTCATTTACCTAATTCAAGCTAATATATATATATAGAATGAAACTTAAAAAATATAACTAGGTTGAATCATAAACTCACCGAATGTGGCATCAGTTGTACCAGGAATGTCTGTAACTATCCAGTGGAGATGCTCTCTTAAGTATGGATCACTAGGGCTTGGAGCATCAGGGTCAGTCATGATCTGCACGGATTAAGAAGTAAAAAAAACCATTCAATTAGATGTAAGCAGTCTTGCTTCTGCATTGTAATATGACAAACACTTACCAGCGTATAAGATGTCCTCATGTCATTACCTCCAATCTCAACACGAGGTTTGGAAGTAATGACAGAAGGCATGAGCTCATGACTATTACAGACTTGCTTATTGGAGTTGTAAGTCACATTGATTATCACATTTGGAGTGAAAATGTCCACCACTTCTCCTATAACCCTTCCCACCATAAGTGGCTCCAACATCCTTGACATAATATGCAACAAGACTACAAAAGAGATCGATAGGAGATTAAGAGAGAAGAAACAAAGATATGCTTTGTTGATGTAAAATTTCAGAGCAATGAGATAAGAACTGGAGTAGTCTGGAGAGATCGCCTTATATAGACAAGGTGTTAAATACAAAAAAAAAAAAAAAAAAAAAAAAAGGAATTATGAATAATGTAGTGGAGATGCTTCAGCATAATCACATAAAGGTTTGTCTATATTCGGCATGTACATGTGTGACAAGGCTGTTAAGCGAACTCGTCTTTTTTATCAAAAAATGTTGAAATTAACAAGAACCCACTAGAGCCTAGAGGAAGATGGTTTGTGGGTTTGTCATAATTTGTGGGCCCCATATGTAAATAGGCTTATAAGGGGAAGTAAACCTATATCATATATACAAGTCCAAGTTTGTCAACCCAAGCGATGTGGGATAAAGAATTATGAGATTCTCACGTTCTCCCGTACGTGTGCGGTGGAAGTGACATTCAACAACTCAACACGTGGAGAACAGTGTGCCCCATCTGGACCTTGGGCCCGTTCCAATACTATGTCATAATTTATGGACCTCATATTCTTCCTTACAAACCCGCTTACAAAAAGAAGGAAACTCACATTATATATACAAGCTCAAACTTATCAACCCAAACGATATATGGTCTAAACCACGAGGTTCTCATAGGGTTTGTTCTAAGATATCCTTCAATCAAAGATTTATCTCTCTTTTAGGAATCTAACATATGTCTTAAGCCTATTGGGTATGTGAGAATTAAGAATATGTATATATAAAAAGGTTTTCCACTTTAATACAATATCTTTGAACTAATGGGATTCTGATTCGGCTTTCATGGGAACGTGTAATTAATTCAACGAAGAACTGAATCGATGAGTGGCTGTTTCTTATCTCATTGGTACTTGGCTTTAAATTTAAACGTTGAGTTGGCATGGACTAGTCAAAAGCCTAATTAGACTGGCATTTCTTCTTAATTATTTACTCACTCAAGTTCCTATATAGATCTAAGCAAAGCATGGTGTACACTTTGAACTTGACAGACTAATCGGCAGTAATCTTTAAGCTCGTACTTGAGTTGGTAAAAAAAAAGAGAGAGATTACATTTTCATAACTTGATGGAAAGTGAGATCTCGATAATTTTAATAATGTCATTGTCAATAATCTAGCAAGTATCCTCCCTACTTGACGGGGGAGTTTTGGTGTGCATATATGCATGTAGGGGACAATCAGGGAATTGATAATGGGGTGGGCTAACATTAGAACAATAGTATTTTCATCTGGCGGAAAAATTTTAGGAATTTTTTTTTCAGGCTTATTATAGATGAACATTTATCTTGATATTTGGTCTCATAAAATAATCCAAAATGTTAACTTAAATACCTATTAAAATTAATGAAAACTAAGTAAATACCATGTACAATATGAAATAATATATAAATGTATAACCAGAAGTTATATTTCAATTTCAATCTAATTTTTTAAAACAAAAATATTGTTATGTATTATTATTTTCAAGAGATTATGTATTGTTGTTAATATTGACAATGGAATGGAATAGATAATATTAGGATTAATATTGGTATGTATTGTTAAGTGTCATATATATATACACACACACATATCTATTATATGTATGAAATTTTTTCCCCAAATTTTGGGGGACTACAGCCAAGTATAGTCCCCCTAAATCCTCCCCTGTACGCATACATGTAACATGTGAGGATACGTGACTAACATATACTTTTGAAATTCATCTAAACCTAAAACCTTAAGGTAATAGGTTATGAGTCCATCTATGTATATTAACCTCTTAATTGTTTTATGCTTATTTTGTGTAGGACTCTAATCACTTGTGAATTCCTAATAATCTCCCATCACATGTGATTTTCTTTCACATCGAGCACACTTCACTTCATGTTTGAACCGCCCACTTTGTTGTAGACTCCCGAAAGCCATGTCTTACATTCTTTATGTACCCGCGATATAAAGCCACAAGCTAAGTCCCACATGCGAGAGTTGTCCTTCGAGCCACACTATCTTCGTGTATTTCCGCTCAACCTCATCGATATCCTAACAATATGTGCCACAATATGATCACCATGTCAACTCTCTCATCGTTCTCCTAGAGCTACATTAGCCCCATGTGTACACTCACTTACATAGGTATTGTAGGTGCCAAAAATGGTGTGGCACCACGTCATCACATAATGACAAAACTAGTAGAACTATTTGGGTCTTCCCACTTAGACTACCACGATTAGGCCCAAATCCGAAAGCCCATCTGAGAGGCCCATATACAATCTTTACATCATTACTAAGTAAACATAACAGTAGTCTTACAATAAAGCTGTCACCCTCTCTGACATGTGTTTGCAGGAGCTTTATGGCTTTACAGCCTGTTTGCTTTATCATTTGTACAATGACTTTTCCTTAGCAATATGGTACCAGGTTTCGAGTCGTCTGATGTGTTGGCGACCGTGTGTAGGCGCCAAGGCAGTGTGATGGCGCTATCTCGTATGAGCGCCATTGCATGAGCTACCTTTCTTGCAAAGCAGTTCTTGTCAGTCTAGTCTACAGCAAATATCTATAGGTCCAACAGACTTATATCTCCAGGTAAGACATTCTCTCGTACGTATTTCTCTTTATAGAATGTCGCCCACAATTCTACCCTCTCCTTTATCAACACCTGTTGTGATCATTTCGTACTACTACTTTATTCTACTTTTTGGTATTTGTCAACTCTGACACAGCCGATATGATAGACCTTTCAGTTACACTTCTTTCGTACAAGTTGGTCCAATAAAATATCTATAGGTGCACACAATTCCCGAGGTATATACTTGTTCTCTTATAAATACCCCCTCTTTCGGATGGGAGGGGAGGAGAAAACACCTTTTTTACGCACAATACAGGAAAATACCCCAAGACAACATACTCAGACTAAACACCTAAGAACATTGCTGGTCTTCCACCTCCGACCGAGTCTAACTTAATCGTCGGAGCCTCCACGACCGGCACCCCCCAGTCCGGTTGAGGAGCTTTCACGGTTTTCTTTGTTGTGAAATCTACAGGACTCAAGGTTGTGAACGGACCCCACAGAAAGACAAGTTGACCTTTCAACGATTGTAGAACTTTGCCCCTACAGGTATAACATGGCCTCGAATCTCATGCATATGTTATCGCCTTTACGTCTGGCCTCCTTTCACCAAGAAATGCATATACTTGCTCATTTGAGTCTACCCAAATGAATCAGTGGGGTAAGACTAAATCCAAGCTCCAACACACCGTTGCCTATCCGTAACCATCTGCTCCGATACTACTTGTTGAGGAAATATGATTGAGAAGTGTTTGTATACGTACACACGCATACGTGAGCATACGTGACTAACATACACTTCTGAAAGTCATCTAAACCTAGAAGCGTATGTTAGTCCCATACTCTCACAAAACAACTTTAGTAATGACATCATGCAATTAAATTAGTTATTTTTAAAAAAGAAAAAAAAAGAAGGTGATTCCCATGTAGTTCCGAGATTCTGTCAAATTAAATTTAATTATTTAACCACAAAACTATGTAATAAAAAGTTGCCCCCACTTTATCCTATGGAGTATTCTATTGCGGCCAACGACCCTGTACAAGAGTCTTCTTTTAAATCGTCCTTTTAAGCACTCAAGCGGCAGCCCCCCCTCTTTATTGTCTAGACAACGTGTCGGTCTGCATATTAAGGTAAAGATAAAAACCAAAAAAGAATTTTAAAAAAAACATAATATGGAGCCATTTGTCCGATGGTTTTAGTAGACTGAATGGAATAAACCATCCCAAGCTTGACACGTAATTGAAGTTGAGAGAATCTCATGTCTGAAGAGAGAAGGGAAAAAAAAAGGCTCTCTATCTTAGACCTATACTATTCTTTGACTGACATCCTAAGCCGATACTCGATCATCTTCAGCAGAAATTAAGGTAAAAGCATAATTGTACGCATTCCTTTCTGATTCATAAGAACATGTGACACCTCCCCAGAAGCTGGTTCCTCTTAGCCAAGTCAACTTGATCCCGTGTCATTCTCCTAGAGGCTCAAAGTTAAAAGCAACCACAGCTAGATTTATAGACTAGGTTCCCTCTGTCTTTCAAGTTAGAGAGTTTTTTCCGTACTATGCCTCTGCCAAATTTTAAATATTTAAATAGGACTCACTTTTATTTTTTTTATCAAAATGATATTTGACACTGTTGAAAACAACATCATTAACAATGATGTTATTTGCAACATCTTCATTATCCTTAAATTTTTATAAAACACAATAACATTATGTGAGACAGCGTCACTCAATTTTCTTAAATAATAATTAATTTTTTAAGAAAAACCATATTCTTGAGAGAACTTCCTAGCCAGACGAACTCGCACTCCATAGATCTTTGGATAGTATTTTTGATCTACATCCTTTATCACGAATCATGTGAATTCCAAAGCCAGATAAGAGAAAACCACAACACAAATTGAGAAAAATAACTTGTAAACAATCAAATATCAACCAAACAGGGTAGTTTGCAAGATTCAATAACCGGGGAGAAGATGCAATTTGATGAGTTCAAATCAAGATTTCAAGTCGATTGCTATAAGAGACACCCGAGCAGCATCAAGTCGAATCGAAATCGGCTCGTAGCCTGCTCTCCTCTCTCTCCCCCCTTGTCTATGAATTTAAATCTCCTCTCTAGAAGGAAATACTTGCCTTGTGTTTGTCAGATCCGGTTGTGCATGTCATAGGTGCGTAGGTCGAGCACAGGTGGAGATCTGGCTTGGATTTGGGACCACAAAAAGAGTGGAGATTTGATTGTCATTGCTAAAGGATGAACTTGTCGAGCTCCTGGAAATCATCTTCTTTAATCTGATTTTCATTTTTAATTTTTTAATTTTTTTTTCTAAAAATTCAATTGACACTATTTGAATGAGTGTCTTTAGAGAAAATATTTTGTGATTCACAAAGACGTTGTTCCCAACAGTGTCAATATTGTTTCTTTAATTTTAAGTCAATGACGTTGTTTTAACCAGCGTCTTTAGTGTTTTTTTTTCAATGACGCTGTTGAGAATAGTGTCAAATACCATTTTGGTAAAAAAAATGAAAGTGAGTCCTATTTAGGTATTTAAAATTTTACAGAGGCCTAGTACAGAAAAAAACTCCAAGTTAGAGCACATGCAATGGTTGGGATTCCTGCAGTAATGACAGGGATTCCCGCAACTATATCCTAATTATTCCAACTATTAAGTTGTACGAATATCATTTCATATGCATCATGTGGGACAAGTGGAGTTCTCAAATTTACTTGAATCATGTGCGTTCAACCCAACAGTTGAGATAACTGAGATATGAACGGTTGAGATCTTTTATCATTTTCTGACAAAAAAAAACGTCATTATTAGTATTCCTTTCCATTGGCGTCGAGAGGAGTTACATGGCTGTGGCACGTGGGTTGGAACCTTAGGCCAGAAGCAAATCAATGAGGCTATTAAAATCATTTGAGAAATTTTATCTACACACTACAAAAGCACTATCTTTACACTACTTTTTAATTTTTTTTTGTAGTTTACATAAATATCCTTATATACAATGACATATTAACCCTTAAACTAAGATACTATTAAGTTTATACTAGAATTCTCAAAAAAAAAAAAAAGTCTAATTATTATTTGTATAATTTTCTAAATAAATTGAGGGTCAAGCCCTAAACCCTAATACTGGTGGTGGTTATGATAGTGCCGTAGTGGTGGTGGTTATGGCAACAATATTGGTGGTGATGGCTTTGGGAGTGGAGGAAATTATGGCAATGGCGGTTTTGCCAATGGTTCCTACGGAGGAAATGTCAGCTCTGCCAGTGGTGGATTTGATGGAAATAGTGGTATTGTTGATGGATTTGGTGGAAGCTCTGGTTTGGGATATGGAGGGGATAAGCAGTTTGGGGCAAAGGAAGGTAACAGCATGGACAATGTGTTGAATAGAGTCAAAGATTTACCCAAGATTTACTTTATTGATTGAAGACTTTATTGACAAACTCAATATTGATTGAAGACTTTCCTTAATTGAAGATTCGGCAATCAATATTGATTTGTCTAAGTTCATAATTGATGCCTCAATTGTTGACTAATTGATGCTTCAATTGTTGACTTTGATAGTGACTTTGATAGAGATTGTAATTACGTAGATCATTGATTGTAAACCAATGTAATAGCTATATAGGTGTTTCCCACTTCAATAAAAGATATCAATTGCAAAATTAAGTTGGTATCGGAGCAAGGTTCTCTTAACATACTACCTCTCCATCACCGTAGCTACTAGGGGCCGACTGCTCCAACCATCCGACAGAAGCCGATTGCTTCGTCCATAACAGGTGCCGATTGCACCATTGAACCAGAATCTCATCCAGAAATTACAAACAACTCATGGCTGAATCCGGTGCTCTTATAGTTCCACCTGTGGTGACGCCAACTCAAGAACCAACCTCTATTCCTTATGGGATCAAACTGAATGGCTCAAATTTCACTCTTTGGTCTCAGGTGGTTACTATGTTCGTTGCTGGACGAGGAAAGATGGAATATCTCAAAGGTACGACCTCGAAACCTACTGTTAGTGACTCTACATATAACAAGTGGATGATGGAGGATGCTACTGTAAAAGGCTGGCTTATTGGCTCTATGGAGGCCGATATAATGAATCTTTTTATTCGTTTACCCACTGCGAATGATGTTTGGGATGCTGTGTCTCAAACATATTTTGAGGGTGCTGATAAATCTATTTTGTATGATCTGTCTCGAAAAGCTATGGCAACTAAGCAGGCAGGGCGACCTGTGGCTGCATACTATTCCGATCTTAAGGTTATTTGGCAGGAGCTTGATCATCGTCGTCCAATTACCTTTACTCAGCCAGATGTGATTAAGACTCGAATGGCTGAAATTGATGAAGATCGAGTATATTCTTTTTTGGCTGGGCTTGATGATATATATGATTCTGTTCGGGGAGATATTCTTCGTACTAATCCTCTACCTGGACCTGATAATGCTTTCTCAACTGTGAGACGTGAAGAACTTCGCCGGAATACAATGATGTCTTCAGAAGTTCCTCAGATGGCTATGGCAGTTCGAAAATATGGAACTCCAACAAGTTCTTTGTCACTGTCAGTACCTACTGGTGGTAAATGTACTCATTGCGGCAGCACCAAACATATTGTAGATACTTGCTTCAAAAAGCATGGATATCCCGAGTGGTGGCAGGCTCACAAAGAGCGATTACAAGCTCGAAAAGGTGGTAAAGTTGCGCTATGCACCTCACATACAGTCCCAATGGCACCGACTCCTTCTTCAATGGATACCATGGCTTCCACTACTCCAGTTGATATCACTCACTCTGTGGTAGATCCTACTCTTCTCCAACAGTCAGGTAGTGTTGGTCTAGCCCTTCTTGCAACAAATTCTGAAAAAGATCCCGGTTGGATTCTTGACTCTAGTGCGACTAATCATATGACCTTTGATGCGTCCTTATTACATGATGCTTGTTTACCAAATTGCTCTACTGTCACCAATGCCAATGGTGTTTCATATCCGGTTACGGGCGCTGGAAGGGTTAACTTAACTCCTTCATTATCCTTGGAGCACACTTTATTGATTCCTGCTCTTTCCAATAATCTTTTATCTGTGCCACAAGTTACTACACAACTAAATTGTTTAGTATTAATATATCCTACTTTTTGTTTCCTTCAGGATCTCTGCAGCGGGGAGATAATTGGGCGTGGTACTAAGAGAGAGGGATTATATTATGTGGAAGATGTTAGTATGGGACGATCTCTATCAGCAAAAGGGTCATCTAGGGCATCAGAAGATTAGATTCGGTTATGGCATCATCGTTTGGGTCATGTCTCCTTTGGGTACTTGAAATATTTATTTCCTACTTTATTTTCTACATATGAACCTTCCAATTTTCAGTGTGATACATGTGTTTTGGCCAAGAGTCATCGTGCTACTTATTCTGATAGTACTAATAAAAGATTTGTGCCTTTTGCGTTGGTTCATTCGGATGTTTGGGGACCTGCCCCTGTTACTACTTCTACTGGCTTTAGATGGTTTGTATTATTTATTGATGATTGCACTCGTATGACTTGGCTTTACCTTATGCGTCATAAGAGTGATGTGGCTGCTTGCTTCCGCACGTTTCATACCATGATCAAAACACAATTCTCTACTAATTTACAAGTTCTTCGATCTGATAATGGTGGTGAATTTGTAAATCAGGAGTTACAAGCTTATTTTCAGACTCATGGAATTTTGCATGAAACCACTTGTCCTTATACACCACAACAGAATGGTGTTGCTGAGCGCCGAAACAGACAAATTTTGGAGATTACACGTGCTGCCCTTATTGGAGCCCACATGGCACCACGTTTTTGGGAAGAAGCTGTTACCACAGCTGTATATCTTTTGAATAGGGTACCCACTCGTGTTCTACAATTTCAGACACCACTTGATAAATTGGCATCCTATGTAACACTGCCATCGCACCTCACACTTCCTCCCCGGGTGTTTGGTTGTGTTGTGTTTGTACATTTACAGAAACATCTCCGCACGAAACTTGATCCTTGTGCCCTCAAGTGTGTATTTGTCGGTTATCATCCTTCACAAAAGGGTTACCGTTGTTTTCATCCTCCTACAAGTAAGTTCTATGTTACTATGGATGTCACCTTTTCTGAACATGAAATGTTTTTTTCTTCACCCAATTCCACGCTTCTGGGCCCGAGTGGTGATACTGTTGTTGAAGCTCCAAATTGGATGGAGTTGTTTCCTGATCCACTGTGTGTTGCCGATACTGTTGCTGAAGCTCCCTCTCTCTCATCTTCGCTAGTACCCACTCTCGATACTCCTCGTACAGATCCTCCTGAGGTAAGCATTGAGTCTGATGTTAATACTAACAATATTTGTGATAATACTTGTGTCTCGATTGAAACTGACAGATACATACTCCCACCAAGAAGTACTCGTGGTGTTCCACCAGATAGATTTTCACCAGAGGTTGTGCGAAAAGTGAAATATCCTATTGCTCAGTATGCATCCACTCACCGACTGTCAAAGGAATGCCGAAGCTTTGTCAGTAATATGACTGTCATAGATATTCCTACTAAAGTGCAAGAGGCGTTGTTGGATCCAAAATGGGCAACTGCAATGACTGAGGAGATGACAGCACTTGAGAAAAATCAAACTTGGGAATTGGTGGAGTTGCCAAAAGGAAAAAAAGCTGTTGGTTGTAGGTGGGTGTACACCGTCAAGTGCAAGCCTGATGGTTCGGTTGATAGGTATAAAGCTAGACTTGTGGCTAAAGGATTCACCCAGACGTATGGGGTTGATTATCAGGAAACGTTTGCTCCTGTTGCAAAAATTAATACGGTTCGAGTCCTAATATCCCTAGCTGCAAATTTTGATTGGCCTCTACAACAATATGATGTAAAAAATGCTTTTTTACATGGTGAGCTACAAGAAGAAGTTTATATGTCTCTGCCCCCAGGATATGAAGCTCCAGGTGATCAAAGTGTCGTGTGTAAACTGAAGAAAGCCTTATACGGGTTGAAACAATCTCCTCGAGTTTGGTTTGGTCGATTCCGACTTGCTATGAGAAGATTCGGCTATAAGCAAAGTAATGCAGATCACACTTTATTTTTGAAAAGAGTTGGTCATAAATTAACGGCTCTCATTATTTATGTTGACGACATGGTAGTGACAGGCAATGATTCTGAAGAAATGCGTAAACTGAGAGACTATTTGTCAACTGAATTTGATATGAAGGATTTGGGAGGATTAAAATATTTTGTGGGCATTGAAGTTGTTCGTTCTGAGCAAGGAATATTTTTATCCCAACGAAAGTATGTGCTTGACTTATTAACAGAAACTGGTATGCTTAGATGTCAGCCAATTGGATCTCCTATGGAACAAAATCATGGATTGGAAGAGTCTTCGAATCAAACTTCAATAGACAAATTACGATATCAAAGGTTAGTTGGGCGTTTAATCTATTTGTCTCATACGAGGCCAGATATTGCATATGCGGTTAGTGTTGTGAGTAGATTTATGCACAATCCTGGTAAACAACATATGGATGCAGTTATTAGAATTCTGAGATATTTAAAATCTGCACCGGGAAAAGGCTTACTTTTTTCTAAGAATGGGCATGCAGACGTATGGGGCTATACCGACTCAGATTGGGCAGGTAAAGGAGACCGAAGAAGATCAACCACTGGGTATTTAACTTTTGTTGGAGGAAATCTGGTTACTTGGAGAAGTAAAAAGCAAAAAGTTGTCTCATTGTCTAGTGCAGAAGCCGAATACAGAGCAATGGTGAAAGGTATTTGTGAGTTGTTATGGCTCAAACGGCTTATGGGGGAGCTGAGTTTGTCCATTAAAAGACCAATGAAATTGTATTATGATAATCAGTCAGCAATTAAAATTGCTGAGAACCCAGTGCAACATGATCGGACTAAACATGTGGAAATTGATAGGAATTTCGTGTATGAAAAGCTAGAAGAAAAAATAATTGAAGTTCCGTATATGAAGACCGAAGATCAGTTGGCTGATGTGTTAACCAAGGGAGTGTCAAATTCAGTGTTTGCTGATTCACTTGTCAAGCTGGGCATGTACGATGTCTATGCACCACCTTGAGGGGGAGTGTTGAATAGAGTCAAAGATTTACCCAAGATTTACTTTATTGATTGAAGACTTTATTGACAAACTCAATATTGATGGAAGACTTTCCTTAATTGAAGATTCGGCAATCAATATTGATTTGTCTAAGTTCATAATTGATGCCTCAATTGTTGACTAATTGATGCTTCAATTGTTGACTTTGATAGTGACTTTGATAGAGATTGTAATTACGTAGATCATTGATTGTAAACCAATGTAATAGCTATATAGGTGTTTCCCACTTCAATAAAAGATATCAATTGCAAAATTAAGTCAATGCAGCCGGAGATACGAACTCTGGTGAACCTTTGGATGGAAATTACAATGACGACTTTGATGATACTGGGGACTTTGCAAAAAGAGCATGAGAAAAGCGGAGCCACCCGGAAGCAGAAGCAAGCGAAAGTGCTCAAGTTAAATGCATGGTGATGTAGAACGAGTGGAGATCGCGTTTGAGGAAGGAATTGACGGGAATGAAGAAGAAATTGAGAAGGGAAATATCAAAAGAGCGCAGAGAAGAAACAGTCGTAACTTTTGACCCAATTGACAGATTTCCTATTATCATATGTTTCCGAAGATTGATTTTCATCCTCCATAACATCCCAACTAGGGCCAACCAGGGCTTGCCCAGTTGATATCGTTTTCAAGCTTAAATTACTTGTTCAAGATAGGCTGACGGGTGGTCAAAGTTTTATTATTTTGGTTAACTTTTCGTTTTAGTTTGTTTTGTTTTAGTTAATATCTTTGTTGGTCTTTTTACTTAATTAGGGTTTCCTAGTGATTATTTAAGCTATTGGTCGGTTGTTATTTGGATTGTCATTGAAGTTAATAAACTCTTTGGTTTACAACCAATTTCCCTTAGTGGATTCCGAGTTTGTTCTTGAGGATTTACGCTTATATTTCAGTTGATCGTTTCTTACTGCGTCACATGGACAAGTGTGGACAACGTAAGTTGGGGAGGATAGACATTGACTGTATAAGAATTGGTGATAGAGCCAAACAAAGTCGTTTGGATATGATGAAATCGGTGAGGGGGGAGAATATTGAGTTGTAGTTAATTTGTGTGTAAACTTAACAAACTCATTCTTAATATTGTACAAAACAAGGGTCTTTTCGTATATTTATCAAAATTTTATGTGTAAACTTAGGGCTTGCCCGTTTGAGGTGTTCAGGAGTGTTGGTTGGGAGGTGTTGGGTTGGGAGGGGTTGGGATTTTTATATATAGCCTTATAGAGAGATTTTGTCTCAACAATCTCAAACGTCTGAAACAGTCAAGGGTTGAAAGGTGTTCGTCCCGAATACCTCTCAACCCAACACCCCTGAACACCTCAAACGGGCAAGCCCTTAAAATTTTTTTGTGTAAACTTATAATGTTTAAAAAGTGGAATAAATATAGTAGATTAGTGACGTGTAGATAGAATTTCTCAAACCACTCACTGGTCTGGGCCATTTAAACAAGAGGGGCATTGACTTGAACCTTTTCATATTTGGACCCAGCCAGGCTTCAAGTCCATGTTAAAAATTATCGAGAACGGGCCGTTAGTTTTGGGTGCAAGCTTTGAGCAGAATATTGGGCCGAGCCAGTTAACAAAGAAGCCCAAAGACTGGGCATCTCAGAGTCAGCGGCCCAAATTTCATACTTGGATAAAACCCAACTTCAAGCCCTCAATACAGGGAGACAATTACTATTATGAACTTAAAGATTACAGGGTTCCAGACAAAAAAATAAATAAAGATTACAGGGTTCTTTTTAACGGGAAGATGATTAAATGGTCACAATTGTACTCATATCCAAATATGATTGAAGAAATAAATTAAAAAAAACAATAATATAAATTTTCTCGCTTGACCAATCTCACAACTCTGGATAATATTTCACATCGAATTGACATCACTCAATCGAGTAATAGATAAGTGAAAGTCTTGCAACGCGTACAAAGAATCAATGACGATGGTTTATAAAGAATAAATATGTGTGAAGAGTGATTTAAAATGAATAATGTTGGGTGTAAAATACACCTACTTTTACGGGCTTAAAATTACTATTTTTCTATGTTGTTTAGTGCAAAATACTACCCACATTGGTGTTTTTATGCACAGGTACTGCGGGAGAATAAATTCATTACTGGACAGAATTTGTAACCTGTTTTGCAACTTGTCGCGGCCGCAGAACGTGGGAACCAGACTTGTGTTAATTAAGTTGCTGACGTGGCAAGGACAATTGGGCCAGTTTAGGGCTTGCTAAAGACTATATAAGGCGTGTTAAGCTGAGAAAAAAGGGAGACTTTTACCTTGCGCAGCCGAAGACCAAAGATTGAGGAAGTGGGTGTCGGCAGGAAGGAGGAGAAGCAACATCAAAGCTGGGCACATCAATTCTTCAGCAAATTTCTACTCTTCCATTGATTTGAACATTGTCTATGAGTATTTATATGGTTTTAATTTTAAGCATGTGTAGCTAAACTCTTTTCTAGCTAGGGTTTGGTAATACTTCTACCATAAACCTTGTGCACATATTTAATTGACAATCAGACTAAGTTTAATTCTTTGTTCTCTGGATTAATTGTTTATTTCCTATTGTTATGCATGCCTGATCAACATCATAATTTTAGGAATTGTTAGTTAAACATATTCGGCTGACCATGACCCGGTGTTTGACGAAGTAACAAGAACTTGCGTAAGATCCAAGTTTTGGGAACATAGGACATAATTGATTGGGTAATAGACCATTATCCTAGATTGTGCAACTGTCGATTTCCTAGTGCTTATGCTTGTCTTAGGAAACTCTTAGGATAGACCAACCAAGACTCCTTTGATAAGAAAAGATCTTGCAACTGGACCAAAGTCAGGATCGTTGTTTAGGGAAATCTAATTGACTGCAGCTGGACCAAGGCCTTTCAATTGACATTGTTAGACTTTTAAATTGTGTGATTGCATATTAATCTGTGTGCACAGGTGGAGGTAGTTGGCAAGCCAAACCCAAGCTAGTTTTTCATCCATTGATATTTATCTAAATTTTATTGCTAGTTAATATTAGAAGCATCCGAATTTAATTTGCACTATTGTTAGTAGTTATAGTTGGTAATTAATACAGTCCTCGTGGATTCGACCCCTTTCACTATTATACTGTCAGTTGGCACGTACACTTGCGATTGGGATAAACCCGTCGGTATTGAGTTGCAAGTATTTCTTGCAATAAAAAGTATCGATCAAGTTTTTGGCGCCGTTGCCGGGGACTGTTAAGTTTATTATCAGTTGTTTCTTACGGCAATAGTGTGTAGTTAAGTATTTAGTTGATTTATCCTACTGAAACTTACTTTAAAAAAAAAAAAAAAAAAAAATTTCTTGTGCAGGTCCAGAATTGTCTCTTACATTGTATGGTCAACACTCGTTCTCAACATCAACCATTAGAAGAATTTGACCCAGAAATTGAGAGAACAACTAGAGCTTTGAGACAAAGAAACATGGCTGAAAACCCACACAATCATGAGATTCAAATTGCTGGTGGTGCTGGGAATGCAGCGGGTAATGCAAGGATACCCATGATGAACAGATACATCCCGCAGAACATTACCCAGCCATCATGTATTACATATCAACCTACGGGAGCTGCTAATGTCAGCCTGTCACCTCAATTGCTGAACTCTGTACCACATTATGAGGGGCGGTTTGATGAAGATCCACACCAACATCTGAAGGATTTTACTGATCTTTGTCGTACTCAACACATGACAGGGATATCTACTGATAATCTGAAATTGGTGCTCTTTCCATTCACTCTTAGAGGAGGAGCCAAGATGTGGTACAACTCTATTGAAGCAGGTACTATTGGCACGTGGGAGCAGATGGCAACTAAGTTTTTAAGGGAATTTTTCCCAGCCCATAGAACCAAGCAGCTGGTGCGAGAAATTCAAAATTTTCAGCAAAAAGAAGGTGATTTATTCTATGAGGCTTGGAAAGATTTCAAGAGCCGCTTAACTCGTTGCCCAACTCATAATCTGCATAAGGATGATGTTGTGCTGCACTTTTATGAAGGGTTGAATGAAATTAATAGGATGAAGGTTGACTCAGCTTGTAATGGAGTGTTGATGCGAAAAAGTAGTGAGGAAGCGATGGAGCTATTCGAAGAATTGAGTGAAGATTCTCAACAATTTTCTACACGGGGTAGAAGCTCAACAAGGAAGCAAGGCATGTACGAAGTAAGTGCTGACACTATGGTACAAGCTGAGATGGGAAATATCAATAGAAAAATTGACATGATTGTGGAAGCCATGAAGGGAATGAATATGAAAACTTCGGTGCCAGCAAAGCCAGTTATTGTGTGTGCTATTTGTTCAAATAATGACCATGTGACTGAAGCATGTCCATTGACTTCTATGACGGACCAAGAACAAGCCAATTACTTGGGGCAAGGAAATTTCAACATGAGAAATCAATCTTACCCATGGCGAAATCACCCAAATTTCTCGTGGAGGAATGAACAGAATTCTACTGAAACAACAGCTCCTGCACAGCAAACATCAAAGAGGAGTGACTTGGAGACCACAATGATGCAATTCATGCAGCAAACAACTCAAGCCATCCAAAAATTGGAGACTCAAGTGGGACAAATGGCTAAGGAGATGAGTGAACGAAAGAAGGGAGAATTACCTTCGCAGCCCTTGAATAACCCAGCTGGGCAACCAGAACAATTGAAAGCTATCACAACTCTCAGAAGTGGCAAGCAAATCAACAAGACAGAGCAGTTGAAAACAGAGTCTACAAATTGCAGTAAAGCTACAGACAGGGTACAAATGGGCCGCAAAACTGCACCAGTGGAGACACAGGAATGGGAAAGAGATCCTCCACCTTTCCCGCAAAGGTTTGCCAAAAAGAACACTGATTCTAAAGCAGTTGATATTTTTGAGAATTTGCGGAAGGTTGAAATTAATATTCCATTGCTTGATGCTATTAAACAAATTCCATCTTACGCTAAATTTCTTAAAGAATGTTGTACTAAAAAGAGAAAATTTGCTACTCATGAAAAAATTGCTTTGAAAGAAGAGGTCAGTGCTGTGTTGTTAAACAAACTCCCACCAAAACTCAAAGATCCTGGTAGTTTTACCATCCCATGTAAAGTGGGAAATCAATTTTTTGAAAAGGCATTATTAGACTTAGGAGCAAGTATTAATTTGTTACCTTACTCTGTCTATGAAAAACTTGGGTTGGGAGAGCTTCAAGAGACTTCTATAACACTGCAACTAGCTGACCGTAGTGTTAAAAGACCCAAGGGAATTTTAGAGGATGTTCTGGTGACTGTAAATGACTTGATCTTGCCTGCTGATTTTGTTGTGTTGGATATGGAGGATAGTCCTAGATCAGCATCTTTGCCTATCATACTTGGACGACCTTTTATGGTTACTGCTGACATGAATATTAATGTGAAAAAAGGGACTGTAACTATGCAAGTAAATGACAAAGAATTGGAATTTCGTGTGTTTGATGCACTTAAATCTCATGATGATCATAGTGATTGTTTTAATGTTGACACTACACATGATCTTGTGAGTGAGGTTTTTCAGGTTACTAGAGTGGATCCAATTGAAGCAGTGGTGGCGTATGGTTTGAATGAGAAGACAATTTTGGAGGGAGAGTTGGAGGATGACCGTATAGAGGAGGCCATCCAAGCATTCCAGTTGGACCGGCCTTATGGTGGTAAGAATACGCCTCCATTTGAGCAACTGACACCTACTAATGCATCTCTGGTTCCTTCCACAGTTAAAGCACCCAAGTTGGAGCTGAAGCAGCTGCCAAGTCACTTGAAATACATCTACTTGGGTGAACATAGCACTTTACCAGTGATAGTGGCTGCAAATCTAAGTTTGGGGGAGGAGGGAAAGTTGATCCGAATTTTGAGACAGCACAAAACAGCTCTTGGTTGGACCATTGCGGACATAAAAGGCATCAGCCCGTCAAGATGTATGCATCAGATTTTTCTGGAAAATAATGCAAAGCCTACCCGAGAAGCACAAAGGAGGTTGAATCCACATATGAAGGAGGTTGTCAAAGCTGAAGTTCTAAAGCTACTTGATGTGGGGGTAATTTATCCGATTTCAGATAGCAAGTGGGTCAGTCCAATTCATGTAGTACCAAAGAAAAGTGGCATTACTGTAGTGAAGAATGAAAATAATGAATTGATACCTACACGAATGACCACGGGATGGAGAGTGTGTATTGATTATAGGAAGTTGAACAACGAAACTCGAAAAGACCACTTTCCGCTACCATTCATCGATCAGATGTTGGAGAGACTAGCTGGGCATAGTCATTATTGCTTTCTTGACGGCTATAGTGGATACAATCAGATTGCCATAGCACCTGAGGACCAAGAGAAGACTACGTTCACATGTCCATATGGCACTTTTGCATACCGAAGGATGCCGTTTGGGTTGTGCAACGCACCAGCTACATTCCAAAGATGTATGATGAGTATTTTCTCTGACATGGTAGAGAAGTTTATTGAAGTTTTCATGGATGATTTCAGTGTATTTGGAGCTGATTTTGATGAATGTCTTGAGCATTTGAGGTTGGTGTTAGAGAGGTGTGAAGAAACCAACCTTGTTTTGAATTGGGAAAAATGTCACTTCATGGTGCAAGAGGGAATTGTGTTGGGTCATTTGATTTCCAGCCGTGGCATTGAAGTGGACAAGGCGAAAATCGAAGTCATTTCAAAGCTGCCCCATCCTACAACAGTAAAAGGTGTGCGGAGTTTTCTTGGTCATGCGGGATTCTACCGGAGATTTATTAAAGACTTTTCCAAGATTTCCCAACCTTTGTGTGTATTGCTGACAAAGGATGCTGATTTTGTATGGACAAATGAGTGCAGAACAGCTTTTGACAAATTAAAGGAAGCACTCACCTCAGCTCCTATTATGCAAGTACCTGATTGGGAGTTTCCATTTGAGTTAATGTGCGATGCAAGCGATTACTCCTTGGGGGCTGTTCTGGGGCAGCGGAAAAATAAGACACCATATGCCATCTATTATGCTTCTCGCACCATGAATGATGCTCAGCTGAATTACTCAACAACGGAAAAAGAATTATTGGCGGTGATTTTTGCATTGGAAAAATTCAGATCTTACCTCATTGGCTCCCGAGTTATTGTGTATACGGACCATGCTGCGTTGAGGTATTTAATGACTAAAAAGGATGCCAAGCCTAGGTTAATACGCTGGGTACTTCTTTTGCAGGAGTTCGACTTGGAGATTAAAGATAAAAAGGGAAGTGAGAATGTAGTTACCGATCATCTTTCTCGGCTGCTACCTGACAATGAACATGAAGAACTTCCTTTGGGTGACTCTTTCCCGGATGAACAGCTCCTGTCCATAAACACACTGCCATGGTATGCCGACATTGTGAATTATCTTGTTACTAATTCTTTTCCTACTGATTTGTCTTATCAGGAAAGGAAGCGGATAATTTCACGGGCTAGTTATTATATATGGGATGATCCTTACCTTTTCAAGATATGCCCGGATCAAATTATTCGTAGATGTGTAGCACAATGTGAACAACAAGAGATCTTGACTCATTGTCATGCCTATGCATGTGGAGGCCACTTTGGGCCTAAAAAGACTGCACTTAAGGTATTCCACGCTGGATTTTATTGGCCTACTATTTTTAAAGATGCTTGGAGTTTTTGTAAGACTTGTGACAGATGCCAAAGGACCGGTAACATAGCTGCCAGAGATCAAATGCCTTTAACAAGTATTCAAGTCCTTGAACTTTTTGATGTATGGGGAATTGACTTCATGGGCCCTTTTCCTAACTCTTTTGGCTTTGAATATATTTTAGTTGGTGTTGATTATGTGTCCAAATGGGTCGAGGCTGTCCCCTCAAGAACTAATGATCATCGAGTGGTTGTGAAGTTTTTGCAGGACAATATTTTCTCTCGTTTTGGGATGCCACGAGCAATCATTAGTGATGGTGGCAGGCACTTCAATAATTATGCATGTTCGGCCCTAATGAAGAAATATGGGATCACTCACCGTGTGGGAACCCCATATCATCCTCAGACGAGTGGGCAAGTGGAGATAAGCAATAGAGAAATCAAGGCCATTCTAGAGAAGACGGTGAATCCAAATAGAAAAGATTGGTCTCTTCGTTTGACTGATGCTTTGTGGGCCTACAGGACTGCATACAAAACACCCATTGGGATGTCTCCATTCCGGTTGGTTTATGGGAAAGAGTGTCACTTGCCAGTTGAATTAGAGCATCGAGCTTATTGGGCTATTAAAAAGCTAAATTTTGACATAAAGGCAGCTGGAGACAGGCGTCGTTTGCAACTGAACGAGCTTGAAGAATTACGGCATGAAGCCTATGAGAATGCCAAATTATACAAGGAGCGCGCGAAGCAGTACCATGACAAGAAGCTTGTACGGAAAATTTTTTCTGTAGGACAGAAGGTGCTGGTGTATAACTCTCGTTTGAAATTGTTTCCGGGAAAACTCAAATCAAAGTGGCATGGCCCATATGTGATACAAGCTGTGTTCCCTCATGGTGCATTAGAGTTAAAACATCAAGATTCTGATCACACGTTTAAGGTTAATGGCCATCGAGTGAAGCCTTATTGGGAGAATGTACAAGTTACTGTGGATGAAGTGGTATATCTCCACTCTATTGATGTCTGACCGAATCTAAGGCTATGTCCGGCTGAAGACAATAAATTTAGCACTTCATGGGAGGTAACCCATGTGGAAGAGAAGCATATTTTTGACAACTTAAATCAGCTAAGTCTCTCTTCCTTTTCCTTCATTTATTTGTGTTCGTTGGTTTCGTCATTGCAAAATTTCTGTTTGTTTTTCTTTTTAAACATTGAGGACAATGTCAATTTCAAGTTTGGGGGAGAGGGAATTTGCTTTTGCCGAAAAGTTTTGAAAAAAAAGAAAAAAAATTAGTGTTTTTAGAAGAGAATTGGCATACTTGTGCTTAATTGTTATGAAGTGCTTTTGAGACTGATGGTGTGAGTATTTGCATGACCTTTTGCAATGAATGTCTGCTTAGTTTACACATTATTTACAGCACCAATTAGCTTGTGAGGAGCCTTCAGAAAATTTTGTGTGCTATGAATTTCATGACTTTGTATAGCTAGAACTTGCATTAGACCATCTGAAGTAAATACTATGTTTTTGTTCTTTGAAAGTGATGAAGGCATTCTTTGTTAATTTTTGGCCTACCTTGAACCCAGCTGTTGCTTCCAATCCTTTCATTGAATTTCTCTGCTCTTGTGATAAACCTTCCCATCTATGTGATGTGTTATGCCTGTGTCATAAGTCATAAAATAGTATCCATCATGAGGCTATGGTCAAGGTGTTTGGAAGGTTATGAGGAGTCTAAGTGTGGTGTTGAATGGAGAAATCTGAACAGTGGAGAGAAGTGTATAAGTAGAGTGCTGGGGACTTTGTAGCCTTTGTGCAGCCTAAGTGTGGCCTGAAGTGTATACAATTAAGCGGTGACCCATGCCAATTCAAAAAAAAAAAAAAAAAAAAAAAAAAAAAAAAAAAGAAGAAGATAAATATATATATGGAGTAGGGTTGGTGCCAGGCCCTACAGCCGCCGCAACCCCTAATTTTCTCTTCTACCTCTTGCACCTAAAGACAGGGGAGATTACCTTTCTAAAAAGAAAAAAAATTGGGTTAATTCTCTCAATTTTGGATTGTCATTGAAGTTAATAAACTCTTTGGTTTACAACCAATTTCCCTTAGTGGATTCCGAGTTTGTTCTTGAGGATTTACGCTTATATTTCAGTTGATCGTTTCTTACTGCGTCACATGGACAAGTGTGGACAACGTAAGTTGGGGAGGATAGACATTGACTGTATAAGAATTGGTGATAGAGCCAAACAAAGTCGTTTGGATATGATGAAATCGGTGAGGGAGGAGAATATTGAGTTGTAGTTAATTTGTGTGTAAACTTAACAAACTCATTCTTAATATTGTACAAAACAAGGGTCTTTTCGTATATTTATCAAAATTTTATGTGTAAACTTAGGGCTTGCCCGTTTGAGGTGTTCAGGAGTGTTGGTTGGGAGGTGTTGGGTTGGGAGGGGTTGGGATTTTTATATATAGCCTTATAGAGAGATTTTGTCTCAACAATCTCAAACGTCTGAAACAGTCAAGGGTTGAAAGGTGTTCGTCCCGAATACCTCTCAACCCAACACCCCTGAACACCTCAAACGGGCAAGCCCTTAAAATTTTTTTGTGTAAACTTATAATGTTTAAAAAGTGGAATAAATATAGTAGATTAGTGACGTGTAGATAGAATTTCTCAAACCACTCACTGGTCTGGGCCATTTAAACAAGAGGGGCATTGACTTGAACCTTTTCATATTTGGACCCAGCCAGGCTTCAAGTCCATGTTAAAAATTATCGAGAACGGGCCGTTAGTTTTGGGTGCAAGCTTTGAGCAGAATATTGGGCCGAGCCAGTTAACAAAGAAGCCCAAAGACTGGGCATCTCAGAGTCAGCGGCCCAAATTTCATACTTGGATAAAACCCAACTTCAAGCCCTCAATACAGGGAGACAATTACTATTATGAACTTAAAGATTACAGGGTTCCAGACAAAAAAATAAATAAAGATTACAGGGTTCTTTTTAACGGGAAGATGATTAAATGGTCACAATTGTACTCATATCCAAATATGATTGAAGAAATAAATTAAAAAAAACAATAATATAAATTTTCTCGCTTGACCAATCTCACAACTCTGGATAATATTTCACATCGAATTGACATCACTCAATCGAGTAATAGATAAGTGAAAGTCTTGCAACGCGTACAAAGAATCAATGACGATGGTTTATAAAGAATAAATATGTGTGAAGAGTGATTTAAAATGAATAATGTTGGGTGTAAAATACACCTACTTTTACGGGCTTAAAATTACTATTTTTCTATGTTGTTTAGTGCAAAATACTACCCACATTGGTGTTTTTATGCACAGGTACTGCGGGAGAATAAATTCATTACTGGACAGAATTTGTAACCTGTTTTGCAACTTGTCGCGGCCGCAGAACGTGGGAACCAGACTTGTGTTAATTAAGTTGCTGACGTGGCAAGGACAATTGGGCCAGTTTAGGGCTTGCTAAAGACTATATAAGGCGTGTTAAGCTGAGAAAAAAGGGAGACTTTTACCTTGCGCAGCCGAAGACCAAAGATTGAGGAAGTGGGTGTCGGCAGGAAGGAGGAGAAGCAACATCAAAGCTGGGCACATCAATTCTTCAGCAAATTTCTACTCTTCCATTGATTTGAACATTGTCTATGAGTATTTATATGGTTTTAATTTTAAGCATGTGTAGCTAAACTCTTTTCTAGCTAGGGTTTGGTAATACTTCTACCATAAACCTTGTGCACATATTTAATTGACAATCAGACTAAGTTTAATTCTTTGTTCTCTGGATTAATTGTTTATTTCCTATTGTTATGCATGCCTGATCAACATCATAATTTTAGGAATTGTTAGTTAAACATATTCGGCTGACCATGACCCGGTGTTTGACGAAGTAACAAGAACTTGCGTAAGATCCAAGTTTTGGGAACATAGGACATAATTGATTGGGTAATAGACCATTATCCTAGATTGTGCAACTGTCGATTTCCTAGTGCTTATGCTTGTCTTAGGAAACTCTTAGGATAGACCAACCAAGACTCCTTTGATAAGAAAAGATCTTGCAACTGGACCAAAGTCAGGATCGTTGTTTAGGGAAATCTAATTGACTGCAGCTGGACCAAGGCCTTTCAATTGACATTGTTAGACTTTTAAATTGTGTGATTGCATATTAATCTGTGTGCACAGGTGGAGGTAGTTGGCAAGCCAAACCCAAGCTAGTTTTTCATCCATTGATATTTATCTAAATTTTATTGCTAGTTAATATTAGAAGCATCCGAATTTAATTTGCACTATTGTTAGTAGTTATAGTTGGTAATTAATACAGTCCTCGTGGATTCGACCCCTTTCACTATTATACTGTCAGTTGGCACGTACACTTGCGATTGGGATAAACCCGTCGGTATTGAGTTGCAAGTATTTCTTGCAATAAAAAGTATCGATCAAGTTTTTGGCGCCGTTGCCGGGGACTGTTAAGTTTATTATCAGTTGTTTCTTACGGCAATAGTGTGTAGTTAAGTATTTAGTTGATTTATCCTACTGAAACTTACTTTAAAAAAAAAAAAAAAAAAAAAATTTCTTGTGCAGGTCCAGAATTGTCTCTTACATTGTATGGTCAACACTCGTTCTCAACATCAACCATTAGAAGAATTTGACCCAGAAATTGAGAGAACAACTAGAGCTTTGAGACAAAGAAACATGGCTGAAAACCCACACAATCATGAGATTCAAATTGCTGGTGGTGCTGGGAATGCAGCGGGTAATGCAAGGATACCCATGATGAACAGATACATCCCGCAGAACATTACCCAGCCATCATGTATTACATATCAACCTACGGGAGCTGCTAATGTCAGCCTGTCACCTCAATTGCTGAACTCTGTACCACATTATGAGGGGCGGTTTGATGAAGATCCACACCAACATCTGAAGGATTTTACTGATCTTTGTCGTACTCAACACATGACAGGGATATCTACTGATAATCTGAAATTGGTGCTCTTTCCATTCACTCTTAGAGGAGGAGCCAAGATGTGGTACAACTCTATTGAAGCAGGTACTATTGGCACGTGGGAGCAGATGGCAACTAAGTTTTTAAGGGAATTTTTCCCAGCCCATAGAACCAAGCAGCTGGTGCGAGAAATTCAAAATTTTCAGCAAAAAGAAGGTGATTTATTCTATGAGGCTTGGAAAGATTTCAAGAGCCGCTTAACTCGTTGCCCAACTCATAATCTGCATAAGGATGATGTTGTGCTGCACTTTTATGAAGGGTTGAATGAAATTAATAGGATGAAGGTTGACTCAGCTTGTAATGGAGTGTTGATGCGAAAAAGTAGTGAGGAAGCGATGGAGCTATTCGAAGAATTGAGTGAAGATTCTCAACAATTTTCTACACGGGGTAGAAGCTCAACAAGGAAGCAAGGCATGTACGAAGTAAGTGCTGACACTATGGTACAAGCTGAGATGGGAAATATCAATAGAAAAATTGACATGATTGTGGAAGCCATGAAGGGAATGAATATGAAAACTTCGGTGCCAGCAAAGCCAGTTATTGTGTGTGCTATTTGTTCAAATAATGACCATGTGACTGAAGCATGTCCATTGACTTCTATGACGGACCAAGAACAAGCCAATTACTTGGGGCAAGGAAATTTCAACATGAGAAATCAATCTTACCCATGGCGAAATCACCCAAATTTCTCGTGGAGGAATGAACAGAATTCTACTGAAACAACAGCTCCTGCACAGCAAACATCAAAGAGGAGTGACTTGGAGACCACAATGATGCAATTCATGCAGCAAACAACTCAAGCCATCCAAAAATTGGAGACTCAAGTGGGACAAATGGCTAAGGAGATGAGTGAACGAAAGAAGGGAGAATTACCTTCGCAGCCCTTGAATAACCCAGCTGGGCAACCAGAACAATTGAAAGCTATCACAACTCTCAGAAGTGGCAAGCAAATCAACAAGACAGAGCAGTTGAAAACAGAGTCTACAAATTGCAGTAAAGCTACAGACAGGGTACAAATGGGCCGCAAAACTGCACCAGTGGAGACACAGGAATGGGAAAGAGATCCTCCACCTTTCCCGCAAAGGTTTGCCAAAAAGAACACTGATTCTAAAGCAGTTGATATTTTTGAGAATTTGCGGAAGGTTGAAATTAATATTCCATTGCTTGATGCTATTAAACAAATTCCATCTTACGCTAAATTTCTTAAAGAATGTTGTACTAAAAAGAGAAAATTTGCTACTCATGAAAAAATTGCTTTGAAAGAAGAGGTCAGTGCTGTGTTGTTAAACAAACTCCCACCAAAACTCAAAGATCCTGGTAGTTTTACCATCCCATGTAAAGTGGGAAATCAATTTTTTGAAAAGGCATTATTAGACTTAGGAGCAAGTATTAATTTGTTACCTTACTCTGTCTATGAAAAACTTGGGTTGGGAGAGCTTCAAGAGACTTCTATAACACTGCAACTAGCTGACCGTAGTGTTAAAAGACCCAAGGGAATTTTAGAGGATGTTCTGGTGACTGTAAATGACTTGATCTTGCCTGCTGATTTTGTTGTGTTGGATATGGAGGATAGTCCTAGATCAGCATCTTTGCCTATCATACTTGGACGACCTTTTATGGTTACTGCTGACATGAATATTAATGTGAAAAAAGGGACTGTAACTATGCAAGTAAATGACAAAGAATTGGAATTTCGTGTGTTTGATGCACTTAAATCTCATGATGATCATAGTGATTGTTTTAATGTTGACACTACACATGATCTTGTGAGTGAGGTTTTTCAGGTTACTAGAGTGGATCCAATTGAAGCAGTGGTGGCGTATGGTTTGAATGAGAAGACAATTTTGGAGGGAGAGTTGGAGGATGACCGTATAGAGGAGGCCATCCAAGCATTCCAGTTGGACCGGCCTTATGGTGGTAAGAATACGCCTCCATTTGAGCAACTGACACCTACTAATGCATCTCTGGTTCCTTCCACAGTTAAAGCACCCAAGTTGGAGCTGAAGCAGCTGCCAAGTCACTTGAAATACATCTACTTGGGTGAACATAGCACTTTACCAGTGATAGTGGCTGCAAATCTAAGTTTGGGGGAGGAGGGAAAGTTGATCCGAATTTTGAGACAGCACAAAACAGCTCTTGGTTGGACCATTGCGGACATAAAAGGCATCAGCCCGTCAAGATGTATGCATCAGATTTTTCTGGAAAATAATGCAAAGCCTACCCGAGAAGCACAAAGGAGGTTGAATCCACATATGAAGGAGGTTGTCAAAGCTGAAGTTCTAAAGCTACTTGATGTGGGGGTAATTTATCCGATTTCAGATAGCAAGTGGGTCAGTCCAATTCATGTAGTACCAAAGAAAAGTGGCATTACTGTAGTGAAGAATGAAAATAATGAATTGATACCTACACGAATGACCACGGGATGGAGAGTGTGTATTGATTATAGGAAGTTGAACAACGAAACTCGAAAAGACCACTTTCCGCTACCATTCATCGATCAGATGTTGGAGAGACTAGCTGGGCATAGTCATTATTGCTTTCTTGACGGCTATAGTGGATACAATCAGATTGCCATAGCACCTGAGGACCAAGAGAAGACTACGTTCACATGTCCATATGGCACTTTTGCATACCGAAGGATGCCGTTTGGGTTGTGCAACGCACCAGCTACATTCCAAAGATGTATGATGAGTATTTTCTCTGACATGGTAGAGAAGTTTATTGAAGTTTTCATGGATGATTTCAGTGTATTTGGAGCTGATTTTGATGAATGTCTTGAGCATTTGAGGTTGGTGTTAGAGAGGTGTGAAGAAACCAACCTTGTTTTGAATTGGGAAAAATGTCACTTCATGGTGCAAGAGGGAATTGTGTTGGGTCATTTGATTTCCAGCCGTGGCATTGAAGTGGACAAGGCGAAAATCGAAGTCATTTCAAAGCTGCCCCATCCTACAACAGTAAAAGGTGTGCGGAGTTTTCTTGGTCATGCGGGATTCTACCGGAGATTTATTAAAGACTTTTCCAAGATTTCCCAACCTTTGTGTGTATTGCTGACAAAGGATGCTGATTTTGTATGGACAAATGAGTGCAGAACAGCTTTTGACAAATTAAAGGAAGCACTCACCTCAGCTCCTATTATGCAAGTACCTGATTGGGAGTTTCCATTTGAGTTAATGTGCGATGCAAGCGATTACTCCTTGGGGGCTGTTCTGGGGCAGCGGAAAAATAAGACACCATATGCCATCTATTATGCTTCTCGCACCATGAATGATGCTCAGCTGAATTACTCAACAACGGAAAAAGAATTATTGGCGGTGATTTTTGCATTGGAAAAATTCAGATCTTACCTCATTGGCTCCCGAGTTATTGTGTATACGGACCATGCTGCGTTGAGGTATTTAATGACTAAAAAGGATGCCAAGCCTAGGTTAATACGCTGGGTACTTCTTTTGCAGGAGTTCGACTTGGAGATTAAAGATAAAAAGGGAAGTGAGAATGTAGTTGCCGATCATCTTTCTCGGCTGCTACCTGACAATGAACATGAAGAACTTCCTTTGGGTGACTCTTTCCCGGATGAACAGCTCCTGTCCATAAACACACTGCCATGGTATGCCGACATTGTGAATTATCTTGTTACTAATTCTTTTCCTACTGATTTGTCTTATCAGGAAAGGAAGCGGATAATTTCACGGGCTAGTTATTATATATGGGATGATCCTTACCTTTTCAAGATATGCCCGGATCAAATTATTCGTAGATGTGTAGCACAATGTGAACAACAAGAGATCTTGACTCATTGTCATGCCTATGCATGTGGAGGCCACTTTGGGCCTAAAAAGACTGCACTTAAGGTATTCCACGCTGGATTTTATTGGCCTACTATTTTTAAAGATGCTTGGAGTTTTTGTAAGACTTGTGACAGATGCCAAAGGACCGGTAACATAGCTGCCAGAGATCAAATGCCTTTAACAAGTATTCAAGTCCTTGAACTTTTTGATGTATGGGGAATTGACTTCATGGGCCCTTTTCCTAACTCTTTTGGCTTTGAATATATTTTAGTTGGTGTTGATTATGTGTCCAAATGGGTCGAGGCTGTCCCCTCAAGAACTAATGATCATCGAGTGGTTGTGAAGTTTTTGCAGGACAATATTTTCTCTCGTTTTGGGATGCCACGAGCAATCATTAGTGATGGTGGCAGGCACTTCAATAATTATGCATGTTCGGCCCTAATGAAGAAATATGGGATCACTCACCGTGTGGGAACCCCATATCATCCTCAGACGAGTGGGCAAGTGGAGATAAGCAATAGAGAAATCAAGGCCATTCTAGAGAAGACGGTGAATCCAAATAGAAAAGATTGGTCTCTTCGTTTGACTGATGCTTTGTGGGCCTACAGGACTGCATACAAAACACCCATTGGGATGTCTCCATTCCGGTTGGTTTATGGGAAAGAGTGTCACTTGCCAGTTGAATTAGAGCATCGAGCTTATTGGGCTATTAAAAAGCTAAATTTTGACATAAAGGCAGCTGGAGACAGGCGTCGTTTGCAACTGAACGAGCTTGAAGAATTACGGCATGAAGCCTATGAGAATGCCAAATTATACAAGGAGCGCGCGAAGCAGTACCATGACAAGAAGCTTGTACGGAAAATTTTTTCTGTAGGACAGAAGGTGCTGGTGTATAACTCTCGTTTGAAATTGTTTCCGGGAAAACTCAAATCAAAGTGGCATGGCCCATATGTGATACAAGCTGTGTTCCCTCATGGTGCATTAGAGTTAAAACATCAAGATTCTGATCACACGTTTAAGGTTAATGGCCATCGAGTGAAGCCTTATTGGGAGAATGTACAAGTTACTGTGGATGAAGTGGTATATCTCCACTCTATTGATGTCTGACCGAATCTAAGGCTATGTCCGGCTGAAGACAATAAATTTAGCACTTCATGGGAGGTAACCCATGTGGAAGAGAAGCATATTTTTGACAACTTAAATCAGCTAAGTCTCTCTTCCTTTTCCTTCATTTATTTGTGTTCGTTGGTTTCGTCATTGCAAAATTTCTGTTTGTTTTTCTTTTTAAACATTGAGGACAATGTCAATTTCAAGTTTGGGGGAGAGGGAATTTGCTTTTGCCGAAAAGTTTTGAAAAAAAAGAAAAAAAATTAGTGTTTTTAGAAGAGAATTGGCATACTTGTGCTTAATTGTTATGAAGTGCTTTTGAGACTGATGGTGTGAGTATTTGCATGACCTTTTGCAATGAATGTCTGCTTAGTTTACACATTATTTACAGCACCAATTAGCTTGTGAGGAGCCTTCAGAAAATTTTGTGTGCTATGAATTTCATGACTTTGTATAGCTAGAACTTGCATTAGACCATCTGAAGTAAATACTATGTTTTTGTTCTTTGAAAGTGATGAAGGCATTCTTTGTTAATTTTTGGCCTACCTTGAACCCAGCTGTTGCTTCCAATCCTTTCATTGAATTTCTCTGCTCTTGTGATAAACCTTCCCATCTATGTGATGTGTTATGCCTGTGTCATAAGTCATAAAATAGTATCCATCATGAGGCTATGGTCAAGGTGTTTGGAAGGTTATGAGGAGTCTAAGTGTGGTGTTGAATGGAGAAATCTGAACAGTGGAGAGAAGTGTATAAGTAGAGTGCTGGGGACTTTGTAGCCTTTGTGCAGCCTAAGTGTGGCCTGAAGTGTATACAATTAAGCGGTGACCCATGCCAATTCAAAAAAAAAAAAAAAAAAAAAAAAAAAAAAAAAGAAGAAGATAAATATATATATGGAGTAGGGTTGGTGCCAGGCCCTACAGCCGCCGCAACCCCTAATTTTCTCTTCTACCTCTTGCACCTAAAGACAGGGGAGATTACCTTTCTAAAAAGAAAAAAAATTGGGTTAATTCTCTCAATTTTGGATTGTCATTGAAGTTAATAAACTCTTTGGTTTACAACCAATTTCCCTTAGTGGATTCCGAGTTTGTTCTTGAGGATTTACGCTTATATTTCAGTTGATCGTTTCTTACTGCGTCACATGGACAAGTGTGGACAACGTAAGTTGGGGAGGATAGACATTGACTGTATAAGAATTGGTGATAGAGCCAAACAAAGTCGTTTGGATATGATGAAATCGGTGAGGGAGGAGAATATTGAGTTGTAGTTAATTTGTGTGTAAACTTAACAAACTCATTCTTAATATTGTACAAAACAAGGGTCTTTTCGTATATTTATCAAAATTTTATGTGTAAACTTAGGGCTTGCCCGTTTGAGGTGTTCAGGAGTGTTGGTTGGGAGGTGTTGGGTTGGGAGGGGTTGGGATTTTTATATATAGCCTTATAGAGAGATTTTGTCTCAACAATCTCAAACGTCTGAAACAGTCAAGGGTTGAAAGGTGTTCGTCCCGAATACCTCTCAACCCAACACCCCTGAACACCTCAAACGGGCAAGCCCTTAAAATTTTTTTGTGTAAACTTATAATGTTTAAAAAGTGGAATAAATATAGTAGATTAGTGACGTGTAGATAGAATTTCTCAAACCACTCACTGGTCTGGGCCATTTAAACAAGAGGGGCATTGACTTGAACCTTTTCATATTTGGACCCAGCCAGGCTTCAAGTCCATGTTAAAAATTATCGAGAACGGGCCGTTAGTTTTGGGTGCAAGCTTTGAGCAGAATATTGGGCCGAGCCAGTTAACAAAGAAGCCCAAAGACTGGGCATCTCAGAGTCAGCGGCCCAAATTTCATACTTGGATAAAACCCAACTTCAAGCCCTCAATACAGGGAGACAATTACTATTATGAACTTAAAGATTACAGGGTTCCAGACAAAAAAATAAATAAAGATTACAGGGTTCTTTTTAACGGGAAGATGATTAAATGGTCACAATTGTACTCATATCCAAATATGATTGAAGAAATAAATTAAAAAAAACAATAATATAAATTTTCTCGCTTGACCAATCTCACAACTCTGGATAATATTTCACATCGAATTGACATCACTCAATCGAGTAATAGATAAGTGAAAGTCTTGCAACGCGTACAAAGAATCAATGACGATGGTTTATAAAGAATAAATATGTGTGAAGAGTGATTTAAAATGAATAATGTTGGGTGTAAAATACACCTACTTTTACGGGCTTAAAATTACTATTTTTCTATGTTGTTTAGTGCAAAATACTACCCACATTGGTGTTTTTATGCACAGGTACTGCGGGAGAATAAATTCATTACTGGACAGAATTTGTAACCTGTTTTGCAACTTGTCGCGGCCGCAGAACGTGGGAACCAGACTTGTGTTAATTAAGTTGCTGACGTGGCAAGGACAATTGGGCCAGTTTAGGGCTTGCTAAAGACTATATAAGGCGTGTTAAGCTGAGAAAAAAGGGAGACTTTTACCTTGCGCAGCCGAAGACCAAAGATTGAGGAAGTGGGTGTCGGCAGGAAGGAGGAGAAGCAACATCAAAGCTGGGCACATCAATTCTTCAGCAAATTTCTACTCTTCCATTGATTTGAACATTGTCTATGAGTATTTATATGGTTTTAATTTTAAGCATGTGTAGCTAAACTCTTTTCTAGCTAGGGTTTGGTAATACTTCTACCATAAACCTTGTGCACATATTTAATTGACAATCAGACTAAGTTTAATTCTTTGTTCTCTGGATTAATTGTTTATTTCCTATTGTTATGCATGCCTGATCAACATCATAATTTTAGGAATTGTTAGTTAAACATATTCGGCTGACCATGACCCGGTGTTTGACGAAGTAACAAGAACTTGCGTAAGATCCAAGTTTTGGGAACATAGGACATAATTGATTGGGTAATAGACCATTATCCTAGATTGTGCAACTGTCGATTTCCTAGTGCTTATGCTTGTCTTAGGAAACTCTTAGGATAGACCAACCAAGACTCCTTTGATAAGAAAAGATCTTGCAACTGGACCAAAGTCAGGATCGTTGTTTAGGGAAATCTAATTGACTGCAGCTGGACCAAGGCCTTTCAATTGACATTGTTAGACTTTTAAATTGTGTGATTGCATATTAATCTGTGTGCACAGGTGGAGGTAGTTGGCAAGCCAAACCCAAGCTAGTTTTTCATCCATTGATATTTATCTAAATTTTATTGCTAGTTAATATTAGAAGCATCCGAATTTAATTTGCACTATTGTTAGTAGTTATAGTTGGTAATTAATACAGTCCTCGTGGATTCGACCCCTTTCACTATTATACTGTCAGTTGGCACGTACACTTGCGATTGGGATAAACCCGTCGGTATTGAGTTGCAAGTATTTCTTGCAATAAAAAGTATCGATCAAGTTTTTGGCGCCGTTGCCGGGGACTGTTAAGTTTATTATCAGTTGTTTCTTACGGCAATAGTGTGTAGTTAAGTATTTAGTTGATTTATCCTACTGAAACTTACTTTAAAAAAAAAAAAAAAAAAAAAATTTCTTGTGCAGGTCCAGAATTGTCTCTTACATTGTATGGTCAACACTCGTTCTCAACATCAACCATTAGAAGAATTTGACCCAGAAATTGAGAGAACAACTAGAGCTTTGAGACAAAGAAACATGGCTGAAAACCCACACAATCATGAGATTCAAATTGCTGGTGGTGCTGGGAATGCAGCGGGTAATGCAAGGATACCCATGATGAACAGATACATCCCGCAGAACATTACCCAGCCATCATGTATTACATATCAACCTACGGGAGCTGCTAATGTCAGCCTGTCACCTCAATTGCTGAACTCTGTACCACATTATGAGGGGCGGTTTGATGAAGATCCACACCAACATCTGAAGGATTTTACTGATCTTTGTCGTACTCAACACATGACAGGGATATCTACTGATAATCTGAAATTGGTGCTCTTTCCATTCACTCTTAGAGGAGGAGCCAAGATGTGGTACAACTCTATTGAAGCAGGTACTATTGGCACGTGGGAGCAGATGGCAACTAAGTTTTTAAGGGAATTTTTCCCAGCCCATAGAACCAAGCAGCTGGTGCGAGAAATTCAAAATTTTCAGCAAAAAGAAGGTGATTTATTCTATGAGGCTTGGAAAGATTTCAAGAGCCGCTTAACTCGTTGCCCAACTCATAATCTGCATAAGGATGATGTTGTGCTGCACTTTTATGAAGGGTTGAATGAAATTAATAGGATGAAGGTTGACTCAGCTTGTAATGGAGTGTTGATGCGAAAAAGTAGTGAGGAAGCGATGGAGCTATTCGAAGAATTGAGTGAAGATTCTCAACAATTTTCTACACGGGGTAGAAGCTCAACAAGGAAGCAAGGCATGTACGAAGTAAGTGCTGACACTATGGTACAAGCTGAGATGGGAAATATCAATAGAAAAATTGACATGATTGTGGAAGCCATGAAGGGAATGAATATGAAAACTTCGGTGCCAGCAAAGCCAGTTATTGTGTGTGCTATTTGTTCAAATAATGACCATGTGACTGAAGCATGTCCATTGACTTCTATGACGGACCAAGAACAAGCCAATTACTTGGGGCAAGGAAATTTCAACATGAGAAATCAATCTTACCCATGGCGAAATCACCCAAATTTCTCGTGGAGGAATGAACAGAATTCTACTGAAACAACAGCTCCTGCACAGCAAACATCAAAGAGGAGTGACTTGGAGACCACAATGATGCAATTCATGCAGCAAACAACTCAAGCCATCCAAAAATTGGAGACTCAAGTGGGACAAATGGCTAAGGAGATGAGTGAACGAAAGAAGGGAGAATTACCTTCGCAGCCCTTGAATAACCCAGCTGGGCAACCAGAACAATTGAAAGCTATCACAACTCTCAGAAGTGGCAAGCAAATCAACAAGACAGAGCAGTTGAAAACAGAGTCTACAAATTGCAGTAAAGCTACAGACAGGGTACAAATGGGCCGCAAAACTGCACCAGTGGAGACACAGGAATGGGAAAGAGATCCTCCACCTTTCCCGCAAAGGTTTGCCAAAAAGAACACTGATTCTAAAGCAGTTGATATTTTTGAGAATTTGCGGAAGGTTGAAATTAATATTCCATTGCTTGATGCTATTAAACAAATTCCATCTTACGCTAAATTTCTTAAAGAATGTTGTACTAAAAAGAGAAAATTTGCTACTCATGAAAAAATTGCTTTGAAAGAAGAGGTCAGTGCTGTGTTGTTAAACAAACTCCCACCAAAACTCAAAGATCCTGGTAGTTTTACCATCCCATGTAAAGTGGGAAATCAATTTTTTGAAAAGGCATTATTAGACTTAGGAGCAAGTATTAATTTGTTACCTTACTCTGTCTATGAAAAACTTGGGTTGGGAGAGCTTCAAGAGACTTCTATAACACTGCAACTAGCTGACCGTAGTGTTAAAAGACCCAAGGGAATTTTAGAGGATGTTCTGGTGACTGTAAATGACTTGATCTTGCCTGCTGATTTTGTTGTGTTGGATATGGAGGATAGTCCTAGATCAGCATCTTTGCCTATCATACTTGGACGACCTTTTATGGTTACTGCTGACATGAATATTAATGTGAAAAAAGGGACTGTAACTATGCAAGTAAATGACAAAGAATTGGAATTTCGTGTGTTTGATGCACTTAAATCTCATGATGATCATAGTGATTGTTTTAATGTTGACACTACACATGATCTTGTGAGTGAGGTTTTTCAGGTTACTAGAGTGGATCCAATTGAAGCAGTGGTGGCGTATGGTTTGAATGAGAAGACAATTTTGGAGGGAGAGTTGGAGGATGACCGTATAGAGGAGGCCATCCAAGCATTCCAGTTGGACCGGCCTTATGGTGGTAAGAATACGCCTCCATTTGAGCAACTGACACCTACTAATGCATCTCTGGTTCCTTCCACAGTTAAAGCACCCAAGTTGGAGCTGAAGCAGCTGCCAAGTCACTTGAAATACATCTACTTGGGTGAACATAGCACTTTACCAGTGATAGTGGCTGCAAATCTAAGTTTGGGGGAGGAGGGAAAGTTGATCCGAATTTTGAGACAGCACAAAACAGCTCTTGGTTGGACCATTGCGGACATAAAAGGCATCAGCCCGTCAAGATGTATGCATCAGATTTTTCTGGAAAATAATGCAAAGCCTACCCGAGAAGCACAAAGGAGGTTGAATCCACATATGAAGGAGGTTGTCAAAGCTGAAGTTCTAAAGCTACTTGATGTGGGGGTAATTTATCCGATTTCAGATAGCAAGTGGGTCAGTCCAATTCATGTAGTACCAAAGAAAAGTGGCATTACTGTAGTGAAGAATGAAAATAATGAATTGATACCTACACGAATGACCACGGGATGGAGAGTGTGTATTGATTATAGGAAGTTGAACAACGAAACTCGAAAAGACCACTTTCCGCTACCATTCATCGATCAGATGTTGGAGAGACTAGCTGGGCATAGTCATTATTGCTTTCTTGACGGCTATAGTGGATACAATCAGATTGCCATAGCACCTGAGGACCAAGAGAAGACTACGTTCACATGTCCATATGGCACTTTTGCATACCGAAGGATGCCGTTTGGGTTGTGCAACGCACCAGCTACATTCCAAAGATGTATGATGAGTATTTTCTCTGACATGGTAGAGAAGTTTATTGAAGTTTTCATGGATGATTTCAGTGTATTTGGAGCTGATTTTGATGAATGTCTTGAGCATTTGAGGTTGGTGTTAGAGAGGTGTGAAGAAACCAACCTTGTTTTGAATTGGGAAAAATGTCACTTCATGGTGCAAGAGGGAATTGTGTTGGGTCATTTGATTTCCAGCCGTGGCATTGAAGTGGACAAGGCGAAAATCGAAGTCATTTCAAAGCTGCCCCATCCTACAACAGTAAAAGGTGTGCGGAGTTTTCTTGGTCATGCGGGATTCTACCGGAGATTTATTAAAGACTTTTCCAAGATTTCCCAACCTTTGTGTGTATTGCTGACAAAGGATGCTGATTTTGTATGGACAAATGAGTGCAGAACAGCTTTTGACAAATTAAAGGAAGCACTCACCTCAGCTCCTATTATGCAAGTACCTGATTGGGAGTTTCCATTTGAGTTAATGTGCGATGCAAGCGATTACTCCTTGGGGGCTGTTCTGGGGCAGCGGAAAAATAAGACACCATATGCCATCTATTATGCTTCTCGCACCATGAATGATGCTCAGCTGAATTACTCAACAACGGAAAAAGAATTATTGGCGGTGATTTTTGCATTGGAAAAATTCAGATCTTACCTCATTGGCTCCCGAGTTATTGTGTATACGGACCATGCTGCGTTGAGGTATTTAATGACTAAAAAGGATGCCAAGCCTAGGTTAATACGCTGGGTACTTCTTTTGCAGGAGTTCGACTTGGAGATTAAAGATAAAAAGGGAAGTGAGAATGTAGTTGCCGATCATCTTTCTCGGCTGCTACCTGACAATGAACATGAAGAACTTCCTTTGGGTGACTCTTTCCCGGATGAACAGCTCCTGTCCATAAACACACTGCCATGGTATGCCGACATTGTGAATTATCTTGTTACTAATTCTTTTCCTACTGATTTGTCTTATCAGGAAAGGAAGCGGATAATTTCACGGGCTAGTTATTATATATGGGATGATCCTTACCTTTTCAAGATATGCCCGGATCAAATTATTCGTAGATGTGTAGCACAATGTGAACAACAAGAGATCTTGACTCATTGTCATGCCTATGCATGTGGAGGCCACTTTGGGCCTAAAAAGACTGCACTTAAGGTATTCCACGCTGGATTTTATTGGCCTACTATTTTTAAAGATGCTTGGAGTTTTTGTAAGACTTGTGACAGATGCCAAAGGACCGGTAACATAGCTGCCAGAGATCAAATGCCTTTAACAAGTATTCAAGTCCTTGAACTTTTTGATGTATGGGGAATTGACTTCATGGGCCCTTTTCCTAACTCTTTTGGCTTTGAATATATTTTAGTTGGTGTTGATTATGTGTCCAAATGGGTCGAGGCTGTCCCCTCAAGAACTAATGATCATCGAGTGGTTGTGAAGTTTTTGCAGGACAATATTTTCTCTCGTTTTGGGATGCCACGAGCAATCATTAGTGATGGTGGCAGGCACTTCAATAATTATGCATGTTCGGCCCTAATGAAGAAATATGGGATCACTCACCGTGTGGGAACCCCATATCATCCTCAGACGAGTGGGCAAGTGGAGATAAGCAATAGAGAAATCAAGGCCATTCTAGAGAAGACGGTGAATCCAAATAGAAAAGATTGGTCTCTTCGTTTGACTGATGCTTTGTGGGCCTACAGGACTGCATACAAAACACCCATTGGGATGTCTCCATTCCGGTTGGTTTATGGGAAAGAGTGTCACTTGCCAGTTGAATTAGAGCATCGAGCTTATTGGGCTATTAAAAAGCTAAATTTTGACATAAAGGCAGCTGGAGACAGGCGTCGTTTGCAACTGAACGAGCTTGAAGAATTACGGCATGAAGCCTATGAGAATGCCAAATTATACAAGGAGCGCGCGAAGCAGTACCATGACAAGAAGCTTGTACGGAAAATTTTTTCTGTAGGACAGAAGGTGCTGGTGTATAACTCTCGTTTGAAATTGTTTCCGGGAAAACTCAAATCAAAGTGGCATGGCCCATATGTGATACAAGCTGTGTTCCCTCATGGTGCATTAGAGTTAAAACATCAAGATTCTGATCACACGTTTAAGGTTAATGGCCATCGAGTGAAGCCTTATTGGGAGAATGTACAAGTTACTGTGGATGAAGTGGTATATCTCCACTCTATTGATGTCTGACCGAATCTAAGGCTATGTCCGGCTGAAGACAATAAATTTAGCACTTCATGGGAGGTAACCCATGTGGAAGAGAAGCATATTTTTGACAACTTAAATCAGCTAAGTCTCTCTTCCTTTTCCTTCATTTATTTGTGTTCGTTGGTTTCGTCATTGCAAAATTTCTGTTTGTTTTTCTTTTTAAACATTGAGGACAATGTCAATTTCAAGTTTGGGGGAGAGGGAATTTGCTTTTGCCGAAAAGTTTTGAAAAAAAAGAAAAAAAATTAGTGTTTTTAGAAGAGAATTGGCATACTTGTGCTTAATTGTTATGAAGTGCTTTTGAGACTGATGGTGTGAGTATTTGCATGACCTTTTGCAATGAATGTCTGCTTAGTTTACACATTATTTACAGCACCAATTAGCTTGTGAGGAGCCTTCAGAAAATTTTGTGTGCTATGAATTTCATGACTTTGTATAGCTAGAACTTGCATTAGACCATCTGAAGTAAATACTATGTTTTTGTTCTTTGAAAGTGATGAAGGCATTCTTTGTTAATTTTTGGCCTACCTTGAACCCAGCTGTTGCTTCCAATCCTTTCATTGAATTTCTCTGCTCTTGTGATAAACCTTCCCATCTATGTGATGTGTTATGCCTGTGTCATAAGTCATAAAATAGTATCCATCATGAGGCTATGGTCAAGGTGTTTGGAAGGTTATGAGGAGTCTAAGTGTGGTGTTGAATGGAGAAATCTGAACAGTGGAGAGAAGTGTATAAGTAGAGTGCTGGGGACTTTGTAGCCTTTGTGCAGCCTAAGTGTGGCCTGAAGTGTATACAATTAAGCGGTGACCCATGCCAATTAAAAAAAAAAAAAAAAAAAAAAAAAAAAAAAAAGAAGAAGATAAATATATATATGGAGTAGGGTTGGTGCCAGGCCCTACAGCCGCCGCAACCCCTAATTTTCTCTTCTACCTCTTGCACCTAAAGACAGGGGAGATTACCTTTCTAAAAAGAAAAAAAATTGGGTTAATTCTCTCAATTTTGGATTGTCATTGAAGTTAATAAACTCTTTGGTTTACAACCAATTTCCCTTAGTGGATTCCGAGTTTGTTCTTGAGGATTTACGCTTATATTTCAGTTGATCGTTTCTTACTGCGTCACATGGACAAGTGTGGACAACGTAAGTTGGGGAGGATAGACATTGACTGTATAAGAATTGGTGATAGAGCCAAACAAAGTCGTTTGGATATGATGAAATCGGTGAGGGAGGAGAATATTGAGTTGTAGTTAATTTGTGTGTAAACTTAACAAACTCATTCTTAATATTGTACAAAACAAGGGTCTTTTCGTATATTTATCAAAATTTTATGTGTAAACTTAGGGCTTGCCCGTTTGAGGTGTTCAGGAGTGTTGGTTGGGAGGTGTTGGGTTGGGAGGGGTTGGGATTTTTATATATAGCCTTATAGAGAGATTTTGTCTCAACAATCTCAAACGTCTGAAACAGTCAAGGGTTGAAAGGTGTTCGTCCCGAATACCTCTCAACCCAACACCCCTGAACACCTCAAACGGGCAAGCCCTTAAAATTTTTTTGTGTAAACTTATAATGTTTAAAAAGTGGAATAAATATAGTAGATTAGTGACGTGTAGATAGAATTTCTCAAACCACTCACTGGTCTGGGCCATTTAAACAAGAGGGGCATTGACTTGAACCTTTTCATATTTGGACCCAGCCAGGCTTCAAGTCCATGTTAAAAATTATCGAGAACGGGCCGTTAGTTTTGGGTGCAAGCTTTGAGCAGAATATTGGGCCGAGCCAGTTAACAAAGAAGCCCAAAGACTGGGCATCTCAGAGTCAGCGGCCCAAATTTCATACTTGGATAAAACCCAACTTCAAGCCCTCAATACAGGGAGACAATTACTATTATGAACTTAAAGATTACAGGGTTCCAGACAAAAAAATAAATAAAGATTACAGGGTTCTTTTTAACGGGAAGATGATTAAATGGTCACAATTGTACTCATATCCAAATATGATTGAAGAAATAAATTAAAAAAAACAATAATATAAATTTTCTCGCTTGACCAATCTCACAACTCTGGATAATATTTCACATCGAATTGACATCACTCAATCGAGTAATAGATAAGTGAAAGTCTTGCAACGCGTACAAAGAATCAATGACGATGGTTTATAAAGAATAAATATGTGTGAAGAGTGATTTAAAATGAATAATGTTGGGTGTAAAATACACCTACTTTTACGGGCTTAAAATTACTATTTTTCTATGTTGTTTAGTGCAAAATACTACCCACATTGGTGTTTTTATGCACAGGTACTGCGGGAGAATAAATTCATTACTGGACAGAATTTGTAACCTGTTTTGCAACTTGTCGCGGCCGCAGAACGTGGGAACCAGACTTGTGTTAATTAAGTTGCTGACGTGGCAAGGACAATTGGGCCAGTTTAGGGCTTGCTAAAGACTATATAAGGCGTGTTAAGCTGAGAAAAAAGGGAGACTTTTACCTTGCGCAGCCGAAGACCAAAGATTGAGGAAGTGGGTGTCGGCAGGAAGGAGGAGAAGCAACATCAAAGCTGGGCACATCAATTCTTCAGCAAATTTCTACTCTTCCATTGATTTGAACATTGTCTATGAGTATTTATATGGTTTTAATTTTAAGCATGTGTAGCTAAACTCTTTTCTAGCTAGGGTTTGGTAATACTTCTACCATAAACCTTGTGCACATATTTAATTGACAATCAGACTAAGTTTAATTCTTTGTTCTCTGGATTAATTGTTTATTTCCTATTGTTATGCATGCCTGATCAACATCATAATTTTAGGAATTGTTAGTTAAACATATTCGGCTGACCATGACCCGGTGTTTGACGAAGTAACAAGAACTTGCGTAAGATCCAAGTTTTGGGAACATAGGACATAATTGATTGGGTAATAGACCATTATCCTAGATTGTGCAACTGTCGATTTCCTAGTGCTTATGCTTGTCTTAGGAAACTCTTAGGATAGACCAACCAAGACTCCTTTGATAAGAAAAGATCTTGCAACTGGACCAAAGTCAGGATCGTTGTTTAGGGAAATCTAATTGACTGCAGCTGGACCAAGGCCTTTCAATTGACATTGTTAGACTTTTAAATTGTGTGATTGCATATTAATCTGTGTGCACAGGTGGAGGTAGTTGGCAAGCCAAACCCAAGCTAGTTTTTCATCCATTGATATTTATCTAAATTTTATTGCTAGTTAATATTAGAAGCATCCGAATTTAATTTGCACTATTGTTAGTAGTTATAGTTGGTAATTAATACAGTCCTCGTGGATTCGACCCCTTTCACTATTATACTGTCAGTTGGCACGTACACTTGCGATTGGGATAAACCCGTCGGTATTGAGTTGCAAGTATTTCTTGCAATAAAAAGTATCGATCAAATAACATTGTTAATGTGTTTGAACTTGTAATGCAATCATTTTTTATGGTCATATCCAAATCCAAGGCAGGCACACTTATTTGGATACATCAAAATCCCATTAAGGCCCATCCCATGAACACACAGGGACAGAGTTCAGAGGAATCTCTCTCTCATTTCACTTTCAAGTAGGAATATCTCTCTCATTTCATTTTCAAGTCTCAACTGCCAGATACTTGCTACTTTAGCCACGCGGAGTCATTTCACAATCTCTCTCAATCTTCTATTTTTGGAATTTTATTCAACGTCGCCATCATAGAACATATTTATTTTCTTTTTTTTAAAAAAATTAATCTATATATGAGTATGCTGATCATCTCCGCTTGCGCTTATAGCCCGGTCTCAAACCTCAGTAAAAGAAGACCAAATGTATGAGTTTAAATGAGAATATCATTACGATACATATGATGAATTTTCGATAATGTCTCATAGACTTATGTAATTGACCTCAATTTTTTTAAGATAAACACTTCGTTGATTGATGATGATATGAGTATCCTAGTCCAATTTAGTCTTTATCTCAAAAACAGCATTTTTTAAGTCAATGATTTCTTTGCTTATTTAAGAAGCTCTCAAAGTAGAGCTTCTGCTGACCCCATTAAGAAAAGCACTTCATGCGGTTTTCATGCAAAATGACTCGCATCATTAAATTTAGAAATGTACTGGCTTGTTATATAGTAAATAAATAAAAACAAAAAAAAAGTCACATTAAGTGTGATTTTAGGGATTAATTTGCTGGCCCACACAACAGCACATGGGATGCTGATCTTCACTCTGAACTCTGTACTCTGTACTGTGGTGATAATGAGTAATCGTGTGGCAACTATTTTTTCTAAAAACCAGTGTCCTCGTAATAGAACAAGACAATTTTCGAAAGTACCCAAGACAACAAATTCAAATCAACTTTGACCTGTCCTCTGTTTAGGTTTAGGTTAATGTAATTATTATGGTTGTGATTAATTAATTAGCTGAAAATAATTAGGAAAAGGTTTAGGAGTTTTATGACAATAAAAGGAGCTTGTTTATTGACTATTGTGAATATAAATTTTTTATTAAATTTAATGCACAAAATGAAAATGAAAGGATTGGCATTAATGCTTCTGCATCTACACACAACACTACAGTACCAAAAATTCCCATTTTTGGTTTGCTTACTGCGAAGAGACGTACAGCTCTTCATCCTCTGTTGCCTTTTGGGTTGAGTAGGGCTTGAATTTGGTTATTCTCACGTCCCAGCCCAGCCTTGTCTTATCGCATCACAAGATGTTATGTTGATCTATAACACGTCAAAGGAGATTTTGAAAAGACGAAAAAACCCCTCAAGACTGCAAGAGAGACGCAGATTTGCAACTGAATGCATTCAATGGCATATGCACAGGAAATTCCACTTTTGTGTCATTGGGGTATTTTCATCAGACTTCCGGACAAAGCTTGAACAGTCTTAACCCAAATGATCCTGCTTCTCTGGGCCAGAAAAATACAGCTTTGTCATTATTATAACAAGGACACACACAGAATGTATTGAAAGTTTGAAACACTCCTCCTTGTAACCAATATCAACAAATAAGAATATAATTACAAAAAAAAAATAAAAAAAATATATATATACATATTACATATATATTAGTATAAATAGGTATGGTGTTATGAAATTTTCACATGAACTTCATTTGTTTACAACACTAGGAATGTTGATATCAATCAATGTGCAGGAAAAACTATAGCACTAGCTGATATCCATATCAAAGTTATTGCCATTCATAATGCAACTGCAACCATATGCGGTGCAAAAAATTCATTATGGAAAAGGCTTCGATGAATTCCACGAGAACAAAGATAAAAGGGTATCAAAAAGTAGAGAACGGAAGAGACAAAACCCGGATTCTCAGAAGTAGGGGTCCTTTTCCCACTTTATAGGTGCAAATTATAGATACTTGAAAAGCTAATGGGTCCTTTTATAGGGGTTTCTTTGCAAATTCCGCAATAGCTGAAACGAATCGCCGTTACAAAAAGAAGCCTTTCTAGAAAAGTCACGTGAGATACGTGCCGTTTCTCTTACATGCACTAATCTGCAACTTCTTTTCGTACACTCTCTTCCCCACAAATGGCCATGGCGTTCAAGCTTCTCTAAAATCTCCATTTCTTCGAAGCTCTCTCTTCGTCTCAAATGGGTTTTACGCTTAAGCTTCACTGAAAAAACCCACTCTATCTGTAATTTTTGTTATGGCTCTTAAGCTTCCATGTCTGTGCCTCTTCTTGTTTACCTCTCTCTGTATTTTGCTCTCCAACGTTGTTGCGGAGCAAGATGAGCAAAACCCAGATAGAGAAAGTCTCCTTTCTTTCAAAGCCGCGCTTGAAAACCCGCACATACTCTCTTCATGGAACCAGTCGACTCGTCATTGCAACTGGGTCGGGGTCTCTTGCCAACTCGGACGAGTCACGGAACTTGCTCTTCCAAATCAGCTTCTGAAAGGTCCTCTCTCGCCCTCGCTCTTCGGTATCTCCACACTCATCGTCCTTGATCTCTCGTCAAACCTCTTTAGCGGCGAAATTGCTCCTCAAATTGCCAACCTAAAGAGGTTGAGATCATTTTCTCTTGATGATAACCAGCTCTCTGGGGTGATTCCGGGTGAACTCGGTGAGTTGAACCGTCTCAAGACCCTAGAACTCGGTTCCAATCTTTTCACCGGAGAAATTCCTCCTGAACTCGGGAATTTAACCAACCTCATCACACTTGACCTATCCGGCAACTCGCTCACCGGGAACCTTCCGACCCAACTCAGCGGGTTGACCCAGATGCTGTACTTGGACTTGAGTGACAACCTTCTCTCAGGTTCTCTTCCTGAAACACTCTTCACCAATCTACAATCTCTATCATCTTTGGACATCTCGAACAACAGCTTCTCTGGTGCAATTCCACCCCAAATAGGCAACCTCAAGAACCTAACTGATCTTTATATTGGCATCAATGGTTTCTCCGGTCCGTTACCTCCTGAAATTGGAGGCCTTTTGCGACTTCAGAACTTCTTCTCTCCTTCTTGTTCCATAACTGGCCCCTTACCTGTGCAACTCTCGGACTTGCAATCACTGAACAAACTAGACCTCTCGTATAACCCGTTGAAGTGTTCGATCCCGAAATCCATAGGGAAATTGCGGAATTTGAGTATTTTGAACCTTGTTTATGCCGAGCTTAATGGGTCGATTCCAGTTGAGCTTGGAAACTGCAAGAATTTGAAAACTTTGATGCTTTCATTCAACTCGCTCTCTGGACCGTTGCCTGAGGAGCTTTCCAGGCTGCCAATGCTGACGTTTTCAGCTGAGAAGAACCAGCTCTCGGGGCCATTGCCGACCTGGATTGGGAGGTGGAGTCATGTTCAGTCAATTTTTCTCTCAAGTAACCGATTCTCAGGGAGTATTCCAGTGGAGATTGGGAATTGTAGCATGTTGGATCATATAAGTTTGAGCAATAACTTGTTGAGGGGCGTGATACCCAGAGAGTTGTGCAATGCGGTGTCACTTACTGAGATTGATCTTGATGGTAATTTCCTGTCGGGGACGATTGAGGATGTGTTCATCAAGTGCACGAATTTGACTCAGCTGACTTTGGTTAATAATCAGATAAATGGTTCCTTGCCGGGGTATCTTGCAGAGCTTCCATTGATGGTGCTTGACATTGATTCAAACAATTTTACAGGTATCATACCAATGAGTCTCTGGAATTCGGTAACTTTGATGGAGTTCTCTGCCGCAAATAATATCTTGGAAGGTACTCTTCCTGCGGAGATTGGCAATGCAATAGCTCTGGAGAGGCTAGTTCTTAGTAACAATTACTTGAAGGGGTCTATACCTAAGGAAATTGGCAATCTGACCAACCTTTGTGTGTTTAACTTGAACTCTAATCAGCTTGAAGGGAGCATACCAGATGAGCTTGGAGATTGTATTTCTCTTACCACTTTGGACCTTGGCAACAACTTTCTTATTGGCTCCATTCCTAAGCAACTCGCCGACCTAGCTGAACTACAATGCTTGGTCCTCTCTTACAATAGTTTGTCAGGGTCAATACCATGGAAGGCATCAGCCTATTTTCATCAGGCTAACATGCCTGATTTGACATTTGTGCAGCACCATGGAGTGTATGATCTGTCACATAATAATTTGTCTGGTTCGATACCTGAAGAATTGGGGAACTGTGTTGTCATTGTGGATCTTCTTCTTAGCAACAATATGCTTTCTGGTGAGATTCCGGGATCACTTTCTCGCTTGACCAATCTCACAACTCTGGATTTGTCTGGAAATGTTTTGACTGGTTCAATTCCACCTGCATTTGGTTACTCTCAAAAGCTTCAGGGCTTGTATTTAGGAAATAATCAGCTTACAGGGACCATCCCTGCAAGCTTAGGACGTTTGGGTAGTTTAGTTAAGCTGAATTTGACTGGAAATAAGCTATCTGGTTCAGTTCCCATTAGTTTTGGCTATCTGAGACAGCTTACCCACTTGGATGTGAGCAACAACAAGCTCAATGGTGTGCTTCCTTCCACTTTGACGCATGTGCTTAATCTTGTGGGACTTTATGTTCAGCAAAACAGGTTTTCTGGTTCAATCGATGAGTTTTTGTTGAATTCCTTAGCATGGAAGATTGAAACTATGAACTTGAGCAATAACTTCTTTGCGGGGGATCTGCCGCGATCATTGGGCAATCTTTCCTATGTGACATATTTGGATCTTCATGACAATAGGTTCACAGGAGAGATCCCTCCGGACCTTGGTAATTTGATGGAACTTCAATACTTTGACGTATCCGGAAACATGCTATCTGGCCTGATTCCGGAGAAACTATGCAGTCTGATTAATCTTCTTTACATTAATTTGGCTGGAAATAGATTGGAAGGGCCTGTACCCAGAAGTGGCGTTTGCTCAAACATGTCTACAATTTTTCTTGCTGGCAACAAAGATCTCTGTGGTGGAGTTGTGGGTGTAGATTGCAAGATTAAAAGATTTGCAAAGTCGGCCTTATTAAAAGCTTGGGGTTTTAGCGGGATTGCAGTTGGGATCTTGATTGTGTTTCTTGTTGTGGGCTTTGCTATTTGGAGATGTATCACTCGAGGGAGTAGTGGAGGAGATCCTGAGGCTATTGAGGAAAGCAAATTGAACAATTTTGTGGATCAGAATATGTATTTCTTAAGTAGCAGCAGGTCAAAGGAGCCTTTAAGCATTAATATAGCTATGTTTGAGCAGCCACTTTTGAAACTGTCCTTGGAAGATATTCTTGAAGCCACCAATAACTTCTGCAAGACGAACATAATTGGAGATGGAGGTTTCGGAACGGTTTATAGAGCTACTTTACCTGATGGAAGGACAGTTGCAGTCAAGAAACTTAGTGAAGCAAAGACACAAGGTAACCGAGAATTCATTGCTGAAATGGAAACTTTGGGCAAGGTAAAGCACCAAAACCTTGTTCCATTGCTTGGCTACTGCTCCTTTGGTGTGGAAAAGCTCCTTGTTTATGAGTACATGATAAATGGGAGCTTAGATCTTTGGCTGAGGAGTCGGACGGGCGCCCTTGATGTTCTGAACTGGCCCAAACGCTTCAAAATTGCTACTGGTGCTGCTAGAGGACTAGCATTCCTTCATCATGGGTTCATCCCCCACATTATCCACAGGGATATTAAAGCCAGCAATATCTTACTCAACGAAGACTTTGAGCCAAAAGTTGCAGATTTTGGGCTTGCAAGATTGATTAGTGCTTGTGAGACTCATGTTAGCACTGTCATCGCTGGAACATTTGGCTACATTCCACCTGAATATGGGCAGAGCGGGAGGTCAACTACAAGAGGAGATGTGTATAGTTTTGGTGTAATCCTGCTTCAATTGGTAACAGGGAAAGAGCCAACAGGACCTGATTTTAAAGAGGTTGAAGGGGGCAATTTGGTTGGTTGGGTGTTTCAGAAGATCAAGAAGAGGCAGGCTGCTGATGTTCTTGATCCGACTGTTCTCAACGCGGATTCGAAGCAGATGATGCTTCAAGTGCTGCAGGTTGCTGCTGTATGCTTGTCTGATAATCCAGCTAATAGGCCTACCATGCTTCAAGTGTTGAAGTTCTTGAAGAAGATCAACGATGACTAGATCTGGTTTACAAGTAGGTTATTGTCAAACTAAACCTTGTAAATTGTCTAGAAGAAGGGAGTATGAAAAAGTTTACCATTCCAGGGTAAAGGAAGGAATCGGAGTTCACGTAATGTGTCATTTTATATATGGATCATCAGAGATTTAAAATGGCTTCGCAGCTCACACTCCCCTCCTAAGGAACAAAAATTTACATGAGAGGAAAAGACGCACCGTGGACCTGATAGGGTTTCAATTGAAGCCCAACACAACTACACGGGCTTCAAAATACAAATCCAATAGTGCCACACCATATGGTAGTGGCCGATGAAGGCTCGTTAGATGGTGCCATGTCGATGTGGCAACTTTTTAAAATAAAATAAACTAAAACAAAAATAGATAAACTGACCTCTTAATTATTGTTATACCATGAAGACATGAAGGGATTGTTGCATTTTTTAAGTGGGAATGGGCACAAGAACTTGTATTGATGTAGCATATAGGTAAGGGTGTAAATTGTCCAAGTCGAGCCGAGCTTTGGCGTGCTAAAACCTCCGCACCCTTATTTTTGTCGAGTTTGAACTTTGTAGTATTTGAAAAAATTGAATTCGGTATCGACTCGTTAAAAAAAAATGTCAAAATTCGAACTCAACTCGTTAAAAACTTGTTTATGTCAAAAATTTAAACAATTTAATTAATATCAACAAGGTCAAATTCTAATTTCAAAGTATTTAAAATATTTTTAAAAGTTAATTTATATTAATATTATACATTGTATTAATATTTTATGTTAGATAAGTATTTAAGTTGACTCCTAACTAGACATTTGGTTCATAATTGCATAAGGTGAGCATGAGATGAGTGCGAAGTGAGTGTGACATGAATATGGGGTGAGCATAGTCATGTTTGGTATAAAATAAAGAGTGAGCATGAGTGAGAATATTAGTGGTACAAATTTCATATTACACTTTTTATATTTTTTGAAAATAAAATAATATTTTATAACAAGTGTAAAAGAGTCTTTTACACATCAAAAACTCATTATCCCTTGTGAAGAATAGTCATTCTCACCATTTTGGTGAGCTTGGCTATTCTCTACAAGGGAGAATAGAGGGTGAAATGAGTTTCAAATAAGAGAATATATTAATTTTACTCTCATTCTCCCTCAAAACACCAACAAAATGTCCTATAAATTTAATCCACGAGATTGAAAAAAAGCTCGAGCTCGAGCTCGAGCTCCACTCATTTATTAGGGCCAACGGGCTATCCTCGAATAGCTCGGCGCATTTACTCCGTGATGCTCTCAGTTAAGTAAGAGACCGTATCCAATTCAACAAAAGCATGTATCTACGTGACTGATTTGTTGATCTCAAGTCTTTCTTCCTACTTAATTAGTTGTTTTTTTTAAGATGAATTTAGGAACAGAAACCAATTTGTTTAGTAATAGTTAACTTAGTAATCACCAATAATGCTTTTGTAACAATGATTGATGCCGGTTCGTCATGTATGTATTTAGTCCTTGATTAAATGATTATAATATTTTTCCTAATGACAAGTGACAATGACCAAATTAATTTATTGAGCCAAATGCTAATATTAGTACCGGTAAGCTGGATATGATATTATTATTGGCCGACAGCTTTCATAATTGTGGCGGCATACAAAATTACATACAATACATTATTATTATATTATCTATGAAAAGTTTGATTAAACAACCTAGTCCATCAAACCTAGATTGCTAAAGATAAGGTTCAAGATCGAAGTCTCACGTATTATATATATTATTATCGTCCCTTGTCTAGCTGTCTCTATCCACTTTATCCCTTGCACCGATTTTTTTTAGGTAAAGTTATCATAAGAATCTAAAGGGTAGTGTGAAATGTATATCTAACAATTCATCGGACTTCATGGATAAAATATCTTTGAATTCACCTGTCAGCAACAGCATGATTGCTAGTACACAATTACCCATTGACAAACAAATCAATAGAGTTATATTCCACAACTACTTTGGATGTGATCATAATGAATAACGATACGTAACCAACCGCTTCTTCAATATAATTGTTTGATTAACCACGTCATGCTTAGAATATCTCCTGTGAGCATATTATGCTCGATAAGCCAATTAACCATGCTTAAACAAATCATATTAATCCCCATTAAACCATGATAAGTAATCAAATAACACTCATATGTATGATATTTTATAGAGATATTGAGTTCAAGCCTCCCTCCCCTTCTCCTATGCTCAAAAAAGTAGTGCCAGCTTCACACAATGATCATCACCATGACTTCTTGTTATAATATGAACAAATTGTGAAGGATGAGAAGAATTTGACGAGATTTTGACCCAATTCACTTGTAGAGACATTGTTCGTTTTGAGCTTTAAAATCCGTGTTGTTTTATCTTTTAAAAATATCATCTACGTTGGGAGGAGTTGAGCTCCTCAAATTCATAAACCACAAAGACACTCCCCTAATCAACGGGGAATATTTTTATTAACACTTCTCGCAAAACATGTACCCTAACAAACTATGAATGAAAAAAAATGGCCTAATTAAGTGAACTCATTAAATAAACCAAATTGAGTGAATTAAATAGTCTAATCTCAATATCTCATTGCAATCAACAAGACAAGGAAGTCAATCTTAGAAACGAATCCATTCTCTTTATTTTTCTTAAAAGTCAGAAGAAAAAAAAAAACTAGAAGAATCTCTCGGTTGGCAGATGACAAGAGGGCGGTAGATTAGTGGCTTTAATCTTGCTCATCCTCTCTGTTTCCAAGCTGTGGGACCACCTACAATGGCAGAGGTAAGATATAGTCAACAAACCATGACAACTATAGTAGAAGATATTTAAGAAATACCATTAATATTTTATTCAGTAATGGTAAAATATACCATTTATAGTCAAATACAATTAAGAACTTAACCACACTAGACATTTTACTCCACACAAGCGATCATGATTAGGGAAAAAAAAAATGTTGTTTTTAAAAGATCGGTTGTTAGCAACAACCTGATCTTGTGCTGAATTGCACGGCTGCGATCGTGATGATGGTCTCCTTGTTCTCTTGTCAACCTTACCACCAATTTTGGTTTTCGACCCAACAGCATGATCAACTGCCACCCAAACCAACAATAATACATAAAAGCGTCAAAAAGAGAACCGAGAAAACAAAAGGATCCATAAAGCGAAAACGACTAAGCCCCAAACAAATATCTCCAAAAGCATATTCGGCATTGTACGTATTATTAGGGCTGTGTTTGGACAAACGCACTTTCAACATTGACCATTAATCAGTCGTCACCTCAACAAATTTTAAGAAATTAAATTAACAGCTAAAGCAACATATGATCTCCATCGGATCCAAAAATCCTCACCCATTAGAGCAATCTAACTAAGAAAAGAAAGACACCATAAAATTACCTGAGAAAGCATGTTTTTTTCTTCTGTGGGTCTTCAAATCTAGGGTCGATTCGGAACTATCAGGCAAATAACGGTCGAGACGGAGGCGGTGAGCGTTAGTTTGGAGCATTTTGTGGACGAAAGAGGACTCCATCGCGTTCAAGAAGTGGAGGTGCTTCTCGTTGGTCCATGTCGACCCCGTTTGGGTGCTCAGCAAGTGCGAGTCCATGGCGAGGAAATACGGAGCTCGCCGGGAACTGTATAGCTTGATGGGGTTTGTGTTTCGTTGTTGTACCTGCGATATGTTTAGTGATCTTATGGTGTTTGTGAGTTGATCGATGTACATGGTTTTATACAGGATAAAACCAACCTTCAAAAGTCCTCCTGATATTTTTTTCCTTAATTAGAAGAAAGAATCCTAAACGTCATTTGACTCTTACCAATTCATACTCGCTCCTAGATTTTGACACGTATTTTCTTGTGTCTTAAGAAAAAAAAAATTGGGAAGATAAGGGAGCGAGAGTATGCCCCATTTTGTGTACTCGAGTGAGTACAATCAACTGACAAGAAAGGAAGAAAATATCTGAGGCGTTAGAAGTAAAATTGTTTATTGCAATTGAATAGAAGATATTTTGGGGATCCACAAAAAATCCTTCAGACAGTCAAAAGTAAAATAAATTATATGTGAAACCAAAAATATCTGGAGGTGCTGACTGTTTGTTTGATATTTTGTTGTGTTTGAGTACACGTCATTTCCAAAGTACTGTACTGCACAACGACAAACCGGTGCTTGCTTTTTGACCAAAAAAGGCAAGCTTCTTGAAAATCATCTTCTTTTCCCTTCTTAAGATGCTAGAAAATTATTATTATATTCAGTTGAACGATGGAAGTTTTGTACTTGGGCTCAGTCACAGCGTTTATCAATGGACAGCTTCAACGAATTGGTTCGATCGTGTTCTTGCTAATTGGTTGGAAAATCTTACGTGGAGTCATAAGAAATATGTCATGTGACTATTAAAAATACGTTTAATTGCGAAATTATGAAATACGATTCATTTTCTCCAAACAAACACTTTGTTAATGATAAAAAAGTGAATATATCTATATATGTTAACAGATTCAATAGATTACTCAATACACAGTCGAAATATAATACAACTACAAATTCTTATGGAAGAAAAACTTGTTGCCCATAAATCATAAATACAATAGTGGAACAGCGGAGCTTATTATTAAGAAAGCAAGCTGAACTATTTTCCCAGAGGGCCCATTGGCCCAAAGTCGAGAAGGGTTTGGGCTAGGCCCAGGGAAAACTGAAAAGCATTAGAAAATTTGAAAAATCGAGGGCATGTCGCGCAGCTCACCACTATGGGTGGAGCGCGTGCCTCTGCTTCAACTTCTGTATCTCCGTTCGGATGCAGAAACACGCAAATTTACGGTTTATATTCTCTCTCCCTAGCTCTGGCATATCCTTTTCTTCTCGATCTCTCGCTCTATTTATTCCGCCGATATTTCGTATCTTCTGCTCTCCCCTAATTTCAGGAGCGAAGACGACGATGCCTGAAGCACTGGAAAGTGTTATACCATGACCGCCTCTCACCTCCGTTGTAGAAATCTCCTCAAATTGTTCTATGCTTCTAGGGCCGCCGTTTTGCCAGAAGGGAGCGATTACGCTTTACGGATTTCACCACTTGAAGAATCTCCTAGGCTTTCACCACTTGGAGACACTCCTAGGGCTTTCAAGTACATCGACGACACCATTGAAAGGTACAAACAATTGTTTTACTAAGTAACTCGAAATTTAAGTTCATCTTCAACATTCGTTGATTTTATACCACTAAAGTAATTGTAATATGCTTATAATAGCCTAATCGGAATGAATTTCTGAACTCATGTTCTAATTGATGTTTTTATTTGTTTCCAATTTTCTTCATGCTTTAATCTAAAATTTGATTAGATCCGGCGGACTGGTTAATTAGATAAGTGGAACGTCTTAACGTGCTTCAGGATTATATTTGCGTTGTTCTGTTTGTAATTCTCGTTTTTCATTCGTTTTATGTTATTCCAATTTCATTAGTGACGGGATGATTGAGTATTTGTTTTGGTGGCTTGTTCTGATGTTGATTTGACGGAATTTTGTCGGCATACCTATCCAGGCAGTTTGATATTATTGTAGTAAGCTTTGAAGTTATATAGACGAAAACCTTACTTGGAACGATCTCTGTGTCATTGCTAGGTATTGTGCATGGGACTTATGTGTCTTCAAGTTTCAACTGGTGAAATAATACCTGACAAATTGAAGTTGATGTTAGGTGCTAGGTTTGCATCGACTGAATTGTAATGCGAGGTTTGTTTTTCAAGATCTAATGCATCAATAATTCAATAGTAAATGTTGTTAAACACTTTTAGTAAATGAATCAAGGAAAACTAGTATTAATGTGTGCGCTGTTTATCAGATTTTCTACACATTGGCTGACCAAACTCTTTTCGGGGAACAACTGCCCTCTCCGTGAGATCCGGTTGTGCGCTATGGTGCAGGTATGTTTGAACTGATCTTGTGGTTATAATGTGATGACAGTATGTGCATTCTTTCTTATGTAAACATGATTGTTCAGCATCATACTATTTTGATGCTACCAGGGTCAGTTTTGTCATGCACAAGAGTACATGCATAGGTTCTTCTTTTTGCATTCCTCATTGGGTTGCACTGTCTGTATGCCACTTACTAAATTCTATCTTTTGCATTAAAAACAAATTCATCTTGTTAAATTGTGTCGGACAGTTTCTTAATGACTGAAAATTAAATACCATAAATTTGGTGTCTCAATCCTTCAAATTACATTGTACACATTTTCAAATCCGTTTAAATTATCGAAAAAATAGGGTTTTAGCCCATACTACAGACAAGTCTTTTGAAACCACCCACTATTCTCTCTCGTTTTTTTTTAGTTCATAGTTTGCTGACTGTCATTGTTTATTCTGATAAAATGTTACAATCTTGCCTAGTTCTGTATAATAACCCATGTCTTTTCTTGTCTCTTCCATCCTTGTCTTTTTCGAGTCTCTTCGCTTCGTGTTTTTTCTATTTGAAAATTTTCCCCACACTGCACATTACCGTATTAATGGCATCCCATCTTAAGCCAATTTTCTCTCTTGTCTTCATGGTTCTACCCCTATGTTGGATCGAATAGTCTTGGTCTTCTTCTATCCCTCTTTGTTTTGCTGCATATGCAACTCAACATTCTAATTAATGTTGCATTCTTTGTTGAGTCATGTAACACGTTCTTCCCTAATGGCCCAACATTCTGTGTACTGCATTATTGCAAATCTTTATAATTTTCATTTTTAAGCTTGTAAGGGTATTCTTTCATCAACACCCCGATGCACTCTCACTCCATCCAACCAGTTTTATCTTATCTGTTACATCCTCTCTTTTTTTGAATATTGTTACATCCTCTTTTATCCCTCCATAATTATGATTTATAAAACCAAAATTTTTTTAATTTCCAGTTTTAGCTATTTCTTTCCCATCCACAACCTTGGTGCCTTAATAAGTTTTTTTTTTCCCAATCAGACGCTATTTCTTTCCCATCATTTTGGTTGCTACCTCATCTCTCCTACCTATACCGAACTTACGGTTCATATATTTTGTTTTAGTCCTATTTATGTTAAGATTTTTCATTCCAAAGGTTGTCTCCATGTTTTCAACTTTCAATTAATATATGCTCTCATCAACAAAGATAATGTCATCGACGAACCATATACACCAAGGAGCTTCATCTTATAGATCTTGTTAGCATTTGTAATCACTTATGTTTTCCAGAATTTACAACCACCCACTCTTTTTTTAAGAATTTGTAACCACTTTTGTTTTGGTTGAGTACTATAATGGCAAGCTTTAAGTTGAGTGGAGGGCAGGGAATTTATATTTTCATTTAAGTAGTTCGGAAAAATAAGAGGGGTATCAGGCTAGCCATGAGCCTCCTATGAGACAAAATACTGCATCCTGAGTTCATGCATTGTATGAGCTAAGTACTTTCTTGCCAACACTGGTAGACTCCCTGATGTTTTCTATGCTAGTTGTTTTGAAGTGCTTACATACCATATATGAAATTTTTAATGAGTTAATGCAAATTTCTTGTTAACATTTACTGTTCTCAAACCTTGGAACTCACACGGGTGGTTTTCTGTTGACTGACAGAATATGAATCACTAATATTTAAATGGGATAAGTATCGAGAAAGCCTTTGAACTTTTGGAAAAAGGACGAGTTGAGCCCCTATACTTTTTTTTTTTTGGGCCAAACCAGTCCCTCAACTTCGAACAATGGTACACGTTAGCCCTTGGTCCAAAAGCTTTCGTGATACTAACGTGGTCAAAGGGCTAACGTGGACCATTGTTTGAAGTTCAAGGTCTAGTTTAGACCGAAAAAAAGTATAGGGCTCAACTGACATTGTTTTTTGAAAGTTTAAGAGCTTCCTTGATACTTATCCCTATTTAAATTTACATGTCCCTATTTAAATTTACATGTCTGTTGTGGGTTTTCTGGAGGGCTCATAGTGCGAGCCTGTCATGTGCTTGAGTTATGGAAGTTACTGTTTAATTTTTCTTTAATCTCGTGGAAGTTAGTATAGCTACTTGTATGTGAAATGCTAATATGCTATTGTGAACAAATGGAAAAAGCTGTGCCAGGAGGATCGACTTTGCTAGTTATAGGAGAGTCCCCTGGAACGAAATTCTGATTGCATGAGGAGACAGAACCAACTGATTTGTTGAAGAGTCTAGTGGGGGATGGGACCAGGATGGTAAGGTATTATTTTAAGGGTGGGATAATTCCTGATATAACTAATCATTTGGATTTTTAAAGAAAGAAAACTGAACCATTTTGATGAACTTGAAGCTACTGGAAGATAAGCAAGAAACTATTTTACTCTAAGAAATGATGAAATTGGAGGTGGGAAAGTGAAAAATCAATGAGAGCTGGACTGGAAATCAAATGAAGAGTGGAGATGTGGGGTGGGTAGAGAAAAACTAAAAGATCCGAACATAATCTGTGTTTTAAAGAATGCGAATAAGGTGATGTGCACTTCATTCTCATCCAATTGCTGTCAGGAAATTAGGGTGAGCTTGTGTATTGTGAAGTATTAGCAGTGTCACTGTGTGAAAAGTTAAGATTAATACTTCTCATAATTCTTTGGGGCTTGCCTGCCTGAAATGAACATGGAATGATGTTTATAGAATTTAATTATCTTATTAATAGTTTATAAATTATCAGTAGTTTAAATGGCTTCTGATATGGGTGGGCCTGTTTTATTTTTATTTCCATTGCACTCATTGGTTTATTTAGCTAATGATTTAGGGTTCCACGTATAGCACGGGAATCAATTTTACAGATGATTTGAGTGTTTATTCTTTTGATTTTCCATTGGTGAGATAATTTCTACTTGTACCTAGACATTTGAGGGTTCATGCAATGGCAAAATTAAGTTCAAATCCCTCTTCAAGCCAGTTGGGGTTATTAGATTCATGGGATCTATAGATGAGAGATGTTGAAGCTGCTTCAGAGCTTATTATTGTTCGTCATGTTGAGTTATTTTGTTGTTTTGCATGGTTTTCTTTAGAACCCTATTGGTGAATGGTGATAGACACCGTATATCTGAATATGAGATATTTGTACCTTCGGCCTCATGTTTAATTAAATAGGGCATACTAGATGGGCCTATTAACTTGATAGGCCTGATAACTTGATGGGTCGTAGCCCAGATGATGCTAACCTCCCCTTGTTTGGTATGTAGGCTTCTAATCGTTGAGTTTTGCAGATATACATGAACTCATAAAGGCTCAAGATTTGTGGGCCTCTTGTCTAATCAAAATTTGCGTTGATAGCGCGATATTTGGGCCTTGGCCCTTATGCTCAATTAAAAAACGCTCAAACTAAGTTTGTGGAATAATATGAACAATTAAAACAGGCTCAAGCTAACTGGGCTGAACGTCTCGATGGGCCATTGGCCTAAGATTTTTGGGCCTAGGTCGTCTTGTATTAAGGACAATTACAGTAGGTCCAAACTAAGTGGGCGGAATATTTCGATGGGCTGTTGGCCCAATAGTTTCGGGCTCTAGTTTCATATTAAAGTTGCAACACTACTGCAATGCTTGGGCCTTATGTTCCATTTAGGCCCAAATTGAGTGGGTCTGTCTTATATTATGAGTTTATGACAGTTAAAATGGGTCCAAACTAAGTGACGGAATATCTCTGAGCCAACGGCGCAAGTTATTCGGGCCTCCTATTAAAGTTGCAATAATACTGTAATGCTTAGGCCTTGGGCTTTGAACCTTATGTTCATTTAGGCCCAAATTGAATGGGTCTTACATTGAAAACTAGAACAGGCCTAGACTGGGTGGGCCTTCCAGTTAAAATAAGGCCAAAAAACTTTTAACTGGCCTTTGACCTATGTCGGAGAGTTACGTTAAGAACTTCTGGAAATCGTTATATTTGTGCCTGCTCAATTATTATGGGGTAAATATAAGTGGGCCGATTATCTTTATGGGCCGCAATCCAGGTGAAGAAAGCCCAAAGAATGTTCAAACGGGGTCAGACGTGCGAGTTAACAAGTTACAATAGCAAATATGCCAATAACAATGTAATACTTGGGCCTTAGGGTTTAGGACTTATGTTCATTCAGGCCCAAATTGAACTCAGGCCTTTTATATTAAAATGAAAGCGATGCTACAGAAAAGCATGGTATTATGTATCAAGTGGACAAGTGGCTTGGCTAAAACACGCTAAAGACCAGCAATGACACAAACAAAATAGCATGAAGACGGAGAATGATAATAGTTGGACAATTGATAAAGCGCAGATGAGTAATAAATGTCTTAAAAAAGTGAACACTGCCTAGTAAATGGGACGAGAGAGATCTTCGACCAAGAGGAGTTTACACTGCACTTCATGTTTGGTGATTTCGAGGATTTTGTTTTTTGGATAAATCATATATATATTTTTAATTATTACTTGAACCTTTTTCATGATTCAAATTTCAAATCCAAAAGAGAGCTATATACTACTAAGCCAATTGGGGGGTGGAGGGATGTTAATGAGAATCTGAAACAAAGCAACAGTGAGCTACATGCACATACCGGAAGAGTAGAGCAAAAGAAAGGCTATTATAGAAGTTAGAAACATACCTATGGTGCACTGGTTTGCGAACTTCTTCAATAAAGTCCTTTACCACTTCAGCCCACATGGATTAATATGCACAATGTTTGATTTTTCTGATTTTTTGTAATGGCCCAGACTTGAAATCTTCCTTCACTTATATTATTCACGTTGTCATTGTAGTGTCAAGAAAAGCACCAAAACACTATAGCTGGACCCTCGTCCCAACATACATATACTGAAAAGAACAGAAAAAACAAAATTCTTAGTGGAAGGTACAAATAGTCAGATATCCAGAACAACCTAGGTCGAAAATTTCCTATAATCTAAAATGCATTTGTTTTCTTTAAAGGTCACACGACAAGAACTTAGAATGAGATATACCCAGGACCCAGCAAAAATAATCTTGGAAGAAATTAATGACCAGAAAAATGTAGGCAGTTCATAGCTGAACCTGAAATATACTGCCATTACATCTCCGTGTCCAAATTTAATATGCTCCATGATTGATCTGTCTTTTCTGTAAATCTCTTAAGAAGTGTTACGTAGAGGATATAGATTGAAATGATAGAAAGATGCATGCAATTTAAAGTAATCATGAGAGCTGACATAAATATTCACAATAGCTAAGCATCTGAACTCCCCTGCACGGATGTAACAAAGATAAAATGTGACCAAAACCACAGTTGCTGCGGCATATCCAAAGGGAAATAAAAATCAGCATCTATCTCTTTCTTGTACTCGATTGCTTTAATAAAGCACTCTCCTTCTAGATATAATACCTACATGGAGGGGCCAAAGCGCATAGTGAATGAAGCTCAATTCTGCGCTTCTGTAATGCACAACATACTGCGCCCTGCAAAGAAATAAAGCTCAATGGAGATCTCCTTATGAGACGAGAGTATAAAGAGCATGCAGGCTGTAACGAGTTGGTTATTTCATCCATCAAACCACGCTCTTTCAGAATGATAAGAGCGTAAAATACAAGCTGATTAAGTTCATTTGCAAGATACCAGCAATCTCAGGCCAATTTTATGCAGGTCCCCACCAAAACTTTCGTTAAAAGATGTAGGGTAAACAATATGATTGATAAACACCAAGAACTAAAATTGATTGACATCTTTTTCCCATAAGCTATCACTAAAAGAACCAAGAGGAACTATATTATCTTTAAGCATGCTAAATATCAATGTATTATATAACTTAGACAGGATATCGAAAGTAACTTTGCGGAGGCAGTTTCAAATCTGAAGTCTCAAACAGAAGGGGACTTACCACATACAGCATAGTATGCTATGCCAAATTCAGTTCTACATGTCTTTAAGCCGTGTCATCAAAATCAGGAATTACCATGTGATCCTTCTCCATGAATCAAGCATATTTTCATTACATTGTATGTAAGTACAACAATGACTTTAAAAAAAAAAGTAAGAAGAAAGTTGTTCACAGTTCATTCATCATAGTCTACGTCGACACAGCCTAATATCTGACTAAAACTTCACACTCTCTCCAGTCATATCGAGCTGTTCCCTCCAAATATCTAAAATATGCAACCAATGAATTTACTACTGCATTTGTCCTGGTCCCACAACATCTGGATTCTACGTAACAAAAACAGATCTATCTAATGAACTTCTCTATCAGCATGAAATTTGAATTATTTTGTTTCGTTACCTCAAATTTGGTCAACTTTCTCCTTGGATTGAGCCGAAGTTTCCTTGATCCATCTCCAATTTCTCTTGCACAGCATTGATTTACAATCATGAATTAATTCCTTTAGATCATTAGATGTGAGAAGATGACCTGATTCCTAGTCCAACTATCTTATTTCCTTGTACCAATGAGCATCAAGTATTATTTTGAAAATTAAAATCCCTGAAGAAAGAAAATGGTAAAAGAAGAAAAACAGTAAAAATAACTTTCAAAAACAATGATAACTCACCCCAGGCCAAGTTTGGTCTAACAAAATGTAAAACTGGAGACAGGATAAGTGAGCTTAGGGGCTGTAGAAGTTTCTTCAACTCATCATATGATTCAAATCAAGTATTTCAGATTACACTATTAGTGATTATTAGTCGGACAACTGCAGATCCAAAGACCTCAGAACATAAATTCACATAATAAGCACTGAAGCACTGCCAAAGAAGGCCACCTCGATATCATAGAAGAGGAGTCCTCCAAAAATCTTTTCCTAGAATTCCTCTTAGGGGAGAGAATAGTTACCATCAAGTAGGTGGTTATCTATCTCTTTCAGACTTTCAGTGAATATATAGGTTGTTTTAACTCTAGTCCTCTAGATGAATTCAACAAATAAAAAACTCTCCCGTGGCCGTAGGCCCCACACAATACCTCTGTTTGCAAATATATAAAATACGGACGTTCTCAGATTAGACCCCTTTTCCTGCAATTCCTTATGCCTTTCTTAAGTTACAATGCAAATCATCAGAAAAATTCAGTCAATACGAGATTCAAATGAAATATCATGAAATCAGAGTAAGACATTTCTCTCTTTCCACCGTATCAAGGCATATCAAAGTTTTTGGCTCCCTCTTATAACAATCTTGTTCACATTTAGCGTGACATAGTTGTTAGACAAATTCAAATACACTGCTCAAATGCTGGAAAATTAGAATTTCATTGCTCAATGTGTTTTCATTCCAATGACTTCAGATTCGATTAATACAATTACAGAATTCCAAAACAAGTTAACTACATAGAAAAACTTAAAAACGCAGAACAAAAAAGATAAAGAGGAATCTAAGACAGAGCAGAAGAAGGTACGTACGAGAAAGAATCGGCTGATCGAAGACGTACATATGAACCATAGATTTACAAGGCCTGGCTGATCGGAGATGCTGTTTGAACGAAAACAACTAAAACGTAAAAACACATTAACAAAAGGGATATAACACAGAGCAGAAGAGGCATACCACAGCGAATCCGGAGATCGTCGAAGATGGAGAGAGGAACTTGCGGCGTGATAATCGGAGGTAGCCACAAGGCCCTGATAATCGTTGACTCGGGGATTCTTCTTGAACCAGAGAATTATGACTCGGAGATTCTTCTTGAACCGAACCAGAGAATTATGGAGGCATTCTTTCGCGCATCGCTTACCGCATCGTTTCAGCGATTAGGGTTGACACAGTGTGTGAATCAGAGAGCATGTGGAGATCGTGAAGGATAAAAAACGGAATGCGTAGAGAAGCGAACAACGCATGGTTAGACATTGAAGGAGCGGGGACGATGAACGAGAGAATCTGTGCGTTGCTGAATGAGAGAAAGGTCGTGCGTGTTGCGTATGAGGAGGCGTACTTTTAACCGTAAGAAGCTTACAATTAATAAATATAAATATTAACTTTACATTTCGAAATTTTCAAACCCATGTCATTAATGACGAGTAATGTTACCAAATGGGACCAAACCGACAAACAAACCTAGACACATCATTCAAGATTAGTATGCCGAGATCGGACGGCCTCGGGACTCTGGCCCAATGCCTCACCAAGCTGATACACCACCATCTCAAACAGCACAAACATAGCCCCTTCATAAAGGCTCCCCATCGGCATCAACGGCCGTGATTTCTTCTCCCCAGGAGTACCCTCATCATCCGCCATGGTCTGCGCCGGCACATAGCACACCACACTCGCATGCTTCACGCATGACCCCGTCTGCGGCTGAGCTGTCAACACCAGAACTCTAGCGCCGTGGGATCTCGCCACGGAACATATTGCATCGACGGTGGAGAATCCTCCGGGCCCAGCCGAGGCGATGAGGAGGTCGGTGCTGGTAATCGGGGGCGTGGTCATGTCAAAGACGAAGTGGGTTGAGATACCCAAGTGGGCTAGACGCATACAGAGGGCCTTCAGCATCAGTCCCTCACGGCCCACTCCGTAGAGAAAGACCCGGCCGTTATGTTTTGCGACGGTGGAGAGCTCCGTCACCATGAGATCCAAGGGTGGTGGGTGGGGGTAGTTGGGTTTGGAGAAGATAGAGGCTATTTGGTTGCACATTTGCGAGGCTAAACCGGACATCGAAGTGATTTCGCTATCCATTGGAGTCTGAATTTGGTTGTCTTTGGACCATGGGATTATAGCTTGCGACTTGGTTTGGCTGTCCGGTGCAGTGGAAGTGTGGAACTGTGGAAGAGGATAAGCTATACTGTATGAATTGAAAATTGAAGTGCGGGCCCAAGCTGACGCACGTACACACAATTTGTTCTTTGTTGTTTCAAACCGACAAAGCAGATCAGTTCTAGAGCACCTATGTATAATACGTGTACCCATAATCAACTAAGCTAGCAAATAATCCACAAAAAAAGGTTACGTTTATTTCCTTTAAATCCTTGAAAAAAAAATATTTGCAAATTGATCACAACAATGTGAGACAAGTGAGGGAGTGTACACGCACAAATACTATCATTTGCAGAAGCCCAAATAGCGATCAGATAATTGTTTTATCTGCTAGAACAGCAACCAGTTTGAGAAAGAGAGTGAGAATTTCACTGTGCGTCAGAATCCCTTGGTGGCTTCTAAACACCGTTAGCTGGATGTTAAGCAGATTGTTGAGGTGAAGTTGAGTTACCTTCTTTGATGTCTATATCTCTCACTCCAGGGCTTAAGGATGAAGAAGAATCACATTTCCCCTCTTTATCTTCACCATCATTGTCTTCATCCTCGAGGAATGAACCCTTGCATCGCAGTTCTTTGACCTTCAAAAACTCATTGTAGTGTGCTCGCCTGTGCTTCCTGAAATTTGCACTTCTATCTGATTTGGAATCTGGTAACATCAGAACAAAAGAATTCAATAGCTATACCTTGAAATTAACTTTAAAAAAGACGAATCGAATTTGGTAACTTAAACTTTCATTTATTCCTGCATTAGTAATTTCACCCCAAAGAGCAGCTGCCCCTTTCATATCTCTCAAAAACTGGACTTAATCAGAATATAGAACCTCTGTAACAGCTATATGTAGTTCTTTCACCATCATCATAGCCTTTATTGCCTTTATTTTGTTTTATTACAGTATTCATCGCTGAAATTATCTCCAAAGACAAAACGCCCTTAATCGTATGCATAAAGTGAAGATGCTGAGATACAGCAGTTGCCAATAACTATCAACCAAGGTGGAGGGAAGTAGAACAACATGATTCATGCAAAAAAAATTAACTTCAGGTACCTCCATCTTGCTCCATAGGATCAGCTTCATCTTCAGATGAAGTCCAGCCACTAGGTTTCCTTGTGGAGTTTCTACTTGAGGAGGCCACATCATTCAGAGCAGTCCTTAACTCTTCGGCATGCATCACATCACCTGCACACTCGTCAAATCTGCCACGGATAGGGGACAGAGAACCTACAATTATCAACACATGTCAGGGACATGAAGCTTCTACTCCACATAGTACCATTGCCTATGTTATGCACCTTCCTTAGGCATATTTGTAACATGCAGACAATAACTAGTGTGCATGCATACCTGCACATATGTAAAGTTGACCTTCAATCTCCACAGAACACATAACAATGAAGAAATAACATACCATCATCATCTACCATGCGGTGATATGGAGTCTTTGGTTCAGTGATTTTCTGTCGTACAGGCTTATTTGCTTCATTTTCCACCAGATTTGCCTCATCCCATCTTACTCTCCCCCTGCTACCCGTACAAAATGATGAAATTACTTTAAACTTCAGTATTTAAGTATACTTGCAGTCTGCAGCAATTAAAAAAACTCGGCATGCTTCACAGCAAATGTCAATAAGAAACTGCACTAGTAAAGTAAATCTAAAAGATCATGAAGCAAAAAAGAGAAACAGAACATTTGCACACAGCACTTGTTCCCGTAACTGCGTATTATGATGAGACCATGCGATATTTATGATGAGAACATGCAATATTTATGATGGGCAGTGGAACTGTATGGTTCTTCTTGCAGAACCATAGCATGTAAGTAATGTTTATATTCTTTCTATTCAGCACAGATACATTACATCCACAAATTTGAAAGTAGCTAGACATGATACAGAAAATGATTTTGACATCATAAGGTATTATGTGTCACTGTAAATAAAAATGCCCTACATATTTTTATGCAAGATGAAAAGAAGGGGCAAGAAAAACCTAACCGAGTTTAAGACAAATTAGTCACACATGATAGTAACACACTTCGTGCTACAAAGCCCTAAAATGAGGAATACCATAAGCTCTCCGTCTCAATGATCTTTAGCAATTCACTAGTACCACAAATGAATCAATTAGAAATGGTGCGGTGCCATGAAAGTAACACAAAGCATCCAGTATCAAGTTGTTCCTTATTACATGATTTTATCTATAATGCACAACATTGAAAATAAACCAATAATCGCAAAAGATGGTGCAATAGAAAATCAGATCAGAAAGAAAATAGTACTTCATTATTGAGAACTGGTTGTCTCTTCACACCCTGGTACCAGCACTAAGCAATTGTTCACTGACCTCCCTGTAACATGGTAAAAACGAAACTTGTTAAATTATTTATATCAAGCAATATCCATTACACCACACCATAACAAGCAGTAAGAATAGATATCATGCAAGTCGTCGTTACGCCAGCCTCAACTATTAGTAAAGTTGAGCATCAAGCAACAAGAACAAATTTGCACATGAGAACGTTTATATTACCGGAAAAGGCCAAGAATAGTACAGTTTTAGTCTCCCATTTATCAAAAATTGCCAAGAATACTACAGTTTTAGCCACTACAAACAAAAGTTAGCCAAAGTTTATTATTTGTACATATCTTCACTGTAATAAAGCACATTTCTTGTATATACACAGCGATGATAAAAAAAAATGGAAAGATATTTTTCAGGCTATTGATTTGATCAAATTTAAACCTTACGGGATGCAGCTTCTCAGATATTCAATACATGGGCACTTTCAACTCTAAGATTAAATTGCATTTGGAATGCCTGAAGCCCAAAGATAGATCCAAATTGGGCCATACTTTACAAAAAAAGATGCACTTTTTGGAATGCAAGAAACAGATGTGTGAAGCTCACAGGAATTCAAAAGTCAACAGTGGATTTGCCAAACATTCTAATCCACAGCTTAAAAGACTTCCAAGCAGAATTAGTTCTATGTCATGCACCACAAAACCTTTAGAGAACTAGATTTAAGAAACCATGCACAATGGGATTTTACAAAAAAAAGAGAGAGAAGTGTTGCTCAATTTTCATGTGGTATTGTGGTTGCTTAAAATTTTCATCACATGCATCAAATAACCAATATTAATTTATTTTCATCCAAATTCAAACCATAAATCTAATTATCACACAGTCAATCGAATGGTTCAAAAAAATGGGGCAAATACAACAGGAAATGCACAAACAAAGAGCAATCACAATCGTGGAATCAAGTTACAATGCTTCAACTCAAACAAGTAAGTCCCTAATGCAATCAATACCACTCAAGAAACTGAACTATTTTGCTAGAATCTTTTGAGGGGACAAAAAGGAGACATAAAATTTTTGGTTCTTCGAAAAAAATAAAGTGAAAACCACGCAAGAGAACCGTTTTACAAATTACAATGACTCGTCAAAACCCTAATTTCACAAACTGCTACAGAATGAATCAAAAGGCTTGTTCTAGATGTAATTGAAAAATAATTCAGAAAGAAATACAAAATATCCTTAAATTTCCGTTTGACTGCCTAGAAATCGCCAGGGAATTCAAAGAATTTACATTCAACGAAGTATCTAACTCACCACAGCCATTTTTACCAGCGACCTACGCTTACTTCCGTCGTACGAAATTCCTCAGGAATAAACCAGATCGTAGACAGCGAATGAAAGAAATTCATGATAAAAACCAGAACAAGATAGAGACACGTACCCGTCAATTCGTTGTCCTCGTTCTACCATGGAATTCTCGACCTTTTCATGCTCTGAAACGTGGTTAAGGTTGGGTTATTTCAGGCCCGCTCATGTGTTTATCGAGTGGGGCTTGGCCCAGCTATTTCAGGCCCGCTTCTGTTATAGTGCCATGTCGGCGGATGACTTGAGTGACGTGTTCTTCATCGTGGCGTGATCTGGGCCGTTCACCAAGAAGGGGTAATACGGGAATAGAAGAATATAACATTAAGTATTAACAGGGGAAATTAAAGGGGGAAAAAAAAAAACTGGGGGGGCAAGTCCGCAGGAAAGCTTTTGGATATTTCACCGGAGTAAGCATCTTTGCTTTCATTTATTGGTTTTGATTTTATCGAATCATAGCCTTCTCAATAAGGCGGTAGCCATCAAGGACAGCTCTTTGATATTTCACCGGAGTAAGCATCTTTTCTTTCATATATTGGTCCTTCTCACAATCCTTGCTATTCTTCAATGATCATGTTGAGCTGCTTATATGTTATTGATCTGGGTTATCTGTTTTGGCTTTTACATAATTTATAGTTCTAATTCGCCATCTGAAATGTGGGTCAATTTTAATTTCGTAGTTTTGGGACGAGATCTCAAGTTCCTTGGTTTTTCTTGTTTGTATTGCTCTCCTTGGATCTCTCTGTTCATTTTCTTTTCTCGGAATATGATTGCGACTGTTAATTAATTGGTTTATTGTGTATGGTGTCAGTGGTTGGGTGCATGCTGTACTGGCATTAGAATCATTTCAATTCTCATAGTAGATGAGGGAATAAGAAAGACATTTTTTGGTCTGTCAGAATCTTGAGAAGGATTTGTTGCAGGACTCCTTTGAGCATTATATACAACGTGATTGAAGTGGAGAATTTTGCTTGATTTCTTAGCAAGTGCGGCCATCGTGAGTACATTGAGAATTGTTAGCTAAAAGACTTGGGAGCATGAGGTAAGGAATTTGCCAAAATAGAGATGTCATACATGAAAAGATGACTAGATGATAGTCACTTTATACACATAGCTAAGGCCATGAGCTACTCGTAAAGGGTCTGGTTGATTTATCGAGCAATGGTCTGGTTGAAATTAGTTTATTAGTGAGCCAAAATTTAGTTTGTTGGAGAAACTATATGGATGCTATATTCTATTCTGACATAATAATACAACATTGACTGAATTCAGCCAGATATTGCTGTTTTTGTATTCTCTCCAAGTATTGTAGTGTAACTATGCTGTATTTATTGTAGCTCTGTAGCATGTAGATAGTTGCTTTTATGTCTATGAGGTGTACATTTTAGAAGCCTGTGCTGTGTAAATTCCTAATTAACCAACCCCACCCAGGTCACTGTACAATCTCATGTTAGCTTTCGGTAATTTATAGAATGAAACCTTGTTTTAGACGAATCCTCAGGTTTTTAATAAGTATCTTAATTTGTGTTTTGTTAAATCTACGAATAATTTAACTATGCTACTTATATTGTTGGTTGATTATGCCATGAGGCAGTTTCCAGGATGTCCAAACTATGCATTTAGTCCTAAGTCCTAATGATAGTGTTTCATTGGAAGTGCGTAGGAATTCCTTAGCAAATCATCTGTAGTCATGTAAAAACTAAGAACCATAATTAACGCAACTCAAATGTGAAAACAGAAACAGAGATCGATCCTTTTGTATAAAATCCCGACCTTTATGTATATTGGCTCATACTTCATGTTTTTTTTTCTTTTCTTTTTAGCTGCTATAAATATACATGCAGGTTCATTGTTTCTTGTCATCTGCAGGATTGTGGACTGATCTTCTTAGAGAGATTAAGCAATACATCATGAAGTAATTTTTCCTTACATCTGAAGAACGAAACTAAGAGTACCGTTCTATAAAATACGGCAGAGATGTTCTCATTGCTTTATGGACTTTGGAAGCATCTATATAGCAAGACAGAGTTTCATGTACTCATTCTTGGAATTGACAAGGCTGGGAAAACAGTAATACTTCTTGATAGCCCCACCTCTTTTTTATGTTTGGCATATTCTATTGAAGTTCTTCTCCTCTAAATTCCATCAAAGATCTATGAGTTTTATAGGCTCTATTTTCTTTCTGCTTCCAAGGTCATCTTCTGAAAACTTGTTAACATTTGATTGTATTTGGATTTCCAGACTCTGTTGGAGAAATTGAAGTCTACATACTCAAATTCTGAAGGCCTTCCCCCTGATCGAATTGTTCCAACTGTGGGACTCAATATCGGTCGTATTGAAGCGTCCAATAACAAACTTGTTTTCTGGGACCTGGGAGGTCAGGTTTGTGAATTTCATGTATTAAATTGTCTAATAACTATAGCTCCTTCTAGCTTTGCTAGGAACTGTTATTCAAAGCAAGCCTTATTAAAAGATGAGGTTTGAGTAAGATTTAAGTTTACCAGCTCTTGGTAGCAGATATATGTGATGCACAGTGTTAAAATATTTTATGCTCGTAATCAAATTATATTATGCAAGCTGGAAGTTCAGTCGTATAAAATTGTATTCTGTCAGCCTGGTCTGCGGTCAATTTGGGAGAAATACTATGAAGAAGCGCATGCTGTGATCTATGTGATAGATGCTGCATGCCCCTCACGTTTTGAAGATGCGAAATCTGCACTGGGTAAGTAAAAAATTGTTTATGTACACTAGCAGAGCATATACTGGCTATGGTTTTAACATTACTACAAGAGAGGTGCGAGGTTATAATTAATTAGAATGATATGCTGATACTGTAATATTCACAATTGTGCATCAGAAAAGGCACTTCGGCATGAAGATTTGCAAGGAGCCCCTCTTTTGATATTGGCAAACAAGCAGGTAAGACTAACTCTTCCCTTCCTCGGGTTTTTAGGACGGCTCATTCTGGATTATGTTTTCTTAAAGTCTAATTGACATGTCATAGCATGTCGACATTTTCAGTAAATACTGAAAATGCTAGGAATAAATGGCAGTCTCTTATTATCTCTCAACAGCTTATTGAAAATTTTCCCTTCGAGTTTTTAGATGCTGTATCACTGGATATAATTTTTTTTGGTGGCAGGATCTTTCTGATTCTGTATCAGCTGAAGAACTTGCTCGATATCTAGATCTCAAGAAGTTGGATGAAAGGGTCTACATGTTTGAAGCTGTCTCAGCATATGATGGGTAAGTAAATAGATATCCATTCTATTCTTCGACTCGGTTTCTTTTTTACGTGGTTATAGCAAGAATTTCTTTAATGAATTTCTCTTTCTCCGTCTGATTTTCTCCTTTGGGGCGAAATGAAAATTCGATTGCAGGATGGGGATTAAAGAGAGTGTTGGATGGCTGGTGGAGGTAATGGAGAGAAGCAAGAGAACTGAAATGCTAAGAGTTCGAGCGGGCATAAATGGCTCGTTGTCTGCCTAGGAGAAACTATACCAAGTTGCAACTTTTTGGCCTGCTTTCATAGTTTTGCAAATACACGGGGGTTTACATCTATACATTATTCAACATTTTAAATTTATTCCATTGTCCACCCACTCCTGAATCTGATTAGGTCTTGAGTGATGAGAAATTCAAATTTTGCTTCTGTTTTCCCCCTCCTGTACTGTATTGTTTGTGGTCAGTTATGAGGCAAAAGGGGCCATCAGTATGTACTAGAAGCAGAAGCTACAGAAGTGCCAGTACACAGTTGATGGAGTTTTTTTAATAAGAACAGCATAAACACCAAACTAAATTATCTTACACAGGAAACTTAATTCACTCCTCTGAACTAATTCTCTTCATTCATCCTGCACGAGATGAAGGACAATTATGTTGGATTAACAGATTAAAAAAAGTACAAATACTCTGATGGTACATTCTTCAGCAGTAACAAGATGTTTGCTTCCAAACATGAGGCTGACTACAAGATCAAAAAGTTTGATCAGTTAGGCTCCAATACAACCGATCATAAGGTTACATGTAATTAAGCATACACTGCTGGACATGGTGCCAAACCCTAACCAGAGTACCAGACAAAGTCAAGGATGAACCCCGCAAAAGTCCAAGTTGTCCTAAACGTACATTTCAAATAGCTAAATGTGGATTTTCTACCTTTGGTATCCATTCTGTCAGTCGACAGTGAGTTGATGTTGGTTAGTTCTATCTGCATACTGGAGGTTAATGTTTCCAGTGACTGGCAACGCATGCTCTACAAGAGCTTGTTCTTCGAGTGAACATTTATCCACAGCAGCATATTGCTGGCAGAAAAGAACGGTTCGGCAAAACTCACCTACATTAGGCCGCTAGTTTCTTGGGATTGTGACGAGCCCACTTGCTGTGAAAAGCAATCCTGAGTAACCATATCACAGTCCAATGGAATAGCACCAGTGAGGGTTTTTATGGCAAAATCAATGCATGGATCTGTCCACACATCCGCAAAAGGCACAGTGAGGGGGGATCCTGGCTTCTCGTGAGTATTGTCATTGCTTTCAACCTTTCTAGCAAGTTCGTCAGGAACATGTAGGTTATCCAGAGGCAGACCTGTAGATACTCTTCCTTCCTTTTTATGAGACTCCTCATGAACATCTGAAGCCCCAACTTGACTACTGTTTGACCCCAGGGACCCTTCTGTAGTGGTGGAAGCATTGAAGGCTACGCCAGTGAGAGTTTTTATGGCAAAAGCAATACATGGGTCTGACCATAATTCTGCCAAAGGCAGGTTGAGGTTGTCCCCTGGCTTATCACTGGTATTTATTTCAGTTTCAACCTTTATAGAATGATCTTCCATAATAGCTAGATTTCTGTGCGATGAAACAGCAAAGCGTCCTTGCTTTTTATCATCCTTAACCTTTGTTTCTTCCTTTCCAGCTTGTTCAGTTGGATTAGCCAGGTTCCCAGCGAAATGCTTAGTCTTATCTGAATCCAGCGACATTCCTGTCCTCACGGAAGATGAGCACCTCACTTTTTCCCCCGACTCGAGTTGATCACATTGCAGAGATTTTTGACAAGCTACAAGCCCAGTGGAAGAATCCTGAGCTGCACCAGCTTCTGCCCCATCAGAATGTTTGACTGTAACTTGGCGAGCTTGATTAGCCATTTTTAGCACTGGCCCTGGATCAAGAGTGATTCCAGCAAGTCGCTTTGAGGCCCGGCGAGGCAATTGAGTATCTATTTTCTTCTTGGATTTGCGCTTGCCAGGATCAGTCCTTTTAGTTTCGCCACTACTCATCCTAGTTTCCAGTGATCGCACATCTGGAATAATATCAATTTCATGACCTGGAGGAGGCATATTTGTAGCGGAGTCACTTACCTGTTCTATGTGCCCCAAATCCTTGTTCTCTTGTAATTTTGATCTCTTAAGTTCTGTCCACTGACAACCTGTGCATTGAGAAAATTAGTATAAGATTCCAAATCTTACTATGATAATGAGGAATCTATCCATCAAAAAAAGTGATCGGATTCCATACATCCATAGTTTTCAAATACAAAATGCAGGCAGTACCTTCAGGGACTGCAGATGTTATAACTCTATCAGAATCACTTCCCTGCTCAATTTGCTTCAAGTCCTTGTGCTCTGGCAATTCTGAACTCCTAAGTTCCATATCCCCTGTTGCATTGAGCAAATCAATATGAGATGATGTGGAGCCCATCCATGAAAGAAAACACTCTGAGTCCATAATCGTACAAGTAATGACATATTTAAACCGCATTCAACACCCTCTCTCACCCCCACCCTTCCCACACACAAACACCCACCCTTCACAACCAACCCCAACCCAACATCCACCTACGTAAAAAATGTAGTTTCTATCAAGAGGAACATATAGATCCTAGTGTCGTGTTGAGATGAGGGCATATACCTTTACACTGATCAGAAGAATGTTCAGAGGAAGGTATGCATTCTTCCGTATGGGCAAGAGTGTCTCTCTCTTCATTCTTCACTGTCTCACACAATTTTGAAGCCTGATGTCCAGTGATTTGTCTCCTTGTTACATCAACATCCAACTTCTCCTCCTTGCCTATAGCTGGTGACTACGAGATTCGAGAAAAAAAAAAGTCAAAACTTTAATTGGAAAATTTTGAATTGAATTCTGAGCATCAAGTCCAAAAGGTACTGCATCAGACAATGGAAAGAAATCTCAAGGAAAAGGAGAAGAAATCATGAATGTTTGCCATACAAGCAAGTTCCACAGGAACAAAGTCAAGGAAGTTCTTCAAGTGCTCTCTATTTGCGTTGGCTAAGAAAGAAACTATAAAGTAATAGTCCTTCAGTTCCGCAGGTTGAAAATGACAGGATTCACCATCTCAATATTTTGATCCTTGGGTATTTGAGACACTTAGAATTACCCCAACAAAGGAAGGATTAGATACAACAGCTTTCAAAACTATAACAAATTAAACTCTAACTAAACTAAACCTGCATATGGAAAAGTTGCCATATGATGTCTAGCAAATAGTAGGGCGCAAATATAAGCATGCAACATGAGCAGCTCAACTAAACAGAGTTTTCATTATGCGCCAGGAAAGCTCATAAACATGCTAAAAATGGCTGCCACAACTTATAAATGGTGTGAGCAAAATAGCATCAATCCCTACAAGAATACCACAAATAAAGTTGATCATAAGATGAATGAATATCCAAGGACTAACCTCTTTCTCCAGGGAACGGACCCTAAACCAAGTCAAACACTTCCAATGGTAAGCCATCTCCCTATGATAACAATCTCTCATCCATCTCTCACTTCACAACGGAATATTGACCCAATATTATCTATCCCCATCATCAACGACTATCAATGGCTAATATACCTTAGCTGGAGGCCTCCCACATGTGCAAAACCGAATCTTGTTGCAGCATTTTTCCTTCCAAATAATTTTCCATTGGAATTCTTCCTTTCCCACCAAACCATTTCTTCCAAGAGAACCTCTTTAATACAGGTTTCTTCAAAGTGCCCCTTTTCAATAATATTTACTTTAGGATGCCTTCCATATTTATGTTTATGGAAGACTTATAGATTGAGGCCCAAAATAAATTTGGAAAAAGTGGCCACCTTTAAACCCATAGTATCACTGGTGAACAATACACATTCCTTAAGCATCCAGGTGCTCCCATTGATAGGTAACTTTTTCAAAGCCACGACTCCTCACATAATCACAACATGAACCCCACATTACTGAAAATGCTGTTTTAGGATTTGAACTTCTGGCCGCTAGGTTGCAGTAAAGCATCTTTATTACTAGGCTATAGATTCACCTTTATTATCTTCGTTTCTTTAAAATTTTCTCTTAAGTTAGATCAGAAACTTTAGTGTTAAATGGATTCCTTTTATAAGCTAGGAAGTCCCCATCGAAATAAACAAAGATAAAACAGCTTATGCACAAATAAATTCAATTGATCAAAATAAAAAGAACATGGAGAATCAATCACTATTATACTTAAAAACTGATGACTTGAAGATATAAGCAAATGGCAAAGGGAAAGTTACAGATGAAAACAGTATGTAGCTTAGAAAGTTGAATTGCAAGTGCACCTACACAGGAGCTATCATCTTCCAATTCAACATTGCTGCTTCCTTTGTTCTTTGGTTTGAATGCGTATGGTCCTAACACCCCAGATTCAAGATAGCGAGACACGTCTTTCATAGAGCGAAATACATATCCACTTACAGGATCAGTGTAGTACTGCCAAAAGCAAATTTAATTGAGAATGCATAACATCTTCAGTAGCAAGATGCCTGAGCAACTCATAAATCTTAAGACCACAAAAAATTGAAAAAAAACAGATGAAATAACCAAGAGAATATTGAAGTAAGCTAAGGCTTTAGAAGAGCAGAGAAGTTTTTTTTAAAAAAAAAAACATGAACTCGCCACAAAAACTATTATAATATTATAGAAGTCTTCATAAAGATACTAGAAAAGGGTAGAGTACCGGATCTCTTCTAATTTTCCGGCCCTTCTTTGTCAATTTAATTTCCTTCATCCATCCTGGAGGTAACCCTTCTGCCACAACCTTCTTGACTACGACCTACGTTTCGCCAAAGTCAGTTCTTCACAAATGTAAAAGCTGATAAAATAAAATGATAGAAATAATCAAAAGCATAAGGAACAGTGCCCCAAGTCCAACATACTTCTTTTGGGGTTTCCTTGTGAAGGCTTTTTCTCTTCTTTTCAGGCACAGGATGGCTGTTGTTAAGATAGTGAGACACTTGAACCCTGGAATTAAATTTAAGTCCACTTGAAGGAGCAAAGTAACACTGCAATAAGCACAGATAATCAACAAAATCCAACCTAAATCATCTTCGTGAAAGAGAAGTTGTAAATAATAGTTCCCATTTACCGGATTTTAAGCTTTCAACATAATAACTTTCAATAGATTACCGAGACGAGGAGAAGCAGACAAAGATTGCAAAATATATTATTGTTCGAACTCATCTGTGAGAAAAGGCCATTTAAATGGCACAACTATACACTGAGTCCTAGCATGAGCATTTGCTAAACCTGACAAAGTTGCCCTCCATTTCACATACTAGTGCTGTGGTGCAAAGAAAAATGCAGTATAAAACCTCAGCTGAGGTGGTTAAGACATATACTCGAATTGGGTGGTACCCAAGTTCAAGCTCCACTCCCACTTAGCTACCAAAAAAAAAGCAAAGAAAAATGCAGCAAAGTCACAGTTTGTAATATATTAGGATACTTCCAATTTTTTTCTCTCTCAAAAAATCCTTTCAAACTGCAATGAACTTTAATTCCTCAATGGGGAAAAATAAAAACACTGCAGGATGATAGTTGATCTGACTGCACCAGCTCACATTTGAAAGAATACACACAAACAGAAATTCTGTTCATGCAACAAATGATTCATCGACTGCAGTTACAACAATCCTTATCCACCTGTTATTTTCTTAATTTCCCTTTGAAATTTCACAGACCACCTTCTTGGACACACAATATGCAAAGACAGTACTGGTCTTGATGCATTTCTTTTGCTCAACTAGTTTTGCCAACCTTCCATAAGCACCAGGAACCCAGTCTTTTAAGATACTATCAAACAAGCTCAAACATTGCATGCAACCCTAATTTTCCTCAAATACAGAACGACTTAACATTGACTCATTGTTTTAGGAGCTAAATCAACACTTTCCACAAAATAATGACTACATATTCTTATCTCCCAAAAGATTCAAAGCATAGATTACACTATCATAACAACAGTTACTGAAATCACCAAAATTACTTCTTATATAAAACCCAAAAATGGCAATTACAATTCTAAATATTAAATTACAAGGAAAAAAAAAAAAAAGAACTATACAAGCAGAGATCTTACTACTCTGAAGCTAAAGAAGCTTGAAAAAATACATTGAAATGGAAAGTAAATTAATTAAGAACTTCATTCAATTTAATTAAACTAATTAATTACCTTGTCTTGTCTACCATCCTTTCTCACTCGAACCTCCACAGTCCATCCCGCAGGTAGCCAGTCCTCGGTCTTCTTGTCCTCCATGCTGACCGAATCTCACGTCCACCGGCACCGGTCGTCGGACACTGACCTTCGACTTTTTTTTCTTTTAAATAAACGGAACAAAAAAGGCTTGAGTAGCGTCTTCAAGACTTCAGTAGTTGCGAGTCAACAGGCAGAGAAAGAAGTTGGGTGAGGGGTAGTACAGTTACTTTTGGTGAAACATGTGGCTTTTTAGATTTGACAGTTGGGACGGAGGCGCATTGACTGTTTTATCCTTTTTATTAAATAAAACAAAGAAATAGTGGATATGGTAACGTGCGCTAAAAATGTCAGGATCCAGTAAATGATATTTCATTATCTCAATAATTTATATTATCTCTTAATTGATATAAGTGTACGGGTTCATAAAATCTTATGATTGAACAAATGATCCAATAAATTGGATTCTGTTATATCAATAATTTATCATATCCCTTAATTAATATAAGTGTCAAAATTTATAAAATCTGATGATTAAATAGGAAAGTGGCATGTCAATCATTGAGATGACTGAAATTCTATTTACTGGAAAACGTGCACAGGCTCAAAGTAGACTTTTTAACTCATGAGTCATGACACGTGATTAGATGCCCGAATTCTGAATTTGCTGCTTTTTCTAGGTGGGCTTTAAAAAAGTCGTATTATCTGCTAACCTAAGCCATTAGGTTTCCGATATGACTATTGGGCTTACGATATAGGCCCATATGGTACAGCTGCTACTTGCTAGCAAAGCAAAACCATAAGGTACAGTTGTCAAATGATGGAAAACAATAAAAATTGAAGCAGAACAATTAGGATGGTTCAAGCATTTATTTTGCGATCAGCATCAACCCTGTCTTTGTTATATTCCTGCAAAATGCCCTATAAGAGTCGGTGAAGAATTGGCATTTCTGCCTTCGCTCTTCTGCAGCAAGCTATGAATCCGAGCGGTGCCAATCCTCTGAAAGGGAAATGATCTAAAGCACGAAATTGACATTCCACAACAACATACAAAAGAGAGGAGAAAAAAAAAGTCTTAGTAACATTTAGTGAATGCTAAATTGCTAATAAACCATCCCCATAAATTTTCAATCATTCCATAACATAAGGTAATGCAAAAGCGCATTAAGAAAACAACTCCAGCCCAACGCCAATTTATTATATAGCAAAATTAACAACAAAGGAAGCAAGTGAGCTGAGTATTCTAGGCTAGCTTACATATGGGAAACTAGATCAAGAACCCGTGACTTTACTCTTTCTTGAACGCTATCTTGGCACATATCATTCAGAAATAGTATCCCAAATAGGAAGTTATGCCACTTTGATCTAAGCGATTTACTCCTCTTTAACATCACCACCAGAAGTGGTCTCCTCAGCTCTGCTGGTTGTAGTTTCTGATGGTCCATTCTCAGATGGCTTGAGCGCATCATGTTCTGCAGGCTTAGTTGCATCATGTTCTGCAGGGGCTGAAGGTTCTTCCGTAGAGGCTCCATCAGCTACTGGAACGTCCTTCTTAATAGTTCCAACCTTAACATACTTGCTCGTGAACTTGTATTCCCAGTCCTGCAACGCATCCAATTCAAATGGACCAAGACCATAGATATCCCCAGTCAAGTCTTTGTCTTCAAAAGACATCTTAGCGAGGGCTCTGCTTGCATCCTTCCCAGCAAACAATGCATAAGGCCCACCAGGTCCATAGAACATCCTGCAAGACGGTTTATTTCGAAAATCATAACTTCAACCCAGAATGGAAACAAATGGGAAAAGTAACATACGAGAAGAAAATATTCAAGCACATTAGCTCTAAAAAAAGAAAGCACAACAGTTGCACGGACCATCATCTCAAGCAAAGCCTCAATAAAATTCTTTGTCAATGTAAGGATCACCGAGACACTCTAGTATCAAATGATTTCCAATATTGCTGACCCCCATGGTATCAACCTTTAAATTAAAGAAGAAGAGAGCTATATCTGAAATAAATAAATAAAATATATATAAGAAAAGAAAACTGTAAGTTCAACTAAGAAAAAGGAATAGAAGAACACCAGCTTCTTATGATAATGGAGTCGAATCCTATCACTGCGCTAACAATTGGCAGGCTCACAGCATCATTGCCAGAACACAAGTGAAAAGGAATAGCCATTACTACCTGAATCATAATAAGAAAAAAAAATTTGATTCAGATTTAGCAAAAACAATCTGATGAGAAATTGGGTGAGAACGATTGGAGAGACATGGAAGCAGAGTGTGATGGAGAGAGACAAGAAACGTCTCCCAATGAAATGGCTACAAAAAATGAGCCATCAGATTAAGCTTCAAGATCCACAGAGAACTAGATGCCACAACAGCATAAAATAATCAGATGCTTGAATGCTTCTCAATTAAATTAACAGGAGTGCATTCCTGCTAATACCAACATCAATATCATGTTAAGAAGAAGAGACAAAGTATCACCCATCCGTTGATTTACAACCCCAACATTAATAAATATCAGTTTTCCAACACATCTTAAAGCTTAAAAAGCAGTCTCTCATGAAGAACCAAAATCTCCTATAGACCCAATAAAACCAATTGCCAATGAAGTTTACAACTTTACGCAAATAGATAGTAAACACATCGGTGATCCGTGAACAAGAAAGCAACCATAAGCAAAATCATCCAAAGCCACAAAGTATACGCAACCATAAACAAAAAAATCCGTATCAAAATACGATGAGTACCTGCTCTGTGAAACATCAAAAATCTGGCCCTTGATAGCCATGAGCAAGGGCTTCTTAGGATCGGAGCCATCGTACTGCTTAAGCTCCACCTCGGTGACCTCTCCGAGCTGGACAGGAGGCAGCAGGGGCTGCATCTGCTCCTCGAAGTTTCTGGACCTCTCTTGATGATGTTGATCAGGCGATACAAAGAACCCGGACACCACATAGTACACGGCCCACATCAGAGCCAAAATTGTAAAGAAGGCTGCCGGAGAAAGACCCGTGTAGGCCGTAATTGACTCCTTGAGAGTCTCCCATAGTTGCAGAGCCATCACTTTGACGGTGTGTGAGAGAGAGGAGAAGGTAGAGATTTTTATGTAGTGGGAGAGATTATTGGGGTCTGGTCATACTGTCATAGACTGGTGCTTTGGATTCTTTTTTCCGTTTTTTTATTTTCTTTTGGACGCCGCAGATTCCACTCCCCCACAGTCTAGATGGATATAAATTGGGCCGAGGCCCGTGAGCCCGGCACGGTCCATGAACCAGGGATCATGGGCTGTAATAGGCCCGGCTTACATGTTAACCGGACTTGGTCTGGGAAACAGGCCCGCCTGGGCAAGCCTCCTTTGGCGGTGCGCGGAGGTGGGTAAATTGCCTTGCCCTGTATCTGTATGGTCGTCTTCTTCCACTCTTCCTTCCCGACTTTAGGTAACGATTAACGAAACAGAGGCCATATGTTTTTCCAATAAGATACTTTATTATGGACAACCACTTAGAAAATAGCTGCTTCAGCCTTCAGCTACTCTAATTTTAAAAGATCTTCTTTTGAAAATCCTACTCATACTTTTTCGTGAGACAAACAGGAGAAATATTTCAGATTTCAACCCACTCCAACCGATACATATGTCGACTTATGCCAACTTTGAGAGGGAAATGAGAAACGGTAGGAGAAGAAGGTTATTGGAGAGAAAAGATTCTGTTTAAACCACGTAAGGCATAAAGTCGACAACAGCATGTATCCACTCCAATCCATACATAAAATGAGGCACAAAAACGACCAACACTTCTTTATGCCTTCTCAGCCACTTGAAATTAATGATACTCGTTAAAGACAGATCACACCCCCCCACCCCCCTCCTAGTGTATAAATCAATATTCGATACTACATGCTTCTCTATATGGCCCCTTTGTGTCAAATGTCAATCAAACAGAAATGATGAAGACGACATTGTAGTTATTCACTAACAAATATCAATAGGACCCTTTATCCAAACCAAGTTGGTACGGTCTCATGGGAGCCTTTAATTGGTCCAGAGCCCCAAAAATCTCCAACCATACCACCATCTTCTTCAGTTCTTATGGATGGGAAATGAAGAATTTATTCTCAGAAGACTTTCATCAAACACGAGAAGTGCAAAACCAAACACAACAGGAGATAGAAAATACAGGTGTAGAGAACGAACAAGAGCGAGCGAGATGTGAATGGGATTTCAAACTCTCTGCCGCCGTATCTTCAAGCACTACAGGAGCGGTCTCCGATGTGCTTGGAGTGATCGAAGTCGACCCATCAGATAGCATCGTGGCCACCAGCGGAATCGCGAGAAAGATTAGAATTTACAGTATAAATGATGCAAGCAGAGTAGGGGTCTTCAACAGCACAAAGAAATTGGTCCAACTAACAGCAAAATTGATGCAAGCAGAGTAGGGGTCTTCAACAGCACAAAGAAATTGGTCCAACTAACAGCTGATATATATATATATATGTGGATAACAATTCCAAAGGAATTACAAGACAGATAACTCAAATACAACCAAGAACTGAGACTCTCTCTCAGGAAGATGAGATTCACTCTCATGAAAGATAGGTCGAGAATCACTCTCAGAAGGAAAGCTAAACAGTAATAAAGAGAACGAAAATTCAAGCATCATCCAAAGTGCCCTATTACCAGTCTTCAGGTTGCATATATTGCTATTAGCTTGGACTGGGCTTGGCTTCTAGAGAAGCTTCATGGGCTTCTGACTTGGACCCATGGCAACTCCTATTCCAACTCCCATCTGCATCATTCCCTCCCTCCCAATTGAATTCGACTCCGTCGAATTTGGACTGCAAACTCCGCCGGGGTCCCATTGTAGTGTTTCAGGAATGAGAAACTTTAGAGATAGAGGAAACATACCCATAATGCCATCAAACTCACTATCAAGAACTTCACATACAAGTTTCACGCCATGATGGCCAATAATCTTGATAGGTACCTCCGATTGACTCAGCATTGTTGGGAAAATGTCATTTGCAGTGATCCTCTCATACACTTTAGGAAAAGCCTCAAACTTAAAGAATGAAGCCCACAAGTGAGCGCTACTGATCAATAGTCTCGGATTCCTAACATAAAGAGTAACAACAGCGCAAGCCCTTCCACTTGGGCTTCCTATTTGCACCCTTCCCACCACCCTTGAAACATTCGTCTCCGGTGATTGATAGTCAAGATATTCACTAAGCCATACTTCGATCGGACAAATGCAAGGCCTCAACAGAACACCACCACCCAAATCAAAAAGGAATGTGTTTACAGCCGCGACTTGTTTCACCAGATTATGAGAAGCACCAACTTGAACTTGATTCACCCATTTGGGTTTTAAAACAGAGCTATGTTTCTCTCCCAGAAGGCAGACTTGAGTTCTATGATGATGCACCACCTTGCCTTCACTGTACACACAACGCCTCACTTGTGCAAACCCCAAGTACCTTTTTGGTGAAGCAACAACCATAAACATATTTTTTGTAATAGCCTCACTCCCCATAAGAAAAGTATTAACACTTTCCATTTCCCGGAAGTACATATCAAATTCAAGAATGAATTCTTCACAGCTACAAGGTAACAACAACGCACCACATTTATCAATTCTTTCAAACAAACCAACCATATGAGTGGTCCCTAGAGAAACCACAAGGAAAGTATGACCACTAACATAGCCACCAAAACATGCTTCCAGAGTTGCAAGCCTTCCACTTTTGCCTTCAAAAAGATAGTTGGACCATGGACTCACGTCCAGGACATGTAAATTCTCATAATTTGCAAGGTATGGGATTAGTTCCCCACATGTGTAATATTCATAAGTCCAAACGTTGCCTCCTGGCTCCCATTGATAGGATATCATTTCATCCAAGATGTGAAGTAGACCAACGAAACATAGATCAAACAAAGCCAAATTGACTAACAGATGGGTACCATGCATACTCATGCCATACTCAATTATACAAGGATCTTCATGCCTTATGAAAACAGCTAGAATAAGGAGTGGGTTTAGCATGTTCTCAGAGTTCAAGTCATCTCCAGAAACAACAAAGTTCCAAAGAACTAGGACTTGATAAAACACAGAGCCGGAAGTAAAGAAAACACATGGATGCAAGGCTAACTTGTCTTTCCTAAGATCACATGCAGTCCACTTCTTAATACCACTTGTAAGCAATGCTATTTTGCCTGGAGCAGGACCCACAATGCTATTACAAGCAGCTGCCAAAGATATTGGCTTAGCCGGCACAGACAAGTTAGTAATCCCAGAAGTACTTGACTCAACATAAGTAGATATCCCATTACTTTGCAACTTAAGATCACAACTTAAGTCAACAAATCCGTCACAAATAGTATTTACACCAGCAAGGATTCTTTTCTTAGGTTCCCTAGAAAGAGGATATATCACCCACAAAAAGTTGTTAAGAGAATGGCAGAGTACCGTACTGGTGCTTTGATGAATGTTTTTGCTATTGGTGACTGTAGCTTCTGTCCAAAGCAAAGCAAAAATTACACCAATCTTGTCAAGAAATAATGCGACCGCCTCCCCTATCTTCTTAGTCACAGTAACATCAACTTCATCCCCAATCTCTTCAAAGCACAAATCATAAGAGAATGCGAAAGTCCCACTATAGGCGAAGTTTACGAATTTTCCCACAAGCAGCAATGTCATGGTAATTAATTCTCCACCAAATAGAAAATGAAAATAAGTGTCAGATTGCAGAACCTCAACCCCCAATTCACCTAAATTTACTTCCTCCCCAACAATACGGCTACCAAGAAACTGTGTTAAGTCCTTTGTCCTAAAAACTTGAAAACCTTTTGAAGAGGCAACTTCACAAACTATTAGCACTAGAACACCCTCTAGAAACTGGTTCGTAGCGTGACAGTTCTTTCGTCGAGAAATACTTTCTGCAAGATTTTCCATGGCAGTTAAAAATTCTGAAATTGGCATTATCAAGTGCAGACCTTCAACATGTATACTCATGAATTGCAGCCAACGTTTGGGGATATCGCATTTTGCTTGTGTACCAGGATCAAAAGTAGGGGGTAAGAATCCTCTTTGACCCTCATATTGCACATAATACATAAAGGAAATTGTACAAGGTTTCATACCCAGTTGAGGCCATTCGTCGAAAACCCTGTGTGCACTTGGTAGCAACTCAAAAGGTAACTTAAAACATTCAAACTTTTTACCGTGATCTATTGTTAGAGTGGTACCTCGAGTGTATGCAGCTTCCAAACGGTCCTTCTCACCATCAACAAAAGGTGTACTAAACCCCTTATTTGGAGAAGAAAGCTCATCCTCAACGCTGCCCCCTTTTAGTTGAGTGGAGGACTCCACCGCAAAATCTTCATGGAGCAATGGACCTTGAACACCAGAGGCAGAAGGAAAAGTATGCTCCCATAAAATGTCGACTTTTTCGGACAACAGGTCCAGTCGTCGGACCAGGGCTTCAAGGCGCTGCTCAATGTGCAAGTTGTTTGCGTCATATGACCAGCTGCGGCGTGTGGTACTCATGGCAAGCACACGCTAATGCTTCGATACCAAAATTGATGCAAGCAGAGTAGGGGTCTTCAACAGCACAAAGAAATTGGTCCAACTAACAGCAAAATTGATGCAAGCAGAGTAGGGGTCTTCAACAGCACAAAGAAATTGGTCCAACTAACAGCTGATATATATATATATGTGGATAACAATTCCAAAGGAATTACAAGACAGATAACTCAAATACAACCAAGAACTGAGACTCTCTCTCAGGAAGATGAGATTCACTCTCATGAAAGATAGGTCGAGAATCACTCTCAGAAGGAAAGCTAAACAGTAATAAAGAGAACGAAAATTCAAGCATCATCCAAAGTGCCCTATTACCAGTCTTCAGGTTGCATATATTGCTATTAGCTTGGACTGGGCTTGGCTTCTAGAGAAGCTTCATGGGCTTCTGACTTGGACCCATGGCAACTCCTATTCCAACTCCCATCTGCATCAATAAACTCCTTGTTAGCTAGTGAAAGTAGCGAAGAGACTCTTCTGTTAGACCATGCCACGGCATGTGACTACTACATATGTACACCAGCCAAGCTCAGTAGCCTCAGGTGGAGACCCGGGTCCGGCCAACGGGTCATAGGATCCGGAGACTACGACGGGGTGGTCACAGAGTACGATCTTGAAAGAAGAGTACCCATTTTTGAACGCGACGAGCATGGCGGGCGCCGGGTTTGGAGCATGGACTATTCCCATTGTGATCCCGTCGTTGGCGCTTCCGGGTCGGACGACGGAACCATGAAACTTTGGGACCCACGTTGCGACGACGGGAATTGTGTGGCTACGGTGCAGCCTAGCCTGTCACGTAGTCCCGTGTGTTGCGTCGAGTTTAACCCATTCGGCGGTACATTGATAGCCGTCGGATGCGCAGACAAGCGTGCATACGGATACGATTTCCGGATGACAAGGGAGCCTCTTATAGTGTTCGACGGGCACCTGAAAGCGGTGTCGTACGTCCGATTCCTTGATATGAATACAATAATTTCCGCCGGAACCGACGGTTGTTTAAAGCTATGGGATTTACAAGATTCTCACGTGATTCGCACGTATAGAGGGCACGTGAACAACCGAAGATTCGTTGGGTTATCCGTATGGAAGAGTGGTGGGCTTATCGGATGTGGGTCTGAGAGTAATCAAGTTTTTGTGTATGATAAGAGATGGGGTGAGCCCATATGGGTTCATGGGCTCGAGCCACTCGAACCAGTGATGTCTCGAGCTGGGTTGGATGAAGGTGGGTGGATTAGTAGTGTGTGCTGGAGACAAGTTGGAGAGGGGCAGTGTTCACTTATTGCAGGTAGATCAGATGGCGTTTTGCAGGTTTTTATGGGCAAAAGGAAGTCGTCTTCTTCTGATACAAATAAAGTCATTCGATTGTAAGCTTTCCATAAATGGTATACTAGCAACAATGATTTGACCATATTGATCGGACAGCTCTGCTGTACGTAATAACATCGGTTGTCTAATTTACTATAATTGTTTCAAACTATCGAGTATGGCAATTTTGCTTTGGCTTAAACCATCTCTCCGTTTGTCTTCTGAACAAAATTATGTCCGCGTCCCATTTTAAGTTCTCTACTTCAATCAGAAAACAAGAACAATCACAAGCCTGCATTTTTCAATCGATGAAGTTCAATTTACAGTGAGTTGGTGGTACAAAGATCCATTTTGTAACTTGCACAAATGGCCATTTTATACTACTAGACTATAGCCCTCAATAGGATATGCCACTCCTCAATTCAAGACCCGCCAAAGAATAGGCCAGTTACCAAATGCCAAAGGCCCAACTTCGGCCACTAAGAAGCTGCAAAATTCTGGTCAAGTTCTCTCAGGAAAATAGTCTGCCAGTTTTGCCTCACAGGATCTGGTCGGGACTTCTGAGAGGAAATGACTGACGATGGCATCGTAAACCACTAAATCTCACACACACACCCAGATAGCAAGATAAATGTCAACAAAAGCTCCAATGATGTTGATCACTCTCAACACTCTTAAACAAAGAATCTAGAGACACTTGAACGTCAGCAGATATGGAGCAAGTCAAAATAAGTTTCAGCTAATCAACTTCCTATCCTAGAACGCTCTGTCTAATATTAAAGAATGGAAAAAAAAGGCATGTTAGGATGCACAACATATCAGCACTACCATCCAGAAATAGGGTCTTGAAATCCACGGAGAGAAGTTATATGGTAATCATATTGAACTGAAATCTGGAAAGTTGCTGAGGAATAGTTGATATGACTGGCCCATACCGCTGCAACAAATAAGTAATGCATGTTATATACAAGTATAAAATCAAAATTACACCTTATAGCATATCTGCATATCTAGAAAAGCAAGAGGAAAAAAGGGGGATCTTATCAGCTGCTTTAAAGGGACAGTATACAAGTAAGCATATGCGCATGATCAGGAACAGAATGGGTGGAAAATTTGATGTCTTGGAGTAGGAAGCTATAATTGGACTATGGCTAATTCGAGCAGTGCATAATAAAAACAATCTGATCTTCACAAAAAATCTTGAACAGAAGCATACAAAATTGAATCCCAAATCTACTAGGAAACAAACACATATAGTGTACCTGAACATTATCATAGAGTTCAAACAACGGAACAGCCAACAGTTTCAGATTCTTGGGCACTGCAAAGTACTCTCTTTCGGACAAGTGAACAAGGAAAAGCTTCTTGCACTCCTGCATTAAGTACAACGTGATAGATGAACAGTTGAACACGCATAAGTATAAGCCACATACTAACCACATCAAAGTGAAAAATAAATAAAACTCATCCGAGTCTCAAAATAGAATACATTCTAGAAATTCAGTAACCTTGGGCTTCGTTATGTGTGGAGGGCAGTATGGATACATTATAGTTTCAAAGTTTGGTCTCCACCAAATAGCCACACACTCACCAATCTGCAATGTCATGCCAAATAACAAACTCAAACACGCAAAAAATGATTAGATTCTAGAGTAAAAGTAACCCTGCAATCTCACAGAACACCTCCAACCACAATTACACAGAAATGCATAACTTATCACAGGAAGAGCCTTTGTAAAGGGAAATATGGCAGCGAAAAATTACAAACCGCAATGTACTTGGTTCATAAACCCACAAGGTAACAGTTTTTGAGGCTTGAAATGCCTACCCAACCCATTCTTGGCTAATACCTTGACACAGATTCCCTTTCATTATTCTTTCACTGCCCAACAAACTTGCTTCTATTTCTGTTTTTGGCTGATAGTTATAAATGTCACTGCCTAAGTGTACATTTAGATACCGGAGTATAAGAAAAAACAATACCTGCCAATTTGGTACCAAAGCAGGTGAATTGGCACCTAGTTTGCTGGTCAGCTTTCTCTTCAAGCCCTCAATTTCTGCCACAAAAAGCATACATAATATAAAATATGCAATTCAAAAGGAAGAGAAATGAACAGAATCCATCTCATTCCAGAAATAATAAAGAAATAAACACATTAACATGGAAGAAAGGATAAAGATAGTACCATTTTCGCCTGGCTTCAGACGGCCACCAGGAAGCTTGCAGAATGTGTTTCCAATTTGCAGTAGAAGTATGTGTGGATGATTATGTTCCTGGACCTGCAAGGTAAACCAGCCATTTAAAAAGCAAAACTGAGGTAATTGCAAAGACACATGGACCAGAAAAAAATTAACAGAGTGAAAATTATGGTTAAATCAGTAGAAGTAGCAGGCTAGTAGTGCTTTGAGAATCAAGAAAAGCAGAAAAACATAAATAAGAGCCCTTAAAAATAACTCGATTAGCATAGTTAAATTTACAAACTATCCTAAGGTATGGAAAATAAAAAATCACATTCTCAATGGGGCAGCAGTCTCAATGCAAATCCTTTGCCTGAATAGACAATTTCTTGTCTGTAAAAAATTAGGTCCCTCTACTACCTTATGTTATGTAGAGTACCATGTGAGACTTCTTATAATTTTCTTCAAAAGAAGTACTATGTGATATTTCTTACAATTTTCTCCAAAAGTTACTGCCCTATGTTATGAAACAAAATGTGAGATTTCTTGTAATACTATAATCCGAAAGATATAGTCCTGTGTTATGTAGTACTATATAAGATTTCATCTAATTTTATTAATCACTTGTAAAATGTACTCTTAAGTCTTTAACTATGCAAATACTTCAAAAATTCAAGACCTTGAAGTACAGCTATATGTGGTTGCATGATACAATTATAGTTAGCAGACAAAATGAGGAACGGTTCATGGATAACATAGAGACATAAATACAACTCTAGTGCACAGCATTAGACCGTCAAGTTTAGATGGATTGAATGGTGAAAGATACTCCACATGGACTCCGAATAATTTTCTTATGGATTCCTTTGTTGTTCATATGAACCCAACCTATTTTTCTTCATGGAGTGATCCACTTAGATTGAGAAATACATTTTATAAGAAAAACCAGTACGAGGGATAAAAAAGAAAGAGAATTAAAAAAAAATCTTCTAAGGATCATAACAATAACATATAAATGTGCATATATGGATTAATGAGAACCGAGCAGAAACCAAACTCTTATGATACATTACCTAGATGATTCTACCAGTAAAGATTAGCCACTTCAATAATGTATGCATACATTATTGTACAACTGCTAACACTTCAACACAAGTCACAAAAGTGTGGAACTAAGGCCATCAAACACATTGTACCCAAGAAAGAGGTTCAAAAAATAAACACACAACATAAAACAGCATTGTAACCCCTCCATAGAAGCCATACCTTCTTAACCAGGGTTCACACAACACAAATTAAATAATGTTACATTTGTGAAGTTCATATATGCATTAATAGAAAAACATTGGGGCTATATGCAGGGAAATAACATACCAAGAGGATTGCTTCCACACTTGTCCTCATACCCTCTTTCATATAGCTGTCAACCAACAATAACATTCAAATCACTCAAAGGATCATTCGAATTCTTATGAATTTCCATGACCTATTCTATGGAACAAAACAGAAAGCTGAGGTGATCGGCAACGGAAACATCCGAGATATACCAAACAAAAAGTTAAGTAAAAAATACAAAGACGTACTTCACTTTCATGCGAGCGAGGCGATCGGCAACGGAAGTATCCTTCTCCATCTTCGGCTCCTTGGTTCCGAAGGTGTAGCTCGACAAAGGATAAGTGTTCACCACCGAAGACGTCACCATCTCTCTGTATCTCCGTCTCTCTTTTTCTTGTCCGACTTAATTTCAACTCGCTCGCACTTGCCACACGCAAACTGTTTAGGTGACTGTATATAATGTAAGGAGACGACGAATGACGAATCCGAATTCCTGAGCTTCCCGATTTCAATTCAAATACGGTGAGGGAGGGAATGCTAGATCCGATAAAACCGATCTACGGGTTCAGCTCGAACTCGCGAACATCATTCTTGAAGATGATTCGGAGACTCTGATTGCTGGCGTTCGCCACGCTAGCTTGGTTCAGAACCGGGAAATCGAAGCCCTAATTCGAAGCACTTAAGTTGGGCTGAGCAGTTTGCACTTTGCACTTTGCACTTTGCAGGATAACAAAGTCAGCAGAACAGGCTCTGGCAATATGCTGGTCGGCCCACGAAGTGACCGAATGGGCCGTCTCACAAAGTGGATAAACGGCCCACGAACTGACCGAAATAATCTAGTGTATGGTAATGGTATAATAACAAGAGCATTAAGCGGAATTTTGCTCTCTTTTTTAAGAATTTATAAGTAAATTTCATAAAATATATGCGTCCACAAATTATGTAAAATGAAACAAAAAAAAAGAAAACTTTATGAAATACTACATAGAGACATCGACATGCCTAGCCCCATGGGGCAAAAATGGGTTAATTAATAATTTCAGAAGCTAAATTTAAAAAATAATTGGAATCAACGAAGAACTAGGAGATTAAGCTGCCAGCTCAATCATTAGGATACGATAAATCAATTAATTAATTAAGTAATCAAGGGTATGGGCCTATTTTGGATTTGCGATTCCATTTGATAGCAATCTCCGTGAAGTATCTTGTTCATCTTCAAAGACTTTTTGTAATTAACTATGAAGGTTAATTAATATTTCAGAAGCCAAATTGGGAAAATAAATGAAAAAAACCAAGAACTAGGAAATTAAGTTGCTCAATCATTATGATACGACGAATCATTAATTAATTAACTAATCAAGGGTTTGGGAAATGAAGGTTAATTAATAATATCATAAGCCAAATTAAAAAAGAATTTTTAAAAACGTTCTTGAGATTAATTAAGCTGCTCAATTCTCATTGGGAAATGATGAATTATTTAATTAATTAAATAATCAAGGGGTTGGGCCTATTTTTGATTTGCGATTCCATTTGATAGAAACCTCCGTGCCGACAGGAAGTATATTTTTCCATTCATTCATTGTCAATGATATTTTGTATACAAGAACGTGTATATGGTATAAATATAATCTTAGTGCTGTATATACACCAGCATTGCGTACAACCGACGCTCTTTCTTATTTAATTTCTTCTTTTTTTAATATACAGGAAGGGGATGGGAGGCTCAAACTCCATATTTATATGAAATCTCATACATATAAGTAGCATATGAGATATTCGTGATTCTCCTCTTTGTTATATAGCTGTTTGTGATTGTTGGTTTAAAATAGGGCCGTTGACAATCGAAGCTCCTGTTCTGTTTTTTACTTGTGTAGCTGCTGATGGTAATGCTTATATAATTTTATCAATTTCATGGACCTCGATGTACTTATTGGATTGTTAATACCAATAAGTTATTATTTAACAAGAGTAGCATCTCATTTTGAAGTTTGATAGGTTGAAGTCATTGACCAAACATTCTATGGGATAATAATGGTGTTCATAACCAATCCCTATGCTCAGTGGTGTGTCATGTAACATAAATAAATTGTGAATTTTGATTGGTTTTACTCAATAACTAAATGATTATTGATTCTTAGTAACAATTAATACTAGTTTTATGATCAAATCCCAACATTCCAATATCATAAGAAGTTGCCTTTTTGTTTTTATCTTGGGAGGAGCTATGCATTATGCACAGGTCCTCCCATATGATCGGTGCACAAAAAAAAAAATGAATATTTTGTAAAAATCATAAATATGGAGTATTTAGATAACGAATCTAATGAGAGTTTTTGTTCGAAACAAAAAATCAAATTTATCGCGATTGAAACATCGAATATTTTGGATTTTTATCCGATGGTTTAGAATTGTCATGTTCGTTTGTGGTAACATCATTGGATTTGTTATGTTGAATATTACACATTTATGATTTATTTATTTTTTTGCGCACCAAAATGGTGGACAGATCCCCCAATCCCTTTTTTATGATAAATAATTTTGATTTCATTATTAGTTGGTTTTGGCATGTGGTGAAAACATGCATTTTGAATCCAGGGATTTTACTAATTAGTTGGATTAATTAGATAGGTTTTGATTTACGAGAGGGGTAATTAAAATTTAAGAACAAATTTACTATTTATTTAACTTGGGGTAATTGCTTTGAATAGGGACATGTATTGAAGGAAGAATATTGATGTAACAGACATAGACCATATTAGTGACATATTAAACCACACATATTTGTGACATATTAAACCACACATATCTAAGGTTAGTATATTTGGGAATATTTTTAGTAGTGATTACTATATGTATAATGTATTTAGTCCTGAAAGTCAATAAATACAATGTGTCGCATACTGTTTGTTTCATTCACCAACTGAGATGACCAAATGACATAGTTTAGCGCTAAAATCAAGCGGATCGAGCAAGCAAGAACACAAATCAAATCAGTATCCAACACATTGCAGCAGCTGATTGAGTAGGCGGCTTAACAAGGTGTCATTCAATAATTTTTAAGTTTTTAATCCCGTTGTCCTTTTCTAATCGTCTTAGAATCTTAGATCATCTCATATTATTTTATAAGTAGCACTCGGTACGAGTGGACGGAGTTATAAGCATCTATAGTAGAAGTTTGGCGGTGCTGACCATGTTGGGCGAGTTACTTAGTGGCGAACAAGTTAAATATCTTGTCTCACATCGACCCAGTGAATATGTGAAATACAATACATAATAAGTCAAACTTCTTAAGTATTAGTTAGTAACAAACATTTTTCCTAGGTTCAAACTAATATGAGTTGGTGTTGGGTCTGAAAAGACAAAGCCTTGCGAAATAGAATGAATTGATCTAAAAGAAACAAAATGTTACTAGTGCGGAAGGATGGGAGGTTACATAAGTCATTCGAAAGTACTATTTAAAAATAAACAAAGGGCTCGTAACAGCGGCATATACATATATCAGCTGGAGTGATACATATATGTAGTATTTTTGAGGGAGCATGTGAAAGGTAATTAATATTAAAGAAAAATGTAAGGACCAGCAAAATAGAATTATTGTTTCAAATATTTTTAAGAGAAAGTCCAAACTTGTTGGATTAATTATTTTATTTTGTAGAAACGCCTTATGTTTGCCTGACTTAAAATTTTGGTAATTAGAAATCAATTTTTAACTAATTTATTATTAATTAAAGCTTCTTCTCAGTTCTCTCCTATGCGACTCTCGAAATATTTCATTCACCTAATACCGATGGTAGCTTTCCATGCATACATCACCATTTAGAAAACAAAAGTGCCAACTAGCCATTGTAAAAGGACAAATCGTGATAATTTTATTGTAAATGGGATATTTTATAATCAAAATCATATCCCATATGCTCATAGGATGTGTTTGAAAATCCACCCCAAACACTACAAAAATCAATATTGTTCGTTTTGAGCCTGAATCTGTACGATTTTTTCTTCTTATGGGTTGTTGCCTATGATACTTAAACCCATAAAAGACCTTAATTGTGTGAGAGGGAGTGAATTTTTACTTATAAATCACTTGATTGGATTATGTCAATCCAATGTGAAAATTTCAATTTTAACAAGACTTACTGTAAAAAGTCTCATATCGTTTGGTTAGAGACATATCCATTATTTTATAACGGAATACTCTTGCATCCTCCAATAGGCATTTTAGTGCGAGTGTATGGGCCCTTGACATATATACCTCGTACATACTCTTGCAATGTCACACAAAATAAAATGAGCAGGTGAACCAGGAAATTAAAGAAGAAGAAGTTATCCCTGGCTTATACAAATGCTTAGTGAAGACGTATTTATATATTAACCCTAATGCAAATCCTTGAAGAAGATAAATATTGGACTGATATTGCATTAGGTGTAGGGTGGGAAATGAATCATTGTGAAAAGTCTTAACAGCAAAATTTGGTTTGTCAAGTCAAATTATTCCCATTATGGCACGTGTAATTAAAAATTGCTAATAAATAAAAATAAATAAATTATTGTTTACTTTTTGTGTATTAAAGTATTGGTTTGTTAGTTAGAGAGGAGGTTTGTTAATTATTTATTGACGAATAGGAACCTAGGTTGCGTCTTCGAATGATTAGTAAGTGATTGCATTTTAATTGTCATAATAATTAGACCACCAAATGAATTATTAAATATCAAATAATTAATATGACAACGCATTAAGCACGCGATGATTAATTATTTAATGGTGTATACATCATCTGCCCCCACAATGATTATATTAATCCAATCGGACGCTCAACATGGATCAATGTATGATTTAAGGGTTGAGATTTTGCCACTATTGGCAGCGATTGGACATTAATAATTAATGTTTTTCTTGGTTTTCTTTTGGAATTCATTCCATTCAGACAACTTGTATTTCATGTACTGTCAAGTATTTAGAATGATATATATCGATTTGTGTGTGATTGCGTCCAAATAAAATAATATATCTATGTATGTATGTATATACATAAATCCTTCTGAAAATCACATAAAAAAGGAAGAAGAAATGATCTTGTCGATTGCTATTGTCCTCAATTTCCTTTACCAACCTCTAATATTTTTATTTTGCCTTTTCCATGGACAACCGACAACGTTATGGGATTATGAAAAAATTAAAGGACTTAAAAGGTATATAATCTGAAATTGTTATTGTAATTAATGTATTGCGGAAACACATTTTCTAGTGTAATTTTTATATTGAGCATCCTACACTTCTAACGTCAGACTCAGTTGAATAGGTTTCTCATAGAGATTCACACTATTATACACTCGTTTGAATCGTGTAGATATCCCCCAGTCAAGTGTCCTCATTGTTGAATCTTTATGGAGGTTTATGCAGGTCACAACCTCGAATTATCTCCATAGGACGTCACTTGACCAACTGAACTATTACTTCTGCCAAGGGCCACCTAGGACGCCCCTAGAGATGACGCCCATCTCGATTGGGAATTTCATAATCCCTTATTATTAATTAGATCGCGATATTTATAACATTCTCTTTTTCTCTCTAATTTGTGTCAGCTTGAGTTTATGACATCATCGGAATATATTTCATAATCCAAATTCAGGATTTTTTTTCCCCACGTAAAAACTTGCATTAGTATATTGAGTTGACTGGTCAACCTATAAATTGATAGGTTAATTCACGGCAAACTGTAACAATCTTTCATGTCATGAAATGCTAGTTGACTTGTCAACGTAATAAATTGATAGGTTAGTTAACTCATAGCAAACTGTAACTATCGTTCTATGATGAGCTCATTAAATTTAACAATGCAAATCAAAAGGTGAAACACAACCCTTTTAACTAACCTATTAATTAGGTGAAATTGTAAAGACTTTGTATTCCACATCAATTGGATAAGTACCAACCGAGTGATATATATGAGTAAAGTCTATCATTAACAATTAACTAAGTTTTTCTCTAGTTTGGTAAGTTGGGTTTGACCCACTTGTTGGGCTTGGAAGGAAGGAACAAACCCATGAGAGTAATCCAATGTATTTACGGGAATCGAAACCCCAAGACGGATAATATAATTAATTGTATGGGAGTGTGGATTTCGGATAGAAATTACTATTTCAATTTATCAATTTAACAGTTATTAGTATCCATTGAATATGAGACTTAGTCTTGTGACTCACGAAGGGCATTTTATTCAAGTAGATAACAATTTAAACAAACATAATTAGCTGGGCATACTTTGTGATTTTAAAAACACTAACTAACAATTTGGGCAATCAAGTTAATTATACTTATACATAGCCTTGTGATTCATCAAGGGCATTTGGTAACCATTTATTCAAGAAGAAAACCCTTCAACACACACAATTACAATTAACTAGGCGTACTTGTGATTTTAAAACACTAATTAACTAGTTAGGCAATCACTGAAAGCTAATTAGTCTTTCGACTTGTACAACAAGCAAAGGGAAAACAAAGCATCTTTCTTTTTATGTGGACTAGTTCATGGTTCGATTAATTTAATTTAATTTCTTTTTAAAAAAAAGATTCTACCTACCCTTTATTTGCTTTATAAACTTTGATGGTCAGATATTCATTGCCACCATCACAAGGTCTCTGTCTCTCTGTGTTCCTTCATCACAACTGTTTGGGCTGTCATAAAGCTCCATTAATTCCTCTGTTTTGCGACAAAAAATGGGTTACAAGCCATCAGACAACAAGCCGAAGACAAAGCCAAAGCACAGAAAGGGGTTATGGTCACCTGAAGAAGACCAGAGGCTCAGAAACTATGTCATCAAACATGGACATGGTTGCTGGAGCTCTGTCCCTGTCAAAGCTGGTGAGTTCACAATCACTATTCACTACCACATTGTATGCTTACAATATATACATACACCATTCCATACAATATATATGTCTCTAAATCTAACACTTGGGAGAAAGTTTCTCAGGCATTAGTGCATTTACCAAAGTTGGTTTAGTGTGTAATAGGTAAATTGTTAAAATGCCTATAAAATTCGTCACGATTTTTTTTCTTGAAGTACCGTTGAGAAATATGCTTCACATTGGAATTGAACATTGGACACACGTATGTCTAATCCAATCGATTGTCAACCGAGCCACCTCTCAGTAGTAAATACGTCATGATTTGCATGCTTGAGTAGTTGGTATAATTTATGCATTATAGTCATTGTCCTAAAACATTAAAAGTCTGTTAATTAGCTGTACGCCAGCTTAATCAAGTCATTAACAAAAAGAATATGTTGAAAAAACAGAAAGAGACTGATAATGACTTCTTGTTAAATTATCAAAAATACCCCCATCAATTGACTTTCTATATCCAACCAGGGCTGCAGAGGAATGGGAAGAGCTGCAGATTAAGGTGGATTAATTACTTAAGACCAGGATTAAAGAGAGGGGTCTTTTCGTCACAAGAAGAGGAGACTATCCTCAGCCTTCATCGCATGTTGGGTAACAAGTAAGGCTTCATCTCCTTATCTGTTCATTTTATTCTTAAAAACTATATTTTTTCTAATATCTTGGAACTCACGCCGCTGTCCATTGAACAACTAACTGATAAATCCGAACCACATGGAAGACCCCGCAACCCCTTTGAAAAATTATACTTTCTGTCTTGAAACTTGAAAGAAACTGACAAAATCAATGTACGTTTTTTTTTTTAAAATGAAAAGGTGGTCACAGATTGCACAGCATTTGCCTGGAAGAACAGATAATGAGATAAAGAATTACTGGCACTCCTATCTTAAGAAGAAACTTCTCAAAGCTGAAGCTCAATGCAGCCGTCCAAGCGCAGACCATATTAACACGGACTCTGCGAACAACATTCAAGCTCTGACCTATAAATCACTTGAAAACGCAGGAAAATCGGATCAATCAGTCATGCAGCAGGGGTTTGGTACTCCCAAACCAAAGCTTTTATTCGCTGAATGGCTAACACTGGATCATGTTCATGATGGCAGCTTTTCAAATTCAAGCGAACCGCCGGTGCCAGCGGTAATTCATAGGGATTTGTTCGACAACTACTCGTGTTTCGATGATGGTATAATGCAAGACTATCTCTTCAATGAAGGAACAGGATTAGCATTGGATGGGAAGTATGATGCCAATGCTACTACTCCAAGTGATGCAGATGGTTCAAGTAGTGACATGTTTGGTTCACTGCTCAAGTTTGAGGATCAGAGTCCAGGGAGTGGGAGTGACCAGCTTATTGATTTCAACTCTGGACATGATATTTGTAGTCAATTTAACATGAACAACGATGTGATGTACATATGAGGACATCTTTCCAAAAGGAAAAGGAAGAATAATTAGATTTCTGCATGTAAATAATAAAACGAGTCTCCAAAAAAATTGTTTGAATATACATATACATATGTATGTATGTATAGGTTGCTTTCAATACCTTTTGCTGATAGAAGCCACCTGGGAGAGGCCACTAGAAAAGGCATTGGTGGAAGTTTCTATCCGGAAATAAAAAGAAAAATCTTTATTGTTTGTTTGAAATCTGAAGTTATTTGATCCAATTGATTGTGTGTTAACAAATATTAAAAAAATCAATATATATTCATCAAAAGAAAAACAAAAAAACTGGGTGTGTGTTTTGATGATGCTTCTTTCAATTGTTCACCACATCTATCAAGACTTATTATCCCCCACTGGATTGGCTTAACCCAACCGAGTGACGTATAAATAAAGGTCAAGCACTTTTGATACGACAAACGCGTTGTTTGGGATTAAATATTACGGAGACGACCCAGGAGAATAAATCCGTATTCGGCAGCGAACAATATTTGTTTGTGTTTGAGCTTGGATTATCTGAAGGACTTAGCCTCCATTGATGCAGTTTTTTGGCAGCTGTTACTGCATATGTCGGTGGTGAGGCATCTGATGCTAAATTGCTAACCTCTCTTGACCCTTTTGATTGGCATTCTTCTAACGATTAGGTAAGAAAATAAAACATCTTCCTGCTACTATGAATTACATTACATGGTCTAAATCCTTTTCACACATTAACACTCCATAAATCTTAGAATGTTCTGTCTTAGTTGACTTTCCACACACAATCATTTTCAACAAATTGAGATTTCAATACCAATCATCTTGTCGTTTATCAGACTACAAATGAAAGAGCCAAGCTGTGTCATCTAATGGCTTGCATCAGTGTCAGGCTTCTTTATGTTGACCTTGCTTGAATGACAAATATAAAACTCCAGCTAAACTATCTTGAAGAAGAATCCAATTTTACAAAGTCTGCTACATATTTTAAACCAGGCTACACCCAAATATTATAAATAATCAAATTGTAATAAAATGGTCCACAAGGAAATATTATTACTGACAGCTAATATCCATTCAGCATCCTCATATATGACTCTATTTGCCATGCAGGATTCAGCCTCTGAGTCAATACCATTCTTTAGAGCATAAAAACTGTCAAATGTAAGGAAAAACAATGGTATGATTAGTTGTAGTCTACTGATATAGATTTATTATAAACTTTTCTTAACATCAACTTGCCAAACCCTCTGTAATCACTCGTTTCAGTCTCAGTCATGTTGCTTCTTTCATTAAGTAAAGATTATACATGTCTCTGTCCAATTGGATGGGCCTGACCTCTATTTGTCCACTTGTTGGGTCTGGTATAACCCAACCCACAAGTGCGTGGGAGTGTTAGAGTACCATATTGGTTGGGTATCACCCAACCATGTGATATATAAGTTTACCCAAGTTCCTATCACATATAAGAGGCATTCTCATGAGCTTAAGTACCATTAGATGAGACGGCCTATGAAGAACAAAGCCATGCGGACCCAATGTAGGGAACTGGATAACCCAAAGCGGACAACATCTATAATGTGCTTAGGGCTCTGGATTTTCAACATTAATCAATGAGGATTAAGCTTGCTCATAATAGAATAACATATATGACAACCATGATTATGATTTGTTGAAATTTTCAGTCCAAACATATTGAAGATTTGTCTGTGTTTTCATTTGAGTTACGAGTCCGCACAGATTTTTTCTTGATGGGTCGTTGTCATTGATTCTTAGGCTTAGAAAACAAGGTCTTCAATGCTGGATTGGAGTGAGATTTTTAGTCTTCACATGATGGATGGCCATTTCATAGCAATCACCTATTAACTTAAATAATCATAGCGATTATCAATTTTATTTTGTTGCCAGGCTATGATGAACAGTAATCTTGATGGTGACTGACTACTGATTTCTTTTGCTTCATGCCTTTTCTTACTCCAGATTGGGCTTTAAGCCCAAGAGAGTAGCCCATAGTCCCATAGTCGTCAGTGTTACTGAGCTGGGCCTAAATCCCCAAAACACGAGAATAGCCCAGAACTCTTGTGTCGGTGGCCCACTTAAAGGATAGTATATTGGGCCAGAAGAGAATAACACATGCGCGCCGTATGAAATATGAATCACAATCTAAAGACAGTTGGGCTCCACCACTAAGCCATTTCAGGCCCAACAATGATCTATTTAAGATATCCAGAATCCTATGTATGTTGCCTTCGCTGTTTTGTCGGAATTGGCTTGTCTTATGCAAGGGATTGGAAATCAAACTTGCATCATATACCCTGTTGCCAAAGTTCAATTCCACCCCATAAATAGATCATCATTTATTATTTTCAATAACCTTAACCCAACCCACCAGAAGGCTTCAATTGGATAAAAAATGTCTTATTTTAGAACAGCTGTTGACAAATTTGTTATGGGCTACAAAACACCTCAAGTAGACCCAATAATATTGACTCTTTATAGGGTTGTCTAAAACAACCGTTTCAAATCGAATTGATCGTCAAGTTGATCGTTTGGTCGATTATTATCAGATGTATGTTAATAAAAATCAATCGAAAAATCGAGAAAACGATTAATAACCGTTCAAAAAGTCAACTAAATTTATGTGAAAAAACCAGTGTGAACACCCATCTAGCCTATTTATGATGATTGATAGACAGAAAAATGGGAATTTGAAAGGAAACTTGCCTAAATAGATCATCATTTATTATTTTCAATAACCATACCCTAAACCGACCCAACCCACCAGAAGGCTTCAATTGAATAAAAAAATGTCTTATTTTAGAACTGCTGATGACAAATTTGTTATGGCCCTACAAAACACCTCAAGTAGATCCAATAATATTGCCTTTTTATAGAGTTGTCCAAAACAACCGTGTCAAATCAAATTGATCGTCAAACTGATCATTTGATCGATTATTATCAGATGTATATTAGTGAAGATTGAGTGAAAAATTGATAAAACTATTAATAAGCGATCAAAGTATCAAACAAACAATTAAATTTATTTGAAAAAATCGATCATGACACCCGCCTAGCCTATTTATTATGATTGACAGACAGAAAAATGGGAATTTGAAGGGAAGTTGAGGGGCAAAATGGTAATAATGGAAGTAATAATAGAGGGGGCATTAAATGGTCCGTACAAATAGCCGACGACAAGCAGAGAGTCCAAAGGAGTCAATAAAAGCTACTGACGCAAGTAATCGTCATTTACAAATGCTCCTGAATGACATGTCTGCCGTCCACAGATGGCCTCAGAAATTCCCTTTATGATCCCAACCTTCCATCCATCCCATACTGCTTGGACCAATTCAATCCCTCTTCTGCTCTTCCACAACTCCACATTTCTTATATTCCGTCTTTCATTCATTCTCTCTTTTGCTCCTCTGCTCTTTAAGTTTCCAGTGGCTAGCTAAGAGTAACTCCAATGGAAACATTTATGGTCACATTCCAAACACCTTAATTTCTGTGCAATTGTCTATTTAACAAGTACTGCATTTCAATATATCTACAGTGGACACACTTGAACCAACACTCCTTACTTCTTTTCTCTCTTCTTTTCCATCATCTTTCTCCCACTTTCCATCACTTGGTCTCCTTGTGTGTACTTTTTGATTTTTAGAGTAAACTCCAAATAATCAATGTCTTCAAATTTTCCAACCCATTTGGAGTGTCATTTTATTCCCATGGTAGATAACTAGTGCCACATTTATTAAGAAAGATAGCTTTGGAGTGTTTTATACCAAGTCCATTGGAGTTGTTCTAATAAAGTTTATTTCCTCTGTTTCTGAAAGGGAAAAGAAAAAACTCCAATCATGTTTGGTTAATTAGGGGGATCAAATCATCAATAATACTTTATCTGCTAGTTTCTGTTGTATTTTTTCCATGTAAGAATTGTACCCTTTTGAGTCCTCTCTCTATATATTTATCTGTCCAAAGCACAGAGCTTTAACTCTTTGACAAATGACACAGTACTCTTATACACTCTCCATGGACTCAACTCTCTCTCTCTCCCTCCCTTCCAATTTTAGGTTCTGTTGACAATATCTTTCATTGTTTACATTTCGATGAAACTTGGCAGTTCTTCCAGGCTTGGAAAATTAAATGCAGGCCCTCTATTGACTGTCGTACGTACACAAGTTATGAAAATAAATACATGGTTGCTTTGTTTTGTTAGCATAGAAAGATAGCATTTAGACCTATGAATTATGATCAGATTCCAACGATAAATCCCATCAACTGATTTTTCTCTTATTAAAAGCTACCTACCTTCTTTTGTTTTCATACACTGGTTGGTTTCTCTGTTTGTTTTGGGAAAAGGAAGTATGGGAAGAGCACCATGTTGTGAGAAGGAAGGGGTGAAAAAAGGAGCATGGACTCCTGAAGAAGACCAAATCTTGGTTCAATACATCAACAAACATGGCCATGGAAGCTGGCGCACTCTCCCCAAGAACGCAGGTTCTCTTCTCTGCTCTGCTTGGTTTGGTTCCAATTGTGTGATATGTTGATTGATGTCTCTTTTTTTTTTTTTTTTTTTTTTTTTCTCTCTTTGGGGTTAATAGGTCTTCTGAGATGTGGGAAAAGTTGTAGGCTTCGGTGGGCAAACTATCTTCGTCCGGACATTAAACGTGGTCCTTTTACTTCTGAGGAAGAAGCTACCATTGTTCAGTTGCAGGGGCTGCTTGGTAACAAGTAAGGCTGCAGATTTTATGTTGATTTCATGCTCGGTTGAAAGATTAAGTCAGTCTTTACTGCTAAAAGGAAGTTTATGAGATGTAATTTCTAAGTTGGTTTGGTTGTTGAAACGGAGGAATTGATTCTATTTCTTTGCTTAGTGAACAGAGTAGCAGCAGGTAGTTTTCACTTTTCACCTTCAAAAATTTCAATACTCTTGATTAACTTAAGTTTCTCAATAACCAGTGGTTCCATGGTGTATTGTTATACACTCTTACTGGATGATGTCTGTCTATTTGCCGTCCCCGCCGAACATGTGCTTCTAAAAGATCTTTTATATTGTCCAATCTGGAGTTAGTTCAATACATGTGACTGAAAAGAATTGCAATAGCTAAATGATGGCGTGCAATATCGGTCAGCCATAAATTTTGCGTTTGGGGATGGAAACCCTCGAACCCAAAGCTAGCTGAATCTCCCCAAAATGTGTTGAGGTGCAGCAGTTGACTGAAAATCTAGGGGTAAAGCTCTGTTTCGGTGCAGGCTGCAAGAACGGTAGCAAATCGAGGCAAACTCTGAATATTATATATGACCTTAAAATAACAGGGGATTATGGTCTCTGTTTCAGAACATTTGAATCAATATGCATTATTTTTTTTTGATTGTATGTTTATTCATAGTTTCATGAGTTTTAGACCTGTGTGATTCTCTTAAGTCTTTGGCTTTGACATCTCAGGTGGGCTACCATAGCAACCCATTTACCAGGAAGAACTGATAATGAGATCAAGAACTACTGGAACACCCATGTCAAGAAGCGTATTAATCAGCAGACGCAAGCGTTCCTCTCCTCTTCTCAGCCAAGAAATGTAAACTCTGATCAGTCTCCTTCAACGCGCCACATGGTACAATGGGAGAGTGCAAGAGTTGAAGCCGAAGCTCGCCTCTCGATGGGCATATTAGTACCTAACTCATCGCCTACAGCTACAACCGAGTCTGATCACTTTCTCCGATTATGGAACTCTGATGTTGGGGAATCCTTTCGTAAGATCGCAAAAGGAGAAGATGGAGATGGAGATGGAGAGGCATGTGAAGGCTATATATCTCAGACATCATCAACGAAGTTAGAGTATGATTCAATTGGCAGAATTGACGCTAGATCCGCTAAGACCAGTACCTCCTCTGACGCCAACCATGAACAAGAAGAAAGTTACAAGCCACATGCTAATGCAATGGCCAGTTCAGATTCCATCAGCTCTAACGAGCTTGTGGAGGATTCTTCTGATACAGACTTGGAGCTATACCTGGACTTCTCACACGGCGATGACATGGAATATTTACAAGAGCAGACAGATAACATTAACAACTTCCTTGATCTTAAAAATGACTAAAAACTCTGGAGTTGAAGGAGGATGTGGTTTCTTTTCTCTGCCTATTAACATCCCGGACATGAATGAAGGCGGAAGAGGAATCAACGTAGCACAATTACGAACAAAGGCTCCGAGTCTTTGAGATTTTGATCTTGATCAAGAAAAGCAAAGATGTTTTGTGTGTTTACTGTTCTAGCATGTAGCAAAAGATGTTCTTTAACTAGTAATATCTTCTTTTTGCTCTTTCTCCAAGATAGATGATTCGAATGAATATTGTGAACGCCAATACAAACAGAGAAATTTTTTATTTTGTAAGCAAGAACAACAATAAATAAGATTGGGTTGAAAGCCATGCGAGTAAGGGTTAGGAAATGAGACTAGCTCATTGAAGGACTCTAAAAGGATATTTCTAACTGATTGATTCGAACTCCCGGCCTCGAATATCGTACTCTCTTAAGTAGGAAGAGAGAACCAACTAGTCTATCGGTAAGTGGTTTGTATGTGACATTTTTTTAGGCAGTTCTATCAATAAGAAAATTTCTATCAGCGTAAACAGAGAAGTTCTATTGTTGTCCAAATACAGATAAGTCATATCAAAAATAATTGAACCCTCAAGCTGATGTTCTTTGGTAACTACACAAATTTCATCATACAATATATACACAGAAAGTGTTCTCAAGAGTTCAACAGTGTACTTTTCTACACTTTACCTTCAAACGAGATATATACACACAGATACATAACAGGCACACCATAACAATTAAACAATCATCAACCCTCTCTGTGCAACGAAACAAACCATCCAATAACAAATAAGCATTAAACAATAAATTATGAAACTAAGGCCATCCAATCCAACCTAAAAAGTTTACCCAAAACATCCAATGATCTTCTTTGGCACGTTTCCAGTGGCTCGATGCTTTGCAGCTATCTCCTCTGCCTTAAGAAGATCCTCCCCGCGTTTAGCTTCAATTATAGCTCTCTTTTCTTCTGCTGCTTTGTGGATCAGAGCTATTTTGTTTTTCATTTTCTCCACATACTCTGCCTTTTTCTTCTCTAGATTTTCCTGATTGAATCCAATTTTACATCAGTTCCATGTAATCCTATATTATGAGTAAAAAGAAATCCCTCATTACTACCAGGAATACTTGAAACATAAAAGCAAAATTCTACCTCAATTTGTTTCAGTTCGGCCTCCACTGCTGCTTTCTTACTATTCTCCCAAGCCTCAATGGAAGATATCTTTTTATGAGCTCTGCTCAATAATTTTAGTGAAGTCCATTCAGTACACAATTCATCAAAAAATGGAAATTTCTAACCTAACCAGCACAATAATTTATCCTTCAAATTAACCTAGAAAAAATTGTAGCACACTGTTGCATATACATGTGTGCATGCAGTTGCACAAGCGCAACGTCTCCACACATCCAGCAAGCATAACCACATAAGCACCAACATAGCAACAGATTAACATAATAGATGTTCTCAAGTCAGCTGAATTGCATGTAACCTTAAAATCTTTATACAAGTATTTCTAGAGAAGTGACACAATAGATATAGGTCTTACTTGTTCTCAGCTTTGCTTTTTTCACTTTCCTCCCATGCTTTGATTAGTGATATCCTCTTCTCGGTTTCAACCCTTGCAAGCACAGCATCTAAAGAACATACAAAACAAGTTTATTAACTCAATGGACCATAAGAACTACCAATAGCTTAAATGGTAAAGGTACAAGTGTACCTCGATTCACAGAACCCTCAGCAGCTTTCTCCTTAACAGGTTCAGGAGCCTCTGCCATGTCCAGAAGAAATTTCAAGACTTCAGGTAAGTTGTAAGAAGAGAAAAATTAAAAGGTTCTACAGATTCATTTTCTATTCTCCTATATAAGATGCCAAATAGTAGATTCAGCCACGCAAATCCAATTACAAATATGGGTCAAAAAGGTAATTCTCATAGGCTTGATTTCCTCTGGATTCAATGTATTTATGTGTTTCTGTTCTGTAAATATATATAACGAAGAAACAAACATATATTATCCTGGATGAAATTGAATATACATAAGGGTAATTTATCAAATTTCAAACAAAATAAAGCAATAAAATTGGAGCTGTAAAGTTTAGAAGATCAGTTTTCAGGAAATTTTCGAAAAATGAAAGAACCAACAGTGAAGCAACAACTGCTACCACCCAAACAACGCACAAACACAATAAATCATTATTCTTCAGGAGCTCAGAAGTTGGGCAGCTTTCAAATCCTCGGCTAAAATAGTAATTAGACTACGAATATCAACATTTCGTCAACCAAACAGAGTATAAAACTACAAGAAAGGACACAAAAGCAAAAAAAGGTAAAAAGGTGAAAAGGAGAAAAAGAGAGACACTACTTTCGACTACCGCAAGTGCCTTTGACTCATCGGCCGGCTTCTCAGCTGGAGGTAGAGGAGCCGGAATTACAGATTTCTCCTCCGCCACGTCCTTCATAGCTTCAACTGGCTCTGATACCGGAGCTGGAGCAGGCGGAGGCTCAGACGGGGCCTCAGTTTCCACTTTTTTCAGCTCCTCCTCAGCGCCCTTTGTCACCTCCTTCTCCACCGCCACCTTCTTCGGCACCTCCTCTGCCATCTCTTCGCTTGAAATTGAAATCAAAAGGTGCTAATCTGAAAGATTTGAACTGAATTCACAAAAAGTAAGAGAGAATTTATTGAAAATAGAGACGAAATATGATCTTTGTGTTGGTTGGGATATTATAGTTGAGAGAGGGTGGAGCCCAGTTGGGGTGTAACTGTATCTTGAAATCGAAAGACTCAGCTGGATGGTTGGGTCGGATGCGTTGGCAGAGTGAGTGATTGATTGAGAGCGAATTTATATATTAATATATGGTGTTCCTTTGAAAGTTGGAGTATTCTTTTTTTTCATTTTGGATAAATAATTATTCACATAGAGAAAGAAATATATACTAAAATGTAGTAATTAGTATAGTCATTATGTAATTTTGTTTATAGGCTTTAATTACAAATTAATGCATATATATGGTATCATGCAATTTCTTAAAATTCGGAAAAAATGGTTTTTTTTCCTCTTCTTTATTTATTTTTAACCTGACAAACTATAGGGGTTGAATCGTTCTAGATGCATGAGTTCACACATAAATTTTTCATTGGTTTGCTTGATATGCGCAATTTGTAGAGTCCGATGGGTTTGCCTAGCACACCCAATGGGTAATGATTACGGGTTCTACATTAAAAAAATGATTCTAAACAATTGAACTTTCCCACGATGTGAGACGAACAAAATCTTAAATCTTTTCATTACGAAAGTGAAGGAGAATAAAATTAATCAGTTTTTGTTGAAATTGTCACTTTTTTTGTCCAATATCTTTTGAAAGGTTGCTCGATACATTTTTGAACAAAACACAATTATATGTTGTTGTTGTTGTAGTAATATTGTGATTTAATAAGCAACCATTTTTAAATAAGTAAAAAACGAAAACACGTCTAAGATTCCAAAGGGAACGACAGTATTATGAAAGATGTCTATTGTCCACTCGCGATCAGGGGAAAAAACCGCTTGGATTTATTGGAAATACTATCCCAAAACGGCGTCGTTGCCCGCGTTGGATTCCTTAGTTTTGACGGAATCTTTTGTGGGGCCAGGTCGTAAAGACCCCCTCCCTCCTTGTCCGTATCGCAAATTCGTAATCAGTATAAATTACCCTTTTCATCGGCTACTTTTCCAGCCTCATAAAAACCTTTAATCTACTTCTTTTTATAATTAAAAAAAGTTTTCTTGACCACTAATTTAGGACCAAAATAAGACAATTACGATAATCTTTCAATTTGCTGTCCTAATTTTCTTTTCTATATTCATATCCAAGATTTGACATGAACAAAAAGAAAAAAAAAAAAGCATTTGATGAATTCTCTTTGTATAGCAAGTTCATCCTTTTGTGACGTACATATATCTAAATAAAATCTTGTCAATGGAAGTAATGAGAACTCTTTGACTAAGTTAGTCGGGATAAATATAAATAATTACGTAAGCATTTGGGTTAGGAAATGTTGGATTAGTGTTAATCAACTTGTTTTATAAAATTGAATTCGTAGACAATCCACTTGGAAATTGAAATTTGTGTCAATCGGAATCCTACAACGCTTGTATATATGATCTCATTTCTGTTCCATTTGAAACTCAATTCGGGTTAAAATCAATTTGGTCTTGAAGACGAAATTGAACGGATATTGACATCGATAGCCACATGGGTAATGGGTTGTGGTTTTGGTCCCCACGTGATATGTTTTTGCACCGATTTTAGAGACAAGTCATGATTGAAACTAGAGAAACTTAATAATATCTCTTTTTGGGGGAAGTATGAATCTATTCCCCCCTCTTTATAGCTTCCTTTATTTTCGTAGTCCACCATGAGACACCACATTTGTCGACTCAGTACATGATGTTGTACTATGGCGTTTGATTAGTCATGAGAACGAAAACAAAAATGGAAACAGAAACAAAAATGGGAACGAAAACATGAATGAAAATTCCAATAATTTCATTGTTTGGTTGGTGAAAGAATTGTAACAGGAAGATTGTATTATTGACTTGGAAAAAGACTACTATCCCTTATTCTGTGGTAATATTTGATATTTTGATTACTATAATATATATAGACAAAATAACATAAAATAAAATATTAACAAAAAATTAGAAATAAAAATAAATATTCAAATAGCACTATATAGTTTTTTTTTTTTATAAAAAATAAAGCCTGAAACCTCCACTGAATTATCTTCTCTAAAAGATAATAAAAAATAAAAAATATCCCACAAATCTTATATTGTCTCCCAAAACCTTATATTCTCTCCAAAAGATATAATTCACTCCATCACCACCGCTGTGAAACAACCACCCGACCATGGACTTTGAGTTCATCGATCTGGCTTTAGTGGATTGAAATCTCAGCCAGGTTTTGCAATCTTAATGCAACTGGAGGAGGGGGGAGGATGCTAGAGAGAGGGGAGAGATGAGATGCAGGTTTAGAAAGGGATAAAATTGTAATTGAACCTGCAATTCTGGAGAGGGGTGGAATTGGGCGCTCCGTTTCGACTGGAATTGACCAACCAAACATGATTTTAGTCAAACATTCAAATCCTAAAACTAATATATATGTAGGACCATCAATTGCTTACTACAATTTCTATTAAGAGGTTAATTATTAATATATAAGAAAAAATAATAATGAGTGTTCTTAGAATACTAGATAAGAATGAAAAAATGTACATTGAAATTTAAAAAAAAAATACATAATTTAAGTTAAAAAAACTAGGTAAAAGAATGTTCATCACAAATGACATATTAATATATTATGATAAACTGTAATCAATTCTTAACAAATGACACCCATTATTTACACCAATGATTAAGAATAAATAACATTAATTTAGACTATCAATGATAAAGGATAAGAGCAAATTTATTCAACACTTCAAACCAACCACCAACCAACCAACCAACAATGGCAAAGCATAGCTTGTCCCACAAGCCCCCACCATACACCTAGCGTGTGGCGCTCTCACTTTATCTTATAAAAGTAAGAGTGACTAATATATCAATCTTTGTGGCTATGGCTTGCTTTTGCAATAATATCTAATTCTAACCTCAATCACCGTTGTCGATTTTAATTATCTTAACTTATAATTCACAAGTATAAAAAATAAAATAAAAGTATATTTAAAATTAAGATAGATCGTGTGTTGATTTTTTAAGCAAAACCGAAGCATTTCTTCAGAAAACAATTAGATGCTCGATATAATTTGGAGGCTTTTTCCTCTACCTTTATGTTGCTCTTCCTCTACATAATGAGTTTTAAGTTCATTGTTTCATATCTGAGTCCAATTTTGAATTCTATTTTCATCTCTTTTCACAGACAAGTGGAAACTTGCTATAAGAGGAAGGGTTGTTAGTATCCACTTTTAAACTTACCAAACTGTTGGCTGAGATGGCAGTTCTAAAGGAAAAGGACATAAGTATGGAAAATGAGTTAAAGGATATTCAAGAGAGATATTCAGAGATAAATCTATGAGTTGGACACATAAGCCTATGCATGCATCAAGCAGATGAGTTATGTGAGACCATTATATCAAAGTCCGACAGAATTGAAACATACTTATCTCTTGATATGTTATCTCCTTTATGACACTTGCCATGGCCAAACTGGTGAGCTCAAAATTGCCCAAGCAGCAGATTGAAGTTTCTCACGCCAGTCGATTTGTTCATCTGAAATGTGCGCATTGGATATACTGTTAAATGTTAACTAACATTTCCGTTTGTTTCTTTCCCCTTCTTTCATACTACTTCCTTAAATGATAAAACAAAACAACAGGCATTTCCAAGAAATCTTCTTCTGTTCTAGTCGGTTTGGATACATATAATGTCAGACTTCAACATTCAGCCTTTTTCCCTTGGGCAATAATCAATTAGACTTTCTTAAATCAATGAAATGCATAATCGTTTCAAGTGCTAAATAAGTGGAATGTGTTCAACTTAAAAGTAGTGTACCATGCACTCATGCTTAAAAGGACAGATATGTGTCTGTGACTCTCTGTGAGTGCGTACACACACGTTGAGAGAGAGAAAGAGAGAGAGACATGGATAAGGGCGGGAGAGTTTTCTTTTTTTTTTTTTGGTCTGAAGAAGGATTGGGTGGTGGGGAGTTCGGGGGGAAGGTTGGCATGTGTGGTACTCTTCATTTAAAAAGAAGGCCGTTAACTCAACATAAGAGGGTCAGTGTTGTTTCTGTCCCATAAGCCTCCATATCAAATTTATAAAAACCTCAAGCAATCTTCTTTTTATATTTTCCCCTCAAAAAAAGGCGAAAAAAATTGATTCAATGTTTTTCCATGCGTGCAGTGTAGTATAAACAAAGTAAAAGACATGTTATTCAAACTTACTTGCAGAAGCACGTTCACATGTATGCTTCAAACAAAATGTTGAAGCTACTATCAAGTTGAAACGAACTGCAGCAGTGCAGACTGGGCTTGAACATATAAACCATGTCCAACAAAATCTGCAAAAGAAACCATTACTTACTGTTCTTTAGCTTCAAAGAAGGGGAAAAATAGACATATACATGTGAATCCAATTTAAGAATCAACTTGTAGCGTCATAAAGAATGATTCTGAAATTATTTGCTCGGACCATGAGTATTGCTCTTACTCCAGACCAGTTTAGCTTGGTTTTCACTTCCATTCATGGCAAAAGATAGAGTCTGCATGGCACGTAAGTCTGTTAGATAATAAAGGTAAAGGTTAACCCCCATAGTGGAAGTGAGGATTCGGAAGGGCAAAGATATACGAAGCCTTAGAGAGGCAACCACGACCTATAACTAGGTTGAAACAAGGTTAAAAAGAAAATTCTGTGGATAAAGAGCTGATGGGACTTTATATGGTACCTGTCTAGCTCTCTTGTCAATGGATGTCCACATTGGCTAAAAGGAAGTTAAAGCACTCTTATTCTTGGACGAGCTTGATGATCGTATAGATTGTTTCTGCTTCTTTCCTCTAGGTATTTTACCATGTGAGCTGCTTCCTTGATACCTGAAAAACTCAAGGATCGATGGACTTCTTCTCTTTGTAGTTTTTGATGTATTCCGTAAATAATCAGAACCTGGTGAAGGTGCATCACATGGAAGGGAATGCTGCAGCAGTCTGCTCTTTTCCCTGATTCTGTTAAGAAACTCTAGGCATCAAGTGATCTTATCCTTGCATGATCAGAGACAATTGGTGTAGGCAATGATTTGAATATGTCATCTACCAGAGTTAACTCATTACTGACAATCAATTCATCAAAATTTTTATACCTCATGTCCCCATGTCCTTTCTGAATGCAGAGTCACCTATTTCCAGCCCATATATTCTTTCAGTGTCAAAGAATATTTCAAAAAGATGAGATGAGTTCACATCAATAATCTCAAACTCCTGACAAAATAACTGGGCTTGCTGGAAAGGAAGAGTTGCTGTCTAATGCCCATTGATGAAATGCAGTCCTTGTTCATTTTCAGAGAATCCACCGTGCTTATAATGCCTACTCTCTGAAACACATTCAGAGAGGCCAGCTCAGATTCCAGGTACTGCTTTGATGGACAATGATCCGACTGAAGCTCTAACATATCATACCCCATATAATCTAAAAAGTCCTTTCCGCTAATAGGAAGTTCATCAGTTTTAGTCCATTCATGGGGTTCAATATTTTCAAAAATGAAATAAGTTCATCCACCATAATCATGTTAAGGTAGAGCTGTGTTTTATCCATAACAGAACTAGCTTCTTCAGACACATGGGCTGTTTGTTCCACTGGGCACTTGAATGGAACATCTTCAACAAAATAAACTGATTTTTGAACCTCATTAGAATACTGTATGGTAAGCTCTGGCTTGAGCATATCATGAGAGAAAGAGCCAAGTTAGGCCAAATCTTGATTTATGATTATAGAAACACAAAGAGCAGAACGTCTGCAGAACAAACCAAAAACTAAAACATCCTGAATCCATATGAGTCTTTCCCACGTTTTGCACATTAAGACCAGTCTTCAGCCTCTCATAACATCAACAACTGGTAAAACTTTCTTAAACCTTGATGCAGGAGGACCCTCCTGCATCAAACCAACTCTATCATATATTGTAATGACTTCTATAACCACACAGTGAGGAACAACTGTAGTACAGAAAACTACCAAATTAAATGCCATTCAAGATGATGATTCCTGGTTTTGTAAAACCCCAATGTACCTTCTCCATCACGAGATATCTAAGACAGACACTAGGGACATAGAATTCAAATTTGAAATGCATTACATAAAAGACTAATAGTGAAAAGATGATTCAGGTATTTACAACATCATGCTCAATTTCTAGAACTTCAGAGATAATCAGTATCTCCTCTTTCTCAGAAAAGCAGGCACTCTCCTGCAAAATCACATGACATGCATATGTAAAGATGAATATATATATATAGATGTAGAATCAAGGAATGTCCATGTCCATATGATTTTCTGACTTTACCGAGAATACATCCAGATCTCATGTCTTGAACTAAGTTACTTCAAAATTGTTTATACGGCAAGAAGTGCCATTATTCTCCTGCATTGACATGACTCAGACTTAAGAGAAAAGGTTAAGATAACAAGCTTAAATTGGAAAAAGAAAATATAATTTAAGTAGAGACAATCATATTCCTGATAATTCAACATCCAGAGTTTCAGATCCAAAATATCCGTGTTTTTCCACTTCTCCCTCCTCAAAGAATGTCTCAGCTTTTTTTCTGCAATCAAACACAAACATAGACAATAGATGGGGTCCCGACCAGCAACAATCACCAGTTTCATAATCCTTCAACTTATTTTTAGCACTGTGAGGTCAAATGCAGAGGAAACATAAAACACTCAATTAGTGATCAATCCATGAGCTATTTAATATGCAATCTAATATTAAATTCCCGACCAGAAATAGAAAGTGATGCCAGGAATATAGAGTAAGTATGCAAAAGGAACAAAGAAAAAAGTGCCCGCACCTACAAAGGCAACAATTGAAAATTTTATGTAAGGATTTATAATTTTGCGCTTCTATATTAGTCACAAATATCGTAAAGCTTAATTGCTAGGCTTCTCCTTATGTAATTCCTCAGTAACCAGAAATAACAATCATCAGTGCTCATATGTAAACTTCAACTGTGACATGGATTAGGTCAAGTAACACTCCATGAGCATGCTGATAAATTATCAGAACGTAATTCAGATTCAGTTTTACACACAAGCAAGAAATTCCTAAATGCTCGCCGATATATATTTCACTAAACAAGTAATGAAAAACTATAGAAAAGTTATGTATTATTTAGTTTTCTTACTAATTATTTAAGCTTCAGTTATATGTAAGTACAAGGCAAAAACAAATATGATACTGATGTATGATTAATCAGAATCATGAAATTTCAAACGCAATTGAACGGACGAAATTAGGTATAAAAGTACGAATCAGAAGTTGCATAACGAATCAGAAGTTGCATACCTTATAGAATGGAGACTCAACTCTCCCTTCGTTATCAGCGGAACCTTCAATCTCTCGGAAGCGATCGGCCTCAAAATCGCCATATCCGACATCGACAGGTTGAGGAATCACTTCAGCCAAAAACTTAAAGAGAACGAGATCGATCGGTAATCTCTCGATCACGAGAGAGACGTCTAGCGGCGAATCGAAGAGGAGAATGTCTTCGTAGTTGTTAAATAGACGCAAATGAGGTAGATGAGGGACTGGGAGATTGAAGAATCTCACGGTTTCGATTGGACAGGAAGAAGAGGCGAAGCAATCGGTGGTGAGAAAACGAGTTCGCATCTCAGGTGACAGTTTGGAGTTTCAGGATTTTGAGAGGGCGAAGGAGGGAAAAGAGACCTTAGGGACTGAATTTTGGAATTGAAATTAGCTTTGGCGGTGGAGTCGTCATATAAGGGATGTATTGCTAAGTTGCGCCCTAGAAGCGCACTACGCACCATGTTTGGCTATTGCTAGACGCAGGGTTTCTACTGTAATTTGGAAAAAAAGTGAAGCGTAGTAATCTGCGCTGAGAAAACGAGATCGCTTGTTAGGTGACTGTTCAGGGTTTCAGGAGTTAAGAGGGGTCGGAGGAGGGAAAGAGACGTTAAGGGACTGAATTTGGTTTTTGCCCTTTTCCCCGTCGGAATTGGAAATTAAAATTTGGCTTTTGCCCTTTTGCCCCCAAAAAACGGTTTATAAGGGAGAGAAAATGCTAAGTTGTTCTTATGGTGGGCCTAGCGGATGATGGCATACTTGGGCCTTATATTGGAGTTGGGCCCTATTATGAGCTAGTAGTGGGCTTTAGGCTTTCAAATTGAGCTGGGCCTTCTTGAATGGCATGGAACTTCGGGTATTTTTATCAGAAAACCCAAACAACGAGACGCAGCCGACAAAAAGTTAGAAAACCCTAAACCCTAATTGTCATTTTAAAAGCACCAGCAGTGACTGAAAGTTTTGTGCGCCCCTAGCTACTATCTTCTTGTAGGCATAACCTCAACGCTCTTCGCTCATAGTATCGCAGAGATGAGACCTCCTAGAGGTAATTACTTCCCAGTTACTATTCTGTTTATTCAGTCAAAAAGTAACAGAAATTAGAGGATAAATTTTGAGTTTTGGTTGTTGTTTTGTTTCCTGCTGAATTTTTATCAGCAAGCAAAGTACTAGTCAGGTTTTTGTTTCGTGCTTTCGAATCATCTGGTTTTGAATGAACTTCAACTGTCCCTTTGTTTGAGCAATATAATCTGTATGTTTTCACTCTGTTGGGCTGAGTTAGTTCCTTGAGTAAACTGACAAGTCCAGATATGTATTTTCTTATTGTTTATGCGATATGCTGGAATATAGTTCTGCCTGCTGATTATTTTTCTCAAAAGTACAATAAATTTCTCAAAATAAAGTTTTACTTATGTTACTTAAAGTATTTTTAGCTTCAGGTTATTGCTGAATGCATCCTTGAAAAAATAGTTTTACTCTGGGTAATAGCAAGATTATTAGCAAGATTATTTGTTTGATGAACTTATAGAGGAATGATGTATGGTTCTTGAATCCTAATTTGCAGGCCGTGGTGGTGGTGGATTTAGAGGAGGTAGGGGTGATGGAGGTGGATTTAGAGGAGGTAGGAGTGATGGAGGTGGATTTAGAGGAGGTAGGAGTGATGGAGGTCGAGGCAGAGGCAGAGGTAGAGGTGGTGACAGAGGAGGAGGGCGTGGTGGAGGAAGGGGCCGTGGTGGACGTGGTGGTGGAATGAGGGGTGGGAGCAAGGTTGTGGTAGAGCCTCATAGACACGAGGGTGTGTTCATCGCCAAGGGTAAGGAGGATGCACTGGTTACTAAGAATATGATACCTGGTGAAGCTGTGTACAATGAGAAGCGAATCTCTGTGCAGGTAAGCTTTATCTTTATTTTTCATTTGTTATTTTGCTTTTATTCATTACTATTATAGTATTATGTGAAATAGAAAGAGGCAGTCTAATACTTGGTATATTTGATTTGATCTCCATGTTTACCTTTTCTTGATAAGCTGAGTGTTAGGTTTCAGTTTGATTTGGCTTTACGAAACTGCCCTTTAGTGACTGCCATCTGAGAAATTGCAAATTGCTTTTATCTTCTATTTAGATGTCTGAGAACTTGAGCTAAGAATTATCTTGTCCATCTTTGAATGTCTGTCTCCACTACTGAGCGAAGAATATTGACTGTTGCTCCATTTAGTGGCAAGCAGGGACTTTTCCATATGGATAAACCTATTTGCCCAGTGCTTTTTATTTCAGTTTTTATTTTGGAATTGCATTTTGTTTATTCACTAACTTCCAAATTTTTATTCATTCCATCCCAGAATGAAGATGGCACTAAAATTGAATACAGGGTTTGGAACCCCTTCCGATCAAAGTTGGCAGCTGCAGTTCTTGGTGGTGTAGACAATATATGGATTGTAAGGATTGGATATCTACTGCTACTTTTGCTTATACATATGCAAAATAAATTTGTTAATACCTTTTTTATTATATATTAAGAAACCTGGTGCAAAAGTTCTCTACCTTGGAGCGGCTTCTGGGACTACAGTCTCTCATGTTTCTGACATTGTTGGCCCCGTAAGTAATTATTTTCTATGTATTTTTTTCTGGTTTATTTTAACTCGAAGACGTTTCTTAAAAAACTGCTGTTTTCATCCATAGGATGGAGTGGTCTATGCTGTGGAGTTCTCCCATAGAAGCGGTAGAGACCTTGTTAACATGGCAAAGAAGCGAACCAATGTGATTCCAATCATTGAAGATGCAAGACATCCAGCCAAGTACAGGATGCTTGTTGGAATGGTGGATGTGATATTTTCTGACGTAGCTCAGCCTGATCAGGTTTGCTCGTTATGTGTTTTTTTTTGTATTGGTTGATATTCAAGTTTTTGCTGAGAATTTGATCGCGGATCTGATAGCAGGAGATAGCTCTCAAATTCTTGTACAATCAAGGAGCATTTAAGAAGTCATACACTCTATTCAGAAATACTGTTATTCATTGATCTTCTACAAAGGATTCTTTTTTTGGAAATTCTTTTTTTTCTTTACTGCTACAAATGATATTTGATGTTTTTTTTCTCCTAATTTTCTTAAGATTGTTTAATTGTTGAAGATTTCTTTGCTGGCTATTTTTTCTTCATATTTTAAAATTTTCCTTAAGGTTATTAAATTGTGCCTCCACGCTTTTTGATATGCTAGTGTGTTTGTTGAAAAACCTGTTTACCGTTCTTTTTACTTTCACAATGGTTTGTTTTTATGATTTTTGTGAACTTCTCTTGATTTTTGTCTCCCTTTCTGATGTACATTTTGTGTAGTATATTGTTGTTGTACTATAATACATATGGTGATTTTTACTCGGATTCCCCTTAAGGACTTTAGGGATGATGTGAGTTCGAGTTTCTGATGCAATGGCAATTTCCCCACCTCTTCTTGAGTTTTTTTTCCTTGGGTGACATTTTCTTTTTTCTCAATGATACAGTATATGATGAATTTCTCGGATTCCCCTTCAAGACATTATGGGTGATGCAATCCCGAGTTTCTGATGCTCATGTCAACATCAAATGTTTTATATTTTTTAAGAGCATCCAAACATATGAATTTTCTTAATGTTGTTGGTCATGTATTTTACTCCACATTCTCAAAGGTGATAATGTGAAAGTTGCAAATACTTCTACATTCTTCCTTTATGAATGAAGAGACTTTCTGTGTTTAGCTTATTGGTCTGATTTTCTTTTATGGCGTGTGTTTTTCTTTGATGAATATCAAACGGCTTATATTGTTGCTTTTCTTGTTCTTTCTATTAGTCTTCTAGTGTAAGTATCTGATGCATTGTTAAGTGCCATTTCTTTAGTTAACATGGATTTGTTGGTTGGATGTTTCTAAAGCCATTGTACTCTCTAATTTGATTCTACGGGTTATTGTCATATGCAGCTTGGCTTAGACTTTGTACCTTAGTCTATGTTTAAGTGAGGTAACTTAAATGTCTATAATTGTAAAATGCTGGAATGAACCACTTACCTCGTACCTTGTTAAATCTGAATCTTGCAGTTGAGAAAACTGTAAATTCAAGGTTTACAAACAATGCCTTTTTATGTTAAGTGACTCTATTGAAATCTGAGAGAATGCTTGAGTGGCTGATACTGAGTTTTATGCTCATTCTCATAGGCCTACCTAATATCATTCCATCTTTTCCTTCAACTCTCAACATAAGTTGTATGCTTTGGCATTCTTTACTCTATCCCCCTTATTTAGTAATGCTGGTATTCCGTTTTCAGCCATAGAAACTTCTGCTTCTTTTTTTCAAATGACTGGCAACTGAAACTAAACTTTCATTTGAGTTGTTCCTCCGTGCTTGATATCTCACCCTCTCATTTAGCTTCTTGATCTTATCATTACAAATCTTCTGCTTGCTTTGGCCATATTTTTCTTAATTTGAGTCCACATTGGAACCAAACTTCTTTTTTGAGGTGCTTTGTTGAGCTTTTACATATGTTTTAGTTGTCTTAAAGTTTGTAATGCGAGAGCTTGTTTCTTTTTTGAGCTGCTTTGTTGAGCTTTTACATACGTTTTAGTTGTCATAAAGTTTGTTAATGCAAGAGCTTGAGTCAGAAACAACCTTTATTTCCTAAAATTTTGTGGTGTTGATTTTCTTTTTGGTTCTACGCGTCTTAGTGTTGTTTGCTCCATTGCTATGTATCTTTGCAGGCCAGGATTTTAGCATTGAATGCTACCTACTTTCTGAAAAATGGAGGTCATTTTGTAATTTCAATCAAGGTCAGTTCTAAGATCTTTGATAATTTATATTTCAATTTGAGAACCGTCACAATCTAGTTGTATGCTCTGTTATGATGATGTTTGGATGTCTGGGTTTGTCCACATATTCATTTGGACCACTCTTTACATCTATGCGATAAAGATAAATTTGTATATTTTTCTTGTTCATGTCACTGTTTGTTCAACTTAAATTAATGCGTCTCTGATCCGTGTTTCAGGCAAATTGTATCGACTCCACCGTTCCTGCTGAGGCGGTATTTGAGAGTGAGGTGAAGAAGCTCCAGCAAGAAGAGTTCAAGCCTGCTGAACAGGTCACCCTTGAACCTTTTGAGCGAGACCATGCTTGTGTGATTGGTGGATACCGTATGCCCAAGAAGCAGAAAGCAAAAGCCTAAGTGATGTGGCTATGCTTTATGCCCTCTGCCGGATGCGGGTTAAATCTTGATACTGAATCTAAAAGCAGGCAACCAGATGGACTCGGGTGGCATTATTGTTAGTGTTTTTTTTCCTGTTCTCTTTTTGATTTTGACAATGAATGAATGTTAATCAAGGATGCTGTTAAGAGCATTTTAACTATTTGTAATAAGTCAGTGCGTTTGTTGTTGTACCCATGCTTACATGGGCCGTTACATGTACCGATTTGTGTAGTTTATGTGACGTGCTAAACAAATTTATAGTAAACTATCATTTTGGTTATCGAAAGATACACTTTTTTCCAATTTTGTCACCTTGAGGTTTTTTTTCCAAGTTAGTCTGTCAAAGAACAAAATTCTATAACAGAGGTCATTCATTTTCCGATGTGTACATTGGATTGAGCAAATTATCATTTTGATTACTAGAAGTTACATCTTTTTCTAATTTGGTCACTAAAAAATTACTCTTTTTTTTTTTGTAAACACTAAACAAGGAGTTACAATGGGCCTAGTAGAATGGACCAATTGCGAAGCCCATCAAGCTTACACTCTGGGACCATTCTTGTTTTTTTAATTGTTTAAACGGGGGCATTGATGTAACTTGCCTAATATTACCGTTGGTACCCCAGGACGCTTCCTTCTTTTTGGGTTTTTAGGGAAGAGCGAAGAAGCATTCCGTTTGAGAAAGCACCTACCAGAGAGAAAGCAGAGAAATTTCACAGATCTAAAGCAAGGAAATTAGACTTCTATCGCGAAGAGAAGCGAAGTACTTCGGAGGCCGCAAATACCCAGTAATCTAGAGGAACAATCCATCACTACCCACCAGTGAGTATTATATTTAATCGTCTATAGGATTTTTTTGGTTAATCTTTGGTGGGTTTCTCGAGCGGCTTGTAACTCAGGGTATGAGAACTTTTTTCAAGAGTTTGAATGTGCACTTTGTTCGGTTGTCTGTTTGATTGAGGAGAAAATCTTGGGGAATCTAAGGAATCGTTGAACCGTTTTCCAGATCCTTACTGTTTGGGATTCAAGATTGCGATGACTGTAACTCGATTAAATGCAAGAGAAATACTTGGATTTCTTTGATATCTGGGAGATTTTATTATCTTGTGTCCTTTGTGTCCTACTTTAAAGTAATTTCGAAGTTTCAATTACCTAGGGTTTTGTGAATTTTTTGAAATACGGAGAGAGAATTGCGTAGTTTCTGCTTGGTTTGAGTGGTTATAGAAGATGAAGAATGAAGAGAACATAAATTTTGGAAAATTAAATTAAATTGTTTTGGTATTGAATTATTTCTTCGAGAAAAGCATTAGGGTTTTTATTGAACATTTGATCACTTGGGATTTAACATATAATGGTTCGACAAATTGACATTGGAAGATCAGAAACCCTAATGTCATGTAACGTGGTATCCTGTGATGTATTATTTGTTTCTTCTTTCGCTTTGAATGGAATTTAAGCTTAATGTGTGTTTGTTTGAGTCCTTGATTACCTCTCAACAAGCCTATGTAATATGTATTTGCTCTTTACTGTGTTTGCTTTTGCATAAACCTTGTTGTTTTGTTATTTGCAGGGCATTGATTCGAATTCTTGCTTAAAAAGCATTAATGGCTTCACAAGTTGGCAGTGTAATTCAGGATCAGAATCTGAATACCCACTACAATGGTACTTCACTATTCGCTCTTCGTAATGCGGATATCTGTTGAAACTTTTTGAGAGTATTCTTGTCTTAATGAGTGGGTATGTTGACAGGAGCTTCTGCAGGGGGCAAGACAACTATCTCCAAAGGGGTGAAAAAAGGAGGCCTTGGTGGAAGGAAACCACTTGGTGATTTGTCAAATTCGGTCAAGCCCTTTTTAAATCCAGCTTCAAAGAAGCAGAATTCCAATATTTTCTCCTTCACCGAAGAAGAGACTGGTGTTTCTAAAATCACATTCGAAGCAAGCAACAAGAAATCAATCTCAAAAGCGGGAGATAAAGTTCAGACTGGTGGCAGAAGAAAAGTGCTTTCTGACATTTCAAATTCAGGGAAACCAAGTCTGAATGAGGCATCAAAGAAAAATCAAGGTACAAAGCTGAATGTTGTCGTTGCAGAAGACAAAATTCATCCGAGTGCAATTGCAGAGGAAGGATTTCTGCATGATCATAATGAGTGCATCAAAGCACAAACAAGAGCTATGGACATGGATGAATTTCTCAAGATACTTGGACTTAATAATGGTACTTGAAATTGCCTTTATTAGTGTTGAATATTTGTTGTTATGCTTGGATTTGACTCCTGCATTTGTTTTTTATTTGTTTAGATCTTGTTCTTTCCAAACAGCTAGAGACACCGTTGGCAACACCACATTTAAGCAATCTGAAGGTCAGTTTAATTTCTCTCTCACCTTGTGGTTAAGAAATTTTCTCTTGTTTATGATGGAGATTTTGAAGAGTTTTGTGCCGATTATCATAGCCTTCAGCAACCAATAAAACGATTTGCTGTTAGGAAAAAAAAGATGAAAGGTAACCCTTATTGTGCCTGATTACTTGAACTGTTTTTTTGCTTCCTTTTTACACAGATTGGAAGTCCCACAAGGCAAATGGAACTGGATGAGATGGATGAGCCAATCGCCGAAACTGATATTTCTTGGAAGCATGAGTCATTGAGTGATCTCAATTCACCTACTTGTCAAACTCCAAGATCACCAAATGCTCATATGAATTGGACGGAAAACAAATCCATCAACTTTAAGTTGATTGACTCTCCGTAGTTGCCTGAGCATTAATCTCTCCTACTTCAATGTTCACTTTAGGGTGTAGTCTGTGGTTCAGTACCACCACATAGTGTGTCGGTTTGTTTCTCCTGGCGCAGGTTGAAAAGAAAGACTCTCTCCTTCATCATGCCTGTTTCTTTTGAATTTGGGTAGATATAATGTAGTCAGATTGTAATGACATACTTTTATCATTTCATTAGGAACTGGAACTGGAACTAGAACTAGACAGTATTGTTGATTTTTACTCTTATTGTATTTGATCAGTTGGCGCATTTTAGATCTTCAAATGCTTGCGGGGACTCTGAATGGTGTAGCTACCTGAGTTTTGGTTCGGGTGACAAGTCATTTTCTTTTTTCCTTTTTCTTGAGCAAATTAGATTTCCATCAATGACAAAATTAGTACAAAGGATGCAAGGCAATGCAGCTCATACGAGAATTTTATCCCAGACCGTAACAATTTTATCAAAGAAACTTGAAAAGAATTGGTGTAGCCAGATTTACATGGATTTTGGCCGTGGTGTTCCTCCGCGAAAAAAACTTAAGGAAAAAGTACGAACAATATTCGTGGGAGAATATTGGAATATAAGGAAGTTATGAGGTGTAAAATTGCATTTACGAAGAATAAAAAGGGCTTTTTTAGTACCCCAGAGGAGTTACCGTTGCCACAGCAATTGCTGTTTTGTCTACTTGCTCCGAAACAGCTCCTCTTCAATTGTTCTAGCAAAACCCTGGGCGGGACTTTGAACGGATCAGAAGAGCCAATTTTTCCGCCCCCGAAGAGCTTTTTCTCGGGTAAGTTCTTGCTTTCTGTCGCGAGTGTCTTCAACCTCTTATAAGCCAGACTCTTATAGAGCGTGAGGGAAATGTCTTTTTAATGATCGTTATCTGTTCGATCAAATTCCTGGCAAGCAGTTGGGTCCTTTTAGTTGAATGGGTGTGTCTCAGGTTGGACATACGAACCTTTTGTCATCTCTCTTTGTTCGGATATCCTACTCTGTTTGTGGGTTTCGTGTATTTTCTGAGTTTTGTACGGTTACAGAGATAAGGGGATATTCTACTGTCTACTAGACATTGAGAATGAATTATATTTCCCGGTTCGGTACCAAGACAATTCATAAAGTTTCCCGTGCTTTCTTTATTTCACGAAATTTGTGTGACTATAGCTTTGATGGGGATAAGAGTGATGGTGGGTTTGGGTTCGTTGAGGAACCTTTGAAGAAGACGTGGAGAAATCGAGATTACATTGAATTGGGTGAAAATCCCGATACATGGGAGTATGAAGACCCTGCCGAACAGAGTTTCTCATTGAGGCGGAGTTTCATGGATCACGAGAGGAGTGAAGCTACGAGGGTTCTTGACATATTAAAACGAGATGGACTTGGATTTGATGCAAAATCAGAATTAAATAAGTTGCAGATAACGGTCTCGGGGCTTCTTGTGAGGCATGTTCTTGTAGGAATTTTGAGAAGCATAAATCATGAGAATAAGACTAGATGTGTGAAGTTGGGGTATAAGTTTTTTGTGTGGTCTGGTCAGCAGGAAAATTACCGACACACGGCAAATGCATACCATTTGATATTAAAGATATTTTCTAAGTGTGAAGAGTTTAAGGCAATGTGGAGGCTAGTAGATGAGATGATTGAGAGTGGTTTCCCAACAACGGCACGGACATTTAACATATTGATATGTGCTTGTGGTGAGGCAGGCTTGGCCAGGAACGTAGTGGAGACGTTCGTTAAGTCAAAGACGTTCAACTACAGACCATTTAAACACTCTTATAATGCAATTCTTCATTCACTTCTTATGATCAACCAATACCGGTTGATTGAGTGGGTTTATCAGCATATGTTAGTTGATGGTCATTCCCCAGATATTCTGACTTATAACGTTGTTATGTTTGCGAACTATCGATTAGGAAAATTGGATCAGTTTTATAAGTTGCTTGATGAAATGGATAGGAATGGATTTCCCCCTGATTTTCATACGTATAATATGCTTCTCCATGTTCTTGGTAAAGGTGACAAACCACTTGCTGCACTAAATCTTTTGAACTATATGAAGGAGGTGGGTCTTTGTCCTAATGTTCTTCATTTCACCACATTGATAGATGGACTTAGTCGAGCTGGGAATTTGGATGCGAGCAAGCACTTTTTTGATGAAATGATAAGGAACGGGTGCATGCCGGATGTGGTTTGTTATACTGTGATGATCACAGGGTACATAGTGGCAGGTGAGCTTGAGAATGCCCAAGTAATGTTTGATGAGATGATTAGCAAGGGGCAGTTACCCAATGTGTTCACGTATAATTCTATGATTCGAGGATTTTGTATGGCTGGGAAATTTGAGGAGGCATGCTCCATGCTTAAGGAGATGGAATCGAGAGGATGTAATCCTAACTTTCTTGTGTACAATACGTTAGTGAGTAATTTGCAAAATGCTGGAAAACTTTCTGAAGCACATGAGATCATAAGAGACATGGGAGAGAAGGGACAATATGTCCACCTTCTTTCAAAGATGAAGGGATACAGGAGATGCTAGCTTCTTGTATTGTTTGCTATGATACTCGATTGTACTTTGATCCAAAATACTTGTTCATTCAGTGCAGTTCATGCCGCCTGTCTTTTTCCTGTAGGAGATGCATGGAAAAAGTAAGGTACGCACATCTTATTCCCTTTGTACATTCCTATGCATGATGGTTAAAGATATCATTAAAAGCCAAGTCAGGCCTTCAAAAATCCTTAGTAATTATTTTCTTTGAAACCCGGTCATCATCGTGTAGATAGAAGAAAATGTTTTGAGTTGAGAACCCGCTTACTCTGGGGGCTGGTAACTAAATAACTAATAAAGAGAAGAAGTAAGCTTGTAAGATATGGTTCAAAAGTTGAAGTTTGGTAATGACTCTCTCTTCAGTGGTTTGTACAAAGCTCTAGGTCATGCTTAGTCCTTTAAACATGACCCATCAGTGGATTGTAAGGGTACTAGGTTTCATTGCCCTTTTGGCCTCACAAAATAATTCTTGGAATGTTCCATTCAAATTTTCTTTGGATTTGGGGAAGAATAATTTTTCAATGTGGATGCTTAATTTAGCATTCTAGTCTTATCTAATAAAAATATTAAAGTATCTTTACAAATTGGGTATGCCCAGATATTATGATCCCTGCATTATTTTATTCGAAATATATAAAGACAGCATTTTTTCCTGATTTTGTTACTTGAGTAGCTTTTGTACGCTCCATAATCTAGGCTTCATTTTCTCCGAACAATTTCTGTTCCTTACTTCAAATATTAAAGTTAGACTCTTCCTTTTGTTTCATTGCAGAATGCTGAGCTCCCCTGGGTTTAGAAGAATCCTGATGCAACTTGGGTGGCAAACTCCAACAATTTGGGTAAAACTTCATCAAGTCGAGTTTAAAAGTGTGATAACAACTTGCTCAATTATCTCATTTACTTTTTCCTTTTTTGAATGGTGAAATTCTTTGTTCTATGACGTGTGGGTCCCTTCAATTTTTTTTGGATCACTGATCCTAACATAATTTAAGGCTAAAATATTTATCAATCATCAGCATATATTGGATTACTTGTGAAATCCATTAACTTGACCAAGCTGGACTTTGAGATGTCTAAATAATTTCACTAGTTTCTGTTGTCCCTTGTGACCATAGGCACGTGGTGTTCCCAATTAGCGATGAGTAAAACTATTACAACTTAACCGTGGAAGTTTAATGTAAAACCTGCTATGCTCTTGATTTCCTATGACTTCCTGTTATTGGAGATGAAACTCGCTTGCATGGCTTGAAGTTTTCATTAGAAGCTGTAAGGTTTTCACATGGGCATGATGTTTAATTTTACAGATGCATTCTTGAGCCATATTCCTCGTGATTTGAGATATGAAGTGGTTTAGAAATAGATATGTCGACTCTTTTGAGCAGCAACTTTCCTTGTTCAGATGTCAAATAGCTTTGACATTTACGTATGCAGGACTTTATCTTTGTAGATTATTTACCGTGTCACTGGTTGCGGTGCTTTCTGATCGTCCGATTCTGTACTTTGATCAAGTATTTGAAAACAGTAGAAAACTCGTTTATAGTTGAGATATTTTTGCCGCGATAACGTTGCTGCTAATTTCCATTTATGCCTTGCTATGGTGCCGGCCATAGACATTATGAATCAATCATCCATGTTTGAAACAAAAATGAATTGATCTACTAACTTATTTAGCTTATAAATGACATCAAGAATTATTGTTATTATTGTTGTTGTTGTATTTGATTTATTATATTGAGTCGGAATGGAATATTAAAAGGAGTAGGCTTTGCTAATATTATCCAGGCTCCTTGCTGGCAATGCGCTTGAAGAGTTGAAAGCCGCGCGGCATGCTTGGTCAATGCCGTCATCTTCCACCTAAACAAGTCCACTGCGTTATATTTTATTTGTCCAAACTCTAAAGCATGGCTTTTGTCGCTGTGATGACATGAATGGCCTGACAAGACAAAAGAGATACTAGTCCATACTCCCCTTTTAAGTTTTTAACATTATCAATTCAAAATTTCCTACTAATTTTAGTGAACTGTATATGATTGTGAAGTTTTTTTTTATGTCACAGATAACTCACACACATGCAACAGTCATAAATATACACAAATATGCTGTCCGTGGGATACGAACCTGAATCGGGAATCGAAATACACGAATGGTTAGTCAATTAAACTGAGCACCGCGTGTGGAAATCGGAAGGCTTACGGAGTGAAATTGGATGATACTTGTGCATATGATTTTCATCCCCATCTAAAGGTCTTGAGTTTGGTTCGAACCAGGGCCTGACCCGACAACATGCGTTGGACACACGCAGGATGAAAGCAACATTGGTTGGGGTCAAGTATTCTCACGTCACACACCATCTCTGGATGCAAAAGCACCTAAAATGCAATGATTAATCAAAAGTGGCAATGGACAAATGACTCATAAACCAATAACAAGAGGAGGCTAATAAAAAGGTAGGTCTAAACTGTCTCTTAACAAGACAAAACCAGGCCATTTTTATCACAAAACAAGCCAAAATAAGAACATCCTTTAATTACATCTCTGGGTGAGTGAAACTTTTCTTAGAGAAAATAGAGGATTGAATGGAAACATGAAAATGGTAATTCTAGGCTTATTTCTTGTCTTCTTTCTTTTCCTCTTTCTTTTCTTCCTTCTTCTCTTCCTTCTTCTCTTCTTTCTTCTCTTCTTTCTTTTCTTCTTTCTTCTCTTCCTTGGCTGGTCCAACGGATACAATGTCCACTTTACCTACCTTCTTCAACTTTTTCACTACAGCAACTGCGTCCATGCTTCCTATCACTGTTAGCTTCTGCTCTTTCAGATCCGCTGCAATTGCATCAACTCCTGTTCATCTCAACATATACATATATAATTCATAGTTTCTTCTCGTCTTAATTCTCAGACACACAGAGACAAGAAGATGAAGATGAAAGGCATATATATATATATATATATATAATAAGTGAAAATTAAGTACCGTATATATCAGCAGCAGCCTCTATAGCTTTCTGCTTTGTCTTGTCATCAGTCATGGTCAAGACCTTCAACACTACTTTCTGCTTCCAAATCCAATCAACCAGAATCAAGAACGTTAAACTCAATATATGTATATGGCTATGAAAACTGAAACTATATATATATAACAGATCGATCATTAAAGGTGTAGGGGTACCTGTGCCATATCTTCTGATACTGAGGATTTGGAAGTGTTTTTCTTTTTAGTTTTTCCAAAGGAATGTGAGAGGTGAGGTTCTGAGTTTGGGCTGTTTTGGTGTGAATGCGTAATGTGTATTAGCTATTTGTAATAGCCATACCCAACAAGTGGACCATTATAGGACAATACAACACCACATGGCTCATGCTGTAAATAGTTGACAATACAATAAAAGTTGGTATAATAATTTTTCTTTATTTACTGGATTCGTTGAATTGTAATTTTGTGTCTTAACTGTTCCAAGTAAAAAGTGCGGTAAGGGAAAAAGAATTTCTTAAATTACTTTAATGATAACCTAGTTAGTTCAAAATGTAGAGACTCGAGAGGCTTTGAGTTTGATATAAAATAAGAACAATATATTTGTGGTCACGCGTTGGATTTTGACTCAATTTACCTTATTATCAGGTGAGAAATTTTATGTAAATGTTCAAACACTAAATTTTTATGTCATCGTTTTCAATTATTAAAAAAAGAATTTCTTAAGAAAATAAATAATTGATTCATGAGATTATTAAAGTAAAACTTGGTGGTCAAGTTGGATACGCCATATGTAATTAATGTATAGGGAATGGCAGCTTCTTTGACCTGACCATATTCATTTTTGTCTTGATCAACCAAAAAGTTGCAAGGCAAGGCAAGGCAAGGCAAGACTTTCAACGTTCCTATTCCGTTGAAGTAGCAAAGATAAAAAGCTAACCAAGATCTGCCTGCTTACTGAAGGTACACAGTCAGTCAGACCTCCGCCGAACCCCAAAATCTTGTGCATGTGAAGTGATTCAGAAATTCGAATAACCAAACCAAAAGAGATATATTTAAGTTTCTGTCTTCATTTATTTAATATTTATTTATTTCTATCGTAGCTCATGTGGATGTGCATGACGCAACTTAATGGAATTATTAGAAGGAGCATGCTTTGCTAGTATTATTCAGATCACGAAGAAAGTCACCGATAATCTACAAAAATCAGTAAGAAAGATTATGTCGTTGGCCACACTGATATGGTGTGGACCGACAAACCTCCAATGAGCAAATTAGGATCTCGATGAATGTGTTTCGGAGAGGGAAAGTAATGTCTCGATAATATTCAGTCTGCAAATACAAGAGTACATCCACAAGAGAACAACATTTCCCTTTTAGGAACAAACCGTCTACAGCAACAAGCTAGCTCACATGGCTTACCCACTAAAACATAATATTAAACAATATAAAGCATGAAATATCTTAGTCAAACACACTTATAACTAAGTAAACATCACTACCATTCAACACTATGGATGCAGAATGTTACACTACTGACCTGTTCATTTGCACAACTTACCAGAAACTGCTTGGAACATATGATCCAAGAACTGTAAATAGGCTTGTCTCCAGGAACTGATGTAAATCAATGGCCCCCAAACACCAACCAAAGTCACTACAAATCCAATCACCATGCTCAGGTACAACTCATCTAATTTAACTCCATCACTGCCATTATCATATTTGTTGAGAATATATGGTGGGGCTCTTTCCGTACTGCAATTTTCCGGGAGAGGAGGTCCACAAAGTGCATTACCAAGAAAGCTTGAAGCATCCAGGCTTTGTAGTTGAGTACTCAATGGAATTTCTCCAGACAGGTTATTATTAGACAAATTCAAATAATTCAGAAAGTGCATACTTGACATGCTTGGAGGAATTCTGCCTGCAAGATGGTTTATTGAGAGATCAGCAGATTCTAGCACTTGCATGTCTCCAATCTTGTTTGGAATTGGTCCTATCAAGCGATTTCTTGACAAGTTCAGTGATCGCAACCCCAATAAAGCTGTTACTTCCTCTGGTATTCCTCCTGATATATCATTGTTCGACATGTCAATGCTAGTGGCCAGTCTTAAAATGGTGTCATATTCTATCTCTCTTCCTTTTATCACTGCAAAGGCATTCTCCAGAAACTCTCCATAATAGAAAGAATAAGAAATAGGATGAGCTGAAATCTCTTGTGTCGTCATGGCTTTGAAATTACCGACACATTTTGGTATTTCTCCTGATAAATTGTTGTCTGCGACGTCCAGAATCTGTAGAGAAGCAAGGCTACAGAGTTCAGGAGGAATTTCGCCCTTCAACATGTTTGAACGAAGACCAAGAACCTTCAGCTCTGGAAGATTACTTCCTGTCATCCATACCGGTATGCTCCCAACAAATTTGTTGATTCCAAAATCAAGTGTTAATAACTTCGAACAGTTTTTAAGAGATTCTGGTACTCCTCCAGACAGGCTATTATTGCGCAAATGCAATGATTGTAGTTGAGGTAAATAACCTATAGAAATTGGTACTTTCCCAGTCAGGTTATTGTCACCCAACTTGATAACCCGTAAAGATTTCCACTTCATCCAACAATCTGGTATTTCACCTGACAAGCGATTTTCTCCGAGATGAAGAATCTTCAATCTATTTGGCTCATCCTTTGGATTGCAGAGGAAGCGTGAAATGGTTCCCGAAAATGAATTATTGGAAAGGTCTAACTCAGATACATTAGCAGTGATACAAGGTAATGAACCCTTAATTTTGTTGGAACCCAAATAAATCATTGTGGATTGCGCAGAAAACCTGAGATCAGCCGGAAGCTCACCACCAATTTGGTTGTGTGAAAGATTCAAATACATGGTCCTAGAAGTTATATTCCAAAACCAAGTGGGGATGCTATCTGCAATGCCAGTGCTGGATAAGTCCAGGTCCCAAAAGTAATCTTGTGATTGAAGCCATAACGGAAATTTTGTACCCAGATCCCAGTTTCTCAATTCTAATGCAGTAAGGCGGAATGGTGGAACCCAGGCGGGACTCACTGTCAACGTTAGTCTATGATTGTTGGATGCGTATAATTCCCTCAAACTCGTAAGATTTTTGAAGTGAACTTCAGTCAGAACACCTTCCAGCATGTTGTAGCCAATTTCAAGTCGTTCTAACTTTGAAAGGTTTCCAATACATTCAGGAATCATTCCAGTTAATTGATTTCCAGCAAGATCTAAGTACACCAAGGATGACAGGCTGCACAACGAACTCGGAATAGGACCGGAGATTAAGTTACCCTCGAGTTGAAGGACCCGCAGATGTTTAAATTTCCCAACTTTATCTGGAAGATGGCCGGAAAAGTTGTTGCCTCCCAGTGATAATGACTCCAAACTACTTGAAAGGCATCCAGACAAGCTCTCAAAAGCTTCTGATATAGTTCCACCAAGTTTGTTCCCTTCTACGCTGATCCGCTTTAGGTTGCAAAGATTTCCCATTTCCTTTGAAATTTTTGCTTCAAGTTCGTTGTGTGAGAAGTCAAGAGTGCTAACTGAGGTAAAATTCTTGATGGCAGCAGAAATCAAACCTTGCAAGTTATTTGAGTGAAGATCAAGATTCTGGAGTGACTCCAAATTATACAACCAATCAGGTATGGTGGAATTGAAATAATTCTCAGACAAGTCAAGATTTCTTATATGAGTCAAGTTGTGGAGACCAATTGGAATAGGGCCTTCGAAACCATTATTGCGTAGGTTGAGAGAAACAAGGCTAGTGAGGCTAAATATCCAGTCAGGTAATGAAGAATTCAGATAATTGAGAGAAACATCGAAGCTTTTGAGAGAAGTCAAGTTCCAAGAACCACCTGGAAGCGGTCCTTCAACATCAGTCGCACTTAAATCAAGGGAAATGAGGTTACGAAGGCTGAACACCCATTTGGGTATTGCGGAATGAAATATGTTCCATGAAAGATCAAGGATTGACAGAGAAGTGAAGTTAACCGAAGACAGAGAAGGGAAAACTTGGAGAGTGCATTCAGACAAATGTAGTTCTAACAAGGAAGGAAGCGAGTTTATTACTGTTAACCAATCAGATGCTACACTCAGGTTCACATGACTCATTTCTAGGTACACCAGGGAAGATAACCCGTAAAGCCAATGAAGGTTCTTAATGTACAATTTAGCTTCACCTAAAATATACTTCAGGACCTCGAATACCAAGGTTTCTCAAATTGGAAAGATTTCCTAGCTGATGGGGAACCAATCCCTCAAATCCTGTTTCGGAGAGGTTAAGGTATCTTAATTTCTTGAGGGAATCAATAAAGCTTGGAATTTGAATTCCTCCAAAGTCATTGTAACTTAAATCCAAGTAAGTCAGATGATTCAAATCCAGCAAAGAAGGATTTATCTTACCTCTCAACTTGAAGCTTGAAAATGCTTCGAACTCAGCCTGTATTTGCCAATCAGAAACAAGAGGGTTACCGAGGTGAAGTTCTTTTACATGACCGGTCATATTGTCGCAAATGACATCAACCCATTGACAACACTCCTCCTCTGCAGCAGACCAAGAAGAAAGTCTGTCAGAAGGATCTTTGATATCTTGCTTGAACCTGAGAAGAGCTTGTCTCTCACTTTCTATGCATAATAAGCTGGTTCTTCCATTGCAAGAAGGTATGCCCACTATACTTGCCAAAGTGAGCAACCCAATTAGGAGAAGTGTAGATTTTCTCTGAAAATTTTCGATCATCATTGTGCAAAATAAACAGCAAAGTTGTAGACTATTTCAAAACGGTGGGGGCTTCTTTTAAAATGATTAAAAGAAAAAGAAAGGTTGTGTGCTTGTAATGAAACAGTTAATGAATAGATGAGGATGAGGCTCATATCCCATTTTAATGAATGATCAGGTAAGAGTAGATGACTTGTACTTTTCAGTCTCCAACATCCTGGCCTTTAATTCAACATCATGCATTTTCCTCCATATGCTCTTTATCTGCTCTTTTCTGTTCCTGGATATTCCCAATGTGCCCTGTGCATGCTTAGACTTCTATGCAAACCATGACTAGGGAAGGTTGACTGACATGGACAGTTCTTCCAACTTTTGAATTATTCCTCTAACCAAGCTTATTCTTTACTCTCACAGACAACTGGAAATAGCGATGACAGGATGAAAAGGGTGTTGAGACCTAAAGTCCTGCTCTTAAGGCAGGGAAAAGAGGATCCAACCACTGGACCAGAGATGATTCTTTACTTCCATTCTCTTCATTGCAAATTAAATGGCCAAAGCTTACCCTCAAAAGCAGTAGTGCCTTATTAGTGTTTGCTGAACACATTTTAACATTTTAACATTAAATGGCCAAAGCTTACCCTCAAAAACAGTAAATGACTTTCTAGAAGAGTAAACTAGGGAGTTCATTAAACCTTATATAGAGACACTAGAGCAAAGTCATTATAGAACAAAAGAGGCTATTATTCCTAACGATTCTTTGGATGAATGTGATCTAGTGAACCATTTTGTATTTAGAATCTGATGATTAAAAATTTTAAAATCCAATTCTTTATTTGGTGTTCTTTGTATGGAAAATAAAATTCTTTTTACTGAAGTGCCGGTTGAGTTGGAGAACTCTGAGGAATGACCTCTTAATCGAATCAAGGTTTTGGAAAATGAATGTTGGGGTTCAAGAGAGTGCACATTTTTGGATTGACCATGATATGGATATCTGAATGATTGATGGGACCAATCACGAACAAGATTGGTGATATGGGACTGCTGGAATCTCTTGATCTTTCAAGCAACAAGCTTACAGTTACAGGCAGAATTCCCGCAATCATGTCGGGCTTGTATTTTCTGAACCAAAATGATATATGTCCATAATTTTTACATTCATAAACTTACATAATCTATGTGGCAATCAAAAAATGCATGCCACATAGATTAAAAAAACATAAACAAACTTAATTAAATAAGTCACATAGGCATGCCACATGTTTATGTAAGTTTATGGATACTTATTTTATGGATGTCTGATAAGAACCGATTAGTCTCCAATAGATATATTCACAAATACTAGCAGGAAAATTAACACAGCAACCAGATTTCACTGTAATACTCACTAGATCTATTACAACTTGCTAAAGAAACGACAAATCACGCTAACAAAGATAGTAGCAACTTCGAGGGTGCTAAGGCCTCCAAAACACACTTCTCCGTAATTGTCTTCCCCCTCTTCCGAATGATCCCTCCCAACATAAACCCTATCCCCCTTCATTCAGACCCTTCGATCACATAACAAAGAGTGGTTCAGATCGGTTCCCTCGAATCCAGCACTTCTCCAACTCTGGGCTTGGGCTTCTTTCTTTCATACTGAATAGATATGGACCTGCGTTTATCAATACTCCCCCCTAGAGCTTTAACCTTGTCCCCAAGGTTAAAATCTGGAAACTGTTCTTCAATATCAACCACTGCCTCCCAAGAACTCTCATAGTCTGGTAACTCATGCCAACGGATTAACACTTCCTGCTGCCCATTCATTAACTGGCGCACATCCAGCACCTTGGCAGGAGTCACCAACAGTTCCAAATCGGAATTGATACCTGCCGGTAAAGGTTGGCTATCCACAGTATCCGACAAACATAATTTCAACTGTGAGACATGAAACACTGGATGAATGAGTGATCCCGGAGGCAACTCGAAACGATAAGCAACTGCTCCAATTTTTTCAACTATTGGGTAAGGCCCATAAAATCGAGCACTCAATTTCTGGTAGGGACGCCGAGCCAAAGACTTGAACTTATATGGCTGCATTTTAAGAAAAACTCTATCACCTACTTGGAAATTCACCTCTCGCCTCTTCTTGTTGGCATGTTGCCGCATCCTAAGTTGGGCTTTGGACAAAATTTCTTTAAGATCCTCCAAAGCAGAATTTCTTGCCCTAAGGAGAACATTCAAATCCTCTATGACAGCCCCATCATCCACAAATTTCAGCAATGTTGGAGGTGGCCTCCCATATAAAGCCTGAAAAGGTGTCATGCCAATGGTGCAATGATAGGTAGTATTATACCAATACTCAGCCCATGCCAACCATTTAATCCATTGCTGCGGTCGTGCACTCACAAAGCATCGTAAATATTCTTCCAAACATCTATTCACAACTTCGGTTTGGCCATCGATCTCCGGATGATAAAAGGAAGAAAAATGCAATTGGGTGCCGGACAAGGAGAAAAGTTCCTTCCAGAAATTGCTGAGAAACACGCGATCTCGGTCTGAAACAATTGACTTGGGAAACCCATGTAAACGAACAATTTCTGTCACAAATAATTCAGCTACCTCCTTCGCCCCAAAAGGATGCCCTAGGAGAAGAAAATGAGCATATTTGGTCAAGTGATCCACCACTACCATGATCGTATCTTTTCCTTTGACGCGAGGCAAACCTCCAACAAAATCCATAGAAATATCCTCCCAAACAGCGTTGGGGATAGGTAAAGGTTGCAATAACCCTTGCGGTTGCAAGGTGGAATATTTGTGTCGCTGACATATTTCACATTTCGCGACAAAATCTTTGACAGTTGTCCGCATACCCTGCCAATAAACAATGTAAGAGAGCCTCTTAAGAGTCCGAAAATAGCCCGAATGACCTCCTTGAGGGGTGGAGTGAAATTCCCGTAGAAGAACTGGAATTCGAGGAGAGGCACGAGGTAACACCAGCCTGCCATGATGCATCAAACACCCTCCTTTGAGTAAATAAGGTGGCCTACTAGTAGGATCTAACAACAGAGATTGCACAATGTCGTTGAGCATCGGATCAGTCAACACCTCCTCATTTAAATCTTCAAAATCTGCATAAATAGGAGATGAAATTGCAGAAAAAGTCAAAGGCTGTAGCGGCTGGTTTTCCTCGCCAGAATGAATATTTTGAGACGTTGGCAGTGAACTAACGGCTGGTTGCCAAGAATCTCCTTCTGCCAAAGGCAATTTCTCCTTCCGCGACAATGCATCCGCTGCTTTGTTCTCCAAACCAGGTTTATATTGTATCTCGAAGTCAAAGCCCATGAGCTTGGTAATCCATTTGTGTTGGCCTTCTAACAACAAGCGTTGTTCCATGAGGAAACGTAGACTCCGTTGATCAGTGCGGACTATGAATTTTCTACCCAATAGATAATGCCGCCATTTGTTGGTGGCAAAAACAATAGCCATGAGTTCCCTCTCATAAACAGATTTTGCTTGAGCTCTAGTAGATAAATGCTGACTGAGAAAAGCGATGGGATGCCCCTCTTGCATTAATACTGCCCCCAAACCAATCCCACTTGCATCAGTTTCTATGATGAATTGTTTTGAAAAATCCGGAAGAGCCAAAACAGGAACAGTGACCATGGCTTCTTTCAGCTGCTCAAAAGCAGCTTGAGCTTCAGCATGCCACCTAAAGGAATTTTTCTTTAACAAGGCTGTGAGAGGGGCTGCGATTTTCCCATAGTTACGAACAAATCGGCGATAATAACCCGTCAACCCCAAGAACCCTCGCAAGGACTTCACCGATTGAGGGGGAGGCCAATCCTGCATGTGTTGGATCTTTGCAGGGTCAGCCGCAACACCTTGAGCTGAAATCACATGGCCCAAGTACTCAACATGATGTTGAAGAAATGCACACTTTTTCCTGTTCACATAGAGCTGCTGTTGAGAGAGGATGTTGAATGCTTCCGTCAAGTGTTGAAAGTGAGAGGAGAGATCCCTGCTGAAAATCAAAATGTCATCAAAAAATACTAGAATGAATTTCCGAAGAAAAGGATGAAAGATATCATTCATGAGAGCTTGGAAAGTAGATGGCGCATTTGTTAAACCGAACGGCATCACCAGGAATTCATAATGCCCTTCATGGGTCCGAAAGGCTGTTTTCTCCGTGTCTTCACTTCGAACCCGAATTTGGTGATATCCAGATTTGAGATCTAATTTGGAAAAAATAGTAGCACCATGGAGCTCGTCTAATAGCTCATCAATTACTGGAATGGGAAATTTATTTGGGATGGTAAGTTTGTTGAGAGCTCTATAGTCGATGCACATACGCCACCCACCATCCTTCTTCTTGACGAGAATTACCGGACTGGAATAAGGACTGGTGCTTGGTGTAATGATCCCCGCTGCTAACATCTCCTTCACAATCTTCTCAATCTCGTTCTTTTGATAATAAGGATATCGGTAAGGTCGAATATGAGGCGGTGATGCACCTTCTTGCAACCGAATAGCATGGTCTTGCTTGCGCTCAATAGGCAACCCTGTTGGGGCTTCAAAAACAGTCTGAAAGTTGTGCAAAATATCCTCTAAAATACGGTTGCTTGGTTCAGCCTCAACAACCAAAGAATGGACTGTCAAATGAGACAAAGAACTCAAACCAAACTCTACTAAATAACCCACATCATCCTCCTTCAACCATTTGAATAGCTGTTTGAGAGACACTATGTTTTTAGATAGAGAGGGGTCACCCACCCATGACACCTGTTGATCACCGAGAGTGAAAGACATGGTGAGATGAGAATAATTGGTGGAGACATCCCCTAACTTTTGTAACCAAGTAACTCCTAAAATAAGATCAGAACTTCCCAAGTCAAGAACATGGAAGGACTCACACATTTCCAACCCCTGGACAGAGAACTGGACGTCACGGCAGACCCTTGCCCGTCCACAAACACCCCATTACCAACTTGCACTGAAAAACGAGATGTGGAATCCACCGGTAATTTTAATAATTTCACGACATCCGCGGAGATAAAATTATGGGAAGCTCCATTATCCACCATGATAATTATCTCGACACCGTCAAGACTGCCACGAATTTTGAAAGTACTCGGCCGTGTGTAAATTCCCACTATAGATTGTAGAGAGAGTTCCATATTGGTCAATTTGCCCGAGTCCTCCTGTCCTTGGTCGTCCCCAGGGACACTCTCCGAGGCATCCACAAATTCGTCCTCATCTTCAGTCACTATTAACAAGCTAAGGTTCCGCTGGTTAGCTTGTTTGCATTGATGTCCCGGCCTATATTTTTCGTCACATCGGAAACAAAGACCTTGATCCCGGCGACGCTGGACATCTTGATCAGATAAATGACGGAAACTATCCTTTCTCAAGGTAAATTCCCCTGATCGAGAAGATGCGATACTGGATGGGGGACGAGATCCAACCGAACGGCGAATGTCCGGTGGCCTAGAGAGGCTGCTGGGAAATGGAGGAGAGGATTTGTATGCTGGTGTCAGAGAAGTGGACAACACTGGTGGTTTAGAGCTAGGATCCAACACCCACATTCGTTTCTCGATGCGCTGAGAGAGATCCATGAGGTCATATAAAGTGAGAGGTTGGCGTTCCACCAATTCAGCCCGAATAGGATCTTTCACACCATTCAAAAATAATCCATACAACATTTCATCGCTAACATCAGGTACTGTGGCTGCCTTGCGTTCAAACCGATCTCGAAAATCAGCAATGGTTGTTTCCTGGCGTAATGCAGCAAGTTCAGCATGTTTGCTGGTGACATCCGTAGAGGCATATCTGATAGCAACCTCAGATTTAAAAACCTGCCAAGTAGTGAGGGGACGACGAGCCTCCATCCATTGATACCACCCCAAAGCACGGCCCTCCAAACACACAATCGCAACCGCCAATTTGTCGTCATCAGGGACTGCGTTCACAGTGAAATAACGCTCCAAACGAAATAGCCAACCCGAAACATCATCGCCGGAAAAAATGGGAAGTTCCAGCCGGCGACGTGTAAAATCCCAATCTGAAAAAGAGGACCCAAAAGACCCTGTGGTGCGCGTACAAGTAGCAGGATCTGGGGAGGGCAAGTCGAAAACAGCACGAGAACTCATCGCTACAGACGCCGGAACCTCTGGGTCTTTACCGCGGTCAGGAAGAATGCGGGCATTCCGCGGAAGAGATAATTCACGTAGACAGGCTTGGAGCTCAGATAAACAGCCTTCGATCTTGTCCATCTTTGACAAGGTGCCCTCAATATTGTCCAGCTTAGTCTGGAAGGAGCCCAGGCTAGCCGAAATATGGCCGACCTCTGTTTGAAGGGAGGCCACATCGCGTTCCAACTCAGTGGCGCGATTCTCCAGAGCGTCTGTTTTAGTAACCATAGCAGAACAACGGGGAAGCAGGAGTGATGGCTTCGATACCTTGATAAGAACCGATTAGTCTCCAATAGATATATTCACAAATACTAGCAGGAAAATTAACACAGCAACCAGATTTCACTGTAATACTCACTAGATCTATTACAACTTGCTAAAGAAACGACAAATCACGCTAACAAAGATAGTAGCAACTTCGAGGGTGCTAAGGCCTCCAAAACACACTTCTCCGTAATTGTCTTCCCCCTCTTCCGAATGATCCCTCCCAACATAAACCCTATCCCCCTTCATTCAGACCCTTCGATCACATAACAAAGAGTGGTTCAGATCGGTTCCCTCGAATCCAGCACTTCTCCAACTCTGGGCTTGGGCTTCTTTCTTTCATACTGAATAGATATGGGCCTGCGTTTATCAATGTCTAATGCTTCCGTTTTCTGAGTCACTTGGATCTGTCTTATAATAATCTGTCTGGATAAATTCCATTTAGCACTCAACTCCAGAGCCTTGATGCTTCTGGTTATTGTCGGCAATGCACCCTGTGGACTTCCACTTGAAATAAATTGCAGCATGAGCAGAATCCCGCGATACACTGGCAGACACAGGAAATGAAAAAGAAGGTGGTGGTGGAGTTGAAGTTGATGTTGGTGTGTTTTATCTGAGCATGGTGATTGGATTTGTTTTTGCTTTCATTAGCTTTTGTGGTTGTACGACAATTCCTGGAGATATGCCTACTTTCAGTTTTTGGATCATATATGGCTCACAGTCCGTGTTGGTTTCCTTGCTTGTCTCTAGATGTTGGGCAGTTGTGAAATCTGTGCTTCAGTCTCTTTTTATTCCAATTCTGGAAAAGGGTAGGGAGGGTTGGTATTCCAGTTACCATTGAATGGGAATAATATCATTGTTCATCAAGTTTAATTAATTAAAGTTCTATCAGTTCGGTTGTGGAGGAGTAAGAAAGGTTTTTGAATAAATTTCATGGCATAAAATATGAACATGGCCATAGCACAATTTACCACTTGACAATAACATAGTTGGTTCTCTCACTATTAGACGCGTGCAATAACCTAATTGGTTATCTCGCTATTAGACATGTGTAACAGTGCAAGCAATGACATTGGGGATTCGCTGGGGTATTTCCCAGTGGAACCCGTACCGCGGGCTTGCCCCACTGGTGAGGCTTATGCGCATGGACTTCTGCTCAGTCTTACCTGTTGCCAGGGTGGTGCGCGTTAGTTTGACCGCCCGAGTTTAGGCCCACTCAGCTATCCGAAGGGCATGCCGGATCGGATTGTTCTTGGTTAAAAAAAAAGACATGTAGAGAAGTATATGGATAATATTACATCGAATTAAACTACATTGTTTAGTACAACAAAAAAAAACACCATTCAATCAGAGCAATTTGAAAAAAGGGGGAGATACAAAAAATAAATAAACCATTCTCACATATGTAATTGTAAAGCAATGCAGGATACCCAGCCTAGGCACAACTTCCACGCCTAAAGTGCTCTACCCTTTACAATGTCAATGCTCATCTCACTTGGATCCGTGGCTTGCAATTCGACTTGAATCCCATCCAGTTCCCTCTTGAACCTATCTTTGGAGCTCGCATACACCATCTTACTTCTCACCTTTGCTGTATCAGGTGACCTGCAAACGCTCGAGAAAAATTACGACGATGCATAGATTATATGGAGACTGTTTTCGGGATTTGAACCTGAAGAAAAATTGTTTTATTTACCATGCAATGAAGAAGATTTTGCTCTTCTGGCAATTCTCAGCAGTGATGAAATCAAAATCAAAAACAGCGTAGCGGCACTCATCGGCAGGTAGAGATCCTGTGAAAGCCTCGTAACTTTCATCGGGGCTACCGAGTTTCTCTATCACCACTTGTTGCGCCTCGATCTTGAAGATAATATACCGGAAATTCCTCTTTGCTTTTAGCTCCAAGAACCTCAGCTTACAGTCGTCGTGCACAGCCATTCCAGATGCCGCGTTCGCCTACTCACAAAATCAATTTTGATTTTCATATCAAATGGAGTTGCTTCAAGCAATTCATTCCCAACAGTTTCTTACAATATCAAAGCACAAAACCAGACATGTAATCTTATATATGAAACTTAACATTGAAATACGATCATTAACATAATCTGCATCATCGAGTCCTTGTCCGAAACTAAAATCATACCGACAAGAATATTGAAAATGAAAGAACAAGAGAGATGCATACCATGTTGTTCTGTGATAAGAGAGATGACCTTGTGTGAGAGAAAAGAAGGGAAAAAAAAATGAAAGACAGAAATGGGATGCAGGAGAGATAACAGAGATCCTCAATTTTGGGAAGGGATATTGAAGGTGAGAGAAGTGCGATGAATAAGAGAATTTTGAGGACCAAAACTAGGGCTGACAATTTTCTATGCTTCCAAGGCTCATCATGTCCACCACAACAGTTTCCCACTATTTTATCAAATTAGAAGGAAAAAAAAAACAGTTAAAACTGTTTAATTAAATATAAAAACTCAATTGACAAGAAATATTATAGGCAAAATTGGGACTGGTGACCCTTCTCACATTACATTAATTATATCAATCCAAATAAATCCATAATGAAATTAAAAAAAAAAAAAAAAAAAAAGATTACCCCAACCTTGTGAGATTTTCCATCATCAAAATGGGAAAGAGAGAATTTCCTGTGGCAAAACATACTCTCAAATGAGCACCAATCTTACAAGTTACATCAGATGACAATTCTAACCAACAAAATTCACTACTTTCGGCCCCTTTATCTTCTTTGATTTTGTATTAACATCTCCCAAATCGGAACTCGGAACATCTGCCGATTCTGAAGCCTTCTCTTTGTTACCACCAGTTGTTCCAACGGTCAGAAAGTCATCCTCAAGATCATCCCCACTTACAAACTTTGTCACTTTTGGCCGTCCTCCATATTCAGTCACTGAAATCAGCAGAAAGATAATACGAAAGTAAATCATCACATGGTATTCAGCAGAAGGAAAGCATGGAGCTTCCAGAAAAACTCATAGTAGTTGAAAACCGTTTGTAAGCCTAAAGTTTAATACAGGCAAATATTTTTTAGCAACAGTAAGGGAACGAAGATCTTACTATATCTCTTAACCCTGTGAGAAGGTTTTTTTTTATTCAATGATCGAATGTTCAAGTGCTCTGGTTCCACCACACAAGCGAAAATGATTTTTTTCATCTTGCCTAACAAATCTGTCAACTTTTCAAAACTTGTCAAGATACATCAGACCATTGGGCATTAACTAGGGAAACCACACGTAAACCAAAATGAACACATCTTCTCCCCAGAAGTTTTGTACTGCTGACCAGTCTTCCAATCTCATCCGCGGAGCCATCCTTTTATATGTGAACCTTCTTATCTATTCAAAATGCATAAAATATATAGCAATCAATCAGCACCTGGCGGGAAGACCAGTGCATAGTTTTTTCGGGGGATCTAGTTGAAAGACTGGATAGTGGCCTCATGAATGGAGAGAATTAGAGGTTATTGGAGAACAAAACTCATCTCTCATGTTAGTTAGCACCAAGGTGGATGATTGGAACGAGGAGATGGATGCAATCTAAAGAAGTACAGACTACAGATATTTAGGTCCTAAATCTTCTTACGTGAAACTTTTCATCAATTAAAATGCAATAACTTTTACATCCCAAATAGTGGATAAACTAGAATACAGGTAGTAAATAACTTGGTCAACTTACATGAATTATAATTCCCATAGTTCCCCTTATAAGCAGCAGCAGAATCTCTGCTCCCTTTATTAGGACAATCTCTGGCCAGATGTGTTATGCCGCCACATATCTTACAGCAACCACCCTAGAGAAAATACAACTTTCACCATGTCAGATCCCCCATAGAAACGAAACACAAGAAAAAGCAACAATATTTCAAACACGTAGCTGCACACACTTCCCCTGTCCCCGAGAATAATAATATAATACAATAAATTGAAGTGAATCAAAAACAAAGATAAAAACTAAAATTTAATATATACCTTTGGATAGATTCCATGGGTGTTACGAGGACAATTCTTGCTCAAGTGTCCACGTTCATTACAAATAAAGCAGCTGGCAAACTTAGTTCCCCCTACATAACCCAAAAATAAATGTTCAGAGAAAAAAAACAAGAAAAGCATGATTCATTACAATGAATGAGGGAGTGCTCGAGCCAAACGGATAACTCCATACGACCAAAAAATGTTTCTAAATCATCAAGGGCTGCATTTCAATTCTTCATTCCATCCACCGACAAGAAATCAATTAAATTATCTTGAGTGCCGAAAGAAACTAAGCACATGATACGCTCCAATACAGCACTATCTACATTGAAACAGTGTACTCTAAAATAGTTTACCATCTTGAAGGGGTTGAGGGCATTTTGCAAGAGAGTGCCCACTTTCCCCACAATTATAACACAACAAGTTGTCCACAGCATCGTCACTCTTGTTCGGGCAATTTTTCAAACTATGTCCGCGTCTTCGACAAACTAAACATATCTGCAGCAACAAAAAAATACACACATTAGCTCCAACAAGAATTGAATCTACATAAGAGCTCCTATACTTCAATTCCACAACTTTTTAGATTCTTCAGTCAATTCATACCCTCCTAAAGGGGAGAAAGATCAAAATTTAACTGAAAATTAAATAAAGCGCCCATTGGACAACTCAACATGGAGTGGAAATTTCTATTGAGATAAAAGCAAACCTTATTCTTCTCCCACTCGGCCTTTTTAGGACAAAGTTTGGCAATATGGTCCTGGGCTTTACATATGAAGCAACTATCACCAGGTTTCATGCCGGGGACTCTAAGTGGGTGTTTTCCAAATCCTCTTTTGATGGGTTTGTTTGGGTCTTTGGATACTGCCTTCTTGCGCTTGAACTTGCTCTCTTTTTTCTTCTTCTTGCTTGGGTCTTTGGGCGGCGTGGGCTCTGGTTTCGGAAACAAATCCGGATGCTCCTCTCTGTATCGCTTGCGAGCCTGTCTCTGCTTCTGGCTCACCATCTCGCCGGGAACCTAACCTATGAACAATTTGTTGATTAGACTGCACTGAAGCAAGAGATCGAAGGGTTTAAGGGTTTGTGGAGAACCGCGTTTGGCTCCGTTTTGGGAAATCGAATCGATTTTGTGTACTTGTGGCCCTACTTACCCTTTTCCTTTACATTTATATTTTTGAAAAAGTTTTTTATTTTGTAATTAGCTAATTAATTTTGTATTTCTTCTTAAAGACAATTTCTAGCTAATTAATACTAACTCGTCTCTATGTAAAAATGAAAATTTTCATCGCATTACTAATACAAAATTTTTGATGTCTCTCCTTTGTTTCTATCTACATTTTCAAAATAAGTTTTTTAAATAAGATGAGGAGGACGAGCCTCTCTCGTCTCCTTTTTCCTCCCCAAATGTAGATTTATTCTCATATCTTTTTTTTGTGATGAATAAAGTTATGATCTAGGTTTTCTTCACTTAAAATCTAGATTTCATCTACTTTCGTAACATTAGGTTTAATGTTTGCTCTCATGAAATGCAATGCTAGGAATTCAATCCCTTTTTAAAAAAAAATTTAATTTTCATCAATTTCGTTATCAAAAAAGAGGTTTTCTTTTTTTGGGTTCTAAAAAACATGATTTCGAAAGAACGGAAGCATCCATGAATTTCACTCGAAATCTTAGCTATGAATTACTCTTTCATCATGACCAAAATTCCAAATGCAATGTTAAAAAAAAAAAAGCAATTCCAAAAGCAATATTGTTTTCAATCTTGGTTTGTTATGGGCCCCAGTAACATCATCGTACTTTGGGCCAACAAGACAGCCCATCAGTCTGTGAATATAACTTGGGCCACACTGCAATATTGATTTCAGCAGGCTTGCGCATTAGTTTAGGCCCAAATTACATGAACATATCCTGGGCCAAGAAGGCAAGAACGCGGCCTCTCATTATGCTGATTGTCAGATTTGAAATTTATTTTTGAGGACTCTGGAGTAGCTTTCAAAATAACAAAAATAAGCTTGGCAATGGCATCAATCATATTCTTTTTTTTTAATATTTTTATGATGATAATTGACTTTGCTGGGACTTGGGTCATCTAAATAAAGCTATTTTTGTTTTATTTCTGGTATCATACTACACGCAAATGACAGGAGTATATATATTTATATAGGCCACAGCCACAACATTTGGTAAGATAAAAATAAAAAAAGATGCAAAATCTTCCTAATCAGTAATCACACTGGAGCAACACATTATTAATTGGACCAGAGACACACGTCCAAGCCCATGGCCTTCATGCATAAAGCACTCAAGCCCGGCCCATAAATCGGTGCCACTTCCTTATTATATATGCTTACAAATTCTATAGATAGTCCTACTCACACACACACGCACACGCACACGCACATGTTTCTTTCTTTTTGCCTTCCCCAGCAAGAATTACTAATAAGGCGCCAGCGCCGGAGCAACCGTGTACTTCTCAGTGTAAATAGGTCCTGGAGCAGTCGTGAACTTTCCATGGTGGATTGGTCCCGGCGCAACGTGACCGGAGCTTTGGATTTCGACCATTCCTCTACGCACATTTCCTCCTTGTTGTGCCTCGCATAATTTTGGAAGGAACACACCTACCACGACAATCAATATCAAATTAGAAGTGTTGAGAATTTCGCTTATTTGGTCATAAATCTGAATATAGATTTTGGATGTAAAGATTGCAAGTACCTTCTCCAGCAGCAAGGTTGAAGTAGAGATCAACAACGTTAGGGCAGCTGTCATAGCACTGTGGGGAGCATAGCTTTTGTGTGAAGCGAGATTCGAGCAGAGAGTCCGATGAGATTCCGAGTACTTTTCGGTCAAGACCACATGCTTTAAGGCACTGGTCAGTCTCAATCCAATTCCTTAACCTGTCAGTAGGGGTGTTAAAAAAATTTTGGTAGAAATTGAATCGTCCGATTGATAGATTATTTTAAATAACCGAAAAAACCCGCCAATAATTGACTGATTAATGTTAATTTATGTTTAAAAAAAAACGACATTAACCGACTATTTATACCCATACCTGTCAGCCTCGATTTCTGATGTGCGGCATGTGTATGCCTCCTCTCCGCTCCTCTTCACTTGCTTCTCCAGCACGCACCTCTTGCCCGTAGACGATATCGCGTAAGCGCATGTGTCTTGGTCTAGATTCTCACATGTTATTTCTCCTGCAAAATCCAACAATCCAAATGAAGAATGTTAATTATTAATCTTCAATTGGTAATAAAAATGGCATTGAGGTTTCAGTATTACAATTACCTAGAGTGCCCTGGACACAAAGGAGAAGTGCAAGAGCCAGGATGGCGAGGGCCTTCAAACCAAAATCAGAAGCCATGGGGACAAGTTGTAGTGAAGAAGAGGAGAGTTAGTTGTGATTTACAAGGAATGTAGTTGTGGAGATTCATGTATGTGCAGGGGGGCTATTTATAGTTGCTTCAATACGCAGAGAGTATTGAGAAGAGTAGGAACTTTCAATGGGAAAATGGACAGGAACCATACTTTGGACTGAATTGAAACAAGTCAGTCATTGGAACAAATTGACCGCTTGAAAGTTGAAAGGAGCGTGGCCGGGGGCTTATGTTTACAGGATCAAAGTGTGTTTACCAGTCAAACACGTGCCACTATCAATGGCGAGGGTATGGCGCCTTCTGTTGCATCATGTATGCCACATCATCTCAAACACATCAATAAATATTGCCCGCACGAATTTGTTCTATACTTCTATTAGAAGACCGTCTCCATAGTACATAGGTACGGAAAATGATTTGTTGTGTGAGAGTCGTTAAGAGTCCCACATCGAAAAGATATGGATTCCTATCTAACTTATAAGTGGTGCTCAACCCTCAAACATTTTAGTGTCAAACACTCTAAGGTCTTTTTAGAGACAAAACCTATATAGACCTTTGACCCAATGTGAGACAATACCTAAAGTGTTGTTGGACCTATTTTTATACCACTCGATTGGGTTATATCAATCCGACGTGATTTCATAATACAATGGTGTAGAATAATGATCGACTTTTCTACCCCGTCATTCACGGAGCAAATTTGAAACTGATCTTTTGTCTCAACTTAAGACGACGGGCTGGTAGTTTGTTATACTAGCCGACCTGACTTTTGTTTGGATTTTTGAAAATTCCAAACTTTGGCAGCTCCCATGAAAATGGAGAGAAAGTTGGAGATCATGTCCTTAATTTAAATAATAAAAAAAAAAGCGCTATATATTTCTCTCTCTACTATGGTTCGGGCTAAACAAATCTCCCTACTTTGTGTATGGCTTGCATTAATAAAGTTACTGCAGGCCTCCTTAATCCCCAAATTCAGATTAGTTATAAGTATCAAGTTAGGAGTGTCAAAATTGTGTCCGGTTCGGATGACTAAATTTATCCGACCTAAATTAAATTAAGTTTGAATATATGTTATATGTCTGAAATTCGGATTTAAACATAAAGTTTTTATCCGATTTAAAATCATGTCAAAGCCCAAACACAGAAATTTTATTTGATTTACTTATTCGAACCCTGACCTAGATTAGGTTATTATCCAATTTATTTGTTTGAATTTAAACCAATACAGGTTAGAATCTAGATATATAAATATTTTGTAAACACGTGCTTTTGTCCAACCTAAAACACTCTCGACACCGATTTTTTCCCATCCCTATATCAAATTACGTGCTCGTAGAATGTGACAAATCATTGGACCAAAGTAATAAAGAAGGGAAAAAAAAAACAAACAAATAATAGTTTGGAATCTATTTTGTAAGTAATTGTGGTCAAGTTTTTGTCTTGATAGCTTGTGCGTATACCCAAGTCTAAAATATCTCGGGGCTGCACCATCGGGTATTGGGCTCCGTGCATAAAGGCCGTTTGAGAAACGTTTCAGGCTTTCAGCCCATTTCATGTTTATTGTGCTGCCTTGGATGTGACCCAGACTGGTACTCGACGTCAGAGGCCCAACAAAGTTTAATTGGTCCTCTGGATAACATACATAGAGTCGATGTCTTTGTTTGATTTCTATTTTTAATTTCTTTTATTGCTGTTGAGAAAGCGAAAGAGCTAGCTAGCTCTAGGGCTGTTATTGGTATGGTAAATTATCCATTGGTATACCATTACCGATCAATTGGTTACCGAAAATAACAGAAGATTGGTATACCGTTACCAATTGTTCGGTACGGTAAATTTACCGATGATTTCGGTAACGGTAACGGTAAGCAAAGTTCAAAACCGGTAAATTTCCCGATTACCGACATATATATTAAATATATATTAATATTATTTTTAGTTTTAGTTTTATTTAATTATGACCATTAGATTGATCTAATTTAATCTAGACCATTTATTATTTTTAGGGTTATCATTTATATATCACTCGTAGCAATTTCATTAACTTTAAAGCAGCGTTTGCTACATAACAAAATGCTTTGTTGGTATTGATTACATGCTTTTCTTCTCCATTTCCATTATGGTCTTTTATCTTTATTTATCTTGTTTCTTCTAGCTTTCATGCTATGGAGTTTAAAACACTTCGGATACTAAAAATATTAGAAATTAATGAAATGAAAGATTTTCCGTTATAGATTGTTGGAATAATGTTATGTGAATTCTCCTTTCTTTTTTTCTCCGATTGATAGGTATTTTCTCTTATTCACATGTAGCACAATGATCCTTCTCATTAATCTATTACTTTTATTATTGGTATTGTAGGCAAGATGAAAGTGTTGTACTTTCATACAATGACTATTAAACACAATACTACTTGATGTATTTTTTTTTCTTTCTCTTTTTTAAATAAGTTTAAGAATTGGTAAATTTACCAATTACCGACTTACCATTACCGATCGATCGGTATACCGACCATCGGTATACCGACTCTTCCGGTAACGGTAACGGTAACATTTTTTGAGTTACCGAAAGAATTGGTATGGTAACGGTATTCTGTGTTTGGTAACGGTAACCGTACCAATAACAGCCCTAGCTAGCTCCATTATCTGGGATACGAATCTAATTGATATCTGGTGCAACCGTAAAGGCAAGGAGCGATTCCTCCTTTTTTCCTTGGGGGAGATTCCCATTCAAGAGTGATTGTTGTGTTGTGCAAAAATCAACTTACAGACCATGCACATAAGGGATTGATTAAATCAATAATAAATCCAAGCTAGAACAATTGTAGAGAACTTCAAAGCAGTAAAAAGAACACAAAATTTACATTGTTAGGCCAGAGTCTACTTCGACAGACAATAGAGATCAAGTATTCCACTATTTTCGAGAACATTCTAAGAGGAGAAAACACTTACATGAGACAATCGGAACCCATGAGCTGTTCTCTCGCTCATCTTTGTGATCCCTCACTCCCCCTCTCTCTCTCTATCTATAAAGTATTTCCCTTAATTAATAAGGAGAGATTGAAGTCATAAAAGACAATCGAGATTCCAAGAGCTATTCTCTCGCCTACCTCTTGGTTCCCCTCGCCCTCTCTCAGAGATCTCACTTGTTTCTCTCTAAAACGGTGCTCCTCTCAAGTTTTATGCTAATCTCTAAAACCCTACAAATAAAAACCTATTTATGAAGTCTGTCCATATAACATAACAGATATGCGCCTCCTATCCAGAGACCTTGAGGCATGTCCAGACAAGTCTTACATCCTCGAGCAGTTTGAAGAGTAGGAGGACTCTACTCCAAATGCACACTTGCTTGCTGTCTAGACAGCATAAAGGCCGACTATCCCGACAGCATCACAAATTTGAGCCAAACTCCACATCTTGATGTTCTGCTAGGTTAGGTGTAGTGAGAGCCAAACTCCACATCGTGCACATGTTTAGTGAATACTGATTTAGGTACTGTCTGCTACTGTTTATGATCAAAACATCAAAGAGTGTGACAAAATGCATGCCTCAATCTTTTCATCAAGATCAGATACTTGGAAAATCAAATGAAAATGATCTAAATATAAAATTTCTTATCAGGAAACGAGGCTATCCAAAAGATAAAATGATTCGATTTCAAAATCAAAGTTACACTTTTTTTTTTTGTTACTAAGAATGACATCATACAAACTTTCCTTTTAAACATTCGATATGGAACTAAATTCGGGCACTCAGTCTCGTGCACAGAAGTTTCACACATAATAATAATGTAAAATTACACTATATTGTTATGATAGAGCAAATTTGTTTCAAGGTTGCATACTGATTATGATATGTCAATCTATATCGAACATATGTAGGTAATATGTTGAAGGGATGGAGGAACCACCATTAGGTGTCACAGAAAAATCTCTTTATGGCTGCCTGAATATCAGCTAGATAGCTAGTTATTATCTGTATTCATACTGAATTAGGAAACATATATGTATATACACAAACCAACAACATTACAAGAATCCATATGCTGAGACCAGATTTGACCATCTCTAAAAAGGCTAAACTAGTGCATGGATAATTTGAGAGAGATAATATTGGAAGTAATTAAGTTATTACTTATTGCTAGCAAATATAGCTTATTTCATAACTCTTAATGGGACCCATCTCAAATTATGTATAAGTTTAGAATAAATTGAATTCAAAACTAGGGTTTAAAACATTAAATTATTACAGGCAACACAAATACAATATTTCATTCAAGAAAGTGGCAGGATAATATATGCAAAGCTAATGGAGATGCTAAAGATGATGAAGTGCAATTCTTAGTCATCTTTCCAGCATCTATGGTGTTGATGATATATTTATGCAAACAATCTCTTTTTACAAATAGAATCATGTTTGGATTTGGTGTGTCAATCATATCTTGTGATTTTTTTATAAAAAGGGGGGATTATGCTAACATTATGAAAGAAAAAAGTAATTCATAACCAGCAAGAGTGATAAATATATGCATACATATAATTATCAACCAAAGCAACAAGTATACATGAAAATTTGTAATTGTATGTTCATCAGTTAAATGCAAACACAGTAAAAATATGAAGAAGAAAAAAAAAACAATTTACAGCTTGCTAGGCGCTAGCACATACTAGGCACAAAATATCAAATAAACATCAAAACAAGATGCAATTAATTAATAGTAAAAAAAGTTAATTGTAAATAGATAGTTTACTCAATTACTTGAAATGCGTTTGGATAACATCCTTTAATTTTCGATTGGGCAAAAGCTTTTCATTTTTAAAAAAAAAATTCTGACCTTCTCGAACTCTGTCTGTAACTCACTATGGACTCGGGAAACAACGAGTGTACCTTTGTCTCCAGTGGAAGTAATTGTGCATATATAAAACCATACGCCTGTACCTGTAAAATACGAAATACTATTCTACAAATCTAGATCTTCATTTATTTTCATGGTTAATTAAAGTCGGAGATCGATCTTGCATGCCTGCCCATACCCTCCGATATATATATGATTGAAATTCATATATAAATATAAAAGAGAAGATGTATATATATATATAGGAGATCCATTAAGTAGCTTACCTCAAACGTCAGTTTGATCATTTAGAGCTACTGATGGAAAATTCCAAAGGGATCGCATGATCCAATTGACGAACAAATTAATTTAACATTAATGGATCAATGCGATCCCTTTGGAACTCTCCACCTTGCACTAAGAAGCTAGGCTAACAGTACTCTGCAAATCAATCAAATTCTCGCCTTCAGAACTGCCGGACCAAATGATAATCCAGACAACTTTGTTGATTTTATAGAAGAAGGAGAAGGAGCAGGAGGAGGAGGAGGATGATGAGAAAGGGTTGATTTACTTGTGGCAGCTGTAACACCTTATCATGAGTGCACGCTTTTGCTGTGATTCAAGTTAGGCAGAGTCGTACACACAACTTCTCCTCCTTATCCTTCAGTGTGAAATTACCAACCAACATTGAATTTTCTAAAAGTCTGATTCCGAATAAAGGGCAAAATGGTAATTTTATATACGGGATTATATCTTATTATGGGGTTTTGATTTAATACACAATGTCCAGTGTTGTTGTCAAACACAGCTAATGTTGCTTGGGAGGCAGAGAGCATCCCCATATGTCCATATGAGAAAATGACTTATATTCGCTTTCAATTCTTATCTCTTCTTCTCTTTAGTTAATTATAAAAGCTTTTAATGATATCCTCATAATTTTACATCCCATCAAATGGTGTACCATGTAATGTCGATCGATCCTAGGCCAAAACACGTGAGGTGTACGGTGAATACAGATTGGAAACAATAATGCTTCTTGTGATAGCTACGTTTTACTGCTTCAATTGTTCAAAATAAGGACGTGCTTGCTGTATATGAGGGGCCTGTTTAGGAAACAGTCAAGTCTACCCGGTTAATTTGGTTAATTGTGCAAGTAGTGGTTATATCTCTAGACTTAGGGTGTAAAGAATATCACTCGAGGTAGGGAGTTTGATTTTAAGTCAACGCCACTATTTTCAAGTGGTTTGCAATGAGTCTCTGCCCAATTAGCATGTCAGGCGAGTCAACGTGTTTCTATCCCGGTCTGTGTTTAATTATGCATATACGTAGAGGCAGGGGCGAAGCCATGTAGTCGAGGGTATATGCTCTTGCCTACACTCAATTTTTACAAACCTACCTAGGGGTATTCAAGTAATTTCATAATTTGGCCTATACTCCAAGTGGGAGAGGCATGAATCAGGAGTATACACTTGCAAGGAGTGGTAATACAAGTTGGGGATCTCACTATCGCTCTATAGTGAGTTTGTTTACCACGTATGGACTTGTACTTGACGCGACACATGACAGTGGTAATGATCCACACCATAGAAAGAGAAGTGCGTGACTTAATAGTTGCAATGGAATCTTTTGAATTTGTGTTTAATTTGCTTCTAATGAAATCAATGTTGTCTATCAATGATGAATTGTCCCTTATATTCTGTGATGTTTTTATATTTCACTTTAATTTTGTTATATAATCAATGAGAAATTAATTAATTTTCAATAAATAACCCTAAAAAATTTTTGAAAGCATTGCCCTCTGAATCCTTGCCAACTTTTCGCCACCCACACAAAAATTTCTGACTCTACTTCTAGATATAGGGTGAACGTTGCATGCATGTGCAGTTTTCATGTCAACATTAAAGCATATAGTCTCTCTATTATATAAATGACGGATAGTAGTACTGACATCTCTGTTCACATGTATATATACATGCTCTGATACATATGTCCATGGAAAATCCATACATTATCATCATAAGTATATATGTATGTACGCCATGGTTTTCTGTCATGTGATGTGGTGGGAGTGATGTCGAAATCAACCAATGACCATATAGTATTGGACGCAGGTTACAACCCAAACTGCACCCACGATCTCGTCGCGATGCGCTTTCATCTGTTTGTCCCCTCGATTCGGTACTCGTGGGGTCATTCTGTTCTCCATCTATTCAGACACCATCCACTTCATCAATTACAAGGAATATGTATTGATATTTATAGGCGGACCCATTGTGATTTCATCCCAATGAAATTATGTAAAATATATCGCATGTATTGGACAAAATGTATCAGGCCGTCGATTAATGAGAGGTGGTTTAGTTGACAATCGATTGAGTTAAACATTTGTGTTCAAAGTTCGCTTTCAACCGTAAACATATCTCTTTGCGGTATTTAAAAAAATACCTGGCCCTTGAAAAAATTACATGCTGAAATGATGTTATGATTTAATCAATGGTTGTTCAATTGTTTTACAAACAAATAACTTTATTGGTTAACCAGTCAAATATTGACTGGTTTAAACTGATATGGCAGTTGACCAATGATGTGGAATTTTAAAAAAAAAACATAACAAATTTAAAGCCTATAATATATGCGTTGCAAAGACACCTCTCCTCGTCTCTTTCTTCCTACTTTCCCTAATTCCCCTAATTCTCATCTTATTTTACTTTATTTTCTCACAACTTCTTTAACAATAAAACAAGATAAAAAGCTTCAAAATTGAAAGATTGCGTAGATCTCTGTCATCTTTTTCATCCTCATCTTCTTATTTGTTGGCGAAACTACACTATTTCTTTCTTTTATAAATAAGGCCCACAGAGTAGGTGTGGAGGATCGGACTTATGATATATTGTTCGGACTATGTATTGATGGGGGCAGTTGCCAATTGATTGCATCATTTTAATTTGCCATTAACATGGCCTTGTTGAGACCATTAGGTTGTGGTTTGGTCCGCGGAATCTAGTTTCCCGTGAATAAGAGTTATCATTTTGTCAAGGATTTGTATGTTTGGTTGGCGAAAACCTTAGAAATTTAGGATTCCTCCCAAAAGGAAGTATTGCTCACTTATTTTTAATTAAATACTTATGATGTCATTTTTCAAACACATAATTTCAACAATATTCCACAATTAGGGCTCACCATTTGGCCCGCGGGCCAAAGCCCGGCCCGGTCTGAAAGTAGACCGGGCCTGGGCTCCATTTTTTGGGCCGGGCCCGGCCCGAAGCCCAATACCTCGGGCCAATTTTGGCCCGACCCAAGCCCGACATTATTTATATATATATATATATATATATATATATATAATATGTATATATATATATATATACACACACATACATATATATATATACATACACAGACAGTGCACACTGTCTGTGTATTTGTATATATATATACATATGCAGACAGTGCATGCACTGTCTGCATATATATACATACATATATATATATGTAATATATATGTATATATAATATATAATATATATGTGTATATAATATATAATATATATGTGTATGTAAATATATATTATTGCAATGTATGTGTATGTATATATATATATATATTATACACCCCAAAACCCTAAACCCCAAAACTCTAAAGGCCCTAAACCCTAAACCCTTAACCCTAAATGCCCTAAGCTCTAAATATCTTAAATCCTAAACCCTAAACCTAAGCACTAAGCCTAAAGCTATAATATGACCATCTTCTCATAAATGTTGATAAAATCTTAAAATCCTAAGATTTTATAAAATAAGTGTAAAATTAAACTATTTAAAACTATAGATGTGTATAATATAAAATTTAAAATCAATACTCATTAAGTAAAACTAAAATTATTTAATTGTGTTAAAAATATAACAGGTGGTATGTAGAGATAATAATTTAATTAGTTGACAAGTATAACATGAAAGTGGCTTTGGCTTGTTGGTTAGTTCAATACTCCCCTATCTAAAAGTCTTGAGTTCGAATCATCCTTAGTCCGAGCTTTATGGGCCGGGCCGGGCCTGGGCCTCATATTCTCAGTTTGGCCCCGCCCGAGCCCGGCCCGAGACCCGAAGAACTAAACCGGGCCAGGGCCTGCGCCCAAAAAAGCCGGGCCGACCCGATGTCGAGCCCTATCCACAATTATGTGTTTTAAATATGTCATTTTTATAATATTTTATTTTTCATCGATTACATTTGATCACATAATACTAAATTGTTATTTTTAATTTAAATCTATCATACAATGTGAGATAATTGTGATTTTTATTCTAACTAAACATGGCCAATTAAATCAATGACATCAAGAAAGTAATATAATAAGGTATCGTTTGGGAGTGTCCGACGACATCCATCTTCGTGTTTTTATGGTTTTTTTTTAATTCTCTTGATTGTATTTATGGCATCATCTTTTCATTCTCATATCTAAATCCGTGAATTAAACAAGACATACAGTATAATTGTAGAAAAGTTAGAGAACTGCTCAGATATTGGAATCCGGATACATTTGATTTCTAGTCTTCATGACCATGCAAACCATGGTAGATTGGTGTCGGGTGATGGAATTACTTTCTTGTATTTTTTTCAAATTTGTTAGTGATCACTGTGGAATAAACCATACATTTCAATGACAGCTGTTTATTTTTCCCCCATGACCAAAAAAAAAATATAAAAGATTATAACAAAAAGTAGGGCCCAACCGGGTTCGAACCGGTGACCTCTTGATCTGCAGTCAAATGCTCTACCACTGAGCTATGGACCCTATTATTGTTGTCGTTTTTCCAATACTTTATTTATTAATCTTTAATTTCAGAAAACCTAAAGCCCTTCCCTCTCTGCGACTTCCCGCCTCGTCCGCCCTCAGCCCCTCAAGCTCTCTCCACGCAGACTGGCAGGAAAAATAAGAGCAAGCCAACGATGGTGGTGGCAGTGTGGCATCAACTACGCTGTCCATATCTTTACCACTCGCTTCGGCAATCTCGTCGCTGTATCTCTCTTATACTCGGTGTTTATATGTATACCTTGATATCATGATCTTTCATTTCCTCCTTTGATGTTTTGCAGAAATTGTGTGAAACACGGATCTCTCTCCCAAGCAAGTCAAGAACATCTTACTCGTCTTAATCCAACACAATTGCGTCTAAGCTTTCATTCTCGAGCAACCAGGTTCGCCAATATTTATTTTTACAAGAAGAAAAACAAATAGAGTGGCTAATCTTGTTTGTAATCTGATTGTTTTTGTTGATTTATTTGGTTGTAAATTTTTGTACCATACTCCAAACTCCAATCATCATATTGGAAATGCTAAATAAGTATTGGTGCCTGAAATTGGGATCTTAATTTGTATTGTTGGTCAGATTTAATATTCCATGATTTGCCGACAGATTGCAGTCTGGAATTGTCAAATTATTTAATAATATACTTGAATTCAAAATTAAATTATAATCAAGCTGAAACTGTCAAGACAAGATCATGAATTCTGGTTGATTTCTGTGTTTTGTTGTGTTTCTTTTTGTTGCTTGAAGATACCGAGGGGATCTCACGGTGAATATTTGTGGACAACTATATGTGTAGGTGGATTTGGTCCATTTGGAGATGGTCTGAGACTGATTACCCATTATATGGGATTGATTGATAACATCCTGCATCGCTTGAAGTTTTCCAAGTTCTTGATGGTTGTGTTCGAGGAACTTGACAAAGAAGTTAGTCTTTCCATCCCAGTTTGATTTTATTAAATTCTTATTCTTAATCGTTTTAGATTCCTTAAGTTCCTATACAAAAAACATGGAAGAGCTTCTCGAGGGTTTGCTGCAACATGGAGGGCTTTCACTGCAACAAATGCTTGACAGAGCCATGGATACTAAAAACGAGGCAAGCCGTGTGATTATTTGCTTCTGTATCATCTGACCTTTATATAGTTCTGAATTTAAACATTTCATTACTTTGGCAGGTTTTCTTTGGGAGTTTGAACTCTAATTTACTCAGGAATTAATTAAAAAAAAAAACTGGTGTCAATCAAAGATGTTCGATTGAAGTTTCTGAATAGAAACTCTATGGTTGTTGCAATGAGGAATAGGTAGAAGGCCAAGTGACTCTTTTCTTGCAGTATTTATTCTACAATTTACAACTTGCACATGTACCCGTCTAGCTGGCTTCGTGTTCCAAATTCTTTTTTAAATGTACATAACTTATGGGGGGAAAAGAGATAATGTACTTGAGCATTTGGCTTTATTTATCAGCCAAGAAAAAGGTTTTTATGGCCTTGCGGGAAGGGAAAGGAGCTTTATTTTCTTTCTGTTCATGAAGGAGGGTTAGGGCTCTATTGATTGAAGCTTTCAGCAAAGGGAAGTAACCAATTTACTGAAGTGATGCTTAAATAGTTTTTAGGGATGGAATCATCCAATAAATTCGTATAAAGTAGCATAATTATTCATTTTCAGCCTTTTCTAAGAGTGAGTTTGGGACAAGGCTTGGATGATGATGATGATGCCAAATTTATTCCATTCTGTTTTTTCTTTCTTTTTAAGGAAATGATATTGTCTGAATTCTATATGAGAAATACTTTGCAGACTTGTCACTGCCTGTTTTGTTGAATGCTGTCCTGACCCAGAACCAGTCCTCACAGAATCAACGCTGGAAGAAACTACTGCAAAAAAGAAGGGTGAAAAATCTGCTAAGGTAATTTCTGACTCATTTCAAAAATCAGGTGATGACTGCTTGGTTTTTCTTGTTTTTGTTAGGAATCAGAGTGAACCACTGGTAACTTATCCATTTGTGTTTGTGCAAACATGTTTCTGTATATTTCGATGAATATAATTTTTATTCTAGACAGAAGAAAGGTTATTATAATGGATCTAGTCAGTCTCAAAAGAACGAAATACTTGCTATAGTTTTGACATTATGCTTCATACGTACAGATAATGGCTTGTACTTTTCTGTTAATCAATTTAAAAAAGGATAAACTTGTGATTGTCTTCAAGTTGATTGTGACAACACTGGTGGAAAGGGGGTCGGGATTAAAGAGACGCCATTTCTTCCCTCTGCATGTTGGCAATATAGTGACTGCTGAAAGATAAAATCTTTGGGTGGGAAGAGATTCAGAATTATGCAGGGGAAAGCCTATGCCTTGAAATCTCTCCAGCGGGTTTATAAAACAAAGAAACCCAAATATTTTGTTTGATATGATCAGTAAACCTGACTGCCTAATGCCAATATACTAAGAATGCGCATCTCGTCTTTATTTAAGCTATTCATTGCCGGTTATGTTTACTGGCAGTTTTGATACTTGGCTTCGGGCTGACCAATATGCTCTTTTAGGCTGCTAACATTGAGAATTCAGATAACTTGTTTTATTTTTTTTGTTATTTTGAAGTCTTAGTAACTGCAACATCTGCTGCTTGTTATTCCAATTATTTCTCTCATACAGGACCTTGCTTTGTCCTTTACACAGTACCACCAGAAAATTGAAGAATCAAAATCCTTGGAACTGCGCTAGATTTTACTGAAATGGGCTGCAGAGGACAGATGGACCGGATGCATTCCTATAGTATTTTGCTTATGATCATTGTATGGAAATTTTCAGGTATCGACCCATCACGATGTATTTGTCTTAGGTTTTGGCCTCTTTAATAAAATTTCTTACGGCCAAACGAAGAATGTATACTGCAGTTCTCGTTGATGGATTGAAATTCGTCCTGTTGTGAAGTAAACTGTTACTTGAAAACGGTGGGAATTTGGTTCTGATCGTTGACTTGTGAACTTGTCCTGTTTTATTAATACTGACTGGCTGTGCCACCTTTTCAGAATGGAGAATACATTTGTTCCACTTCGACTCCATTGAAAGCAAAGAATTTCGATGCATAAATTCAAAACGGGTAGATTATTTCTATTACAAGTTCGACTACGTCACTGTATCTTAGCTAGTTAGCAATTAAGGAAAATTAACATGGTAAACCTCTGTCATGTCTGGATGATATAGCCCAAAATTCTGTTCGGTACCAGCAGCTTTTAGATCTTCATTGAAGATCGCGAACAAATAGGTCTCGACCGCATTGGCTCTCTTTGGTGTACCAGAAGAAGAAGAAGCCACTACGTCATTGACGTAAGTTTTTGCATTATCAACGGTTGCCAAGCTACCTCCGCCGCCGCTCGGCCATCCAGTCTCAGAAACAACGACGTTAAGGTTCTGTCCGCCAACATTAGCCAGCGCTGCGTATACAGTATCGATCATTGCCTCGAACAGGGTTTTGTATTGGGACGATCCATCGGTCACAACCACGGTTGTGCTATTCCCCAGAGCATATGACAGTGGAATATTAGAAGGATCGCCATCAATAGCAAAGTAAGGATACACATTCACAAAGAATGGACTATGTGTAGAGGCCAAGAATTGCACTATTGGGGCTAGAATACTAGCTGAGTCGTCGGCAAACGCCCCGCTCGAAGGAGGAAACGATTTTCCGATGATTTTGAAGTGAGTGACAGTACTAACCGGCACGGCAACATTAGCTGCTTTAAGTGCATTATTTAGGTTTTGCATGGCGGCTAGAACGTATTGTGCCATAGGCCCTGGTATGACTTCGTTACCTGCAGTTACATACCTAAGTTTCACTGCAGGGACATAAGGTAAAACATTAGTGCTAACCCATTGGGTTGCAAAGGACGAATCTTGAGCGAGTTGTTGCAAATCTTCATTTCTGACTCCAAGTACAACTTCTATGTTGGAGCCTCCAAGAGCTTTCAGAGCACCCGGGTTTGGATCGAAGAGCCGAACTTTCTCGATGTTTCTAGATTGTAACAAGGCCACGACTTTGTCTGGCGTTGGAAGGTTGTCACCGTTTAGTCCATAGTTCACTCCAATACCTTGTGCACCTTCATCATCAACCCAATAGAAACGTAAACATAAACATAAACATAAACATAAATAAATAAACAAATAATTCCAATATGTAGAGATTAATTAGCAGAGTAAATAATTCAAGTAAATATGCACACAAAGAAGATGGTGCGGCTGACCTATTTGAGTGCAACAGGAACACGACCTAATAGTGAAAAAGAGTAGGAGTGAAAAGAAAGCGAGTAGGAGTGAAAAGAAAGCCATATGAGCAAGAAATTAAGGTGCAAATACAATGGAGTTAGATGTTACACGTTGGGTCTAATTTATAGGTACAAATTTGTGTGTACATATATATATATATGGTATAAATTATTAGTCAATTTTAATTAATTATTTATTGAAATCCTAAATGGTAGCATGCAATAAAATCTAATTATTTATTGATTGAAATCCTAAATGGTAGTGATTTAGCATGCAAGTATGGAGATTCTTATTACGTGGGTCAAGCGTTATGATTCCAATTTCGTATTTAGCGCAAGTGTGTACTATGTTGTTGACTTGTCGTCATATAATTGATTATGGTTTTCGTTTCACATTATAGCTTTTTATGTAAAGATTTGTTCATATTCTGAAATAAATAAAATTAAGTAGACTAGGCATATATGACTACATGAGGATATGGATGTCAAAAATACCCATTCCTGTCGAGTACCCGCATAACCCGCCCCAACTCAGACGGGTATGTCCCGTTAATTAACGGGTTGGGTATGGGTACGAATTTTTTTATGGAGAAAATAAGCAGGGCGGGTACCGGTATGAGTTTGTCAAAATCTAACTCGCTCCATACTCGTCTATTATTAATTATGTATACATTATATATAATATTTATAACTTATTTATATATATATATTAGTTATAATAAAATATCTAATTTACAATCTTAAAAGTTTAGCTTACTCTATAATGTCTCAATTGTGCAACATATCATATTAGTTATAGGTATGCACTGTTCTCGAGTCACTTTATTTCAATTGATTATTTACGCCTATTCAAAAGCTTTCTTTTTGCATGTTACTTTAAAACTTTATTTGTCATAATCATAAGTTCAAATTTTTTTTTCAATTTATTAATTTTTATATTTACTGTTAAAGGTTGCGGGCCGGGTAATAGGAGGGATTACCCGCCCCGATGGGTATGGGGATGGGGTAAAGATTAAAATATCCAACCGATATTTTAGCGAGAACGGATAAAGATTTACCTAATGAGGACGGGTAAAGGGGTCCCCGACCCAAACCCGCTCCATTGACATCCCTACGTGAGGGCTAATTCTTTATGGAAAGAGTGATACGTGATTTTTTTATTTTTTTTAATGAGGAGGAATCCTGGGATTGATATATGATTATTGTACTTTAAAGGGTCAGTAGGCCGCATAAAACAACTTTCTCATTCCCTCAGAAAACCCCATGATTTATAAATCTTTTAAAATAAATTATCATTAGTAACAAAGTTTCTCTATTTTTAATGTGATTCTCGTGGGAAAGTAGTTGTTATTTGTTGATATATATAGAAAAATATTTTAAAATAAATTACCATTAGTAACAAAGATTCTCTATTTTTAATGTGATTCTCGTGGGAAAGTAGTTGTTATTTGTTGATATATATAGAAAAATATTTTAAAATAAATTACCATTAGTAACAAAGATTCTCTATTTTTAATGTGATTCTCGTGGAAAAGTAGTTGTTATTTGTTGATATATGTAACAAAAGATTTAAAGTATAAATATTTGAAACGTGACAACGTCGTTCAGCCTCCAATAAAATCTTCACACCAAGGAAAAGAGAGAGCACACTGTCCATGCACCACAAATTTTATGTAAAAGAACTCTCCAAATCGAAACATAATTGCATGGTTTTAGACTCTTTTTTATTCAGTGCTAATCTATCTAATTAGCCAAAATGTTTTCCTATTTTGTCAACCAAAAAGTTGACCACTGAGAACCTGTTTAATTAAAGAATCATAAATTTAGGTGTTCAAACCTATCAATTGGATTCGTTCATTCTCCAGTCAAACTAGTACTTGCTCTCCATCTCTATAAATATTACTGTAAATACTATCCATTATTCTTTTCTCGATCATATAACACAACAGAAAATCACAAAGTATTGCACACGAAAGAGAAACACCGTGGAGTTTCTCGAGCTATGTGAAACTCTTGTTTTACCTTGGCATATTAATTCATCTATTTGTCTTCTGGTTGTCTATATTGTTTTACTTCTGGATAACGTTATCGGAACCGACCTACGCAACGCCTATAATAGCCACTTCACATCAAACACCCACTTCAAGCCCCTTCACGGCTTCACCCATTATGGAGTTCCTAAAAGAGTCGCAGAAGTGTACTTTCCCAAGAATGACCGGACACTTGGGCCAGATATTGAACTTGCATCGGAGAGTTCACATTTCTCCAGTGTCGTTTGGACGATTTCAGGCTCTACATGTGTCAACTCCGATGACGAATGAATCCTCTCCACGTGGAAGACATTAACATATCCAACAAAGGTAGCGATTATTTGAGTCGATACGTGGCACAATCTAAGATCATGTGAAACTAAACTAAAAATCCAAATAGACGAGAGGTGCATTGCGATTCGCTGTCATTTACTTCGCAATCCAGCGGCAGCCCATCTACCTCACATTCTCCTCTCTCATTATGACATCTGTCAATGTTCTCCGATTCACTCATAAACCTCCAATTTTATATCCTTTGTACCCTTCGCTGGTTTTATAATTACATGTTATATCCTTCCATTGCCCTCCCCAGTTCTCCATATGTTGGAGAGGTAGGCTAAGCTTCACCCCCAAAGAAAAATCCATAACCCCACGTCTATGGAATTTGAACCCATGACTGTTGTATAGGCTAAAAATCATCTTCTTGACTTTGTCAACAAAATATGATTAAAGTCTAATAAGTTAAATTGACTAACATGCTCATGGCCTTATATTGTGCGTGCAGAGGCCCAACCCAATTGGAATTGGCCCACAATCCATTTCACATATAAAGATGAAATTCAATTACTAAATTTTAACTTCTTCATCATGACATGCATGTGCATCGGCCCATTGTCCCGTAGACAACTCACAAATCTCACATCACAACTTGGTTTGTACTCCTCGTCTCGACATCAAAAGTCTCTTCTATTTCGACTCAACTTCACTAACCAGTCAATCATAGGCTAATTTTAAGCTTCACACCTAATCCCCTCAATCAATTTGATCCTGTCTTATAGCCAACCTTGTAACTTGTGCCCACGTTCATTTTTGGTAGTAGGCCGTACTTTTGGATATCCCTTTTTCCCAACAATCATCGAGTCTCCTTTTTATCAGAGTCTATGATCCACTCTGTAAAACCTACCGCGGAACTTGCACCAGCCCCACCTAAGAGGGCAAGCAGGTGATTCCAAGATTCTACTTTACCAACTAATCATATCAGACTTACCAATAGTCACACACCTTCAACAAATTACCTTCCTTCTAAGACAGCTTCGAAACTTGTTCTCTCATGACTGACAATATTTCCCAATGATCGTTTCTCCTTCATATAAACACCCGACCATCTTCTTGAAGAAAGTAAGTCCATTACACTCAAGGGCGGATTTAGGGGGGACTACACTAGGCTGTAGTCCCCCCAAATGTTTGGTAATTATATATATATATATACTTACACATATATACACGCACATATATATATGGATACATGCATACATACATATACATATACATACATACTTATATAATTATACATAAATAAATTAAAATACAATTATATACATGTTCATACCTAAATATACACTAAGCCACCTAAATAAAAACACACTTTGTACCTACTCTCTTTCGTTGGTGCAAGTGTGTAACCGTGTTTCTTCGTAAATTCGTCTTAAGAATCTCAACTAACAGTAAGCTTACCTGCATTCTAATGCACATTCTTGATATTCAAGTTTACTGACTAGATCGTTAGAGCTTTTTGTTAAACCCTCTCGGTATTAAAGATTTCCAATTACCTTTATTCACTTGTCTTACATATTACAAGAGATTCACTTTGACTTTCAACTATTGTAATTTGAGCCTACAAACTACAATCACCAAAGTCTTATCCTGTCAACCAGATTACTCGTCAATCCCACTCATGAATATATTTGTGCTGTAAGATACTTGTTTTAATAAGAAAATATATAAACGACGATTATTTTTTTGTACTTTTAGAGTGTTATTCTTGTAATTTAGGGGAAAAGAAGGGGTAATTTCTTTTCGTGCGTCCTCTGTTTGGAAACAAAATATTTAATTCCGTCAATATCCACATACTGAAGATGTGGTTTTCGTGCATTTAAACCTTCAGTCGAAAAGCCCAGCCAGCCTGCTAGAGTCGACCTGAAAGGCTGGAACTCTGTAGTCTCTACTCACTCGTTGTCTTGCCTTGCTTCGTGCTACAAATTTCGTGCTTCATCTCCACCTCCTCTCATGGCGGCTAGTCTCTCGACCGCCACGGCCTCCGAATCCTTGCGGTTCCTCCCTCTCACCCACCTTGCTTCGAAACCCAATTTCACCCCATTTTTCAGCCCTTCAATCCGCTTCCGAAACAAAATTTTCAATAAGATTTCGAAGAGACCAAGCTTAGCGATCTGTTTTGTGGTGGAGGACAAGAAACAGGGCGTCCCCCAGATCGAGGCTCAAAACGAGAAGGAAGAAAACTCGGAGCATTCCATTCCCCAGATCTTGACCCCTCGCGTCGCTGAACGATTAGCTAGAAAGGAATCGGAGCGGTTCACGTATCTCGTTGCAGCTGTCATGTCCAGTTTTGGGATCACTTCCATGGCTGTCATGGCGGTTTATTCCAGGTTCGCTTGGCAAATGGAGGTACACAATCAATCAATCTCTTTATATGAACTGAACATATATGTGTATACATGTATATATAAATGGTTTGTAATTGTGATTGCTTTTATATAGGGCGGAGAGGTTCCTCTGTCTGAAATGTTTGGTACATTTGCCCTCTCTGTTGGTGCTGCTGTAAGTCTCAGTTTTGATTGCGAATAGAGACGCTACGATTACGTTTTCACCAATTGATTCTTGGAATTGAATTGGGTTGTTCCTCAATTTTCAGGTGGGTATGGAATTTTGGGCACGATGGGCGCACAGGGCTCTCTGGCACGCCTCCTTGTGGCATATGCACGAGGTGCGTTCTCTGTTTGGCTCCCGTGAAAATATTTCTCAATTGCTCATTTTCTCATCAACCAAACTGAAATTTATTTTCTGGGATTTCGTTGCAGTCTCACCACAAACCAAGAGAAGGCCCGTTTGAACTAAACGATGTGTTCGCCATTATCAACGCAGTGCCAGCCATAGCTCTTCTCTCATATGGTTTCTTTCACAAAGGCCTTGTCCCCGGCTTGTGTTTTGGTGCTGTAAGTCTCCTTCTCTTCTCCCCCTCTCTTCTTATTAAATTGATTAAATCCTTGATTAGCGGTTTCATCATTTGTTAATGCTGTTAATAACCTCTCTTTTTTGACTTGGAGCAGGGGCTTGGAATTACAGTGTTTGGTATGGCCTACATGTTTGTCCACGATGGTCTCGTTCACAAGAGATTCCCAGTGGGTCCCATTGCCAACGTGCCTTATTTCAGTAGAGTTGCTGCAGCTCACCAGGTAAATCATGTATTACCAAGTTTTAGCCACAACTATTTAGCGGAGATGGTTAACTCATATACTCGAATTGGGTGGAACTCAAGTTCAAACCCCCACTCCCGTTTACCTAAAAAAAAGTGTTTTTGGTGCCTAACCGGCAAGGATTTTGTTGTTTTTGGATGTAGCTTCACCACTCGGACAAATTCAATGGTGTCCCATATGGGTTGTTTCTTGGACCAAAGGTAGAGGATTCTCTTGACTCTACACCCTTTTTTAAATCATGTTATTAGATACTCCATTTAAAAATGTTTTGTAGAAGTAGAAATAATAAAATAATGTTTTGGGTTGCAGGAACTCGCGGAGGTGGGAGGAGTAGAAGAGTTGGAGAAAGAGATCAAGCGAAGAACCAAGTCATATAAGAGTTAAGGATCCATTAGTCTCCATGGGTGACTAGTTTTGGACCAAATTACAGTGTAGAGAAACTATCAAGTCTATTGGGCAATGAGAAAATTGATCTTTGATGTAAGATTTAGGTGGAAAAGCATTTGAAATTAGGCTGGAAAAGAGGTTTCATTCTCTTTCTTGTTGAATTGTGTATTGAGTTTTGAGTCCAATAGCACTAAAAAAAAATATGTGTGGTGGGTGGTATGTATCTGCCACATAATGGTGTGTGCTTGATGCTTGTACAGACTTACGCAGTTGACTAAAAATGTTGTTATAACAAGGATTAGTTGTAGAAGTAACAATATGTTGTGTGATCAATCTTCTCACTCAATGGACCTTTTTTTAACACTAAATTCTTCGGGATAATGATTACCCTATACATACATAATAAGATATAACATCTCTACTTTCTTTTTCTTTTTTTTCCGGACACAAGTAAGAATAGATTACAAATCACACCAATCCAAACCAAAATAATGATCTGGAGGATCATAATCACTATCCAACCAACACTGAAACTTCGTGAGAAAATAATTAAGAATGCTGTCGGAGAGTCTCCTAGTCGTGGCTCATTTGACGAAAGCATCCGCCCAAACATTCTGATATAACATCTCTACTTGCCTTAGGTCTACTCCCCCAAAAGTTCCAATAAGTCTCGGGTCATCATCAAGCATGAGAGTCCTAAGACTCTGGCCTTGTGGTTTTCAACCTCGTCCTCTCAAGGGTCTCGACTCTCGAGACTCGAGCCTCTTGGATTGGGATTTTATAAGGTGGATAATTGCCTATTTTTTGCTCTATGTGAATTTTCAGGTATTTCAGGTATTTGGATCGACTTGATCCATTTTCACCACGCACCATGGTAAATAGCATGATATAGGACCATTTGGGAAGTGTGTTTTAATTACAATAATACGGATTAGTAGGATTGAAATTTGCAACGTTTGTCAGAATTTGATGAAAAACATCATGTTGAGTAGGATTAGTTGCCTACAAATGGATCGTTTTCTATTGTTTAGGGTCTCAAATGGATCGTTTTTAGGGACATTTTAGTAATTTCATGTTTTCACATTTTACTTCATTTATGATTGTAGCCGACCTTAGTAGTCATTATATTCTAGTTTTATGAAATATATCAAAACGCTAGAAAATTTCCTCTCAATTTTTTGTGGATTCCAATGTTTATCATTAATCAAACATTAATTTAATTCGTTTGTTGTTCTGCCTACGTCATAGCAGGATGTGGATCTTACCAAATTTAGTTAGTCTATGATATCTATTAGTTGAAACAGTGATGAAATATGTTGATGTGGCCGCTGCATAAAAATTTTGTTTCCTTGAAAAGAGGACAATGCAAGCCAAACTTATTGGGTTTGGCATGCAATTACAAAGTGTCAGGTTCACCTAACATAGACGTAAATACAGAAAACCATAACCAAAAATAGACTTAATTCAAGGGAAGGCTAACAAGTTAGGTCGAGAAAATGCAGAAAAATAACTTCAATTTGGTAGACAGGAGAGTAGCAAATTGAAAATGACATGTAGTTCATCTGTTTGGTAGCCTATGGGAGCCCAACAGATTTATTCCATTGATAGTTTTATTTCTACTCTTTTATCTCAGAATTCATTGTTCAAAATTTATTGTTTTAACATAGATTCTATTGTTTTATAAATCACAGTTTAAAATTCATTATATTAGTTCTGAATTCATGTTTTCATTTGTTTTTGAAATTTCATTGGAAAAAACAATGGAATTAAGATTTACCTAATAAAACTCATCAACAATAAATCTTGTTAGAAAAAGTTTTATGCGTTGATTCTGAATATGTAGTTTTTTTTTAAAAAAAAATTTAACGTGTATTTTGAGGATTAAAATGTTTTAAAATTTCGTTTAAAAGACATGGGATACCTAGCACTACATAGCAAATAAAGCATTGAATTTTGGTAAACAAAGAAGTTGGGGGTCCTAAACTCATGCATTGGTGATACTAATGAAAGAAATTGTTTTGATACACGAATATGTTGCTTACAAGTAAAGAAGACAATACATTCCAGTCTTAGAAAGTGTGTTTGATATAGACACTAACAAAAACCCAAAAAGAAGAGTTGAGTGATGTTTTTTGCGTGTAATTAAGCTTAATCCGAAGAAAGCTGTTTATTTTGGAAGGTAATGCGACCACTTGGCCTTATTAGCCAAAAGAACAACTCAAAATGACTACTTTAATTTTGCTTCAATCACTTCCAATAAAGCAAATACACATTAATGAAATACATCGTTAGCTTTCTAAGCCAATGATGCGGGTTCGATTCCAAACAAGTGGTATATAAGTAAAAATTATTATGAATCAAGTGGGTGTTTATGTACCAAAAACTAAAACGTACTGCAATAATGAAATTAATCTGAGGGAACAACTTTATCATATTATCGATAGTAATCAATCCGAAAATAATTACCAATGAAGAACAAATGGAACAAAAAAAGAGTTTGGATTATGGAATGTCAAGTCCAGAGTAGTCCGGGTCTCCTTAGGAGTGAATCGCCCCCCCCCACCGGTTTGCTTCGGGAAATATAGACGACAGCCTCCGCTCTGCTCACGGTCTGATGGGCCAAAAATAAAGTAAGACTGGATTCAAACGACAACCTCCGCTCTACGCGCGTGTTGTTTTTGCATAATGTGCATTCTTTCCCTTCCACAAAAGCTTGGGTGTCCTTTGGGATGAATAACAAATCTGTGCTAGCCCATGACTCAAAGCGAATAATTTCTTTGATGTGTTCGAACTTGAATTTCCATCAGAATAACAATTGAATCAGAACTTGTCCTCTGTTGTGGTTAGGTATATTTTGATAGTTCAGTATAGAAGTTTTGGTCTTAAAAGTCGAATACACCACGAGGTGTGCACAGACTTGTTGGCATTATACATCCATACAATGAAATCTGCTGACCTATTCACTCCAGATGTAGCCAATGAATCTGTTACTTGATTCCCACCTTCTTCTTGTATGGTCAAACCGGCCTTCACCAAAATGTGTCTTAGTTAATGAATAAATCCACTCTCTCAATAGTCAATAGCTCAAGCTATTCGAATATTCATTTGCACTAAGAACATCATCTATGGAATCTCTCTTCCCCACGTGATTATATATATATATTAAACCGATGAGTGATTCGAATCCTGATCACCATGGTGATACACACCATCTTTATCATTTTAACTAGTGACTCGGGTGTGCGACTATTGAGTAATTGATTGGCAACTCATATTTATGGCTGGGTCACTAAAAATCATCCATAATTACTTCTTTTTTTTTTTAAAGTATAGTCATACCATAGCCAATAAAATTGAATTAAAAATGATAGTATTATTTTGGAGCATACCATACTATAAATAGAATAGGACTTTAAACAAAATAATTAACCTTAGCCGCCCAAAAATAGAGTCCAATTAAATGACACAAACCCAAACCCACCATGGTGTTTGCGTCTCTTTTTGAACCTTCCACCTTGTTTTGTCATGGGTTACGTGTAAGTCCTATGCCTATCAATATCCACATTAATATATGCTCACAAAATAAAATCCATAATATGATTAAAGGGGGATCTTAGTGGCCCATGCACTTTCACTTTGTTAAGTCAAATGGATTAACATGTAGCTTAAATCATGATCTCCAAATGCTTGTCCAATCCTAGTAAAACATATATCCCACGTTGCTATTCACAATGATTTATTAAAATTTGACAACATTAAATTAACCTATCTGGTTAATTAGATAGGTTTAGATAGGTTGGCTATTAAAGCAATATAATTTTTGACAGCAATACGAGATATTATTTGATTTAATGTCGCTTTTTGACCTTAACCTAAAAAGTGCACATGACATAATGTTGTCACGAAATCCCCCAATATGATTTCTTTTTGGGTGAAATTGGTTTCCACGTGCATTTCTCTACTTCATCACTACTGTGTTTTATGGGCCACATGACAAGTATGTTAGGCCCATGTGAATATTGGTTGGCCCACAACAAGCCTTATTGGGCAATAACATGTTTGAGATCATTAGGCTCAATACTTTGGGTTAGTTGGGGTCAAAAGCATTGATTACGAAAGTTCCATCCCAGCCCATTTCCAAATCAAGCTCCTTCTCCGGCAAATGGCAAATCACATTTAGCATCAGTAAAACATTTCATACCAAAATGAGGTCCAAAAACCTAGTTTTGTTCAATCACATAGAGAATCTTACGGGGCATTTGGTTGGTATTTTGAGGGGAGTGATGGTGTGACTAGTATATTCTCTTGTTTGGTTGAGTTTTAGAATGTGAAATCCCAAACTCATTCCATTATCTATTCTCTCCAAGGGAGAATAGCTAAGTTCACCAAAATAATGAGAATGATTATTCTCCATAATGAAGAATGAGTTTTGATGTGTAAAATACTCTTTTACACTTGTTATAAAATATTGTTTTATTTTCTAAAAATAAAAAATGGTAATATGAAAATTGTACTATTAGTATTCTCACACGCATGCTCACTTACCCCATACTCATCTCACACTCACCTTACACTCATTTTCTCCTCATTTCATACTCACCTCACACAATTATGAACCAAATGCCCCGTCATAAATATCTAAGCGATTCAAGTTGGGCTTTCAAGTAAGGTACGGAAACTCAGAATGACATATACAAGGGCTAATTAGCAGAGTTCATTAATGCGGTATTAGAGTAAATCTATACTCTTACAAACAACATCAGAATCATGTCCCTGTTATCACACACTATTTATCTCAAAGAGAGTGAAAATTGCCCATCACTTCGGTTAGAAAGAATCATCTAATCTTAAATGGAACTATGATTCAAACCCAAGCATTAAGCAATGAAAGACAAGTAGCACACAAGGCAATTCTACGTATAGAAAAGCTTTGGGGATGGGGGTGATAAAAAGAAGCTAATAAAGAAGTTTCGCCAGCACAAGTTTTTGCGCTATTGAGAGGATGATTCAGAAAACATAGCTGGTATGTCCCCTTCGAAATGCTTTACTTGTTTTCTTTCCACTCCCGGTGAACCATCTTTCTCTTAAAAAAAGTTCTTCTTGATGTAATAAGGCCACCAACTAATTAACAACCAGTACAGCATAATCCTAACGATCCAACATAATCATGTGAGCAATCAACAAAGATACAATAGAGTCCCTTAAGAGTCCAACTACGATTGCAAATCAAATTGCAGATTCAGTTCAAGTTGTTAGAATCTATATATAGAGCTCCACATATAATTCTTGCGACAACACTAAACTTGGCCATTAGGAGTGAAGCAATGTCAACGCGAACAAACAATCCGTCTCTCTCTCTAATATGATAGAATGAACGCTCAAATTAGGAGAACAGGACATGCTAAATACATGTAAGCAAAACACAGCAATGTCACTATAAAAGAAAGGCATGAAAACTTGGCAATTCAAAATATTCACAGATACGATTAAGATTTCTTTCCAAATTGGAAAAATACAAATACCAATCTTTAACCAGAAACATGATCCTCATACGGAAAGCACAGAAATGCAGCTAAGCTAGTTTGGAGCTATTTTATGGCGACAAAAAAGGACTAAAAAAGGGTAAAGCTAACATCAAAAAATCTACTACTCAACATAATCACCCGAAAGAATCACATACTCAGTGTACACAGCATCCAAAATTGACCACAAGCTTGCAGCCAAAGAGAACAGCAACTCACCCACATTGGCTTCATTCAATCTCTATCCACCAAAAAAGGAGAAAAACCCTCGTTTCTTGGGCTCCTCCTCGACCATTACAGCCTTCATACTGTCCTGCTCAACGAGCCTCCATGCTGCCTGCTCAAACGCAAGCCCGGCCAAAGTCGGAGGCTTATTCAACACAAGAGGGTAACCTCTATTTGTACTCCTTATCACCTCTGAATCCTCAGGTATAACCCCAAGCAACGCCAACCCCAGCATCTCCTGCACATCCAACACTGACATCATATCCTCCCCTTTAATCATATCAGTCCTTACTCGATTCACAATCATCTTTACGTCCCTAATCCCGTCACATTCAAGCAACCCAGTCACCCTATCCGCGTCACGCAAAGCCGTGATATCTGGAGTTGTAACTAATACGGCTTCATTAGCTGGTGTGATGGCGGTAATGAATCCGGCGTCAATTCCGGCAGGGCAATCAATAAGGATGAAATCAGGGCAGCCCTCGGGTTTCTGTTTTAGTGCATCAACTAGCCAGACGAGGGCCCTGCCACCAAACCCTAGCGGGAGCTTCGAGCGGGGCTTGGAAATGCAGAGAAGCTCGAAGTTGGACCAACGCTTGTCGCGGACCAGGGCCTGATCGAGGCGGCAATCTCCGTTCAGGACCTCTACGACGGTGTAATTGACGCGATTTTCAAGCCCAAGGAGGAGGTCGAGGTTGCGGAGGCCGACGTCGGCGTCGATGGCAACAACAGAGAATCCAAGACGAGCTAGGGAGAGACCGATATTGGCAGTGGTGGTGGTCTTTCCAACGCCACCTTTACCGGAGGTTATGACGACAACGCGAGGGGTCTCGCCGGCAAGCTGGGGCTTGCGGTTGTATTGGAGGAGAGAGTGAATGGCGGTAGAGAAGCGGGATTTGTTTGGCTTTAGGGTTCTGGGAGTGAAGGGTTTAAGCGGGCTTTGAGGGTTAAGGAAGGGTTTGGGCTGGGTTTGTAGAGAAAGCATTGCTGTCGTCGCTTCAAAGAATCAAAGGTCAGGGGAGGAGAGGAGGGGAACGGAGCAATGGAGCATCATTTGATTTGATTTAGAACTTCAGAAACCTTTATTTTTAATTTTGTTTTTGTATCGAATGGGCAAAATCTGGGCTCAACTAATGGCCCGGTACTTGTTGGTGTGTGCACTGCGGCCCATAAATCATGCAAGAGGAACCGTGGCCCATTTGGTCTGTGCTCCGCGCTTTTGCGTAAACCTTAAGCCGTCACCGACTCAGATCTTTCGCTTTTTACTGTTTTAGACATCTACCCTGTCGTGGTTCGTTTCGCTCCCCTGCGCTTTCCCCCCAATTTTTCCTCTCCACAATCTTCTGAGTCTCTCATTCTCACACAAAGGCGCGCTGTGCGCAACCCTAATCGCTTGTGAAAACCTAGCAATTGAACTCCGTCACTGCTTTCATTGCCACTATCCTTATAACGAGCTTTTTGTCGTTCTGATTTTCTATTCTCGATCTCCCTACTCGGACGCAGTTATTTCTCTCCGCGCTGGTTCCGTACTTCTCTGGTTCAAGCCGGATCTCCGAGTAGACGATCATTCGGACCTCGTAGTCGCCACCTAGGTTCGTAATCGGACGCCGGATTCTTTATCGTGCGTAAGCGTCTTTTTCTCTTTCCATATCCTACTTGTTTTATCTGCGTTTTTAGGTTTTCCTTTGTCTTTCAATTGTTTTGATTCAGGCAGGATGTCTGAGTCGAAGATCATCCGGCCCTTGTAGCCTCCTCCGAGTATCTGGCAGTGGTTCCCTTTACGTCTTTGAGCAGCGGACTCTTTTTCGTGCGTATGTTTCTTCAGCTTTGTCTAAGATTCCTCTTGTCTTCTCTTATGTGTTTTTAGGTGTTTCTTTGTATATCGTTCAATTGTTGTAATTTTAACAGGATTTCCGAGTCCACAATCATCAAGGCCTTGCAGCCGCCTCCGAGTTTCAGATTGTGGTTCCTATCAATGCATATTTTGCTTTGTCTCCTACATTCCTCTTTCTTCCTTATCTCGTAGGGCTTTTTAGGTTTCTTTTATCGTTCAACTGTTTTGAAATGTGACTATATTAATGTCATGGGCTATTCTAGTGAAATAATAAAACTGCTTCTTTGTGCTTGTCATAATTTGATTGCCCAAAATTCTCTCTCGTAAAGATAGGAAAAGAAAATAAAAGATTAAGTCCAATATTAGATTCTCGAAAACACCAAATTGTTGTTAGTGATTGATAATGAGCCTAATTAGGGGAGAGAATGTTTTACAAAATGATGGATCCTGAGTTGATCAGACTTGTGCAGGAGCAAGAGTTGAAAGTCCCATGATGAATTAGCTAGAATACAACAATAGTTCACACTTCTCTCCTTGTTTAATTTTTGAGATTTTCAGTTTTGTGTTATATGTGTTGTGATTTGTTATGATTCAAATCACAGGACCATTGAAAGTATCTTCTTCATCAGTGGTTTTGACTCTCTTTTTTAATGTTTATGTGCTTTTGTTTCGAGGAGGATGATGAAAAAAAGGACTCCTACATTTGTATACATCTTGAATTTTGAATTTCTATTTGATGTAAAATGATGAAGTCTGAGGATGCAGGATTCTATGTAGCATTTATTGATGTTTTCGTTAAATTCTAAGGAGATTTTCTGATGCTATTTGAAACTTAAAGCATGATATTTTTATACTTCGGTAGAACATATGAAAATCTGAAAAATTGGCTAATTCAAGCAAGTTATTTGGTAAAAGAAATGAGACTTCATTTTTTTGTGATTAATTTAAACTTGTCGTCGATTAGTTGCATGACCTTAGAATAATTGATAAGTTACAAAGTTACAAAACATTCGAAAAGCAAGAAACTTGACAATTTGCAACCATCTTGTTTAACAATTTTCCTTTGTTATTCTCAATATTAGGCAAAGAGAAATCCTAAAGGACTTCCTTCATGAAAAAGAGCACTGCTATGATCATAATCCCTTAACTTGATGTTGTGCTTCCTGAAAACAAAGCAAGTGTGTAAAAGAAGGCTCTGACGTTTGGACACTTTCTATGATTTTTTTTTTATATATTGTTGTATATCTTGTCATTTGCTTATATAAATTTTGGCAAGTGCATACTGCCCTTCCTATTATCTATCCAATCTAAGGGTCCTGATAGATACTTTGCGAAGGTGATCAAAATCCTGAAATTTCAAGAGAGAATTTTTTTGATTGTGCACATTATTTTCTAATTCAAGCAACATATTTGTACTTCTCAGGTTTTGGTGTAATATCCTTTGTCATGGTTCTTTATTGAAGGGGTAAAGCTTATAGAGAACGTTTGGAGGTGAGTTCATCTGGGGACATCCAGTGGTCAGTGAACTGAATTTTTATAATATTTTAAAACAAGTGCGATTATTAATCATCTTGTGCTGTCTCAAGAACTTTCTAATATTTGCTTGGATCCTGTATTGTATTTTAGCAAGGCACGTGAAGTTTTCCAGATGATGGACCTTTTGCAGATGTCTGAAGGTAAATCTTTCCAAATTTCTCGATATATTATACAGTTGAGGGTTTCTTTTTAGTTTTTGCCCAATGTGCTTAACTCATCATTAGTGAAATCAGGTAAGTAAATCAAACTGGTTTACTGCTTGGATAGAAGTATAGAACATGATTTTAAGAATTTTGAACTCACGAAGCCCAATATGTTGACTGTAAGGTTGTTAGAAAGGGATATCAAAGTTGAAAGCGTGGGAAGAATATTAATGGTTGTTTTTTTTTGTGATAAAAGTAAGAAATTCAATTATATTTAATTAAAAGGCAAATTCTTGATTGTTCTGCGAACTCTATAACATGTAATGTCAGCGTATGACTAACTATTGCTTGTGCGTTTGTGACCAACTGCCAAGTTTTAAAGTAGCGCATTTGAGAAAACGTTGTAGTGACCTTGCATATTATTGTGGAAGCATTTTTCATTAACTGAAAAGCTGCATATAACTATTTTCATGCAATCATGTGTTGTTTATTATTTGTTTGGTGGCGGTGAAAACTTGCCCTGTTAGCATATGATTCTTTTGTTATTTTTAGTCTGGGTTTTTGGGGTTCCGGTAAGGTGTGAATTAAAGGGAGTACTGTATTCTTATGCTGTTTTTAATTATGTGGTACTTCTATGTTGCGATCTGCCTGTTATAAGAATGCTGGCTTGCCTTCTCTGTAATGCAATTTTCTATGTGAATGTGCCAAGATTAACTACCTTAAATATTTATGGTTGATTCTGTACTTCGGACAAAAAAGAATTGAAGAAACTCAAAATACTATTCTGCACGGTTGGAAATGTTTTTGAAAGATGAAATCTGATATTTAGAAGATGTTCAGTAAACTTTGTTATGATAATCATTGGGGCTGGGCCGGTAAGGTGAAAGTTGCCTCTTATTGGGCTATTTAAGTCATTTTTGTTAGCTCTTTAAGCTGCAATTGAAACTGTAAATATTTTGTTCGATTTAGGTATATTAAAGTTGCGCCTCAGGCATGCTTAAATTCAGCTTAGGTCCATATGGAACTAAGACTCCTAGAAAAAGACTCCTAGAAGCACCTTGTTGGGGCTCATTTGGTTTAGTTTGGTTTGACTTCATCTGAGCCTTGTTCTTATGGTGTTTCTGGGCTTCGGGCCTTTAACAATCTAGCTGTAATGGGCCAAGGGCCATATATATCCCAATTATAAACTTGATGAGGCTGATTTAGACATTTCCTCATTTGGGCCCTAATCCTGTTGTTAACTAGGTCCGACCTATATTTACAATTTAAGAAACTTGGACCCAATACCCATAGTGAGGATCTTTTATTTAGGCCTATAGAGCACATTTAATTTGGGCCACACTAGCAGGCCATTTAATTGGACAAAAGATAGGCCCAGCTTATTTTAGCCAGGGTTAGACCATTAATCTTGGGGTAAGGGCAGCCGATATTACTGGTTCGTTAAACCTGGGCCAATTTTAGGCCCATTCATGTTGGGCCCATTGGAAGGCCATTTATCTTGAACCCGCGTTATTCCTACTCGTTATGGGCCAAAACTGGCCCATTTAATTAGGTCCATTAACTTGGCCCAAGTACAGGCCCATTTAAACTGGCCCGAAGGCGGGCCAATTCATCTTGGGCCCAATTTACTTAGCCCATTGCAAGCCCATTCATACCCAATCTACTTGGCCCAAAGGCAGGCACATTTAATTTGGCCCACGTATAGGCCCATTGAATTTGGCCCATTGCGAGCCCAATTAGCATGGTCTAAAGACAGGCCCAATCTTCGTGGGCCAATTTATGTACGTTCATCTTGGGCCCAAGGCAGACCCATTTGATTTCGGACAAAGGCAGGCCCATTATCTTGATCAGGACTATTATCTCGGGCCTAGAGCATGCCCATTAAATTTTAGACAGGATTAGGGCTCATTAAAAAAAGCCCGAGACAAGATTATTTGTCCCGATAAAAAGGCCTGCCCGAACGTATTGGTCCAAATGTCGACCCAATTAAGTTGGACCTTTCCTTACTTGGGCCGTGAATCAAATATTTAGTCTCCATTTATTTAGGCCGAATGTCCAAACAAAATTGCATTCAGTTTCACTTTATTTGGTACATAATCCATTTGCCAACCCGTTACAAGCCTCACCAAATAAAACATTTCTCGAGGTTTAACCTCGACATTCATTACTTCTCTATGTAAGGACTAGATAGTGAAAATACATCGAACTTATGCAATGCTAGTCTAACATAAGAGAAACATCTAGCATGGTTAGTTTTGAATGACACATTTCTACAGGTTAACCTCAGAACTATGACCAATCCTCAGACATTCATCACTTCTCTTAACATACTTACATACCCGACTTCTAGAATGTGCATATGCTCGGAACTATTTGCTAATGAACCAATGAAATGATGAATGCATTGGAAATAAATAAGATAATACACCCATATATCAACATCCCTTAGAACTGCTGATAATTTATAAACTAAATAAACCATGCTCATTCAAGCCCTGATCTATTTCTCTCACCTTATCAAACAGTAGATACTTCATAGCTATCAGCTCAACTTACTAATTAGTAATTACTTGCAGCAGCCACATGAGACTCAAATGAAGATCACCATACATCTTTCAACAGGTGTCAATTATCTTCAAATCTCCCTATTATTGCTCCACCTAAACCATCTCCTCTCTTCATTTTATTTCCATCTACAATCAAAATTTTCACTTTTACCCCACCAATCTCATCATTTGGGTGAAGATATCTTCTTGTTTATCTCACATTATTGCTTCAGTTCATCCGGATACATCATTGTTTATCAGGAATTATCCCAACCTAGGAATATGTTATAAACCCATCCCTGAAATTATCCCATCTTCGGAATACCTTATAATCCTATCCCACACTAGATCATTCAATAATTATTTCGCTTCCTCCATGCATTTAACATTTTGTTCCAAGGGCATTTCCTGTGGCCAGAAAAAGTGTATCACTCTGGCACAGTTTTTGCCATATGTTCACAACAACAAAGCATTAGGCATAAAAGTAGCTTCAAAAACCTAACAGTGTTGAGCAAAAGTCATCTCAAAGTTCAAGATACTTCAGCACGAGTTCATAAATATTAACATCAACCCCAAAACTCAAGTAAACGTTGTTATCACACTACGATTATTTCTAGAAAACCCAAAATAGACAAGTAAAATTAAATAGTAGTTATTCATAATCTGTGATTCTACAGAAAACCACTCACAAAAGTATCTAGGCATATGGTAACTAGCCATTTGCATTAAATTAGTAACAAATTGCATTCACGGAATGTAAGCACTTTATAATATCTAGCAAAGGATTACAAGAACACAAGGGGGTTACAGGCTACTGCATTCACTAGAGACTACTTTGCTCATACACTGGACAAACTCTAGATGTAGTATCTTGGCTCATAGGTAGCTCATGGCTTTCCTGGATAAACACATTTTTCCAAACTACTTTACTGAAAAATAGAACATATCCCTGCTCTACCTAAACCTAAAGCTAAGATTTTGTCCCCTGACCAATACGGCAATACCACAAGTGGTTACAAGAGAGTGGGTGGCCATAAATTCTAAAAAGCATAGGTGATTACAAATACAAACAAGATCTCTTTAAAACAAAGTACCTTGGTGCATGTTTGTGAACGGCAACGTCTTAATGGAGGAGACCATATCAACAGTAAATTTGAAATTCAAAACATGGAGAGGAGATTTGGAATCCAAAGATTTTAAGATAAGTAGGACTACGATAGAATATACGAAGCAAAGTTTAGTAAAGGTAGGAGAGATGAGGAAGCAATTAAATGACAGGAAAGAAATACTTAAAACTAGGAATCGTAATATTTTAGTTTGATATTCACAGAGGAAGGAAAAGGTACATTGGACGTGTGCGATGGAAGAATGGCCTTGAGGTTTGATTATGAAAATTCAATAGGTTTGGAATAATGCACGACACTGAATGTTGGGACAGCAGTATGAACATAATAAGCAAGAAACTTGGCTAAGACAGTTTGGGCATGTAGAAAAATGAATTAGGTATTGCGTAGAGTTGAAAATATTCAAGTATTAGATACTCTAAAGAGAAGAGGAGGGACAAGGAGAAGAGGAGGGACCCAAAAAGACATAGTTAAGGGTGATAACATGAGAGAGTTTATGGAATTGATTGAGATTCTGACTTTTGATCAGAAATGATGATGATGGTATGTGATTGCGAATAAAAAAGGTTAAAATAGCGAGTGGTTTCAAAAAATAGTTAAAGAGTAAATTACTATATTTTGATGATTTACAATGATTTCAAATTGCATTTTTTATTCAGTCACAAAAAATTAAAAATATTCTACGATAAATTCTACTTGTAAGTTTTTCCAATACAAAAGAACTAATTTTCTTCATTTTATTAAAGAGTAGAGAAATAGTGCAACCCAAGAAAATATAGAGGTTCTTTGTCAAGCTGCCACATCTTGAAAAAAGAAGTTTAAAAGAAAAGTCTTTGCTTGCTGATCTAGGAAAATTTCTAGAGTAGAGAAATCTCATAGTGTCTTGAGCAACATATCATTTTGCATGCCTTATTTGCCGTTCACCCCTAAACTAAATAACTCTAGCCTTAAATTAAACCTTTCAGTCAAACAATGATAACATAGAACCAGAATGCATGATCATCATATTTATGGAAGGATAACGAATTATATATGTGTTCATATCTAAACTGAGCCAGCTCATAGGGGGCAGAGAACAGCTTATCAAGAACTTCAAGGTTCCTGTGGGGAACAGAGTTTCCTTGCACATATACCATTTTCCCAACCTGAAAACAGAAAAAACGGGATGACAGAAGAATATAACATTGAGCTAAATAGAAAAACACAAGAAACATCTCTCTATTACTCTCTCTGAGTACATCAGAAGAAGCATGGCAACCTCAGGTCCTCAACTAACCAAATCCATTTAAAATGAACACTAAGAAGTACTGAGAATCATGTTATTTATCAACTTTCACCATGTGTTTTGCTTAGATCATCCATTGTATACTTATAAATGGAATGGCAAATTTTATCAGATGGCGAAAATGCTTTCAACCCAAGGCTAAAATAAGTCCCGAACGATAGGAGAAATACCAGTGCAACGATGAATTCCATCTGTTTCAAAGCCAATGCATAGAGAATGGGCAGCCCTTTTAGCCGCACAGATGAGCATAGAATAAAATTAGACAATCAAATTAGGAGAAGCAGTTCTATTATTTCATCAGAAAAGCCCACGGAAATTATCAGAAAATTCAGTCAATGTGAATTTCAAATCAAAATAAGAAATCACATCAGAATCACCAGATACAACTCTTTTTGCATCATATCATGCCATAACAAAGTTTTGGCTCCCATATGCAATCTTGTTACATTTATAAATGCTTGAAAATTAGCATGCCAAGCAGTTGCTCATAAGTTTTGCAAAGCACAATAATCTATTCTAGCAAAATTACCAGAGCCTAACCATAACAATTAACAAGACATTACTGTGTCTCAACTCAATTTTGGCGTTACACATATGTGCCTGTATCAGCTCAGATTTTGAGAATACTGCGTTGTTTTTGAATGATAATTTCCATTACAATGCATTTTCATTTCAATGACTCATTTGATTCCACATTAATATGGTTAAACATTTCAAAACACTTGATCGATAAAAGAAACCTAATATAACCCTACGAGATAAGGAGAAAAGAGGAATATAAAAGACGAAGCAAAAGAAGCACAGAGAGGAACCACAATCTAAATCTCGGAGGAGACGGCTGCAAGGCCTTGATGACCGTGGACCTGGAGATCCTGTCTGAATCACAATAATTGAACGATAGACAACGAAGTACCTAAAAACACAAAAGAGGAGACAAGAGGAATCTAAGACAAAGCTGAAGAAATATACGCACGAAAAAGAGTCCGCTGATCAAAGACGTAGGGGGAACCACGGCCTGATACTCGGAGGCGGCTACAAGGTCCGGATGATCGTCGACTCAGAGACCCTGCCTGAATCAAAACAATTTAACGAGAAAGGAAAACCTAAAAACGCGGATAAAACGATAAAACAAGAGGAATATGGAAATAGAAAAAAGACGCTTACGCACGAGAAAGAATCCGGCAACCGAAGACGTACCTAGGTGACGGTTACGAGGCCCGGATGATCATCTACTCGGAGACCCCGTTGAACCAGAAAATTACGGAGCCAACGCGGAGAGTGAAAAACTGCTACGTCTTCTCCGAGTAGGGAGATGGAGACTAGTACATCAGAAGGAGAAGGAGCGCGTGAAAATGAGGATCGCAATAAATTAGGGTTGGCATAGAGCGTATCTGTCAATGAGACTGTGTGCGGGGAAGGGGTGGGGAGGGTGAGGGCAGCGAAACGAACCACGACAGGTATAAGAGAAACAAATGGGCCGCAAGGTTTGAGTCGGTGACTGCTTAGCTTAAGTATTACGCAAAAGTCAAAAATCAAAATGGCGAAAGCGCGATGCACAAACCAAATGGGCCGCGGTTTGTCGTCTTTTGGGCTTCATTCTTCTTTTAGGCTTCGATCGTGACTGACTGCAGAGTAAAGAAGAGTTTACTCAGAAAATTCTGGCCCAACAGGTTCTGGGATTACATATGTAATTACGTACCTTTGACATCTCAATCAAAGGCAATTAAGTACCTTCGCATTTACGGAGGATAAAAGCACATATGTTAATTGTCTAGTGAAGAACTTCACGTTCACATTGTTCATTTATTATGGGTCACACGTTAATTTCTTTTTTAAAAAATAGCATAAAATGGATCCGCTTCAAGTTTTATTTCAGATTTTATGAAAAAGTTAGTGGAACCGTTGACATATACCCTCAAACACACACACATTTAATAAACCCTAAGTTTGAGAAATGCCTGAAAATGCTTATGTGATAAGTGTGGAGAGGATTTGAAGAAGGCTTCAGTTTTTGGGAAATGGGGAGTCGAACCCTAACATTTGAGAGTTCATGTTCAATCAATTCACTAAGTCGTATTAGATTCCTTTAAATTTTAATGCAGGTAAAAAAAATCTGAATAAGTAACGTCTTTGACAGAATAAGTGGGCCGCATATTTGCCCTAAAATTCCTGGGCCTTTTGCACCCGAAACATTAATTGGGCCTAAAGGCCGTAGTGTGTTCAATTTTCTAAGTTTTACACTAAAGAAGAGTCAGATATTCGAGATGGATGGTGTTAAAGATACTAAAAAAGTGACCAGACCTCTATTTAATATAAAGTATTGAATATGAAATGAATCTTCTATTAATCAATGAATATTCTAACGCTATATAAATTGGGAGGATTTTTGGAATGATACTTCAAGCCTTCAACAACCAGATCCCATCATCTGCCACGTGTCTATAACTGATTCGCAATTACGCTATCGCCCTTTCCGTTGTCTACTCTCATCAGTTGTTTTATCTCGATCTTCTTCTCTCTCTGCTTCCTCTGGATCCGAACGCTTCGTTTCGGGTGGTATTTCTCTGTACGGCTTCCTCGGATAAAGAGCAAAGATCGAGGCGCTCTTATGCCTTCTACGATTAGGGCAAGGTGTGTCTTCGATCTGTTGTTTTCTTTTTCTGCTTTCAATCTTCATGTCGTTATCGTGAATATGGTGGTATTTTCTGGTATGTAATTGGGTTTTAGCTTGATGGGTATTTGGATCTAGTGCTGAATTTTTAGTTGAACTGATTAATTTTTTTATAAATACATGGTAATGGTGCGTGGGTCGCGTAGATCTAATGGTGAGAGTAATGGTTGAAGGTTATCGAGTTGAATTGAAATTTGATTTATAGAAAGATAACGGATTTGGTTGTGGGAATTCTGTTGCTTACTATATTATATTTGGGATCCTGATACTTTGTAATTTTCCGTCAGTTTTGATTGAAGGCAAAGGTAGACGGTATTTTCATGTACATCTGTTTTGATACCGGTGCTCTGGTGCAAGAAGTTGAGAGGGGTTAAAAAAGAACACAACTTATATACGGTGTAGCTTTCAACTGGATTGAATGACAAAACATAGTTGGTGTAAAGAATTTTCATAGGGGATTAAAACTTGGTGATGAAAACAATGGAGATGCTGTTGTAAGTATGCTATGTTTGAAATTTGAAATTTCAGTTGTTATATCTTTAGCCTCATATGTCTTCGTTTCAGCTGCATATGCGAAGTCTTATGAGCTTTAGAAATATGGTCTTAGTGCATTTACCTTCAACTGCTCAATTCTTTTTGGTTCATAATTTTCTTATTTAATATGCTCTGAGATTTTCGATACAGGTCAGATGTGATTACTGTTTGTGATTAGGATGTGAATTTAGAGATTCATCCTCATGGATGATAATTGATACATATCCTCGAAGAAGCCATTTGCTTATTTAATGCATGAGTGTTTGATAAGAATTCATATTAGATGGAGGTTTATTGTTTGTTTGTTTGGTATTTTGTGGGCTTTCTGTGTTTTTTTTTTTTTTTTTACAGTCAATGCCTGTTTAATTTGTCTTGGAATTCACTCATCACTCACCGCCTCCTTCATTTCTATTCCAGGAAAGAAGGCCATGTGATTTGTTCCCAGAGGGTCATTAATAATTTTACTCTTATCAATCTAGTGTTTCCTTGGTGCACAAGATGGGTAAATGCAAGGGGTGTGGGAAATTAGGGAGAATGGTGCCAAGAGAGGAGTCTAGGAGCGGTTACCATTTTACTCTTTTATTGTCGCCTGTTGTTTCTGTTTGGGAGTGCATCGTTCGCAAAATGAGGTATTCCTACAGACCCGAGTGGGTGTAGTTATTTAGTTTTTAGGATTATACAAGTTCTAAATAACGAAATTACGTAGAAATTAATTTACATTGAAAAAGGAAAAACATAAAACGAAAGAGCGAAACACTATAGGAAAATGTATACATTTAGGGTTGTTTGTTAGGATAAGCTGAGCAAACAGGATCGAGTATATTTAGATTGGTAGGTTTCATGGATAACATGGTATGTGATAAGGTGCAACCCGTTGTGAGAAAAGTGAAGAAAAAGCAAAAGGCTAAGGGTGAGTTGGATCGTCTTAAACAGGCTGAGAAGAAAAAGAGGCGCTTGGAAAAGGCTCTTGCTACTTCTGCAGCCATCCGATCTGAGTTAGAGAAGAAAAGGCAGAAAAAGATTGAAGAACAGCAGAGGCTTGATGAAGAGGGTGCTGCAATTGCAGAGGCTGTTGCTTTGCATGTCCTACTTGGTGAAGATTCTGATGATCCATGTAAAATTATGCTAAACAGGGAAGGGGGGTTTAACCCTTGGCATTGTGCGGAGAATTTTGACCTCTTTATGGGTGGAAGGAGAGCATATCTTCCTCATCAAGAACATGTAAATGAACATGGATACAAGTTGCGGGACCATGAAAGTGGTGACTGGTCTCTCTCATATGTGCCTATTGAAAGAAATCGCCTTTCACCAAATTTTGATGATGAAGGCTGGGGTACTGCAGAGTTCTCTGCTGGTCTTCTTGCAGCTCAGGCTGTCTCATCTCTTCGGATTGCAGAGGATGCACATGTAGACGCTGTTGTGCTTAACGGAATTCTGAGAGGATAGACGCTCATGTTCAGTTATATTGTTGTTCCTCTTGAAAGAGCCTTGATTATGGTTTCAAAAACAGTTTGTACATATTTGTGAAAGTTTTGTCATTGTACCTGTGAGATCTGCAGCTTGTTGCATCCGTCTTGGAATAGTTGCTGTCATGGTTACTTCGTGTCATAGAATGTTTTTACTCTCACCGAGAGGTCTTCTTCACCTGGCTTGAAGATTGTTGACTGATTTATGTTCCGAGTGTTGAACAATTGCCATGAATTTCGGACTTTAATTAGAGTATTTTTGCAAGTTACTTGATAACTAAAAGAAATTTTTATTTTTATTTCTTGTGGGGTATTATCCTTGCTCTTTGGGACCTCTATGAGGTATCAGCTGCTCTGTTAAAAAGGAGCGGCTGCCCCCCTTGGGTGGGCATGGTTTCGGCGCTGCTTGAATGATATAAGAAATAATATAAACACAAAGCTTTATCATCTCTCCCAAGAACCTGGTTACTTATTGCATCATTATTTCCTTAAGAACCAAGTCCCTCAAGATGTAACATACGTAAACCTCACCCCAGCACACGGGGATCATATGCACCTGCCCAGTCCCCTCACTCACAATGCAGGTGCAGAACTTTAGCACTCAAACCAAATGAAAAATCATAATACTTCAAAAGGTAAATGGTCCTACAGAGTACACAGATAAGGTGGAAAAGAATTGGCATACATTGAAATGAAAAATTGAATTTTTTTACATTTAATAAATGAACAACTCCTTGATTTGGGTTCAACTGGTACGCAGAAAAAACGTGCTTCCTCATATATCATGCCACGATTTCTGTCGTAATGGTTGTTCGGACTCATGTCGCTGTTGCTGCTGAAGCACATTTGCATCCTTATTGTCAATTTCTGAGCCACTCGAAGGTTTAGCACCAGTAGTGATGATATTTTTAAACCAGCTTGCTTGAACTCTAGGAGTTCCTCTGTTTGAGTTGCCAGGGGAATCAGGTGTAACCCCAGAGTTTGAAGTAACACCCACAAGGAAGCGATAGGCCACTTTGCTAGCAGATACAATCTCTGCCTTGGCTTGTCTCATCTGCAAAATTCTACCAGGATGAATTGAGCAACTTTTATTGCCATTAACAACATCCAAAGCTCTCTCAAGATACTAACAGTTCACACTCACGATAAATAAACTGGAAAAACCACAACATTTCACATTTTCAATCTGTTAAACATTTCAACCAAGTAAGAATGCAGACAAACTCAAGCATCTACAACTGATTTCAACTTGGAGAGCTAGTGTTTGGAATTTAATGCCATGTTAAGTAGAAGTGTAGAATATACTGGATTAAAATAGCAAAAACCACATGTTCAATCTCAACTTTCAAGGCAACTAACATCCGAAAAATAGAATAAATGCAATGCAAAAGATATCAAGAAAGTCAACATAACTATGGAAAGTTGAGTATTTATTTGATCCCACTAAGAAATATAAGGGAATGAGCATCGATCTAACACAACAAGTGTTCGCAACTTGCACTTAACAAATCATGTAGGTGTGAGCTTGAGTATCCATGGATGCAAGAAAATGTACAGTGCCTCTTATTTCAAGGCCAAAAAGATGTCAGTAAAAAAGGGTGAAGGATATGGTCTCAGCAGACAAACAAATATGAATTGAAAAGAAACATCTCACCCGTATAGCTGTATTTCCAGCTATCTCAGCAGCAGCATCACCCGCATTGGCAAAACGATTAACCCAGCCTGTAACAGAAATCAATAGATAATGTACTACATGAGAGATGCAATGATGATAACAATTTTCTTCTTAATATCAAAGATTTAATTGAACTGGCGGCACTCAGCAAGCAGGTGTTCGTTTTAGCTCAATGGCAAGCAAACAGAATAAGCCCAGGCCATATTCATGACAAAATTTGTTTTACATTTTTTTGACAAGGCCAAGCTAAAAGATTGTATCTTCCTTATACATCTCTGACAATAGGACTACGGCCACTCCTAGGTTGGGCAGCCTGGGCTTGACAAGAACTACGAAATGATAGCAGTAACGATAGCTCACCAGCACCCAGTCACCCAACCAAGGATCTAAGTTAGCTGGTCCTGGATCCAACAGAACACTGCTAGAGCCTAATACAGTCCTTGATACAAATTGTTCTCTCATACGCCACCTGCTATCTTGAGTGGAAAAATAACATTGTAGTACAGCAGTAGCACAATAAATCATAACCATCAACAAAATGTTTTTGCAATGCCATATTTTCATGCTCTTCCCTTTTTCCAGCGAAGCAGTAGCATCATTCCAAATCCACCATCAACAATGTTCCCATAATAACAATGTTTGTCTACATGTAACCCATCGACTTAATAACTTGAAGAATAGAAGAACTATCTTTTATGGGGGAAGGTATCATATTGTTTGGCATGCAGAACAAGGTACATCCATTTTTCTTTGTACACATACATATACATGGCAGTTTTGTACCTTTCAAGTTTCAACAGCAAAAGCAACTATGAATCTGACAATAACATGACATAAATTTGATGCATAACAGAATTTTTTGATGTTCTACTCATTTAAGTCAAAATCGAGAAAATAAAGCCAAAAAGGATTGGGCACCAACACATACTCCCTCTCTCTCTCTCCCCCCACCACAAGTTGAAGCTGGAGTATCCATGCAACAAAGTCACAGTAGATAAACTCAGAACTAAAACTAATACGACAAAGATAAGCACACAAGTCATGTAACCCCACCAGAAAAAGATAAATTTACCTGGAAGCTTTGGCACACCAAGCTTTTCACAGAACTCGTCACAGAAGTGATTGCAGTTTTTAGATAACAAGTCGTATGAGCTTCCAGGCCACTCTCTACTAAGCTCTCTCAAAATCTGATTTACCTTGAAGATTGAGAAACTTGTTTTTCCAAGTACAATTTTCTCTCGATATGTATACATTGGATTCTTTCCAGAAGGGCAACTAAAAACTCCAGTTCCTTGTTCGCAGAACCCGAAAGACCATTCATCATCTCCATATACCTGTTACATAGTGGACATATATGCATTAACTCATCACAAATTCCCTCACAGTTCAGCTTATTAGTGAATAAAATCATATACTGTGACACTGTCAATTAAGAGATAGACAAATGGAAATGATTGTGGACAATAAATTATAAGGCATAGAAGGGGCATACATGTATAAAACGACTACTCATATTAATTACAATGAAACATTTACTTCCAGGTCATCCTAACCCAAATGAGCCAAACAAACTTTTCGAGATCAACAATGTTTTTTTTTTGTTTATCATCATGTTCGGCCGATTTATGTCCATAAGAATGATTCATTAAGAAATTAACAGATAAAACTGAAGTCATTTGAAGCTGGAAATCAAACAAGTTAACAGGCATGAGCATTCAACAAGCAAGCCATAGATTATTCATTAAGCCATCAATATATACTTTGCAGTTGTTGCAGTAGTGACAAAACAACTGGGCTAACTAGGGGAAAACTGTAGCTTCTGTTCTTAATGGAAATTAAAGATTGACACACCTCGCCCAAAATCAGAGACTTTTCAACAGGGAGACAGCATCAAGAGGCCATCCAAACCTATTCCTCTGGAGCAATCTAGACGGATACATTCCTGAATTGCAAGATTCTACTAAGTAAAGTAACACAGTGATTCGGTCATTCCTAAACCACAATATTATGGCATAAGCCAAGAAGGTAAGTAGTTCATAAAACCCGCAATCTTCTGGCAAAAGTAGACGTTATTTATGATGTTATATAACCTCAAGCAAAGTTCTCTAATGTGGTAAGGGAATATCAAGGATCCATCTATAGTTCCTTACCACTAGATCCACATCGACGGTCTCGAGCGACGTGCTTAGCACTGTACGTACCAACAAAAATACAAAGTTTCATGCACATTACCAGCGCAAAATCCCTATTCTAGAATCTCGTTACGTACTAAACAGCAAAACTCGATATTTCTAGGAGAAAAAGGAAAAATGGTATAACAAAATTCACGACTCGATTACCACATCGACAAGTAGAAAACCCTAGATCTCAGACCGGATAACATTAACCAATCTATGCAGTAAAGAAAAAAAAAGAGAAATGACCTGAACAGCGCTATGGAAGATGCCGCCGAGTCCAATACCGTCCTTGAAGATCTTGTTGATCTGCATAATTGTGCTGTCCGTCTTCTCCGACCCGCTATTCGTCACATCGTAGATATGTAATATAACCTCCGTCATCTTCTCTCAATCCCTAACCCTAACTTCCTCTCGCCCTACGAATTTCGCACAGAAAACTTCCTCTTCCTTTCTCTCTTTCCCCGTTATGTTCTCCCCTCTCAAATGATTCGAATTCATAGAAGCTCGAGCACCGCCATTTATCACTTTTCTACTCTCTCACTGCGATCTCAAATGGAATTTCGTCCCTGCCCTTTGTCGCCTCGGAGTGCTAAAATCTGAATATTCCTCCCAATTGGAGCGTTTCTCGTTTGAACTGAAAGTGAAAACTGTAGTCAAAATTTTCTTGTGGAATGCCAGAAACGCCCCTTAGTTGTTGAGAGTTTTACCAAAGCAGCGGTTAATAGTCAACTGTTGCGCACTTAAAACTTGAAAGCAAATATTTATGATTGAGCAGGATAAGTTGGATCCACACCGACAGCGTCACCTTGCGCATCGTGTCAATCACTACAATTTCAAGTTGGTGGTGAAAACAATATCGGTTCCGGGTCGGTTTCAAATCAGACGTTATTTATTAAATATTTATATATTGGGATTATAATTCAGATTGAATTTTCGATCTACTTAATTGATTAGATCTGGATTGGTTTAAATTTAGATAAATAAATCGCATAATATTCTAATCTGAATTAGGGTCCAAACAGATAAATAAGACAAAATTTTTATATTTAGACTCAGACTCGACTATAAACTAAACAAAAATGTTGTGTTTGAATTCAAATTCGAACATATAATTTATATTTAAATTTGATCTAACTTGAATTGAATAAATTCGATCATTCAAACAGCACACAATTTGCCCCCCCTTATTTGAATCTTGGGACATTTGGATCGAGTTTCCTGAAATTTTAAATCCCCGAAATTCATTCATATTTAGCAATTTTTGGTGCTTGGATAAAGGCAAGAAAAAAGAATCAGCTTGAAGTTTTTGTTGACGACAATATTCCAATCAGAATACTAGAATTTCAATTTCATAATTTTAATACGATGACGAATTTCAATCCACTTGAACACAGTTTCACGATGCCGGACTCCTGTGCTGCTGCAAGTTCAGTAGTCCGAGTAAGCCGGCCCGTTCCCGCATTTGCAACCTAATGGGCCTATGAGTGGGCTTAATCCACGTCAGAGCCCTTTGGACCCATCCATGGACTCGGACACCACTCCCTGAAAGTAATTCGCCGACGTTTTTACCGAGAGTGTGACCCTCAAAGTGTTGGTAAGAGGTTTCAAACCTAAAACCCATGAATTTACATGGAATGTCAAGAACCTAACTCGGCCAACCCCTTGAGCTAAGAGCAAAAGAGCCTCGTTTATCCAAGGCCAGTAGCCCAGGAGTCTTGGAGAGGCCACCCCGAGTCTCTCACTTTCACCCATGCAAATTGCATTTGATTGCAGCAGCAATGCCAAATGCATAATTCCCATAGAAATACATTTAAACTGGAAAAACTGTTTCAGTAATTACTGAAAATGGTTGCAGTTTTTCCCATACCAGCTGTCTGTCTGGCAGCTTCTTCGCAACTCAAGTGTGAACCATTACCTCCTATTGCAAGCTTTATCGACTCCTGACCAGCCTCGACACCAACTTCTTTTCCAGCAAAGCTCACCTCCATCACTCTCATCTTCAACAACCTATATCTTCCAGCCCACAATTCATCCATCCACCGTCGCCTTCTTCAACCCGTAGGAACTTCCCTCTGCAACATGTAATCGAAAGCACCATTTTCTACACCAGAAAAAACAATATATGCCTTTCCATTAAAGTTAGAACAGTAACATCTTGGTTAACCTTTTATACTCGCCGTCATGACAATATTGATCATCCAAATGAGTAACAAGAAGAAGCCTTTGAACGAGCACACGTTTTATAAACAGTTACTTTAATTATTGTCATAAAGTACAAGCTACAAGTCATAAAACCAAAATATAAGAGAAGCATAAAAGCCCTCTAAAGTCTAAATGAACCCAAATAAATGGACTCTCACCATCAATGACACCACATATCCCTAACCAAGATATATCTATGACCTATTGTGACTTTTCAAATTTCATAAGAACTTGAGGTACAATGCAACGAAAAAGATGACAGACAAAAGTTAACTATACTAAGACATCTTTTGAGAAAGAAGAAATTGACCTGGAGATTTCCATTGATTATGGAATGTTTATTCTACAGTATGACTCCAAAGACTTATCTTCCTTCATTGGTCAGCAACTGTGAAAAAACTTTGCTCGTTGATATATCCGAAGCAGCATCACCATCATCTCCGCCCACAATTAAGGTGCTTGATGGATGGGGAACAATTCTAGGTCCCGGGAGCTCTGTTTCATTTGTGTTACCATCTTCATGCGGTTCTTGCGGGAGTTCAGACTCCTGAAGCTGAAGTGCATATTCCAAATTCCACAAGACGTCTCCCATTGTTGGCCTATCAACACCATATTCAGCCAAACACTTCTCTGCTGTATCTCCAAATTTCTTCAAAGAGCTTGGCTTAATCTGCCCTACTAGATGAGGATCAATAATTTGATCAAGCATGCATTGCTTCTGCCATTGCACAGCCCATTCACCCAAGTTCACTTGTTCCCGAGCAAGCAAAGGATCAACAGCAGGTCTTGCACAAAGAACTTCAAAAAGCACGACCCCAAATGAATACACATCAGATTTATCTGTAAGCTGCTGTCTCCGGAAATACTCCGGATCAAGATACCCAAAACTACCTTTTACACCAGTGCTAACATGGGTTTCATTGAGACATGGTCCAGATCTCGATAGACCAAAGTCAGCAACCTTAGCCACATAGTTTTCATCAAGCAAAATATTGGTAGATTTTATGTCGCGATGGATGATACCTTGAGCAAAACCTGTATGAAGATAATGAAGACCTCTCGCTGCACCAATGCATATTTCAAGCCTCTGTTTCCAAGACATAGGAGGATTTTTTGAGCCGTATAAATGATTCTTCAGATGACCTTTTTCCATATACTCATAAACGAGTATCATTTCCGATTGTTCTTCGCAATACCCAACAAGTGCCACGAGATGGCAGTGGCGAATCCTGGATAGAATTGTTATTTCCGACTGGAATTCTGGGAGTCCTTGCCTAGATCCTCGCACACCTCTCTTCACAGCAACCTTTGTATTGTCACTCAGAACCCCTTTGTAAACCATGCCAAATCCTCCTGATCCAATAATCAGACTCTTGTCAAAATTGTTGGTAGCCAATTGTATATCCACAAAAGGGATTTTCAAGTTCTCATACCCATTTGGGCCTGAAGATGCATTTGTGGTGCCTTCAGACATTCTAAAGTTTGAACTGCATCCATACGCACGTAGAGGTGTCCATCCTACACTTTCAGCAGCTCTTGGTTTAGGTTTCTTCTTCTTGCATTTACATAACAGCAGAACCATTAGTATAACTAAAGCTAACAAAACAGAACCTCCAACAACCGGACCAACCACCACCAATATATTCTTCTTCCTAGACCCAGCATCAGCGTGTGGAGCAACGAAATTAACCATCTTCATGATTTCCACGCCATTTAAAATGGCATTAATTCTTGCCACATTGCTTAGATCCGAAGGGCCAACACTTACACGCATAACACCTGACTCATCTGAATCAACTACGAAGTCTATGTAGATGGGAGATGACAAAACGTGGAACGTAAGTGATGATAAATCAACGTCTTTATACGCAGAGTAATTATTGAGATACACATCAAAGTACAACTGATTCAGGGAGGTACTAACAATATCACAAAAATGCAGACGAACTAAGTATCTACTGCGACTTAAACCCAATGGAAAATCCCAGCTGATGTTAAATTTGGAATTCATGGTGTTATTATCCCTATTCATCTGCTGTGCAGTCATATAAACATTATATGGAGCAGTTTCTGGAGTAGCACCTCCTGGCTCATAATTCGGAGTGTGAGTGGTGACCACCCGCTTAGCAGCAGATTTCAAAGCAAGAAATTGCTCATCAGGAATCCATGTCCTCCACAAAGTATCATTAAAAGGAGTCAAATTCGAACCCCCAACATTAATCCTATGCGTAGTCTCTAAAACCTGAGATGAAGCATTCTTGTATTCCTGAACTCCACTAGCACTCACAAGCCTAGCTTCGTCTAGAACAAAGTCCCGAGGAGCTGAAAAGACTTCAATTCCATTAACAAACCCAAAACCCGAATCCTCAATTGGCCTAAAAACAATTTCAAGCACTTCACTTTCTATTTTCAAAATATACTCCTTAAGCACCACTTCTTGGGTGACATATCCACTCAATATCAAATGCCCATCAACCAGAACACCAAAATTTGCTGACGATAGATTGAAATTTTGAGCGACGAATGGAGAGAAATGGAAACGTACCAAGTGAGTCCCATTTTTCTTGATGTTGAATTTGTAGCTTGAATCACTGGTGAAAACTCTAGCTGTGCGGTACAAGATCGGTGAATTTGGAGATGGGTTCGGCCTTGTAAGCGAAATGGACCGGCCAGATGAGAGAAAACCCGAACCAGGTGAAGTTGAATCGCCAATGAACATGCGGTTATACAAGGTAGAATTCGCGGAGGAGCCACAGTTGATGAGATAGTTGTCTGTGGGAGTGAAAGAGGTGGAGAAGTGGAGGAGAGAGAGGAGAATTAGGGGGAGAAAGTGAAGTGTTTGAGCGTCCATACTAGAAGAGTTTCTGTTCTGGGTTCTTCAAGAGAGAGAGGGTTAAGCTGAGAGTATGTAAATGGACTAAAGTGTGTTGAAGAAATGGAGTAACTGGAATATGACTTCATCTTCCCATGTGAATGGCAAGTTAATGATTATCTTGTTACAGTTTTTGAAACGGGAAAGGGGATTGGAATCTTGACTATTGGAGTAAAATCATACCAATTATCTTTATCACTTTAATTAGTAACTCGGATGTATTATTTGTTATAATTGAAAGTTGAAACTTCAACAATGTTGAACCAGTTCGCATGGATTTTATTCACACTTGTTGAAGAGTTTAAAGTCAAAGAATACTTGCTCCCAATTATAAATTTTGATTTAATGAGTTCCTGACCACCTTGCAAATTTGATCACAAGTTGTTCAAAATTGTCTTCTATGGTAGCAATCTTTCCATGTGAATGGCGTATCTAACATGCATGATCTTGATGTGCCATATTCTGTTGGTTGAAGCCCATGTGAAACTGTAAATCACTCATTAAGGCTACTTATCATGTACCTAATTTTACAGGAGCAATCTTTTTGGATGTTTTTGTTCAGTTATTTCAAATGTTGAGATGACGCACGCGATTTCATATATATCATGTGGTTCCATAATTTCACATAAATCATGTACGTCTATCTTAATATTTCATATAATTGGGACAAAAAATTGCGGTTTTATAGTGAACAAATTGGGTATACGGTATTTTCTTAATACTCAACCGCTAGGTTCGTTCAAGAGGCCGAACATGATTCCACTTCGAACGCTTCCCCAAGTAGGATTCGAACCTATGGCCAATCAATTAACAATCGATTGCTCTACCACTAAATTATTGAGAAACAACGAGAGATTAGATCTCATAGATTTCTAATGCGGAATCCCACGTCGGGCAAGAATAGGTTCAAACCACAGTATATAGTAAGGAGCAATCCTTACTCTAGTAGCCAAGGTTTTCAGAGGGATTTGCCCTCTGGCCTTGGTTACAGCCGGCCCATGCTTGCATGAGTGTCGGTTGGGCTTTGACTGCTGTTGTTTGGGCTGGGCTGGTTTGCCAGTTCCCTCTGGTGTGGGCCTGCTCAGACTTAGTGGATCGCCACCCCTCGCTTGGGCTCATGGCGTGCGTGTGCCGTGCTGCATCAATTTCAATTCCCGTTATCAACTCACACCAATATCAATATGAGGTTGAAGGTTTCCTTCGTTGTTGTATCCATTGACAGAACATAACAGGTTGGGTGGTGAGATTTGTCAATTTTAGGGTCTAATTTATCTTTGCATATAGAAAGGTAGTCTAAATTTTCTCTTTTGTAAAATAGGGTAATGTTTCACTTGGGAAATGGCAGTGGTGGGATCCTGCAATTTATTACAGAAGATTGTACAATCGCGCAAGCAAACATAATTATCAAGAGAATATGACTTCTGTTCTGTTTATTTTTATAGTTGACAGAGACTTAAATTTGTCAATTAGTGTCTCCACGGGTACATATAATTTAACATTATACATGCATACATAAACAGTACACTCGTTTTGGCCATAATTATCTAGAGAATATGACTTTTTTTTAAAAACCAGTAATGCGTGCCAGTGAATGCACTCGTTGTCCAGACTTAAAAGAATATATATATTAATATATATATATGGCTTTCAACATCCAGATGTATATGAAGATGGTTTCCCTTGCTGTATCCATCTATAATATATGGAATATTATTAGTGCAAGCCCTTTTATATTTTCTCGTGATAATGATCCTCAGATGCTGTTGGATTTGGACTTTCTTGTTGTTGCGGTGGTGGATGGTGGTGGTGGTGGTGGTGGGCCATTTTTGTTTGAACTTGCTTTTGGTGGACGTCACTCTTAGCCACCCCAATTTTCCGCATTAACTGTGAACGCTAAAACGATAATGACATTTGAGTAATTTTTTTCTAATAATACAATAACACTACCCCCAAATCATCTCACTGCATTACTAAAAGTTAGAGATGAGATCCAACTTGATATCACATGTTAAGAAGACATAATAATCGTATCATATATAGTTAAGTGTGCGCGCCTAACTCATATTTCAAGATGGTTTTACAATTTATTGTCTTATAAATTTAGCACATTGCCCCTAAATTGAGACTAAACAAAAATATAATTTAAATGAGGTTATTAATTAATTGTGTATCATTTTTTCTAAGGTAATAACAAAAACATGAGCTATTGGTTGAGTTATTAAAACAGAGATCGCAAGTATTGTAGGTTTTGAGTTCGAGGCCCTCCCCAATCCCAAGTATTGGCAATTACAAAGTATTTACAATTTCATAATCATGTAGTATGACTTATATTGTACTATTCTATTTTTAAAATTGTTTTAAAGTTATCGAGTTAAACAGGGTCTATTGACTCTATTCAGGGTTTTAAAAAAGAAAAAGAGTATTCAGTGTTTGCGACGGGGGAATTTACTAGTTAATGGTGTTGGGCTGTAGCTTGTCGTGTGTTCTTTGGGCCTTGGCAACGAAAATTGTTGCGCTGTGTTTCGGACTTGGGAGTCAAAGGAGCCGTGTCTAGCTGAGTAGCTGCCGTGGTCTTGTTCGTTGAGCCTCGGCGACGAGGTTTTGTGGGCCGAGCTTCGGATCTTTGTTGTGGATTATTACGTAAGTTTGTATTGTTCTTCCAATTTTTGGGCTTGGGCTTCTTGCTCATGATCTAGTTGGGTGGAGGGTTTTTTTTTTTTTTTTTTTTCCTGTTGTTGTCCTTTGGATTTGATCACGGGATATGTCTATTTTTTTATTTGAAGGCATTATTTACTTACCAAAAAAACGTTAAATATGATCGGATTCAATTTAGAACCTATTTTGAGTTGTGATAATAGGGTCAGATTGGCTGCAACCCAAAATAAAATATGCTATGACCCACTTGGTTAGTCCCAGAGTCGGTTCGGATAATTGGGTTCGGTCTTCGGGAAACTTGTACGGCAGCACGGCTAATGCCCGTGCCTTTGTGCTAAAATAGAAGAAAAATACAAAAATTCCACGTGTAGTATCTCCACGTCAGCATATGTGGTACTGGAAAGCCGGCACAGATGACAGGAAAGAAGTTTGACTCCATCAGCACCACACTTTCTGCAGAAATTCTAAACAATCGCCCAGTAATGGCTTCCTCCACGTTACCGTTACTCCACGTATCTCCTCCGTCTTCCCGCCGAAACCACCTCCTCCGCCTCTCCACCAGCAATGCAAAATCCACGCTCTCACATCAATGCTTAAACAAGAGCCTTCTCTCCTGTCCATTATCTTTTAAATCAGGAAATGTGATCCGGTCAGTTGAGGTACGGTCACAGCTGAGGCAGCCGATCATTTCTCCTGACGACCACTGGGGCACATGGACCGCTCTCTTTGCCGCCGGTGCCTTCGGACTCTGGTATTGTCTCCTTACGTTATATCTATACGTGTACGGTGTACGTGTTTGTATTTGTCGAGTATTGAACATGATGCCTCTTCTGCAATTTTTGAGGTCTGAGAGAACCAAATTAGGAAGCATGGTTAGCGCGGCCTTGGTGAGCACTTTGGTTGGGCTGGCAGCGAGTAATCTAGGCATCATACCTTACGAAACCAAGGTGTATTCGGCGGTCTTGGAGTTTTTGCTACCATTAACCGTTCCTATGCTTTTGTTTAGGGCAGACTTGCGTCGCATTGTGCGGTCCACCGGGGAATTGCTCTTAGCTTTCTTGCTAGGTTCAGGTAGTTCTCGTTGAGTTTTTTGAGTCTCCTATCAATTTGAGCTCTTCTTCTTGCTCGTATTTTTCTCAAAAGTTCATATATTTTGAATCTTATTTTGATCCATTCTTGTTCTTTCTATGTAAATGGGTCACAAAGTTTGCTTATAGGAAACAATATTACCAAATGCGTTGCCTGTGTAAGGGAAAAAAAATTGGGATGAAGTTCATCATTAATTAAAGATAAAGGTGAGAGTACCCTTGTTGAAGAAGTGCAATGTTGGTGATTAGCACGTGTTTCAAATGAGTTGGAAATTGATGGAAGAAAATTGAGTTGCTTTCAAAATACCGAACACACACTATGAAGAAAAGGCATTTTCTTCAGTTGTTGTTGTTTTTTTTGTGCTGCTTTTTTAAAAGGATGGTGATTATTTCTGTGTGGAACTTCAGATTACCTCCAGACAATAATGTTTGACTCTTTCTCGTTCTTAATAATTTATTTTTCTGCACAAGTGAAGAAGTTCCATAAAATCATCTATCAGGAAGAACATTATATTTATGTGCAATCATTTATTGTCACTCTCACAAACTTCCGTTGTTTATTATTGTCGTTGACAGTTGCAACCATAGTTGGGACGGTAGTGGCTTTTCTGATGGTGCCTATGCGGTCACTTGGTCAAGACAATTGGAAAATAGCTGCTGCGCTCATGGGTAGTTATATTGGTGGAAGTAAGTTTTGGAGTGATTCTGTATTAAAGATGTGGGGAAGTACAATAGTGACTATATTGTGCAAATAATATATAGCTGTTCATAATATCTTTTATGTACATCTGTATCATGCTCTTTCTGGATCAATACGGATGAACCTTACCTTTGTGAACCCCTATTTCTGACCCATCACAGGAATGGAAGCTTAGTGAAATAGCTATATTTATTTATTTATTTATTATCCTAATTTCCGTTGGAATGGCATGGGAGTATGTTCTTACAGATAGCCTCCATAAACACCTTTAGAAACATCTTTATCACATTAGCTTGAGATAGTTTTTCAAATTTCCTGCTGCAGGGTTAAGGGGAGGGAAAGAATTCACTTTCTAGTCCTTGAATTTCCAAAGGCTGCTGCCTTTCAAGTGCTGAAGAGATTTTAGTGTTTCTGAAAATAAAATAAAATGAAATACATATGGTAACAACAAGATTTAGTTAAGTCCTACAGTTGAAACCATCTAAGTTCTATCATTGACACAGACTATTTTTAAAGATTTGAATGTCTTTGGCTTTTCTAATTTCCACCTTTTGTTTTCTATTCAGTTGTTTGAGTGTCTTTCCATCTATTCTCATCTTTCGTGAATTCAATGCAGCTGACTGTTTTATCTTTGATTGTTGCAGCTGTTAATTATGTTGCAATTTCAGAAGCTCTTGGTGTTTCCCCATCAGTTTTGGCTGCTGGGGTAGCAGCAGACAATATTATCTGTGCTATATACTTTGTGGTATTATTTGCATTGGCCTCCAGAATACCTCCTGAAGCTTCAAAATCACATAATGGTATGTAGTATTTATTGCAATTTCAAAAAAATTTGAGTAACTCCACCTTCATTACCTCAGTTCAGTCCCTTCAGAAATTTAGATCTATTATGAATATAAAGGTTAATTTCCTTGTCTTGCCAAGTCAAAAAAGTAGAAATTTCATGTTGCCTGCTGTTATCAATTTGATTGTCTTAACTTTAATCATTGGAGGATTACACAATCAGAACCTGCATCAATTTGTTGTCACATTGTGCAACTTCAATCAAAACCTGAAATTCCTTGGCAGAAGTTGAAATGGATTTGGAGTCTGAATCTGGGGGAAATAGCCAAGCAGAAAGGGCTGCTATTGCTCTCGTCGTGTCCTTTATGATATGTAAGACTGCCTCTTACATTACAAACTTATGCAATATTCCGGGAGGCAGTCTCCCGGGAATAACAACAATTGCTGTCATTTTGGCAACTTTATTTCCTGCACAATTTCATTATCTTACACCTGCTGGTGATGCCATGGCCCTGGTTCTGATGCAGGTAAAACCAAATGCATTCAATTCAATTGATATTCATCATATGATGCTCTTTAGAAAGTATTTTTCATGAGATTTTGTTCATAACAGGTTTTTTTCACGGTGGTGGGTGCAACTGGAAGCATATGGAATGTAATCAATACAACACCTAGTATTTTTTTGTTTGCACTTGTTCAAGTAGCTGTTCATCTTGCTTTGATCCTTGGATTGGGAAAGCTTTTTCGCCTTGATTTGAAATTGTTACTTCTGGCATCAAATGCCAATGTTGGAGGTCCTACAACAGCATGTGGGATGGCCTCAACCAAAGGATGGGGTTCTTTGGTTGTTCCTGCAATTCTTGCAGGCATCTTCGGAGTTTCCATTGCTACTTTTCTTGGCATCGGCTTTGGCCATTTGGTCCTTAAACAGTTGTAGAATTTACCAATTCAAGATTTTAGAGCAATGCTATACCATCACTTATTGCTATTGTATTGAATTTTTGTACTATAAGAAGTAAAGCCACATCATATGTCATCACAATCTTCCTTTACATGACTGATACTCTTCATTTATAATCAGTTCCCAGTGGTTGGAGCAGTGTATCGGTGCTTGTGTTGGCACCAAAAAATTATTAACCAGGTGATCATATATTGACCTTTGAACAAAGTGGATATATTTTTGAATCCGAGCTTCTTATTTTTTGGGATCCTTGCTTAGCTGAAGTCTAAAATACATGAAACTTTTTTAGACACAAAATTTATTCCCTCAGCCTACATAGTCCATATAGGTTTCAATCTGCTCCGTTCTTTATAAACATTCTTGACGTTTTTTAAAAATATTTTGCTCTGCATAAAATGTAAACCATGAAGTTGAAAAGCTACCTCTTCGCCTCTGAAAATGGGAATTAGAGCCTTTTTCGCTGGTGGTCATGTCAGGTCACTAGGTTTTGCTGCCTTAGTTGTTTAGCCTTATCTTCTTATTAGATGCCACATGACCTTCTGTTTTGTGGCTGCTTAATCTCACATGCAAAGCGAGGATTGAATATTATAAATAAATGTGGAGATTTTTTAGGACTTACGGGAATTTATCTTGCTGGAGGGCACCAGAGAATTGACCTTCTGAATAATGATCCTGGGACTTAGTTTCTAGGAGATTTTAAGTTGAAATTTCCTGCTAACCATACAAAGAAAATAAAATTATAAATGTGGATGACTTTGTAGTGGGTTGTGAAAATAATTGACTATGATTTGGCAAAATTAGTTAGTCACAGAGAACTTGAATCTTTTGAATCGATGATTGTTCAATAGTTAAATGTGAATTCACATTTACTTTTCCTGTGTCCAATTTTAGTGTTCCAGTTCGCTGCTCTGACTGTTTCATGTTATCTTTAACCTAAATCATGTGCTTTACAAGATTATGCAATGAAGCAGCCTCCCAAGATTAACTGCTGTTGCTGTTATTTGGGCAACTTTATTTCTGCGGCAGCATCATATCTTGCAGCCGCTGGTGGTACCATTAAAACAGTTCTGATGCAGGTATCTCCAATCCAGTATAACTAAATCTGCACCATGTGAGTGATCTTTGTATTGTTTTGGATTACATAGTGTTCATAACATACATGTTTTTAACTGTGGTGGGTGCTACTGGCAGCATATGGAATTTCGTTAATACAAACCTTATTCTTTTGTTTGCTCTCATCTTGAGTCATTCTTGGATTGGGTTGGGAAGTATATTTTTCTTTGATTTAAAACTTTTACTGAAAGGCCAGTGTTGGTGGCCCTACAGGGTACAGCATGTGGACAAGTTGGCCTCATCCAAAGAATGGAATTCTTTTGCTATTCCTAGGATTCTTGCAGGCATCTCTGGAGTTTCCATTAATACTTTCTTGGTATTCGTTTACACGTCCTTGAACACTAGTAAAAAAAAAATTCATCAAGGTTCAAAACTAATTTTATATAAGACTACCCATCTACTGATATAATTTGAATTTTTTTTTTTGCAATATGAGAAGTAAAACTACAAGATATTTAGATCAATTTCTTTCATATATGTATGAATGTATCTGAAATTTTCACATACAATCATGTTCTGGTAGCTGTGGCAGAATGGATGCTTGTCCTAGACGCCAAATGATAATATCATAAAGGATGACTGTGAATTGACCTTTCCCCCTCTTTGTAATACTGCTCGGAAAAGGAAAAAGCCTAACATGACACTTAGATTATCAGGATGCCTTAATAGACGTCAATTAATGTATTCCTAATTGTTAAAGCTTTGCAGAAAGAAACTGCTATTAATTTTCTCTGAAATCTGCAAGGGATGACTGATCTAAAAACTAACTATATACGGGTTCTAAAGCAGGCTTCCTTTAGTATTGCATCACTCAGCATCTTGCTAAGAGAATAGTTGACTTTCTTTCTTCCCCTCTTATATTCTTTTTATATTCTGCACACACTCTCTAGACTTCAAAATCTTATTATCAAAGACTTGCAGAGTTGCGGTACACTAGTACCTGAGAAAAAGTCAATTGTTGTACTTGCAGTAGTAGCAATTGCATGTGCTGTAGTTTATGCTAAACCATGAAACTACCAAAAAATCATTGTAAGATACTGGAGGAGAATCATTGTTTCAATCAGAATGATGTATCACATTCCTGCAAAATATGTGGGACAGTGGGAGATTTTTTTAATCTGCTTATTATAACATGTTGTATATGGTATTCTAAGTAATTTGTACATATTTTGCTTGGTTCTTTATTCAAGTTTTTAGAGGTAATATCTTTGCTGCCATGAAAAAGACATATGGATTCGTATAAAGACATATGGATTCGTATGCTAATTGCTAAAGTTACTTTGTCTTGATTGATGTCAACGTCATCTTTGATGTGCCAATCTATTCCACACTCAATAAAAACCAGTGGCAAAAGATATTACCCGACTCTTCCCAACTATAAGAGGGCGTTAGATAGATAACAAGTATTTTGACTTTGCATAGCTATTAAAAGCATGTTGCGTGTGCTGAAAATGTACCTCACAAATGCATGATGGAAGTACATGGGCATAATCATGCTGCTTCTAACATTTACTTAAAATGACGTATGAGGCGGTCCTTTCTTCTATAAATTCTTTCTTAGAATCTTTAACAGGCAGCAGATTGGCAATCTTGAGGGTTGTTGAGTAACAACTAATTACATAGTGATGAAAATGAGCAGTTTTACGTTTATGAGGATGATCTTCTTCATGGTGTTTCTTGGCTGGCTAATGGTGTGGGTTTTGTTGCCAACAGAGGTCTACAAAGTCACATGGACTCCCAAGCTAGCTAGCAAGCTCAACTCGACTTATTTTGGAAACCAAGGTTTGTTTATCTTTTCTTTTCCTCTTATGTAAATTGTGTTTCGTGTGTTATCATTATGAATTATTTTGAAACAAGTGCAAATATTATTTGTGTACTTCTATTACATCTATAATTTGTTGTTGCAGGTACAAATCTTCTGCTTTTTTCATTTCCTATGATGCTCATAGCTTCTCTGGGATGCTTTTATCTTCATTTCCAGAAGATCTCAGGAAATCCATACTCCAAAAGGTCAGATTTCTATTAAGAAACTATGAATTTTTTCTCGAAATTATAATGAATAAACTCTTGCCTACTCATATGATAAATATTGAGCAATGATGTTGTTGATTATTGAACTTGTTGCAGTGCCATGTCAAGCCATCGTTTGGCATTCCTGAAGCATCTGGCGCTTGTTATGAAGCCCGTGGGGATTGTTACAGCAATAGAACTTGCTTTTGCTGTCATGTTTATTGCATTTCTGATTTGGTCTATCGCTAATTACTTGAATTACAGCTTTCATCATCTCCATATGCATATGCGAGGAGAAAAAGTGTATGTACTAAGATCCTTCCTTTGAACTTCATCACAGATTTAAGATGGGCTAGTTATTTCATGAACTCATTTTGAAATAGTTTATTAAGACTCACTTGTTCTGCATGTATAGAGAATTGAGAATAATTACCAATTAAAAATGCCCAAATTTCCTCTGCAGCATCAAGAATTGTCTGGTAAATGCAACCTTCCCTTTCTGTAAAATTTCTTTCCCAAGATTTCAACATCAGAAAACAACCTTAATATATGCCCTCGCACTTTTCTGAAATTTATGAAAATTCATGATGCCTGTTTTGAGAAAACGAACACTCCCTTAATTTAATTTATTGTTCCATTTCTTTTCTTTTTTCTAGATTTTATCTTTTGTTAAAACAAACGAGTGTGGTTTTTTTTTTTTTTTTTATATGCTTGAGATTGATCTCTTTTCTTAAGATTATTGCTATATTTTGTTTGGCACTTTCAGGTGGCAAACTAAGTTTAGAAGTGTGTCGTTGAGACTTGGGTACATCGGAAACATATGCTGGGCATTTCTCTTCTTTCCAGTAACTAGAGGATCTTCAATTTTGCCGCTGGTTGGACTCACTTCAGAGTCTAGTATCAAGTATCATGTCTGGCTGGGGCATCTCTCCATGATCCTTTTTGCTGGACACACTGTTGGATTCATTATCTACTGGGCGATGACTAGTCAACTGTCTGAGGTACTTGCACTTTTATCTGTGGTTAGCTTTTTCAGTTCATATAATCATATAACATCCTTTAAAATACTCTGCTAAAGTGTGAGTTCAGTAATTGTCTTTATTGTTTGTAACTTGTAAGATGAAAGCTGTATTGATTGAAGAGTCCTGTCCTCTCTCTAAGTGGAATCCAATTATGTCGTCTCTTTTTGTTTACCTTTAGTGAAGAAACTGACAATGGAGTTAGATTCCTTTTTTACACCTTTATTTCTCTTTTTAAAGGAAGAATGAGTGGTTGATCATGGGTGTCATCTCAATGATATGGTTACTTGCGCAAATTACCATAAATGAAAGTAGATGACAGGACATGGACCACACATGGTGCTGTGTCGTCTATGAGAAGTTGTGTCATCTTGTAAGGTCAAGACTCAAGAATATGAGCTAAGATTACAAATTAGCATATTGACTAACCAATGTTGGTTTCATATAAATTCTTATTTCTGAATTTCCATAATACGCTTGAATAATCTTGCAGCACAACTAATTACTAAATATGATTATATGAAAGTGACTACCGTATATATTTGCAATATATTGCAATAAAATTCAAAATTATGTCACCTTCCTCAGCGTGCCTTTGCTTGTTATGATTTTATTCTCACTGAATAAATTACTGGCCCAGCAGATGCTAGAATGGAGCAGTACCTGGGTATCCAATGTAGCTGGAGAGATTGCAATAGTGTTTGCTTTAGCAATGTGGGTGACAAGTCTTTCTCGTGTTAGGCGGAAGATGTTTGAGGTTTTCTACTACACTCACCATCTCTACGTACTTTATATCTTCTTCTATTTGTTGCATGTCGGCGTTTCCTACGCCTGCATGATCCTTCCTGGGATCTTCCTCTTCCTCATCGACAGATACTTAAGATTCTTACAATCATGTTACCGCACGAGATTAGTCTCAGCACGCCTCCTGCCATGTGGTGTTATTGAACTTAATTTCTCCAAGAGTCCAGGTAAACACAGTTGTAGTCTTTTAATCTCAATTGACATGTAATTTATAGCAGAAATAAACTTCAATATGCATCTTCTGACTTGTCATGTAACTCCCAGGATTATATTATAATCCCACAAGCATCTTGTTTTTAAATGTGCCAAGCATTTCCAAGTTGCAGTGGCACTCGTTTACAGTGACTTCGAACTGCAATCTGGACACAGATGAAGTTAGTGTTGTCATCAAAGGTCTGGGAAGTTGGACTCAGAAGCTTTTCAAAGAACTTTCTTCTTCTGTGGAACGTCTTCAAGTCTCCACGGAAGGACCATACGGGCCTGCTTCATCTCATTTTCTGAGGTCAGTATCATACGTGGAAATAGTCTTTTCCTATAAGAAACGTTTGTAATGTCATGCTCAGTTTTATTTGTCTTTCCACAGGCACAAATTGCTGGTGATGGTGAGTGGAGGCAGTGGCATTACTCCTTTCATCTCCATAATCCGAGAGATCATTTATCAAAGCACAAAATCAAATAACCAACTTCCTCAAGTTCTTCTCATTTGTGCCTTCAAGAATACCGTCGAGCTTTCCATGCTAAATCTCTTGCTTCCCTTTTCTGATACACCGATAGATATTTCCCAGATTCAGTTACAAATTGAAGCCTATGTCACCAGAGAGAAAGAGCTGCCAACAAATGAATCCCAGGAGCTTACTCAAACAATATGGTTTAAGCCAAATCCATTAGACTCACCCATTTCTGCGGCTTTAGGTCCAAACAGCTGGCTGTGGCTCGGTGCAATAATCTCATCATCATTTATCATGTTCCTTCTTCTCCTGGGCATTGTCACCCGTTACTATATCTATCCGATTGATCTGAAAACTGATGGGATGTATCATTTTTCCTATAGAGTACTTTGGGTCATCTTTTTGGTCTGTGCTTCAATTTTCATAGCCTCAAGTGCAGTTTTCCTTTGGTGCAAGAAACTAAATGCAAGAGAAGCAACACAAACACAATGTCATAACTGGGAAGCACCAACGCCGACAACATCGCCAGGATCAGGGCTTAACCATGCCGAGAGAGAGCTTGAAAGCCTTCCCCATCAGCCTTTTGTTCAAGCCACCACGGTACATGTCGGCGCAAGACCTGACCTCAAGAGTAAGTACCACTACATTGATAATCTGTATAGTCTTATTAGGATCAATAATTAAACTGATTATTTCCGTTGGCAACTTAGGACTTCTATTGGACTGCAAAGGATCAGATGTTGGGGTTTTAGCCTCTGGGCCGAGTTCACTGAGGCATGAGGTTGCCAAAATTTGTTCTTCTGGTTTGGCAGATAACCTGCACTTTGAGTCCATCAGCTTTAACTGGTGATGAATGACATTACAGTCAACTATAAGTAATCCTTCACTCTTGAATTTGCTATAAAACTTATTATTGGCAGTATTTGTACATAAATAAGTTCTTGGTATCCATGTTTGATTGCTAGAAATGTTTGAGAATATTCAGAATATAAATGTAAATTGGCTTGTATCTTTTATGACTTGTGTTGAAAACATCTAAATAAATAAGAGGTGATGTGTAGGTTCTTCATAGCTAGATGTCAACTTATGCCGAAAAATACAATTATGCTACTCGTCCCAACAATTGATGTATGGACCAAATTTAAAGTACACATGGAGTGCATCATATGCTCTTTAAATTTGGTCCATACATCTCAGCAACTGGGATCTCTGCCCCCAGTTGATGGGACGAATATCTTTTTCGCGAAAAAATATGAAGATACATGCGGCTGAGATTACATGCTGTTGATAACAAACAAGCATTCAAAACAGAAGCAACAGGTACAACTAAACCATTATAATACACTAACATGAATACAAAATTCAGGCAGCCCAATATAATATATTCAAGTATTCTTGGAATAGAATATTCCAATGAATAATTAATAGAACTCTGTTGACCTTTGATTAAATATAGATGACATGCATGAATTGACATTCTACATGACTAGGGTTTTGTACGTACTATATTTTGAGTGCTTGGGTTTTGTCCTTGTACCTTCTGAGGTAGAGGTGCCAAAATCTTTCATGACAAAGAAAAGAAAAAAAAAATCCAATATGATCACTGCAAAACCATCAAGAAGGGCTTCAGTTAATAACTGAATAATACAATCCATCAAATCAATTGGGTGCAAGCAACCTTACTGAGAAGATAAAGTTTTTCACTCTAAAGCCTTTACTTTTTTTCAAGTGGGAACGTCACATAGAAATATTAGAATTCAAGCCTTTGCATGATAAGGTTCCTGTACCGGAAAGTTGGATCAAGAGCAAGAAACTGACAAAAAAGAGGTACCCTTCAAAGCTTTTGCATTGGAATGGACAATAAAAGCCATATATACAGTCGGACCCCATTGTTAACTACATTTTCACATGGACTTATGACAAATAATTTAGCTCTTTACTTACATTTTTACGCAATATGTTTTGTATATATATAGCTATGTTATCTACATGAAAGCATGCTTACAGCCAGAAAACCTTGCATTTCTCATTTTTAAGAGAAAGATGGGTTCAGCTGGGACTGAAACAGCTTCTTATGAAGCAACAAAGACTATTAGATTGGCAATAAGGCTGTTGGTACTCCTAGTCTTAATTGGCTACATAATGATTTGGGTCCTCAAGCCCACAAACTTGTTTTTCTTGCACTGGGAGCCTCAAATCCTTGCAAAAACCAATTCTACCTACTTTGGAGAACAAGGTCTGCACTCTCTCTCTCTACCTCTTCTGATGCTTTGAATAATGCAAGAGTATTTTGTTTGTTAAGAGCTCTTATACATGGTTTATTATGGTTTGTATAGGTGCTAACACAGTAATCTACACCTTCCCCATCCTCTTCATTGCTACCTTGGCCTGTTTCTACCTCCATTTGGGAAAGAAATATGTTGATAATAACAAAAGGAGCAGGCTTAAGTACCATTTATATTTTTCTTGCATAATTTTGCACCAAATACTAATAGTGACTTTAACATGACAAGTTAATTGTTTATTGAGAACAGCCTGATCAGCAGCAGTGGTTTTGCCTCGTGGAGACGACCGGTGCTCGTGAAAGGTCCTCTGGGGATTGTGACAGGGACAGAGCTATCTTTTTTAGCTATGTTTATTGCTCTATTGATTTGGTCTTTGTCGACTTACTTCCGCGGCATATTCACAAACATAACTGAAGAGGCAGGGCAAATGGGATTGCAAGTGTAGGAATCAACTCCATATTTAAACCTTTGAAGAAGTTCTACAGTTTCAAACTGAGAGTTGGGACTCTTTTTTTGCAGGTGGAAAGCTAAGTTGAAAATGTCGGGTCTCATTCTCGGCCTTGTTGGGAACATTTGCTTGGCATTTCTCTTCGTCCCGGTCACTAGAGGATCTTCATTGTTGCAGATGATTAATATCACCTCTGAATCAAGCATTAGGTATCATATATGGCTTGGACATATAGTCATGACCCTCTTCACTTCACATGGGTTATGTTACATAATCTTCTGGGCTAGAACACATCAAATGTCTCAGGTAATAGTTTATGTTATTTTCCTGCTACTTCAACAACCTTTCCTAAAAGATGGTAAACTCTATTGTGTGTATATATATGTATATGCAGATGTTCAAATGGGATAAGCATGAGATGTCAAATGTGGCTGGAGAGATAGCTTTGCTCTCTGGATTGGCCATGTGGGTGACGAGCTTTGCGCGTATTCGAAGAAAGATTTTTGAGCTCTTTTACTACACTCATCATCTGTACATTCTTGTTGTCGTCTTCTTTGTGTTTCATGCTGGATTCTCCAATTCTTGCATCATCCTTCCTGGTTTCTACCTCTTCTTGATCGATCGCTACTTGAGATTCCTGCAATCCCAACAAAGGATTCGACTGGTTTCAGCGAGGCTTTTACCCTGTGAAACCGTAGAATTGAACTTCTCTAAGAGCCCAGGTGAGGGAACTTGATTGACCAAAATACTTGTTGTGGTCCTGTTTACACTCTTCTCTATTCATACTTGGTGCAGTTTTGAGTTACACTCCAACAAGTACTGTGTTCATAAACATACCTTGCATTTCCAAGATACAATGGCATCCCTTCACAATTACCTCCAGCAGCAACCTGGATCCTGAAAAGATAAACATCGTTGTCAAAAGCGAAGGAAGTTGGACTCGCAGGCTCTATCAGAAGCTGTCTTCCCCGACACTCAATGACCGGCTTGAAGTATCTATCGAAGGACCATATGGACCAGCTTCAACAGATTACACCAGGCATGACATGCTTTTGATGATCAGTGGAGGAAGTGGCATTACTCCTTTCATTTCCATCATCCGCGAGCTCATATTTACGGCCAGCGCAACAAATAATGTAACTCCGCAGATTCTCCTTATATGTGCCTTCAAGAAATCAGTGGAGCTAAGCCTTCTAGACCTTCTGCTCCCTGATTCAGTCACCACAACTGATGTTTCTCATCTGCATTTACAAATCGAAGCTTATATAACTAGAGAGGCAGAGCATTTGAAAGACAACCAGGAGAGCATAAGAAGTCTGCAGTTTAAGCCAAATGAATTAGACGTACCAGTTTCTGCAGTCTTAGGTCCCAACAGCTGGGTCTGGCTCAGTCTAATAATTCCATCTTCGTTCATCATTTTCCTCATCCTCATTGGCATTCTGACACGATATTACATATACCCGATCGATCAAAATACTAATATAATATATTCTCAGCCCTCAAGATCTGCTCTGAACATGTTATTCATGTGCATCTCCATAGTCATGACAGCAACTGCAGTTTTTCTCTGGAACAAGAAACAGAATGTCAAGGAAATGAGGCAAATTCAGAGTGTGAACATGTCAACGCCTACGACTTCTCCCGGCCCCGGCCCCTGGTTATCCAATGTGGACAGAGAAATGGAAATCCTTCCTCGCCAATCTCTTCTCCAAGCAACCAATGTGCATCATGGAGAAAGACCCAATCTTCAAAGTAAGATTTTTTTTCTCTCCTTATGGCAAAACCATTCCCCACTAGCCTATCTTATGAATCTGAACATTAAGTGACATTCTTTCTTGCAGAAATACTACTAGAGTGTAAAGGGGAACGGGTCGGTGTTCTTGTCAGTGGCCCGAGGACAATGAGGCAGGAAGCCGCTGCAATCTGCTCGTCTGGTTTGGCTAATAACCTACATTTCGATTCCATGAGTTTCAGCTGGTGAGAAAACTAAGCTGAGAAGTCACTCACACTCCAATTAAGCAGACAGACCAGAGGAATAGACTCAAGAAGTGGATGTAGACTGGCTTTCCATCTGGTTTGGCTGAAACCTGCCGTTCTAGTCCATCAACTTAAGTTCAGTCCAATTCTTCAAGAGTTTTCATTGTTCCTTGTACAAGAAGATTCGTGTTGTAATTTATCGTAATATCATATGTCATACTGGAGAAGGGGTGGGATACGTTAGTAATTTCCATTAATGGCACTGACTGTCACAGTTTCACTAGCTCCTGGCATGCGAAAATAAATAATGAAGTTGCTGAATTCATTCACACATCATCACTGAGACTATGACAACACTGACCCTTCAGTGGGGATGTGCAATGAAAACAAAGCCATGCAAGTGGATGAAAAGAAAACTCATTAAACATTCTCCATGGCTGTTAACCCTCACAACAGGGGTTGGTTTGGAGAAAAATGAAACTTAAAAAATATATAATTCCATGATAATTGATACAATGTTTTTCTACTAATTTAATCAAAACCAAGGGAGGAAAGAGATCTTGAGATCAAATAATGTTATGTATAAGAAATGCCAAAAACTTAGTAAGACTTGGCAAAAATGGCAACCTCCTCTGCTGGATTTCCGGTCATCAAACATGCCTTGAGCCCTTGAGGTTGTTCAAAGGGGAAACACCGAATGGTTGCTCCTGTTTCTTCTTTAACCCTTAATTCATCTGCATCACTATAATTAACAATTGCTGCACAACGTTAGACAAGGAACATGGCTGTGTAATCATACACACGTTAATGGCAAAAGAAGGAGAAAGAATAAAGAAAACTGTTAAATACCTAGCCGACCAAGGACCCCTTGCCCATTTGCCAGAGGATATTGCAGCTTTGAGTTCATCATATGTGCTCACATCCACAATATTACTGCATAAGTGTAGCATCAGAAAAAATTTAAAACGAGTTTGAGGTTTTTAAAGAGCATACAACTGGTGATAACTGATGACATATTACATATTGGATATGATAAGGTAGGCTAAATGAGTGAATGATAGTTCAATATGTTCAAACTGATACTAGCATTGTGCCCATCTCTTTTTGCCCCCACTAGCTTACTAGGGAAAAAGTGGTCAAACTATGTTTCAAATCATAGGAGACACAAGTTAGTAGATAACAGCTGCAACCGTAGCTCCAACAAGATCGAGCACAGAAATCAGCTCATACAAAGCAATAAAATGTACCTATCACGGAATGATGTCGCCCTTGCCAAGAGAGAGGACTGGATCTCATCCAACTTGTCTTTGACATAAGCTTCTAAATTTGATGGTTCCATAGAGATTCCAAATACCTTTCCTTGCTTTCCAGGAACGTCTCTCCTAGATATCACAACACTCCCGCTTGAAACATCACGAGGGCCAATTTCAATCCTTAGAGGAACTCCCTATCAGAGGGAAATTGTCACTAAGAAATTTCTCAAAAGAATGACACTATTTATCGCAAGGTAAAAAATAGTACAAGCACCCAAAGTTAACAGTCAAAAAGTAAACAAACAACTGGGAACGGAGGTAATATGATGGTGGACAAGTAATGAATTTTCTTAAGGTTCAAAGAAAAATGTTCAGTTAACTTCCAATGCAAGTCATAAATAATATGCCTAATGTAATAGATAACTACTGCTGGTGCATTGCTATTCAATTTAGACTTGGTACAAGAACCTTTTTTAGTAAAAACATAGTTGGAAACTTAAGAATAAAAACCTTCATCTCCCAAAAATTGAACTTCCACCCCGGGGTTCTTTGATCGGAGTCATCAAGTTTAACTTTGATTCCAGCACTTTGCAGAACTTCTTTTACAGACGATGCAGCACTGAGGACTCCTACTCTCTCTTCTTCCTTCTTCCAAATTGGCACAATTACCACCTGAAAGCATGCAATGCACATAATCAAGGCAGATCAATACCAATGACGAAGAAATCATAAATTATACATAATTCAGGCCAGGGACCAGTTACCGAGTCACATGTGCTATAAAAAAATCATGTGGCAGAATGGAAAAAAAAGATTGAACAACTGGCAACAAACTAACAAAAAAAACAACAGGTGGGTGCTTAAGGTCTATGCAACGAAGTGCAGCAACAACGATCCTATATCCACGTATCAAACAGTTTAAACACTGCTTTAACCAGTCTGCATGATGCTGTGAATCTGAACTTGATAAGTTATCAGGAACTTGTAATCTTCGGTAAATACTATGTAGGAGGCTATTTTGAGCTTGTCCAACTTGTGAGGTGTCTTTCATGGCAAGCCAAGAGACCCAATAGGTCAAAGAGGACAATACCTCACAAAAATTGGGTCAGATGATCAACAACTTTGCACAATTTAGATAGCAACTCGTGGATAAAAATAATAATAAATGCAAATAAATGTTACCTGTGTCGGTGCAATTTTTGGGGGAAGCATCAATCCAGCATCATCTCCATGTGTCATGATGATACCACCCACAAAGCGGGTACTGATTGCCCATGATGTCTGCCACACGTGCTGCCTTTGCCCATTTTCATCGGTAAACTGAAAATGTACACATTTGGTCAAACACTCCTGATGAGCCTCTCTTAAAAAAATGATGGATTGAGAAGAAAGTGTAAAAAGCAGTGAGAGGAGAAATTAACAGTTACACAGCAAAGATAGATGCCAAAAAGCCCCCTGAAAGCCTGGCATACTCCTTAACCTCAGTTAGAAAACTAGGATATCAAAAGGAACTGGAATTCTCAAACATTATAAATGTAGAAAACTCATGAGGTCCATTAATTGGGGCAAAATCAGCCATATTTTATTTTTTAAAAAAAACAACATTCTACTTCTGTCTACCAATTATGTATACAGTTTTTACGTTTATAGGGAGATTGTGTGTAGCAAATAATTTCAAACTTTGACATCACAGTAAGGGAGAAGAGTGGCTTCAGCAAATTTTCAGGGTTATTGAAGAGTATTGCCCATCCTGATTTAGTAGCCCAAATTGAGGTGTGTCCTTATTTTATTTCCGTCCACCAAAAACATAAGAGGAAGAGTAAAACCCGAATAGGGAAACAAAATGGAGAACGTAGCAATGGTCATATATGTGCAAAAAAATCAAATGTAATACGTATTCAAATTTTGGGGGTGGGGGGTAACTTTGTGCAGGAAGATAAGGTTAGAAGTTGGAACAGGTATGGAGCACAGAAAATAACTTATACTAAGAGAGCCAGAACTACCAACACACTTCTGCCTGCATACATTTGTGATTTGTGTTGGTTCACTAAACAGACAATAAAAGAAAAGTCCAAATTGCATTGACTGAAAAAATATATGGAAAGGATAGTTCGTCCATCACCTGAGTTTCAAAAGCACGAGAGAAATTTTGACCGAGGTTGTGACTCGTTCCAGCCTGTAATGCCTTTCGATCGCCCATCATTCCCTCTATTGTATATGTCTTTAATGCACCAGCAAATCTTTCAATATTAGATTTTCTACCTGCAATAACAGGTATTGCCGCTTGCTCATAAGCAAATTTTGTATAGACGTCAATCATCTGTAATGCCTGCAGTTCAGCAGATTTAATCCTCTTAATATGAACATTACTGTGTCACGTTTATGTGCAGTCACGGATGAAGATACAAACCTCCTTTTCAGCCTCTTCCGGAGTTGCATGAGCAGTGTGACCCTCCTGCCACAGGAACTCGAGAGTCCTCAAAAACAGTTTTGTACGCATCTCCCACCTTGTAACATTTGCCCACTAGAGAAGCAAAATAGTGAGCAGACACCCGGCATAACTCAAAACCATTTTTAATGAGTGGAAAATGTCACACCTGGTTAACCAGGAGAGGAAGATCTCGGTAACTATGAATCCACTGCGTAAACATGTGATTCACGATAGTTTCACTAGTAGGTCGGACCTGCCACAACCTCAGGAAGTGCAACAATCAAAGCCAAAACTCAGGTCATAGATTTTCACGAATGTAAACAGGCATCTTTGTCTAAGATTATAAATTATTCATGGACAGGAATAAAAAAAACTTGCAACAAATCCATATTTGCTAAAAAAAATATGTGTACCACAAGTTTCTCTTCAAGCTCCTTTCCTCCTCCAATTGTAACAACAGCTAATTCTGGACTGAATCCTTCAACATGACTAGCTTCTTTCTCTAAGAAAGAGTATGGTATAAACTGCATCCATGATCCAATACCAAATACTAAGCAACCTAAATTACCAAATGCTAACTAAAATAACACAATCAAGAAAGGACACAATAACTACAATGCATTAATTTAACGAGCTTCATCTTTAGAGAATTGGAAAATGTTTTTCTTAAAGGTAATACTACTGCTTGTAAAATGTTCTCATGTGACACAAAAACACGCTAGGGCATATAACCGGCCAAATGACAGTATTAGACTCCTCTTATCATGTCCTTTCTATAACTCATGTTCCCTATCTTTCCGTAAAGTTCATTTCCGTCTCCTACAGTGCGCCTCATCTAGCAAACAGAACATTAAGAACTACACCTGTGGGAAATACATGTTGCTGTGCCCAGTCTCTTTGAACTTAACATTCAAATAATCCTGCAAGGGAAACTGAATCAATGAGAAAGCATGCCACAGACAAGATAAAATTATATAAACTGATCAAAGGCTTTCAAAACATGCAAGTCACCATCTTAATGCGAAGTACCACATTTCTGGATGTCTTTGATTTTCAGAAGTGCGTCTAGAGTGCCATTGCCGATATCCAATGTAAATACCGATGATAAAACAAAATAAAGGAAAACAAAGATACTCTTAATTATAGTCTATACGTTTCCACAAAGTTCAGCACCCTACTAGGCATCTTCATCTGGAACTATAGACTTTCATATGCTTACCGTGCCATCTTTCACAAAATCTACAAACTACATTGCGAGACATCATGCCTCTTTGTGGTCTTCAGCCGTGCCACTAATTTCACAGAACCACTACCACGATTTTATAGGCATCTAGAATTCTCTTCTTACTGTTCAAAGCGTTACTGATAGTTACTCCCTCCACATTCAGCCCAGTAAAAGTTTGATACAATATCAACCAAACATAAAGTCCAAATGGTCTCAGAAAAAGGAAAGTTTATTCAGCAACAAGTACCTGAATTGCCTCCCAAATTGCGTATCCATAAGGACGGATAACCATAGTTCCTCGAACTGGGCCATAGTCTGCAAGCTCCGCGTTGGCAATTACGTCGAGATACCAAGCATTGAAGTCCTGAGACCGAGGCGTAATCACTTGGTCGGGCTTGGCTCGAGTCTTATTGCCGTCGACTCGATCCTCAGTCTCCGGCGGGCTAGACGCCGCGCTGTGCGCAGAGAAGGCGGCGTAAGGAACTCGCCTCCGGAGAGGTTGGCAGCGGTTCTGCCTGATAATCTGCGGCGAGAAGAGCTTGGAGGGAGCGAATAGCGAACCCAATGAAGGTACCCTTAGAGATACTACCATGTCTAGGTGTGTGCGTGTGGTGTTGGGGGTAAGGAACTGAAAGAAAGCGAAGCAAGGTAACTAACTCTCTATAGCGATGTGGATTGCTGATCATGGGCCTTGAGGTTCGGGCCGAACCGTTCGACCACCGTTGGTTTTCATAACATTGGATCAACAAATAACGGGCCAGTGGGCTTTCAAGACTCAAATCGGCCCATTTCTTACATTTAATGGGACCAAGCAAAAGCTATATAACAAACTTCCGAAACATTGCCTCAAGTCTAAACTCTAAAACCAAAGCAGACCTTTTTTCTTCTTTCAGGTTATATCCTGATTCTAACCCCAAAAAATTGTCCCCATTTTAAAAACCCATAAACATCCAACACTAACGGTTAAAATGGGAATAAGAAATTGAGAGACGAAGAAGCACTTTTCTTCCCAAATTGTAAAAACGACTTGTCAAGCGGGAAAGCTCAGCTAGCTACAACACCATTCGTAAAGTATGCAAGCATTTAACATTTAAATGCCTCAACTGATGCAATAATCCAATTACAGTAAAAAAAAAATAACTACAACAATGGTAACATCATCCTGTTAACGAATTGTTTAGCTTCGTCTAGTTGTAGTTGCTACTGAAAGATAAAACTACCCAAATTCAAAAGAAATAGGCATGATGAAAGGGGGTTTCAACCTGCGCAGAGAAACAAACTGACAGATTTTGCGGTAGTAGTGACCCACAAAATAAACGCCATAGCAAACATTAAAGTCAGGGAGATTTAATGCTCGGCAAAGCAACTACGGAGAGTCAATCAACTTAAAGTTGATGGGCTCGTTTTCCATCCAACTCATGTGAGCATTTGGTGATCTTGGGGTTCCACGAGTAGGTGAATCGAGATCACTGAACGACTCATGCTTCCAGGAAATATGTGTTCCAGCAAGTGGTTCATTCATCTCATCCAGTTTCATTTGCCTTGTGGGACTTCCAATCTGTGCAAAAAGGAAGGAAAAAATCAATTCAAGTAATCAGCACGAATAAGGGTTTTCTTTTTTTCCGAACAGCAAATTGTTCTATTGGTTGCTGAAGGCAATGATTAATCAGCACAAAAACTCTTCAAAAGCTCCATGATAAACAAACGAAAATTTCTTAACTTCAAGGTGAGAGAGAAAAAGTACACTGACCTTCTGATTGCTTATCCCTGGGGTTGCCAAAGGTGTCTCCAGCTGTTTAGAAAAATCTAAACAAATAAAAAAACAAATGCAGAAGTCAAATCCTAGAACGACAACAAATATTCAAATCTAATAAGGGCAATTTCAAGTACCATTATTAAGTCCAAGTATCTTGAGAAATTCATCCACGTCCATAGCTCTTGTCCGTGATTTCATGCAGTCGTTATGATCATGCAGAAATCCTTCCTCTGCAACAACATTCAGCTTTGTACCTTGATTTTTCTTCGATGTCTCATGCAAACTTGGCTTCCCTGAAGTTGAGATGTCAGAAAGCCCTTTTCTTCTGCCACCAGTCTGCACTTTCTCTGTCGCTTTTGAGACTGATTTCTTTTTGCTTGCCTCAAATGTGATTTTAGAAACACCAGTCTCTTCGTCAGTGAAGGAAAAAATATTGGAATTCTGCTTCTTTGAAACTTGATTAAAAGAGTGCTTCACTGAATTTGACAAGTCACCAAGCGGTTTCCTTCCAAGGCCCGCTTTTTTCACTACTTTGGAGATATTTGCCTTGCCCCCCGCCGAAGCTTCTGTCAATATATCCAAATTAGACCAGAATATTGTTAAGAAGTTTCAACAGAGATCTAGAAAGACCGAATGGTGAAGTACCATTATAGTGGATACGCAGGTTCTGATCCTGAATTACGCTTCCGACATGTGATGCCATTAATGCTTCTTTCTTATGCACAGAATTTGAATCAATATCCTGCAAAGAACATAACGAAGTTCATGCACAGGCAAACACAGTAAAAAAGGAATATAAACAAGCCTCATTTCACTGGCTTCTTGTGAGGGAATCAAGGAATCAAACAAACCCACATTAAGCTTAAGTACCAGTCAAAGCAAGAGACAAATACTATATCAGAAAATACCACATAACATAACATGAGAGAGAAAAAGAAAGTGTCAAAGTTCCGAACCAAAAGAACCCAAGGCATGTATGTCTCAGCTCCACATGAAAACACAAAATCTTTTGCACCAGCTATGAGACAGGCTAAACCTTTAATGCTCAACCCCCAGGTGAAATGGTAGTCACCTTCAACCCACATATAGAAAAATTTGCAGTGGTGTGCGTATGCATCTTAATACTGATTCTTAAGTAGTTGCTTAAGACAACAGATTAAATAAATTATGATACTTTTATTCCATTTAACACAACTATTTATCAGAATCCCTAAAATGAATGTTATTCTAGGGTTCAAGAATCAGACTTCGGTCAAAAGTCAAAACAGATGAACCCAACAGTCACTTTGTGGAATCATCCACACAAGATACAACCCGGCTTTTGATACAAACGCCATAAACCAATTCTCAATGAAAAACCTGAAATCTTCTTCGTAAATCAATCCATTGTGCATTGCCACAGCAACCCTCCATGTTGTTGCCACAAGTAATCATAAGCAACATAAAGAACTTAACTCCAATTGCATACGAATATCTGTGTCAATGTACGCCGATTCCTATATGGTCTGTACTCTGTAGTTCAGTTCTTGGGTTCGCATTTGTATGTAGCTCTAGAATCTTAAGATTCAAACATTAGGGTTTCCGATCTTTCTCCTATCTGGCTATCTCGTCTCAGACACCAAAAATCTTTCAATGTTAAACCAGTATATAATGTGATCAAATGTTAGATAAGATCCCTAATCCTTTTCTCAAGAAAGAAATCAAAGTAAAAACAGAATGAAAATTAATTTCCCAAAATTTCCGTTCTCTTCGTTCCCCATCATCTCTAAGCACTCATACAGAGCAGAAACTAACTTATTGTTAGCAACTCTTTCTCATTATTTAAAAAAAAAATTCACAAAACCCTAGGTAATCGAAACTTCGAAGTTGCTAGAAAAAATATCAGAAACCCTAATATTTGAATCTTAAGATTCTATTGATACATACAAATGCCAACCCAAGAAATAAATTAGAGACCACATAGGACTGGCACATGGACACTCCTAGTTCTTGGTTACAGGGTCACCAACGAAGAAGACGGACAAAAATAAGAAGTTTCGATAAATATATTCCTATTTCCTATTCACAAATTGAAAACCTCGAATGCACACAGAGTAATCCAAGTATTTCTCTTGCTCTTAATCGATGTGATAGTCCTCGTGATCTTGAATCCCAAACGGCAAGGATCTGGAAAACAGTTCAACAATTCCTTAAATTCCCCAAGATTTTGTTCTCAACCAAAAAGATAACCGAACAAAGCACACGTTCCTAATTAAAATCTTGAAAAAAAATCATTCTATCTTGAGTTGAGAGCCGCTCGAGTAACCCACCAAAGATTAACGAAAACAAATAATTCTACAGATGGTCTAAGACTAAGAGAATACTCACTGGTGGGTATTGATGGATTGTTCCTCTAGATTACTGGGTAATTGCGGCCTTTGAAGTACTTCGCTCTCTTCACGAAAGAAATTCTAACTTTTCTCGCTTTCGATCTGTGAAATTGCTCTGCTTTTTCTCTGGTACGTGTTTTTTCAAGTTGGGAGGGTTTCTTCACTCATCCCTATTTAGGAGCGAAACTGGGCGTCCAACGGTAATATTTTCCTCTATTACATTAATGCCCTCGTTTAAACGATTAAATACAATAATGGCATGGAAAGTCCACACCCATTAATAGAACCGTAAGTTTGTCCCATTTTTTTCAGGCCAAATAGCTGTAAATACTAAATAGTCCTCTGACTTGACTGGTGATCGAAACTTACAACTTGGTGTGTGGATGGATGCGTTGTGTTATTGATGAAAATCTCATATCGAAAAATGATAGATTTAGAGTTTAATTTATAAGGGAGGACAAACCTTCTATTGTCAACCTGGATTTTCAATAGAGAATTAAGCTCAAACTTATGAATACAGAGCATAGCACCCAAATGCCAAAGGACCTTTGAGTCACTTGACAATGATATATATTAGGCTTCCATTAGAGGGCACTTTTGAGTGCAATATACTTATGATTTATAGTCTCCCATAATACTCTTTCGTTATGATTAGAATTGATTCCATATGAAATTTATTTTTTTTTAAATAGGGGTACAATGTTTACATACTGTTAAGAGTACACTCCTACTGAAAGGCCTATTAGAAAAAAAGGAAAGGATACTCTCTATATAAAGCGTTCAAATATATCTCTAACCAAATGATGTGATCCTTTTTACTTTCTCATTTGTGGGCTAAGAACTCACATGTTAAACCCTACAAAGCTTGAGCCTAACAAAAATATGGTGGCTAAGCCTGACCATGTCAAAGCCCCGCTCGGCTAGGATCAGGCCAATTTTCCCTCACATGTGGGCTAAATTCAATATGATTTAGTTACTGTGAATAATTGAAAAACAAATATCATTGATAGGTTTAAACTTTAATGAGATAATAAAGAAGGGTGTGAGAGACGTGATCCTGTCCTAACATTAATAATACCCGAAAAAAAAAAGCATTAATAATAATGCAAATTTTTTTACAAAGAAAGTGTGGTGATCATGTGAAGGACCCATTATCAACAAAAAGATAACGTTGTGACTTGTGTGTGAGCGCACCAACCATATCAAATTATTTATGTATTACAAAGATAAGAAAGAATACTCTATACGTTAACTAAATCTCAACGTTGAGCACGTGACACGTAGACTTTAGAAAATCAAATTCAATAATCCATATAATGATGGTTCATGGAAATCCAAGTTTTTTAAAAGAAATTTTAAAGGTGTGGAATAAAACTATTACATTGATTGTTGCACTCCATATTAACTACTAAACTGATGGGTAACTATTTTCAAATCAAATTTACTATCCAACATATACTTGACACGAATAAAATAGTCTCCAACAGTTTTTCTCATGCCATCTAGATTATGGATATTTATGGACATCAAAATTATGAACACATATCATTTTGAAATTGGAAAAGGATTCAAAATGATTGCCTAAAATAATCAATCACAAACCAATGCACATAAATTTGTAATCAAATCCAAACTCAAATTTTATTATTTTTGGAGGGGGATTGCTATTCTTCATTTTCCATTCACATATGACATTTTCTCGGGAAAATTTCTAAAAATACTATAACAATTAGTAATTGATAATTCATAACAATAGTTAGGCTGAAATTAACTCCAGGAAGATGCGACGGTTAGAGTTCGATCCCTCCAGCCAAAGCGAACACCTCCGTTCTCTTCTTTAACGGTGAAGCCCGGGTTGACTCGGTTTCCTGAACTGAGCCTGGCAAGCATCGACTCGACCACATTCGGACCCACTGGTTTCAAATTGAAGCCAGCCATACCCATCCGGGCCCGCCACTTCCCAAACACCTCGCATCTCTCCAACCGGTCCCTACCCTCGCACGCAACCGAGTTGCCGAGTTTCCGACCCAGTCCCTCCTCTACTTTGACTCGTTCTGTACTTTCCCTAGCCTCAGTGGTCTCAATCGAGTCAAATAGCGCTCCATAGTACGACCACAACTCTCCCACACGCGCCACGAACGGCGCCGTATTCGTATTCATTTCTTGTTCCACCAGGGTGACGACGCGCGGTGCCAATCCTTTCACGCGCCGGAGAAGCTCGTCCCGTGGATTCTCAGTCGAGACACTCTCGTCGGGCATCCGATACAGATTGAACGCGAAATTCACTACCAGCGGCTCTTCCGGTTCGCAACCCAGAAATTCACGACTCAAATTACTGATTTTCTTACTCACGACCACATTGAAATGCAAAGAAACCCCAACCTGGTCAGCGTGCTGGCTCAACATATCTCCGACCAGCCTCAGCCTTTCTTCGCTACCATTATCTGAAACAGCGGTGATCTTGAAAGTAACAGGATGATTACCACTCCGACGTGAGGAGATCGCATGTAGGAGATGCACGTACTGGCCTCCCTGGCCAATATCGAAATCAACAACATGGAACTTATCTGTGTTTGGCTCGTCTAGTGTGGCGTTGAGAATAGCGTGATTCGCAGCCATGAAACCGTGCTTGAAACAGGGAGATATATCGTAAAGCAGCTGAATCGAACTAATGTGATCCTCACCATACAGCTCCGCGACAGGAGGCATGGTCTCTAAAGAGTTCGCGCGTGATTTCAGCGCCAACAGCATGTATTCCGTCACTCGCTGCTCATAATTGCCCTTCGTGTTCGCATACTGCGACAAGCGTGTCAAGATCTCGGTGGCCGCCTCCGCTTTCCCGTCGTAAATGGCGGTGGCAGCCTCGATTACAGTCTCCTTGAAACAATTCGAGACAGGGGTGGCCGCTGATGAAGACAAAGAACACAAAGAAGTGGACGAGGTTGTTGGAGAAGGAGAAATCGCCGTTGGACTTGACGAACTGGACAGGCTCCGTATGGTCTCTGACCACTCGCTATTAGTATTCGTAATAACAGAGACCGCATCTCCCTCGTCGTAATCGTTGTCGTCAAGAAGGTGCTTCTCCAACTCCTGCAGCCGATTCAACATCTTGGCCGATTCTTGATTATCCATACCAGATATTCCCTTCTGAAACCCGTTCAGGCACGGTACACCGGGCAAGGTTGTGCCACCGGACTGTAACATAGGTCCTGCGTTCATCGGCGAAAGGTGGTGCGACCTCAGCTGCTGTAGAGGCTGCACACCGCAGTGCTGTACGGTGTGCTGTTGGTGCTGCGACAAAGCAGAAGACATGCTAGCAGGCAATTCAATTGAAGGCAGAGTGGACATCGGAGATGCATTCTGGTACATCCGAGGCTTCACAGAACGAAGAAATAGTCCATTCAATTGCTGTGGTGTTTGGTATGTCTGATGCGATTGGAATTCGGTCAGCGTTCGCTTTCCGGTCAGGCTTTGCGTGGCGGTTCTCTGTTGAGCCATCTGCAACGCAGGGTCGAGGAAGATTTGAGAGAGCTGGGATCGGTAAGGAGACTGAGAAACATTTCTGTTGATGGATCTGCTTGCGCTGTAAAAATCGGGACCTCCGCCGGAAAATCCTGATGCCATTTTGCCTCTCCGACGAGCAACAGAGAGGCTGTAAGCCTGTAATAATTCAGACTTCAGAGGAAACGCATGAGAGAGAGAGAGAGAGTATAAGAGCATCCACATCAGATTACCTAAACATGAGTCTGTCTGTAAAATTTAGAGATTTTGTCAAAATAGAGCTCTGCATCAGATTACCTAGAGGTTCCCTATTTTACAGAATATGAACAGTAGTTCCCTACATCTAGAGAACCACTATTCACTTCCCTAAACATAAAATAATATTTTTTACTACTTTATTTTCTCCTCTCTCCTCTCTCCTCATTTTTTCCCTCCTCTCTCTCCTCACTCATTTCTTTCTCTCTCTTCTTTCTCTCTCCTCTCCTCACATTTTAACTCCTTTCTCTCTCCTCACTTTCTCTCTCTCTCTCTTCTTTCTCTCTCCTCACTCTCTCCTCTCTCTCTCCTCACTCCTTTCTTTCTCTCTCCTCTTTCTCTCCTCACTTTTTCTCTCTCTTCTTTCTCTCTCCTCAATTTTTTTTTCTAATTTTTAATAACATTAATTTATTATTTTAATTAATATATTGTTTTAAATGTAATTAATTTATTATTTTAAATAGAAGTAGTTTATATGAATAGAATAAATAAAGGAAAGAGAAATAAATATTATTTTAATGCAATAGAGAATATGATAGGTAATCTGATGCAGTGCTGATTGGATAGGGAATCTGTAAAATAGGGGAAAGTGACATTTTATCTGTATTTTAGGGAATCTGTTAAGAGAAACTGATGCAGATGCTCTAAAGGAGGGGAAAGTGGGTTTCGCACACGTGTAGGTTATGAACTTTACGTCTGATTTCAGAATTTGAAAAACAGACAAGTTGTCTACCTAAAAACTCGGGCCATAGCATATTATTTCTTGGTACGAGTTTAAACAGTACAAAGCATTCAGCTTTCTCCATGGAAAATTAATGGGTTAATAACTTTTGGGGAATAAAAGTTTCCTTTGTGTCAACTAAGCCACCCAGACAAAATTGAACAATTTCGATCCGTCAATATATTTAGGTGATTTTTAAGATAAATACACTTGGGTTGCAAATTCATTTTCATAATTGAAAATACTTTAGTCAGTTCTAACTTATCCTATTTCAATAATCCAGTTGATTACACTTGATTTTTATTTTATTTTTTGTGATATTAACAATTAACAACTCTTATTTCAAATGGTGTTGGATGAAAGTAAATAGATCAAAATATACGAGACAAAAAAATATTAGGATCCTTAATTTTTTTATTATCGATATCATATACCCTTTCTAGTAGTTGGCCAATGTAGAATACATTAATCGCATTCTAAGCCAAGTTGTGTAGGCATCTTATTGATGTCATTCTAAATAAAATGTTTGGTAACCAAAAACAGAGTGAATTAAGTGGAATTTTGTGCATTTAATTACACCATTCACCTACTTACCTTTAAAGTCAAAACAAATAATTCAGGGGTAAAAGGAGTTTAGTTGCTGTAAAAGGAATTCACATCACAATAATTGTTACTGTTATAGGAGCTACAATGGAGGTGGTATTGGGTCTACCTGAATAAAAGGTTAACAGAAAGAAAACAAATGGAAAAATGGGTCTGACCCCATGTTTACTAGAGGCCAGTTTGATTAGATGATTCAAGTTTCACAATCCAATCAACTTTTTTTTTTCCCATGTGATATGAGCTCCATTTTATCACAACAATGGTTGGTTGGTTGATGACTTTTGTATTTGTATTTGTGATGTGATATTTGGTATTTTATATCTCATCATGTCATAAATTGGATATTCGTGAGAACACAACATAAAATTAACCCAAACATTTCGAAGATAATATATGTCACGGTCACGGATATAAGACCGACAAAGTTGTCCTTAAATGTACGGTCTTGATCGAAAGGAATTTAATATTTATTTATAAACCACATGATTTATATCTAATCGATGTGAGATATAAGTTCTAGCGCATCCGACTTCATTTTATGTAACCACCATTATTGATACATCTTAATATCTTAGGCTATAGTGGGAATGTGTTGAGATATCTGACAAATTTTGTCCATTTTTTAGCGGAAAAAAAAAACATATATAAGATTTAGGGACCTAGAATCTTGCACTTTAATTAGTGGGTTTATCCCACATCGGTTGTGAGTCTTCCGCATGAGTAGTATATAAGTTCTCCCTACCACACACTTTTTTGCCTGTGATGTAATACTCACGGGTAGTGTGTGTGTAGTATTGCTTATATAACACTTGTGTAGTATAATTCAAAAAAAAAAAAAAAAAACTTTCATATTTGATATGCAATTAATTAAGTTTCTAAAGCTAATATTCTTCTCAATTATGATATTGGTGCATATATATATATACGTATGATATGGAGTACCAAAAATCGTTTTTTTATTGAGCAATTGGATCTTTAACTCGTTCACATTTGTGAAAATAATACTAATATTATTCAAGACAAATCATTTATTGTTGTAATTAGCATACTCTATCGAGGGCAATCACGCCATTTCCCATGTCCATTAGCACTGAATATTTTTGACACTTGATAGTATTGGTAGGGGTAGGTTGCGTGTGGGCAAAACTTGAAGTAATAAATCGATTGTCCGAAAAAAAACCCCTCTTAAACACTTTCCTTCGATCACACAGACACGTGTCCATCAAAAACTCATGCGCCACGTTTCCCCCGGCCTTGCTTTTACACTTCTCTCCACCTTATATATTTTGGTAATTTTTATTTCCATAAATGCACCCCATCAGCCTCAAGATATTGTTTAGAGTATGTTTGGATTGAGTGATTTGGAGGGAAGGGAAATAGATTTCCTTCCAATTCCCTTGTTTGGATGGTTTATTAAAAATTAAAGAGAGGGATTTGAGGGGATTTGAGATGAAGATTTCATTAAATTTTTGTTAAAATTCTTTCTCTCCAAAATGGAGTCATTTGGATTTTGGAGGGAAGAGATTACTAATTAAGTCATTTGTAAATTAAATATCTATTTTACCATTATACATAATATTTTAACATAAAAATAAGGATAAATTAGTAAATTAAACAAATTTTATTTCCTTCTTTTTTTATCTACCCAAATATGAGAGAGAGAAAAATAGCCTCCCTTCTCCTCATTTCCCTTCTCTCCCCCTCTCCTCCCCTCCCCTCTCCTCCCCCCAAATCCCTCAATTCAAACACACTTCAAAGTTTAAACAATATCTTTGAGGGGGTTATTTGTCATTTCTCAAGTGCCGGCCTTTAATTGGAAAAGCCGTCCGTTTGAGATTGGTTGGGGGCAGCCTAAACAGAACCCCCAACTCGCGCAGACAAGGGGGTAGTTTCGTCATTAGGCACGTTGTGGGCCCCTGTTTTGTTATGATTTATGAAAGCTTGCGTTAACCGGGGATAGCCGGTTCACACCTGGAAATGCCATTGGCGCCTCAAGCCACACGCCATCCACGCCACACTCAAGCCACACTCCACTGCGGCCGTAGATTCTGTTTTCACACCTAATTAACAGCTAATTAGGTGTTTTGTGGTTGATTAATTAGTAAGCTAATACAGCTTTTTTCAAGATTAAACAAATGATCTAAGCAAAGACTATTTCATGGTCATGGATTTGACTCAAAAGCTTCGCACTTAAGCAGTTCACACAAAGAAGGTTTTTTGTGTTAAGAAATGGGGATGCTTTGTTTTGTTTTGTTTTGTTTAGTGAATGACATAGATCATGTGTGCTACATATACATGCATGATTGTGACGTGGTTGGTCAAAATTTCATATGCATATACATGCATAATGTGTGCTACATTTCACCCAAAACTGACTTGGTCATTGTGACTTATCAGGTGGTCGGCCTAACGCCATAAAATATCCATTCGGATGATATGCACAATAGAAAATGTGAGCCATTGAGGGCCTTGAATGTGTTGAGTAGCAGTAGATCTTTTCTTCCGTAATACTTAGGCGGGTTTACAAGAGGGTGGATCTCATTCTGTTTTTTTTAATTGGAGTTGATCTCTTTAAAGACTTTGGATTCCGTTGGATTTTTAGTCACTTGGGGGCTCATGAGGTGGTGTGCTCGGTTTTATACTGGATGGGTATCTTGGTCTTTGCCAAGGTGTTCTCTTCTCAGCTACCGTTCTTCGTGTGGGGCTTCCTTGGTCCGTATTCTTCTCAGAAGGGCACCTCATTTATGCCTTGGTCGGAGAGCAAGGTGGGTCTTCGATCGATATTTTTCTTGATATATTGTGTCACGTGTCAAGATTCTAGTGGAGGGTATTTTGGTATCATCACTAATACTATTGATTTCAACTCACACATTTGTTTGTTTTTTTTTCCGAAACTTCAAATCTCTTATAACTTTCACCTAGACAAATACAATATGAATAGAATGATAAAATTAGTGTAGTAGAAAACGACAAATATAATATTAGTTTAGTTGGATTTGACTAGTATCCACCCTTAATTGTTTCAATAACAAAAGAGGAGTCTCCAAATTAAGGGCGCAAGAAATGGATTTACATTGGATTTTGGTGCTACTTCTGCTCAAAAGTGGGCCAATTTTGCTTCCATTAGGTTATGTTGTTAGTCACTATGTCAGGATGCCACCACCTACACTGTACCACCACATGCTTTCCATCCATATCAAAAGATTAGACCACTTGCCCACTTCGCCTAAACGCACCACGTTATCCAAGCTGAATGGATGTTTCCCCAATTTGGCTAGTGAAAGTTATGAATTATTTTCTACATTTATCATAAAAAGGATATAAAAATGGACATAACATACTAAAAATACACATTATGAATTTCGGAACTGAATGCATGTTTAACCAACTCGCATAGCCTGCTTGAGGACGGGTAGGTCATTCAAACCGCTTGGCTAATAGCCTAGTTGGTAAATATTTTTTGGGCCGAATCGTATGAACTCATGAAGTTTTTGAGTGTCGATTCCCATTGAGAATATTACCCTTGTGGTCACCTGTTGAGATTTGGTCTAATTTACTAAGTAGTCAAGTGGGAGTGCGACATTTATGTGTGTGCATGCTTAATGGTTTGAGTTTAGATAATGTTGAGACCCCCAAAAATGATCCCTAAAAGACTTCCATTTAATGTAGAGTGTTGAATGTGAAGTAGACCCTACATATGTGTTTTTAATCAATGATTATTTTAATACCACATAGATTTGAGAGATTTTTGGGAGTCTCTAGCATTGTCCTTTGAGTTTAAGCTCATATAAGTTGTTCGAAAGACAATTTTTTATGTTGAAAAAAAAGTGTAGGTTATTCAAAAAGATTCTTGGGTCCGTAACGTAGGCTTGGCCCACATTACTCCAACTGGATTCCAACTGGATTCGCTTGATGGGCCAACGATAAATCCAGTGGACCCAAGCAGGCCGTAAGTGACCTTCGTGATTGAATCTGTGCTACAGCTGCACGTCTTTTGGTTTTTCTTGTTGAATCCTCAAATAAATAACTAATCATTGCCGATGATTCCAAAACCTCAAATCGACAGCCTTGTTTATGTCTCCCACTTTCACCAAAAGCTTTCATCTTGTTAATCCACCACAGCCATTGCACTTAACACGACAAGCAACCTGAATCATTCTAAGGTTGGATTTTCTCTCCATTGCAAGAAAGCCCAACTACGTATTGGGCTAGAATTGCAAACCCTCATCAAGCTTTGGCAATGACCTTAACATGGCCCAATAGTTAAGAAGCCTTGGATTCATCACCTTTGTTTAATTATACAAAACTACGCCATTCTACTCATGAGCGTCAGGATGGCCGAGTGGTCTAAGGCGCCAGACTCAAGTTCTGGTCCTCGTGAGGGGGCGTGGGTTCAAATCCCACTTCTGACATTTTCTTATTTTTTTGACTAATTAATTCATTCTCTCCCTTTTTTAAGTATTCTTCACTAATTTGTTATTTTTAGTATAAGATTACATTAAATTACTATTTCCTGGTGCAAACAAGTGATAGTCTTTAGACCCATATATAGCATAAACTCTTGACAAGAGAACCACTAAAATGTCAAATGAGGAATGCATATTTTGGTCTGCCTGAGCTTTTCCACTCCTCCCTCTTCCCTACAAAAATAGGTACAGAACAGCCAATTCCCTACCGTGCCGTGCCAAGAAAGCTGCAGTGTGTATATATATTGATAGTGCAACTCTGACCAGCAAAAGAAAATGTCCCTACCATGCGGCCCAGTGAGATCCTGCATATATATGTACATTACATATGTGCGACCTTCTTTGATTTTTTTTTTTTTTTTTTGATTCTTCAATGAACTTGAGAAATCAAAACTTTAAATGGTAAGTAATTGCATAGCTTAATTACCCCCGATCACAGCATTTAGGAAGAGACAAGACAGGCCCAAACTGACCAGCTAGATTTTGCAGCGAAGTCCACATTAACAGGTAATTAATTAAGTAACTTCTGTAAGGCGATGAAATTAACCAAAAGAAAAAAGAATCAGAATAGAGACCTTTAAAGGAAAAGGGCCAAAGGTATAAAGTATGCAAACAAAATTACCACATTGGTTATACATGGGGAGATGGATTAGTTAATATATAGTATGAACTATCATTGGAATGAGGTTTTTTGGATATGAATCTAAGAACAAATCCATGCGGAATTAGGCCCAAAACGGACAAGTATAACTTTGGACAGGATTTGGGTTTTCTGTGGCACCACCAACATACAAATCAATGGTTTTGATGACCTCACTAGTGTCTGTCTTCAATCTCTTCATCATCTCCAACTTTATTTTGAGCTCTCTCAGGCTAATGTCAATGGTTGATTCATTGGTAGGCCAAAATGGTTACTGCTTCAAGAGGGCTTCCATAGATAAAACAAAGAGCATTGTAATAGCATATCCAAAGGAATTATTCTCATTTTAAATGCCCAGTACTACTGGCGTGATACAACATAACAAAACACATAAAATTATGGGCGACAAAAGCAATTTTTTAGAACATAAACGACGTCGCTTCAAAGGATAATCATTGATCAAAGGACAAAGATAGCCAAGCTCTCATTACCAAACAAAACAAATCCGGCGGTCAAACTATTCATCATCCCCGCCATCATAATAATCTTCCTCAACCTTTTCTGCCACGTCATCGGCAATGTGATCCTCGAATGCATCCACACCCTCCGCTATTGCGAGCGCACCCACTGCACCTGCAACCACGCCCACAGCCAATCCGGTCCCCATCCCTCCAAACTTGCTCTTCTTCTTCTCCTCCGGCTGCCCGTAACTCCCCTGAGCGTAACCGTATGACCCTTGGCCATAACCCGGATTACCATAAGCAGGCTGACCGTAATTGTAACCACTGGAGGGATAACCCGATGGTGCCGGCGACGCATAGTAGGGATTTTGCGGTGGTGCTGCGTAAGGAGCACCATATGAAGGCGGTGGCGGAAGGTATTCCCTCGTCCCACCAGCTCCATACGGCGGCGTGTAGTACTCCGGCTCACGGTAACGCAGATCTCGAACCTCCAACTTGACCTCAAGCTTTCCATGAGGGCGACCGGATGGACGTTTCAGCTTAAGCGTACGGTTGGCTTTCTGACCGATGCCTAACTCGTCGATGAATTCGCCAAGGTTGAGCCGAGCGGAGCCGATGAGCGGCTTCAAGTCCTCCTTGGCGCCTGCATGTACGACGTCAACGTGTAGTGTGTGAGCCTCGATGGGGCCCGGTGGCAGGGGTATGAGAAGCTTCTCTTCCCAATAGGGATTCATGTCGCCCTCTTCATCGACTCTTGAAGAGCGCCTTTTTTCCGGGTCAACCCAAACGACGGCGTATGGACGCAGCGGACCGTATCGCCAGTTGATGTTCTTGAGGTCGTTGGCTGATGTAATAGACAACTCAAGTTCATAACGAGAAGCCATCGACCGAGTAACCTGATGTGCACAATGAAGGTTAATCTAATGGTCTGTGCACTGTGGCGAAGGAAATAAATAAGACTCGGTCTTTATAGTGAGGAGTGTGAGGTGTACGTAATGTCTAAAATGCCCCTGTATATATAGGAAGTGGATTGGCGTGCCTGCAGGAGGTGACTAATGACTGGGACTGGAACTATGAAGGTTGCATCTGGGGAGGAACGTATATGGCCGGTAATAGGCTGATAGATTAATTAGTAAAAATTTCTTATATAACGAGTGATTGACTGACACGTGGCGTAATCACGTAAGCTTTACAGACCAATGGTGTGAAAACATAATATTATAGTGCAAGCTTTACGGACCAATGGTGTGAAAACATAATATTATAGTGCCTGGGGTGGGGTAGGTAGATAAGACAAGCAATAGGTGGGCCGTTTCTTGTGTTAACCTCGGACGGGTCCATGTTACCTTCGGGGATCCTGGGGAGGTCTACGTTGAGGCCGGAGGGAGAAGAGAAGGGAGGAGGGAACAAATTAGTATTTTAGCTGATTTTTGGGCTGATTTGGGGATGAATCACTGGACTAATGAGTTGGGTGTAACAAAATTTAAAATTGTGATGTTTTGGGCCGACCTGATGCCCAGAGCTCTAACTTCGGCTACTTTAGGCACTGGCCGGCCTTGCAGACAGGAGGTTGATATTTTCACCAGCCTATTAATGCAACTTGCTTTCCTTGTTCTTCTAATTATTTTTATTTCTATTTTAAAAGGGCAAAACCATGCTTCAATCTTCATATGTATTAACGAATTTAGAATATATTCTTTGACATTACTAGAAGTTTCGAATTAACAAATCTGGAATGACGAAGAGAATTAGAGCATACATCACAAATATAATTTTCTTTCAAGCACTGGTATGTGTATATACTTATGCTCTTACATCCCATTATTGAGATCATGTGACTATATATCATCCACACCAATATTTGCATGTAAATGTACGATATACATGAATAGAATGAATTTGCAGGCTGTCTTTGTGTTAAATGCATGGGGATGAGCTGTGATTTGTTCAAAACATTTAAGAATAGCATGTAGTGGCACCCATGTCTAGCTCTCATAATCTATATCCACCACCCTAAATTCATTTTTGGCATCGTTCCCAGATTGGAAACATTCATTACGTACATTTTATATGTAACGATAGCCTATATCTCTATCAAACTTGAGGGTTAAGACTTATAATGACATAATTTGTTGCCTTTCGTTTCTTTGTAAAGTTAACGACGTTAATGAAACTCAAACAGTATGAGCAATTTTATGAATGCCGGTGTTTTTTTGACTCAACTATATATTGAAATAAACGTACGTGATTTCATATGGATTATGTGGTATCTACGATTTCTCATTATCATGTGCATACATGAGACATGCATCTCATCATCTCACTTGAGACAAAGAACATTGAGATCCTTGACTTATTTGGACACGTGTACTTGCATCTTGCATTATCGTGTAAAAATTCTGCCACGTGTATTTCTCCCAACTCCTGGCTCGGCTCCCATTTAACCGGCTGTTATCTGAACATCTATTGGATCCGGACCAAACCACAGTTAGCAAAATCCTCTGACCCGAAACCAACACCCTCGCGAGCTGATCCATCCTCTCTGATTATTTTATTCAAACCGCCAATGCCTTTCGATCTATCGTGCGGCAATTGGTTGAGAGACATCGACCACACACGTGTCAAATTTGGATCTTTGAAGAAGACCATCAAGCTCCTAGAAACCGTTGATGTTGAAAATCATGCCCCAGCAATGTTGACCCGGTTAACAGAGTTCGCCAACTCCAAATCGGGGTTCGGCTCATCCAAGCTTCGTGATCACTATTATTCAACAAACTCGAGTCTAGCGGCGACAAAATTCTAGCAAAGCTGCGGCTGACCAACAAATTAAAGCACTTCTCGGCTTTATTTCTCGTGGCTCTAACGACTTCATTTATACATGTATATATATACATATATAGGCAACCTGTGACAATGAGGCTAATTGAAGAATGGCTTGTGATGATGTTACAATGCACCACTTTTGGTGGTGGCCATTAATTAATCACATACAATTTTGATTAAGCAATGGATTAATTAAACCCCTAATCCCTATGTTAAGGCCACCACCACCTCTAAGTGGTCATAGATTCAATTTTGTTTTTTTTTTAAACAGGGATTTGGAGAAGAAGCGGGACTTGCACCCACATCCTAATGGAAGGTTCGGTCCCCTACATGCAATGTGATTATTGTTCAACCAATAGTTTACTTGCTCCACTTACCTATGTTAAGGCCCACCGATGAGATGCATGATTTTGTATCGAAAAATAGGATTAAAACTATCTAACCTATTCGAAATCTTAAGGAATGTCTACTTCCAAGCAAAGACTTCCTTTAATAAAGTTGAGATGGTTGTAAATCATTCTGCTTTAATTCCAATTTTCAAACACGTCTAATGACTTTTATTTCATTAGCATGAATAAGAAAATAAAGTTTTGGATAAAAATTTGTTTTTGATTTTTTAAAAATAAATTTGGGTTCCAACAACTTGACATTAGTCTAATGGTTATATTTTCGAATTTAGAGGTGAAAGATCTCACAAGTTGGGAGTTTGAACCAATAGAAAGTAATTCTTTGGAATTTCTTGGGTTTCGTGAGCCGATGACACGAGTATTTTTCTTGAGAGGGGTTAATAGTCCTATTCTAGGCCTTGACGTAGTCTTACTTACGTACTAAATTTCAACTCAAGACTAAATTGATGACCCATTATTTGGACGGGATGGCCATTTCAAATTTAAAATTAGTCAAAGGATCACAAAGTTGCCGTTGAGCCTAGGGCTTCCCGGTCAATCAATCAAGACAATGATTCATGAATGACCCCAAAAAACGCAGCGTGCAACACTTGCAGGCAGCACCAAATTCAGACGAACTGGCCTTGACACACATCTTAAGGTGTAGGCATTTATTTGATCCATTAACAGAGTGTTTTTTTTTCCACTCATCAGTCATCAACTACCATGTGAATGTGACTGTATATAATTTGCCCAGCTAAAAGAGTGAAGAGGCAGATCAATACATTAATGGGCCACAACCGCTATCATGAAATCCAATAAATGCATCCCAACTACGTCTATATTGAATCTCTCCTATAAGTAACCCTTGTCAAATCCCTCTCTCTTCCAATCCATTTTCCCTTTCTTTCTTTCTTTCTTAGCTCAAGTTGTTAAAACAACAATGGCAGCTGAAGGGGCCAAGAATGAAGTGAAAATCACAAGCAAAACCCACGTCAAGCCCAACAAGAAGCTTGGGAGAAGAGAATGTCAGTTGGTCACCTTTGATCTTCCCTATATAGCCTTCTACTACAACCAGAAGTTGCTGATCTACAAGGGTAATAATGGTATTGACTTTGAGGGGATGGTTGGTAAATTGAAAGAGGGGCTAGGGGTAGTCTTGGAAGAATTCAATCAACTGGCTGGGAAGCTTGGGAAAGACGAAGATGGAGTTTTTAAGGTTGTCTATGATGATGACACGGACGGCGTGGAAGTCATTGAGGCCTCTGCGGATGATGTCAGCGTGGACGATCTAACGGTTGAGGAGGGCACAAGTGCTTTGAAGGACTTGATTCCTTACAATAATGTATTGAATTTGGAGGGGCTTCAGCGTCCATTATTGGCTGTGCAGGTAACCATTTCTTTTGGGCTTTTAATATTTATTATAAGGTCGTTGTTGGATTATTGCGTCTATCAATGTCATTTCATGCATTTTGGCAATTTTTACATTTCATGATTTGACTCCAAATTCTTATTCATTGCAAATAGTTACATGTCACCCATTCCAAAGTGTCCACAAAACAGATCTCGATATTTCGTTGCGTTTGATTTGGATGTGGATTGAATCTTTTCTTGAACGAGAGGGATAGAGCTGTAACATGTGCTGACATAACTAAAATCAAGAATGAGTGGGGTCTATTGGAAAAAAAAATTATAGCCATATTTTCTTTTAAAATCAATGTAAACTTATTCATAAATGTGTGTTGATCGGATTTACGAATATGACGTTAATTCTTTTGTCCCAAAAAGAATTTAAAGTATATTTTAAAAGAACATTAGATATGAACTGTTAAATATAAACCCGAAACATTTTATGTATTCTTCATGTTTGGTTTGATTTTTATTTTGGAGGAAAAATACATCGCTAATCAGTAAACCGATCAAAACACAGTAACAATTTATTTTAGGAAAAAATTATATAAAGCCACAACAGTGGGATCCGCTGACCCGAAAAAGTGATGCTGCTTGTCCTAATCAAACCAAATTGTCCTAAATGAAGAGTTTAGCCCTGCTTTGATTTGATATTTGCAAATTGAAAGTGATTTTATGTGGACCAAGGGTGGGCCAGCGACACAGACAATTTCTCAGCTCATTAGTGGTTTGGGCCCCCTTTAAAGTGAAGGTTGATTATGGGGAATGGGCCATGTAATTACTGGGGTCCTAATCATTAGTTTTGGCCTTGTTTTGTAGCTGACTAAGCTGAAAGACGGACTCGCGATAGGCTTGGCGTTTAACCACGCCATCCTGGATGGTACATCCACGTGGCACTTCATGATTTCATGGGCCCAAATCTGCAACGGATCTACAGCAATAGTGGAGCCACCGTTTCTGGAGCGGACCAAGGTCCGCGACACTCGCGTGAAGCTCGACCTCTCTCTACCGCCTAACCCAGTCAATGGATCCAACGGCGAAGCCATGGTGGCTCCACCACTACGAGAGAGGGTATTCAAGTTTTCCGATGCGGCAATTGCCATGATCAAGTCAAATGTCAACGCAAAACTTCCATCGGACGGTTCCAAACCGTTCTCTACTTTTCAGTCTCTCGCCGTTCATATCTGGCGCCACGTAAGCCAAACACGAGAACTGAAACCGGAAGACTACACTGTCTTCACCGTCTTCGCCGACTGCCGGAAACGCGTGGATCCACCGATGCCAGAGTCTTACTTCGGAAACCTCATTCAGGCTGTGTTCACGGTCACAGCAGCCGGGATGCTTCTGGCGAATCCGCCGGATTTCGGTGCGTCCCTCATACAGAAAGCGATCGAAGCACACAACGCTAAAGCTATCAATGAGCGGAACAAAGAGTGGGAAAAGGCCCCGAAGATCTTTGAGTTCAAGGACGCGGGAGTGAATTGCGTGGCGGTGGGTAGCTCGCCGAGGTCTAAGGTGTACAGTGTGGATTTCGGGTTCGGGCAGCCGGAGATTGTTCGAAGCGGGTCGAATAATAGGTTCGATGGGATGGTGTATTTGTATCAAGGGAAGAAGGGAGGGATTGATGTGGAGATTAGCCTTACACCTGATGTTATGGAGAGGTTTGAGAAAAATAAGGAGTTTCTGATGGAGGATTAGGCGATGGAGAATCTGAGGTTTGGTTCTGGTTTTAATGTGTTTTTGTTTCTACGAGGAAATGAAAGGGTTTGAATTTATGTTGTTCTTGTGAATGTAATAATTGTCACACTTTATCGTATGATATGAAAATTTTATTGTTGTTGATTATTTATGGTTAAGCTCTCTCTATTATTTGGTTTTGGAAACGTGGCTAAAAACCTATCGTTGGCATGCATGTGTAACTTGAGTTTATATTTTTCCCTTAGTGAATTAAAGAACAAAAAAACTGCGGTTTGATGTTGGATTGTCTATGTTCATCTCTGTCGATTCACATGCTGTTTATCTACTCACGACTGTCGATTTTGGGAACATGAAAAGCCAAAGTTGAGGTTCATGTATTTCGTTTTCTTCTTGATAGATGCAAGTATTTCTAGAGGGATCACACTTGACTTCACAGGGCCTAATTTTTTTTCTTTGGCATTTTGATATCGATCGTTCCACTAATTCATGCACATTATCTCTCATTCCAGTTCATCTCCTTCTACACGACTCTTCTTCTTCATAGGTTCATGTATCTCTACGGGTACTTGATTGAGGTATTCCCGGCCCTTTTCTGCGATTGTGCTTCTTTAAGCACAGAGATCTGCGCGGAAGGATAACTGTGGCATTTTGTTAATAGTGGCTTTTTGATTTTCCATCTGCATGTCCGAGCAAATGTTCTCATGTTAATGTTGCATATCAAACTCATCTCTATACCATGATTAATTTAATTTTTGTTTGACAAAAACATACATTGTTAGATTTGTTAAATTGGATACTCCCGATTTTAATAACTTCTAACGATATGAACTCTCGTTCTTTAGGTGTTTTATTCTCTCTGTTTTTTTTTTCCCCTTATGGATCATAAAATATAAATACATATAACCTTTGGGTTATTGAAATTTTATGATGAATACAAGTCCATCAGAGTTCAGAGGAGGAGCAGTGGTTTCAATGGGCTCGGCGAATACTCATTAATAAATAATAGCGCATTTGCGCCACGGCTCCTGTAATTCATTGTCTGGCCCAGTACACAGGCAATGTTATACTTTGGGCCGACTAGTGGGCCTTATGTGGACAGCTTAAGAAATACTGGCCCATGATACGGGACCTTTCTTCTTCTTTTTTTTTCTCATTTATTAACGGATTTGGCTTTCTTTTTCCTGGGGGAAAAAAAAGAAAAACAATAAATAGTACAAATCAAATAGGAGAGAAGGAGAATCTCCATCGCAGTTGGTTGGTCTTTGCGGAGCGGTGAGCAACCAGAAACCCTACTCGTAGTGGCTAGACGGGTTTCTCTGAATCTGAACACCTCAAAATTACAATCCAAGGTAGATTTTCTCTCTTTGACCTCGCTCTAGATACACGCCTCTGCATACACAGTGTATCGATTTGATGCATTACTGGCCATTTTTTAGATTCGTAAAGGTAATTTTCTTACGGTCTTGCAGCTGTTGTTCTCTCGCTCTTTCTCTTGGCTGAGGTCCTGGACTTTTCGATCTTTGTTACTCAATTTTAGGTAAACTATGCTCGTCTTTTCCTTTTCGTTGGATTTGTTTTTGTTGTAGTTATTTAATTAGGTTTTATTCCGTTGAACAAGAGCATTGAGATTTCTGTTCTCTCTGCTAAGAGGCGAAAAAAGTGCTGACTGGAGTAACATAATTGGTAGTCTCTCTGTGAAGATTGGATAATTAGGTTAAATATAGGCTCTCTCGACATTTGTCACTGGAGAGCCTGAGCAGTCGGCGGGGCTTTCTATGTTGCAATACTGATATTAGCTGACTCAATTATGTTCATGGGAATAACTCATTAGTCCATTCAGATCCAATTTTTGATCGGGAACTTCAATTCCCATGAGCATAATTCTGTCTAATGACTCTAATTGTGCTTCAACCCTACCCTTACGGCCATTCATGAGGATGTTTTGATGTTTTCTTTTGTTTCTTGGCAACCAACCAAAGAAAGGATGTCTTTAGGCTGTATATATGAAGGATTTGGCCATGATAGAAAGTGCGTGTCATATCTTCAACTGTTGGTATGCTGTGAATTATCCAAAGAACCATTAGCTCACCGATTTGGTTATTCATTTTTTTCCCTTCAGTTTTGCGTTTGTTGGAAGCGAGTTTTAATCGCAAAATGGCTAAAGCATATAAGTATATTTTATTGCAACATTTATTTCTGGCAGAATATTTATGTTCAGTTTTTGTGGTTAATCGGGAAAGACACATACGCTTAATTCACTGTGCATGGTTTCAGGATGTGTTATTTGTCAAATTACCAGCCTACTCTTTGACAGTTTGAGGGTATTTATTTTCAATGGGTTCACCTGAACGTGCTCGGAGCCATGGAAAACGGGATGTAGAGGATAGCTCAAATGTGAAGAGTGATAGGGATGATGGAGAATGGGAGGGCAGTGATAAGAGGAAGCATAGGTCAAGCAAGTCTAGAAAGTCCAGTAATGCGGAAGAAGGTGAAGGATTGGACAGCAGTGGGCGAAGGAGAGGTTCTAGTGACAAAGGTGAGAGTCGTAAGAGGTCAAGTGGCTCTAGCAAAGCAGGTAGTGATGATGACAGTTATGGCACTAGAAAGGAGCGAAGCTCTAAGCAAGCGAAGAAAAAACAAGAGGAGAGTACTTTGGAAAAGTTGAGTAGCTGGTACCAGGATGGAGAACCAGAAAGCAGGCCAGATGGTGGTGATAAGTTGGGCAGAAGAGCACATAGTCGGTCCGATGAAAATGAGAGAAGGAAAATTTCATCAAAGCTCCCAGAGCATGAGAGTTCCCAAAGTGGAACTAAAAGCAAAGAAGAAAAATTCCATGATGGAGAGCTTGAGAAGATGTCAGATAGAGACTTTAGGTATTCAGAGAGAAGGGAAAGCAGCAGAGAGAAAGGTCATGGCTCCTCTGAACAGGTAAAAAGCTCAAGGAGAAGATGGGATGATGCAGGTGCTGTCAGGAAAGCTGAAGAAAATCATCAGGAAAAAGCTGAACTGAGAACTGGAAAGGCTTCAGATTCCAAGCATGAGAGTACTAAAGAGAGAAGCACATCTGTGAGAAATGAAACCATTGAGAGTAAAAGCAGGGGTGTAGTTGTCAACGGTGAGAAGGGTAACAAATCAGATGACAGGGGAGAGAGGAGAGTTGATACGGACAGGAGTAGGGGCAAAGGCAGGTCAGAAACTTTAGAAGATAATAGAGGTAGTCCCGCTCCTCATGATGACGAATCAGGCAGGGAAAAAATTGACAAGTATAGACAGCAGAGAACTCCCACTAATAGGGAAGCCACTGAAAGCCGAGAAAAATCTGCCGGCCCTGATGAAGATGGAAATTTGTGGATGAGGGAGAAAATTGCAAGGGACTTGGGCCATACAAACAGGTCCAGGACCCCCGAGAAGAGTGGTAGGCGTCATCGAGAAGCAGATCAAACTGAGATGGATCATGACAGAAGCATTGATCTCAAGCGGAAAGAGCCGGAAAAAGATGGCCACAGGGAGGATAGATCAAAAGGCCGAGATGATAACTGGAGTGACAGGAACAGGGAATGGGAGGATTCAAAAGAGCACTGGAAAAGAAGGCCTCCCAACAGTGGTGATAAGGAGTCGAAGGATGGGGACATTGCTTATGATCGTGGTAGAGAGGAGTTTCCCAGGCATGGCCGCGATAGGAATGACAATGAAAGGCCTCATGGTTGGTCAGGTAATAGAAGAGACGGAAGCAGGGGCGAAGCTGTAAAAACCTCCAATTTTTCAAATGAGAACTATGATGTGATAGAGATCCAAACAAAACCTGATTATGGAAGAGCAGAAACTGGATCCAACTTTGTCAGGCGAACTGAAGTTAGTCAGCAGTCTGACGTGAAATCAGCCTCAAATGATAGGGACTGGTCATACATGCGAGATGATGGAGCAAGAAGGACCGACACATATGGATCTGGGGTGTCTGCTGAAGATTTAAAGGATAGATATTTGGATGATGGGACAGTTATGCGAGATCCAAATTCATGGAAGGATGAGTTTGATTACCAAGGTGGTAAAGGAAGAGGCCAGAAAGGTGCCGTATCTGGTCGTAGTGTTGGTGGGCATAGCAGTTCACAGCCACCGTATGGCAACCAGGAGGCAGGATCTTTTGGCAGAGCTCCTCCTCAAGGAGTAAAAGGAACTAGGATAGGAAGAGGAGGAAGGGGTAGGCCTACTGGCAGAGATAACCAACAGGTTGGACTCCCTCTGCCAATTATGGGATCACCTTTTGGACCTCTTGGAATGCCACCGCCTGGACCAATGCAGCCACTTAACCCCAGTATGTCGCCTGCTCCTGGTCCTCCAATTTCACCTGGTGTTTTTATTCCACCATTTTCTCCACCTATGTGGCCTGGGGCTCGTGGCATTGATATGAACATGCTAGGTGTTCCACCTGGTCTCTCTCCTGTTCCTCCTGGGCCATCAGGTCCAAGATTCCCTCCTAATATGGGGAATCAATCAAATCCCCCCATGTATTTTAATCAAGCTGGGCCAGGACGTGGTATTCCTCCAAGCATAGCTGGGCCTGGTTTTAATTCTGCAGGACCTATGGGACGAGGAGCACTACCTGATAAAGCCCCTGGAGCTGGGGGTTGGGTTCCTCCCAGAAATAATGGACCTCCTGGTAAAGCTCCTTCCAGAGGGGAGCAGAATGATTATTCTCAAAACTTTGTCGACACTGGCATGCGACCCCAAAACTTCATTAGGGAGTTAGAGCTTACCAATGTTGTTGAGGATTATCCGAAGCTCAGGGAGCTAATACAGAAGAAGGATGAGATTGTCACCAAATCTGCTACTCCGCCCATGTACTTCAAATGCGACCTGCGTGAGTTTGAGCTGTCCCCTGAGTTCTTTGGAACCAAGTTTGATGTCATTCTGGTGGACCCACCTTGGGAGGAATATGTTCATCGAGCTCCAGGAGTTGCTGACCATAAGGAGTACTGGAATTTTGAAGAAATATCAAATCTTAAGATTGAGGTAGTCTATATGCACGTCACTTCTTTTTGCAGTTTCTCTTTCTGTAGAAGATGAGTGTGCATGTTTTTTCTTTTCTTGTTTGTTTATTTAGGAGGCTGACCGACTGTACGGTCTTTGAACAAGAAAACTTAAATTATCCATACGGTGGACCAATGAATGGGAATTACAAACATTGTTTGGTGTATGACGCACTAGTTATGATTTTCTGCATGCAATTGGCATCCCTTTTTCCACCTGTTTCCCTTTATATGGGGGATCATCAAAACTTTTTTAGTGTGTGTGTGTGTCTCTCTATGTCAGTTTAGCTGTTTAGGTAACACTGTAAAACTTATTGTTAAATCAATAGTTGACTACTTGACTCAACTTTTGTCATTTGTGTTTGCAGGCAATAGCAGACACACCTTCGTTTATCTTCCTGTGGGTAGGTGATGGTATGGGCCTTGAGCAGGGCCGCCAATGTTTAAAGAAGGTACACAACATGGCCTTTAGAATCTTATTCTGGTCTAGACATGCTTTTATTCTTTTACCTCTAAGTCATTTGTGTTCTGCATTGATATTTTTCTTCTCTTCTTCTTGTGCTTTAGTGGGGATTTCGTAGATGTGAGGATATTTGTTGGGTGAAGACAAACAAATCTACTCCAACTCCGTCTTTGCGACATGATTCTCATACCTTGTTTCAGCACTCAAAGGTGGTTAATGAATTGTCATTTTGTCATCTGCATTCTGAATATGTGCAGTTTTCATTTGCTTTTTGACCTCTTTCTGTGTGTTGATTGAGTGCTTTGCAACTGCATTGTTTTTCTAAACTTTCTACTTGTATTACAATGAAGGAGCACTGCTTGATGGGAATAAAAGGAACTGTTCGGCGTAGTACTGATGGTCATATAATTCATGCCAACATTGACACTGATGTGATTATTGCTGAAGAACCTCCGTATGGTCAGTACTATTGTCCACTTTTGACAGTTTTTTGGAGTTGGCATTATTTCACTTTTGGTTATGAGCTTTTCATTTGCATATTTCTTAGATAAAAACTTGCCGCATTTGTCTTTTTTCTCATTTAATTTTTCATCAGTTGGGCTTGGCATTGTTATGAATTAGTGGTTTATGTACTGCAAATCCTATTATTCTGTCTTTTAGGTATATATTTCTTCTGCGACAAAAAGAGTCCTCATTTTAGATTAGTTTTCACTAGTGGCAAAGGCTGTCGGAATCTGAGACGTTTGTTTCTCTTGTTAGTTGGTTTATGGAAACACAGTAACACGTTCTTTTGAATGCAAAGACAACAACATGTTAGACACGCCTACTTCCTCTTGGCCAAGTATCTTATTTAGGGATGAAGCGCATTTGTTATGCTACTTTTAAGTGGAGAAGTTACAAATCTTTAAAAGAACAATTGGATGCTTAATCTTCTTTCATTTGGGAGTACAGTCAATTTTGTTGGTGTAATCAATTGCAGGTTCGACTCAAAAGCCTGAAGATATGTATCGAATAGTAGAGCACTTTGCTCTTGGCCGCAGAAGGATCGAACTCTTTGGTGAAGACCATAATATTCGCTCAGGTTGGCTGACTGTTGGAAAAGGATTATCCTCGTCAAATTTCAATGCTGAGGTACAGTATCTTCCTAAAATGAATTTAACAATTGTTGAATTTAATTCAATAAAAAGCGGTTCTCTTTTCTTTTTGATTGGAGGTAGATGTGTGATTTTCTTGTCTTGTCTTTGGGGCATGCAGATGAGTTTCATTTTTATTCAGATGAATGAAATTAGTTCTCGTTGGGACTTTCAATGAAATTGTTTATAGTGGTAGAAACCGTAGAATCCAAGTGGTAGACCCATTTTCCAGGGCTAGTCCCTTTACCTGGTGTGCTGTATCAGTTATATTGATTTCCTCGTTTTCCTATCTAGTATTTTTTTCTTCTTATGTGAGAAAATGGTTTAAGATGCTTTGGATACTTTTAACATCGGGAAGAAATGGTAGCATGGCCGTGAGAAGAATTGAGATAACTCAAGGAGGATACTGCAAAAAGAGGAGGGAGACCATAAGAGACATGGATGGAAGTAATAGGAAAAATATGGATTTGTAGGATTGGTGGAGACAGTAATGGTGAAACCGTGAAAGAGAAGTCATGTAGTGGATTCTTACTGATTTCTTTTATGAATTTATGTAGTTGGGTGATGATGATGATTGAAGAAACAAAAGAGTTTATTCAGTTGGGCATTATTATTTTCGTGTTAGGGCATATGTTAACAGTAATAAAAACTTAAAACCTTTTAAAACTATTTCATCCAGAATGATATTAAAAAAAAAAGTGAATATAAAATTGGAAGACTAACTGTAGCTGATTAAAGTCAATACTGGATTTATATCCGTGGCTAGTCTTTTTCATACATTTTTAAGATATGAGGTCGACATTGACTGCATCAATTCTTCATCTAGATGCTTGATGGGGGATGGTTTTCTTGGGAAGGACAGAGTAACATTTTTCCGTTAATAAAATTTTGTTCTTAATGCCAAAAAAGGCAGATGGTTGAAAACTTTTTGTTCTTGCGCATCATGTTTCTTTGGCAATACTTAATGGGTTATCTTAAATCACTTTCAGGCATACATCAAGAATTTTGCTGACAAGGATGGGAAAGTTTGGCAAGGGGGAGCAGGAAGAAATCCGCCCCCAGAGGCACCGCATCTTGTCCTAACAACCCCTGATATAGAATCTCTTAGGCCCAAGTCACCGATGAAGAACCAGCAGCAGCTACAGCAACAGCAGTCAGCAGCAATTACACTGACAACACCCAGCAGAAGAGCAGGTGGAAATTCACCTCAGAATCCAGGCGCTTTAAGCTTAAATCAAGAAGCTTCGAGCTCCTGCCCTTCTACTCCAGCTCCTTGGGTTTCTCCAATGGAGGGGTTTAGAGGGCGAGAAGCTGGGAATATGCCTTCAGAAGACAAGGTTTTTGATATGCATGGATATGGTGGCCAGACAGGTGGAGATTATGTAGATTTTGAATCTCATAGACCATCGAATTTATTGTAACAGAAAGCACAACATAAAAATGTGTCATTTTGCTTGTACGTTTTTTCCTTGATAATTTATAAATGGAAAAAAAAGGCCATTTCTCGCCTGTTGTTGCACCGAGATGGTTAAAACATTGAATCCCTCCCTAGCTTTCATTAGCTGGACTGCTTACGGTTCACTGGTTCATCAGATTCTCTCATTTGCCTACCTTAGTTTTTCGGATTCTGGAAGCTATAGCAATCTGTCTGGATTGGAGGATTCACCACCAGGAGAAAGCCAGTTAAACTGAAAAATGGCGTCTCCTCCTTCTTCCTTCTTGGAACACCTTTATGTCAATAGAAACTTTTACCCAAGTAGTAGAACTCATAAGTTTTTTACTTTTTTTTTTTTATAAGCAGGAGAAAAATTAATAATACAAATCTAGGAGAAGTAACATAAGTACGAGAAAATTGCATTTGGTAGGCTTTACACAAAACTAAATGCTACATCGGATTCAGCATGATCTAAGCACGGCGTAACTGATACCCTCTTCATACATAATTCCTTTGTAGCTACCCTAACTTGCAAAAGGTGAAAATAATTTTTCTCTTGCCGCATGCCTGTGAGGTTTCCAGTCTAAGCAGTTTTGTGTCCAGCTTTCTGAAAATTGGACGGGCTTCTCTCACTTCTATTATTTTCTTTCACGATTTCATCTCTCACTTTCAGGCTTTTGCGGTGGAGGCACAGCACTTGCAGCTTCTTGAATGGTAACTGTATCAATATGTACATATGAAATCAGAGAGACAACGGGAGACATACACAGAGAATTACGGAAAGGGACTAACCTTGAGGCTGACTTTTAGGTTCCAACTGGCTCTCTCCAGGAGGGTTTGGCTGATGCTGTTGGGTAGCAGATGCTTTTAACTGCTCCTCCGTGATTTTTAAGTATTCTTCGCTGGTGTATGCTCTATTCGGGGATGGAATACCATCTATGATTTTTGTAAACATCTTATCAGATTTATATAATATACCTCTCAAGAGATTACACAATCAAGAGAAAAGAAAGAAGATGCTAATTGAGAACGACTTGAGCATATCCAAACTGCTCTCACCTGGCAACGGGACTCGTCTGCAAAGAAAATCTGATATGCAATGATTACAAATTGCTATATACTCAGGTAACAGAGCCACACCCGTACAACTTAACCAATTGCTAGGTGGGTTCACCCTCGCTAAAATTTAAGATCCCCAGAAACAGGAGTCAGAATTTATTTTCATATCAGTTGCGTCGATTTGTTATTACTTTTTGTTTTTCAAATAGTATGCCTTATAATGAAACACTCAGAAGGGTTTCCATCTTTGTGAGGGATGAGTGCCAATCCCTCTGCCTAGACAAAAAACTGTGTTTCTACATGGACTTGACCACAATTTTGCGCAACACTCAATAAACGGGCAGGTTACACAGACGTCTGTAATGCCTACTTTTAAAGTACATGTAGCACTTTAAACACTAATGACTCACTGGGGTCAGACATTGTTGGCGAGTCCTTCCTGTTGGGACCAGATGGAGTAAAGGTAGCGTTTCCTTTGTCGGAATCATATATATTTTGCGCTGAACCTGAAATGTCGTCGAGACCAATCTCTCGCTCCAGGCTGCTTTTGAATTCCCTTGACACATCCTGAATGGTAAACCAAGTTCCAGAATTCAAGACAGCGGGTTTCTGGCTTACACAAGATATGTTATATGATGTAAGATGAAGCCAAAAGATTGTGTATAACTACCTGAAGTTCTCTAATTGTGGGTTGAAATGCACGTAAGGTCTTGCCCAGGTTCCGAGCCACCTTGAATAAGAAACAGATATCACAAAAGATGAATAAGGAAGATATGTGAACTAAAAAAAAAAAATAAAAAAAAATAAAAAGAAGAGGAGGAAACCCCTTCCTAAAACTGTACTCCAGAATAGCAATAAGATCAAAACAGCAAGGATTATGTCTGTATCAAGTACTAAAACCCTAAGCTTGATGCCCCTTCTGTTCAGCATTCCTACATAAACTACGAGTTGAGATTAGACTCCTTTTATCGCTATTATGAAGTTGGAAGAGAAGACCTGCCTTTTTCATACTAAAACCTGTTTAGCCAATTCCATTGAGAAAATTTTGGCAATTTAACTACTTAAATAGAAGTTACCATAATCAGAGGAACATTTTAGTTCTTTTTTTTTAACAGAAAAAATTTATTCAAGCACTGAAGGGGCACAACCCACAACTACACCAAGGACGAGCAGTTAATAAGATCAAAAACATTTCTAGGGAAAGACAGACTCCAGAATTTTAGGCAATCAAACCAGTTTACAATAAAAAAGTCTAGGGAGGAATCCTTGTTTTCGAAAATTCTGTTGCTCCTTTCTTTCCAAATCAGCCACATAACTGACATTTTTAGTTCTTAATCAGGGAAAAGCACAAGTATGCACTTTAAGTGGCATAACTCTCAATCTAGGATCTCACTTGTGAGCTCCGAAAACAAAATTTCAAATTCATCAAGTATGACTAACGGTTTCAGGAATCTCAGTAAAATGAAAACAACTCTTCCTCTAATAACCGCCCTTCCACCCCAAAATGGAGGAAAGTTCCACTTGATTTCCACAATTGACATAACCATTGCATTACACTCGTTAAATTTTCAAAATCAAACAAACATGATAAGCAAAGACTCGGCAGTTCGCAGTTACATAAACATACCCAAAAAAACTAACCTCGGCAAGACCTCTGGGACCAAAAACCAGTAAAGCTACGACCCCAATTACCAGAGCCTCAGGAGCTCCAACTCCAAACAGAGATGCCTGAACCACCATGTCTTTACACTTCCGCCTTCTCTCTGCACAACCACTATTTCAAAGATAAAACCTACCTAAAAACAACCCATATACCAAAATGAACACAAACCAACGAAACCAGAAAGCATACCCTTTTTAATAAGCTTTGGAGTGATTGAGACACCCAGATTCTTCAGTCCACTCCATTGAGAATAGGGAGTGAGACCCAGTGGACAAACGCAAGTGGAGAAACAAAGAATTGGGTTTTGGGGGTATGAAATTGCAGAAGAAAAAGAAAATACAGCCCGTTTATTGACAGTGAAAGAACACAAAACTGCCGAAGTTGCAATCAGTGATGCCATTGAACAATAAATTATCGTCTCATGAAGGTGAATCTCTTTCAATTATTTTGCGATTTTTGAGGTGCTTGGGTCATCGGGATCTTCTCTGCAGTACGCGCGCAGTGAATGTGAACTCCGTCGGATATGTGGACGATGTCGACGACATTCAAATATCTGCAGATGATGTTTCTATGACTGAAGATGATCGCACTTGGACTTTTGGGCTAAACATTGGGCTGATAGAGCCCAATCAAACGGTCCAGTAGTCTAAGTCATAGTTGGGCCGTACTTCCATTTTGTGTGTTTAAGCCCAAGCAAAGTTCAACTTGGTAAAACTTTTGGGCTGAAAAGCCCAACAACAGAGTTACGTAGTTACTAGTTAAAGTTGCTCTTGGGCCTTAATCGCCAACTTCAAGCCTACTACTGATATAGACATGGCTAAATGGCCCCAACCCAATAATATAATTGGAGTAAACAGAAATAACAAAATAAAAAAAAATTTATCAGAAAAAAAAAAAAAAATAGTCTCATGAACATCGAAAGCATAAATAAAAATAGAAAATTCGTATGCCATCAAAATTCTTAGACAATCGAGAAAGAGAATGCGCCACTCCATTATCGGTCGGAGAAACATAACCGAAACTAACAAACCTAAAGTGTAGTTTTAACTATTATGGCCATCTTAGGCTGCGAAACCTACTCCATGAATTATTTCTAGAATGACTATTGATAACTCAGATTGATATTGATATATTCACATCTTTGACACCAACTTGCATGTGATGTTGATATGAGAAAACAACTCACATGTGGTGTGCTGGTTTAGCTTTAGCCTTGTAGGACCATAACCTTACTAACCTACCTTATAACTGGCTCAATTTGCCAAAATATCCAGTTGTTGCACCTCCTAGTGGACCCACCAAACACAAAACTACATTCTTAATTCATTCACTTTTTAAGCATTGATTAGAGGGAGGGGTGATCCAATATTCCAAGGACTCATGATTTACTGTATGGACTTGTGGTCCTACCCACTCGAACCAGATGCTACATACATGGTGTCTCACTAGTCACCACTGAAAAAAAGTGGCAAGAGTAACGACACTTTGTGTGATTAAACATTAACACTGATGAGATTAATGATTGTTAACTAAATTGTTGAGTTACTGAAATTGAGATTACAAAAAGGGTAGTGAAAAAGTGGTATCAAATCCATTACAAAAGGTCCTTTAATGGTTTAAAAAAGTGGATCATCATAGTAATTGTGAATGCATGTACACGAAAAAAAGGTTAAAAGCAAAGGCTAATAATTAAAGAGAAGAAGTTCAAACTTCTTCATATAAAAAAAGGCCCTTTTTTTTTAGTGGAGATGGAGAGACCAAAATGATAGGTTTGGAGGTTGTGGTGTCATTCTCTTGGAACAAAAGGATAATACATGACAAAAAAACCACCCGTGCAAGTCTTGTTAACACACATAAACCCATCGAAAACTCCATATTACACACGTGCACACTTTGACAAAAATGTTTACTTGTCTAGAAAACATTAACTTTATTTCTTTTTTTGACTATAATACCCCAATACTCACTCAATTTTACTTGATTAGGAGTAAGTGGGTGTAGGACCGACTCTAATCATTTTAGTACTTTAAATAGCACCGCAAAGTGATGCCTAATTATAAAAAAATTTCACATAAAGTGAGATGATACTTGTGTGTTGTGTGCGTGAGTGTTGAGATAAGAGGGAGAGGAAGGAGAAAACTGATTAAAATTTTTTTTATTGATTTTTGGACCGATTTTGAACAGAGCCATTGGATTAAACGTTAAAAAATAATAAATTGTGGGTGTGTGTGTTTTTCAAGTAGTTTTTGTCAACAAGCCAATGGACCAACTTGGTCAAAGCCAATAGATCAAACGGTCGGAAAACAAAAGAGAGGAGCCGTTGATGTTTGTTAAACAATAATAAAAGTCACATTATTGGACGGAGACGATTGGTTAATCAAGATCGAGCGTTACGTTCTCGATAGCAGCAAGTGGGACCCGCAATACAAATGTGTTCACGAGGGTCACGCATGCATGGTTCGACCGTTTAAACGTACGTTAGTGAACTCACGAGTATCTCGCGCCACCGCCCTCGTTGGTGGTTCGCCATAACTTCATGGTGTTTTCGTAAATATGATCATGAGTCAGGGATATCTTTGTCAAGCCATTGATATCATATATTCATATCCCACCAAAAGGCATATTTTAATTAATAGAAAACATTACAAAAGGCTATGATAATTACAAAATCCAATATAGTGGTGCAAAAGGGCAAAAAAAAAAGAAAAGAAAAAAGAATAGAAGAAAGAGGTAACCAGCTAATACTTTTTAATGTATTATATATTTAGGTGCAATTTCTTTAAAACTTAAATTCCACCATTTACTATTGAAAATTCAAATTCACTCCGATCAACGATATTATTCGCTTTGCATTTATCAATTTCACTGAATACATCGAACCCGCACGATTTTATTCTTCCTAAGACCATTACATTTTGGTACTTAGCCCAAAAAAAAAGCCTCATTAAGTGACAAAAACATAGATTTTTGTTATAAATTAATCCAAACAATGTGGGATTATATAAGTCGTTAGACCTGAAAAATACAAGATTAATAGAGTAAAATAGGGAAAAAAAATAATTCCATGAAATAAATGTTGTTGAAAATAAAAAAGAAAAATAAATTATTGTTAGAACCAAATTTGAAATTAATGTAAGTTTGGATATATTCCGAGATTGTTTATTATTCTTCGATCTTGGGGTCTAACTTCCAAGATTAATGTTCGTAATTTTCTATGCTGCTATTGTATGTAACATTTGTTGTCATAAAGTTGAATGATTGGGTTTATACCTTTTAAAAAAACATGAAATTAATGTAACATTAATCAAAGTTGATTTCACTCAATGAGGGATTGAAAATGTGGCGGGTCCCACCGCTCCATTTCATGCTCACGTGGAGCACAATTAACTGCTAAAAGGGATGAAAACTGGAAGATAAGAACCGGAGAGGAGACTGGGCAGAGAGAAGCTGGAAAGAGAGAGAGGCAAAGGCTGATCTATTATTGAATCTACACATACAGTGGAGTACAATTCTTGATTTGCTCTCTGATCGTTCGTCAGATCCAAAATTTTGCAAAAACTGAATGAGTTGCTTTCATGGTCGTTGAAGATCGGACATGAGAAGCGTGAACAATAGCAGCGTCGACACCATCAACGCCGCTGCCTCTGCAATCGTCTCCGCTGAGTCCCGCGTCCAGCCAACCGCTGTTCAGGTTCCTACACACACCTACGTATATCTGTTTATGCTGTTTGTTTGCTTTATATTTCTCTGTGTGCATGTACATGCGGAAGAACAGATGATTAGCTCTGGCTGTGGAACTGTGGTGGTGTTACTATTTTCTCTGATTGAATTTTGATAGCGGTTTGGCGATTTGTTTGAGAGTCTGTTTGGTAGACGAGAAATTGAAGGGCAAAAGAAAGGTCTTTAAATTATGGATCTTGATTTTTCTGCACTGTAGAGCATAACTCTTTGTTGTTCTTCTGGTGTTTTAGTTGGTGACTTTCAGGATTCAAAATTAACTATGATTTCATGGTAAAGTTGCTTTAATGGTGAAAAGTTGCCTGTTTTAGGTGGTTAGCTTATTATATCGAGGTGTGGTGGCTTGTTTCTTCTGTTCCTTGGCTTTCTTTTTCCCTTTTTAACTGTTGATGAGTTTTTCCTTTTCCAGTTTTCAGCCTTTTGTGATGAGAAAATAAAGAAAAATTATTGAATTCAGAGTTAATAAAACCTATTACATTTCTAAGTCAACTGATGAGCTCAAGGAAAGTTTATCTATGCCATGTGTTGAGATTTTGAAGTCGGTTGTTGTATGGGGGTCTATGTGCAGAAATATTTAAGACAAACTGACCTTTGAGGAAGAAATAATTGAAAGTCTAGTTTATGTGAAGTATTCAAGAATCTAGGGAAGACAAGCAGTGTTCTTGAATTTTGGCCCCTAATCATATTCAATTTGGATGAGCTATGGGCTCAACTTGCTTTCTTACATATTAATCGTGCCGTGAGAAATGTTGTTATTAGGAGTTGAATGATCAATTGGTTGTTCACATTGCATTTTGTGAAAATCTTGACTAGATTGAGTATGTTGAAAATTGATTGATGTCATTGTTCTCATGTAGATATGAATGTTTAGTGGTGATGATTGGGGCTGAATCATGCTACTGCTGTTAATTATAACAACAAGGGATGGCAATGTTTTTGGGTTGGGGGAGGAAAAGTAGATGATGAAATTACAAATTTGAGAGCAGTTGGGAAATATGGAATTTCTTTTAGTAGAATAATGGCAGTTAACTCTTCTAATTACTCATTCACTCTCATTTCATTTCCATCTAAATACAGAAAAGAAGATGGGGAAGCTGCTGGAATCTTCGCTGGTGCTTTGGATCTTATAAGAACAAAAAGCGAATTGGCCATGCAGTTCTTGTTCCTGAGCCTGATCCTCCAGGAGCAGCAGTGCCTGCTACTGAAAATCCAATCCACTCAACTGCCATTGTACTTCCATTCATTGCTCCTCCATCATCTCCCACGTCATTCCTCCAATCTGAGCCTCCATCTGCAACCCAATCGCCAGCAGGATTACTTTCACTGACATCCCTTTCTGTCAATGCCTATTCCCCAGGTGGAACACCATCCATATTTGCCATAGGACCTTATGCACATGAGACTCAATTGGTTTCACCGCCAGTATTTTCTACCTACACCACTGAACCATCAACTGCTTCCTTCACGCCCCCGCCCGAATCTGTTCTATTCACGACACCTTCCTCCCCTGAAGTGCCATTTGCTCAGTTGCTAACATCTTCATTGGAAAGAGCTCGAAGAAACAGTGGGATGAATCAGAAGTTTGGGTTGTCTCATTATGAATTACAGTCTTATCAGCTTTACCCAGGGAGCCCTGGTGGTTACCTTATCTCACCAGGTTCTGCTATCTCTAATTCTGGTACTTCATCCCCTTTTCCTAACAAACATCCCGTCCTTGATTTCCATCTGAGTGATCCCAAGCGCTTGGGCTTGGAACATTTTACTACCTATAGATGGGGTTCAAGGCTAGGTTCTGGATCATTAACACCAGATGGTGTTGGCCATGGTTCACGGCTAGGCTCAGGATCTCTAACTCCAGATGGTATGGGACTGGGTTCAAGGTTGGGATCAGGAACTCTGACACCAGACGTCATGGGGCAGGGTTCAAGGCTGGGTTCAGGAACTCTGACTCCTGATGGCATGGGGCAGGGTTCAAGGCTGGGTTCTGGAACTCTGACTCCTGTTGGCATGGGGCAGGGTTCAGGAGCTCTGACTTCTGATTGTGTAGGGCTGTGTTCAAGGTTGGATTCTGGAGCTTTGACACATGATGGCATGAGGCCTGCCCCTCATGATGGCCTCCTGGAGAATCAGATATCTGAGGTTGCATCACTTGCCAATTCTGAGAATGGATCTAAAGGTGACGATATTTTGATACATCATAGGGTCTCTTTTGAGTTGAGCGGTGAAGATGTTGCACGCTGCTTTGAAAATAAAGCAATGAAATCAACTGGAACTGTATCAGAATTTTCACGAGATGTGGTGGCAGTGGACCAAACAGGACAAGATGGGATATTGATGCATAGTGAACATTGTTGTGATTTGTGCAAGGAATGTAGCAATGAAGAGTCTAAGAAAGCTTTAGGAGAATCAGAAAATGAACCTTGCTATAGAAAGCATCGTTCTATTACTCTCGGATCAACCAAAGAGTTCAACTTTGATAACACGAAAGGGGAAGTGCCCGACAAGCTTATAGCCAGCTCTGAATGGTGGGCAAATAGAACAGCTATTGAGAAAGAAGCTAGGCCTGACAACAGTTGGAGTTTCTTTCCACAGCTGCAGCAAGGAGTCAGCTAATGATGAAGAAGCTAAGGCTACATGTTTTCGTCTCTTATGTTTGTGGACTTTAAAATGGATATACTGTACTTGTTCACTAACTTATCGGATGTATCCAAGTTATCATCGACAGAGGGATGGATTGCAGTGATGAGAGGACCATTCTCCAGCCCTTCTACACCACAAAAGATATTGCAGCGAGGAAACAGTCTGCAGAATTCAGTAGTTTGGGTACCATTGTAGTATTCTTTTTAGCTTTTCTTTACTTGATCTTACACCAAAAGAATAGCATTTAAATATAGGCATTGCGTTGCTGATTTTTTTTTTCCCCGATATGTGTAATAGCAAGAAATTACTTTTCCACTTTGGGGAACTTGCATCTCATTTGATGATTACATATACATGGTTGTATATCCTCTTCAATTTCTGCTTTAGTGGAGGCTCCTGTACATTCTGCCAAATGTATGAACCATCTTTCCAACAAATGGGTGTGGAGATGAACTTCAACATCTCATATTAATGGCTTTTATGGTTTGCTAAATTGATTTTTGCCTCTTCAAGTTATCAAAGAAAAAGTTTCTAGTATAAGGTATTCTGGCTCCTCCGTTGGATGATGGTGAGAGAATGGATGTTCTCAAGCATCATTGATGTTTATTGACCATTAGTTACATTGTCATTTCATAGCTGTTCTAATGCTTTTTTTGTAATCTCACTCTTGGAGCCTTACAGGTAGATTTTGATGTCTTTGAAGATTTTCAGCAATTGCAGAAGTGGGGCAAGAAAAGTTGATAGGTGGGGTTGGTATTCAGGACAAGTACTTGTAGGGAATGGATTTCAACGCTGGAATGTAGGGCAAGAGATCATGTTACACTGCTGTAAATGGGTTGTTGCCAGCGATGGTGTTTGTTAGCCAACGGTTCTCCTGCCCTACCTAGTTATGGTCCTATGGAGCCAAGTGATCAGACAACGAAAGAAACAAGTTGTGGTTCTGGTTTAGTGAGCCATTTGTGCAGCTCACTAAACCAGAACCACCTGAAAAATGCCAAACTAAGCAGATGCATGCATTGTGTTTAGTAGCTGGTTTAACAGAGACGCCACTGTCCTGGATTACTCGTGGCGCCTGATAAGGGTTTGTACGTATGTACCATATGTATTCGTGTTACAGCAATTACAAATGCGAAAAAGCTATTTATTTGTCCCAACAACTAGGATCCCAATGATCTCAGTTACTGAGGTGTATAAAAGAGATTAAAAGTGCAAGTGATGGGCTAAGCAGATGCATGCATTGTGTTTAGTAGCTGGTTTAACAGAGACGCCACTGTCCTGGATTACTCGTGGCGCCTGATAAGGGTTTGTACGTATGTACCATATGTATTCGTGTTACAGCAATTACAAATCCGAAAAAGCTATTTATTTGTCCCAACAACTAGGATCCCAATGATCTCAGTTACTGAGATGTATGAAAGAGATTAAAAGTGCAAGTGATGGGCTCCACTTGCATTTTTAATCTCCTCCATACACCTCAGCAACTGGGATCATAGTTGCTGGGACAAGTAGTAGAGCTGTTACAAATCGGATGAGGGCCTGCAGTAGAAGTCCGTCAAATCAATTTTCGACGGAAGGAAAAAGACGCAGTTATCAACACAGATGTTCAATCCGTTTACTAAATTCAAAAATTTATGTTAATCCCACATTGGTAAAAAGATCGACATTTGTGATTAAAACTATAGTGATTTTTATTGTAGGACCTTAACTCCATCGCATATGGGTACTAAAGTGTAAATGTGAAACCCAAATGCTTTGTGCCAAACAGCACGTTTTGCAGGGCGTTACCGCCCTCTTACCGCCCTCAAAACAGGGGGAGCTTTTTCAACAGTGGTTTACATATATATTTTTTATTTAAAAATGATGGGGCCCATATTATGTTTAAATAATATTTATATAAAATAAATTCAATTCTTAATAACATATTTATATAATTAAATTAAATTCTTAATAAGATAAATTAAATTCTTAATAACATACAAATTTCTTAATAATATTTTATAATTATTATAATTATCTATAAGAAATTATATTTATTAATATTATATATTTATATTAAATATATTATATATTTAATGTTTACCTAAAGTAATTAATAATTTTTACATAATAAATTATACTTATAAATTAATAATAATACAACTAAATATATTTTACTTAACTCATTCCATAGCTTATAATCTACAAACAGCTTTTAGTTCACCAAATACCTTACAGCTTATTTTAGAGCTTTAAGCTTAGTTTTTTTTTTCACAGCTTAAAAACTAACATTGAAAATCAACACAACCGTTCTACCAAACGGATCCTTTGTCAAATGTATTTGAGGACAGAAACTGGTTGAAACATTGATTTGATTCTTGCAGAGGACAACTATTGTCACGTGACAACTGGGGGATGTAATATATAGAGAAATGATTTTTCTTTTGTTTGGTAATTAATTAGGGAAATGTTTCCTTCATGTTCTTCAGCACTCATTTAATAATCAATAAATACAAGACAAATAGTTTTATGAAAAAACAAACACAGATTCACATTTTGAGGTAATGAGTCCAAATTAGCTAATGTCAAAGATTTTGACGTTGTTAAGTAATGATTTTCTCGAAGTTTCATACATCTCAACTACCTGTGTGATTATGTCTTAATCAATTTAATGAGCTACAAAAGTCGGCAAAGCTCGAGACTTAAAAATATAATCATCATTGATTTTGATTATATTATATATCATATATATATATATTTATATTTATATATACACATATACATATAAAATTCTATCAGATCTAAGCAAAGACAAAGATGTCTAATATTTCGTAAAAAGTCGTTACAGATTGGAAAGGACTTACTCGCCAATCTTCAATTGACTTTTTTTACTTTTTTTTCCCGTCTCTGACTTGCAAGATAAAAGTTGGATGAATCTAACGCAGCCAACCCTCACCTCGGAGCTAGTGGGGACTTTCGGGGAAAAGAAACCCCTTTTAGCTTTTCAGGAAAAAGGTCTATCAAGTATTGGATTTTTTTTTCATGTTGGGGGTTCAACAGATTTAACGGTCGCTCGAACTGAAGCCTCAGAAGATAGGATACTCTTACTAGTATCTGAGGTAAGATTTATGATTGTTTTCGAGTTTTAATAGTTCGTAGTGGAGTTTCTGCATCTGGGTATGTTGGATTGGTTTCAGTTGTAGCTTGAACGTTCGATGAAATGTCAACGAGTTGCGTTTATTAATGGGTGTGGGACTATGCACCCAGTTTATCCAATTTGATATTGCGATATAATTCTTGGGTTTCTTCCTCTTATCCTTATTAGTCAGTTTGTGCCTGCGACCATTTTTATTTGATTACAAACAAATAACAACTCTGATTCTGGTTTTCCTGATTGATTATGAATATTGCAAGATATGATTTAGTTTGCACAATTTCTTCAAAACTGTGTCGAAGTGTTTGATTAACAAGATTTTTCCTTGAAAATGTCACAGTTTGCCTGGGCTGAATTTTGATCCTGATGTCCATTTGATTACTCCAGTTTTGGCAACTACTGTTTTAGCAAGAAACTGGTGTGGCATCAACAGGAGTCTAATGAATCATTGAACTTTCTGACTTGGAATAAAAGTTTCAGCCCAAGTGCAAAAATGGCCATGGCTGCTACTGTAAAAGTGGTTCTGGGCTCCATTGCCTTTTCAATCTTCTGGGTTCTGGCGGTTTTCCCAGCTGTACCCTTTTTACCTATTGGAAGGACTGCAGGGTCCCTCTTAGGAGCCATGCTCATGGTCATATTCCAGGTCATTACTCCGGAACAAGCATTTGCTGCAATTGATCTGCCAATCCTTGGCCTCCTTTTTGGTACGATGGTTGTCAGTGTCTATCTTGAAAGAGCCGATATGTTCAAATACTTGGGCAAGTTGCTTTCATGGAAAAGCAAAGGAGCAAAAGACTTACTCTGTCGACTCTGCCTGATTTCTGCGATTTCAAGTGCTTTTTTCACGAATGATACCTCTTGTGTTGTTTTGACCGAGTTTGTATTAAAAATTGCGAGGCAACAAAATATCCCGCCTCATCCATTCCTACTTGCCCTTGCCTCAAGTGCCAATATTGGTTCCTCAGCTACTCCGATTGGAAACCCACAAAACCTTGTTATTGCTGTTCAAAGTAAAATCTCCTTTGGGAGTTTTCTCATTGGAGTTTTCCCATCAATGCTCATTGGAGTGTTTGTTAATGCTTTAATTCTTCTTTGCATGTATTGGAGGTTGCTTTCAGTTCAGAAAGATGAAGAAGATGCTGGATTTGAGGTTGTTGCAGATGAGGATGTGAGTGCTCATCGATTTTCGCCAGCAACAATGTCTCATTTTACATCCCTAAACTCTCAGGAATGGAACTCAAGATTGGAATCTGCGAATATACAAAGCTCTCCTAGTGTTAATGGGAACACAGTTCATTTTGATACTCTGAGAAATCGAGTAAGTAACACAGAGATTGAAATCCATAGCGTCCATAGTGGTGAATTCGAATCTGGAAGGAATTTAAATGCTTCAAAAGACACAGCACCTGATGCATCTTTTCAGAAAACAGAGAGAACTTGTTCTTCTGAGAGGGTTCCATCTTTGGATAGATCGGGGGATATGATTCCTTCACAATCATCAGAATTAAATGACGGGCTAACCCCAAAGTGGAAAAATAAATTGTGGAAAGCATGTGTTTACCTTGTTACTGTGGGAATGTTGATTGCTTTGCTCATGGGTATGAATATGTCATGGACTGCAATTACTGCTGCGCTTGCTCTTATGGTTCTTGATTTCAAGGATGCCCGGCCGTGCCTTGAAAAGGTAAAATCTGCTGCCAGAATGGTCCTCTCCTTATTTGTTGTATGCATGAGATTAGATAATATTGAATCTCTTGCACCTAGGATATCCTTGAGAGATGGCTTTAATACCAAGCTAAACAGCAATGGACTTCAAAAGCATGATCTTTTAGCTTGTGGGCCTGAATTATATCTAAGAATTTCCTTTTTTCATGTTATTCAATATTTCTTTGACATAAAGCATTTAAGTTATATTTGATACAAAGATCAATATCTAATAATTTCTTGGAGAATGTGCAGTACTTCTTGTTTTAACTCTCTGTGATCGATGTCCAGGTCTCTTATTCACTTTTAATTTTCTTCTGTGGGATGTTTATCACGGTTGATGGCTTTAACAAGACTGGAATTCCAAGCACATTGTGGGACTTTTTGGAGCCGTATGCACAGATAGATCATGCTGCCGGCATAGCATTACTTGCCCTTGTGATACTTGTTCTGTCCAATTTGGCATCAAATGTTCCAACAGGTATGCTGTTTTATTTTCTTTTTCTTCTTGTATGGCTCAAGTATCTGTTCTGGAGTACAAAACCTGGTTGCATAAGAAATTGTTGAGCCATGTATGCTTATTATGATGGCCAAATATTGTTATCTGAAGCAGTTCCCTGGCATTTTAGGATCCTGTTGAACCTCTCTCTGCATTTTTACCTGAAGTAATCATGATATTGTAGACATTTAGGTATAAACCTGACCAAGTTTCAAATCTGCTTCATGGAGATTTTGAATCTGCAATAACTTGTATACATAATTGACTGATTAGGCCAGCTTTGTATTTCTGGAAATGTAGTGTTGCGACTTCCCCTGAGAATAAGAAGCAGAAATTATCACCACATGTCTGTAATATACGCGTGGTGGATTCCCATTGATGTTCTCATAAATTCATGTAGCCGACTCCAAAATTTTGGCATAAAGGCTTTGATGATGATGTGTGGGTATATGACTTGTTACCGAAACATCCTGAAGTTTTATGCGCATATTTTGGTATCATGCAGGTAAATGTTGACTGCATCATAATGATTGCTGTAAATAACTATCAGCAATAATGCAATGAATTTTTTTGAATAATATGAACAGTTTCCGGATGATCAAACGTTGTCATGTTTATAATTCTCAGTACTGTTACTTGGGGGAAGGGTGGCCGCATCAGCAGCTGCGCTTTCTGGGGCTGAAGAAAAAAAGGCATGGCTTATCCTAGCTTGGGTGAGCACTGTGGCCGGGAACCTGTCATTACTGGGATCAGCAGCGAACCTTATAGTGTGTGAGCAAGCTCGTCGTGCTCCACACCTTGCTTACAACTTGTCCTTCTGGAGCCATCTTAAATTTGGAGTTCCCTCTACTCTTATAGTTACTGCTATTGGTTTGACTTTCATAAGATGATAATCACCTTGTGTAGCAAAGCACACATCTCATGTAAAAAAAGATACTGCTCCATAGAATATCATAAAAGCTTGGAGATGCTATTGTGTTATAATGTTATCTATGATAAACGAACTTTTTCACGTTTTTGTACAATTTGGAACAAAACTTGAATAATTAGTATCCTTTTCGTTACGAAATGTTTTACGAAAGTTAAACTGTTATAATGTTATCTGTGATAAATGAGTGAGAGTTCCTCTCTAACGGCGTTTTTCATGGTGGATCATTGATTGGGGATTGACGCAGGTAGAGTGGGCCCTGGTCTTTAACGCGGGCCTCTGTCAAAGATTATGGGTAGCTTTAGTTACGTTCCGGTTTTTTCTAAAGACACACCGTCAACTGATTTTTATAAGGGGTGGTCAACAATGACACTACCTTTTCTCTAATACACATCATGGTTGTATATCCTAATACATTTTTGTCTCTTTTCATCGATAACAACATCATTGGACTTGTTTCGTGACAATCAAGTTGGATCTAAACTCGATCCTAACACATCGCGCACAAAACTTGTCGACAAATAGATTGGGCCGAGACTCGACACGAAACCGAATGAGAATAGATCCCACTAGAGATCGAATCATGGGAACCCCGCAGACATATGCCTTTGACCGAAGCCGATAACCAACTAGAGTATCCCAATTTGGTTCACTTTTTTTCCCTGATTTTTTGATATCAATTTAATCGACTTCAGTTATTCCGGTCGATTCTAAATATTTTTTTTGCTATTATTTTTTTCTTTTTTTTGCTGGCACACACATCGCTTCTAATCCGGATTCTGACTTAGAGGCGTTCAGTCATAATCCAACGCATGGTAGCTTTGTGCCACTGGTTTTTCAACCAAGCGCGATGACCAATTGTGCGAATCAATGGTTCCTCTCGTACTAGTTGAATTACTATTGCGACGCTGTCATTAGTAGGGTAAAATTAACCTGTCTCACAACGATCTAAATATTTTTTGTTAAAATTTTTTTTGACTAATCTATCCTTTTGGCGATCGATTTAATTTTTAAGATTTTCAACACCCCTAGACATAACTATTGAAAAATAATACCAATTCATGTGACCTAGTATACTTTATATGGGTAAATTATTAGTTACTGCTTAATTTAAAAAAAAAGTAAATCAAATACATATATGGCATAAAGTCAATTTAACTTGTCATTGCAAAACCACTAAAGAAAACTTTGATGTCATCGCACAATATATTAATTCAGACTTTAAAGTTATTGGACAAATCGCAAATTCAAATACAAATCAAATCAAATAGGTGAAAATAATTGGTTGAATGTTTAAGAACTCTCTCATCTCTAAAGAAAAAAGGTAAAAATGTCTTTGGGAAATACCGAACTTGTATGGAATTGGAAAAGGAAAAAATTACCATTAATTAAAACATTAGTTACCGCGCTTCTAGTTATTTTTTAAAACATTAATTAATAAATTAAGAATTTAATACTAATATTCTAAAATCAATTCCCAGACAGTCTCCCAGCCCAGACATACTTCCCCTCTTCTCGTTTTCTTCTTCTCCTTCTCTCCACGCGAACTCTTCGGAAGCTCTCAATTTAGAAGAAAATCTTGGAAATCTTTCGATCGGTACGCTTCCATTTCAGATTTCTTGGCTTCCTGGTTTCACTCTTGGATTTCACTGAACAATTGGAAGTTGTTCCGCTCGCTGGATTTTTGCTGATTAGTCCAGTGGTTCTGTTAAGCGTCACTTTCCAGTACTTTTAAGGTAGGTGTTTTTGTATTGCATCTTCTATTTAGAGTAAATCTTTGATAGGTAGGTAGTTTTGGTGTTGGTTAGTGTCCTTTTCTTATCGCTACAAATGATTTGCAGATTTAAGTTGTAATTCGGGAATTTGAGATCGTTTTCTCCTTTTGGTTCCCGAGAAAATTCGGGAAAAGGGGAAGTAATGAGAAACTAGGACCTCATACTTCTGTTAGTTGTTTAATTAAACCGAAACAGTAAATTTGTGCTATCGAAACTTACCTAAGGTGTGTGTGATCGGGTAATAGTGAAAATTTGACATTATTTTTGGCTAAAGAATACTTGTCGAGGTCATGTATACTACAATATATGAACAACCGACTGCAGTAGTGAAGTAAAATGATGTCTTTATGTTGATTTTCAGTTAAGTAGACATGCAGCTTTGGAATTTTTTGGGGACTGGAGAGCCATCTGGAAGTCCGGATTGGCGAACTGGGTTTTTGACTTTACTAGGTTGTTGCATTGATATATGCGTGTTTAATGGAGTTTTCAATTCTCTAATTCACAACTTTGAGATACTAGACTTGTGATACCCTGCAGAATAATCCACCACATATGTGCTCGGCTCACTTGAAACATATGTGTGATGGAGTTGCTAAAATGGCAAGGATGTTTACATAAGTTCAACAAAACATGCAAACTTGTATATGTTAGGTGTTTTGTATACTGTAACTTGCTATCTGCAAGTTCTTCAAGCATTAGAGTGTTCGTGAGATTTAGTGAGTTGTTAATAGTTGTGTTGATCAAGAGTGTTATTTGGGAAAATTACGATTATGCTTTATGTTTCTTTCTGCAGGTTCATTATTTTATAATAATCCAGTCTCGTTTGAATTCCACCAGATGGTACTTTGGATATTATTTAGGCAAGTTGTAAATATCATTTTGAACTGAAAGATCTACCCTTGATGCTTTATTGAAGTTGTGTAGTTATGGAATCATGTTGTGATATGAGCTTTCATATTGCATAATGGTTCTACTTTAAGAGAACTTGCTCGTTTGTGCTGTCGATCTGAAAAATAAAAATCATGCCTCCATGGTGGGGGAAATCATCATCCAAAGAAGTGAAGAAGAAAACAAACAAGGAGGGTTTCATTGACACATTACATCGAAAATTTAAGATTCCATCAGAAGGTAAGCCAAACAATAGATCAGGCGTGTCTCGGAGACATAGTGACACAGTCCCTGGAAAAGATTCTAAATCCCGAGCAGAGTCAAGATCACCTTCCCCTTCCAAGCAAGTTTCAAGGTGTCAGAGTTTTGCTGAAAGGCCCCATGCTCAACCACTACCCCTTCCTAGTGTGCACCCTTCAAATGTAGGTCGCACAAACTCAGGGATTGATAATTCAACGACACCGCGATCGGAGAAAGGCTCCAAGTCATTTTTGTTTTTGCCTATCCCAAAACCTGCATGCATTCGTAACAGGCCAAATGCTGCAGACTTAGATGGAGATATGGTCACTGCTTCAATTTGTAGTGAGTGCTCCATTGACAGTGATGACCCTGCTGACTCTAGTCTGCGAAGTCCTCAGGCAACTGACTACGAAAATGGTAATAGAACAGCTGCAAACAGCCCTTCTAGGTGAGCCGGCATTTAATGCTTTAACCACTATCCTTTTGCATTGACGTCACTTTTTTTTTCCCCTTTAATAAAAATAAAACTAAAATTTTCTTTTTGTTGAAGTGTGATGCTCAAGGATCAGACCTCTAGCATCTCACAACTGGGCTCAAGGGAGGTGAAAAAACCTGCTAATCTTTCGTTTGGTAATCATACGTCTCGTACATCACCGAAACGGAGACCTTTAGGCAGTCATGTAACAAACCTGCAGGTTCCCTATCGTGGTGCCTTCTGCAGTGCTCCAGACAGCTCATTGTCAAGTCCCTCGAGAAGTCCAATGAGAGGATATGGTGCTGAGCAAGTCATTAACTCTGCTGCTTTCTGGGCAGGGAAGCCTTATCCGGATGTTACTTTACTTGGATCTGGTCACTGTTCCAGTCCAGGTTCTGGTCACAATTCTGGGCATAATTCAATGGGAGGAGATATGTCTGGACAGTTATTTTGGCAACAGAGCAGGGGTAGCCCTGAATGTTCTCCCATACCTAGTCCCAGAATGACTAGCCCTGACCCGAGCTCAAGAATTCATAGTGGTGCTGTCACACCCATACATCCTAGAGCAGGAGGGATGGCCATTGAGTCCCAGGCAAGCTGGCCTGATGATGGGAAATTACAGAGCCACAGGTTGCCCCTTCCACGCGGAACAGTTTACACTTCCTCTCCTTTTTCTCATCCAAATTCAGCAGTAGCATCTCCCACTGTGCCACGGAGCCCGGGAAGGGCAGAGAACCCTACAAGCCCTGGCTCCCGCTGGAAGAAGGGAAAGCTGCTGGGGATAGGCACGTTTGGAGATTTGTATGTCGGCTTCAACAGGTATTGCGCAAAATAATTGTTGCTCAGATTCTTGTTATTTTCCTTTCATTACATTAGATCTACATGCCCGTAGATGATTAAGCAATACTTCATAGAAAATGATGTTTGATCTTCCCACGATCTCAGCCTAAAAGCAAAGATAATTAGTTAAGACTAGCGTAGTTAGTTTTCATCATCATTCACTCTCTAGCTCCTGCATATGTTATCTTGTATAATTCATTGGCTCTACTTTTCTGATGCTTTAAGCTAGTTAGATAAGGCATGTTGCTCCACTAAGTTGTTGGGTTGTCTAAGGACTTCCTACAATAAAGGCTAAGCAGTATATACCCGCAGAAAAATAGGAAAATCTAATAAGATGTTTTAAATATTTTTGTTATTGATTAGTTAATTTGGTTTCCATATGTGATTTTGTCTTTCCCGTTGGCTTAGTGAAAGTGGCGAAATGTGTGCAATGAAGGAGGTGACATTATTATCTGATGATGCAAAGTCAAATGAGAGTGCTAAGCAGCTGATGCAGGTAAATGTTTCCATTTTGGGAGTTTCAATAGCCCAGATGATGATTTTTGCTGCTTCAGATTTCTTCTTTCACGTGAAAGTTTTCTGTCACATCTTTGCCTTTTGTCGAGGAAAGTTCTTACCGTCAGTCTTTTGACAGGAAATTGCTCTATTAAGCCGCTTACGGCATCCAAATATTGTGCAGTATTATGGCTCGGAAACAGTAAGTATAATGTCTGCCAAACATTGCTATTCATCTTATCGTTCTTCATATGCATATGAGCTTTATTAGAGACCATTAGTTAGTTAAACGGTGCTTAGTGCAAATTATATGTTGGAAGCTTGAAATCTTAAATCAAAATCCTACAGAGAGGACCACTATGTTTGTAGGTTATTGACTAGGCATAGTCGGTTGGTATGTCATACTGCTTTTATTATTATTGAACTCACCGTTTTAGTTGAAAATGCAGCTTTGTAGTTGTATTTCGTTCACTGAATCTTGGAATTACTTGTTAATACAGGTTGGTGATAGAATTTACATATACCTTGAGTATGTATCTGGAGGGTCCATTTTTAAGCTTCTCCAGGAGTATGGACAACTGGGTGAGCTAGCAATTCGCAGTTATACTCAACAAATCTTGTCTGGACTTGCATTTTTACATTCTAAGCAAACTGTCCATAGGTGAATTTTTATTGGCACATTCTTTTAAACCATTAGTTTGGCTGCAATATGATTGTCTATTTTGATTGAATGACTTTGAATATTGTTCATTTTCCTGACATTATTTCTTGTGCAGAGATATCAAAGGAGCAAACATTCTTGTGGACCCAAATGGTCGCATTAAGTTGGCGGATTTTGGAATGGCAAAGCATGTAAGTGCTGCCATAATCGATTTTCTATAATTGTCTGCATGAGAAATTTATCAATTTAATATGTCTATCTGTTTGTAACAAGCGTGTAAGTTATGTCTTTTTTATCCTCAATGGGGTCATGGTCATATTCTACTTGCTCAATCTTTACATTTGTGCTTTACTTCTTTTCAGATCACTGGGCAATCATGCCCATTATCATTCAAAGGAAGCCCATACTGGATGGCACCTGAGGTAAATGTTCTTTTTTTTTTGTGTGTGTGTGGTGGGGGGGGGGGGGGGGGGGGTTTATCTCTTTAATCATGTAATGATAGGGGTAACACGTGTCCATTCTCATGAATTGATTCTTGATAGTATGTGGCAACCATCTCCTCCATTTTATGCCCAGGTTATCAAGAATTCAAATGGTTGCAACCTTGCCGTTGATATATGGAGTCTTGGATGCACCGTTTTGGAAATGGCTACAACAAAACCACCTTGGAGTCAGTATGAAGGGGTTAGTTATGTTTGATCATGAGAAGTTTTCGCTTTTTTCAATGTTATCATAGTTTATCAACTCATGAGATTGAGTCTTTTCTTACTAAGTTTGTATCTTCTATTTACTTAAATTAATGTCCATTGCATTTTTTCTTGTTTATTAGTGTATGATATTTGATGTTGTGCTCTGTAGGTTGCTGCCATGTTTAAGATTGGAAACAGTAAAGAATTTCCTCCAATTCCTGATCACCTGTCAGATGAGGGAAAGGATTTTGTGAGACAATGCTTGCAACGAAATCCACTTCATCGTCCTACAGCTGCCCAGCTATTAGAACACCCCTTTTTGAAATATGCTGCAAGTCTGGAAAGGCCTATTCTGGGTTCTGAGCCTGCAGATGCACTCTCTGGGGTTACAAGTGGACTGAAATCTCTGGTATTCACTTTGTCCATCTCACTTCATTTTACTACTTCTAGCGGTTTCCTTCAGCTGATAACATTTTTTGCGACAGTAAAATCAATATTCTCTCCATTGTTAGACTGCTCATCGTGGTTTTATACTGTTACTTCCACAGTGTACATAGTGAATTCCATGAAAAAGAATTTGAAGGCCTCCTTATTTTCTTTGATTGGATGTGTTAAAAGAAGTTTGGTAATCAGTAGGTGATACAACTTGATACCTTAGTGAGGTTGGTTTTGGTGTTGGATTATCACTTTTAGTGTCTGTAAAATTGGTTGGCTGAGAATATGTCTAAAGTTTACAGAACACATTTGTGTAATTAGTTTTCTCTTTGCTTTCAATATAGGATGATGAGGAATACCATTCATGGTATTTTTACTTGGTATCAGACAGAATTTGAAGCTTTAGGATTTAGATTGTCTGACTGACATACCATTTACGTAAGAGCTGTTGGGAAATTTGACATGGATGGGCTGTTGCAATTGTTGACATGAGAATATGAGATGCGTCAAACAATTCAATTTGTTTATTTTGCAACCTAATGAAATCGCAAGGGGGCGTGATTGCAATTGATTAAGCTCATGGAATTAGTGCCAGTTTGATAGTGTCTCATAGGTCATACGCAATTAGTCTTTTTCCAATATTTTGGTCTTTAGAAAAAATGGCTAAGATTTACTGATGGATCAAATTGATGGGCATAGAAGTTATCAGAAAAAGGATACAGCCATTGTAATACTCTGATTAGCTGATCATATTGGCTTACAGTTTTGCGGAAGGAATCCTCTAAAATGTTCTTTTTTCCTTGACATATATTAGTTCAAGAAGAAACTGAGAAGATGTTTACGGATAAGGGCCATTTTCTGGAAGATCCTTTTCTGAAGTGGTTGGTCCTAAGAATCCAAGATCCTTCCTATACTGTATGTAAACTTGTAAAGAAAAGGAGAATAGTTAGGGGTGTCTACAAATCAGAAGTAGCTGGCCACCAGACCCATAACTTTTGGTAAAGCAATAACTGCAATCAATCCCAAAAATCTGGTAGACTTTCGTGAAACTTAAGAAGATGTATCGCCAGTCCATATTGATGCTTTATCAGAGAGAGGCCAAGCAACTGTTAGTATTTTGAAATTTTGTGTTAGCTTCATGAAGTTGGATTTTTATGTGGTGGCTTATTTTGCCTGTTTTATCGTGGCTTACTTTTGTATGTTACCTGTGCTTAATTGTTCCCGTGGTTCATTGATCATCTACCAGGGCATCGGCCAAGGGAGAAACTTTCCAGATTCTGAGAGACTAGCGATTCATTCCTCTGGAGTTTCAAAAACTGGTCCCTATGTCAGGTATCTCTCTTGACTAAATTAAATATGATAGATATGAGTATAATCTACAAGCTTCTCTGATGCTATTTCTACTCTCCAGTGATATCCATATTCCAAGGAATGTATCTTGTCCCATCTCACCAATTGGGAGCCCCCTTTTGCATGCAAGGTCACCTCAGCATCTGAACGGTAGAAGGTCACCTTCTCCAATATCAAGTCCAAGGACCACTTCGGGCTCTTCAACGCCTCTCACAGGTGGCAATGGGGCTATACCTTTCAATCACCTGAAGCAGTCAGGTTACCTGCAAGCTGGTATTGGGATCATGCCAAAGTCCTCAAATAGTCTCTATGGCAATGGTCCTTATCACCAGCCAAACCCCGACATTTTCAGAGGGATGCAGCCTGGCTCTCCTATCTTCTCAGAATTGATACCGTGTGAAAATGATGTTTTAGGAAAGCCAATTGGAAGTCCTATTCATGGGGAACCTTATGACGGTCAGTCTGTTTTGGCTGATCGTGTCTCCAGGCAACTCCTGAGGGATCATGTGAAGATGAACCCATCCCCGGATTTAAGTCCTAAGTCTCCTTTGCCTAGCTGGCCTGGTGGCATGTAGCTTTCCATACATGCCATCCGATCAAGGAGAGCAAGCTCTCAAGTTTGTCTAGTCGACTTTATTGACCATGCCACCTGCCAAGGAAGCTAATTTATACAACAAGGCTGTGGGGCAGAAAACTGATGGAGTAATCTTACATATGGGAGAGACGAAGTCACCAGAGGCACCTGGGTCATCTGCCATGGATTTTTGCTCAGGCTTTTGGCACTGACACCCTAAATTACCAGTAAGTTCAGATATTTGACAAAATTGTTCTAGGCATGGAACCTTTCCATAGTTTAGTTTAGAGGAAGCTTGCTATTGCAGATAGGAACTGTGTCACTAATGGCAGTCTCTTAATGTCGGTGCGCGGCATTGGCTTGTACAGAGTTGAGTGCATTAAGCATCTAATGTTGACTAAGAACTGTATATTACATAGATCATGGTATAGAAGATATGGAAGATGAAGGTGCTGCAATTACTAGCTTGCGGACTACCTTTTCTGTGTCTGAAACAGCTGTACAGAAGATGGAAGATTGGATCAGGTTGAATTGTTTATGCAACAATTGCCTGCCTACTTTGCCTCATCATTTTTTTTTCCTTTTCTGATCAATAACAATAAGTCACCAAAAACAAAATAGATAATTATTTACTACAATATATTTTGATGCAAATAAGGAGCACGGAAAATTGATACCAACATAGTTCATTGTCTGCATAACTAAATTCTAAGAAACTGAGAAGAAAACATAAATATACATCACACCAAGAAAACCTTTCCCAGCCAACATTACATCAATCTCTCATCTTTGGGTCTGAGTAATACCTCTTGAAAGCCTTGGGAAGATAAACAGGCAACAAGAACCCAAAGAGGTTAAAGGACCAAAAAGCCAGATTAGCAATAGCAAGAGCCCTCCCAACATACAGCCTTCTTGCAGATCCTCCATACTCTTCCTCCACCTTTGAAAATTCATTCCTCAACCACTCCAGAATGGCGTACATCCTCACTGAATTATAACACACAGGCACACAGGCTCTTATGGGTAACGAAAACTTGCCTCGGAAAACAAGCCCTTCCATGAATACTTGACTGGCCAAGAGAAACACATGTGGGGCAGCTGCCTTGATACCCTCTTTATCACCCTCAAAGATCCCTTCAAATATATACCCAATTGGTAGAAGGAGCCCAACTATGAAACTAACAAGGACATATAGACGTAGAACTCTGTTTCTGAAATCAAAAACAGAGCTCTCTCTTTCAGGTTGAAGAGAAGGGAATGCAACTCTGGACAGGAAATACACATAGATGATTGAAAGTAAGACAAAAGCAATGTCTTCAGGGCTTACCATTCCACTTGCAGATAAGACAATCATAACGGCAAGGGCGTTGAGTTGTCGAAAACTGAGAAAACCAGCTTTATGTTGCTGGGTTGTAGGAGTTTTGATGCTCTTATCGTCATTTTGTAGCTTATGATCTTGTTCGTGCTCTTTTGGCAGGCTTATGTCGTTGCATGTTGGACCAACTCCACCAGACATCTTTGTTATTTTCTGTTTGATGGGTGTTGTTGGTTATGCTATGTGATGCTTAGAGAACAAAGTGAGACTAAATGAAGAAGAACCAGAGAGAACTTTTTGTTGGGTTGTCTTTGGTTTCTCTGTTTTGATACAAAGATTCAAAGATGGGAGAGAGAGTAGAGGAGAGGAGAGGGTGGGGAAGGCGAAGCATGAGGTGCATAGAGTTTACAAGTGGCAGTTTGTGAGGAGATAAAGATGAGACTTGGTTGGGTGTTGTGGGAGGGAGGAAAGTATTTGGTCAACATGTGAGATAGCGACTTCCAGGGCTTCAAATTAGCCAATTAGGTGTGGTTTTGCTTGTTTTCTAAGAAAATTACGCGTAGCCAGTACTGCAGTTTTTTTTTTCCTCTCTACAATTCCAATTCAATTCTCTCTAGATAGAACCAACTGTAACTCTACTTGCTCTCTCTGTTTCATTCAAAGCTATGAGGATTTGCCAAGATTGCTCTATAAAGAGGGTGGAATTTAGCTGATTCACAATAATAGTAAACCACTAGGCTTCAGCCTTCATGAGTTCATTTACTTGAACCTCCTTATATAAGGTAAAGGGTCTTAACCACAAAAAGGGCGAAAAAGGGCAAAAAGAAGAAAGAAAACCCAAGATCGATATTTCATCACCTGAGCAACTTATACATAAAAACAGCCCCAAAAAAAGACTTGCTAGGCAGCAAACTGTACCAGGATTCTGGACTGTACTAGGATTCTCTCGTAGTCATGGCCTAACAAGCTTGGATGAAAGCTTGGCATTACATGAATCTACCAATGAAAATGAATAACATAAAAAGAGACTATGGGAAAATCTGAAAAACCAATTCTACTACATAAAATTAAGAAAAATAAGCCAAAAAAAAAAAAAAAAAACTTCAATGATCAATCTTCTATGACACAATTACAAAGGGCAGAATTTTGAGAGGAAAAAAATCTGGCAAAACTTTTCTTCAAATTTCTGACAGAAGACCCACGGGGTAAAACTGGAACCTCTGCTGAGAATATAAGACCGTCAAACTGTGCACATTGTATAATCAAATCAATCCATCTTTATTGCGTTCTTATTTGGCGATAATTCTCTGTTTTGGAATATACTTTATCTTCGGACCCTTTCCAAGCTTTGTTCTGGATTTGATTTTTGTAGGCTCTCCACCAGAAGAATCAAGAGCCCCGCCATTAACAAAACCGCTCTCTATATTGCCAAGAACACTGTGTCTGTGAAGATCTGATGATTGGGACACTGGTACCTCACACTGATGTTGAACCTCGGTACATCCTGAAGGCCCAAAATCAGGATGTAGTACCAATTTCACATGCTCAGCAGCGATAACCTCTTTCCACCCTGCATGACATTTGCATTCAATTATTGCAGTGTTTTAGAAGATTAGCTGTTCGTATCATGAATATATATATAGGAGAAAGGAATTGAAAATACTAATATACGTAAAAAACTGAACTTACTCTTTGCAAGAAAATCTTTTGCATCCTGACTTGAGAACTGCAAGCTTCCTGAAAACAAACCTCCCCCTTGTGGGGCAGAACCGCTCCCTATTTCAGCAATACCGTCATCCATGACACTTGATCTTAGACAGTCCACAGTAGACAATGACTGAGTCTCAACCTTTTCAGCAAGGGTATCTGCTTCGGATTCTCTTCCATGATTTTCTACTAGAATGGCACATTTAGTTCCATTTCGGCTGACAGGCCTCCAAAGCTTCACCGCTGACCTATTTGTACTACCTTGAGCAGATTCAGGTTTAGCTGGCATCTCTTGAACATTGCTCTTCTTTTGCATTTGATCATCTCTAAGGCAATCTAAAACTTCAACTGCACTATTATCCTCGTTATGGCTACAATTTCCAAGGGTGACTGATATGGAGCCAATCAACACTTCATGGTTTCTATTCTGGTCTGACATATTTGTCACTTCTTTTTGTACTCTATTCAAAGTTTCACCTTCATTTTCTCGTTTAGGCTTTCGGCTCCAAACTTTATTGCGACAGAAAATTGGAGCAGCCCTTGAATCCCTTTGAGTTCCATGCTTCTGCATGGCCCCAGGCTTTTGCGTATGAGAGTTCTGACTCACATGGAAACCACAGGGCACATGACCCCTTTGAGATTTTTGTGGGACCAGCCAACGAGAAAATACCATATGTCTAGGACCACTACCTTGCCTCATCCTTCTTTCAACATTCTGACCAGTAACTAAGATATCATATCCAACCGTCTCATGCTCGATATCTTCATATGTGGTTGTATTTGTGGAAGGTTCAGGAGAGGAAGGAATGTTATATGGCACTGAATCTGGGTTCTGAGTATCAGAATCAGATGCAGCCAAAGAACTGCATGTTTCTGCTTGAGGCTCGGCCTTATGCGTATTGTCAATACTCTCCTCATCCCCATTCTCCTCTAGTCTTTGCTCCTTTGCTTTCTGTTCCTTCTGCCTAAGCTTTTTCTGCCTTTTCCTTTCCAAAATCTCAGCTTGCCTACATAAATTAGGGAAACAACATAAACGAGTGACTAAGTTGCATTTTACTCGCTAATCAGATTATTGAGAAACTAAAAAATTGAGGGGCCAAAAAGGTAATTGCTAATGGGGGAAATTGCAAGAACCCCAACAAACTTGCAAAATAGAATTACAAGGCAGAACTGGATGGTCACACAATCAATAGGCTCGCTATCAGTTCTCATCCCAAAATAATAGAAAGTGAAAGTAAAGAAAAGTAGCCATTGAAGATAGTCAATAGCTTATCTACGACGGCAGTCATTTCTCTCGCAATCTGCTCATATATATTCAAATTTCAAATGTTCTCCAACATCTGCCATCATATGTTAGAAGGGAGAAGAATCAAAATGGCTCCTGAACTTTGACGACTGGGTCAACTGAGCCCCTGAAGTTCATTTTGGGTCAAACAAGCCCTTGAACTATGATAACTACTAGCCGTTAGCCCTCTGTATTGCTTTCTATCCAAAATCGCTGATGTGACACAGTCACTTATTGATTGTACATAATCTCTTCCAAACCCCCCAAAAAAGGGAAGAATAGATAAACCAAATGTGTACTACTACACCAAATAAGAATGTGAAATGACTTGTCAGGGAAAACACAAGGTGCATTTTGTGTTACCTTCTTTGAGCCGCTTCTTCCTCCTCCACAAGTAATTTCTGGCACCTTAAAGCTTCAGCATCCTTGTCAGCAAGCCACGCCCTTACCTGAGTAGAAGAACAAACACTAATCATCTCTATGATCCAACCTTCACTACCCACCCTGGGGGAGGCGAGGGTGAGGGGAGGGGGTGATGCAGGGAGCCATAATTTTGTTTTTCTTCCTTAAATTATTTTTTTGTGGAGAAGATTTCTCTTTTAGTTAGGTCTTTTTTTAAGTCATTACATTTGTCTAGATCAATAAAGTTTAGGAATAAAAGAACAGAGTTTTTATGCAAAGTTGCAATACGAGAGATTCCTTACACATTCAGTGAGAGACTAAAACAGAGGATGAGAGGGAAAGGTGAACCTATTCTACCTTACCTGAGAGATTCAGAGCAATACTATTCTAAACCAAAGGATCAACCATGTTTCTTGTTTGCTGGTTGTTCTGTTTCAGCTTTTAAAACCTAGGAATTGAGAATTCTTGTCCTCGGGTTCTTTATTTTGGGATTAACTTGGGGTTAGGGTGTTGCGTTCGCTCAATCCTAAACAAAAATATACATCAGCACCGTATCAGGGGGGAAGGAATATCAAAAAAGAGGATAATTCAGGAGGACTAAGAGAATTAATGCCTACTTTGCACTATTTTGTCTGCACCCCTAAGTGCCAAAGCACCTGACCATACAGCCCTAAGTGGGTATAGATACTTTTTTTGAGCAAGGGTTTAGATAATTATAACGAGGGCAAAACTAAAAGCAAATGGTGAAGGAAAAGAAAATGTACCAATTTCTGCTCCACCAAAAAGCTGGTGCAAGCAACTAAGTTCTTTGGTTCAAGAGCAATGTTTCCAGCTTCTCCATCAAAAATATATCTTTGCATTAATACAGCAGTCCCGCATAAAAAAGTATTTTCACTGGCATCATCAAGTATACTGAATAGCTCCTGTGAAGTCAAAGGAAACCTGGAAGGTCTAGCTTGGATAATATCCTGCAAAGAATGCATATGTATCAAATCAAAATACTCAATATATAGTGAACAAGAAAGAAAGATGTTTCCTCACCAAAAGAGCAGTTCCGGCCCTCAAACAAACTTGTGGCAGAGAAGAGAATCCCGGTTTCTTTATCAGTGTCGTCAACGATTTAATAATAAATGACCCAGGAACTTCCTGAAATGTATCCACAATGGTAAGAACGCAGGCAAAGTAACCGTGGAAAAGGGACATTTGTTACATTTAAAAGAAAACATTCTGATAACCACAAAGACCACATTGAATCACAGCCCAATAACAGAAGACAATTCTCTAAACAAAATACAATTCCAAATATTTAGCATAGATTTCCAGCCTACCATCTAGGCAACTTTACTCAAATGGGCTCATAACCTTGATAAAAAATGTGTTGGAAAATGTACATCATTCAATTAAAAATTTTAAATATGATAGTAACCACACTATTTTAGCGAGAACTGTTGGAATTATGAGAGAATATTACGTTTCTTGTAATTATGGGTTGTAAATATTCCCTTTAATTACTTTGATTTAGTTTCCTAGAATTAGGTTGATTTGATTGATTTAGTTTCCCTAATTTAGGGCTTTCAATGTAACTATATAATGTACAACCTCACAACATGAATATACAACACAAATTATTCAATTCTTCTAGAACTACACCACAAAATCCATCTCTGTTTATTGCAATGCATAATTAAAGGGAAAAGGAGGACATAATATTTTCACTACAAGAGTCTGGCACAGAGAACTTCCTAGTGAAATCAAAATCATAAAAAAGAAGTTTCTAATGAAATCAAAATCATTATTGAAATCTCTGAATTAACTCTACAATATAAGGAACAAAGATAATGGGTATAAAGGCACAAATGCTATACCTCCAATGCCACATTCTTAAAAGATACAATTTCCTTTGCCTCATCCAAAGAAAGCTGCATGAAACAAGACAAATTAGCAAGCAAAAGCTAGACAGGGGCTTTCACCCAAGAAAATGTAGGGGAAGATAAAATACCTTATCCCAAAATGCTCTCAATAGATCCCTATTTTTGGCAGAATCCTACAGAATGTAAAAGAATATCTTTTAGAAGAATCTTAGCATAAGAGTATGAAAAGCAGCAAATGAAACAACCAGTTCAAAGGCAAGACAGACACAGAAAGAAAATGCAGTGGACTGCCATCTGATAATGACAAAACAGCAGAAACCATATTCTTAAGTAACTTTATGGAAAAGGCACAGACAATTGCAAGCTGAAGAGGGAACCTTATCAAGCTTTTTCAACCGATGATGCACACGTATATGTCTCCTATAGTTAATTGGTGAACAAAATTCTCGAGAGCACTTGTCACACTTCTGCATCTGAATCTTCAAAGGGGCAAGCAAAGGCCAACCAGGTAACTCTGTCAGGAGTAAGAAAGAAATCAACTCAAAAGGCATGTCTTCCTTACAAGGTTAGCTAGCAACAAAAACCATGTAGACCAAATTGGACATACATTTTTCATTCCCAGCCATTGATCTTAGCAATGGCCTGACCAAAGGAAAGAGAACCCCTGGGGATATTTTCGCATATATTTAGAGGGCATTCTTTGTTCCTTTGCAATAAGGCCACTGCTTGTGATGTTTTGATCAGATTCCTTAAGCCATTAACCTCAGATGCATATGAAAATAACATCATTGCAATTCACTAAAAAAACTCATTCCCTTCTATAAAGTATTAAATCCTTGAAACATAAGAATAGCGTCTAATACCTTGCTGATCTATGGCATGGAGTAATTGGATCAACTGGACCGGGCTGTCTCCAGCCCTTGAGAAAGAAAGAAAAGGTTCCTTTCCAACCGCTTGTCTGATAAAAGTGTCTAGGGAATCATTTCCCTCCTCTGACCTCATCACATCAGTAGCGTTTGGGGCTTTGAGTATTGCAATTGACATTTATACATGCAGAAAGCCAACTATGAACTGGCCCACCAGCTGCCGCTGTTAGAGGGGGGGGGGGGGGGAAGTGCATTGAAACGCCAAACAAGCACAAGAAAAAACCAATAGGAAAATTCTATAAGCTAACAATTTAATATCTAATAATCATATCAGTGTGCTTGAATGAATCAATGGAGCTACAGCATGTTCTCTAACCAGATATAAAAACACAAATGTAAATTATGGCATATGAGTGTTGAGATTTGGACAAAGAAATATAGTCTCCTTCGGGATATTTTCACATTAAAATTATCTACAACAGATCCTCAAACATAATTTCACATATTCACTGAATAACTCTTTAGAACCCCTAAATTTGAAGCAAATTCTGAGCAGATCCCCACCATTATTACCCAAATATGTCAATCTGCCACAGAGCTCGCACATAGATATGTACACAACTACATTTTCCTCTATCAAGAGATCTTGTGCATAATGCCACATGAGGTTGACATGACACCTAGATATGTGCACATAACTACATTTCACCCTATGAAGAGACTTTGTGCCTGATGCTAAATGAGAATGACATGATTCAAGAATGTGGTTGGTTAGAAACTCATGAAGCACAAATGCTTGTTTACTTTCGAGTATTCATGCCATTTCAAACCGATGTGTACATTAGCAAGGGTACAAGTCGTAGCCAATTTAATAGACACAGTCTGAGTCCATGACCGAATGAGCAAGGCCACTTAGGACTCGTTATCCAAAAATGATTTGAAACTACGGAAAATTACAAATCAAGAAATGACCGACTAATGGCACCATAACAGTCTAAACATGAATTTAAAACCACCATAACAATCTGAACATGAATTTAAACCCACCATAACAATCTCAACATAACAGAACTTTTTGATGATCTCTGAAACGTCATCATGACAAGAGTAATTAAATACTAGACAATAGAAAACCATTTTTTCATTGAACAACAATAGCACATCATATTAATCTCCAAAACAAATGAACAATCTCGTAATTCTGTCTTCTTTGTGAGCAATACTAAAAAAAATTCAAAGGGAAAAAAATCATGTCTGGTTAATTGAAATGCACTTTAACAAGAATTTAGAATTCAGAACTCCCACAAGGAATCCTAAATATAAAGCTAGTTATATAAAAATTAAGAGGTTTCATTAAGCAACCCTAAAGTGAAGTCTCTCTTCAACAACACAGAAAAACGCCAATAATTTGAAACAACCTTACGTGTTCTCAGTTATTGACGACCAATGCAAAAAACCAAGAAGTTAGAAAACCAATTTAAAAAATATTGCAACAAAAAGCAAAAATGCACTCGTACGCAGAGCGTGATCTGAGATCAATAATGATAAACACAGTAAATACAGAGAAAAAAAATTTGAAGAGACTGGGTGGAGTGATCGGTTCACGTACCAGTCACGTAGTGCGAAAGAGATCGGTGAACGGAGAGAAGGAATCTACAGCGATCAAGAGATTTCAGAGTTGCGGAGGGAGAGATTGGGGTTCGTTTGGCGGGAGCGAAAATCGGTGAGAAAATATGAGAAAGAGATCGGCCGATAAGTAGAGAGGGGAAGTGTATGAGAGTTTTCTTCCAGTCCGAGGAGGAGCGAATTGTAATGAGGAAAATAATATGAAGGCAGAATTCGGATCCTATTTTTCTTTGAAGGTAAAACAATAAATAGAAAAAAAAAAGAGAAGAGAAAAAAAAAGGTAAAACAATAAATATAATTTTAGAGACATAAACACAGAATTAGCTGGATATGAAAATCAATAGAAAAATAAATTTGCATTAAAAAAATTGTGACATAAACACAGTACTAACCATCTCAATTGAGGAGTTATCAGAAGCATCTCTGGGGTGGGCGAAACCAGCAGCCATCCAGAGCTCCCAAATTTGTCTCATATTTTTAAAAAAACACTAGACTATTAATATTATAATAGTCACAATTAATACTAAATGAACTAGTTATGTTATCGATTAAGAGGTGATTTGACGGAAAAAGTTTATTACACTAACATGATTAGTGATTTGACATTTCAATATACTACAAAATTTATATTTTTAAGTAATATCGACAATAAATTTTTTTTTCAAAATGACCTATTTTTTAAAATTCGTCTGGGACATCTGAAGACTTAAATACGCCACTAGGAGTTATTGGCATCTAAGTATTTAGATTATTTCCACTTAACTTAGTTTGATTGAAACAATAAAAAAAAAATTATATAAAATGACCTATTTTTTAAAATTCGTCTGGGACATCTTAAGACTTAACTACGTCACTAGGAGTTATTGGCATCTAAGTATTTAGATTATTTCCACTTAACTTAGTTTGATTGAAACAATAAAAAAAAAATTTATATAATGAATATTGAGTTCATAAAAATCATGTAAGCTTCCATCCAAAATAATAATAAAATAAGAATAATGCTTGAGATACTCAAAAAGTGACCCCCAAAAGATCTCCATTTAATGTAGAGTGTTGGATGTGAAATTTACCCTATATATGTGTTTTTAATCAATGGCTATTTTAATACCACATTGATTTGGGAGATTTTTGAGGGTAATATTTTGGGGGTCTCTAGCATTGTCCTAATAATAATGTAAGCACATTAGTAATCACTCTTTATCAATTAATCATTTGGGCCTATGCAGCACATTAGTACCTTTGTGGGCCTCGGATAAAAAATCATCCACTGAACTTTCAGAAATTGGGCTTTTATTGGGCTTCCGAATTGTTTTTAAGAAAACGGGCTTATCCATTTAATATATAGCCCACTAGCCTCAAATGAATCCTGGGTCAAGCCCAATAAATTCGGGAGTTCGTATTTCACTATTTCTCTTGCATTTTAAAAAACTCTCAAGACAAACAAAACAGAGAATCAGAGATTAGGGTTTAGGGGAACCACATGGCGTTGCCATGGAATTCTCGAGATCAGATTAGGCGTCGCTTCCTGAAAGATATACTCTGCGGAATTCTTGACAACACGGTATCTATCTACGATTTTGTTAATTTCGGGTGCAGTTTGCAACCATTGGAATAATGTTGCCAAGACTCGAAAACGGCGGTTAATGGCACCATCGAGCAAACAAGTTACCACTGTTGATGATCCCTTCGCAAGATGGTCAGAGAGACAAGCGAAGTTTATTCAACCATTTAACTGGTAAAATCTCAGATTTTCAACGATCACTGGATTATGACAGGAGATGCTGTGGTTGTTCTTACGGTTGTTTGGCTACTCTGGATAAGAACATGACTATAACTCTCAGAAATCCTTTCTTGAATCGGACTATATGCTTACCACCACTCTGGAAGCAGCACACATTTCCTCGATGGTGACTATGAATATTTTGTTCGTAGAATCTTGTTGTCCAATGATCCGCTTTTGTATCCAGACAGCTATGAGGTTGTGGCCACATATGGTGATTCTATGGCTTTTGCTATACTGAAAGCAGGAAGTGAATCTTGGACTCACAAAAATGTAGGATATCAACAAACAACGACTCCTGATTTCATTTATTACCAAGATATGCAACTTGGAGTAGATAACTATGCCGAAATTACATCACTCAAGCCAGAACCTGGAGTGGAAACACATTGGTTCGAACTCCATGTATTTGATTCTGACACTGTTAGCTTGGTATATCTTGTGAAATCGTCTGCAGGAGATGTGTCGTTGATTCGTAGATATTTGGAATATTCAGAGGATCGTAGATGTTTGGAATATTCAGAGGAGGACGATGATGATGATGAGAGCTTTCCATCCTTGCCAAAAAAAATTTGAGGATTTTAGGCTTGTTCGGACTGATCGTAAATTTGAGGAATTTGATTGGGATCAGATTCATAGTATAGGTGATGATGAGATATTTGTTGGAGACAACAGCAACTCCATGTGTGTTGATGCTTCCAACTTCCCCGGTTGCATGCCAAACACAATATACTACACAGGTGACTCTGAAGAGCCTCATGATTGGGGCGTTTTCGACTTGAAAGATGGAATCATTACAAGACATTATTGTGGAGATCAAATTCAAAGAGAAGGCTTGCCACCTCCAGTTTGGATAGTACCAACATTGGGATATAGGGATATATGAGTATATCTTGATTTGCTGGTTTACGCGGTTTAATTTTGAATATATGAGGTAATTGGTTCAGATTTGTTTAGGGTTCAGATGTTGTTAAGAGTGATTAGTAGTTATGTTCATTCTTTTTACTATTAAATAGATTTGGATCATGAGTTGTGGCTGCATTGAAACTTATGCATTTGTTCTTGAATGAAGTACAATAATTTTACTCTCCTCTTGCTACAATTTCAAATTACATCCATAACCGTTGGTTGAGCTATATTGAAATACTTATAAAGAAAGTCCTTATTCCCCTCAAAAGTCGTTTTGGTTCTCTCGGATTCTAACCCCTCTTCTAAATTATGAATAAATACTTGGTCATTGATATGGTTACTGGATGTTGTGTGATTATTCTCATGGTTGGTTGGTTTCTAAATCCTTTTTCGAATCAGTCCATGCGTCTACTTGAAATCTTGAAGTATCGGGAAGGCATCTATTGCTATTTCTATGGATATGAATCATATGATATTTGATAAAATCGTATTGTCTCACAGCTCTTAACTTTGTCCAGACAATTATGAGGTTACGGCCATTTGTAGCTCTATGAGATTGGCTATCATTTAAGGCATGAAGTAAATATTGGAATCTCATTCAACTTAACACATTTCATGATGTTATTTACTAGAAAGATGGATACCCTACTTTGAATAATTCTGCCAGGGAGAGGTATTCATAAAGCAAGGTATATATCTTGTGAAATCATCTATTCTGTTTTATAATAGACTGGAAGATACATACCAAATCAGTCATCCTGGCGATCTAGGACAATCGAAGACCATGTCAAACTAGAAATTGAGAACATAATATTATTACAAGTTGGGAAATAAATTTATTTGTTCTGTACATCTGATTTAGTTAGTTCAGCTTGTATGGGGTATAATAATTGAAATCCTTCCAATGAACGCATAAAATCACCAACCAACAGATACTATAATATCAAGAAAATAAGAAAAATTTTACCATTGCTGCTCCCACTCTTGAATTGCCTCGTAAAGTGCATAATTAGGCACAAGATTGCAGTGTTCAAGTTTTAGATTCGTCATGGGGGAAGTACTATGACCACTTTTTAACCATCCTCTGATTGCCTCAGCTTCATATGTGAAACCATCTGCTGCTATTTGTGGATCCTTCATGACTTCCTGCACATTCAAATAGAACAGCTGGTCACAACAGCAATACTGAAGATGAAGGCTAATTTCCAGATACTAAGCTCTGGGTCAAGAGGAAAAATTGTCTTATGGGACTATGTTTTAGGTTTTTGGTCGACATATTGCCCAGATGTCAGCGTGACAACCAGATGGAGAGAACGTACATGAATTCATGGGCTAGCTCTGTGAAGTGTTCATTAAATCAACGAAACAGATTTATTTACCTTCCTTTGCACTTCCTCAACTCGAATCAATAAATATGAGAGCTAAAAAGCCAGAGAGTCGCTCAAAGTACAGGAAACCAAACCATTTTTACAAAGTGACGGGAGGCTGTGCCTTCCAAACTAAAGCTTAATATATCAAATGAAAAATTGACAAACAGTATGGATTTAATTACCTGAAGAATGGGGCAGACAAAATGAGAGGGAATTTTATGATGCTCCTTTGGAGCCAAGCATGACAAGAAACCAGAACACGAAACCTTCATTGGTTCAAGCACACTCCATATTCCTGATTCCAGATCTGGTCGATTCAGGTGGTTCTTCTCACAGCACCTCATTGCCAAATGAGCCAGCTGCTCCGCTAGCTCAAGTGGCCAGTTCCCAGCAGAGCAGTCCAATACTGCAGAAAGTTTCTCTTTTTCCAATGCACATTTTACATCTTTCATCACCGCAGAAACTGGTCTGCCAGTTAAAAGTTGTAGCAGTATAATGCCAAAGGAGTAAATATCTGATGCTGGAGTAAGCTTTCCAGTAACTAAGTATTCTGGGTCTATGTATACAGAGGTGTCCTTAGAATTGGATTTAAGCGAGACGGTACTTCCTGCAGTTTGATGTTGTGGGATTGACAGAAAAATGCCGAAGCCACTAACTTTGCAGACAAAGTTATCATCAAGAAGGATTTTGGAGGGTTTCAAGTTTCCATGAATTATCTGGGGCTTATTGGAGTGAAGAAACACAAGAACAGAGCACAAATCAGCAGCAATGCAAGCCCGAGTTTGCCACGCAAGAGGGGGAAATTTCCTCCTGCAGGCAAGGCGGTCTTCAAGGTTTCCATTTCTGACATATTCATAGACAAGTGACCTAGACTCCGGGCAAATCCCAATTAGTGTCACAAGGTTTGGATGCCTCACCCTACATAAAACTTCTACCTGAAATTTCAAGATAAAAAATGATCATGCTTGTAAAAACATTCCAGAAATTTTTGAAGGGTAAAACAATTTGGTGTGATACTTGGAAGAGATTAGTCCACAGTGATTATACCTCTTGCTGGCATCTTGAAATACTTTATTTCAAAAAAGTCAGGCAGGATATGTTATTAATTAAAAATCTGGCGCCACATAAAAGGTATATACACATCATAATTTTCACTTTTAACTAATCCCGTTATGTTCAAGGTTAATCATATTGGTGTGAACGAAGATAATAAAATTTAATCCTCTCAAGAACTTTTAAAGAATGATTCCAATGCAGTAGGAAAATAAAGCCTTTAAAACATAAGTAGGAAACTCAAAAGGATTGGCCATGGCACTGGCCAATAACCTTATTTCTATGTTGTAAAATTAATAGGCAATATCACCTTCACAGAGTTCAATACTGTTGGAGCCTATGACCCGATACATTAAATAGTTTCCACATTCAAGCTCATTACCAAGGAAAATTTAAGCTCACCATTAGGTGGTTTCAATTAATGAGTAGTTGGATTTACCTCCTTCTGGAACTCGAAGTGGCAATGAGAACCATATGAGGGCAACATCCTGATGGCAACTTGTACATGGCGAAGGAAACCTTTATAAAGGCTTCCATGTTTTCCTTCACCAATCCTCCAAGTTGGGTCAAAATTGTTAGTTGCCTCGTTGATCTCCATAAAAGAAAATTCAAGGATTTCTGACTTGCAAAAATTTCCAGCTTCAACTTCTGCCAATCTCTTCATCTTTTTGACCTGTCTTATAGCATTTTCATACTGCAACTTAATTGCATCTCTTTTTTCCTTAAAACTTATCAATAGGTCTACAGCTGAGAAGAATTTTTCCTCCAGCTCTTTCACTATATGATGAGTTTCTGCAAGTTGGTTCTCGAGTACTTGTTTTTCATTCTGAACCATTTTGAGTTCTTTTAAGAATTCAGCATGCTGGTTCTTAGTCTTTTCCACTTCTATCTTTTCTTTGGCGAGCAGTTCCTCTGTCTCTTTCCTTTTGCACATCTCCTTAACACATAAGCTCTCTAATGCTTTGGCCTATAAGAGGATAACAAAGAAAATTTGACGTGAAAACCAGATTGACTTGCGGAACTATTTTGATGCAGAGATGCATGAACAGAGGGCAAAAATAGATGTTCATCACTTGAATCTTACATCAACTTCCAGCCATTTCTCAACTTATTTGCTAAAAAATATATTAACTATGATGGTGGACTGGTGGTGGTAATGGTGGAAGTGATAGCTAATATGTTTTGACTTGTGTCAGTTTTGGGTTGCGGGAGGGTAACCAATAAAACCCAATCACAGTGGTAAAGCAAAAATTGAGGAGTACACGAAAAATTCCAAAGACATATTTAACATGATAATTCTCTACCCTTCCCCATAAAATCAAAGGGTGGAAGATATGCATACCCATCCTGATGATAATCAGATGAGTTGAACATTGTTTCATTTTCATCATATGCCTTTGTTTTTTTTTCTTCAAACAAGTAGACTTATGGAAGCAAGAGAGAGAGAGGCAATTATAGAAGTGAAAAAGTTGCCTTGCATTTGGCTTCCATGGCATCATCTTCATCTTTCTGCCGCTTTGCTGCTTCCTCAAATACTTGCTTCTTTGAGTCCTTGGTATCCATTATCGCTTGTTCTGGTCTATGACTAGAATTTCCAGTTGCTTGCACCAAAATGTTCTCTACCTGCTGTTAGAAAGTGATCAGAAAAGTCTAAACTAGAAAGGCCTGACCCCCGACTTCAATAACATCCATTGAAACTAGAGTAGAGTTTTTTGTTTTTCTGATATTGTATTCCCAGTTTCTCATAGATTGCTTTTAAATTGACATACAAGCTTGTACAAATGAAACAGGCCATCCATTAAAATCGACAATCACTTCCAAAGAATTAAATCATGACATGTAATAGCAACTGTGACTTCTTAACAAAGGCTAAGGTGGACCCCGTCTCACCTCATCCGTCAGAAACGGGGTTGTTTCAAAAGTATCAACTACTCTGTCCGAAAAATAGCTAGAGTGCATGGAACATTGAGAACTGAAACTTGCAAATATTCCTTCCAATTCATCAGCCTCATCTGTTGCATCTGCAAAGCTCTGTGACAAAGTTATCCTACTAATTCTTGTACATGAAACGGCATGCTTTGATAATCCCCAAGCTCAAAAGATTCTAACAGGAAAAGGCAATCATCGTCTGGTTCAGAGAGTTTACCTGAAGACCTCATGCTATGTCCAACAGATTCAGTTCCCAAATGCCCTGGTTTGTTACTCCCTATAGCTGAATCCATAAGCAGCAATGGAAAAGCATGATCCGCCTCCATTCTATCATTTCTACCTTCCCTGTTTTCATATGTCCTTTATAAGTGAAAACTATAGAGCATATTAAAAGATGCAGTCAAACAGCAAATAAGACCAATAGTATATGGATTTCAAAGGAGAGGGTACTGTAATAATAACAGCTGGGCAGCCAAGCAGAATGAGATGACTCATCTGTATGATAACAGCCTCAAACTGAATAATTAGGAAGCCATAGAAAACCTTTGAACTTTGCAGTCAATACAGAAAACAGTTTACTAACTTGAAATAGGTAGGAATCTACAAAGAATTCAGCATCTCAAAAAGGCTAGAATTCCTGACTGACTTCTCAAGTAAAAATTCGAATGTACTATCCATGCTTGATGGAAAAGCAATGTTAGCTATGAATTGACTAATTTTCCCAATAAATTGCTTATTTAGCAAGTACTTGAAATAATTCCACTTAATGTGTGGAAGTGGAGACAAAGATATGGTAGACAGTTAATCATATGGTAGACAATTAATCATATAATGAAGGCCATGAAGCAGCAGCACAATGGTACATAAGCCTCATGCACGAAAACGCGTGAAACTAAATCTAATGTTTATAAAATCAAATGTACCTTGTATAGACGAGGAACCCCTTGCAAGCAAACCAGATATGGCAATAACTTGGTGCTTTCTGACTCACAAATATTGCTTTCTTCGACTTTATCTCAGCTAATTTCCTACAGTAGCAATAATTTTGGTGATGTTTTCAGAAATATTGGTGACGAATTATAGTTAGCTACTCTGGAAACACATCATGAGACGTCGTACAGAGCACTGTATAGTTAGCTACTTAGCTATTATGACATACAATGCTCTTGGAGTATCATTTCAACCACTAAAAAGAAAAACTGCAATAAGTTGCTCATAGTCATACTTAGTATAGTATTTATCAGCTGCTGCCCCCATGACAAGCCATTTTATATTGTAGCGAGCAATGACTTCTACAATCCCCTTCTCTATGCTGTCCATCTCAATCCATACTTTTTCAGCTTGTACCTATAGAAAAGTCTTGTTTTGTCAACAAGTATGGGAAGTCCGATGGACATGGCAAAGAAAAACTGCCAAAAAGAGATCCAGGAATGAAAAAAATTGTTTTGAAATCAAGAAATACTAGTGAAAGAAAAAACACCCCAGATTGGAAAAGAATGAGAAGATATTCATTCAGAAGTTCTAGCATTTTCTGCCTTTCAAAATCTTGAAATGCATGAGCATCAATTGAGTATTCTTGCACTTCATCAGCAGCATGCCTTCCGTCTGCTGCATATCAAACAAAAACAACAATTACTCTGAATTAATTTGACAAATGATCACCAAAGCAATAAAAAAACAGATGATAAGAGGATAGTAAGATCAAGAAAGCCTTATCAGTTGGAAGCTGAAAATTAACTGACGTGCAATATAAAAGGAACAATCAAACTAGATATTCATAATTTTCTATATAAATCTAGATAAGCATCAAATTACTTACCATATATAACCGAATTTTGAACTATCACAAGTGAAACACAACTGAGCTGGTAAGCAAAATCAGAATCAGTTATATTGTGCCTTAAAGTATTTTATTTCGAGATGATTGCAGATTATTTGGTGTTGCTTTTGCTAAATCAACACATTTCCACAATGAATTCATCGCAACAACTGATAAAACTAATAGTGATTCCAGATTTTTTGTCCAGAAAAATGAACTGTAGTATTTTCCTGATTCCAGATTCTCCGTCAGCTACAAGCTCTAATGATACAGCAGGAAAGGGACAAACAGCATATATAAAAAATCTATCATCTCCAAATATTCTATCAAGTGGTTACGAAAGAAAACAAAAAAAGTCCAATTATCTCACCGTTTCCTCTGTTTTCTCGGCAACCAAACAGAACATCAATGGCCTCCCAATCAATTAGCCACAATCAAAAAATTAAAGTAAATTCAAATAAAAAACTCACTCAAAGGAAGCACATGAGTCGTCTGGTGAACATGGAGGAGGCAAATCTTCTTCCCTGCAAAGCTCCGCAACGCCCAAAACAGCGTGGCTTTGCTCTTCTCCACATTTTTCCCCACCGCAACAAATACAGTGTCCTCCACATCGTAATCTCTGTCGTCCTCCGTTTCTTCGATGATACTCCCCATCTAATACGATCCACTCGATTTGATTCGAGAAATGCTTTCAATCGGTTCGTAATTCGACTGAACTGTGAAGAAAAGGTTGCTTTTTTCCTTCTCAGCTTTCCATATTTTTCAGTGTCGTGTAATGAGGAGTGGAAGTCTTCCTACTCCTAGAAAGTTAAAAAGAAAGTGTTGCTTTGTGCGAGTCCAGTGAGCGACAAGTTTCGAAGTAGGAAGGAGACATCACGACTTAATTGATAAGTAGTAGTAATTAATTGCAGGAAGACTATTTCTATTTGGCAATAATTAATCAATTTGTTAATTATTATTTTATAACGTACAAATTAATTAACGACAAGAGCTTTGACTTCTCCGTCAATACCGATGCCTCTAGAAAAGATGTGTTGATTGAGCCCCGGACGAATAGCCCAATTTATGACTCATATTTATCTCAAATTCATCTGAATTGTTTATGGATGAGCATTACTTACACCCTGCAATTTGCTAATTTCCTAAGTACATTCTATTAACATTGCAAAAGATGTGATCTTTTAACATCTCATCGATCATACCATTCTCAGACCCAAACTATTTTCTCCTTCTGCTTCACCTACATGAAGACAGAGATCCACTCCCAACCTTCAATGGAGACGCCCCCTAAGAGCTTTGCCGGTCAATTCTCAATAAAATCGATCTGAGATAGAGGCGACGATTTTTTTTTTCTAGGTTGATTTTTGTAGATGGAGATTGTAAACAAAAGTCGAGAGCTCAAGCATTTAGGGTTGCATATCGAATCTCTATGAGTACGCAAAGCAGAACTCGGGTTCGTTGAGATCCAATGTCGAGACTGTGGAGGGTGTTGTCACCACCGTTGTGGGTATTGTCTAGGCGAAGTTAAAGGGCGTCCCTGAGAATCTTCTTGAGTTTGTTGATAAAAAGGTATAATCTTCCATGATTTCCGTCAAGATTGTCATGAGGTCATGTGTTAAAATGACTTGATTGTAGTAAATAAGATTGTACCTCAGCTGGTCGATTTTGGATATGGGAGGAGGGGGTCCAAAGTACTAGTCTTTTACCAACCTTTGTTAACATGCATTGTTACTTTATTTTATCATATTTGTTAGTACATTATAATGGTTGTCAATCACGTTTGCATTTAGAGGTGTCAAAGGCATTAGATGCCTGTTAGCCCAAAATGGCTCAACCTAGTATTACTTCACGAGTAGGGTTGGGATTTTTAGTCCATTAGGCCCGACCCGTCAGGTGGTCCTGATACGAGCCAGCCCGACTCGCTTGTTAGAATAATGGGTAGTTGCCTTTTGTTTTGAAATGTCCATAATATCCCCAACAATTATATAATTTTGGAGAATTTTGTCAACTCATCTATGTAGAAGTTAAATAAGATTAAAATATCAAAATACCCTTCATAACATCTTTAAACGATTAGTAGTTTATGAGATCATATAGGTACACATTACATCTATAAATAATACATTCACCTACACTATTTTTTACCACAAATGTTACAATCTATCATAACTCTCTAATGGAGAAATTAGAATAAAATAAGCAGTGTGTGGTGGGTGTGATGATTTTTCACACACTGTTGGGATGTTTTTGAATGGATATTGCTGGGATCTTATCTTTTTCCATAAAAGAATTCCTTTTCTTGAATCCCACGCAAGTACTGCCACTGGGAATTTGAGCGAACAAAACCCTAACCTACCGGACCTCGTTGAAAAGTTTCTCATATAGAACACTATTTAACCAATGAGATACTGCCACGTGCGCATTTGTGTTTGTTTATCTTCACTCCATGGCTTTGACTGGTAGGTTCAAAACTCCATTCGGCTTCCCTTTCCCTCTATCCTTCCACCATCAGATTTTTTCGCGTGACTTCTTGTTCCATGGACAATGGAGTCTGCTACAGAGAATCCCTCGCCGACTCAGATGAACGGCCTAGATTCCCCGATTAGTCCTCGGATTTCTGATCATGATCTCCTATCCGAGCTCGAATCTCTTCGCGAATGCCACCGTAGCCTCCAATCGAGATCATCGGCTATGGAGGAAAACCTCGTACTCTTGAAGCACCAGAGAGATGAAGCAGTAGAAAGGAGTGATGAACTAGCCAAAGAGATCGATCAAATCTCTCGCGAAAGAGACGCTCTTCGTGGTCAAATCGATGAGCGCGAACTCTCTGCCAAGGAAAAAGAGGACGAATCCGCGAGAAGAATGAGTGATGAGATGTCAAGAAAAGAGGAGTTTAACAGCGAGTTGGATGCTTCAAGAGGGAGAACAGAACAATTGGAGAAGGAACTAAAAGAAGCGAAAGGGAAGAATGATTTTCTTTTGGAATGTACAGAATCGGTACAGTTTGTGAAGCATTGTTTGGTGAAGCTGATTGAGGGCGTCGATGATGATGGAAACGTGTTTGATGGAGAAAATAACGAGAGTTTTCAACCGGAATTAGATGATTTGAGCGCATTTTGGGAACAATTGGAGGCATTGAAACAGTTGGCTGGTGAGGCAGAGTCACAAGTGAAAGAGTATAAGGAGAAAAGGAAGAAGGAGAAGAAAGAATTGGAGAATAGTGTGGTGAGCTTGACAGAAGAGAATCGTGATATCAATAGCTTGCTAAGGATTGCCCTGGTAGAGAAGGAGGCAGTGGAGAGGAAGTTAAAGGGGAATAGTGAACACAAGAGGGTGGCATTGCTGCAGATTGCAGAGCGAGGGTTGCAGAGAGTTGGATTCGGGTTCATGATGGGAAGTGGGAGCAATGAGCAACAGATGGACAGTTCGTGGGCTAATACTGCAGAAAATAAATCTGATAGTGGGGAGAGTGAAGAGGAGGCTGCAAGTCTGGTATGTTTTGACAAATTCTAATGTTGGAGTTGATACTGTTATATGTTCTACTGTGGTGATCTGTTATTGTATCTTATATTATTCATAAAGGTAGCTGATATTACAATTCATTTGGCTCCCTATGATTTGACTCATGGTACAGTAGATATTAGAAAGGGTTGAATTGTGGGTTCTTTCATATCACTCACTGGTTTTTATTTTCAATAACAACGAGTCAAAATATTTTTTATACAGATGGCTAATTCTGTAACTCAATTGGTTCCGTGTGATTTGCCATAACCATGGTATATTAGATGCTTGGAAAGCCTGAATTGCATTTCATTTCATGTCACTTGATTGTTTTGTTGATTCTAATGAGTGCAAGAAGACAATGAAACATGAAGGTATGTTTCTGTGCATTATCTGCTCCTAGGAACCTCAATGCCTTTTGGCAGTTGGTGACGATTTTGTTTAGTTTGAACATTGGATTTTAATTTTCCAATTGACAACTTCCTGGGGCATAGTAATGCACGACCTGGAAAAACATCAATGGCCATAGTACATCTTAAAATTTAAGGATTATAGAAGAAGGAGAAGGAAAAAGTGCTGCTAAAGTATCCAAGCAGATTTTTTGATTAAATTCAAAGTTTCAATCAATGCAAATGGTGGAAAACTTTTATCTTAGTTCCGTACTTTGCTGTATATATAGTAGGACTTCTATTCGGATAGTGTGCTTTATAGTTCTGAATTGTAGTCGATGATTCTTTTATACCATATTAACTTTACAAGCTGTTGATCTCATTGCATCCACTATGATTGTATCAGGCCTCCACGGTTGAGAAAATAATGAAGAATTTGCGGCTTGAAATCACTCAACTAAGAAGATCTCTGGAGGAATCTAGGTTTTTATTTCTTTCCACTGTGCTACCAGCAACCTTTGTTTCAAATCTTAATTTCCTTTGACGCTCCAAGGCTAGGAGTTAGTTTATAAGAACATCAAGTTGATTCAATTTAATTCTTAAGAAAGATGCATAAAGTTCAATGTTGAGCTAGTATAAATTTGAGCATCCCTGTCCTTTGCCTGATATTATAGCTTGAATTCACTTTATTAATTTATCAATGCCAGGTCAGACACTGAGCGATTACAAAGTCTTGTAGAGAAACAAGGTAAAGATCTTGCTGATAACACAATGTATGTTAAAGAGTTGGAAGGGAGAGAGAGGGTACTGGCTCAAAACGTAAGTATCTGATTTATTGAGAAACAAAAGCTTATTGGTGTGCATTCATCAAGCATGTTCTTGTTGATGACTCCAACTCTTTTGTTATATTACCAAAAGGTTGAGGAACTCCTAATGGAAATAAATGAATCTGAAGCAGAGGTTGTTAGATGGAGGGAAGCTTGTGAGTTGGAAGTTGAGGCTGGAAAAAAGGAGATTGGCGAACGGGACAAATTGGTAAAAGTTGGCCTCTTTCTTACATAATATTTTCTTTGTTTCTGTAGTTTTCAGTTCCAATTAAGAGTTCTATTGTATCCATACACTGCGTCTTTATACTGTATCTCTTGACAGAAAGTTTTTAACATATTCGGGCTGCCTTCATAGAGAGTCCTGGAGCGATTAGTTTTATAAATAGCTTAAACGGGTAGTTTATTGGTGAGCAATATGGCATTGTCTGTGTTCATTGTGATTCACTTCCCTCTTTTCAAAGGATCGACGTTGTCGAATGTGTATTTACTTTAGGTCTAGTTCTTGGACTGCCATAGCTAATATTTCTTTCATTTCCTATCATTTAGTGGAGGGCAGAGGCAGTTCAAACCATTTCTACCCTATCTTGTTATATACGGATCCCATAATTGAAATGCTAAAGTATTCCTGCTTTCATTAGATTGACATCCTGAAGCAAGAGCTGGAGAAAACAAAGGCTGCTTTGGAGATTTCAAATGGCAAGTTGAATCTGAAAGAGGAACTTGCAGCTGCTGCAATGGCTGCCCAGGCAGCAGCTGAGAGGTCTCTTCAGCTTGCTGACAGTAGGGTTGCTGGACTTCGTACTCGGATTGAGGAGCTAACCAGACAATCAGAAGAAGCAGAGAATAGAGAGCGGAGCCGCTATAAAGTGAGGCACATGTGCTGGCCGTGGCGATTTATCAAAGTGAACCCGTCCAGTAATGCAAGCTATAGAATTCGTAATATTAGGTGGATGCTACCAGAAATGCAAAGCTTGGTTCGCAATAGCGGGTGACAAATCATCTTAGGAATGTCTGCTTGATATGTGTGAGGATGACACTCCATTCTTCCTTTCCTGTTTCCTTTTTCAATATTTTCTTTTCCTTGTTTATTTTTTATCTGCTCTTCTTTACCTTTATTTTTCATGTCAACCAATGCAATTTCCAAAAAATAACAAATACCCTTCTTTTCTATTTCATGACAGTTATTCGAGATTTAACTCTCATTTTCCCATTCTGTGCGACTTGGTTGTGAAAATCATATGGCTAATAGAGATGAGGCCAAAAGTGGGACTTCTAGATTCTAAATTTAAGTACATAACCATGAATTCGTCTCTATCTCCGGCCCCTGCAGAATATCCAGTCACTCAACCTGGAAAAATTCTGGGTTCAAGTTATGCACGATGGGCTGCATCTATCAGACCTCCAACATGCATATTCAAAATAACTATGAATGCTAGATACTGAGATTGGGAAGATACCTGTGGCACATAAGTGCAAACAACAAGTTAAAAGTGTTGACAGCAATTCCTATATTTTCACATTCGACTTTCCCATATCTTACTTCATGTTCGAATGTTCCACTTTTATGAGAATTAAGTTCTTTCAGTAATAGAAAAATTCTCCAAGGAAGCCCTATGTTTTGGTTGTTAAACAAACACACAATCATTTCGTTAGAGGACTTGCGAGAAAGAAAACTGGTGAAAGTTGAGAAAGAGATAGTACAGGCTTACTGCACAATGAAGATGCTGATAGCCAAAGATCATATCAAGCAAATGTAAGTGAAGTTTTAAGGCAACTTTGTGTTGCCATTACCAATTCATATCTCTCGATAAGATTTATCACATTTCAATGACTAATTGAAAAGATCACCGACTTCCTTTTTCATCATCTCTTTGACCTGTGTGGATGAAATGGCAACAGTAAATAAACTCACAACTAATGACTCAAAGTTAATAAAGCAAAAATATTAGCGCAAGTAATCACAGGCGGGGAGTAATTTCTCAAAGAATCTACTTAATAAATTAGATGGAAATACCTGTTTGGCTGAAAGTCCAATATCCTTCAAATCATCAACCTGTGAGATAAAAGAGAAGGAAAAACAAAATGGACGGTTAATAATTAAAAAATAAGTAGCAATTAATAAAGGTTTAGTAGAGTAAAAGAAACAGAACTTCTTTACTGTAAGAGATAAACACAAACAAGCAGGGGAATCACTTACACTCTTAAAAGGCTCTGGTGACTTTTCACGGAGTTGAAGGATATAGGTAGCTCTCTTCTCACCAATTCCCTGTATGGGTGCATAAAATTACTTCCTATAGTCTAATTGCTAGGAAAAATATATTGATTAAGAATATTGAAATTTCTACATACCTTCAATTTTTTCAACTCTTCCCTGTACAAAAGAGACATTAAAGGTTAGTTTCTTTTTCTCTTCTTTTTTGTAATTGTTTTTTAGTTGATATACAAGATAGATGGTGATATATAGCTACACCAAGTTATAAACAGATCATGGTAAAATCACATCTATGAGACTGTCATTTGCAATCCCTACACCTGAAAGTTCTCAAATGACATTGTTATGTCATTCAATTTGGCTGCTTAAGAGAAATGTTTCAAGATTCTCTATCTAAACGTGTCTTTCAATTTCAATATATTGTTAATAGTCATAGGTTCTCTAGAAGAGGCATGCCAAAGTATAGAAATATTATCTATAGCATATGAAGCCTCTACTTACTTGCTAGCTGAATTTAGAAAGTTAACATATCCTTGGACGAGGGACTTCTGCAGCAACAGAATTAATTTGGAATCAGCAATGGCAACAATAAATCGTGGTCATACGAAAAATAAATATGTGGAAGAAAAGATTCAACCTTCATTCCAGCACTACATGCGCTGAATCTTTCCCAAGGACTAGCTACCTCACATTTCCCATCAACTTTCACACTTCGCTCAGGAGTTTGTGGTTCCACGATGTCAAGAGGGGTTGGGGCATCATTCTTTGCAGGCATCTCTATGCATAATGGAGTTGATGAATAATAAAGCTGTTTGAGTTTATTTGATAATTCTTGTAATTGTGAACTAATTGGTGGGGATCCATCTTCATTGATGAGTGAACTGTGGTTTTCCTTATCTAAGTTGTGACCTGTAATGTAATCAAATATGAAAGTTACAGCCTAAGTATGACAATTATATCAAAAGCTCTCATGTCTGTAAAATTGGCTCTGAAATTTTAAGTTTAAATGTCAATACCTTCTCCAACAAAACCAAATGCAGTTGTGCCATGCATGATTATAGGGGTAACTTCTTCATAATCCTTTCCACCATGGACAGAGGAATCCTATGAAATTTGGTAAAAAACTGTTAAGGATTTGCAATCCCTATTTTAGCAACAAAAGGAAAAAAAAACTGAAGAAGTTTTATGACCTTATGCGGTGTGCTACTTTTCTGTGTATCAGAAGCTAACAAAGGGAAAGCTTCCTGACAGGAAAATTTAGTGTTATTTCGAATTTTAAAGAACATCAAAAATAGAATCTTTAGTTTATTTAAATCTTAGAATGGTGAGTGTTACCTTTTCCCATGTAGAAGCAGATTCTGCATCCTTCTGAGCATCATCCGGCAACTTTTCCTGTAGATGATGGAAAATTATCAAACCTCGTGAAATGATTCCAGCAACACATAGCCAGTAGAAGTAACTGTACCTCTTCCTCTATCAAAGCTTCAGTAGTTGAAACGTTATCCAAGGAGGAACTTGCCTGCAGTGAAATCTTGAGCGCTTTATCAAAAGTTGCAAAAATCATGCTTATTTTATCATATAATGTCAATAATTGCTGGGCAAGATGCATTTGCTTCTCCTGATATGCTTAACAAACTTATATTTTCTAACAAACCATCCAAGTATGTTCATGTTAGCTTTTCTTCCTTTTTGTAAGTGAGATCAATGAAAACTTTATTACTGAACATAAGTATAAAAAACATGTAAAATACCTTTTCAGACATCTTTTCAGGTTTGGCCAAATGACTTGCCTCATCAAATAATTTCCTTCAAAAACAAAGGAAATGAAATTTTAATCGGACAATTCAAATTATGCACAAAAGGCTGGCAAGAGGAAAAAAGATGCCTTTAGCTTGTTACACCTAGGCGAAATGCAAATACCTTGCTTTAATGGTAGAAACCATACTGTTGGATTTCTTCTCATAAAGGCGAACTCGGGAGCCAGTTTTTGTCGTATTACCAGAAACATTCCGACGTAACTGGCTCTTCTGTGAAGAAAGAATAGTTGGTCTTGCCGAATGATTGGTTTTCTTTATGGACTCTGGGACAGCTCTACTAACACCTTGACAGGCCCGAGATGCTAAGCTTAACATGTAAATTGAATCTTGGCAGAAAGATGGGTTCTGTATCCAGCAAATTTTAGGAAGTCAAATGATTGAAGACAAGTATGAAAACCCTAAATGGAATAACATCATAGAGTCAAAATGGTAAAGCCTTACCAGACAATTGATCATCAGAAGTCTTCCACTGCCACCCAAAGAATCACGTAACAAGTGAGTTAGTTTACTATCTCTGTACGGCACATGGCTTTCATTGTGATTCAAAGAATAAACAACACTTTGTAATGCATATAGGGCCTTATTGATCTTATTATTCTCAACCAAATTGAAGCCATCGGTACTCTTTCTTCTATCTTCATAACCTGATTAAGGAGACATCAACCATGAAGTTAAAACTAAATTCAATAACCATTAAAAACTCTGACATTTTAGTTTTTGAGAAATTTCATAACAAAAGATAACGAATAGTGATATGACTTTGGCAAAGAATTTAAGACCTGCCATATCAACAAAATTCATCTTGCCCACACAATCAGTATCTGACTTTGCACCATTGGGTGATACATGTACAGTTAAGCCCTTGTGACGCCGATGAGGAAATTCTGCTCCTATTTTCTGCAGAGGTTGACTATAACTAGGCCTACCCAGAATTAATTTTTTAAATTCTGCAGTGGATTTCACCGGAACCTGAAGAAATGGAAAAGAAAAAATGAGGGAATGAAACATGACACAGAGACAATTAAACATAATTTTATCGGCACCAAAATTTGAAAAAACTAGTACTATAAATTGCCTGAGACAGTCCTTTAATTTTCCCTTGAGCATCCAGCAATATTGGAACTTCCAGCTGTTTTGGATCTAGAAGGTCATATACTCGGTCATGCAAAATCTCATAGAAAGATATGGTGACTGATTTTCCATTTTCGTTGGCCTTGGACAAAAGTTCAGCAATCGCTAGCACCGCTAAACCTGGTTTCTCTTCGGATCCCTTCAATATTAAACATCTTCATCAGCCAGTTACCGACTTTTCCCAGATACACAAAGTTATCTGCATGAGTAATATTATGAACAGAAGAGATGATAGATATTTGACCTGAATGACATATGTCTTTCCGCTACCCCTTGCTCCATAAGCAATGACAGTAGCATGATGCCCATAAAAAACTCCAGAAATCAGGGGCTCTATTTCTCTTTTAAAAAAAAATTCGTTGTCTTCATTTTCCTCATAGCAGTAATCCAATTCCCAGGACTCTTTACGACTGCAAGAACACAAAGTGTAATGCCATGCATAGCTACTGAAGTCGGTTTAACCACTCTGAGTAGTCTAATCAATTTCATTGAAGAAAGGAAAATGAAATCCTGTATTACTTTTTCACACTTACAAAGAGAACAACAAAAAAAAGGATTTTGCTATCAAAACAAAGGTCCCAAATAAGCCAAGACTCAACTTTTTACTTTTTTCTTCCCCTGCCTTTCTTATCAAACAAACAGATGGATCAAAGGGCTTGACAAATTAAAAAGCACAAATGTCTTAGTTTGGTTTTCTAGAACACCAGAAAAATGTAAAAGATACAGTAATTAGGACGTACTAATTGTTGTTACTCCTATGCCTTCTCCTGAAATTTAGAAAAAAAAATTGTTTAGATTAATCAGGATAATAAACATCATTTTTTTTTTCTTCTCTCTTTAGCTTCTTCAAATTCAGGCGTACAGATAGTTCATCATTCGCCCCCCTAGAACGTGCTTGGTCTGAAGGAGATAATGATGTAATCCAATCATGTAGAGTAAAGATTTCAATTCTCTAACTTCTCCGCTTGTTTTCCATACCTTTGGTAACCAAAGAATACATATTCTCCACTATAATGAAGATTTTGCAAACCCCAAAATTATCCGAAACGTCTGCATGACAATTTCAGCTTCCAAAGAGAGCATAGATACCTCTTAGTGCTGTTCAAGATTTCGTTTGAAGCAAAGAAATTACAAACAATCAAACCAAACATCAAAGGGACAGTTCCTTAAATTTAGGTCAAAATTCAACTTTAGCCACTTATCTTAGCCTTTCTTTCACTTTTCCAGAAACCAAACACGCGGCAATATCTCCTCTGTGTCAAGGAAACATCGCAAGAAAAGTGAGAATCACGAAACAAAGACATATGAGAAGTGATTTACCTTGCCGATTTGTCCGCCAAAGAGATTGTCACGCTCTCAGAAGCGTCTCCCTTGGCCTTATGAACCAAAATCCAAGGCGTCGCTGCTGCCTCTGAAGTAGACCCAACCTCCAGATCCGAAAAACTTCTTATCTTGGCCACAACTCGAACCTTCCGTCCCTGGTTCATCAACTTGGCCCGCGGGGTTGTTGGTGTAGCCATGAAAAAGGGGCAAGAGAAGATAGCTTTGAGTCTGATGAAATTTTCGATCGCAAGAGAGAGACACTCCGCTTGATTTGGTTAGTTTCTTTGGGAAATAGCCGTTATAGCTTTCAAATTTCGACTGCCTCAGCCTGGCGCTCCTCTGACGCTCTCCAAACAGAACGTATACAGTAGTAATAAATTAGCATCAAGGGCATTTTTGTCCAACCGAACGATCCATAAAACGGTGCATTTCGTTTGTGGTCCACTGCACTGGCGGGCTCAGTGAAAAATCTTTGCCAATGTAAAAGCTAAGCTATTTTTATTCTCTGTCTTAATTTTCTCCCCAACAGTGAAAAATCTGCTCGTGTGTTAAAACATGTGAGCATTGGGTGAAAATTGACGACTCTTTCACAGGGTGACTGAGTTGGAAATTAGTAACTAAAAGTTGCATGACTGCCTTATAAAAAGGTCGCAAGTAGCAACAACTAGGATTTTCAAATTGAAGTTCTTTTTTATTGACAAGATGGATAAAAATGTCATACAATCCAAAAATCATATCGCAAACATGCGTCAACATATTGAAAAGAAAAGAAAAGAAATACTAGTGCTATATACTATGAAGTGTAAAAGAAGCTAAAAGAGTGAAGTTTACGCAGTCAGCACACATTGCAGCTCTTCCTACATGTACCATAATAATCAGGGGAACCTATCATAAACACAGGGTTCCTTTGGCATTCTCCGATAGCGGCCCACTGGAAGCAATTGTCATCCTCATCAGTGCAATCACGGTCATCTGATTCAACGGAGACCTTTCTCCCATCAGCGGCTCTGACAAAAAATAACTTAAAAGCATACCACATATCACCATTAAGGACAGGGCATCTAACATGAGCGCTACTGGTATCAGGAGATGCGTTGGGATGGCGAGTGAAGAAGAGAATTGCATTCCCCTTGATGGGTCTCAGGATATTACTAGTCTTTGCACAATCGGACCAGATCTTCTTCTTCGGCTGCCATAGTATGAATTGAGGGTGATGAGCATAGGTAAGTTTGGAGGATAAAAAAGCTATGAGATGATTCACCCCTCACCTCTGAATTGGGGAACAGAATTTCACCACCTTGAGTAACATTTGACAGATATAAAACAACTGTTGCCAGCAAAGGTTCACTCGATCTTAACTTGGATTTATTACCATAGTAATCAAACTTCTGTTCTGCCTTCTCAAGACCATAATGCATGACCACTGGAGGTTTGCCATTCCCTGACGGGCAGTAATTATAAGGTTATTAAAGAGAAACTACAGAAATGCTTCAATTCCAATAATAATAAAGGACTAGACAGCCGTACTTAGACAAGGAATGGCCAAGAGATGAGGAAGATACCTTTGGGAATGAAAGTCCACGCTGAAATTCTTTCCTGGACCCTTGTGACCTTGTCATCCTAGAAACAGAATAGCATCATTGTGAATAGCTGACAAATTACAAGTAGTCTGACAATGCATTATTTTAGAATGAATTACCAGAGGAATTCAAGGGGCATGCTAGTAAAAGTTCTACCTCAGTCCACATTTAGGAGTTTGTTAGAGAGCCAAATCAATAAAAGATGGCCAAACAGGATTGAAGTCAAAGATAATGACAATTGACTAAAAACTATCCAAGGAAACAGTGACAAACTGTGTTAAATTGCGGACCTGGGATAATTAGAAAGGGTTCGATGGTTGGAAAAAACAAAGTTACAGCTAAAAGAAGAGAATGTACAGCATAATAAAGTCCACATTGCTACAAATTTCTATCTACCCCAATGCACAGGATATGTAAGAGATGGATCATAGAAGCAAGGAAAAAACATCAGAGATCACCTCTTCATCTAAAGGGGTTTCTGAACTTGAAAATATACCATTCATCCCAATGCTTCCTGACCCGTCTTCATCTCCCCGAGTTGTTTTTTTGGAACCTCGTGCCTAAGGCCAACATTACTACATTAGTGATTCAAACTAATTTGACAATCAGACGATAGAATGGAAAGAATTAGACAATAGTTTACCAATGAAATTAGGTGATCACACTCCTCATCTGACAGAAAACCTTCATACAAGAACACCCTAATGCAAGAAAATACATCAAGTTTGATTAAGTAACCCTCTGATAGTCCGATGGCACATAGTAGCATAATTAGGTAAAGTGTAGTAATCTTAAGAAATCTTGTATAATTCCAGAAAAAACTTCACTGGTTTTTCAAAAATGACAGCCCCCTTCATTGTTAAGCATAGGAGCCTTACATGCATCATCTACCATAAGAATGAATGAGCATCAAGTTTATCGAAGTACCTGACCTTGGTTGCCAAGAGAGTTGGACAACTCGTGATGGGTCAACTCTGTTGTTCCTGATTGAGAGCCCCAATTGTATGACAGGGTCATGGTTTGACTCTTTATCCCGTAATTCCTTTCGGCTACTGACAAAAAGATGGTGAAGCCAATTCGTTATGAAAGAACAAGGCAAATATCGTTGAAGACAACCCTTCCCTCAGCACATGAAGGGCATTATTCCAAAATTCAGCAACTCAGAGTAATGCAAGAGTCAAAAACTGGAATAATGTGCATTTCACGGACAAAATCATGTAGGTACCTGAAACTGAAAGGAAATATTTCCCCCCCCCCCCCCAAAAAAAAAAAAAACAAAATCACCCATGAACGAAAATCACAACTCTGAATTATACACCACGAATTGTCAATCCCAAACAAGGAATTGCCAAAATTACAATAGACCTAAAAAGGAAAACAAAACAATGTTTCAAAAACTAAATGAAACATAGCTTAAAGTTGGGGAATCGATGACAATGAATATACATCAGAACAAAACAGTAATGTAGCATAAAAATTAAAAACAAAAAAAGCAGTAGCGCAGAATAGCCCAGATCGAGAAAATCAGCAAATCCGTACGAGTTTCATTGAATCATAAATTTGAGAATGATGCGTAGATTAAATATCTGCTACCATCAATTAAATGAATAAATCATGCGTGCAAGGAGGAAATTACGAAGAGCTTCATCTACCTTTCAGTCGAAGAGAACAACAATGGGCTCGTAACCGCCAATAAAAGAAGATAAAGAAGAGAAGCCATCACTACGACACCCCAGAGAGTGTTAGGGATGAAAGATCAGATCCAACGGAATTTTCGTGCCAAAACTGGGAAAGAGTGTTCCGTATTTCTTTTGAACTTGGTGTTTACTTTAGGAGATCCGGCGGAGCATGAAAGCTCATACTGCTTCGTTTCTTGGTCCAACAATCCAATGTGGACCTTTATGGTTCTGAGTCTTCTGACTTCTGAAAAGATTTTGAAAAAAAACCCTATATTTTTAGGAATATTTCTTATTTACAATCTTATGCTTTATATTTAATTTTTTTTAATAAATAATGATGCTTTATTTACCATCTATGGGAATACTCAGTTACTCACATTCTGTCGATTTATCCACTCACATAGGATTGTCTGATTCTTCATTCTATAAATGTTAGAAAGTGTCAAAAACCAGGAAAAAAAAAAGAAGAAAAAAAGAGACAAAAATATATTGTAAGTATATAATGCTGCAATCTTGGTAAACTTAAGCAGATAATGTTGCATTGTTCTCTATGTAATTTACCTCCATAACCAAATAAATCAAAAAGAAAAATTTGACTGGAAACAGTGCAAATGACTCTAAGAATGCCAATTGCCACAAACTCATTCTTTGGCGTGTACAAAGCAGCAATCGTCTTCTCCTACTTTGCCGAACAAACTATGAAAGTTTTCTTTGATATCAGTTCGTTATTGACACCCCATTTCCATCAACTAACAGTGGTGGGTGGAAGTATGAATATTACATTGCTCGCTCATCAGCAGGAAAAGCTGGCAAAAACAATTATTTGTGCAATTAGGAGGAAACAAAATTGAGAATGTTCATGTTTTGAACTTCTGAGTGATCTTCTCTACACCTTCCCTGCAGTCTATTGCTAACCTTTTTGCGCCTTCCTTCACAGCCGAATTCAACTCTGTTGTGCTTCGTTGCCAATCTTGCACTGATTCTCTCGCCTTCAAGATGGTGGTATGTTTGAGTTCGTTGGCTCTTGCACTGGTCTTGCATGCCCATTGCTTCAAATCTGAAATGAGAGAGAGTATTTTCTGGATGATCTTATCAATTATCCCTCTAGATTTCCCTTTGACATCATTTGCAATTACCCTGAGCTTTTCCACCAAATTTTCAGCCCTGCTGACGGTTCCTTTTACCGAGAATTGCTTTCCAGCATTGAGCCATGTAACACCTGCAGAGCTCTCTTCACGGAGGTCACTGTCAACGACTACCTTGATGCCATGCCTCTCCCAACGATCTCTAGCTTCCTCAAGCGCCTTTGCTTGTTCTCTCGCTCGTTTTGCCTCATCTTCAGCCCAAGTCCTAGTAGAGAAGATGGGCATGAAGGTAAATGGATAAAACACAAGGGCCAAAAAAAGCAGGTTTTAGCATAATCTGTTATTTGTTCTAATGCGAAATACAAACCCATGACAGTAATCGTTGGCTCCATCAACAATTGACAGCATATCAGAATTTGAACTAATGTTAGATCCATTTATATACTTTTTTTGTATGCAAAAAACTTCAAAACATAATACCTTATGATATTAACGAAGTACGCACATTTTTTGATGTGTATCATTACTTCATTTTAGCACTGAATATCAATCTTAACCATTTATGACTGTTTTTGTGATAGAGAAGCATTCAAAACCTCACCTGGCCATGGACAAAGCTTTTCTCTCGACTTCCAGCTCATACTGCAACCTGGCAATCTCTTGGTTTTCATTTTCTACTTCTTGTCGAAGTTTGCTAATTCTTTCCTTTTCATAAGATATCTCTACCTTGTTATTCATTAGGCTTTGCAACTGCTCCTCAACCTCACACCTTAGCCTTGAGAGAACTTCCATTTCTGAATCGATAGCAGCACGCTCCCTCATTAGGGCAATATTATCCTCCTCTCTCCTCTCTCTTAACCTTTCTAATTCTCGTCTTGCCTCTTCAGTCATTTTCTCTACAGCGTCAACCCTCTCTCTTTCCATGGAAAGCTCCTTCTCAAAATTAGCATTGACATCCTCCTCAACTTGAGCTACAAGAGCACTATGTGCATCAACGGCATTTTCTGCCATAGATTCTGCTTCAATACGTGCTAGCTCCTCACTAACTATGTCAGAAGCTTCACCTGTTGCAAGAGCAACAGCTGCTTGTGCTTTTGTAACTGGCTTATCCGGCTGAAATAGTCTTGTACAACCTATAATCAAAAAGATTTTTAGGGGGCACGTTTAGCATAGGCATGTCAACTATTAGATTTATTACCTAACTTCAAAAGGACTCACCAATGGCAAGTGCTATTATTCCCTGTTCACCTGTAGCTAAGTCAGCTACAAGTGCAGGCCATGCATCTGGATTTATCTTATCAATATCGACAAATCCAGAGTTCTCATACAAGATCTGTACAAGAAGATCAAGGTATAAGAAAAGTAAAATTTAGTCAATCATGCTGACACGTTCAATTAAAAAGATAAACCAAGTTTAAATCACATAAACCTTTTTATCGGCTTCAGGGAGTTGTCGATTCTCTAAAGCCAGCTTCCAACTTACAAGACCCTGGCGTGACAGAGGGCTGCAGTATATCAACTTGATGAGCAAATGAGAGAAAAGAGGAAATAATAGGCGAATAGAAGACATAAACTTCAATCAAAGACATTATTTTTATTTTTTTATGGCACAAAGAACTAACACATTATTTGATTTCTATAGAATTGTCAAATTTTTTGTTTTGCTTGACAGTGGAAATGGGGGTTACAAATTCACCTTCGGAATATGGTTCTAACCACCTAGACTAGGTGGCCACCTCGTATTTTGCCTAAATGAAACCAGCAAGAGTAAATGAACAACTGTAGCAGGACAGTTCAGATCCAACATTACACAAGCCCAAACACCATTAAATATAATTTTAAAAGAACAAACACTGTAAAGTACAACAATAACTGGTTTCTGATTAGTACATTTAGACAAGTGATTCAACCATGGAATAGTTTCCATCCACCAACAGATAGCAGAATCAGGGAGGAAGTTCATAACAAGGAAAACTAATGATCTAACAGAATTAGAGTAGGATTATCGCTGTGTAATGCTTGTATGCACCTTTCAGGAGAGAAGTAGAATGGACTTTCATCTTCAGATGAAGAAGAAAGCAAATCACGCCTTGATAGCTTGCTTGAGATAAGTCCTGCCTCAGCCAAGCCTGAAACATCAAACTCAGTCAACAACCAAGCTCATTATTCCAAGTTCCTATAAAATCTATCATTAAGTCTTGCCGATATATCGGAGACCAATTTAACCTTGAATGGATGTGAAATCAGGGTCTTCAGGCGTGATGTCATCAAATGCTAGTTCAGTAACATTCTCTATATACATGGCAGGATATACTTTTGACATTGTGTTCCTGCAAGCAATCAAATGAAAGTCATTTCATAAGTTCAGATATCAGATCTTGATGTTACCAGTTAAATTAATGATGTGGCACACTTACCTTGAAAGAGCGTTGCTTGCAGACACCAACCAACGTGCATACTCACGACGTGTACACAGATCACCAGCTTGAACATCTGCCTCAATTACCTGAAAGAAACAAAGATATTGAATCATATATAGCCAACCTTTATACTATTTCTACAGATTAAATTATAATCTTGGGACAAAAAAGAAAATTTTCTTCCAATTTCTTTGCCATGTGAATGCTACAACTTAAGAATTGCCATGCAAATATCAAGATATTATCATTCACATCACTTAGCACCATATATTTTACAATCAACAAGATTAGCAACCTAATTCTTAGCAAAGATGAACTTGCCAATATTTGCTTAAAAGACTCCCTAAAACATAAAAGACCGTTGATACATCATGTTATCCAATGGGATGGGACTGATACACCAGTGATTTGTCAACTATATGAAGCAAATACAGACTATATAGTCAGTCCATAAAAAGACAAGTATCATTTAAAAATATTTATAATATGTCTAACAATATACCACTTATAATGGATATTCCACCAGCCATTAGAAATCACAAGATCATGAAGCATTTCAGTTCCTTGCCACACAATGCCCTTGGAGGATCCGAAAAGCCATTTAGAAGTCTCAAAAGTTGGTGACGGTGTACCCTATCATCGTTTCTAATTTCATTATTGCTTTATCACAATGTTCTTGCTTCTTTTCTACTTGCTTTGGTGATTAGGCATTTCTTATCGATTCCCTCCACAATTTTTTCAGTAATCACAATAAGTCAAGGGAACAGACATCTTTTCATGTCTGAATCCACCTTCCTCATAATAGTAATGCAGCAAAAAAACTTGAAGACCAGAAACTTGAACCATTCAACTATAAAACCAGTAAATAACCTCCTTATCAGACTAATAATGAGATACAAAAACAATCATTGAAAACAACCTTCAGAACTTGTAGTGCTGCTAATGCCTGCCCTTGAATCTGATCAACAACTGCAGGAACCAAAACCTTTCCAGGATGCACCTGTAAAGCTGCAGAAACTACAGATGGAGCAGGTATACCAACAGAGGAGAAGGAATTCCCAGGAGTTGGTAGTTTGCTTCTACCCATGTTATTATCAACATTTATGCTATTTTCATTTTTAAAGGGATAAGCTGATTCTGACACGCCAGTCATTCTGAAAGACCCACTTTCATTTACATTATGGAACTCCTGAGAGGAAATATTGTCCTTAGTTGAGGCTTGTGAAGCTTTGCCCATGCCAATACTTTCTTTGGTCGAAGGCGAGGTTACCATCTCCAGATCATTATTGACTAGAGTTTCAAAAACTGAATCCAGCTTCGAATGGACTGAAACAATCACAGCCTCAGGCTCACTGAGTTCAAGGACAGCTGAACTAGGAGAATCCAATGGAAAATTGGAATCCTCTTCTACTTTTGGCTCGGGCAATTGGTCCTGGATTATGTCAGGAACAGCTGATCTGTCATCCAAAGCCGATTCATGTCGCAAACTTTCTTCATCAGAATGATTGTTATAAGCATCACTGCCACTGGATGTGCGGTGGACATCATTTATTGACGAGTTTTCATTATCCATTTCGAGTCTATTCTCACTGGAAGCTTTGTTAGATGCATGAGATGTTGCAAGATCCTTATCTATACCTTTCCTTCTATTGGGACCACTATCGTCTTCCTTCAAATTCCTGCTCCCTCCTCTACCCTCCTCAAGTTTTTCAGTCTCATCGGTGGCCAGTAAAGCTTCTTGCTGATTTGTCAAGGGTTCCATCTGCAGTTTGGATTCTGCATAAAACAGCATATTTTATCGTAAGAACTACTGAACAATGTGAGGCAATAAATATACCCAAAATATCTTAGTTAAGTATGTATTGCATGGCAAATGACCTCGCTAGATAAAAAAAATGAAGCTATTATCTACAAGATCACAACCTTGGCAAACAACCAAACAGAATTCAGCAAGTATGCTTTTTAAACAAAATGTTCAGAGCATCAAACTTGAGGTCATCCTCAGCATTGTATCTTTTCCAAGGAAAGAGACAATTACTTACTGGAGATGCCGCGTTTACACATGGACAGTGCTGCAAAAGTAAGCCCAGCGACTAGCATGACTCCAGCTAATCCAGCTCCAACAGCCCCTGAGAACAGATTACTTCCAAATTGTATTATAATGACAAAAACCACTTAGCTTGAAGAAGCACTTATGGATTCAACAAAAGTTACAAGGTAATGCCCTCAATCAAATTAACCCTATCCAGAGCAGATAAGTAACCAGCCTACATTGTTACATATATAAAAGAAATACTCATTCAACTGTGCAAGGGTTCTCTTCGTACCTCCCAACCATTTATTCCTCTGCGTTTCAATTGACTTTTCACCATCATCCGAATCTGACCACCCCGCAAAACTACCATCAGAGGAGTCCGCTGCTGTCCACGAACTTCCGTTCCGACGGCGTTCCCGCCCATTACCGTTTTGAGACACACAACAAAGCAATCGAACTTCATGATCCAGTTTCCTTTCTCGCAACCGTACAAGAATCACAGGGGACAATCTGGAACTTCTTCTACTCAGAGCTAATCGGAGCTGGAGAGAGCTCGGAGACCTAGTGGCTGCAGTCAAAGAAGTCATTGGAGAAACTCAGCTCTCTCAACGCAAATTTGAGATTGAATTAGTTCGCCCAGGATGAGATTAGGGCCTGTAAATGCTTAGAATACTGAAATGGAGCGAAAATTGAAGGAAATTTCAAGGGTTTTTCGGTTTAGTGCTTATTGAAAGAGAGGAGAAGGAGAGAGTGGCTTTTGTCTCTATTGTTTGGCTGTTCAAGCATTCACCCACGGATCACGATTCACGTTCCCGGCCACCACATATACTGGTTTCCCGGTTCTCAGCCGACGAGAGAAAGTTTACCGCGCTGGTTAAAATTAGACTTTCCCGAAGTTTTACTCATTTTAACCAAGTCAAAACTTTAGCATTCTCGGTTCTAAGGAGCATGGGTGTTAAAAAATCGTAAAAATAGAACTGTCACAAAAATTTTCAAAAAATTTACTTAAAATCAATCGAAATAATTGAAAATTTGAAATAACAGTCCATAATCAATCGATTGATTGGTTAAAATTCATGCCAAAAAATATAAAAAAAATCAATTGTATCCGACTCTTTACCCCTCTTACACACACGAAAAGTTTAGCAAATAAACTTTATTTGATGCATAAGTTGGCAACAACAATGCTTATTTGCAAATGAGCTATTGGTTGAGTGGTAATGACTTTGCATGTCCCTGACTTCATGTCATGAGTTTTAGTCTCACCTCCTCCGAATATTTATAAGGAGGTGTGTGGGCTTAGTCTGTCCCTGCGTGAACTTGATTTGTGCTTCTTACATGGGACTTGTGGACACCTAAACAACAATGCTTATTTGTTGGGCGTAATGTATGATTTGACTTTCATGGCTTCCAATCAGTAGCTTATCGCATATGATCTCATAATGGTCCTAATGTGATTGCTAAAGGCCCTATACTTTATCAAGTCTTCCTTCTGAATGTGAAACATTTTTCTCATAGATTTCTTTGCCTAGAGTGGAGGAAATGACTTATCTTCTAATAGAAGAGTCCAATCAAAACTCAAAATTATAAACCGAAGATGCATTCTTAAATACTTCAATTCAAATTTTATGATGTGGTTTAATGTAGGACAACATTTATTAGTTTTCTTTAGTAATTAAAATTTTTTTAAAAAATTTATTATTAGTACGTATGGTAATCTAATATTTTATCGGTTTTTCTTTTATTTATTTTTGTTTAAATATAATTGTGAGCCATCAGGTTAAAGACTAAAATAAAATAAGCCTGTGTTTTTCAGAGTTTTATATATGCTTGTTTTTTCTTTAAGATATTATTGACGCCGTTCGTACACTCGTTCCGTTCCCATTATGCGTTATATGTAAGCTTAAATCTTCACTACATGTGTTTCTATTCCATAATTGTTTTCCTGAATCCATAATTGTAATATTTGACAGGGGAAGAAACAGAATCTATACTCATTCGTGCGTTGCTCATTGACAAAGTGAGTCACAAGACACATGATTCGCAGATGATTCCCCCAATAATGCACACCAAGGTACTTGAATTCGATTCTTCGTCACTTTCTATGATGACAGAGTTTCGCTGGAGAGATCATGTTCTGGCATGCATAGCTAATGTAACAATACGGAACATCTGAGAGAAGTGTTTTTAGTGACCTATCTACACCTAACAAACTTAGATGACACCATCTTATCATTTTGTATTATGAGTAGAACTTAGACTGTAGTTTTAGCAAAACCCGCATATGACCCAACCCCACCAATCCGACATAACTAAATCGATCCATACCCGTATAGTTGAGAGTTGGATAAGGGTTTGCTAAAGGGTAATTCGACCTTATGCGGGTCAGATGAGGTACATCTATCGTTTTATAGTTGTATAAACAATACCCAGTAATATGTTAAGCTATTACTCTATTTGTGTGTGTATATATGTTAAGAGTCAGTAGAGTTTTATTCTATTGAATAGTGTGAATGCATCATTTATATTTTAATTACACCATAATTATTTAGGTGGAAAATTTTAAGAAAAATTTTAAACTAAAATGGCGGATAACTAGACCCAACCCAAATACCCAATCTATCTTTAAATGAGATTGGTGTTAAGGGTTGAAGAAAACCTCACCCGACTCTATGTAGATCGGATGAAGTATCTCCCTTAACCTCGACCCAATCCAACCCATGTTCACCCTTAGGGTTTTACAGACCATTGCAGAAGCAGTTGGAGATTGGTACTCCGGCGGATTAATATAATTTTTGATGATCCAAAATTGTTCAAGTTTCATTTTGGTCACCTATGTAACCATTTCTGGACGATTTCGATACTACCGAAGCAGTAATTTTTGTGAACGGACAAATTAAAGGACCTGGATGTCATTTCATTTGTATATAGGGACAAACCCAGCCGAACGAGAATCGTCATCCAAACCACATCCTCCAAAAGCCACTCCCGCCCCGAAAAGCCCGTCAACAGTTGGCAAGTGGCAACCCAACCCCGAAAAACCTGTTTGCTTTCGCAACCATTGCCGCCAGCACCGCCAGAGCAGGAAGCAGCTATAGTTTAATTACTAAACTACCCTTATCCAAACCACATCCTCCAAAAGCCACTCCCGCCCCGAAAAGCCCGTCAACAGTTGGCAAGTGGCAACCCAACCCCGAAAAACCTGTTTGCTTTCGCAACCATTGCCGCCAGCACCGCCAGAGCAGGACGCAGCTATAGTTTAATTACTAAACTACCCTTATCATAAAGAAATGCAACAAATCCTAATGGCTCAAGGAAACTTTTGGACTTATAAAGCACCGTCGTCATCACATTTATTGCGCTGTCATCACGCTCTTTCATCGAATCTCATAATTCCTAAAAGGTTCTACAGAGGAAAATCGAGAAGACCGAGGGAGTGGACCAGTGCAAGTCATTATACTGGTTGGAGTGGAATTAGGGCCATGCCTAGCTCTTCATTCGATACTATTTCCGGTGGTGGTAACGCTTCTGACGAGAATGGCGCTCTCCGTAATTTCAAGCTGAACGAGTCGACTTTCTTGGCTTCTTTGATGCCGAAGAAGGAGATTGGCGCTGACCGATTCATCGAAGCTCATCCTGAGTTCGATGGTCGAGGAGTTGTTATTGCCATATTCGGTATCCATTCATCAATCCTTTTTGATTTCATTATTTTTGCGAAAGAAATTTGAATTTCAGGTGTGTAGATTGCTTTATGCTTGGTTTCCCCTGTTTGGTCTGCGGGAAAGTCGTGTCAGTAAGGGGAAATTTAGGATCTGTCCGTGGCGATTTTGCGTCGATGCGTATGGTGAAGTTGCCTTGGCCATCGTAATTGTACAGGGGATCGAATGAGTCTTAAAACCTAGTTCTAGCTTGGTTTGCCACGAAAGAAAATTAATGAAACTTGAATTTACGCTAGAAAATGTTTTACGTGTGCCTTTCCTCTTTAGTTACCTATGAAGTCAAGGCAAGTAAAAGTATTCTAATGTCTTGTTTGGTTTTAGTCCTTTGAATTTACGAGGTCTTGGTGACTTACTATGCAGATATTAGGCTGACTTGGAAGTGTTTATGTTCTCGAATGAACAGGGGCATTGCCTTCTTGAAGCATGGGGTTTACTCATGATAGATCATTTGGTTTGGTTTTGCCTTACTAAGCTCTTTTGCTTGCTTAATAAATTAAACTCAAAGTAAAACGAATAGAAAGAGAGCTTGTTTGTCTTGGACAATCTGAAGTTTACTATAGGTAAACAACCCTTGCGTACGGCTCTTGACAGGCGCTATATACGCAGAGGCTGTTATCAGGAATTAAACCTGTGACCTCTAGATTGCACCTCAGCAATTCTACCACATGTTCACAAGATCAGCAAATATTCTTAGTAAATTGTGTTTAAGTTATCTGCACTATTTGTGATACTGATTTGGTGCTGCCCAGCTACTTTAGAAAATATTTTGAGCAATCGGACGTCTCTCTAGTTCCTGCCTCAATGCCAGAAGTGCTTTTGATTCCATTTTTTCATCTCAATGTTACTTTAATATCCCAATTACACAGATGCTTATTAGAATTTGGTTCTGGGAAGTTCTTATTTCCTTGGTTCTACTGATTTATTTATGTTATGTATTTCTGAAGCCACATTGTGTGTTTATTTGTAGATTCTGGTGTTGACCCTTCCGTGGATGGATTACAAGTTACCTCAGATGGGAAGCCAAAAATCCTAGATGTTCTTGACTGGTAAACTTAAGTACAAAAGTTGTGTTTTAAGCATTTTTTTTCCTAGGATGATATTGATAAATTTCTATTTTGCAGCACTGGGAGTGGAGATATTGATACATCGAAGGTAGTTAAGATTGATGCAGATGGTTGTATTCGTGGAGCTTCAGGTTAGAGTTATAGATCCTGTCTATTGTTTATTTATATCAATACCTGCATCAATTGTTTGTGTTCTTCCATTCCTTTTCTGTTGAATTGTTGAGAATTGAAGGTTGCAATAAATTCTAGATCAAACCTAAGTATGAGTGCTGTGTTTACAATCTATACATGCCATAGTAGATTGCTCCTACTTTATGCAATTTCCATATATTTTCTGTAACATGCTCTACTCGAACTTGAGCAAGTCTTTTCCCCTTATCAGTCAATGGTTCTAATGAAAAAATTCATCATAGGGGCTTCTTTAACTGTCAATTCTTCATGGAAAAACCCTTCCGGGGAATGGCATGTGGGCTCCAAATTGGTGTATGAGCTTTTTACTGACACATTGACATCACGTTTGAAGGTAAACATTTTTGTGTTGCTTTTGCGATATATGTTTATTTAGTTGCCGCTTCAGGTCTATATTTCTCAAGACTTGCATTTTGCTCTTGTTCTCCTATATCTCTTCCATGACAGGAAGAAAGAAAAAAGAAGTGGGATGAGAGAAACCAAGAGGAAATTGCTAAGGCTGTGAAGCATCTTGATGAATTCAATCAGGTTATCTAAAATGTTTCTTCCCAGAAAAGTTGTCTAGCTGTTCCCATGTTTTTTTTTACTCATTGAGATGCATTTTAGTTTTTCTAGAGTGGGGGCGTTTATCATCCAGGGACAAGGAAGGCTACTCTCTTGTTTGCAAATTACACATTTATTGATTGTATGACATGTACTGTTATTATCTTTACGTTGCTTATTATATGAATCTTTTGTTTTAGAAACACCCCAAAGTGGATGATATGAATTTGAAAAGAATCCGTGAAGATCTCCAGAACAGAATTGACATATTACGGAAGCATTCTGATGTGAGTCCTGTGTTTGAACTTACTTATTTCTTTCCTTTGGTTCTTCTATTGTCTCAAGAGTGATAATGTTCCAAATTTTAGAGCTATGATGACAAAGGTCCGGTCATTGATGCTGTTGTCTGGTACGATGGAGAAGTCTGGAGAGTTGCTCTTGACACGCAGAGCCTTGAAGATGACCTTGAATGTGGGAGACTTGCTAATTTTGTACCGATGACAAATTATAGGTGTGTAGTTGCTATTGATTTGCTAATGTGGGTTGAAATTTTTTTCTCCACTCATGTTTTGACTAGCAGATCATGTTAATGCCATTAACCATCTGCATCTATGCTTGAATCCTTAAAAGATTTGGTATATTATTTAGTTTATCATTTGTGCAGCTTCATTGTTTATAAACATAATGGCAAGATAGAAGAAGGCCCTTGATTGGATTGGATTCCTTGTTTAACTACAGGCAATTAACTTATGCTTGATCAGCTTAAAGTTTTTTTTCCACAAATCCCGATATGTCAAACATCAAGTGTTCCAGTTTAGTGCTTGATATACAATGTATATTATGATGGATATAACAGAGTATGCATTCATTAGCTGCTTATTTCTCCTTTATAATATGTGATGGATTTTATTTTTGGTTATGATTAGACTTGTGGATGACCTTGTTTACTGTACTTACAGGATAGAACGGAAGTTTGGCATGTTTAGCAAGTTAGACGCATGTACGTTCGTTGTTAATGTGTATGATGGGGGAAATGTCTTAAGTATAGTGACAGATAGCTCGCCTCATGCGACCCATGTTGCTGGAATTGCTGCTGCTTTCCATCCAAAGGTAACGTTGTTTAAGTTACGAACGCTTGAATGCCATCCATTCTTTCAACTGAAAAGTTTTGACTATTAACTTTGGTGATTATAAGGAACCATTGTTGAATGGAGTAGCACCTGGAGCTCAATTAATATCGTGCAAGATTGGAGACTCGCGACTGGGTTCAATGGAAACAGGTACTGGCTTGACACGGGCATTGATAGCTGCTGTGGAGGTACGTGATGACTAATTTGTTTAAAATGATATCTGATATACAATGCATGCGTTGCACATGTGGAATGTGGTTTATTATCTCCCAGACTGCTTACGTAAACTTAAAAAATTATTGTATGGATTTCCTTGATACTATGCACATTGTTTGCTATCTATTACATTTAAATGACGTTCCTCCATTCTTCTTGTGACAGCATAAGTGTGATCTTATCAACATGAGTTATGGGGAACCTACTTTACTACCAGATTATGGCCGATTTGTTGACCTTGTTAATGAGGTTTGTTTTTGAAACCTTGATGTTCCTTCTGTATTTTTTATATGCCACAGATGGTCTCTGATGCTATCTAATATGCTCGAATGTTACAACTGATCATCTCAGGTGGTGAACAAGCACAGGATTGTATTTGTGAGTAGTGCTGGAAATAGTGGACCAGCATTAAGCACTGTTGGTGCACCTGGTGGTACCACTTCAAGTATTATTGGTGTTGGTGCTTATGTCTCTCCAGCAATGGCTGCTGGTGCTCATTCTGTTGTTGAACCCCCTTCTCAAGGGCTCGAATACACTTGGTATATAAGCTTGCTTTTACTGAATCTTGAGATATGAGTAATTGTACCTTCTACATTTGTTTTCAGTTGCATCTAATTATGTGTTATGAGTTGGAACGGGATGCAGGTCCAGCCGAGGTCCCACAACTGATGGAGATCTTGGAGTCTCTGTAAGTGCTCCTGGTGGTGCAATTGCTCCTGTCCCTACATGGACTCTTCAACGGCGCATGCTCATGAATGGAACATCAATGGCATCTCCATCTGCTTGTGGGGGAACTGCTTTACTGATTAGTGCAATGAAGGTTCAATTATTGCTAGTTTTGAAAATCTTGTTCTTCCTTACCGCATAATAGGCATCACTATATTCATCTGGCCCAGCTTCCTCTATAAATACTTCTGTGCAGGCTGAGAGCATTTCTGTGAGCCCATATTCTGTAAGGAAAGCTCTTGAGAATACCTCTGTTCCGGTATCTGGTTTGCCAGAAGAGAAGCTATCCACTGGAAATGGGCTCATGCAAGTTGACAAGTTAGATACTGTGCCTTAGAGTCTGATTCCTTAGTGATTGGAAAAGCTGTATTGAACTTCTGAATTTAAACTTTTCAGAAAATTTGATTGCATGACAGGGCATATGAATATATAAAGCAGTCCCGAAATGTTCCATGTGTTTGCTATCAAATAACGATCACTCAATCTGGAAAACCATGTAAGTTCTTGTTGCTAGATGGCTGTTAAATTTGTGTGCATCCTCTTGTTAGCGGTAAGATCTGGATGTTAGTATAAGGATCTTGAAACTATGCATTCACTGATATTTACACCCAAAAAGCTACTGGACCTAATTTCTGAGGCACCCTAGAATTTCTGACTCCACAATTGATGTGAGGAGCGTATCCATCTACTTACATTAGTGATTGAGGCTTTTAATCGAGTTTGGTTCATGTTAATGAAGGAAATAACAATCTGCATTGCTGTCTATGATTACCTTCTTGATTGCAGCTCCCACATCAAGAGGCATCTATCTAAGGGAGGCTAGTTCCTGCCAAAAGTGCAGTGAGGTAAGCTATTAGTGATTTTTCTAACTTTTTAGGTGCATTGAAGTTTTTTATGAACCACTTGTCATCTTTCTCAATGTCTCATTTTAGTTTTTGATCATGATAAAATTTTCATAGAAGGTAATTGTTCACATTGTTTTGCTGTTGTCAGTTTATTTTACATCATTTATTTTGAATAGGAGTTTGGTATGTTCTAATTTGGCATGAAAATCTTTTGTCGTTTAGGCGATTGCATTTCCTAATCTCATGTTTGTTTTCCTTGTTTTATGTATTTTTAGTTTTTTTTTACTATTTTCCCTCTTCATTAGATCCTCAACCGACGGAGACTTGTAGCATACTGCTAGCTCTGATGCCTGAATAGTCTACAGATTCAACTTGTAATGCCACAACTTTTCTGTATTGTGTGAACTCTAAAAGGAATCTTTGATGCCTTTATAATGTTTTACCCCCTTGTTATTTTATGTTTTATTAAAAACTTGGTGTTAGTCCGTGCAATACACAGGATTATTATACCAAAAAATTTGATTTTCAATTTTTTAATTGAAAAAATATTAAGTACCACATCATTATTGTGCCAAATAATTTGATTTTCAATAATTTTTAATTAAAAAACATCAAATAGCTATTTCCAAATATTCCTACGAAGAGTTTAAAAATTTCAAGTATGAACAATATATTTAGTTATTTTCATAAATTAAACTTATCTTATTTAATTAGTTATCCTTAACTTGTTTTGTCCATGTGTCAAATAACTAGCACTCAAAAAGTACAAATATCAAATAGTTAAACACTTGCAAATAATTTAATTATTTAAATTAGAAGAATCAAGATAAACAAAGAGAAAAATGATCAAAAATTTTTGATAGCATTAAAAACTGTATTTTAATTAAATTAGGATTCTCACTCTTACCATAGTTACTTAAATTTTTTTCTTAGTTGACTTAGGGACACATGCCAAACAATTAGATACTCAAAATGTACATGTCGCAAAAACAGATATATTAGGTAGAGGCTTTCACTTTTAAGGAGTAATATAGAAGTGTGTTGGCTGGGTGATTTATGTCTGCAAAATGGTGTGCGACTTGGTTGGTTTCGAGTATTTCAACTGGACTCTCACATCATGCTTCTGCCTTTCTGATATTGTGGGTTCTTGTGATGAGGAAAAGTGTACTAATTATAGTTAGTAGTGTGAATTCTCTGATATATATTTTCCAAGATGTCATAATCATCTATAGTAGGGTAGTTTGTTGTGGACGCTAATTAGTTGAAGCAGTTACATAGGTAGTAGTGTTTTGGAGGAAGTTTCAGAGCAAAGTAGTTTCTTGCATTGCTCTAGGAATGTAATAATTGCATTGATATGGTTATTGAAATGCTGGCACTTGTAGTATAGAATATGTATTTACTGTAGCAATTTTTTTATTCGATGTTCATATTTTAATGGGATCTCGTGCTCTAAAATAAAATTTCTTACAGTGGACAGTGCAAGTTGAACCAAAATTTCATGAAGGTGCTAGCAATTTAGAGGACCTGGTCCCCTTTGAGGAGTGTATTGAGTTGCATTCTACTGAAAAGGCTGTTGTGAGGACTCCTGATTATCTCCTTCTTACCCATAATGGGCGTAGTTTCAAGTTCGTTATTATTTCCTTTGCTGTGCCTACTATTCAATTATATATTTTTATTTTTCAGACTATCTATCGCACCTCTTATTTGTAATGCGGCTTTCCAAAGTTTCTCTCTTCATATATAGAGCTGATAAGGTGGTTACTGTTCCATCATCTATGTTGATCACAATGCTAGGACATCAACATGGTCACAATTTTGCTCTTGTATGCTAGGTGAATCTAGCATGTTGACCTGCTTCTGTATTTTTGCTCTATATTGTTGGAGCAATCCACTTATGCTAGCAAAAATACAAGCTTGGCTAATTTCCTTGATAAAGAGTTCGAGCAAGCTTCTTCAAAATTTAAAGGGTTTTGGATTGATCTTAGCATGTATAAACTACTTCAAGCTTTTATTAGAACTGCTTCAGTTAAATCTGCATAGTTATGCCAAAAACAAGTCTTAATGCCATTTTGATATGTTAGAATATGTATAAATGATGTGAAATGCCCCAACTCAACAAGTTGACTTATTGAGTTGAATGACAAAACTAATTAATCTTAACATGTTATCGGAGCGGGAGGTCTTGGGTTCAAACCTTAGATTCTGTAATTTAAAATCCCATTTGTTGTTGCTCTAAGTGTGGGCCTTTGTGTGTGTGTGTGTTTGTTGTTGCCCCAAAGAAGGGCCTTGTGTGAGGTAGCCTTAGTGTTTGTCCTCGTTTGTTGTGCACGTGTTGGGCTGTCAGATTACCCAGCCTACACGTGAAGAGGAGTGTTAGAATATGTATAAAACTATAAATTATGTGAAATGCGCCAACCCAACAAGTTAATTTATTGGGTTGAATGGCAAAATAATTAATCTTAACATAATATATTATGCAGACATAGGATGCAGATTATAAAACTTATATGATATTTGAAGCGTACATAAATTATACTAATAATATTACTTTACTATGGTAAACATAAATAATATGGAAATTTACTTTTACATGTACGTGTTTTCTGTAACAATCAATATATAGTGAAATACCCAAATTCTTTCAAGCCTAATTGGTAAGCTTCGTTTCCCTTGGTCTTTGTATCTCAAGATTGATAACATTCCAGCGCTCTTTTTGTGTTGCTCCTACATTAGGGAAGTGTCTGTTTATAAGGTTGCTAATAAATGATCCTAGTTTGCCATTCAAAAAAAAGATCTCAGAGACTTTTTTAGCCTTCGATTGACTAGTGAGTTTATAAGGTTGGTCCTTTGGTTGACATGGTCATTTTTCTATCTTTCAGTATAGTGGTGGATCCTACCCAACTTTGTGATGGCCTACACTATTATGAGGTCTATGGAACTGATTGCAAAGCACCATGGCGTGGCCCACTTTTTAGAGTTCCGGTTACTATAACAAAGGCTATGGCTGTGAAAAATCGGCCTCCGGTGGTTTTGTTTTCGAGGATGTCATTTCTACCAGGTCATTCTTTTTCTGACATCCAATTACAGTTCAAATAATGATTTTTACCTCTGCGATATTGGTTTTTCTACTTTCTGGAATTCGTGATCTGTAAGATAAATGATGCCTTAGTGCTGTCAGATGTCACTATGGAGCAGCATAGTGCTTAAATCTCATTGCATTTTACAATGTCTTTCTCATTTCTTGCAAGTAGCAGCGCAGTTGAACCGCAGTCTTTAATGACCTGCCAGCATTGTTAATAACTGATTACCATATTATTTCACGGACATGCTGCCTGAATAGGTCACGTGGAAAGGAGATATATTGATGTGCCACTTGGTGCTAAATGGGTGGAGGCAACCATGCGAACGTTGGAGTTTGATACAGCTCGTCGATTTTTTGTTGACACAGTTCAGGTACAGCATGCAATAATCTAATTAGATTGTTCACTCCTGTTGTGACATGCTTGCAATGTGCAGATATGTCCCTTGCGAAGGCCTATCAAATGGGAGAGCGTTGTGACATTTTCTTCTCCTGCTGCCAAAAGCTTTTCCTTTCCTGTGGTGAGTGGGCAGACAATGGAGTTAGCTATTGCTCAGTTTTGGTCAAGTGGCATAGGAAGTCACGAAACAACTATTGTAGATTTTGAGGTAAGAAAGCTTATATCAGACTTTGGAAAGTTTCTTTTGTTGGGTTTTATTTTATTTCAATTTCCTCATTTCTAGAGAAAATATTGAAATTTGTGGTTAATATTCAGAATTTTCCTTAAAACTTTCATAATTGTGTGATTTTTTTTGGTATCATAGTTATATGGTATGGCGAGACTAAGTGACTTCCAGTTGCGGGGAACACCTTCTAACTAATATATTTTTGTAAATTATTAGATCGTATTTCATGGGATCGATGTCAATAAAGAAGAAGTCCTGCTTGATGGAAGTGAAGCACCCATAAGAATTGATGCTGAGGCGCTACTGGCATCTGAGAAACTTTCCCCTTCTGCTATGCTAAATAAGGTAAAGTACTTGTAAAAGTATTGGAGACCAGCCCAAACTTTTGAGTCATTTATATCCTATACTCTGTTAGTGCGGCACTTTTTGACTGTTTCACTCTTCAGATTAGAGTTCCATATCGTCCTGTTGATGCTAAACTTACCACTCTAACAACAAATCGTGACAAGCTACCTTCAGGAAAACAGATACTTGCACTCACATTAATGTATGTTATGTGTTATTTGTACTGCCGCTTTAATTTATTTCATTTGAACTTCTCTTATCATTTAATGCTGTTTCCAGTTACAAGTTCAAATTGGAAGATGGTGCTGAAGTGAAGCCTTACATTCCCTTGCTGAATAATCGCATATATGATACTAAATTTGAGTCTCAGTTTTATATGATTTACGACACTAATAAGGTACTTTGACGTTTAAATTTATATTTCGTACTATTCTTTCTTTGGAAGTTGGAAACAGATATTTGACTACTATTTTTGCCGTAAATCGGTAAATGCCCTTTAGCCATTGCTTGAATTGTACTACAGTAGCAATCAATCAAATCGTCATCAAAGCCTTAGTCTGGAATATTTTGGGTTTGGCCACATAAGTCCATTATGTGGATTTTTCCTCCTGCAATTCAGTCTAAAACTATCCTATCCGCTAATTCTATGATGTCGCACCATTCCTGAACATTTCTGCTCATCTTTTTCGGCCCTTCTTTTCTCTTTAGCATATCTACTTGAATTTTCACAAATTTTCACTGGAACACCAACCTCATTTTGTGCATGTGCAAACACCTTAAATAATTTTCTCATCTTATTTCAATCACAACAGCTTATTTCTGAATTTGTGATTCCCTGTGTTGTGGGCTTGTGGCACATCCAGTGTACTCATTTTCTGTTACACTCTATTGTTGAGCAATGCTGTCTCTTTAGAACCCAACATTTTTTAGCAATACATGATTGCGGTAGTTATAGACCTATGGGATTTGTTGTTTTAGTTCACGGGTATTTGGTCACACAAATCATTAAATTAATATTCCACTTCTTCCAAGTAATTTTTATCCTATGCGGAATATTTGGGTGACCATCTATCTAAAAATTTAAATTTTCTTACTTGTACATGAAGATAGTTGTGTACTGAAATGGTGAACCTTATATTCATATGACTAGCCTGTATTTGGCAAAAAAATGTAATTTTTTTTATAGATTTTTCCCGCAAAGGCTTTTGTTGAAATATATTTGTTTTGTTTCTTTTTAATATTGTGATCTGATTTACCTTTTTTTATGACTTTTTTTCCAATTATAGCGTGTTTTTGCCATGGGTGATGTTTATCCGAAGTCTTCAAAACTTCCCAAAGGCGAATATAATTTACAACTATATCTAAGGTATGACTTTTATACCAAAGACTTGCTTGCAAATCTATTGAATTCATTTCAAAATATACTGACAGTCTATATTTGCCTGGTAGTTCAATATTCTAGATTATTTATGCCTCAAAAAGTTGATGCTCCATGTCAGAAGAACTTCTGAAGCAGTTGTTATATGAGATTGTTATATAAATTGGTGTTGGTGACAATAATGTTATTCGACAATGTGACGGTATATTTAATACCTGATGCTTTGATCTTGAGCTTCTTCCTCTCAAGATAATTACCATGTTTCAGGCATGACAATGTGCAACATTTGGAGAAATTGAAGCAACTGGTCTTGTTCATTGAAAGAAAATTAGAGGAAAAGGTACCTTATTCTTGATGGTTTAATATTTAGTTTATAGATGAAGTATTCACAGTTGAGGAGTCCTCAACAACTATACACATTTTCTTTTGCTAAAGATTGACTGGTTTAATTTTGTTTTGTCCTTGGTTAATTAAGCATTTAGTGTGTCTGCACTGTAACAAAAAGGAACAAAATCTGTAAGTGCTATATTGTTTTCTTCTTAATCCAGGATGTCATTCGCTTGAACTTTTTCTCTCAACCGGATGGCCCTGTGATGGGTATTGGTACTTATAATTCCTCAATTTTAATCCCAGGGTATGTTTTGTCACAGAACAATTTGTTTATGTTTCCTGTTTAGTTCTTTTTGTCTACTACACAAGTACACATATTTAACTCAAGATACTATGTGGTAGAAAGAAAGAGGCAATTTATTTGGGTCCGCCAACGAAGGACAAGCTTCCTAAGGTATTAACATTCTGTTACATGCATCTTACTCCCTAACCCTCTCCTTCCACACCCCCCTCCTCCCTCTCTCTTTCTCTAGTGTAGTTAGAGCAGAAGATTAAATTACATTATATAAAAATTCATGCAGAACTCTCCGCAAGGATCTTTATTGGTGGGGGCAATCTCCTACGAAAGGCATTCAGTTCCTGGCCAGGGAGATGGGAAGAATCCAACCAAGAACCCTGTTTCTTATAAAGTTTCTTACATAGTGCCACCAAACAAGGTTGTAAATTATGATGCCTTGTTTTTCTGGTTCTTTCATTAGTCAACCTGAGCTGAGATGACAGCATATTTGTCCTTACTTAGACATCAGCTGATCTAGTATTCTTCCAACACTTTGCTTTCTTTTTTATTATTGTATTTTCAGTTTACTGGTTGAAGTCGCTTAATGTATCTTTCTACTTGTTTGACAGCTTGATGAGGAGAAGGGGAAAGATTATTCTCTAGATTGCTCTAAACCAGTGTTGGAACGTTTAGAAGAAGAGGTACAGTGGAATGATGGTTTTCTCCATGTTTTGTGGGCCTTCATATGCCATTCTAGATTCCTTTGTGTATGAATATATGGTGCACAAATATTTGATGGATCAAGAACGTATGTACATTTTGAACTTAAATGATGTTATGTAATGCCAAATGCTATATTCCATTTATTGGTATTGATTTGAAATTTAGAATGAAATGCATGCCAAATCCTACGTATCCTGTTCCATTTCACATAAAGCTGGCATGTATGTTGCTACTTGAGTATGACTTTGTACTTGTATCGTACTGTCATGGGACTTTTATGTTTCAAGGTACAAAGTCCAGCTTAGTACTTCTTTTTAAAAGAAAGTTATTTTTATGTCGGGGACGCGTTGTACTCGGGGAACCGCAGAAAAAGTTCAAGTTGTGGTTCTGGAGGCCTTCAAAGATTGCTTTCAATTGTTTGAGTATAAATGACATTGACTAGGGTGATAGTCCTTCGGTAACTGCTTTCTATTAAATATACTCTTTGAAGCTTTTGGTGGCTGCAGTTTAATCATTTTTCTTCATGCTACCATGTGGCCCATTGTCTATTCTACAGAGCATGTATGCTGCAGCCTGCAGTTAGCCTAGTAAATTAGTAATAGCTTTTGAAAGTTTGCAATTTTTTGTCTCTGTTTAAGTCCCTCATTTTCCGTATGCTGATTTTCCTTTGAATGCCACTTTTATTCAGAGGACTTTTAGATGCCGACATTTTTAGTTGCCACTTATAGGTCTACAACTACTTAATGACTGTAACACTTGTCAGGTTCGAGATGCAAAGATTAAAGTTCTTGCAAGCTTGAAACAAGACTCTGATGAAGAACGCTCTGAATGGAAGAAGTTATCTCTTTCTCTTAAGGTGAAATTCATTTTACCATTGATTTCTATGACAATCATACATATACTACTATTTAGGTTCTCTCTTACTACTGTGGAAAGGAATTTCTTTCTCTCTCTCTCTTTTTCAATTATTTGATATGGTTTCTGAAACTCTTTTTCTTATTGTTCAAGTAGGATGAGGATTCAACTCCTCACTAAGGTTTTTGTAGATTTGATCCCAAAGGTGGTTTGGCCTCTATATGTTCGTGTATAATGTATATATAAACCATGCAAAATAAATGGCGTATTTATGTGAATTTTCTTCCATGACAACGGAATTTTGAATGCATGCCTATGATTTGGATCTTTATATTCACTCTGAAATCTTTCCTCTGCTGTCTGATAAAATATCTACAGCTTTTTATTTTTTTGTTTTTTTATCTCTCAGGCTTTTAACTGATGTATTATTTGTTTTTTACAGACCGAATACCCAAAATACACTCCATTGCTTGCTAAGATATTGGAAGGATTGCTTTCTCGGAATAATGTTGAAGATAAAATTCGGCATGATGAAGAGGTAAGTTAACTTTGTCTATTTATAAAATTCACTATATTGAGGTGAGAGGGCATATAGGTTGCTTCTTGTGTTGGATATCGTTTGGGTTTTTGAATTTGGCCATTCTATGCTTCTACTAGTTGGAATGGAGAGGATAAAGAATGAAACTGTCCTAGATATGATAATTCTTATTTAGATATCTACATACTTATAAGAGGGGGTTATGCTTGATCTTGTCTTAGTTTGAAATTGGTCTTAGGAATCAGCCAATTTGACTGTAATTTTCTTTTTTCGACTCTAAAAAGGTTAACAGTGTATTTTCTCCCAACTTTACTCCTCACTGAGAGGATCAATATTCAAGTTACTTTTCTATTCCATCAAATAAATATGGTGCTTAGATTTCCTGATATACTGAATTGGACAATCGCATCACGCTTTTATGGAGGTGCTCACTTTTGGTTCAAAGAAGGGATTTTACTTGCACTTGTGAACGCAATTTTGTAGGTTGTAGATGCAGCAAACAAGGTTGTTGAAAGTATTGACAGAGTTGAGCTCGCTAAGTTCTTCTCCTTTAAAAGTGATCCAGAAGATGAGGCGGCTGAGGTTTGTATATCTGTCCCTGGTCTCTCTCTAATATTGGGCATTACTTTCTATTGAACTTTGAACTAACGTGTTTTTGAATTTCGTCATGATGATATCTGCTCCCTTTTCAGTTCCCCCCCTCCCTTGCTTCTAATTGTCTGCTGGTATATGATTGCTTTCTACTTTTTTTTGTTGCATGTCCGACTAATTTTAAATTCATGTTGTGGTATCTCACCAAATTTGATGAGTTTGGACTTTGGAGTCTACTTACATGTACCTTTGCTGTGTCTTCTGTAGAAAACTAAGAAAAAGATGGAGACTCTTAGGGATCAGTTGGCTGAGGCATTGTACCAGCAAGGACTAGCACTGGCTGAGATTGAAACTTTAAAGGTGTGGGCGTGTGGCGATTTGCTTTCATTGTCTTAAAATTGTTGTCTTAAGTTTCTCTCAATATTGTTATGGAAGATAAAGGGGATGTGTTTTTCACAAGCCTTTGCTAAGATTTGATGCCAGTTATCATGAGAATTGGCAATATAATGTTGTTAGAATATGTATAAATGACGTGAAATGCCCCAACCAAATAAGTTAATTTATTGGGATGAATGACAAATTAACTAATCTTAACATGGTATTGGAGGGGGAGGTCTTAGGTTCAAACCTTAGTTTCCGCAATTTAAACCCCATTTGTTGTTGCCCCAAGTGTGGGCCTTTGTTGTGTGTTTGTTGTTGCCCAAGTGTGAGTATTGTGTGAGAGTAGCCCTAGTGTTAGGCATCATTTGTTGTGCGTGTGTTGAGCCGTCAGATTGTTCAGTCCATGCGTGAGGGGGAGTGTTAGAATATGTACAAATAATGTGAAACACCCAAACCCGACAAGTTAACTTAGGGTTGAATGGCAAAGTAACTAATCTTAACAAATGTATTTGCAATAGGAAAATAAGATTACCTCATGATGGGGAAGCAACATTTTAGATCCATGAAGAGTTAATAATATCAACTAGCATGCAAAGGCCACATACAGTGGAGGCGGAGTCTAGGATCCAGAACAGATTTATGTCATGATGTGGTCTTACTCTTTTCTTTTCACATACTTGTGGAACTGTTACCCGAAGTTGCGGTTTGAAGCTAATTTCCCATTAGTCCTTTTCAAGAAATTTAAATGTATTTGGCTATATTTTAAGTTGCCATTGACAACTTCCCAAGCATCATGTTTGGCAAATTACAGAGAGTATTACCAGAATATAATGTAGCACTTTTGCATTACTGTTTTCTTTTTTTTCTTATCTATGCACATGGCCATGTTTGGCATATGTATCATCCTTTTGTGTTACATTTCGACCCTAGTTTTTTTATTACTGGAAGTTTGTGTTTAACAGGTCTGTCACTGGTTTACTTTCTGTGTTACTCAAAATTTTCCATGAGCTGGGACAGTAAATTGAGCATGATGTTTTTGACCTTTTTAATATTGTCATCTTTTAATCCTAGCAGGGTGATAAAGCTTCAACGGTGGCTGAAACTGAAGGCACAGAGGCCATGGACAAGACTGATGAATCGGCAGATGACGCCGTTAGGCAGGATTTGTTTGAGGAAACTTTCAATGAGCTGAGGAAATGGGTTGATATAAAGTCCTCTAGATATGGTATGCTCTTAGTGCTACATGAGAAACGGCGTGGAAGTGTTGGGACTGCGTTAAAGGTGTGTTTCTTTTACGTCCCTTGTCCAACCATATTAGTCTTGGAATTATTATCAACTTTGTTGTTCAAAGCATTTTTTTTTTCCTTTTCTTTCTTGTTTATGTTTTTGGAGTGCGATCAAACCATTTTGTGTTAGAATTTGGCAACTTCTCATGAGAAGATCAGTTATTCAAGCGCATAATCTACATATATACTGTCGTCTTATTACTAAGAGGTGTGTAGTGGCTTGATGAATCCTAGTATAGGGTCAAGTTTGTGGATTTTCTTTTGAATAGGTAGTTTTTTTTTCTTCTTCTTATTAATGCGTGAAGGACTTGAATGTTGCCGTGATTGAAGTCCCAAGGATTCTTTTTTGAAAAAATGGTTCCTAAGGATTTGAAGGCATGCATACCATGCGGTTAAGCTGTTAAGGAATTGGGTAAGAGGTGCTGTAGGTTTAATGTTTACTTATTCTTGGCATATAAACAAATTGTTCTGGGTGATTGGCGAAACTGAATTCATAATTTTCTAATGAGTTATGACTCTCGTTAACCAAGTGGAGAATTTTATTCATCCCTTCGTATATGTCTTCTTAGTTATCCATCCTTTTAACCTGAAAGATGAAGGATCTTTCTACAAACTGAACTTGTATGTGCCCAATTCTGTCACAATAGACTTCCAACTTGTGAAGTATCAGAAACTTGTTCATGATCAAGAAGGTTGATTTTAGTCCACATTGACATAGTGGACCCCAACTTAGGGTATTGTCTGATGAATGCTCATATCCTTGTGCAACTCTGGTTATTCAGCTTTTTTCACTTCATTCATTGTTGCTTAAAAAAGATTTCAAAACATATACTATGTGGAAATTGTTTGCTTGATAAATAAACACTATTTAAACTTTGTTATACTGGCTCAGGTGTTGAATGACTTGCTTCAAGATGATAGGGAGCCTCCCAAAAAGAAGCTCTATGAATTGAAGATCAGTTATCTCGAGGATATTGGGTGGAATCATTTGGCGGTGTATGAGAGGCAGTGGATGTACGTCCGATTCCCTCCAAGCTTACCTCTTTTTTAGGTCCTTCACTCCACAACAGAGTGGGTGCTAGATCCGTGTGGCTGATTCCGTGCAGTTTAGTTATCTTATTAATTGTTCCTTTCAGGGTTTTTGCGTTTGTTATTGGCATGAGATTAATATGCTATATTTGTTTGGCTTTTACTTTTTTATAAGCCGTCGGCCCAACTTAAATGGATTTTGATTGGCTTTTACTTGTAACGGGTTGGGCAGGTTGGCAATAAGATTAGGTACCAAATAAAGTGAAACCCAAAGCATTCGGCCCATAACCTGTAGATTGGGCATTGGAACAAAATAAGTTGGAACTAAATATTTGGTCCACAGCCCAAGTAAAGAAATTTTCAACTAAAATAGGTTGACGTTTGGCCCAAGGCAAATGGGCTGGCCTTCGATGCAGAATATTTGGGCTTGCTTGGGGTTGGCTTCTGGCCCAGAATAAATGGGCCTGGACTTGGGCCCGGTCAAATAATCCTGCCTTTGGGCCAAGCAAATGGATCTACCATGGTCCCAGGATAGGTGGGCCTGTACTTGGGCCAAGTTTAATGGGCCAGCACTCGGGCCTAGTTTAATGAGCATGCACTTGGGCCAAGTTAAATGGGCCTGCACTTGGGCCCAATTTTAATGGGCCTATACTTGGACAAAGTTTAATGGGCCTGTAATTGCAAGTGTAATGGGCCTGCACTTGGGCCAAGTTTAATGGGCCAGCACTTGGGCCTAGTTTAATGGGCATGTTCTTGGGCCAAGTTAAATGGGCCTCCCTTGGGCCAAGTTAAATGGGCCTGCACTTGGGCCTTACATCTAAACATGTTAAATGGGCCCGCAGAGCCAAATTAAATGGGCCTGCAGTTCCAAATGTAAATGGGCCTGTTATGGCAAAATTAAATGGCCCACCATTGGCCCAAATTAAATGTGCTTTAATATGGCTTAATAGGCCAAAGAATGGGCATTGGGCCCAAGTTAATAACTTCGTTAGAGACCAAATAAAGAAATGTCCAAATCATGCTAAAACTTTGGCCCAAATTAAATGGGGTTTCATAGGCCTCGGTCAGGTTTAAAATTGGGATATATATAGCCCTTGGACCATTACAGCTAGATTACTGCATGCCCAAGCCCAGATAGACAATAGGGTCAGGGCCCAAATAAGGTGAAACCAAACTAAACTAAATGAGAACTGAATCTAAAGTATGGACCTTAGCCCAATCATAAATGTATCACGGCCCAAACAAAGACGTCCCCAACTCAAAGGCGCCTAAATCTTTTTTATCCCTCGGCCCAAAACAAGGTTGCTTACTGGAGCACCTGAAGTTGAAATTGAATAACGCACACAGAAAGCGCAAAGCCAAACATAAGTCAAATGAGCCAGAAATCCTTTTATATGAGTCTTAGTTCCGTATGGGTCTAAGAGGAATATAACGACGCCTAAGGCCCAACTTTAGTCAAATGAGCCAGAAATCCTTTTATATGAGTCTTAGTTCCGTATATAAGGACGCCTAAGGCCCAACTTTAATATTCCGAATCAAATGTTTAAAGTTTCAATTACGACTCAAGGGGTTAACAACAATGGCTTAAATAGCCTAATATGAGGCCATTTTCACCAAATTTCATCATTTACCTTACCGGCCTAGCCCCAATGATTGTTATATCATCACAAAGTTTATGGAACATCTTCTAAATATCAGATTTTAACTTCATCTTCGTTGCTTAAAAAAAAAAACGTTTCCAACCGTGCAGAATAGGATTTTTTGAGTTTCTTCAGTTCATTTTTCCCGTACAGAAGTAACAGAATCAACCATAAATATTTAAGGTAGTTCATCTTGGCACATTCACATAGAAATTACATTACAGAGAAGGACAAGCCAGCATTTTTTTATAACAGGCAGATCGCATCATAGTACCGCATAATTAAAAACTGCATAAGAATAATACTCCCATAACCCACACCTTACCAGATCCCCAAACAAATAATCACCACCACATGATTGCATGAAAATAGTCACATGCAGCCTTTCGGTTATTGAAAAAAATAAGGCATGCTTACACAATAATATGCAAGGTCACTACAAGGTTTTCTCAAATGCTCTACTTTAAAGAGTTGGCCTTTCAATTTAGCCAAGTGAATATAATTGACTTTCTAAGGGATAAAAGAGCCTGCCTCACGAGTTTGGTTGCGTTCTTTGTTAATAAAATTTTGATATCCATTTCTAACAGGCTTATAGTCTATATTTTCGGTTTCGTGAGTTCAAAATCCTAAAAATCATGTTCTATCCATGCCGTAAAACCAGTTCGAAGATACAAACTTTCTACTTTCCTGATTTTACCAACGATGAGTTCAGCATGTTAAGCAAAAGCTAAAAAGAAGCCCTCTAACTGTATAATATCTTGAGAAATTTGGAAAGATTTACCTCAGACATCTGCAAAAGGCCCATCATCTGGAAAACTTCAGGTGCCTTGCAAAAATACAAATACAACATCCAAGCACAAATATTAGAAAATTCTTGAGGCAGCACAAAATGATTAATAAAAATTCAGTTCGCCGAGCACTAGATGTCCCCAGATGACCTCACCTCCAAGTGTTCTATATAAGCTTGACCCATTCGATAAAGAACCATGACAAAGTATATTACCCCAAGACCTGAGAAGTACAAATATGTCGCTTCAATTATAAAATCATGTGCATAAGCAAAAAAATTATCTTCTGAAATTTCAGGATTTTGAGCACCTTTGCAAAGTATCTCTCAGGACCCTTAGATTAGATAGATATTAGGAAGGGTATTATGCACTAGCAAAAATTTATACAAGCAAATGACAAGGGATAAAAAAAAAAATCATAAAAGTGTCCATACCTCAGAGCCTTCTTTTATGCACTCATCATATAGCTTTGTTTTCAGGAAGCATGACATCAAGTTAAGGGGTTATGCTAATAGCAGTGCTCCACTTTTCAGTGGTCCTGTGATTTGAATCATAACAAACACAACACATATCACACAAATAAATGAAAATCTCAAAGTAAACAAGGAGAGAGGTGTGAACTATTGTTGTATCCTATCTAATTCATCATGGGACTTTCAATTCTTGCTCCTGCACAAGTCTGATCAACTCAGGATCCATCATTCCGTAAAACATTCTCTCACCTAATTATCTCTCACTAACAAAAATTTGCTGTTTTTGAGGATCTAATCGATGGACCTAATTCAACTGAAAATACAAAGCAGAGTGCAAAGGCCATGACCGAATCTTTTCTTTTCTTTTCCTATCATTGTGAGAGAAAAATTTAGGCAATCAAATTAGGATAAGTACAAAGAACTAGTTCTATTATTTCATCAAAATAGCTCATGGCCTCATGCAACTTATCAGGAAATTCAGTCAATATGAATTTCAAATCAAAATAAGAAATCACAGCAGAATCACCAGATATAACTCTTTTTGCACCATATCATGCCATTACAAAGTTTTGGCTCCCATGTGCAATCTTGTTGCATTTACAAATGCTTGAAAATTAGCCTGCCAAGCAGTTGCTTGTAAATTTGGCAAAGCACGATAATCTATTGTTGCAAAATTATCATAGGCTAAGCATAACAAGACATTACTGTGTCTCAACTCAATTTGGTTTTCCACGTGCCTGTATCAGCTCAGATTTTGAGAATACTGCATTGTTTTCAAAATGATCATTTCCATTACCAGGCATTTTCATTTCAATGACTCATTCGATTTTACATTAATATAGTTAAAACATTTCAAAAACACTTGAACGATAAAAGAAACCTAATAACCCTAAGAGATGAGGAAAAAAGAGGAATGTAGAAGACAAATCAAAAGAAGCATATCTAAATCTCGGAGGCGGCTGCAAGGCCATGATGACTGTGGACTCGGAGATCCTGTTTGAACCACAACAATTGAACGACAGACAAAGAAACACCTAAAACGAGTTTAGAGAAGACGAGGAATCTATGACAAAGCTGAAGAAACATACGCACGAAAAAGAGTCCGCTGATCAAAGACGTAGGGGGAACCGCGGCCGGATATTCGGAGGCGGCTACAAGGCCTGGATGATCGTACATTTAGAGATCCTGCCCGAATCAAAACAATTTAACGACGAAGGAAAACCTAAAAACACAATAAAACAAGGAGAATATGGAAAGAGAAAAGGACGCTTACGCACAAGAAAGAATCCGGAGACCGACGACGACCTAGGTGTCGGCTACGAAGTCCGGATGATCGTCTCTAGGAGATCCTGCTTGAACCAGAGAATTACCGTGCCAGCGCATAGAGAAATAACTGCTTCCTTCTCCGAGTAGAGAGATGGAAATTAGAAAATTAGAAGAAGAAGGAGCGCGTTATAAGGATCGTTGCAATAAAGCATTCACGGAGTTCAATTTCCGTGTTTTCTAGGTTTCAACAAGAGATTAGGGTTGGTCACAGAGCGTTTGCGTAAATGATAGAATAAGAAGATTGTGGAAGGAAAAAAATGGGGGGAAAGCGCAGGGGAGCGAAACGAACCACCACAGGTTGGTGAATGTCTGAAAGATTTGAGTCGGTGACTGCTTAAGGTTTACACAAAAGCGCGGTGCACGCCCCAATTACTTGGGCCGCGGTTCGTCGTCCCTCGGGCTCCATTCTCAGTCAGTTGACAGTTCTTGCTAGATTTGTTCTTATCGGCCGCAGTGCACACACCAACTGTACTGGGCCTGTAGTTGAGCCCAAATTTTGCCCATTCGATCTAAAAAAAAGGTGTCCTTTTTTTTAAAAAATAACCTTTATTTCATCATTTTGACGTCATTAATTATTTCCTAAATTAGCCAAATTTGTTAATTTAGTGTCCAAATATAAAGTTATTACATTCTTTTTGCGTATGTGTATAGAAGGATACAACCTTCCTAAATTAGCCAAATTTATTACTTTATTCTATGTTTTTCCATTTAAAAGTATTTTCTAATTTCAGAAGGTAATTTATATGCAGTAAAGAGGGATAAAATTGGATTTCCAATTCATATCATGCCATAACCGTAAATGAAGGAATATATTTAGAATTTTATTTATGGTTATAATTCAATCAGCTTTGAATACATAATATAAAAATATTCACCTAAGGGTTACATTTGAAGAATGTTTCAAACTGTACGATAAGTCACGTACAGATGGGACCTACAACCCATATAAAGCTGAGATTAGACGGTCCATTTCTTGCACGTAAGAAATTTCTTCGGCATAGAACGTTAGATTTTTGGACTTTTAAACAAAAAAAGCTCCACGTTCCTCGATTTGCTCGGGAATTTTGCATTCCAAAAATGGATTCAAGGATCCCCTTACCCCTTATATAGACCTCTGTATTCATCATAATCTCCAAACACTCATTTCAATAGTTTCTAGATAATGGAGTTTCATCATGTAATCTCTCTCTCTCTCTCTCTCTCTAATAGAATTTCTATTTTCTAGTATTCATGGATTCCTTTTGTTGTTTTTTTCTCATGAAAGTGATGGAAAACATGGCTCTACAGGTTATGGGGATGGTGTCGATTATTTTCATGCTGGGATGGCTTGGTTTTGGAGAAGCGGAAGGTCAGAGATTATCAGTTTCCAAGGTCTTAGGGAGCGTAGGTTATTCAGCAATAAATTGTCGGAAACACAGTGCAGTTTTGACGGATTTTGGAGGAGTTGGTGATGGGAAAACATCGAACACAAAGGCATTCCGATCCGCGATTGCCAGTCTCGGCAAGTACGCATCGGATGGTGGTGCACAGCTTATTGTTCCTCCTGGAAAATGGTTAACTGGGAGTTTTAATCTCACAAGCCATTTCACTCTTTTTCTACATAAAGATGCTGTTCTTCTTGGTTCCCAGGTATAATCAATCTGTGATTTGTTGATATATAACATGTTGTAGAAATGTTTTTACACCTTTTGGATCATCTGAAATCCAAAATTGTCTAGTAGAATCAAAAGCTTAAATCTTGGAACTGCGTGAAACTTGATAACTGACTCAAAACGTCAATTCGCACCGGACCAATGTTTTATTACTGGTCCCATCACTTTTTGGCCAAATTCCGTCGTTTAGATCACATTCAATTTAATAGCGTTTTTGCCATTTTAAGAATATTTCATTTTTTGTTATATCTTTTTAATTAGAATCCATTTCGTTTCTCGAATATCTTTTTAATTAGAATTTCGACTCTTGTTTCATAGATTCTGACTTGTTTTGGATTATTAGTAGTAGTGATTTGTGTCTCTAACCCAATTTTGTCATTTTTTTGCATATTTGCCAATTTTTAGGGTTTTCTTATTTTTGTTTAAATAGGATTTGTGAGCCATCCGGCTAAACATCTTTGAAATAAAACAACTCTTCGATTTCAGATTTCTTTTTCCTTTAAGGTATTGACGAAGTTCGTGCCTTTAATCTGTTTCCGTTCTACATTATTTGTTTAATTTTTCTCTTCTCGCATCTGATTTAATTATTAAATTACAGTCATACACAATCTTCATGAACTCACACTTTGCATGATCTAATGTACAGGATGAGGCAGAATATCCTCATGTTGCAGTGTTGCCTTCTTATGGAAAAGGAAGGGATGGTGGAGGAAGGTTTAGTAGTCTTATTTTTGGCACAAACCTCACCGATGTCGTAATTACCGGTAATTAATCACAGTTTAATCTTGACATCTATCCGTCTGATCATAAGATGTTTTGCTTCATTTTGGCCTAAAATGGGTTTGACTTGAATGTCTATATGATCAGGTAACAATGGAACAATTGATGGCCAAGGAGCTATTTGGTGGGAGAAATTCAAGCAAAAGAAACTGAAGGATACTAGACCTTACCTTATTGAGATAATGTTCTCTGATCAAGTTCAGATTTCAAATCTCACTTTGATCAATTCTCCATCATGGAATGTACATCCTATCTACTGCAGTAATGTCTTGATCCAAGGACTGACAATCCTTGCACCAGTTGATTCTCCTAATACCGACGGAATCGACCCAGGTTTCATCTCTTAATACAGAGAGATTTAAGACATTCTTTGATTGATTTAAGATTGATTTTGTGATTTTATTGTTGCAGATTCGTGCACAAATACTAGGATCGAAGACTGTTACATTGTCTCTGGAGATGACTGCGTTGCAGTTAAAAGTGGGTGGGATGAGTATGGGATTAAGGTCGGAATCCCTACACAACATCTGGTTATCAGAAGGTTAACCTGCATTTCCCCTGACAGTGCAACCATTGCTCTTGGTAGCGAGATGTCTGGGGGAATCAATGATGTTAGAGCAGAAGACATCACAGCAATCAACACTCAATCTGGGGTGAGGATTAAGACTGGCATTGGAAGAGGAGGTTATGTGAAGAACATTTATGCAAGAAGGTTTACAATGAATACAATGAAGTATGTGTTCTGGATGACAGGAGATTATGGTTCACACCCCGACCCGGGCTGGGATCCAAAAGCTATTCCTATCATTCAAGGAATCAATTACAGAGATATGGTGGCTTCCAACGTGACCTATTCGGCTAGACTTGAAGGAATTCCTAATGATCCTTTCACTGGAATCTGCATTTCTAATGTCACTATTGGCTTGTCCAAGAAGCCTAAGGAATTGCAATGGAATTGCACAGATGTTGCAGGACTTACAAATGGTGTGACTCCTAAAGCTTGCAATTTGCTGCCTCTGAAGAAAGATTTAAGCTGCAATTTCCCAGCTGATAAGTTGGCTATTGAGAATGTTCAGTTGAAAACCTGCTATACTCGATAATCATTGACGCCAAATATACATTATTACAGAGGAATAAAGCAGAGGAAATATAAATGCTTCATATACATTATTGCTTGTTCATTCAAATGAGATATATACACAAGTTTTCTACCATGAAAACTTGAAGATCGGTGAATTCTGTACAAACTCAATCTGAGTAAAACCGTAGAAAAATTTGATCACCTGAATCCAATCCCTTGAATCTAATGAGGCTGAGAACTGTTTCTCCAAAACCGACACTCCTGAATTATATCAACAAAGAAGATAGCATTCGTCGCAATTAGAACTACATGACTGACATTATGGAAGTGAAAAAGGGGAAGAAAAAAAATACTGTTCTTACATCACTGAGCAGCAAATCGCGGGGCTCGAGCATGTGAATTAAATCTCCCATTTTAGGCCTATGTTCCACATCAGGATCAACACATCGAAGAGCGATCAGAATGATCCGTTTTAGTTCCTTCAAAGAAGGCATTTCCGGCAACTTAGGATCGGTGACATACATTATCTTTTGATTAGCAACCATAGACCTTAGCCAGTCAATCAGATATACCTGAAATTGATTCTCAAATTTTTAACGGAGAAGGAAATCTGATCAAATGTTGCAGAATGAGAGAATAGGAATATGTACTTGGGGCTGACTGTGATCGGCAGGAAACCTTCCGGATATGATCTCCATGATTAGTACTCCAAAGCTATAAACATCAGTCTTCTCATTCCAGCATTTACTAGTTGCATACTCTTGAGCTAAATAACTGGCAATGCAAAATAGTCAAAAAAAAAAAAAAATTTCCAAAGGAAACAAGCAGAGGAAAATTCAATGTAAATGAATGAAGATACTAACCCTAATGATCCCATTACATGAGCTGTTATGCGACTCCAATCATGACCGAAGAGCTTAGCAAGCCCGAAATCAGATATCTTGGGATTCCATTGGTGATCGAGCAATACGTTACTCGATTTTAGGTGTTGATGTACAATCTTTGGCTCAATATCCTCATGAAGGTAGGTCAATCTGTGAATAAGTCAATTGTAAGTGTAAATTCTGTCTGCATGTATGTATATGTGTGTATATGCATTATATGTATATATCTGTTGGGATCATTGTAATTACCCACCCCTTAGCTATTCCTTGAATGATGTTCATCCTTATATTCCATGTCAGAGGACTGACCTGTCCTTGAAATCCATGAAGCCACTGGTGCAGATTACCATTATCAACATACTCATGTATCAGCATCCTTGAAGAAAGAAACAACTAAGTTACTACTCCTCCTTTAAAAAAAAAACTCAAATGAGAGAATTGAACACAAATGATATATATATATATATATAGACTGGTACCTGTTGGCTCCTTCCATGCAATATCCAAGCAACTTGACCAGATTTTTGTGTCTGACATACCCAATTGCCTCTACTTCTGCTACAAAGTCTTGGCCTTGGCAACTGATGATTTATTAGCTTCATGGTTATACAAAATAAATAATAAATAAAAAACCCTAAGCTTCATGAAATGGTTAAATAAAAATTATGAAAATCCAATAGGATTGCAATGCAATTTTCATGTACTCATAATGTATTTCCTGTTAGAAATTCAAGCCCAAACACATCAACAAATATTGTCTGCTCTAAGAGTCCGCACAGATTTGTTATCTTGGATTGTCTCCGTAGTTATTAGACTCAGAAAACGCGTTTGTTGTGTAAGAGATGCTTCACCTTTGCTTATATACCCTTCCGATTGAGTTAATGCGAATCCAATGTGGGATAGGAAATCTTGACATAATCCAAAATCTAACACAGAACTTTTAAATTAACAAGAACCAAATAAATACCTGCTACCAAGGAGTCTGTTCACGGTCACTCTCGTAGTATCCAACAACACTCCACGGTAAACGATGCCGTAATACCCTTCTCCAACCAAATTCTCCTCAGCAAACGCGTTCGTAACAACCTCAATCTCCTTCAAACAGAACCGATTCCCTCTCCACGCATCAGAAACAACTGGGGAGTGCCTCGCAACGGACTCCACATCAGTGGCTGCAGTGCTCTCTAGACTCGTATTCCCACTCGCCCTCCCAGACCACCGATCCGACAACATCACCTGAAGGTCTGGTTGCGCAATGTCCATTATCTCAATCTCTACAGTACTATTGTTGTTGTTATTACACTGCAGTAGCCTCCTGTCAAGGGAGGAACTACAGTATTTGGGGTTATTGCTTTTGGGGGCGGTGCAAGCGATGGGGTTGGGCAAGTGGAAGCGGGGTTTGTAAGGTTTTCGATGACACAGGTAGAGGAAGCAGAGAGAGATGAAGAGGAGAATGAGTAGGAGGAGTAAGCCAATCATGATAAGAATCAGGAGCCATAGCTTGATGCCAAAGAATGGTGTGGGCTTGGAGAGGGTTGCAATGGGAGATGGTGCGTCGTAGGACATGTTGAGAGACGTACAGAGGAGTGGGATTAGGAGGTGGAGGGAGAGGGTGATGGAGGAGAAGGTGTTAAGTGATAAGAGTTGTGAGTAGAATATCATGGCATTGAATTTCAAATCTTTGACGGTAACAAACTACCTGGAGTAGCGGGAATTATTTTTGTTTGGGGAAGTTTATTATCAAGGTTTTAAAAAATAAAAAATCATTATAAAGCACTTGTGTTATTACTATACTAGGCTCATGTCCAGTCCAAAAATTATATTTCCATGGCATACACGAGCTCTGTATTAGGGGTGTCCAAGATCGGTTTTTGTCATTTTTGACATAAATTTAACCGATCAATCGGTCGATTTTATCATTTTTTTACATGATTAGTCTATTATTGTCAGTTGATCGATTGTTTTGATTTTTCGATCGATCCTCGCTAATATATATTTGACAATAATCGATCTGTTCGATTTGCCTTTTAGCGCAATTTTTCTGGACAACCCTACTCTTTACTCCCTGCAATTACCGAGGTTTCCAATTGGAGAAGCAAAATAATTAAAATGTTAATTGCCACATTAGCGTCTTGAAACAATTTTATGTGGTCAATTTGTACACTACCCGAGATGAGTCAAAAACTGACAAATAAATAATTATATAAGATCAATAATCAAAACATAAACTTTGAACAATGAGGGACTAAGTTGTATCATGGGCCATATTATAGTGACTAAAAGTAACTTTTATCCCATTTTAAACTATAAAATGAGTTTAAAAATTATAGAAATAAATAAATAAATGATAAGAATGCATGATTTTAACAGTGGTATCATATTTTGAAGTATTGGAAATGAATCAATGATACACACTCTGCAAACCTCCAGATTTGTTATTTCTACTTTTATTCAAAAAAAATTCAAAAGAAAAAAAAAAAGATATCGCTAGATTCATAATCTTACATATTTGTTAATTGTTATATTGTGGAATTTCCAAAAAAAATATTTTTTTGGCCAAAATTAACTAATTGGACAGCCTCCAATTAGTTAGTAATTGGAGGTGATTCCAATCCCTAGAAACTGACCTCTATGTGCTCTCCAGTTCAAGAATACAAGGCCCAGATTAAGGTACACTCCCAGGCATGATATAGACATATCCACACACATGCTGCTGTTGTAAGAAAATCATATAAACATGATTGAGTTTGGTAGGATGGATCCTGCATTTGGGGACTCAAATTAAATTCAACACATAAACACCTCACGACTCGACATTGCCAAGATACTTAAAAAGAATGGAACAATCCGAGTATCCAGAATTTATATGGACTAAAGACCCATGATTCCAATTCATTGTACTGGTCATTCATGACTCGGGTATTTCAATGTTTTTCCTTCTACTTTCGTCAATCAATGGCTTCTAAACTAGTTTTCCATTGGCTCATAGACTACATTTTAGTACAATCAACAAGACACAAAGTAGGCTGGCTCCTGCCCTTCCAAAGGCATCTGCAGACCCCTTGCGAGCAAATTGGTTCGGTCCATCTTTTGGGCAAACAACTGACAGTATCCCACATATCAATGTCTTTCAATGGTATAGCTCAAACAATGGCAACGTAAACTACATGCTCAGTGACTCAACTAGATTGCAAGCACAGCCGCTTTACGTCTGCACTATGGAACTTGTTAGTTGGAAGCAGCTTGATCTCATAAAGCTTTGGCCAGAGTTTTCCCGTCACTGCAAAATATATATTGCTTAATACATGTGGCTAGTGAAATGCAATACCGTAATATCAAACAACACCCAAATGCATCATCGTAAGCATCATAACAAACTCCGAGTTTGTGTGTTTTCATTTCGCGCAAGTTTGTAAAGATGATGATATACAGACCACAAAGAAAGGATGAACAAAACATGGAAGTCAAAGAACTTGCAAGGAATGCCTTAGCAAATACAAAATAACTTTAGATTTTCAACTGAAGGAATATGTTATTCGATATGGTAAACTGATTATGTAAATTGCTTTATAAATAATGTGGTTTCACATGCAGATGCTAGTATTTACAAGTTGCTTCGAGTGCTACTGCCAGCACCTGATATACATGCAATTCCTGGTTTTAAGGCGGCAGTATTATGGAGAAATATCAGGTTATGAATCGGTAAAGTCTATATTTATAAATAGAGCCAAGTATCAAAACAGAGTGAACTGCTTTCTAAACCTAATAATTTGAACATTCCAAATAGTTCGACATAGCCATGGAGCCACAGAGTGATGGTAAAAGTAATTTTGGACACGGCACACCAAATATCAAAGCTTACCATAAACGCGGTCGTCTTTGTTATTCCAGGCAATGCCATTTAATACATCGATGCCCTATAACACGCCAAAATATTCACAGTGAGGGAAACTAAAGATTTTAGTGAACCTATTTGGTTTCACCTAATCAGATAGAACAAGATACAGAGAAAGATTTATAGTCAGAAATGCACAAGAAAAAAAGTTGCTAGCATTTTATTCCACACTTATCTTGTAGGGACCAAACAGAGCTACCTATTGCAAGCTAGGATTCCGGCAGAAGGCTGCTTTTAAACATGAAAATAAAATAATTACTTCAATTTAAATACTTACGTCATATCCAGCAGCTATTAATCCTTTCCTGTAAATGGCGAAGAAATTATTTAGAACAATTCTAGAGTAACACTGGATGAACTAACTATTCATAATAAGGATCAGAAATCAGCTAAATCGTCTAAAGGCTGAAAGCAATGAAAGAGCAATACCTTAACTGCGGAAGAAGGATCCAACCAAGCACCATACCACCTTCACGAGAGATTCTAGCGATGCAATCAGTCTACACAGTGATGATACATTGGCATTAGGAATTTTTTCTCTAAATTTCCAGGCTAAGGTGCGGAACAGTAATTATGGCTGGACAAGACCTAAAAAGGTGCAAGATGCAAAATAGTATTTCTAAGGGAAAGATACCCCAAAGGGTAATTATAAAACATCTATGAAGGGCATACCATAAAAACATTTGCCCAAACTTCACCCCCAATAAACTCCAGCTCATTAAGGAAGCGTACTTCTTGACCATTGTATTTGACAACATCTTGTCGTATGACTGCATTAAGGGAATCAAAATTAGGCTTATGATGACAGATAGGGTTTTGTTTGAGAAAACAGTATTTACAGTTGAAGGATAAATTGTCTCCATATTATGGAGGTAGAAGGCTACTGTTATTTACCACCAGAAACTGAAGAAATCAGGTAGGTTCGCAGAAACTTAAATCAAAAAAGAAAAGAAAGAAAAAGAACACAAAATGACATGGTGTTGGAGCAGTGATTTCTTCGGAAATACTATGAACGGTAGATACCTTTCAGTGTTTTAGGGTCAATGTGATACAATGTGGATGTCCCATCACTTCCAAACAGGACTTTTCCATCAGTTGCCAATCCCCAACCATCTTGCATCTGATGAGTGAATTCCTTAAACTGTGAATGAGCATAAAGCAAAATTATTATCAACAAACATAAATTTTTGAAGGCACTGAAAGAGAATGCAGGCCGTCCCACAAGAAGAATGTGAAGGGGATAAAATATAATGTCAATGAGATAGCAAAGGATGGCATAGCAATTCTTTCAGCATATGAAGACCATAGAACAATTCGTCCTTAGTCAACGTGAGAACAGTATAACCATGCAGAGTCATCACCTGGTGAAAGAAAGCGGTTTCAGGATGGCATTTAAAGTCTCTACACTAAATTTCCAGAAGATAACCAAAATAAGTGGATAGGTCCAACAATTAAACTAAAGCAAGATAATTAAGGTTTTCCTAAAACAAATACATATAGGGATGAAATGGCAGTGAAACTTTATCGAAAGTTAAGATAAACACCTAAACGATGCATGACATGGCTGAAGAACTCTAAATATAAATGTCCAATGCAACTTTAAATTGCCAAACTGATTGGGCCTCTAAGTCTATATTGCCTCATTATCATTGCTGCCTTCAATTTGAATAGCAAAAAAACACTTACAAGTTATCCTTTTTATCAGCCTTTCCGACCAACAATGAGTACCAGGATAAACTCTCTAAATATTTTATTCCCTTCACCTCTTGTTTTTCCTTTTTTTTTTTACTTGGCTAGGCACCTAGTTAAAAATTGACTTGACAATAAATTGAGAAAAGTTTGAGCACCAATTCGCTAGCCATGATCCCCCCAGGCAGTGTTGTACTTGGTTTTCTATGCCATTCCCTATTAATCTCATCAGCTAAAGTAATATCATATGACTTTTCTATAGAATGCTATCCACCCCAGTAATGCAGCAACCTCCCATTTTCCAGCTACATTTTCAATGCTATTAATTATGATTTCAATTCTGTCAATCACATATTTCTCAAAGTTTGGCAGTTGAGATTCCAGGAGAAAGTGGGCCTTAGGACATAATTTGTATCACATAAACCAGGATATCGCAAACCTACACACATAATTCTATTGAAACAATTTGTTTAAGAAATGTGCTCTTGCACCTTGCTTTCATCAAAGTTCCAACATCAATTCATTCAAATGTCAGAACTCAAAGACAGTTTTTGGTTTGTATATGGTGAATGTGCATATGGCTTACCTAGTTACCTCTGAAATTCGCTTGAATCAAAAGGATAATTAACTTTATTACGTAAAATAGATTAAATCTGAATTTCACTAGAAGCAAAAGCATAATTAACTTTATTGTGTAAATGAGAGGAAGGGCATATATAGAAAACAAGAGAGGGTCCTTTACACACACTTATGAACGTAAATACTTGAAAACCATAAGAAAGGAAAATATATATTTATTAGAGGGGAAATGATGAAGCACAAACTCTGCTTAGATTATTTCGGTCATATATGAAACCAGTTTTCTTCAACCATGTTACTTGGAACAGCCTACAAAAGACCATAAAACTACTATCAGCACTTTAACCTTTCAAATGTTCAAATTGCAATATATGCTAAATTAACAGCAGAAGAAGCCAGATGAACGAAAACCATGCTTTTGAAACGAGAAAACGCGTTTGCTTAGATATGTCAATTTAAAACATTAACAAGAGAACCAAACTGTGACTGGAAGATTTTACTTTCAAACCTTTGGCCAAGAAGAGTTAAACCCTCCCCAAAATAAGAACTGTTCATCTTCTGGAAAGCCTCAACCTGTATCATACGGAAAAACGAAAAAAGGTTTAAATATAGAAATATTCTTTGTTGCAATATTACAAGCAAGCTAAGACAAAATGATTTATCAGTTGTCAAAATGAACTAATATCTACAATCAAGTAGCAGAAGATAAGATGGGTAGCAATTGAGAACATGAAAGAGAGTTATCTGAAATAATAAACTCCAAGGAACAGTACCTTACCAGTCTTGAGAGCAACTTTTCGCACTGAAGACTGAAAAAATGTGAATAAGCAGAAGGTGAGAAAATGAGCTACCATAGTTCTGAATGCATATATTTTAACAAACCCAAGGACACTGTTTAAGATATGCAGCATATTTTATAATAAAAATATTTCATTAAACAAGTCAAGTTAAGGAATAACTACCATAAACATAAATGAAAATTGAGTTACTTAGACATGATTTATCAAACATTGACCCAAGTTCTGTAAGTTTTAAGGGGAAAAAAAAGCCCCGATCAATTTCTACAGAGGAGGGGAAAGGAAACAACGCACGGTACACAAGATCTTCCGCAATGGTGACAGGATTGAGAAGGACAAATGTACTCAACCTTATCCCCAAATTATGGAGATTATGCCTCCATTGTTTGAACCTATGCCACCTAGGTTCCAACGCAACTGGTTTACCACACCCTTTAAACCAAAAATTATACACTAGAGTAAAATTTTGTGGCATTCCGCCATGAAGCCAAATGTTAATGGAAATAGTTATCCTTCAAGCGAAAGTGGATTTCTAATTTCGCATCCTATTTATATTTTTCTTGACTATTTCAATATCTGCCAAAGTTGCAATCAAACAATGTGCGTTTTTAAAATCAGATCACTTATCCCCCTAGCTTTTTTGAAGTGATCAATATTGGGTTTCTCAATTAGCCATATCAATTGGAGAAATAAGTATATTGACCTTCCAATGGGCGACCTCAGTTAGATTTCCTGGTTCAAAAAGGATTTATCAATTGAACTCAATGGGGTTTTAGTATAGACGCCAAGTGGATAGTGCTATCTAACTATCAAAGAGACGAGCAATAAACATGACCTGTTTTCAAACAAACCATTTAAATTTTAGACACAAATTGGTAAGAAAACGACAAGTAAAATACATGAAAAGACTATGCAAAAAATACACATATAGAGACAGCAAACTGACCTGCCCATATAGGCCAGTTGACTCAAATAAGGTATCATTTTCCACGTAAAGAAGCCCCTGGAAAGAAACAAACCCTAATATCAAGGAGTGAAAATTACAACGATAATCCCTGCAGCTTTCTTCAACGTGTTTCTCCAGTATCTCAATCTTCGGGAAATTAAACAAATAACACAATAAAAGGCTAAATATACGTCTCAGACGTCCTTCTCATTCGTAATTCGGATATCATTCACTGAGATGAGGTTCCAAATTGCATTGTCGCCAGAAATCAAATTAAATATCAACAAACAGCTTATTGTGCTTCGAAAAAATATATCCACGTCCATTTTGACATTGTAAATGAAAACAAATGACCATCGCTACCTTCTTTGTCAAAACAGTACGATTAATTACCTGAGTGAAGGCTCCGGGATCGTGAGGGAACTCTTTGATCACTTGGATCCCATAAATCTGGGGTTCGATTCCACCTCCTTTCGTCACCTTCGATGATTCCTGCGACTGGTCAACAGACCCAAATTTGATCCACATACTCGAAGAAATGCCCAACAGAACAAGAACGCCAAGAAGCAGAAAAACTGAAATGAAGATATGGACTCGTCTGTAATCGAAGCCATGAGAGGTTTGCGATAAGGGAGGAGACATGGTAGTGCTGGGTTGGGAGTCGGATCGCTTGATGGACCTTCTCTTAATCGATTTGATTGCCATTAACAGAAGGTCCAGTGGGGGCCATTCGATGAATGGTATTGAGGAGCCGCTCGGCTGTGAGTAGTACCTGAAAGGAGCGGTAGCCGCAGACCAACTGCAAGACTCTGTCCGTTCTGGTCAATAAATTATTGTAGTGTGCAGTTTTGATCAGGTGTAACGGTTTCCATTCTTTTATGCTGCACAAACTCAATAGTCCTTAGCCACGTCATAAAACAAAATGAGGGAAATTGCGAGCTAAAGTATGTGACTTGGGCATTGGCTGCTGTAATAAAATACGCTGCTCGAATCAGGTGTGGAGGTTGAGGTTGCCAAGCCGTTAGACTGTGGACACCCAATGATTATTAGCTCGGTAAGATAGGAATTGGAATGTAATAATATCGATTCAGTTTTGACCGGTTGTGGGTGAGGAGGAATTAGAACCCCCAACACCGTTATTCGTAGTCACATGCTCTAATCCTCTGAGTTACAGGCTTCACCCTGTCTTCAATGATATGTTCTCAGGAGTATTCTAAAAAAAGAATTTCTTCTCCCCAGGTGGTTCCAAGGTGAAAATTGACATCCGACTCAATGTCTGGGCCTTTGGGCTGACAATTGGCCCATTCTGATAAAGAAGCTAGACACATTCTCAACCACTATTTTCTTGTTTGGCCCAACTCTTCATGTCCTTGGGCTTGGCCCTTTTGATGAAGTCCGTAAAAAATACGCAAGAGCAAAGAAAAGAGACCACCAATTGGTAACCAGCGCTTGGGCCTTGGGGGATCCAACTTCCAAGTCAGCAATAAACGGTGAGTTGACATGGAACATTCCAGACTAGACAGCGTGGCCGAACTTTCCCGAATGCCCACGAACACAAAAGTTTTAAAATCTCCGCTAGATCAACATACAAAACGCGCCAAAGAGTTATACGACGCCGTTTCGACTCACTCTTTCACAGCTCCCTCCATTAGCCAAACGTTGACGTTTCGTCGAACAATCCAGAACCACGTTTGCTCCCTCTTCCTCGAAAGTTTAGGAGAAGAGACCAGAAGCTCTAAACTACTATATAAAGTACCCCCAATTGCTAATCTCTCAGATCAGCTTAGTTCTTCTCTTGCGTGCTCTGCATTCTTAAAGGCGTTCTCTCGCGTTCTGCTTTCTCGTTTAGCGTAAGGAGTGATGGCGGATGTTCAGATGGCTGATGCCGAGACCTTTGCCTTCCAGGCTGAGATCAACCAGCTTTTGAGTCTGATCATCAATACTTTCTACAGCAACAAGGAGATTTTCCTTCGTGAACTCATCAGCAATGCCTCTGATGTATGTCTTTCATATTTCATGTTCTTCTGTCTTTTTCTTGTTTTTGCTTGTTTTGTTTGAGGGTAATTTTCTTTGGATAATCTACCAGGAATCCTGTTGTTTTTGCTTAATTTGATTTGATTGTTTCAAGCCTTTGGACGCTAGAAATTAGAATAAACGGAATCTTAATTGAACGGTTAGAAAGCAGTATGAACCTAATCCTAACTGAACGTGAGTTTTGCGTAAGAAGCATCAATTGCTTCCTTGATCTATATAGAGGATTTTCCTAGATTAATTGTCGGGTGATCAATGAAATTGAAACGAAAAAAAGAGGAATAATTAATTATCTGTTTTGTATGGAGTTGTTTATCAAACTTGCGTGTATCTCAGAATGTAGTAGTGTAGGACGAGAGTTTGATTAGCCTGGTTTTGTGCAGGCTTTGGACAAGATTCGGTTTGAGAGCCTCACAGACAAGAGCAAGCTCGATGCGCAACCAGAGCTGTTCATCAGGATCGTCCCTGACAAGACTAGCAAGACGCTTACTATTATTGACAGTGGTATTGGCATGACCAAAGCAGGTGAATACCTTAACTGTAGTCCCTTATTGTTTGTGCTTCAAGTCAGTTTGGTTGCAGAGGATGTGCAAGTTAGGGCAATTAAAGTCTGATAATTTTGCTGAACATGGAACGTTTCTTTTGATTGAATTTTCTGTAAAATTGGACGTTTTGGAGTCGATCCAAATATTCTCTGTCGTGTCTGAAATCATAAGATTTGAGTCTACATAGTCCGTGCGGAAGTCTAATAGTAATTGTCCTTTATTTATTTCAGATTTGGTGAATAATTTGGGTACCATTGCGAGGTCTGGTACCAAGGAATTTATGGAGGCATTGCAGGCAGGAGCTGATGTGAGCATGATTGGTCAATTTGGTGTTGGTTTTTACTCTGCTTACCTTGTGGCTGAGAAGGTCGTTGTGACCTCCAAACACAATGACGATGAACAATACATATGGGAGTCCCAAGCTGGTGGTTCCTTCACCATCACAAGGGATGTTAATGGTGAGCAGCTTGGCAGGGGAACAAAAATGACCCTCTTTCTCAAGGATGACCAGGTAATGATTTAGTATAAAGGGAACCGTTTGACGATCGAGAGTTTGATTCTGTGATTGCAGGTAATTAATCATCTGTTGTTAAATTACTGACACATTGTTGTCACTTTTGATGCAGCTGGAGTACTTGGAAGAGAGGAGGATCAAGGACCTTGTGAAGAAGCACTCTGAATTCATTAGCTACCCAATCTATCTCTGGACTGAGAAAACAACTGAGAAGGAAATCAGTGATGATGAAGATGATGAACCCAAGGAAAAGAAGGAAGAGGAAGGGGATATTGAAGAGGTCGATGAGGAGAAGGAAACTAAATCTAAGAAGAAAAAGATCAAGGAGGTTTCTCACGAGTGGCAGCTCATTAACAAGCAGAAGCCCATCTGGCTACGCAAACCTGAGGAGATCACCAAGGAGGAATATGCCTCTTTCTACAAGAGCTTGACCAATGACTGGGAGGAGCACCTTGCTGTCAAGCACTTCTCTGTTGAGGGTCAGCTTGAATTCAAAGCAATCCTCTTTGTTCCGAAGAGGGCTCCATTTGATCTGTTTGACACCCGCAAGAAGATGAACAACATCAAGCTCTACGTCAGGAGAGTCTTCATTATGGATAACTGTGAAGAGCTGATTCCAGAGTACCTGGGATTTATCAAGGGTGTTGTTGATTCTGATGATTTGCCACTCAATATCTCTCGTGAGACGCTGCAACAGAACAAGATCCTGAAGGTAATCAGGAAGAATCTTGTGAAGAAATGCATTGAAATGTTCAATGAAATTGCTGAGAACAAGGATGACTACAACAAGTTTTACGAGGCTTTCTCGAAGAACTTGAAGTTGGGTATTCATGAAGACAGTCAGAACAGAGCGAAATTGGCCGACCTTCTCCGATACTACTCCACCAAGAGTGGTGAGGAATTGACAAGCTTGAAAGACTATGTCACCAGAATGAAGGAGGGCCAGAAAGACATCTATTACATTACTGGTGAAAGCAAAAAGGCTGTGGAGAACTCTCCATTCCTGGAGAGACTGAAGAAGAAGGGCTATGAAGTACTATTCATGGTTGATGCCATTGACGAATATGCTGTTGGACAGTTGAAGGAGTATGATGGCAAGAAGTTGGTGTCTGCCACAAAGGAAGGATTGAAACTTGATGATGAAACTGAAGAAGAGAAGAAGAAAAGGGAAGAGAAGAAGCAATCCTTTGAGATCCTCTGCAAGGTAATAAAGGACATTCTGGGAGACAAGGTGGAGAAGGTGGTTGTCTCTGACAGGATTGTAGACTCTCCTTGCTGTTTGGTGACTGGCGAGTATGGCTGGACAGCAAACATGGAAAGGATCATGAAGGCTCAGGCACTGAGGGACAACAGCATGGGATCTTACATGTCCAGCAAGAAGACCATGGAAATTAACCCAGACAATGGCATTATGGAGGAATTGAGGAAAAGAGCTGAGGCTGACAAGAATGACAAGTCTGTCAAGGATCTTGTGATGCTTCTCTTTGAGACTGCCCTTTTGACTTCTGGATTCAGCCTTGATGATCCCAACACATTTGCTGCTCGGATCCATAGGATGCTTAAACTGGGTCTAAGCATTGATGAGAATGAGGATGCTGGTGAAGATGCTGACATGCCTGCTCTGGAGGATGATGGTGCCGAGGAGAGCAAGATGGAGGAGGTTGACTGAACTTGATATTTGAGAGTCCATTGGTTAAGTTGTGTTTTTATGCAAATATAGACGGGTGAATATGTTGTAGTTGTTAAAGAGTCGTTGGACTGTAATCCTATCCCATGAGGTCGGTGATAGTCGTATTCTATTTCGGGTGTCATGTATTTTGTTCTTAAAGTCTTTCGAGTCAACAAAATTACGTAAAGTTCAGTGGTTAATATCTTTTCTGCAATTGCTGGAAAAAAAGTTTTAAGTTAATATCTTTTCTGCAATTCCTGGAAAATATTTCCGAAAAGAGATTTAAAAAACAATTTAACTATATAACAATGCATCTTTCAAATTCCACTGTCAGAAATATGAAAGCGAAGAATGAATGTAACAGACAAACTGTAGAATGTATGTAAACCGTGAAAGGAGGAATATAGATGTTTTCGTTGGATTGTGAGTAAAACCATCCAAAGAAAATACAACACAGGTAACTTTGGCCTTTGGGTATCTTAAACACATAGATTTGCTGCTACTAAAAAAATGTCAAAACTTGCTTCCAGGGTAGATAATAATAGTTAAACTTCGAATACAAGTAAAACTTAATAAGTAAATTGTTATCATGGATCTGAAAGTCTACATAATGCAAAAGGAACTCAACAAGGTAATCAAACTGCCAAACTACGATCTTCACATCGTTAAAAACCTGAGCCAGATGGAGCAGCACCACCGCCACGACCAAATCCAGGCCTTCCGCCAGAACCCTATAAGATCAAAAGACCAATATGTGAATGAGCAAATGCTTATAGCAACTCTTCATGACTATTTAGTTAGGGGACACAACCAGCGAAATTCAAAAGCTAGAAAATAGTGGGGAGGAATAGAAAATGAGAGAAGTTAACTGATAGAGCACACAGACAAATAATCTTCCCACCTAATGAACTACTAAAGTCAATGAGAAACAGATGGTAATAAGCCAACAATTAAAAATAAAATAACTTGCGTATTATCGTACTCAATGAATTCCATCAAGATGGGTAACCCAAACACAGTAGCAATATTGATAAACAAATGTAAGATGGAATTAGTAGGCAAACAGCATCATAAGCTGTTCATCAGTGGATCCATCTCGTGGTTGTCTGGCCACTGCTGAATGAACAGATTTTATTTATGCACCCTCACTCGAGGCTACATCAAAAGAATTGGAGAGCCTATGATAAGAAGTGCAATAATCAAGGTGGCCAATCCAAACAACTGCAAATTATAATTGCATAGCGATACTAAAAAATGTAAAAAGATGGAATTAGTAGGCCAACAGCATTATGAGCCATCAATCATTGGAACCATCTCATGGTTGTCTAACCACTGCTGAACAAACAGCCTTAATTTATGCACCCTTGCTCAAGGCCACACCAGTACAGAATTAGAGAGACCTATGATACAAAGTAGTGCATAATCAAGGCACTTTACCTCCATCCTCCAATGGCGAGGATTAGTATAACACACGCAAACATAAATATCTATTTCTAACATTGGTATAGAAGTTTTCCTGAATTATAACCTCAAACTAATCCCACCAAAGTAAAAACAACTAAAACCTAAAACCAAGATGAAATCTATAATCCTTGAAGAAAAACAGCAATTGCATCCATTTAGACATTCTATTATTATGACATTACCCTGAATGCAGGCTGGTAGTCAGCTGGTGCTCCTTCCTTTTCACCACCAAGATCACCTCCCCTTGGGCCTCCACGATACCCATCACGGTCACCAAACCTTGGACGGTCTCCCTCAAAGCGAGGTGGGCCACTGGAAATTCAAATTATCAAGCAAACAAGGGGAAATTTAGCACATGAAAAGAGTACCACCTAACAAGATAAGTCACGAATATCTTCAAAAAGTACAATACCGAGGCCTATCACCAGGAGGTCCTCCCATAGGGCGACCCAAAGGTTTCGCAGCCTTCTTCAAAGTGGCAGGCACAATTTCTGATGGAAGATTGAGATAAGTCCTCAAAAATTCAATCCCATCATTCGTAAGATACCAATAGTAATGCATCCATGCAAATGTCTCACGGACATACTCCTTGGATTTGAAGCTCTGCATCAACTTAATCACCTGAAGGTTGGGTACATCAATCTCTGGATGCTTTGGAAGGTTGAAATCCTTCTTTGCATACAATACTCCCTCTGTATGGTCCAAAGAAATGCATGTCACACAAAGAACTATAGCAGCGAGGAAAATGAAAATAACTATTTCCCTAATCTCATTATGTTACGTGTATCTGGCAAAACCACAAAGAACGCAAGATAATACAATCCAACTACCATGTTTTAGATCTTCGCAGCCCAGTACAAAGCACAACCAAAGTACAGAGACACAAAAATCCACATCTACAGGAAAAGATACTTCACAGATTAAGTTCCACTCCTTCCCAATTCCCATCTATTGAAATATGAAAACAGCGACAGATGATAGTCCACATAATGAACCATTTATTTATCACAATTATAAAGCAGAGAGTTGATGTTCTCTTCATCAGGAACCTAGTCTAATTACAGACCTTACTGTAAGTTTCAGGTGTTCCTTCTAAATTTTCTAATCCAAAACAACGCAAGATTCAAGATCATTTTTCACTGAAACGAAAAAATGAAAGGGAAACCAACACAAGTATGCAAGAAGATTAGAACCTTGAAAGAGGTACTTCGAGATTTCTCTCCGGTTCTTCTCTGGAATAATCTGGTAACAAATTCACAGATTCAAGAGGATTAGCGGTATAAACTTATCAAACTGTATACAGGCATATAGAGAGACAATAGATACCATTGTCGAGATTCGAGAACGATGAACGGAGTAAGGAGAGCTGCGCCTGCTCGCAGAGATGTATAGAAGCTCTCCTCTGACTAGAAAAAGCGTAGTGCCTGAAACCCTAGAGAAACGATTGTTGATATAGGGATCTTCGTGGGCCGATATTATGGACCCAAGCCCAATCTGTTTATTGATTGGGTTTACGACTTTACGTAATTAATTTTTGGGCCGCCAAATTGACCTCCACCAGTGCTTGTAATTGTCTGGGCTCCTGACTTCGTGTTAAACGGGCTAGAAGGTAAATTGGACGGCCCATAAAAAAATTCAGCCCCAATAAAGAAAAGAGCATTGAGGTAGAGACTAGAATGATAGTGTGATGCAGCCGAACAGACAAATAAGTACACATATAAGTATTAATTTTTTTGTTATGGAGGGGTTCACATTTTCCTTCTGAGATCCCATTACATGGGCATCACGTACAATTAAGAGAATTTGTATAAAAAAGAGTAGAAAGCGAAAAAGAATATCTAAAACGATACAAATTAAAAATATATATAAATAGATCAACAAGTTCGATCCTAAATATAAATGAATGACAAAAAACTTGTGACTAATAAGATTTAAACAGGGATTTGTAGCACATAAAATTGACACGACTAATACCAAGGGAAATAGGAAACAGCATACCAGATACAATTGAAATTATCGAAACTAACCAGTAATTTAGCAGACCGCTAAACCATAGAGTCAAAACTGGAATAGACATTAACCAGGAACTGTACATGACAACTTTCACAATTTTTTGTAAAAATTTCTATACAATCCTGCTCTAAGATCCTTCCCTCATATAGACACAACCACCAAATGGTGAAAAGGAGCCACACCCTGCACAGCTGACAGCCTCACCCTGGGCATACAAACAACACTCACTGTACTCAATACCTAAGAAATTTAACGGCGCCAATACTCGAATTGCAACCTCTTGACTTGGCATGTTATGAGATTGGAGTCATCAGATAGTGTACTTCAACCTGCCATGTTATGTAATTAGAGTCATCATACAGGGTATGAAAAAGAATGCCCGGTTTATCTGAGTGAAATATATAAGAGAAATCAACGTGAGCAAAATCATTTCATATCGCTCCCTACCCAAACTAAGCAACAGTTTTAGCTTGGTTATTTGCAAGCGTCTTGTTTGTACCAACATGATCTAGTGTCTCCGCCTCAATCTCATAGGAAGACAGCAACCTTTTCTGCATGAGCATAAAATATGTATCAAAAGTCAAAACTTGTATTCATGAGAAACACAAGATCCATATGCATGCACTATGATTCAGAATTGGTCTTTAAAACTCGAGCATCATTTTTGCAATGTCTAAAAACCAGTAAAGATCCAGCTTAACTTAAGAAACACATGTTTAGCTTATCATCTCACTAATCACAGAGAAGTGGTAAAATAAATATTTAATACATCGTCGTGCGCCAGTGGCATCATCAAAAGAAGTTAAGTTCTCTCACAATAGTACAACGAATACATTGATCATAATTGAACATGCTAATGAAGGTGTAAACAGGAAACCAAAACCAGCTGACTAAATGACTAGCTTAAAGAAGAAACCATGGGTTGCCAGAAGCACATTTGACATTTCCAAATTTCAAGGATTGTATAAATTACCAACAAAAGGAAATTATGTGATTCAAACATTCATAGGTTATGTATGCCAGATATCATATACAAACAAAAGGAAAAAATTTGGCTCAAAAAACTGAAGCCAAATAACTATATTTGGTGGATAGTATTTCAAATACAGTATCGTTAGCACCCATAACCTAGGAAGTCTATTTGCAGTAAGATACATAAATAACGGACTTCAAGACTTAAAAGGCATCGTGCAAGAAAGTCCACCATTTATCACAGTGTTTCGCCTTGTATTGAAAATCATTCCCAAGAAATGTAATACTTTATTCTGTCTCTATGGCAAAAGTGCCTCTAAGGATATTAAAACTGCCAATTTTCAGGATGAAGAATCGCTTCCTTGGGCAACCTGTTAGGCCTAAAACTTATGGATAAAAGAACATGAGGAGTCTATCAGAAGTAGAACCAAGCATAGAACCAAGCTTCCAGGTAAACATAAAAAGAAACAGCATAATTTCAGGTTAGTATGATTCCAGGTGTTTTAATGTGGATGACATTCTACATAATGATTCTTAATTTTAGGGACAAAAGAAATGTTGCGTGAAAAGAGCACTTACATGATCCTCAAAATCAGGGCTAGTCAAATTGATTGAGAGATTTCTCATCAGGAGTAGCACCTGGACAAAAGCCATGAAGATATATGAATGAGTGTACGTTGAAATGTCATAACATGCAACCACAAATATGTCAATACTTCTATGCATAATGTGACCAATATGTCTACAGCATTACATAAAAAAAAAAAAGGAAACCGAATTCTGTTTGTCAAGCACATACTGTTTCAACATCAATTGGATCCATCTTTTTAAGTTTCTGCAAATGGCCAGTGGTATTTGGATCAAAGACACTGCCAATGAAACTGTATACTTGAACAAAGTCGGGCAGAACTGCATCAAACGGGAGAGATAAAAAAAAAGAAAAAAAAGCTCCTATGAGAGTAGAGAAAATACAGGATAAAATCCAACTTAACACCACAAGCAAAAAGAAATGCTTCTAACTTCACTCCATGCAATGCCATAAATAATCTCAAAGTAGTCTCGAACTGAGAAAAATATATATGAAGGCATTCCAGAGAGGAAAAAAATATTCAAGCATACAAACATACTATAATAATCTTAAACTGGGCTCAAACTGGAAACAAGATGTACAAAGACATTGAGGAAAGATAAAAATTTTACATACATGTAAAACAGCTTGACCCTGTGATAGCTATCTAAGCATCTTGACTAAATTTATGAAGATTAATATCACATGATACCAGTAAGGTGCAACTACACACATTTGTAACGACCCTTGGAGTCAGATATTGTGGGACAACCAAATAAGTGTTGATAGTTTGGGTAGAGTGCAAGAGAAAGTAGTCTTTGATGCCTCTAGCATGAATCCATCCAAAAGTCATTCTGAATATCCCACAAGTATTAGACTCAGGAATGGCTGATTCCAAATGCCAAAAACTCAACTAAAGTTGAAAAAAAAAAGTACTGAAAACCACCATGCCACTGCCAAATTGTGTAGAGTTAACATATAAGATTCTATCATGACGGAGCACAATACTCTTCTTTGTGAGAAAGCGTAAAGGTGAGAATCAATCATATAAGAGCTTCACCTCTCATGGGGTTAGCATGATTCTTTTGCTCAGTAGTTCCAACTGTTGCTTGTGTTTTGGGAGTACTCTCAGGGCTACTGCAACAGTTATTAGTAACCAAAGCCCCTACAGTGGCAATGAAATCAGAGTTGAACTTGCAAGCACGTCATTGACATTAACAATTATGCTGAAATTAGCGGATGAGCAAACCTTTTGTCACATGTGACAAACCAACTGTCTGCGCATTGTTAGTCCAAGAAGATGCAGAAGCACTATTTATCGGGCTGAGCAGCATTGAAGAGGAATCAGGCCTCAGAATATGTCCAGGTTCAAGTAAAGCCGATGATGACTGAATGGACCCAGACACTTGCGGAAGCACTGGAGCTGCCAAATTCAACATGTTACATGTGGTTATATAAAGTTGCAAGAACTTAATATATCTTAAGGTAAAATATAGAACTAGACAAATGCAAAGATACTAATACTCACCAATTTTTGAAGCTTTCTGTGGATATGGGTGAGCAGCTTTTCTTTTAGGACGAGGTGGAGGTAGATGTTCACCTGTTCCATTCTTCTGCACCTTTAAAAAATACTTCTGTGCATGACTACGTATCTGTGGAACAAGTCCATCAAGTAAAATTTTTAGGTTATGGTAATAATTATTATAATTTTTCAGTCAATCAACCCTATTCACAAAGAAATAGTTCACTTTCTGAATGAGAATATGTGGAATGAGTGCCTTGGTAAAATAAGCTGAAGACTACATATTCATCTGATTGGTAGTAAACATATAATCTTTAAAAGTTCACACATGTGCAATGACTCAACTGTGTGACATGAGGGAGAGCAGAAAATATGAACTGTTTGCATGATTTCATGCTACAAATCATTTTCATAAAATAATAAACTCCTAATATTTATGAGAACTAGATAGCAGGTTTTAGCAAGGTTGTTTAAGAAGATGAAGCTATGGATGCCTTCATCATTATAGGGCATGAAGTGCCTACAAGAAAATGAAAACGTAAGCATAGCTTGAGTTGCACAAGCCATTTCATTACAATCTATAATCCGGCAACATTCAACTCGAATTTTAATAACAAGAGGAAAATCAGAGTCGTTATGTCATACTCCCAACATGTCAGCCTGAAAGTGGGAAAAAAAGGAACATAAACCAGCAACAGGAGACCCATAGTATAGACGTTGCTAACATCATCGCATCCACATGACTCTGCAAGTGCATGTGTGCTATGTGGAGAAAGACATTGAGATGGCAGCCAAGGAAGAGAAACCATAAATATAACACAAAAATGGCAGAAAAATAAGGTTCAAGGAAAAGCTTTAAAAAATAAGCCCTAAAAAATGACGAACAAAAATCTGCCCACTTCACTATCATTCAATACAAGACGAAATGCTATATCAGATATTACCTGAATAACATTCTTTGATCCGACAAACGCTTCAATCTTTTTCCAGTCCCGGTCAAAGCTACAAAAGAATAAGATAAAGATTAATATAATCAGGGACCAAGTGTGAAAAAGAGCAGCATGAAAATATTAGCCACTCCCTTTAGATTGATATAATTGACGAACTTTGACTCAATACAATTCTTATAAAACATAAAATATCAATGAAGTGCATTCAACATGGAGCAATCCAGTTTCGGTCCAAGTACATCCTTCCCCCTTTTGCTCACAAGGACAAGGAGTACTACAATGCATGCCTGTCTACTATAACTTGAGACAAAGAGTACCACAATTCATTTTGGTTTGTTAACACTAGAGAATGAAGTTTCAAAAGAAAAAATTCTCAGTTCCTCAAAATGTGCTACCAGAACCATTTTCCATAACAGAGCCAGATAAAAGAAGAAATGAAATGTTATGAGCCAAACATATTGATATTGCTATAATACATAAATGGAAAACATAATAACCTAAACTAGACCGTTTTCTTGAATTTTCATTTTTACGTTGAACTGCAATCAAATCAATTCAAATCTCAAAACTCCATGGAGCAACACCCACTTAGTGCAATGCACAATTATAGCCTAATTTCTTTTTTCCTGGATCGAAACCCTTGTAATCATATATAACTATCTACGCATATCCTTTGTTCATATACATGACCTATCTACATTAATACAACTGAAACCCTAGTTTAAACAGAATTACAATAACCACAAAATTGAGAATTAATAGGCCATTGAATTTACAGCTGAAGGGCTTCCAGGAACTTGTCGTGCTCGGGTTCGGTCCAGCTCTCCCTGGACTTGGTGATGGTGTAGGGCTTTCGGATCTTCTTGCTCGGATCCTCCGACGGAGAAGTTGTGGAAGCTTCATTAGAGGACTTCGAGAAGGGTCCGAGTCCGGGAAGCGCCATCCCTGCCGAATCCAAGTAGAATCCCTCTGGCTGGTTCGGGTTTTTTGAGACCATTTAGCTGCTGCTGTATGGTACGGTTGGGTTTTAGCTTTGAAATAACGGAGAGAGATGTGAGTACTGTTGTTGGAATTTGCAACTGTCGAATGGTACAGGGTGGATGATCACCATACGCCTCTCGTGTTATATCATGCGGTAGCGTTTCATTTATGAGCGGTTGGAACGAATAAAAGCCCGCCACGTTATAATTTTTTTTTAAAGTTTCATATTATATGAATATCCATTGTTCTTTTGATAATTTTTTTTTTTTGAGAAAATTAGGAACTTTAAAATTAGAAGTGTTAAAAAAACCACTAAAACAGAATCGATTGATTAGTCATTTATTTTCCTAACACACATGGCACGAAAAATCAAGTCCCCACCAAGTCAAGGAAGTTCCTTTGATTACTACTGACCAAAGTCGTATCACTAAAGAGAAAACATCCGAAGAGATAAAGAATCAGTACAAGACATGATAACTAAAAAGAGAACATTTTGGCAATACCAAGAGGCCTCCTCGATCTAATACCGAGCATAACTCTTGTGTAACCCCGGGTAACCAAACATAATAAGGAAATCAAAAGTCCTAGAGAAGATGTTTAAAGTGTGCCCATAAACCTTTTTCTTTGATATTTTTTCATCTTTACGTACAAAAATGCCTCATTTTCAAACGTGAATGGGCTGCAGTTATACAAGGACGAGGCCCATAAGGGAAAGTAGTTTAGTTTTGGGCTACAGAACTTTTGAATCCAAAACGAAGCCCAAGGAATGAGCAAGGTCCACGTCGATATTTCTTTGGGCCTCTAGTGCGTTAAAAGGCTAAGAACTTAATACCAGAAACAAGGCCCAAGAAGTTTAAAGCGAAATGAAAGGAAAAATGACAGGCTTGAGTAATGGAAATTAGAAAAGCAAGGTAAACGCCTCAAGTCAAAGTCCAAAAAAAAAAATTATTATTATTATATTTATTCACATGCTAGAATACAAATTAAAAAGACCTCGACCTAGCAAGTCAAGTCGTCTTCCAATTCGATCTAGAATGTGGAGGAAATTTCTAGTGGTTTTCATATGGTCGCCAGTTTCATTTTCATAAATAGACACGTAGTTGATTTCACACGGCCTGACCAATTAATCTTGGTGGTCATCACATCCCTACAACACATTCGATTTCAGCTCTATAATTTTCTAAAATCCACAATTCATATTTAATGGTGGGGGAAAAATCAGACAGATTTTAAAAATAAAAAAATGTGGTTTGACGGACACACCTCCTAAACCATTTGATTCAAATTATAAACTCTATAATTTTAAATGAATTGTGGAGCCGGGAGCCTCGAGATCCTACCACATTACGTGAATGAATGACAATGCAAATGTCAAGACTAATATCCCACGGGCATAATCCAATGTTATTTAAGTAAGTCCTTGCGCCACTCATAATTGTGGCACATTTTCTAAACCTAAGAATTATTGGTGATTGTCTGAGAAAAACAAATCTATGTGAACTCGTCACTCATAGCCAATATCCTAGATGTGTACAAGCTTGGATTTTCAACAACATAAGCTGACTGTTAAAGAACATAAAAGTCTCATATTGATTAGACACAAGTCTAGGAATGAGTTTATATGGATAAAACTCACCTCTAACAAATAAGTATTTTCCCAAGGCTTATTGTGTTGAGCTTATCACACTTGCTACAAAAGTCTCACATTGATTAGACACAAATCTATCAATGAGTTTATATGGATAAGACCCACCTCTAACAAACAACTAAGTCTTTTCCCAAAGCTTATTGTGTTGAGCTTAGCCCACTTATAGGGTTTGGGATGAACAAACACGTGAGGAGGGTAATCCGATGTATTTTCAAGAATTGAAACCCCAAATATAATTTATTATTTGGGGTGTGAATTTCTAATGCAAACGGTAAGTCCCGGAATTAAAATATATAAGAAATTGAGTTTAAAAGGGAGACTATAATAGCCGGTATGCATGCTTCGGTACACGTGAATGACTGGAATGAGAACAAATTGTATCAACCATGACCATACGGCTCTCTTATTGACTCGCTTGAAGCTTCACTTCAGTGTAGATATAGCGAAGTTTCTGCCAAAGACCGAGACAACAAAGCCCGCCTAAGCAGACTCGGTGTCTTTCCGGGCAAATGAACACCAGAAAAGTACTCAACGACGTCATTTTTCAACACGCTAAAAATCTCTGCTTCGGGCACACCATTTATTTTCCTTTACTTTGGAGTTGACTACAAACTCTCAAGAGTCAAGAATATATCACTATAAAATCTCTGCCTTATTTCCTTCATCTGCAAACTCCATTGATCTTCTTCTCTCTCTCTAGGGCTTCTTGGATTCCTCCCCTTTCTCTACTGTCCTTGTTCCAGAAGCTCTCTCTCTCTCTATATATATATATATATCGAGTCCTCCATACCAAGCCAACATGAGCAAGGTCATAATGAATTTTCAGCTTTTGATATTGTCCTATATATTATGTATGTTGGTTTGATTTTGTTTTCAGGGTAGATCTATAACTGTCTTTGATTTTAATTTCTGACAGAAAATGGTGCTGAAACTGGAATTGCACGACGAGAGAGCCAGGCAGAAGGCCATGATCCATGTCACCAGACTTTCAGGTACGTAGAAACTCGATATATCATAATCATTAATATTAATACTTTGTCGTTCAACCCAATAAGTTAACTGAGAAATATACATCAGCTCCTTTGTTTGTCCATGTATATCCTTTGTAAATTTGAGTGAATTTGATTTTGTAGGTATTGATTCAATCTCCATAGACATGAAGGACAAGAAATTGACTCTTACAGGAGACGTAGATCCAGTTATTGTTGTGAAAAAATTGAAAAAGGTTTGTTATGCATCTATAATCTCTGTTGGTCCAAAGGAGGCTGAGAAGAAGAAGGAAGAGCCAAAGAAGACAGAAGAGAAAAAGAAAGATTCAGATGATGTGTCTGAGCTTGTTAAGGCCTACAAAGCTTACAATCCTCACATGACTACGTATTATCATGTAAGAAGTGCGGAGGAGGATCCTAATGCCTGTGTTATTTGCTGAACGAAAATTTCAAGGATTTCAGTGGATAAAATTTTTATTCAAATTATCTTAAATGTTGAAATGGACGCAGATGATCCATGTGGAATTGTGTGCATCTATCTCATCATTTGAGATAACAGTGACAAAAAAAAAAAAAAAAAAAACAAGATTTGTAAGATTACAATTCGTATAATTATTTATGGTGTGAGTTAGGATATTCAATCAAACTGAAAATATGTGAAAATTATTCGAGTTTGGTATGTTCTGTAATACATAAAAAAAAATTGTAGTAATTTTTCGTGAGTGGATTATCTCTTGTTTCACGGGTAAAAGTCCAAATCGTTGTAGTAATTTAGCTTCAACATGACATTTCAATAAATCAATTCCAATTTCAATGCTAAACTTGTTTTTAGTGGATTGGAATTTGGACACTTTCTTATGCATCCTCGAGCTTTGAGCGCTGACCAGATTTGAAAAGCCAAATTAGCCTTCAAAAATAACCAATGGAGACAATGTTAAAGAAAATTAACTGAAAGATCCAAAGAGATTAACCAACCGAACGGTCAGTTACTTTAAAAAAAAAAAAAAAAACCAACCGATAACCGACAATAATCAAAAGAACGATCGGTTAAATTATTTTCAAAAAAAATCGACTGTTTACCCCCCTTGATAACTACTGTTGTGAACTGCGCAGCAAACAATTATGCAAATAGTGTTATCACTTCACTTGCCTCAAAACAAGTGGCTTCCATCAAGGAAAGGGTTTCTTTCAATTATCAGACCACAGAGAACCATTCAACCATTGTTTCAGGTTACTCTCACGTCCATCTCGATCTCAATTGAGATTAAATTTGGCAAGATGACTTGCAGCATATCTCTGCCTCAGTTTCAAAATAGCTTGCATTGAATAGCAAGAAAAGCAATATACTTAAATTGCGAAAAAAAAAAAAATAAATTTTGGCACCTGACTTCTCCTCCTCCCTTTTTCTTTGATGTACTAAATTACATTGAAATTGATAGAACAAACCATATAAAATTGAATTCAAGATGTTACTTTTAGACTTCATTTTCATGAGTCTGCTTCTTTTTTAGTGGCATGTGGTGGATCGTTGGGAATAGTAAATCATTAAGTTGTCTCTCCGCGCTATACTCCGATGCTGCCTGCAAGCAAGTCATTAAGAGAAGAAAATTATTGGCAACGAAAACTTACATTGCCGTCAGTAACTAAACAGCAACATATGCACATTCCCTAGAACGATGATTTGAAATGGACGGTGCGCGTGATAAATGCAAGCACAACACAGGAACAATCATATCCATTTTAATGGAATTAACTAGAAATAATAGGGTTTAGGAGAATAAATGACATACCCGTGTGCTAAATGGAAACCGCAATGTTTGGATCTGTGTTCCTGAGCAAACCCTCAAATCAAAACCAAGGGAATCCACACCAATAAGTGCAGCCTCCTGCAAGAATCACGCAAAGAGGTCAAAAAGTTTCACAGATAGCAGTAAGTATTCAAGGATGTTGGACAAATTGGTAATGTCAAAACACACACTTAATGGAGGCATCCGGCATTTCTGACATGATTATCCTTCCTGATGAAAGCCCTCTTTCTCTACTAAAAAATTAAAACAGTTATTGCATTGTAGTTTTTATTCAATGGTTTCAAAATTATATTCAGAGAATAAGGTGGAGGATAATATGAATGGGCGTTATAAATTCAACAGTAAAACTAAACGTACTCTACTGTCAGAATTTTTAAGTGATCTATTGTCAATCTACCCTCACGGACTGAAGAAAAATATGTATAGAACCTCAAGTAATCTACTGTCAGACAGTAAAAAAAAAAGGACAAACGATTATGGTAACAAAAACTGAAGCTCAGAAACTATAACAGGATTTGCTTAGATTTCAGAAATTTAATTAAAAGTTCTCGAGTAATACCTCCACCTGGATGCCTTTAAATCTCCAACAGAGAGATTTGAAGGCTTGTGTAATCTTTTCTCCTCCAGCTTTCAGGCGAGAGATAATTTTGGCTGCAGAGTGTGCAATAGCATCAGGTTGAGCTTTCCTGAAGTCTTCTACTTCAACAGTCTGTAGAAATGAAACAAACGTAATTCACTGCAATTTATAAACACACTCTTGCAAAGTACTAGGTGCAAAAACAAGTGAATTGAAACATTATAAAGCATCCAACTAGTGCTGAAAAATCAACTAGTCATACTATAAGGACTATGGATTACACAGCATCCATGAGAAGGGGTTAACAGAGTCACCCAGAAGAGGGAGGGAAGGAGGGAAGAGATTGGAGGACGGCGTGATCCATTCTTGACCAAATGTTGCAAAACACATCTACATCACGTTTATATGTTTCCTTCCTATTTTCCTAATGCAAGCGAATTGATAGTTTGATACCGACCACATGAAATAACCAAACTTAGGCGAGAACTTTTGTGGCAATAATAATAGCATTAACAAGAGGACAATAATGTAAAAAATAACAAGAGGACAACAATAAAGGAAACTGAACATGTGCACAAAGTTAGATGAAAAATAATTTACAGAGTGGCAGTAAGAAACAAGCAAGCAATCTTTATGCAAGATCAACCTCAAAATGATTTTTTAGAAATAAATCAGGAATTAAAGTTAAATTCAGCAATCCAAATATTGTTTGAAAACTAAAGCCATTATTTACGATCAACATTAAGGCATAAATGTCCCAAGCATGTCAAGCATTACTTGATTGAAAGTGTAAATGAAGACGTCATGCAACAGAATAATGTTCAAAGACAATAAATAATATATGAACCTGATGTCCATATTCTGAAATCAGCTGAATTTTAATCATCTCCAGCTTGTAAAATGAAGTTCCACTTCGAGGAATTTCATCCCTCAATGATTCCTCAGACCAGATTGAACCATCTTTGAGTGGCTGTGATTCTTGTTTCTCACCATTGATCGCACCAACATCATCTAGTTTCTCATCGCCCCCAACCTGATTTATGTCAGGATTGCGGGAGTAGCTGCCAGACATATGCTTCTGGATGTCAGAGTGTTCTTCAAGTAAGGAAGGTCTTATAATGCCTTGGATGGCCAGACCAGCAGGGGGTTGCTCCATCCAATCTATTGGCTCATCGGAAGCAACCTATGCAGCAGAAGTAAGAAAGAGAAGGGAGAAGACTTCACCCAAGATCATAACTATAATACTTTCCAAAACATACATCTAGAGGTGACAGAATCCATTTCATCTCCATGATATAAATTTTTAAGCAATTATGCTTCTCGGGTATGATAGACAATACCTGGGCCAGCGTTTTGGCAAAAGCCATTGGATGAGAATAACGCATAGTCTCCAATTTTGCCCAGTCTCCCAGTGTCTCGTCAGAATCAGAATCATCTTCATTGTCTTCATCTTGAAGAACAGCCACCCAATCCTACAGATATTTGTATGATACAGAAGTACATAAAATGTCAAATAGCTATAAATTTAAGCTTCAAAAGTTCAAGAAAACAAAATATTTAAATCCAAAGAGGGAAATATCAGACATCTTCATCCTCATCTTCTTCCTCTTCGTCATCATCATCTTCATCATCACTATTCTCATCTTCAATTTCCTCAATCCCCAAATCAATCTCCGACAGACCTGATAACTCAATATCTTGCAACATTTCCATAGTATTGATTCTATCGAAGCCTACAATAACGTGCTGCGCATAAAACAAACCACATAAACGTCATGAAAAAGCTTGCATTGTCTTTGAATAATTAAAAAGGCATAAAACTTTTTCATCTTCATCAAAAGTTCAAAACCCATCCTTAACATGCTAATGTTTGTGTATTTATTTATGGATGCAAAGGAGATGCATGCTTTCCAGAATAAACAATTGTCATACCACAAAGTTATTTTCTGATGTAAGAGTTTGCAAAATGTCCTCGTCATTTTTCACTTGAAAATATATATCTGCAAGACATCATCAACACCTCTGTAAAACAGATGCCTGCCATGCCAACGAGAATAAGTAAATAGTGAATGCTAAATGCTTGACTTACTTCCATGCTCATCTTTCACGTAAGGTAACTCTGACCAGATAACATTTTCATGAATTTCATCATTGATCAAATCAGTGAACATCACAGTTGCTTTGTTATTTACCTGAACATGACACACTACAGGGAATGTTAGCTATGTAAACGGTCAGACAAAATGTTTGACCAGCTGCACAGATTCACTGAAAATAATGCAAGTCTGATTTAATGCTATAAGAGCATCTCCAATGGAAAACATCAAAATGGAGCATCAAATTTATCATTTGATGCCCAATTTGTACTTTGATGTCCCATTTCATGTTTCAATAAAGTGATGCATTCCAACCCAAATAATCAAAAGAGTAATCAAATTTTAAATTTACTCAAATTAACCCATTTAAGTTAGCCCATTTAAATTAGTCTAATTAATTTTACCCATTTAAATGAGCCAATTATAAAAATTTGGTTTATCCTTCCAAAATTTGGCCGCTTAAAATTTTCAAATTAGAAATTTGACTTTAAATGAGCCAATTATAATGTATCCTACCGATAGGATACATTAAGTATCCTATCACTATGCTACAATATATGCTTGCACCGTAATCCATACAGATAAATATAAAAATAAAAAACAAAAAGTCAAGAACCACATATAACACCAAAACCCAGATAGCTCACCGATCCAAAACCCATACAAAGAAGAAGATAAATACCATATCCAGAATAACAAAGCAGATCTGTTTAATGGAGACACAAAGAAGAAGATAAAGACATACAAGATCAAAATCAAGAATTAAAAAGCCTTGGAGAAAGAAACAAATAGTCGTTGGAGACAAATACCAGATCCAGATCTTCAGAGCCTTGGAGAAAGAAACAAATGTGTATTCTCAAAGGAAGAGATAGAGAGAGGATGAACTGACATATTTTTCAAGTTTGGAAAACTATTTAAAGATTTGAATAGAGTCGTTGAAAGAAAAAATAGCCGTTGATGAGAGCCGTTGGTGACCCGCCACAAATTTGATGTCTCTGATTTTCTCTCTCCTTTGGAGGTATATTTGCATCCAGAAGCTTGAAGCATCAAATTGATGTCTCAATTTGATGTTTGCGTTGGAGACCTTAAAAAGCATATTAAGGCATCAAATTGGCAGTTAGCCAATTTGATGTCTCATTTGATGCTCCGGTTGGAGCTGCTCTAAGCATACCACATTAATTCAAAAGGCTTATCTCAAATTTTCTTTTGCCCCTTTTGTTTTTTGTGTGTGTTTTAGATGGGGGATGAGGGGACAGGAGGAAAGAGGCTGCAATCGGTTAACCTTGTGTGCCATCATTGTTTTATTACGTTTTCAGCTGGAGGTGAATTCCCAATTTTCCAATGGCTACAGATGGCTGGTGATAGTTTATGTTAGGCACAAATTCGCCAGGATATTGCTTTAAGTTTCTAGAAGGTAGAGTGTGCTTGGAGGTTATCAGTTTAAGCATGTATTACTCTCTTGTCAGTTGTCACTACATGAGCAAAAAGTAAATTTTGCAAGCCTTTTTTGTCATAATGTCAAAGTAAATTATCGGAGATACTTAAAGACAAGAAAATATTTTGTTAATCAAGAGGCTGAGTGAAGCATGGGATTAAGGCAGTGGTGGTCATGCCAAATAATAAAGGTAAGCATGGTGATGAATAAGTGAAAGTAAAGTCAAGTAAGCTCAAAGATCCATATGGACCATATCTTTTGCAGAACTAGTAATAGACTATATAAGAACAATCAGAACACGACAAAAGATACAGCGGAAAAAGGACAGTTAAATTACATGATCGTAAATGCCTAGCTTAAGGTAATTTAAAAACTCCAGAAAATGAATTTAAGGAAAAAATAAATTTATGAAAAAAGAAAAGAAAAGAAAAACAAAACTAATCAGCATCTTTTTAACTCAAGAGAAAACAGAAAGGGCTGACCTTCATCTTGGTGTTTGAGCCAGTGGTTGTACCCCTCACTTCAAATTCCCCACATCAAACAAAGTCGCACAATGTGCCATAGAGGGTAGTCCACAATGTTTAACCAAACATTTCTTTGGAGAGTTTGAGGACACTTTGATACCTCAGATTCATATTAAGGTTCTTTCCACCAACGAAAAATGATGCAGCAACAATTTCAGATTTTTTTAAGAGTCTATCTATGTTCTCTGAAGTTCAAATGGCATTTGAGCCTCCATTAATTTGTCTCCTATGAGGAAGTCTAGTCCTATTAGAGCTAGGACAGAAGATCTATAAGACCATTGGACAAATCTCGGAAATGCATGGGCTAGATTGGTGCAAATTGTAGAAAAGTAAATGACCCTACTATGGTATACAGACCACATTGGGACTTGTTGCAAGAACCTTGTTGGGAAAAGGAAGAGATTCGGGACGGCAAAGAGGGCAGTCACAAAAGCGTGGTGATTATAAGTTTATAACATGTCTCTAAATCGATATGCATGTATCAAAGAGAATGACTGTACTAGAAGCCATTCCTACTTGAAATCACTTTTGCTTACAGGCAAATAAATGCAATATAATACCTCAACGATGGTCCTAGTTGTCTCTGTAGCAGTGAGTCTCGCATCTCTGCAATTTTCTGATGTAGACTCAACAATGTCTTCTAACGGATGATAGCACTGACTCTTATTCTGCTTTGCAGGATCTGGAGCAGACCCCAAATACTCTGTGGAAGCTCGAATGCTCTTTCTTAACAGCAAACTGCCTTTTCTTAAGACCGAACCGCCCATCAGCCTTTGCAATCTACTCCTGTCCATTATCATAACAATTGAAGCAATTGACACTGAAATGATGGCATCTAGAACTTCTTATTCAAGACATAAGGAAGCATAAATTTTTTGGATATGCAATAAAGAAACAAAAGAGAAGTTTGGTTCTTGTCTTCTGTAACCTGACATTTTTCTTTTTGATATGTAAGAAGCAGAATGGAAACAGAAAAATAGTGCAGGCACCCTACATCATACACGAGTACATCGAGAGAGAGAATTAAGAGAAAAACAACAAACTGTAACCTATTTTAGCATGTTTAGTATTGTTCCAGGGGATTCGTTAGTTATTACCCCCAAAACATATTTGTATTTTTGTATGGCAAAGAAATCTAAAGGAGGACACTGCAAGAGTAAGATTAAAGAATGGATATTTACATTTTCAAAATTTAGTCCCATGACTCCAAAAGTGAAGCCATAGTTGACTACTCCTTAGGGTCTTCATTTAGGTTTTGATAAAGGGTTTATAATATGTATTGGAAAAGGTTTGGACGGTATGGGTTTAATAGATTCTTCACCTTCATTATGTATATCATTGTTTTTTTTTCTCCTTGCCGGAGTTGTTTATAGTTCATTTGCCTCTCAGTTTTTTTCCCCATTCAATAACTTAATATGTCTCATCAAGCAAGGTTCTCTAGATAGACATTTTTGTTATTCTGTCCTATGTAGTGATAAGAACGAGGTTCAAACTTTCAGTTATTCCCCATTGTTAATGCATGTATCTCAAACAATACTAATCAGTGAGGTGATTATGTATTATCATTACATTAGGAGTTAAGTTGATAGATTAGTTTACACTCAACAGGGAACCACTTAAATTACAGCACCTATACACCGCCACCAGATCAATAACACGGAGAGACCAATGTCAAAAAATATACATCCATCATCAGTTATCAAGATGAACAAGTATTGCCGTGCTTCCTACTCAAAATTCATGCGATCGTAGCATATTCCTAGTGTAGGCTTTTGTTCATTCAGCCTCCAAATTAGAATGAAAAGATTCAAATTCTCGATCAGCTATTTTCATTTGAAGATATTAGTGGTGTAATCTATGCTAGCATCGCATCCAGTGGAAATCTATATCGAATCACAAAATTTTTTATAAAACTCTCAATATAATTTACATTTCAGATTCAAACTCTCGAATTTTAGAGATGAACTTCTTGTCTTCAACTTCCACTGTAAACAATTAAAGTGTAACACAGAATTTAAAAGCTAAAAGTAAAATCAGTACCATGGCACGTCACAGCTGCCAGAATAAAATGAACGAAGAGAAGTGACAGGGACGCCAGTAATCTCGTCGGAGCTCCACATAGAACGACAGTCTACCACCACATTTGAAAGAAACAGAAAAATGTTAATCAGTACGGAGTGTCGTATTGTACTCCCCTACCGAGAAAATACAACGCGAGAAAAATGCAGAAATACAGAGAAACCAAGCCGAAACTTGAAAAAAAAAAATTCAAAATCCATTGTTCGTTAGTTTTGCAGTAAACAAACTATGGTCACAAAAGAGAACCGAAAGTACGAGGCAGAGCGGTGAAGGAGCAGAAATTGGCACCGGCAGGAAATCGAACGCCCATGGCGGACTCCATCATCAACATCGTCGTCGACCTCTGTTTCTGTTCTCTTTCACAGTAATCTTGAGAGATCTGTGTGATAACTTGACGTCCAATTGCATTTGTCCCTCAGAGCAACGTGGATGAGGTATGGAGCAACGTTTGTGTGCGGCGACCGCATAAGAATGCGGTACAGCTTGGCACGCGTAATAAAAGCACTGGTCAGTGAATTATAAGGAACAGATGCACGCTTATCGGCTTATGTTAGACAATCACAAGGGCTAAAACTTAAAATGTCCTATGCCCTAGGCAAGGGTTGAAAAATGGGAAAAAGATTACCTGAAATTATTCCACCAATTTGATCAAATTTGCACCATTGAATGGTGAGATGTTGTGTTGTCAAACCCAATGCATTCATGCATTGAATGGTGGTGATTTCGAGTCAGTTCCGAATACAATATCAGGCATTTCAAACATACTTAATTGAACAAACCAAAACCGACTTAATTAAGCAAACCAAAACCGAGATTTGTTTAAATTCAAATTATCAAATTTGTCCAATTTGTTCAAATATCATTTCAAATCGAAATTTGTTTAATTTCGGACCATTGGATTTGTCCAATTTATTCAAATGTCAATTCTTTTTGTGATGTAATGTTGAATGACCAAACATACTCCTCAATATCATAATTAATATCGCAATAGATACAGATCCTCTAAAAGTCTAAGTGGACCTTTATTTTTAACCAAACAATTGAAACATACATAATCAACAATGAGTTGTAGTGTTGAACTCCTCAGGAATGGTTTTAGACAGATCTAGAAGCAGACCTTTACTTGTATCCAAATGAATCAAACATAAATGATCAACAATATCGTTGACTTATTTTTTTGGATAGTTGACTTCTTAAGAATCAGCAGGCCTTGATGGGTTATCCAGATCAAGTAACTCCAGATATGATTCTTCACTCCCAGGGGCACTGGTATTATCGACATGACATCTTTGCGCATACAAACTGCCCAGTTTACCTAACTCAGACTCAGAAACTCCAAAGGGGATATCCAGATCAATCAGCTCCACATATGATTCTTCATTGTTGCTAGGGGTAGTTAACCCGATTTCATAATCAGCAAAGAAATTACCATAGCCAAGAGAGCTTTGCCCTTCGAAATTGATAAAGTCACCTAATCCGTTATAAATATCGGTTCCATCTGAACAAGGTACAGCTGCAACAGTTCCAGTATCATTACAAGAATCAAGTTTCTGCACATCATCAACGAAATCAGTGTTGCACTTCAGGGATCGTAACAAAATTACGCAAACATCCAAAATATGGTGTAGAGGAAAGGAAGAGTTGGGCCTTCAAACATAAATAGAGGGATGAGAAACCCCGATAAATCCACACCTCAAAAGAAAAACTGTGAGAGGTAATTAATGCTTAGAAAGTAACTGGTAAAGTAAAGTAGACACCGAACAAACTAAAACCCGGAAAAACATACAAGTACAAGAGAAAATGGCTAAAGAAATGTCCCAAGAACATTGAAAACAATTAAGAGTAGACATCCGAAGCAATCAGGTCAGCAGCACTATCAAAAGCAGAGTAGACATCCGAAGGCATTTAATTGGGTTACCAAGGGAAGAACAGACGACACACCTCATTTTTGTCATTCTCGTTGAAAAATAAATCATGCTGTCCTACGAAGGAAGCCAACAGTGAAAGAATCTCATCATCCCCAGGCTGCACAGACTTCGTCAAGATCATGTTGCTCCCAGTGACTGGAGGAAGCATTTCATAACCAGAAGAAACACCAACCGAAAGACGTGGAGCATTAAGCGACCCAGTGCACTGGCTCTCAAACTCCAAGAGCATGCTGTCACCAGAGATAGGGGGAAGCATTTCGCAAGCAGAATGACCAACAACTGGACGACATGGAGCATATGATGGCCCAGTGCGCATGCTTTCCAGGCCATGTGAGCTCGTTTCAATGAAGTTGTTCTGGTTCAAAGGCAGCAAAAATGCTGGTGTAGAGGTTTCACCAGGAAACACAGCTCCGCCAATATTAACTTCCTCATCATCATCGCTCCAATCTTCCTCTCTAAATGGAGCTCCATATTGCGCACCATTTCGGGGGCCCGGGCCTTCTTTTTGAAAAACTTTACACAGCACGTACGCAGCCGGAATAACTCCATTTTCAGCTAGTTCACTATCCTCGAGGCGATACTCATGCATAACCCAATCTGTACGGTCCCCTTTTGGCGCCTTCCCCTGGTGAAAAACCAGTGTTTTTATCACCCCCACGAGGTTACTATTGTAGTGAACAGGTCTGTCCCTTCCTGTTGTTTTCCAGTATCCAAATTCAGTTGAACGATTAAATCTGGCCCCACTTGCGTACTTCTTCTCAGACGGGCAGAAGAAGTACCATTTTAGGTCACCATATCTCATACCAGACTTATCTGAAAAACAACAGAAATCTTCATTAGCACAGGGTAGTCAAATAAGGTTTAATTCAACCTACTACCACCCACATTATATTTTCATTAGCACAAGAGCATACCACCCATATAAGGAAAAATATCACAAGCATGAGGGAGTTGTAGGGAAAAAATACACTTCAAGTAAAGGACATCAGAGAATAGGAATAACAATTTTGTATTGCAGCCATTTCAAAATTAAAGATTGATGGTAAATTTTTTTTTGTAATAAGGAAACAACCAAAGACACGGCCACATTGGGCCCGTCCTACATAATAGTACTTACTAAGACAAATTTACGCATAGATGCAGCATACAAGGCAGAAGAAACTGGGGTTTAGGGCTGCAGAAAGGCAAATGCAAACACGAAGCACAGAGTAGAAATCATATACAAAAGAAACAATAGAATGATAGATAGACAAATAGACAAATACCAGGTTTAAGCTCTCTAGGAACTGCAAAGCTATGCAATAGAATAACACACATAATGTCTCAAAACTAAGCAACGAATTCCACCAAACAAAATAAGAACAATGAAGAAACCGCAAATCAACAAATTCATAACGAAATATAAGCAAATAAAAGGTAATAGGTGCAATTTGCTAAAAATACCTGGAAGATCCCATGGGGAAAACTTGTAAATATCAACCTCTGCAATGGCATTGAAATGGAGTTTCTTCCCCAATACCTTCCTTTTCAGATAGTACTTCACTAGCTCAACGTCAGTCGGGTGAAACCGAAAACCAGGAGGCAATTTCCCCATGAATCCCACAGTAGATAATAAATTGATCTGGCTGATTTCGTTATAGAGATTAAACAATATCTATAATGTTTTTTTTTTTCCTTTTATTTTGTCTTCGAGAATAAAAACAAAAAATCCAAATAGCAAATAAGTCAAGTCCAATGTCGAAATTTGATCTTCGACCACAATCTGCCGCGGCTCATGAAACCGGAATCGCACAAGAGAAAAAGCACGGATTGTTCCTTGAATAGATCAAGAGTCATTGGGTGCACAACGATTCCCTGTAGAGTTAAAATCCCCAATCTCTAATCATCATAACCCTAATTCAAAAGTAAATAATAACAAAGAAGAGTCGTTACCAGCGTGAGAATGATGCAGCGGCCGCGGCAGAATAAGGAAAGAGCGAAAGCGAGAGAGGGGTTTGACAGACTGGTGATCTTACTGTGACCAGGGAAGGAGAGACTAGGGAGTAAAGGGTTTGACTGCCAATATACTCGCAAACTCGGGTCTCCAAGTAACGACGTCGTATAATAGTTCCCATAGACGAGGAAAACGCAGCGTTTTCACGACCATATTTCCCATATAAAGACCAAAAAAACCAATAAAGAACATTTATTTCAAAGACACAAAACGCGGCGTTTGGCATCTTCGTATGAAGGTTGAACGGAAGCCTTGATATCGATCGCCTCGTAGACCCAAAAATATGTTTAGGGGTGAAAAAACTATGTTTACTCCGGATAATCGAATTTGTCAAATTCGGATAAAATTAAGTTTGTACATAAATTATATGTCTAAAATTCAAGTCCGGACTCAAAATTTTTATTCAGTTTAAGAATCAAATCCAAACACATAAATCTTGTCTGATTTACTTGTCCAGACCCTAACTCGAATTATATTATTATCCGATTAGGATCCGAACATATAAATATTTCGTAAACACGTGCTGTTATCCAACCCGAAATCGATTTTTTTTGGCACCCCTAAATCTGTTGTCACTTTGTGGAACCATGGATGCCAGGTCTAATGTACAACATATTGCAGATAAACTGCATCCGAAGCATCCGAAGCAATTGAAACAATAGAAACAACTTCCAAGACATCCGAAGCAATTGAAATGGTTCTTTTTCAGTCTAATACTGCAGCACCTTCGTGAAATTTTCCCTCATAAGGATCAGATACAGGAAAAATAATGAAGAAAACCATCCATAGCTCCAGTAGTTCAAGTATTGAGGTGAAAGGGCAAGTGGGATTTGGCCACCAAAAACCATTTCTCATCATCTCACCAGTCAGACCACCCTGTAGATTTATCATACCTGAGACCAAATCCTCATAAACCATATAATGGGTTGCTTCAAATATTCATTAATGCTGCAGTCTGAGTTCATTCTTCATATGCTTCAATTCACAAAACTTGATTTGGAGAACAAAACATCTAACAGAAAATTTGTTACTAAAGAGTGGACTAAAAAATAAAAATGGTGCAAAACCCTACACTATCAAACTATTAAACTTTGGCAAAATAAATGGGGATGCTTTGATGACTTGATTTTGGTGTCAATAATTGTTGCAACAATGAAGAAAAGAGATTATATCTTTTCATTGATATGAAATTTACGAGTTTACTCCTCGTCTGTACCTGAACCTTCTGAGCTAGATTCTCCTTGATGCACAGATCCATTTGCAGCAGCACCCTTCTTTTTTGTTTCCTTTTCATCTTCTTCATCTTCACTATACTCACTCTCATAATCCTCATACTCCTCCTCTTCGTTCTCCTCCTCCTCCTCAACCCCATCCTCCACAACCTCTTCTGTTACTGGACCACCACGAGTGCCTGCCCGAGTTCGTTTCATAATTTTGAGCTTCAAGTTAGTTTTCTTGTCACAACCTATCCAAGAGTCGCATAAGAAATAGCAAAATAAATTATGGTTCCCCTCCGTAAGGGCCTGGAACTTGCCCATCACTAGTCTGGAGCCACCCCGAACCTTTTTAACTGCTTCTCTAACTGCATTACTTGTCTCCTTCGCGGTTGCCCCTGAACCCTCCATTGTCTCCTCTATTGCTTTCGAAGCAGCACTTACAGCCGCGGCTTCATCCATGAAACTTACCTTCTGAGAAAACCACACATTATTTGAGACAGGGTCTGCAAGCAGAAACCAGAAATTTTCTTCCTTGTGAAATGGATAGTACGGAGCATGGGGGAGAGCACCAATCAGGCCATTAGCACGTTTGAGTGTCGCCCAAGCTTGGACAGTGACAACATCACCTTCTTGTATACCCTCCTCACCCTCAGTCTCACATTTAACTTCAATGGTTATAGAAGGCATCATTTCCAATACCATCTCAACGTCTTGTACTTCAGCAGATGAAAATCCAGCGACTTGAGTAAGCAGCTCAGCACGATTTTGTAGGGTCATGTCAACAAGCTCCTGGAACGATCTCACTTTCTGCAATAAAAGAACCAAAACTTCAGAGATATGGAAGAAGTTTGCTCTCTGTTGTATTTCTTATTTAACCAAGACAAGAAAGGAGGTTACCAAATTGCATGATCACATGGAAAGCAAACTCAATCCTAAACCCATTTATTCAGTTATTCCAATAAAATGGGACAATATCCCTATTCCTTCTCTAGGACACCAAGGATGAATGCAGCCCAGTGCCATATAAAAAGTACACAAAGGAAAGTTGCCAAATTTGGCCTCATTAAACATTACATATATCTCTTAGCAAATATCTTTTGACCTCTACTGGTAGCAATGAAAGTTAAGGATACTCTCCTACACAGCAAGAGACACATTCAATAGTTAGAATCCAGCATAACATAATCTAGTGTTAAGAGTTTCTCTACTCACCTTACGAGCTATCTTCCTGATAACAGCCTCACTAAAGTGTGGCAGCTGCAAAAAGGGTGCAATCCCTTCAGAAGATCCTCCACTTGCCTTCCTCGCACTGAGAGGTACAGCCTGCATCACAGTCCACCAACTAGAAATGATTCACAGTACAGAAGAGGAACACATTTTTCTGTCTAAGAAAAGTCTAACAAACTAAGAACTGTGACTCCTATAGTCCTATACAACCCGATGACAGACTAATATACGCAGACATAAGTTCACAATTTTCAAACAAAGACCAAGTCATTGAATATGTACAAAACTTTTTATGATGATTTCATTGAGGTAAGAAAATACCTGTTCCTATCTGTGTGTGAGTGAGCACAGGCTTGTGGTGAAAGAGAGTGCATTTGCAATTTTAATTGTTGAAAAATGTAAAATATAAACAAAGACAAATCACTATAGCCAACATATAAAATATGCACAATTTGAAAAGGCTTTCAAAGATACCGATTATCCCAAAGTTCAGGAAATGTTATTATAGGGATCATCAGTAACAGCACCTGGATGACACTTTGAGAAAGCTCGACGACCCCAACTGCAGGCCTCAGCCACCCATGCCCCTGAGAAGTGCGTGGTATGACTGCCATCTGTAGATAGACAATAAAGCATTAAGAAAGCAGCTTAAGAATGCAAGTAGAAAAACCTGCCAAAGATTTTAAGAAAAGCCTAACCAAAAAAGAGAGTTATATTATATGGAACAAGAGCTTACCAAGTTGAAAAGTTCCCCCTATCTAATTCACAAATACGACGTGTAACATCAATTATGAGCTTTCATTGAAGCAGCATCCTTTACTACGGCTACCCATAGCTCTATGGTTTTTTTAGCTATTGATATAATTTTCTTATTTATCTACCACCCAAAAGTTGTTCACTCGATGACAATCACCTTTCTTTTTAGCCTCAAGGTGTTTTTATTTTTCATTTTTCTTTTAATTTGTAATCCTTTCAGATGTAGGTACCTCTCATTATCCCTAAGTCCTCTAAAGCATTCATTAGGGAAACTTCCTGCCTTGCTGAGCCTGAGTAGAGCTTCCTAAAACATTGCTAGTTGGTATCTGTTACACTAAAAACCTTCAGAAATCCACTACTTCGGAGATATAAGGAAATGTACTTTAGCCACAAGATAAATCACTATGTTCCAAAAAATAACACTTACAAAAGGAAGAAAGGGGGAAATCCTTCTTCCATATACTTGCTTAATTGATTCAAAAAAGAGTGGCCAAACACACACTTCATCTTACGTCTTACTAAATGCCAAAAGTTTAAAATGATTGGGCAAAGATTTTCTGACATTGTTTCTATGGAAAGAATATCTGAAATATCGACAGCAACATAACTGGCTTAAAGGAGAAGCTGCAGGTTCAGTAGCCAACAGTAAAAATGTATACAAGTAATAAAGATTATGTGATGGTAATTGGAAACCACCTTCATCAACTCTTCAAGAAGGCGAGGTGCAAGTTCTAGTACATGTCTAAAATCAACTAGCAAAGCTGGCGACAATGCTGCTGTTTCACGAGTTAATTGAGCCTGGATCAACAACTCTGTCTGGAAAAAGAATGCCAGAAATGTAAGTGTACAAATGTCCACCAAAAATTATAACAAAATAAGCCCATTGCTCAACATTGCCACACCTAAGCGGCCAAACCGCCAAAGTACCTTAACTAAGGCTGGATGTTGTTTCCAGAACTTAGCCTGCTCTTGCTTAATATTCTTCAGGTCCAAATTCAACTCGCTCCTGACTGACATGAATAACTTCTGAAGAGGTTCATTGTCAGTCCTACGAACTGGAATTTCCATGTACTCAGCAGCCTTAATGAAGACTTCCATAACTTTGCTGTAAAATCAAAGTACAAGGTCAGACAATAAAATAATTATCCTAGATTTTGCAGTAGGTTTCAAGACATCCGGTAACAAAAGTTAAAAGGAAAAAGAGACAAATCAAAGATCTGTAGAGAATTTGTATACGCTCCTACTTATTCTTTCCCAAATAACCCACGTAATGTCAATGGGTAAAATTGATAGGACATACAACTGGTAGAAAAACATACCTACTGAGGATCTTGATGATATATGGGAAGTAAATGGAATCTGTAATTATCATTATGTGCTTATGATCAAAATAGTAAAAGGATGCAAAACAACAACACATCTATGGAAAATATTCTATCACGACCTCTAATAGAAAAAAATAATTAACAGACTCAAAATACAGGACTGCGCTAACTACTTTCATTTCAATTATATAGAATTGTGTTCATTAGTCATTACCCATATGAATAGCAATATGCCATGTGTCACCCAACAATAATCCAATTCTCCGCAATTTCTAAAATAAAAAATGTAAGGGAAAGTGGCAAACGAGGGGGAGAAGGCCAGGAGGGGGAAACAGGGGGGAAAAGCAACTATGGCCATTAACGATGTTGTTGTGATGGAGAAGATCTAAAAACCTAGCACTTCCAAAGTAATGGTGTTTTTCTAGTCAAGAGATGCCTTTGCCATCAGAAAGGACTTGAAAGGTATGCTTATAGTGGCAATTTCTTGTTTTACGCACATAACTTTCTATGATAAGACTGCCCTTGAACTGGACCATTCTCCCAATTCAAGTCCCTCTATCTAAGTTCGGAAAAGGGCTGCCAGAGTGAGGGCTCCGATCCCTTTCCCAACTGTGGAAAAGGACTTCTTCTATCTCCTTGCTATCCCCATTAGTGGAATGAGTGATGTCGGAAGATCTCTGCTTACCTAACTATCAAGTGTAAAAACATGAGGCTAAACAGTAAACCCTTATGTTCCACTATCTTTGTGTTGTCAACCAAAAAGCTACAAATCATCAATCCTGAGTCCAGAAAACAATTAATTTCCTTTACACTGTGACAATCTGTTTATATTCTATTTTCAGAGATGAGTGTTGGCACAAAATGGCTCTTTTTTATTCTTCAACTGGGCGGCACCTCCTTCGAAGAATATGTCTTTCAAGTTTTAACTGACCAAAAAAATGAATTATGCAGTCGGGTATCTTCATGCCAATTCATATGCAAATTTAAGACAAAACCATTACAAGGTCAAATGTCATTTTCCAAGAGATGCATAAGGAGCACAGCCCCATTGTACAGGGCATGTTAAAATCTACTGGTAAAGTTAAATGGAGGTATTTTTTAGTCGCAAGACAGACAGAGTGGATGTTTCTATGGTCCAATTAAAATATTACTCGACGTCACACTGAGAAACATGATGAAAAGGCCAGATATCTTAAAAGACATGAGTACCTTGGGGCCAGAGAAGGTTTCATGAAGTAGTAGTATGCGGACAGCGTTTGATGCATGACGTAGTTTCCAGTATACTTAGATGACCTTGAAAGATATATCACAGCTATCACCAATGGCAAGAGAATACAAACACCAACAATCCAAAGTAAAAGGATTCCACCAGATGCCCCGTCAATGTTGAGCAGAAACTGGGGAAGAGCTATGCCCATTTGAAACCCCTGAATTAATAAAATATAGCATGTAAGATCAAAATATGACCATTACTTATGGTTCACTGAACTTCTGGAGATGTGTCAAAAACAAAATGCTAATCATTCTTATTACCTGTCTGCCATCCGGATGGCCATATTTTTCATAATTCTCACGGGATACTGGATCTATCAAAGCCTGGTAAGCCTTGGAAATTTTATCCACGAAATAAATGTGAGCCTCTGAAAAGAAAGTATAGGATAGAAAAGATAAAATTAGCTAACACAGGTCACTTGAACGACAAGAAAAAGAAACAGTAGAACCCATGAAATTTCAGAATTACAACCTGGATCGGGATTTTTATCGGGATGGTACTGAACGGTTTTTCGCCTATATGCCTTCTTTACTTCAGATTCGGAAGCTCCAGGTTCCAATCCAAGTATGCTATATGGGTCAAAAACTTGAATCTAAGCAAAATGAAAAACAAACTCAATTCTCAAGCATTCAAGAAACCTTGCCACACAGGAACAACAAAAAAGATCACGATTCACTCAATACCAAAATGGCAACTTATGATAAAGCTCAAATACTAGTGAGACATTTTTTCATTAACAACAATTTGGACCAGTAAAAACTTACCTCACCACTCATGTTTTTTATGTAGTATATCAAGAATATCATCATGATCCAAAGTAGTACTAGTGTCAAGTTGCTGTATGTTGAGAAGTGCGAGATCTGCAAACAGATACCAACAACACAAGTAAATAAAATAACCATCACCTTAATATACCTTGGTATGTCGATTGAGGAGCTCACCCGTTTAAATATGGATTTCCGATACTTCCCTGAACGAGAGCATTCAAGACACTGGCAGTGAATGCTCTTTGCTTTCTTTGAGGCAGCACGACATAACTTCATTATTGTATACGGTACTAAAGGCAGTGCCATTATTGTCAAAATGAAAATAGGGAACAATGCACTGGTCTCCTCTGAAGCAGCCATCGTAATCCCCTAACTATAACAAGTTTAAATGAGCAAATTATTCTGCCCAGAAAAAGAGAAAAAAAAAAAAAAAAAACCCAATTAGAACACCCAGTCTTCTTGAAAGGAGGACAAAAAATAATATAATAAAAGCCACCCCATCAATTCCAACAACAATTGCAAAATACAAAACCAAAGTTCTCTGACATTTTAAGTATATATGACTTATCACCAAACTAACTATGAAAATATCATCAAGAAAAACCGGCCAAATCCTAATAGTAGAGATGACATGTCAAAAATATGTCCATGGACTGCTTATATGATAATGTCAACAACGCCAATCCCAAACAACAGCAAACATTTCAGAGAGTGGCCATTATAAGCAGTCCACTCAGTCCTCTGAATTCCCATCAACCCCCACCCCTAAAAAGTCCCCTTGAATGTCCCCCTAAATCAGACCCATATTACTAGAAATTTAATCGAATAAAAAAAACAGAGTAATGACCACGTTTAAGCATAATTCAACACCAGGGGAGTTGAGGGGAAACAAAAGAACAACCGCATATAAAAATTAAAATCCGAAAACAAAATTTAAAACCAGCCTAGTCCAATCAGATCATACCCTCTCATAATTTAGCTACTTCTCACATTTTTATCCCGAGAAAAACAAACAGAAGCTGAAAAATTATAGTCATAAAAGCTCAATTATGAACTACAATCTCTTCCCATACTTAAATCATCAAAGAAAGAACTATAACCTTTAACTGAAGTAAAACCCATCAATACGACGAAGCCCCAACAGCTAAAATTCACAACAAAGTTATTCCAATTCAAAATTCTCGAATCCATACGCCTCAGTTTACATGGAAATCCAGCTCATACACATCGTTAATTACCAACAACAAAACCCCCAAAGAAAAATCAAACAATTAAGAGTCCAAATCTCCAGGAAAAAAAAATTAAGTATTACCAGAACAATATCACAAGACGATAATCCGATCTCCTTTCCGGCGCGGCGTCCTCCCAGTGACACCTGTATATATAGATGCGTATTACTACTGTATTTCATAGAGAGACGGCAACCTCGGGTTTGTGGAACACTCCCAGATCCGGGTAAAGATTGGTAACAGTAGAGTTGATTTTCATTCCATTTTACAATTTTATCCTGCCAAACCGTCTATCGTAGGTTATACTGGTCAATTCAGGTCGTCCCCCAGATTACCTGTGACTATGTTTGGTTGAGAATGAGAATTCTTTAGCTTCCAATGTTTGATTAGCGAAGGAATTGTGACCGGAATGGAAATGAGATTAATTGACAAAAACTATATTATTCTTGTGATATAGCCAACATTCTTTGTTAATAAGCTCTTGTGCTCATGGGATATTTGTATTAGTAATAAGTATATGTAGATGTATTTAATCTTCTAAATTGAACTATTTATGTGTCGCATATTGTTTGTTTCATTCACCAACTGATGACCAAATGACATAATTTAGTGTCAAAATCAAGCTTATCGAGCAATTAACAACAAAAATCAAAGTAGTATCAAACACAGAATGAGTAAGCCGATTAATCGGGTGCGGTTAAATGATTCTTTTTTCATATTTTAAACCCAATATTATTTCAATCAAAGGGACATTATTGTCTTTTCACTTAGAAGTGTGAGTTCCATTCCTGATGGAATTCACAATTTTGGAGTCCAACTTCCAAATCCACAATTCATGGTATGAAAGGAATTCATCATTCCGTTCTAGCTTTTACATTGATACCAAACGTCGTAACCACATAGGAATAGGAATTCCTCATCCTCATTCCGACCGAAATTGGGCAACCCAACATAGCATATGGATTTATAGACATCAATGAATTTTGTAAAATAAAGTAATAAATTGAAGTATTGAACACAAACAATACGAGTTTATAGGTGTGGGAAAAAATTGGTTTCGGGTTGGTTGTAGGTCGGATAATATCGCGTGTTTAATGAAAATGGGACATTTTTTAATACATGCATCGAATTTTCCAAATTATCATTTTCATTCACATTAATTGTATAACAATAATATCCTAAACTATCATCGTCTTCTATCCACATATCTCAACTGTCCTTTTAGGAGAAAACATGTACCAATAAAGACGACAACATTTACACATTGTTTTTATTGACCAAGGTAACCCTTAAATTCTCATATGTATCAACGTTTTTTCAACTCTCACATTTTCTACGCACAACATTATTAACTCTGACATTTTTTTTTAAATTTTTTAAGTTCCACAACGAATTCTCTCAAAATATATGACGAATTTTAGAAAAAATATAAATTAGAAATCAAGGTAGAAATCTCTTTGAAATAAGCCTCATTGTGGATATATTTTGAGCCAAAAAATCTCAGAGATAATTTTTAACAAATTACATATTTGAATGCCTAGGCATTGGAATTCAGTCAAATTTTAAAGTGTGCGCCATTTTGAATCAACGGTGCAATTTTCAACTCAAAACACCGTTGATAATTTATCTAAGTAAATTTATATGTATTATTATATCTGCGTAAACTTATCTGCATTAATTGATATGCATAAATTTATTTGTATTAATTTACTTATATAAATTTATATGCATCAATTCATCTGCATAAAATAGCGCAATTATACTTTCTAGTTTCTAACCATGTTCTTATACAAACAACAAAAAAATTATGTTCTTAGCGATAAGTTTTTTTATCCAATGACTTTATTGGAACAAAAATATTTTTTGAGTCCACTTATTGCTAATCATCCCATAAAAAGTATAACAATTCAAAATTTATAAAATTTGATATAGATTTTCATAAAAATAAAAATAAAAATACAAACAAACACTATTTTATATTTTTGTTTTCTATTTTTTAAAAATTAAAATTAAAAATTAAAAACAAAAATAATACCAAATAGGACCTAAAAATATATAAAATTTATTATAAGTTTTCACAAAAATTAAAACAAACACCATTTTATATTTTGTTTTCTATTTTTTAAAAACCAAAACAAAAAATTAAAAAAAAAAGTAAAAGTAAAAGAGTGATACGAAACGGACCCCAACTAGCGCGTTTCAAGTTTTTTACTTTTGACAGCGCCGAGGGCAGCCCTAGAAGAGTAAGGGGGAAGTGGACACTCCCAAGCGATCCCAACTCCCAAGTAAGTCGAATTCCCAGCTCTCAAACTCTATTTATTTATTTTTTGAATGAGTAGCTGCCGCACAGTCGTTGATTCATTGTTGTTTCATAGATGTCGTTCATGGGAGAATCAGCGTGATTTTCATTGTAGAATATCTAGTACGACAATATTTAATCACATATGCTTTCTTTGATTTGTAAGCGATTGCTTATAATCTCAAGAAGGGAGAGGGTTTTGGTGCCCTCAAATGCTGTCCAAAGATTTCAATTTTATGCCTCAAAAAGCAAATCGGGAGCTGAAAGAGATGAACCAGAATCCTCTTTTACGGTAACTTACCTACTGAACTCATGTGGGTTGCCTTTGGAAACTGCTAAATCTTTGTCCAAGAGGGTGCATTTTGAGACCCCAGAAAGACCAGATTCGGTCCTTAATCTTCTCAAAAGTTATGGGTTTACCAGTACTAGCATCTCTAAACTCATCAGCTCTTGTCCAAGCCTGTTAGTATGCCATGCCGAGAAGACCCTCTTGCCTAAACTTGAGTTTTTCCGTTCAAAAGAGTTTCCAAGCTCGGATATTGTAAGGATTGTCTGTTGGAATTCGAAAATCCTTACTATGAGCTCGGAGAAATATCTGATTCCTTTATATGATTTCCTCAAGAGCGTACTTGGAAATGACCAAATGGTCTGTGCTTGTTTGAAGAGCTCGATTTGGATCTTTTCAGTAAAAAAGACTTTGGCTCCGAATGTGTCACTCATGAGAGAATATGGATTGCCACAATCCTCTATATCAGCGATTCTTTTTCAGAAATTATGCTTATTTGGCTTGAAGACAGAGAAGCTTGAAGGATTACTTAAAAGGGTCCTAAACATCGGATTTGACCCTACAAAAGGGGTATTTGCGGAAGCTCTTATAGTGTTTTTTCAGTTGAGTAAGTCAACATTGGAACGTAAAATGGATGTATATAGGAGATGGGGTTGGTCTGATGATGAGATTTTGACGGTTTTTAGAAAGTTTCCCTCAATGATGAGGATATCTGAGCAGAAAATATCTAGCTTGATGGATTTCTATTTGAACAGGTGCGGTTGTGAATGTTCCAACTTTGCCACATATCCACAAGCTTTGAGCTTTAGTCTGGAGAAAAGACTCATTCCTAGATGGTCGGTGGTTGAAATTCTGCTGCAAAAGGGATTGATTGAAAAACAGCATATCAATATCCTTTACCTTTCGATGCTAAGTGATAAAGGGTTTGTGGACAAGTTCCTCATTAAGTATCAAGATCAGGTCCCTCAAATAATGACCATATTTCAAGCAAAAGTTGGTCTTCAGGAGTTAGGTCATGAATGTGAGAATATATGCAGGTGAGAATCTTTGTCAGAAGTCCATTTCAACACTTAACAGGTTTCAAATGGAGAAACTTTCACCGCGAAAGTTGGTCTTCTGGATTTAAGGTGAAGGGAGAGAATGTATTTGTGTAAGACTGTAAGGTATTCGTAGCATTGAGCATCAGTTTTGTTAACATGTAAGGCATTAAGAAATGGTTGTTCAATTTAGCAACACTGTTTCGCAAAACTTGTGAGGCTATGATCATAGTATTATTCCAGTTTCATACTACTTCTGCTGCAATTATTTTCAACTGCCATATTTGTCTTCTTGGGTGATTGCATGATTGAGGAAGGTGTGTTAATGGTCATGGGAACCAGTGGTGTAGAAAATCCCTAATCAGTGTTTGGTTGGCAATTCGCTGTGGGTATTGGAATCCATTCTTACCCCGATGTTGGCGTAATTTGAAGTTCAAATGGAATAGAGAATGAGATTGCCGACACCTGGCCTTGAATTCCAATACCATTTCTTAGTTGGTATAAGACTACTAGTAATTGGAATTCCTTTTCTTTTGCAATTCTTATTTCTTACAACCAAATATAAACCCTGTCGTTTTATTATTGCCAGTAGAGTTTCTGAACCCATTTTCCAGTGATGGGATATGGCATGGGTGTTATCACTCTGTTGAGGCTAATGGGTTTTACCCTGATGTGCTTTTTCCTGGCACTGTAAGTATCAGGATTTTCATTTTTCTGGGAAGCTCCAATGTTGCTCTTGTTTGGTGTCCTCTGTTCTATAGGTGGCCGGTGGCTCGTGATCTTTTATCACCATAGCTCAGTTCCTTGTGCACTGGTTGGCTTTGTTTTTTTCCTTTATAATTTTCTTTGTATTTCACAGTTTTAACATTCCTTTTAAATTTGACTGAGTCAGAATATGAAAAATCTGAATCTTATGAGTGCAATGAAGTAATGAACGCATTGCTGGTCTGTACGCAAATCCTGTATGCTGTACTCCTTCAGTGATTAGTGATTACTAAGTGTTGGAACCTTTTCCAGTATTGTCATTATTGGATTCGGCATATTTGTTCCAAGGAAATCAGCATCCTACAGAACCAGGCACTGGGGAAAGCCTTAATGCATGTTCTATCTCCGAAGCAAACTACATTTGCAGTCACTCTGTGGTAGCAGCTGCCAACCCAAAATACAGGTTAGGGAACTTCTCCTGTTCTATTTTTTGTAGAATTAGCAGACTGAAACCATGGTTTCAGTTTTCTACCTTTTGTGTTTTGGCACTGTAGGTGATTGAATGGAGCTTTTTCCTCATTCTTTGGCCCCTTGAGACTTTGTTAGCTAAATCTGCTGAAAAAAGAAAAAGAAAAGTTGCAGGCATGAATTGTGCCAGAAACTGGAGATATATCAAGATTATGATGCAGCCTTGACAAGTTTTTGCGTGGAGATGTATGAAGATGCTGATGAGGCCACAAGAAGAGCAATGAGAAGTTCTTTATTTATTTATTTTTATCAAATTGACATAAGAGTAGTGCAAATCTTCTAAAAAACTAAATACCCTTATTTTTTTATTATCAAATTGACATAATGTTCTACTTCTAATCTTTTAAAAAACTAAATACTAAATGCATTATTGTCAGTAGTACAAATTTTTTGCCAAGTTTATTTGCGCCAGAAGTGCAAATCTTGCAAAGTTTATTATTAGCAAATCATATTTATGTTGTCGCCGTATATTTTTCTTATTCTTTTTCTTTAAATATAAATGGTCACAATCTTGATAAAAGAAAAAATAAAAGGACAGTTGGCGCCGTTAAAAAAATAATTGAATAATCATAATTAAACAATATGTCAGTTGGTTATTTTCAAAAATAAAAATTTACATTAGAGGCGAGAGTCAGATTGATTTTTATTGGGCCATTAAACGTACCCCGTTGCATTTGCCCTTACTAAAATAACCGAACCAATAGATGATCAATCATCGATTCCGTCAAATTTTTGACCGTGACCAACGTTTACAACGGTGCTCTTAAGACGACGCCGTAGCCTTGTTTCGGTAACCAAACCATTAATGCTGTGTTTGGTAGCAGTAACTTCTGGGGCGCTCGGTATGCTCCTTTATCTCACTACGGTATCAAGTTATACATACATACGTCTCGTCGGAGAAAGCCCCCAATCACCCAATTTAGTTATTGATTTCTGAAATCTTGATAGGGTTGTGATCCGTACATCTCAGATATCGCGTTATCTACATCGAATTTGATCAGTAAGTATTCAACCGGCAAGGAAGATGCAGTTCTTTGGAGGGTCAGAGATCAGTCCGTCGCCACCGGCGCCAACTCAATCGGGGAACAATGCTCACATGATTTACATTTTCAACCGGAACGGTGTTTGCTTACTATATAGGGAGTGGAACCGCCCTCTCCACACTCTTGATGCGCAGCAGGACCATAAACTCATGTTTGGTCTGCTCTTCTCTCTCAAATCTTTGACTGCTAAGATGGATCCTACCAGGTACATGTGTTTTGATTTCTATGATACTTGGCTTTCGATGACCCGTGGAAGTTGATTTTTAGATTCATTGGTGTTACTTTGATTGATGTTGGAGAGGGAAAAGATGAATGAGGAGTATTTGAATACATGGCGCCTGACATTTCTTGGGCAGAAAATTATTTCCAAGCTGATAATTGTCTTTTTGTTTGGTTTGTGATGATAGATTTAGAGATCTGCGAGTTATGATTTATTCTGTAGAGTTTCATTTGTATTACCAGGCTCTTTCTTTTTTTGTTGTAGTGCGGAGAAAGGAAACCTTGGCGTTCCTCAGTTACCTGGCCAAGGTTGTTCATTTCACAGTTTTAGTACAAACACGTACAAGCTTAGTTTCATGGAAAGTCCTTCTGGGATAAAGGTCAGCGCTCATTCTCTTGATATATTATCTTACTTGTCATTGAAATCATAGTCATAGAAAGCCGTGCTGTTGAGAACTCGCCAAATTTCAACTAAAGCTGTAAGTGCTTTTGCCTATAATAGTTCTTTGGTGTGTTAACTACCATGGGGCCTCTGTATCTTGCTCCGACAAATCCGTGCTCTTTCGTGGGATCAAGTTTGGGATTTAGAGTAATTTATTCAATCAATTAAACCTATATTCTATGTTAAAAAACCTTTCCTAGGGGTAATAATCCGGATTCCAGACATTCCATGCTGCTAGAGTTGTAAATGCAGCTTCTGCCTTCTGCTTGGTGATTTGAAATTCGTAAAAGTTCTTGCTATAAATTTGTGACGGTTTTATGCTATTCATGCATGGTAAATTGTGCAGATTATCTTAATTACTCATCCTAAAACTGGTGATTTACGGGAGTCATTGAAGTACATTTATAACTTGTATGTTGAATATGTTGTCAAGAATCCACTGTACGCCCCTGGAACTCCAATCAGGTAACATGGTGTTCTTTCAAATTGATTCTGCTGATTGATGTTTTTAGTAAGCCAGTTAGGGAAACTAAGAATATAAATAGACTTTATGTATTTGATTTGTGTAGGTGTGAGTTGTTCAATACAAATCTTGACCAATATGTGAGGAGCGTTGCATAGCAAATCATGGTGAGGCTTATCCTTTATCAATGCTAAGCTAAGCGAGAGACGAGGAGGCAATGAGAAGATTTGATTTGGAAGCATGTCAGTGGAACCATCTATTGTGTGTCAATGTCGATTGTTGAGCCAATACAATTAACAATGATTTTTCTAGTGAAAATACAGTTAACAATGCTAAGACGTGATGACCTGTTAATGTTATTGTTGCATTTAATTTTGGTGTATATTTTAATGAGAAAACCTTAAATTATTGTTGCATTTAATTTTCCACCATTCATGTGCAATGTGCATTACATGGTATTAAAAGAACCGAATAGCAGAATATTGATCTTGATTTTTTGTTCTTGTTAAAGTATATGATTATCTTAAACTTAACAATGAATATGGAACGTTAGAGAGAGTGTACACTGCTTAGGAGCCAAAATTAGTTATAGAAATACCGCTTGCATAAGTTTTAACATAATACATGAAGGTAGTTTATGTTATTTGGTGGTCTAGGTGTTGCATAGAGGCATGCCACGTTCCTGCGACTATGCTTCTAGTATTGAGTTGATCTTCGCCACCAACCAAGCTCTCGTTTCTGTGTTTGTTCTATCAGCATTGAGAATTTGAAATATAGAGCTTTTACATGTTCTCAAACATAGTTGTTTTATGTACTCTAAAGTCCCATGCTTGGTGATATTGCATTGCCCAATCATTGAAATGTTGCGTTTTGCATGGTTATGGACCAACAATACTCTATTTCCTCGAGTTATGAGCCCGAAAATATGTGCAGCATCCGCAATTGTAAAATTGTTTGATGACTTATATGCTTGATGTCCTCTATGGACTTTGTCCAATATTTCATTTGAAATGCATAATCTACTAGCAGTCCTGAACATATTTCACTTCCAAACATAGGAACAAATAGACATCAACTACCTTATCCTAAATCACACTTACTTCCATTGCTCGACTAGCTTGGCCAATGCAACCCTGGATGATCCACCCTCTTCCATAGCCTTCATTGCTTCATTTCTCTTTGCCGTTACTCGTTCCCTCAATGAGTTACCTTCCTCCGACTCCATCAATTCTCTAACTCGCTTCTCAACCTCGGTTGCACTAACGAACCCAGTTTCGGACTCGTTCATTGGCAAAGCCAGCTTCAGCTCCTCAACCAGCAATGCCTTGTTAAACTTTTGTTCTGCGTATAACGGCCATGCAACCATTGGTATACCTGCACAAACCGATTCCAAAACTGAGTTCCAGCCACAGTGAGTCACGAACCCTCCAACTGCTTCATGATTTAACACTGCCACCTGTGGTGCCCAACGCTTAATTACCAGTCCTCTCTCCTTTGTACGGTCCAAGAAACCATCAGAGAACAAAGAATTCAGATCTGGGTCTGGTTGAGTGAGGAACCTCTGCTTTTTGTCCTCCGAAGGTGGGTTCCGTACCACCCACAAGAACCTTTGGCCACTCTTCTCCAAACCAATAGCTATTTCCCTCAACTGTTCCTTAGAAAGCAAGCCCAAGCTACCAAAACACAAAAATACTATGCTTTGACTTGGTTGCTTGTCGAGCCAAGTTAAGCATTCAGATCCAAGCACCTTATCATCACCCTCATTACCGATTTGACGATTTGTGACAATTAGTGGTCCAATGCAGAAAACTGGCGGTGTTGGACCATCAGGATTGCAAACTCCATCTGCCAAGGCCTTCACAGCTTTTGGTTCGAGAGTGCTAAACGTGTTAACGATGATTCCGGTTGATTTACTCAAACCAACTGAGCAATCAATGAAGCCAGCATACTCTGTTGTGTCTTTTTCAAGCATTGGCTCTGGCATATGAGACAAGGGTATCGGCGGCAAGTAAGGGAGGTTAACAGTAGTCTCGAGATCCTTGAAATTCTTATTGGTGCTTCTGTCAATTGTTGGAAAGTGACAAAACAGAGCTAGAAAACTAGCACCAGAAGTAAGGAAAAAGTAAGCTGGAACATCAAGTTCTGTAGCAACATCAAGAGCCGCATTACAAAAAAAGTCCAGGATTAAGGCATGGACGGTGGATGTTTGAGAAATTGATTGGATTGCAGTGTGGACGTTGGGGTTGTTGAGGCGAACGAGGTCGAACGTGAGGGCTTCGACACAGGAATAAGAGGCAGGGTCTAGAGGGAGAGAAACAGGGGGAAGGTGGTGGAAGATGATAGATGGGTTTGTGGTGGAGACGGCAGAAATGTATTGAGCAGTAGAGCCAGTGGCGTAGGGAGCTGTGGGGAGGAGGATGTTGACGGTGAAAGATGGGTGGTGAGTGAGTATGAGCTTGCCCAACTCTACCATGGATATGAGGTGGCCCATACCTGTAGTTGGATACAGAACTATGGCAGCCATTGAAACTTCTCTCTGTGTGTGTGAATATGTGAATTTGTCCTCCTGCATAATGATGTAAATAGCAATCAATAATTGTATGTACTACGTTGAGTGATGTGGAGATGACTTTGTTGAGTGGTTCAAATGACTTTGTTGCTATGTGACTCATTACTGTGGTTGATTTTTTGTTTTTCTTTCCAATGGAATCTTTAAAAGAATGCGAGAGTACATGGCTCGGGCATTTGAAAAATTTACACAAATGTGCACATGCTAATGGCCATACAGACGTTCCCGTCTATTTATCAAGTTCAAAAAATTGTGTGTGGACCTCACATTGTCTAATAGACTAGACATGATTAAAACCGCAAGGAAACAAGAGTGACTTCTATTGCAAGGAGCCTCTAACCCAAGGCAAGGGTGGTGGCAGTGTTGTTACAGTGGATGATGCCACCGGGAAATCCTTTTGTTGGAGTTGAGGATGAGAAACCAGCATGTATTAAGGATTTGTATGTGGATTTTAGATGTTCTCTTCTGTTGTCGCTTTTGATTAGGAGTAAGGCAAGGGCGGTGACACTGTTATTACAGAGGATGATGCCACCGGGAAGGAGGTCCTACCCCAAACTCCTAAGCATGCACAATCTGCTAATTTCGTGCTTCTTTACGTATTAGCCCATGACCTATGAGAATATGTTCTTAATTTGCCGGCCCTAGAAGGATTTCGGTCCTCATATGGCCTTGGTTAAGTGTACATTTTACCTTTGAAATGCATTATCTACTAGCAGTTCTGAACATATTTCACTTCCAAACATAGGAACAAATGGAAATCAACTACCTTATCCTAATTCACGCTTACTAGTTACTTCCATTGCTCGACTAGCTTGGCCAATGCCACCCTTGATGACCCACCCTTTCCCATTGCCTTCATTGCTTCATTTCTCTTTGCCGTTACTCGTTCCCTCAACGAGTTTCCTTCCTCTGACTCCATCAATTCTTTTACTCGCTTCTCAACTTCGGTTGCGCTAACAAACCCAGTTTTGGACTCGTTCATTGCCAAAGCCAGCTTCAGCTCCTCAACCAGCAATGCCTTGTTGAGCTTTTGTTCTGCGTACAATGGCCATGCCACCATTGGTACACCTGCGCAAATCGATTCCAAAACTGAGTTCCAGCCACAGTGAGTCACGAATCCTCCAACTGCTTCGTGATTTAACACTGCCACCTGTGGTGCCCACCGCTTAACTACCAGTCCTCTTTCCTTGGTACGGTCCAAGAAACCATCAGGGAGCAAAGAATTCAGATCTGGGTCTGGTTGAGTGAGGAATCTCTGCCTTTTGTCCTCCGGAGGTGGGTTCCTTACCACCCACAAGAACCTTTGCCCACTCCTCTCCAGACCAATAGCTATTTCCCTCAACTGTGCCTTAGAAAGCAAGCCCAAACTACCAAAACACAAAAATACTACGCTTTGACTTGGTTGCTTGTCCAGCCAAGTTAAGCATTCAGATTCAAGCACCTTATCATCACTCTCATTACCTATTTGATGATTGGTGGCAATTAGGGGTCCAATGCAGAAAACCGGCGGTGTTGGACCATCAGGGTAGCAAACTCCATCTGCCAAGTCCTTCACAGCTTTTGGTTCGAGAGAATTAAACGTGTTAACAATGATCCCGGTTGATTTACTCAAACCAACCGAGCAATCAATGAAACCAGCATATTCTGCTGTGTCTTTTTCTAGAATTGGCTCTGGCATATGAGATAAGGGTATCGGTGGCAAGCAAGGGAGGTTAACAGTAGTTTCGAGATCCTTGAAATTCTTATTGGTGCTTCTGTCAATTGTTGGAAAGTGAAAAAACAGAGCTAGACCACTAGCACTAGAAGTAAAGAAAAAGTAAGCCGGAACGTAAAGTTCTGCAGCAACATGAAGAGCGGCAGCACAAAAAAAGTCCAGGATTAAGGCATGGACAGTGGATGTTTGAGAAATTGATTGGATGGCAGTGTGAACGTTGGGGTTGTTGAGGCGAGTGAGGTCGAATAGGAGGGCTTCGACACAGGGATAAGAGGCAGGGTCTTGAGGGAGAGAAACAGGGGGAAGGTGGTGGAAGATGATAGATGGGTTTGTGGTGGAAACGGCAGAAATGTATTGAGCAGTAGAGCCAGTGGCGTAGGGAGCTGTGGGGAGGAGGATGTTGACGGTGAATAATGGGTGGTGAGTGAGTATGAGCTTGCTCAGCTCTACCATGGATATGAGGTGGCCCATACCCATAACTGGATACAGAACAATGGCAGCCATTGAAACTTTTCTGTGTGTGTGAGAATATGTGAATATGTCCTCCTGCATACTGAAGTAAATAGCAATTAATGATAGTATGTACTACGTTGAGTGATGTTGATAAGCTTTGTTGAGTGGTTGAGCTGGCTTTGTTGCTATGTTACTCGGTACTGATACTTTAAAAGCATTACTCATTACTCATTGCTAATTGCTATATAAAGGTATGCCACTCAATTGCCATGTACATAGGAATGCTAATGGTTGGGCTCACTAGGTTCGAAATGTGGTGTAATCGTATCCTATTGGAGCATTAAGAATAAATTCTTTTGTTGGAGTTGAGGATGAGGAACCGGCATGCATTAAGGATCTGTATTTGGATTTTAACTGTCCTTGTTTTCTGTGGGATAATGTAATTTCTGGTCACTAAAATAGTTAATCATGTCTAATTCAGTTATTGAATGATCAAACGTTCTAATTTTAACACTCAAAATTGAAAAATATTCCAATATACACACTCTGATAGATTTTCAACTATTCGAGTAATTAAATTGTTAATGTGACATAAAAATCAATATAAAGAATATGTTCGAACATAGAAAAATCAATCTGTACATTCATATTTAAACAATTTACTACTTACAATTTTCAACACAAGTTGAGTTGGAAATTAACAACTCTTCGTGATGAAAAGTTGCATTAGAAGTCAGGCAAGAGGACCTACTCCTAAGAGCATCTGCATCAGTTTCTCTTAACAGATTCCTTAAAATACAGATAAAATGTCACTTTCCCCTATTTTACAGATTCCCTATCCAATCAACACTGCATCAGATTACCTATCATATTCTCTATTGCATTAAAATAATATTTATTTCTCTTTCCTTTATTTATTCTATTCATATAAACTACTTCTATTTAAAATAATAAATTAATTACATTTAAAACAATATATTAATTAAAATAATAAATTAATGTTATTAAAAATTAGAGAAAAAAATTGAGGAGAGAGAAAGAAGAGAGAGAAAAAGTGAGGAGAGAAAGAGGAAAGAGAAAGAAAGGAGTGAGGAGAGAGAGAGGAGAGAGTGAGGAGAGAGAAAGAAGAGAGAGAGAAAAAGTGAAGAGAGAGAAAAGAGTCAAAATGTGAGGAGAGGAGAGAGAAAGAGATGAGAGAGAAAAAAGAGAGAGAAAGAAAGGAGTGAGGAGAGAGAGGAGGGAAAAAATGAGGAGAGAGGAGAGATGAGAAAATAAAGTAGTAAAAAATATTATTTTATGTTTAGGGAAGTGAATAGTTGTTCTCTAGATGTAGGGAACTACTGTTCATATTCTGTAAAATAGGGAACCTCTAGGTAATCTGATGCAAAGCTCTATTTTGACAAAATCTCTAAATTTTACAGACAGACTCATGTTTAGGTAATCTGATGTGGATGCTCTAAGCATGCAAAAAGTGGGAGTGGGGCCATACAGAAATTTCAAAATCTTATATTATATATATATTATAATCAATAAATGTTGAACTAGTCAAAGCTCAGATATGATTTTGTTTGGCTACTTTATTATGGTCGTAGGTTCACACACGTAAATGCGAATATTTTGATTTCGAATTCATACCTGACACCACTACAAACGTAAGCGCACTGTTCTTCAACTCATACTTTTTTCGATAATTCGACCAACTTGGCCAACGCTACCCTGGACGTTCCGCCCTCTCCCATCGCCTTCATTGCTTCATTTCTCTCTGCAACAATTCGTTGCCTCACTGAATTACCTTTCTCCGATTCCATTAGCTCTCTAACTCGCTTCTCCACCTCGTCTGCTCTCACAATCCCATTCTCTGACTCGTTGATGGGTAAAGACAACTTGAACTCTTCCACCAACAATGCCTTGTTAATCTTTTGCTCTGCATAGAGTGGCCATGCCACCATTGGCTTGCCAGCGCAAAGCGATTCGAGTACTGAGTTCCAACCACAATGAGTCACAAACCCTCCAATTGAATCATGATTCAACACTGCTACCTGCGGTGCCCACAGCTTGACTACTAGTCCTCTGTCCTTTGTGCGATCCAAGAAACCATCCGGTAGCAAGAACTTTAGATCCGGGTCTGATCGAGCTAGGAAACTCTGGCTCTTATCCTCGGAAGGTGGATTGCGCACAATCCACAAGAATCTTTGGCTACTTTTCTCTAACCCAGTAGCGATTTCCCTCAGCTGTTCCTTAGAAAGCAAACCTGTACTACCAAAGCACAGAAACACAACGCTTCCACTCGGTTGCTTGTCAAGCCAAGTTAAGCATTCGGGGACCTTATCATCACGATCACCACCTGTTTGACGGTTTGTGGCAATGAGTGGTCCGATGCAGAAAACCGGCGGTGTTGGACCATCCGGGACACAAACCCCATCTGCCAATGCTTTCACAGCTTTTGGCTCAAGAGATTCAAACGTGTTAGCGATGATTCCTGCTGATTTCGCCAACTTAGCCATGCAATCAATGACCCCGACATATTCCACAGTTCCTCTTTCCAGTATCGGCACTGGCATGTGGGACAGAGGAATCGGCGGCAAGCATGGAAGGCTCACCGTAGTTTCGAGGTCCTTGAAACTTTTGATAGTATTTCGGGCAATTTCCGGAAGGTAAAGAAATAAAGCAAGACAACTTGCACCTGAAGTAAAGAAATGGTAAATCGGGACATCAAGTTTGATTGCGACATCAAGAGCAGCAGCACAGAATAAGTCAATAACGAAGGCATGAATGGTGGAGGAGGTAGAAATTGATTGAAGAGCACTATGGACATGAAGGTTGTTGAGCCGAATAAGATCGAACATGAGGGCTTCCGCCGAAGAGTAGGAGGCGGGTTCTAAAGGTAAAGAGATAGATGGGAGGTGGTGGAATATGATGGAAGGGGCAGTGGCGGAGATGTCAGCGATATACTCCGCAGTAGAGCCAGTGAAGTATGGAGCCGTGGTTAAAAGTATATTGATGGTGAAGGACGGGTGGTGAGTGAGTATGAGCTTGCCCAGCTCCACCATGGAGCCCAGGTGGCCCATCCCTGGAGATGGATACAGAACTATGGCTTCCATTGCGACTCCGTGAATAATTCCGATGTCCGAATGTATATGCATATATATACACACATAAGAGTGAAAGAGCCGGTCCCAACTCCCAACTCCCAACTTTATTTTATAATACGACGGTGACTGGTGGCAAACATGCAACAAGAGAGAAATGGTTTGGAGGCAGTGGAACTGTGGAAGATAATGTAGTGGGGGCCGCCGGCCGGGGTTAATGGGCGAGTTGGTGATATGAAATATATTTAAGGGACATTTGGTTGAATGAGGGTGAGAGGTGATTCCCTTGTTTTGTTGGATTTTTGGAGCGTGGAATCTCTAACTCATTCCACACTTTATTCTCCTTTGTGTAAAATAACCAAATTCACCATAAGGGTGCGTTTGGTAAGAGGGTAAGAATTTGAGGGTATAATTTGTTATCCATGTAAATGTTACAAGGGTAATAATAATTATGGAGAATAAGTGTTACCCTTGTTTGGTAAAGAAGGGTAAAATTTACCCAAGTATTCATTACTCTTGTTTGTTACGACTATACATTATTGGTGTAATACCATTACCCTTGTTTGTTATTATTGTAATGAACCAAACTAGAAAAAAGTGAGATTATATTTTTTATTGTTACGACTATCATGTATCATAATTTTAAAAATTTAGATACATATGCATATATATACACACACAACCAGACATATATATATATAATAACAATTGTTAACAATTTTTGTATATATGTGTGTGTATATGTGTCTGTGTATATGTATATGTATATATGTATACATATATATGTGTGTGTGTATGTATGTTTATGTGTATATATATATATGTATATATACACACACATATATATATATATAAGTGCATATGTGTGTGTATATATGTGTGTGTGTATATGTGTCTCTGCATATGTATATGTGTGTGTACATATATATATATATATATATATATATATATATATATATATATATATATATATAAGTGCATATGTGTGTATATATAACTTATGGGCTTTTAGAATTTTTTTATTTAAAGGGGTAATAGGTTGGAGTAAAACTTCTCATTACTTTTTATTACCCAGGTCCCCCACTAGTAAACTTTATGTGTAAAAAATAAGCTCAATTACTAAAATTTATTACAGGAGTAAAAGTTATACTGACATAACAAACACAAATAAATTTAAAATTTAATTACCCTTGTAACTATCACACTCCATTATCCTCGTACTAAACGCACCATAATAATGAATGACTGTTCTCCTTTACCTTTATGGAGAATGAGTTTTATTATGTAAAAAATTATTATACCCTTATTACAAGTAAAAATTATGAAACTTATACTCACTCTTTATTTACTAATAAACATAGAAAAATTTTATCTACACACCACTAATTTACTATCTTTACACAACTTTTAAATTTTTTTTTAATTTAGATAAATATCCTTGTATACAATGACATATTAATCATTAAACTTAAAATTTAAAATAAATAATTTTTACATATTAACCAATTAAAATTAAAAATACCGAATCTTCTAGGTCTCCTCTTCTAATAGGATTCTTCTTGAATTTTTCTCGAGCTTCTTCTTCAGAGGTTGCCGTTGGTAACTCAAGGCAATAGAATATAGTAGTAATATACATGTTCTCGTGCTTAATCTCTCGACTCTCTCTTCTTATCTCTTATTCTTCTTCATGATCTTGCACTCTCAAGTATTATTCCTTAATTTCATATCCTGTCTGTCTAAATTTATATATAGAAATTAATTTTTTTAATTGATAACTGATGGGTTTTTTGTATTTGAAAAATAGAGCACAAGTCCAGATTATGTAAAATCAAGTGTTAAATATGCCATGTTGGGTAGAGCATAGTTTGATTTAGCAAATTTGGCTTCAACCATGAAGTCCCGAGTTCAGAGGAAGCTTCCTGTTACATTATGCAGTGATGGGTTCGTTAGTGAAGCTAATCTTCTGGTGAGCGTATGCTTTATCGAGGTCAGGACCTCTAATGAGTCTGCATGAGCGGCACTAGCAATGTGCAGATCGGTAGGTAAGGGAGGGTGGGGTTGCATTGCGGTTTAGAGAGACTGTGTGTGTAAAGTGTAATCTTAACAAAAAAAATTTCTAATATTTTACAAATCAAGGGTATAGTCGTCTTTTCACTATATTTTGTGTGTATACTTATAACTTTTTGATGTAAACTTACCATGACTCAAAAAGTAATGTAAAGATAGTATATTAATTGTGTGTAGATAAAATTTCTCATAAACATAATCATGCTTACTTATACTCCTTGTCACACCCAGTTAACATTTATCTCACGCTTGATTCATTCACACTCAATCAATTATGAATCAAATACCCTGTTATTGTAGGTGAAGGAGGTGGAGAAGGATGGTTGGCTGGTGGCACTAATAATTATCATTAATACATAAATATTGATGATGATGATGATTGAGAGAAATATGACTTGGTGAGCATAAAAGTCGTCATATCTAGCAAAGAAGGGAAAGGGACATCTTTGGCATCCAAAGCTCGTGATGGACAAAGCTGATTGAGAATTGTATGTATTTACCAACTATTATTATTTGTCACACAACTGAAAAGGATGGGTTGGAGCGACCAACAAAGTGTAAATTGTCATACTATTGCTTGTAGTGTAAATTGTCACCACAGGCGCCCAACAAAGTCTAAATTTGCAAAAATCCTTTCTAATAACATCTTATCTGGTTTACTTAATACTTGCACGTTGTTTGAAAAGAGTAATTAATTGATATTGGTGGGGTCTCTGCACCACCATAAAAATAGTCGCAATTGTTAAAGCATGTCCAATGGGCACTTGATAACACATTTACAAGTGTTGAAAAGTGAACTTTATGAAAAATTTAGAGTGCTGGAGTTCTACAATGGAAGAAAATGAACACTTGAAAACACACTTTCTTGATAATGACACTAGAAATATAGGTTGTTGTTAAAAATGACACTTAAAATATGAAGTATGTATATAGTTGATGAATAGTGAAGAGAGATGATGAAAATGAAGAAAGAGATGATAAAAAGGAAGAGAGAGGTGATGAAAAGGAAGAGAGATGATGAAAAGTAAGAGAGAGAAAATAAAGAAGATGAGTATGAAGTGTTGATGAATAGTGTATATTGTGGGACCCACTCACCCAATTAAGTTATGCCACGTAGGAGAGAGTGGAATAGATAGAATGATTTTGAAGTGCTTGATACTGGAGTTGCTCTTATTGAATAATTTTTGAAGTTTCCTTGGTTGATATCACCTTCTTTTCTTTCTTCAACTTTGACTCTAAGAATCCATTTTCAATAAACATTTTTACGTAGCAAATTTCCAAGAACAAGTGACAAATTTATATCTTCCAATAACAAGGGACAAAGACGTACCCTATCTGCCTCTCCTAGCCTTCTGCAGTTACTCTTTAGGCCCACCATCGTAGGCTTTTTATTGGGCCTTCGATGTCTGAACCACGGCTCGAGCCCAAGAATATTAAGGCCGTTTGTCAAGCCCACTGGCGAAATTACAATGAATATTCCCTTTTTATTTTTATTTTTAATATGATTAATTACTGAATAAGGGCTCAGCTGAACGACAGCCATGGAAACAAGAGAGAGCTAAAACAAGTAACAGCCATCAAGACGGAAGTGATTTTTCAATGGAAGCCATAGTTCTTTATCCGTCTCCAGGTATTGGTCACCTGATATCCATGGTGGAGCTGGGCAAGCTCATATTGAGTCACTACCCATCCTTCACCATCAAAATTCTTCTCATAAACGTACCTTTCAACACCGGATCCACCGCCGATTACATCGCCTCCGTCTCCGCGGCCGTCCCTTCAATCGCCTTCCGCCAGCTTCCCACTATTTCTCTTCCTCGAGACCCTGCCTCCTACACTTCAATTGGAGTCATGGCGTCTGAGCTTCTCCGCTTCAACACTCCTCATGTCCATGACGAACTCCTTTCAATTTCTCAGATCTGCAATGTTAATGCCCTAATAATCGACTTGTTCTGTGCTCCTGTTCTTGGGATAGCCGCAAAACTTGGAATTCCAGCGTATCATTTCTTCACTTCTGGTGCTAGTTGCCTGGCTTTGTTTTTTCAACTTCCGGTAATTCATCAAAACACCATTAAGAGTTTCAAGGACCTGGAAGGTACTACTGTGGATCTTTCTTGTTTGCCCCCAGTTCCTTTGTCTCATATGCCAACACCGACGTTGGAAAGAAACACATTTGAATATGAAAGTTTTATAGATTGTACAGCTCATCTGAAGAAATCTGCAGGAATTATTGTTAACACGTTTGAATCTCTTGAACCAAAAGCCGTGAAAGCATTGGAGGATGGAGTTTGTGTTCCCGATGGTCCAACACCGTCGATTTTCTGCGTCGGACCACTGATTTCGACAAATCATCAAACGGGTGGTGGGCATGATAAAATGCGTGAATGCTTAACTTGGCTTAACACGCAACCGAATCGAAGCGTCGTGTTTCTGTGTTTTGGTAGCAGGGGCGTGTTTTCTAAGGAACAATTGGGGGAAATAGCAATTGGATTGGAGAGAAGTGGCCAAAGGTTCTTGTGGGTCGTACGCGATCCACCTTCCGATGTCAAAAGGGAGAGCATCCTTGTTCAATCCCTCGAGCCAGATTTGAATTCACTGCTACCAGATGGTTTTTTGGAACGTACCAAGGAAAGGGGATTGGTCATGGGCAGTTGGGCACCACAGCTACAGGTGCTAAATCATGAATCGGTCGGAGGTTTCGTGACTCATTGTGGGTGGAACTCGGCGCTGGAATCGATTTGTGCAGGTGTGCCAATGGTGGCATGGCCGCTCTATGCAGAGCAAAAGATCAACAAAATATTGCTGGTGGAGGAGTTGAAGCTGGCATTGCCAATGAATGAGTCGGAGAGTGGGTTGGTGAGTGCAATTGAGGTGGAGAAGCGAGTTAGAGATTTGATGGAGTCGGATCAAGGAAAATCAATGAAGGAACGAATGCTGGTCAAGATGAAGGAAGCACTAAAGGCTATGGGAGATGGTGGGTCGTCCAGGGTTGCATTGGCCGAACTGGTCGAGTCATGGAAGCAAGGATGAGTCGGTATGTATGGTGTTTCAATCTGTATATTTGATATATTGTCTCTTACTAGTTGTTCCTTAGTTTCTCTAATCGTAAGCATCCATTGCAATCACAGGCATGTAAGACATGCAATGGACTTAATTTGCAATTTGTCTTTTTGGGACGAACCATGAGACATTCACTGTAGGATCAGGTTTTAGTAATCCCTTCAAAAGTTTGGGCCTTGCGGTGGGAAACCAGTCCAAGAAAGTTTAATGGATATGAAATTTCGGATTTCTAATTCCCTGAAATGCTAATAATTATATCCCAGGTTAACGTAGGTTAAGTGAAGAAATCGACGTGATTTCCAAGTAAAGATCCAATTCAAACCAACAAAGATGTCATTTTTAAGGATAAAATCGTGCAGGAATTGGGTTTGGGGTGGACAATATTTCTTCTGTAACTATTGGTAAGTTTTTTCTTCTTTTTGGGTACATGGTTTTGAATTTTGGCTTGTTAATATTACTGATTGATGTTAACATGTAGAAAATTCTTTTGCTAGTAATGGGTTTCTATCAATATAGATATTCCGTTAAAACACTTTTTTCAATATAGATGGCCAAACAAGGCAATATAACCATCAACACATATTTGTTGACTAGACTTCATTAATTCACAATGCCCACGAACTTCAATTTCCAACCATCATGTGGATGAGAATTGATGAATAATTGATCGGTTGAACAATTTCAACAAAATGGACAACACGGTGGTGATATATATTATTATTATATTTGTAGACAAAACCAGCAGATGATTATAAAGATATATACAGTCTTCCTTCTCTGTGTGTCTTAGAATTAGCCATGAAGGACACCATAGCTCTGTATCCATCTCCAGGGAGAGGCCACTTGGTCTCCATGGTTGAACTAGGCAAGCTTATTGTAAAACATTACCCTTCATTCGCAATCACCGTCATAATCCCCTCCATACCCAACAAAGCCACCAACTACAGCCACTACACGGAGGCCGTCACCGCTGCGAACCCGAACATCACCTTCCTCCACCTCCCACCCATCTCGTTCCCTCTGGTAGTGACCGACGTTGTAGCATCTTTCTTCGAGCAGCCTCGCCTTAACAACCCCAACCTGCACCAAACCCTCGTGGACCTCTCCATGTCCGGTAATCTCAAAGCTTTCATGATCGATTTCTTTTGTAATGCTGCGTATGAAGTCTCAGATAGTCTTAACATCCCGACTTACTATTACCACACTTCTGGTGCGAGTGGTTTGTGTATGTTTCTTTACTTTCCTGCGATGGACAAGATCATTGATGCGAATGGCTGGAGAGAGCGTGACTTTGATATTGAAGTCCCCGGAATTCCAAAACTTCCAAAATCATACATGCCAGAGTCCGTGAGAAGTGGGTCTGGCAAAACCCACCAGTTTTTCATCGAAACTGCAATTCAGATGGCCAAATCTACTGGAATCATTGTTAATACATTCGAATCGCTTGAACAGAAGGCGGTCAAGGCCTTAGTTGATGGGTAAGCAGTGATTGTTCAATTAAGTAACTGAGATACAGAGTAGAAACTTATTTTCTATTAATTTTTGCGATCTTGATGACTCTACCAGGCAATGTGTACCAAATGTTCCGCCACTGTATTTCGTCGGTCCGGTGACCGCGACCGATGAGAGTAAAGAGAAGCACGAGTGCCTGAGTTGGCTCGATTCGCAACCGAGTCGGAGTGTGGTGTTTCTCTGTTTCGGTAGCATGGGAGTGTTCTCGGCGAAGCAATTGAAAGAAATGGCGATTGGTTTGGAACGGAGTGGGGTTGGATTTTTGTGGGTGGTTCGAAATCCTCCACCGGAGGAACATATGCGCAAATTTACTCCGACTGAGCCAAATCTGGACTCAATTTTGCCTGAAGGGTTCCTGGAAAGGACAAAGGAAAGGGGTTTAGTGGTGAAGGTATGGGCACCACAAGTTGAGGTACTGAGTCATGATTCAGTGGGTGGGTTCGTGAGTCACTGCGGGTGGAACTCGACTCTTGAAGCAGTGTCCGCCGGAGTACCTATGTTGGCTTGGCCTCTTTACGCGGAGCAGCATGTTAATGCGAAGGCTTTGGTGGAGGAAATCAAGGTGGCGTTGCCGGTGACGGAGGCGAAGGACGGGTTTGTTACCGCATCCGAGTTAGAGAAGCGAGTTACTGAATTGATGGACCCGGAGAAAGGTAAAGCCGTGCGAGAACGAGTTTTGGGCTTTAAAAACGATGCCGTATCTGCCAAAGGTGAGGAGGGTTCCTCACGTGTTGCCTTAGCCAAGTTAATTAGCGGGCTTGTTTAAACAAAAGTGTACCTAAGCTTGGGGGCTTAAGCCTTGAGCATGAATTAATATTCTCCCTTTTGAATTAGTTATTTAGCTTTTGTTTGTATGATTTTAATTAATTATCGTATCCCAAATGCTTAATACTTTTAATCCAAAAATAGTCGAAAACATAAGACTGAAACTAAACTTATGTTTAATTAATCCTAGAACACAAAAAATTTGAATCCATAAGAAAGAATAGTAATCTCAAATATTTTTATCAATCATTAAATCCTCTCATAAGAGGTTACAAGTCTACAACCCTTAATAAATAAACAGAAAAACTAAATACGAAGTAAATAAAGCAAACAGAAACAAAGGAAATCTCAAGAAATTATGATAGTGTCCAAAAATAATAAAATGTTAATTTGAAGGCTTAAACAGTTTGATCAAAAAATAATAGTATTAGCCTCGATGATTATGTCGAATGGAATCACTTGTAATTTTAGATCCGACAAAATGATATTCTTATAATAATCCATCAAGTGATTAGTTTTTGATTGGTTTTTTTAATTCTATTTTTAACAGAGAAATGTATAAATTTTGTAAGAAAAAATTGACCATTCAATTTGGTTTTGACAGCTACCTCATAAAGTGATGTGGAAACGTCAAATGAAGTTGTACAATAGGAGAAAAAACAAAGCATGGCAATCAATGTCAGGGACAAACTACAATTTTTTTTTTCCCCTTTCTACAAAGCTGTATTGTATTATAGGTAGCCACAATTTCTCTCTTTTGCTTTTGCGGATGGATATGGGATGAAGGTCGTCCATGGGATATATTTATGATGTATTTTTGTCCACGGGGGTCCATTGTTTTGTGCAAACATCATCCATGACGCAAATGCCATTTGTCTAATACTCGCTTTCTGATAAGAATTGCCGAATTGGATTCGGCGTCACTTTACAGTACGTGTTTACTTTCCGTATACTCCACGAGTTATTGGGGCAGCTGTACATTAAATTACAGCAACCCTGTAGTAATTTTGAACATTGATATTATTTTTAAAAATAATAAATAAATTATATATGTATAGTATTTTCTTCAACAAATCTAATCATGTATTTTTTTTAAAATAAAAATTAAATTTATTGAAAAAAAGACATATAAAGTATTAAGTTTATATCTAATGGTTCACAATTATTATATGTTTTTTATGTTGAATTTGATTTCTGTTTTGAATAAATGATACATCGTTGGATTTATATAAATGATCAAAATATAAATATATTTTTTTTGAAATTTTAAAAAATTTACTCGATACCATAATGGAATTGTAGTGGGGATTGCTGTAAAAAAACTATAGCAGCCCATAATAACTCGGGTGAGGGGGACTATTACCTGAAGTTTGGGACTTTCTAGAATCTTCATGTTTATTGACTATTGGGCCATTAACCATGAATTTTATTGGGCCAGAACGTGATTGGGCCTTTTTCCATAAGTTCGGAACGGGCAAGTAATGTTGGGCCTAGTTTTAAGTCCAAGCTCCAAAGTCAAGCATCCGCAGTTCCGCACCTTGCTTGTGTGATCCGTAGTTCAAGATGCTTGGCCCATCTATTAGTCAATGGGTTGGCCCACCGGAGAAAAATATTGACGCAAATGCCCCTTCCTCAATCACATCAAATCATTTAGATGATAGTCTAATTAGTAAATTTCTCTAGGGCCAAATCATATGAACTCTGAAGGTTTTGAGTTTAATTTCCATTGGGAGCAATACTTTTAGGGCACGCGTTGAGTTTTGACATAACTTACTTTGTTTTTAGGTGTAAATTTTATGTGCGCGCAAGCATGACGGCTCAAGTTTATATTCATATCGGATGTTCAAAAGGGAAAACTTGTATATCGTCAGTTCTCGGTTAAAAAATGTGGCTGATGCAAGCCAAGAATGGATTATTGTAACAAATTTTTTTTTCAACCAAATTTGTTTTGTACATGAATAAAGCGAGTTCATTGGAGAAAACCGGACTTTATAATGTACAAATGCGTATCCATGAAAGCACAAATAGAGAGAAAAATAAAAAGAAAAAGCCCTTTAATTATTACAAATTTTTATTGGGCTATTTTGGCATTGCCTAAGCCCAACAACAGAGAAAAAAAATTCAATACGAATCCACAGACAATGTGAGATAAGTGGGCCGTTCCTATACTGATATGGGCTTGAACTTTACATTTTGGTATTGAAGCAAATAGCATATAGTTTTTTTGTGCTAAATTTTGTTAAAAGAGTTCACTTTAGAGGTCATATGAAGCCCAATTAAGCCCACATATAGATGATAAGGAACACTGAATGGACAACTGTGTCACGGTCGTTATATTTTCCCGTGCCACGTGCTCCTTCCCCGTTTTCCGTTATTTCCCCTCAACATTAGGCTTGGTATGCAAAGCTCAGGTTCGCGTAACCTAACCTTTCAACGGCCTCGATTTCATCGCGGTCTCGCATCCACCTCTCAAAAACCTCACACTCGTAGCTCAAGAGATAAGCTCCGTATCACTCGCTCAGACTACTCTTCCTTCTCTCATTCGATCCCCTGTTGTTCTTTCGCTGCGGCTTTCTATGGCGGAGCCAGAGCATCCTGGTGAGAATGAAAAGGTTGCTGAATCTCTGATGGAGAAGATCAGCGAGAAGATCCACGGTCATGATTCGTCTTCGTCGTCTTCAGATTCCGATGATGACAAGCCATTACCCGCTGACTCTGTCAAGGCCAAGATTTATCGGCTCTTCGGGAGGGAGAAGCCCGTGCACAAGGTCTTCGGCGGTGGAAAACGTATTCTACCTCTCATTCCTCTCTCTATCTAAACACACGCACATACACACCAATATGTAATGATATAAATTGATAGACGTTTCACCAATTAGATCGTATAAGTAGTGTTCGGCTCAGTTTGCGTCTTAGATCTTCGTCTTTTTTATTTGGAATTCACGCAGTCCGGAACGGCATCTGGCAGTAGGTCATATTGGTTATGAGTTCAGATGATTTGAGATCTGATTGTGAAATACTTGTTGTTGTGGTAAAAATCAGCCTAAATGTTGTTTTGCTAATGACGAAGACGACTGCAGTGATTTGATCTAGTTGAGAAGTCCGTTTCGTAAATTGTATAATGCTCGATAACTTAACTGCTTGCATTTGAATTTTTTCAGTTCCCATTTTTCATGCTACAATATTTGATCCTCGGGTTAATTGAGATTGGAGACCATTTTTGTTTTCTTGATCTTCTTCCTCTGTAATTTGCTGGATTTAATGCCCTGTTTTCATATTGTCGTGCTTCTTAGGGTTTATGCTGTTGATGTATTTTGGGGATTATTGGGGATTGAATTTAGCTTAGGTTACCTGATATTGCAATTTGGATTTGGATTTGATAGCTTTGTTAACATTCCCTTGCTTGTACTTACTTCGGAGGGATCTTCTCTTAGCATTATTTGGCAATGACACAATATGCTACCTTGTTAATTTGTCCCTGTTGAGTGCTTTGGTTCTATTATTTCATCAATCCATTTGATTTCTGTTCCATTTTAAAGATTATATTATATGATAAAAGTTTGCAGTGTGTGAATGCTGTCAGAAACTTTATTTTGAAACTTCATTTGGAAACAAGTCCTTTTTCAGAGTCTCTAAAATTCCCATGAACATTTCTTGCACTTCATTTTCATAGATCATAAATTATTTTCTATTCATCGTTGCCTTATCTCATGTTGTCTTATGTTAATCCTTTGCCACAGCTGCTGATGTTTTCCTGTGGAGAAACAAGAAAATATCTGCAAGTGTGCTTGGTGGTGCTACTGCACTGTGGGTTCTTTTTGAATTGCTAGAATACCACCTAATCACTCTTGTCTGCCATGTTTTGATACTCGCTCTTGCTATCTTTTTCTTGTGGTCTAACGCATCTACCTTTATCAATAAGTAAGATGTTCTGTCGTTATCATATTTCAGCTTTTAATTATATCATTTATGTAGTGTTAACTCCACTGAGTTGCTGAACTAGGTCTCCACCACACATCCCAGAGGTTTCACTGCCTGAGAAGTGCGTCCTTGAAGTTGCCTCTGCTATCAGATTTGAAATCAACCGTGCATTGGCTGTTGTTCGAGATATTGCATCTGGGAGAGATTTGAAGAAGTTCCTTATCGTATGTTGATTTCTCATATTTATACTGCCTAGCTTCACTTTTATTCCTAGGTAGTTTACATAGACAATTGAATGCAAAGAAACCCTAGAATTCATAGTATTACGCACTTGCAACTATGTGTGTGCTTTGTGTGAACATGTTCTCTCCTATTCTTTCTGTTTTACTCTGAAATTGCACTGGTACGCCCTTTTGTGCAGACTTAGCCATAGTGAAAGTATTGTTCTTCTTGCTCTCAGGTTGTTACTGGGCTATGGATTTTGTCCCTTGTGGGGAGCTCCTTTAACTTCTTGACCTTGTTCTACATATGTAAGTAATTCAATGAATCAGCAGTATTTGTTCTGTGTATGTATGTTTGTGCGTCTCATTTATGGCTTTTTAACTAACGATGGTTGTTCAAAACAGCCTTTGTTCTTCTGCACACTGTGCCAGTGCTGTATGAGAAATATGAGGATGAGGTTGATGCATTTGCAGAAAAAGCAATGATTGAGATCAGGAAACAGTATGCAGTGTTTGATGCAAAGGTCTTGAGTAAGATTCCAAAAGGACCCTTGAAGGACAAGAAGAAGGACTAGATATTATATACGGGGGTAGTACCTATTAGGTTTTGTTGGCACCTGTAGCTATTTTGTTATGGTGGTGTTCTGGCTTGTCCATTTGAATCCCTCTTCTATATCGTCGTTCTGAACTTTTTTGCATTTGTAGATAGATATGGCACTCGGTGTCACAGTTACTCTTTATATTCCTATGAAATGCAGCATGGATTGATCGTCTTGCTGCGGTAATATTTGATTCGAAAGTACCTGCTCTGTTTTGTTCTTAATAATCAGCAAACATTCCAGACAGATGGTATTGTTCCATCCGTGGATGCTTCTACACGGATCTATCTCTAGTCGAGGCCCCCTGCTTAATTGCAATGGCCATCACAAATATCCATATCCAGTGTGTCTCGTTGTATGTGCTTAAAATTACAGGGAAACTATGACTACTACTACAGGGGCACTTCATCCAACCATCTCCCACTGGCGTCGGGTTAGTTTATCCAATTGGCGGATGCTAGTTGTTAGCGTCATACATACAGAACCGAATAGATGGTGGGCAACGAAAGATTATCAGCTGAACTTTGATCAACAAATCCCAAGTTATTTTCGTTATTGTGTTCCTATCAATACTCGATATAATGAATCACCTCTGGTAGTATGAAGAACTACTTGCCAGTGTAGCTGATAAACAAATTTACATCTAGGGACCAAGCTGCAAACACTCCAATCATTCTTTCTTGGGGAAAGGTCCAAGGATATAAAGCCCCTCTTAAGTCTCAACTGATACTCTTACCAAGACCTTCACCAAGTAATCACCTCTATGAAACTGGAGGCTCTTAATACATACATCTGTACAATTCTAGGATGAAAATTCAGTATCTAAAACATCTTAGGGAAAAAACAAGGGGTGCAAATGCCCTCCATGTTTCCCTAGAGAAGATACTTATGCAGGAGTCTAGTGTGCCTCGGATAGGCCCATAATCCGGAGATTGGCTCGTCGTCTGATTCACTATCACTATCTGAGGAAGATGTGATTGAGAATGAAATGCCAATTAGGTACTCGGCAACCTGAAAATAATAAATGCATGAAATTATCAGTAAAGAAGATAAAAAAAGAAAAAACAGGAACAATGTCAATGCTGCAGGAACATTTATAAAGATGAAAACAATAAGAACAGAGAGAATATGGTGTCAAACAGCATGCAGAAGTACATCCACTCTACAGAGAAATTCCACAATTACAAGTGCTTACAAATTAGCTCCTTCAATAAAATTTTCAGAAATACTACAAAGTTTTATTGTAATTGGTAGAATTCCTTTTATACGAAAAAAAAAGAAAGAAAGAAGAGAAGTGAAGCAGATACCTGGCGAGATGATAAAGGCTTAATTTTATGATTGTCAGCTTGTGATCCAGAGCGCTCCCTGGAACATTTCATATTATTGACCCAGACTATTGCATTACAGCGACTGCAGTATCCCCTATTAGACGTGAATTTCTCACGTGAATTGCCTGAAATTCACACATATAACGAAGGTCAGTTTTAGAGTTTATCAAAGCAATTCATGCTCGTAAGTGCAGTGCATGCGTGTGCCTGTCCATGTGTACCTAGTAGCTACTTGCTGGTCATCTTTTTCAATGAAAGGCAAACCGAGAAAATGTTTTATTTACACGACTAACAGTAAATGTAAATCTATGTCAAAAGAAGATATCTGAAGTCAAGAAATGTTCAACATGTGTAGCATTCTCCGAGATGCGAGATCAGCATTACCTATATATGCTCTTTTAAAAGTCTCTTTCCAATTAATACTGGTTCCAGTAGTTGCATCATCCATTGAATTTGTAAACAGCTTAGCAACAACCATTCTATCCCTTTGCTGCCCCTTAGCTGTTGAGCAACCTTCAGAATTACCAAAGAATACATCATACTGTGACTTCCACAGATTGTTGTCGCTTGCTGCAGAATTCCATAACCTTACAATAGAGCAACAGGAAATCATTAAGCTAAGAAGAACAACATATCTAGGAAAACTGTGCTGTAATGATTACCATACATACGAGAGCAGACTTAGTTGCGTATCATGAAAAAATGCAACTGCTTCAATGGTTTAAATCATAGCCATTCATTTCGTAATTTCTTTCTATCTTTGTTTACTTTATTTTTCATTTCATGATTCTTTTCTTATGGTTGCGTGAGGAAGGGAATTGAGTACTGGGGAAAGAAACATACTTGTGAAATGGCATAATGGTCATGAACATAAACGTGCATGGTGGATGGCAAGAAAAATTACCAGCAGACTTGCCCAACAGAGACTAAAGACTGCAAGTCGAGGAGACTGAAGATGTGTATGATCACATCCTCTGGCAATTGGGCGGTATCTGAAAGGATGCAAGGAAAGAAATATAACTAGCAAATAATGGGGGAAATTGTCTTTAGTTGGAGCCTTTTGTTGATTAAAGTTTACCCTTTTCTTCCCGCTTGGCTTTAGAGCGTCTTTTATGAGAAATCATTGCTTGCTTGAATTCTGCAACAGCCAAGTTCCTTTTCTGCTTCGGTAATGAAGCCTTTGCACTCTGGAAGAGGAGATGAGCCGCGAAAACGGCATTGCTTGCCTGCATTCTAGTTTTAATTGAACTATCATAAACATTTGGAAACTCCATCAACAAACAATGCAACAGAAAAAAGAGAAGGATGTCGACTTATATTGAATGGTTGAATATTACACTATATTTCCTATTCACAAACAAGAGTCACCAAGTAATGCACTTTTGATGAAGAATTTGTAAATGGAAGATTTCGTTGTCAGGATACCAATAATGAGATGCATTTGTTTCCCAGACACAGAAGGCTGTTCATGTATGATTGTCTATTGAAGACCTTTCCCCCCACGAACGTTGATCATGGATATGTGTTTTCTCCTTCCCAATTATTTTACATGATTAGGTGGTTTTGACATTAAACATTATACAAACAGGTTCAAAACTGCTAACATATGAACAACGGAGCAAGTTCCATAGAGTTTTGAATGCTTCCAAGTAAGAACAAGTTATAAAAAGCAAGAAAGAACACAATTCCTTCATTCAATAGCACATAATTCCTTCATTCAATAGCATTAAAAAACCACACAAAAAGCATAATTCCTTGATTAATAGGACATAATTCATTCACAGTTCCAGGGAATCCCACAATTCCTTCATTCAATAGCACATAAATCAATAACCATTACAAAACGCAAAAGCAAGAAATCAACATCGCAGCTTGTGCTGAATTGTTAGGGAATCAGTCAATCACCGAAAAACAATCATTGATCAACAAAAAACACAATACTTACCGGGAGAGAATCGTGAACAATAATACGAATTGCGAACATAAGATTCACAAAGAGAGGACAATCAATGATACGGAAAGGTAAGAAACTACATACTCTGGAAGGAGATGAAAGGCGGCTAGGGTATCTTGGAAGACGAGGCACTGGAGATCCTTAGGAAGCTTATTGTAAGCAACTCTGAGAATCAAACTAAGCTCTTTGCAGGCAATTGGGTATCGGTGAATTCTCAGGAGAGCCTCCCTCAAGCCTAGCTTCTGGTAACTATGCAATGCAATCGACATTTTCTGCTTTGCAGAGACGCGAAGATCATATGCTCGATGCCATGGATCAAGAAGAGGAGGCGGTGACGATGGCAATGAAGGCCAGCAACTAACGACGACCGGCTGCAACTGAGTCGTGTATAAAGTATAAACGAAGTCGATTGATGCATAAATGGGCCTGGACAAGGAGATATATGAATGGGCCTCGTCTGGTCCAATAAACTCAACACATTGAATTGGGCCAAGCCATTGGTCTTCAAATGAACTGGGCCTAGAGATATCCAAATGGGCCTCGTCTGGTCCCTTGAACCCATGGCTGACCGACTGAATGCTAATTGGACTGTAAACATAGGCCGTTGATCCATAAATGGGCTTGCTCAGGAAATATCCAAAAGGGCGTCATCATCTGGTCCAATGAACCCAACGTATTCAAGTGGGCCATGCCCGCAAGGATAAACAGAGGTCATCGATCCCTTAATCTTATATATTGCATGAATCAAGTCCAGTTGACGTAATATTAACTTTGATATTATATATATATATATATATATATATATATACGAATTCTCACATGCACATCTTGATTCAAATATTGTTTGCAAGGGCTAATGAGTCGTAATGTAACTAGGAAGCAGAAGAAGAATAACAAAATACATCAAGATCCACAAAGGAGAGGAGCCAAATCATATAACTTAGCTGCTGATTCAACACAAGTTTTCGTATTAAATTTGGAATCTTCAATCTAGACTAGAAAACTTGCTTCAACTCTGCCAGATATAGGCCAGTGCATTGCAGATGTTTGAAAATCCATACTAGGTAAAGGCCACTTCATTATAGATGCCCCTCGAGCTAACGCGGCAATGTGACATAGGAATATTTCATGCACCAACTCCACAAGCATGTCAACCCTTTTCAATTCAGTTTCCTGCGACATCCATCAGAAATGAGATTGTGGTTAAGACTTAAGACAAGTAAAAGGTAGTGTCCTAAAAGAAGACATTTACCTTGTGGCGTTCTTCAAAGTTCACAAAACTGCGGTACATTTCTCTTATGCTTGCAATGCAACGCTTCATCTCGACATCTTCCGCATTTTCGCCCCAAATGGACATGTCTTTTTTCTTTATAAAATTGTTCCAACCATCTCTCTTCCATCTCTCATCTGCCCAAAAGCACATTGTAACAAACAACATATTTTTCAGATCCATCGAAGAGTTCATATAAGCGCTCAATCAATTCCATGCGCTCAACCTTCGATGCAAACACCACATTGTAATACCATTCAGTAGGAAGTCTGCAATTCAAATGATTAATGCCCGAGTTTTAAGCAAATAAAACATAAATAGGATTGTTGAAAGAAAATCTCTAAAATGGCAAGAAGAAAGAGAGAAACATACACCAATCAAAAGCAACATTCAAGGTTTTGACAGTGGCCCCATTTGGATAAGCATTTTTAGTAGCATTTATACTTGCTAGTATAAATGCTACTGTCTTACCAACCGGGTTTTTTTGACACGTAATCCGAGAGATTTTTACTTAGCATTTTATGCTACTTTTGACATACTACTTGTATGAAGCATTTTAGTAGCATTTCACCATCAAAAGTCAACATTGTCCCATTAATTTTTTTTATTCCAGTTATACCCTCACTTCATGTGTTATTATAAATTAATTAATAAATAAATAAATTTATTGATACTATAAAATATTTATCATTTAATATATATTACTCAGTAAAAATGTTACTGATATGGATTTAATTGCAAGCGCACAAATCGCACAAGTAATAAAGAGATGAGTAAATTATCATTTCCACTAAGGATGTGTTGGCAATCAAGATCAATGTCAAACTAGTAACAACTATGCAAATTGGGGAAACGGATTCGAGATTGATTTTGTTTTTAAACTAAACTAAAGCAAAAGAACAAAGACAAATCAAACACAAGTATGAAATCAAGGATGGAAAGCACTAAGGTACTTAACGTCACCTCACCTATCCAATTCAATTCCCTTGGTCCCTTAATCCCTAATTCCTCTCTCTATAATAACAATCGATTTCCCAACCTATTCAATGTTCTATTCCTAGATACATCAAACATATTTTCAACATAAATCCCTGTTATTCCTAACAATCGGATTAATATATCAAAAACTCATTAACAACTATGGAAATCATTTAGCAATTGCATAAGTCACAGACCTATATTCCTATGGTTCATGCACCCTATGTCATCTATGGCTTGAGGCAAACCCTAGATATCTCCTTCTGGTCTCAATCTAGGCAACAAATCAATTGAATGATGGCCAAACATTCAAAAGCATTAATGACACCCATAGACAATCAAGAGAGAGAGAGAAATCAAGAAATAAGGAAACCAAGTTTATTAAATCTTCAAGGTTTGGTTACATTAAGTCCCTAGTAAATAATCTAGCCACTCATGGAAGCAAAATACATCTGTCAAAGATATCAACAAAATCTTTGATATCTTTGAAATTTATCTTTGACAATATCCACTCTTGACCAACCTGCTGATCTCTTCACCAAGCCACTCCTGCCAGGTCGTTTCAGAGACTTAGTTTCCAAACTCAAGCTTACTTCTACTGCACCAACTTGAGTTTGAGGGGGGATGTCAAAGATATCAACAACATCTTTGATTTACTTTATTGACATTATTTTTCTTACTTTTCCTTTCTAACGCCTATATAAAGGCATGTTGTACACAATCAACATATAGTGAAAAATACAGATCTTTTACTTCTCTAGAAAAAAAAAATGTCAAAGATATCAACAAAATCTTTGATATCTTTAACAAATGAACAAAATCTTTCAATTTGTCAAAGATATCTACAAAATATCAATGATATCTTTGACAAATCAACAAAATCTTTGAATTTGTCAAAGATATCAACAACATCTTTGATTTACTTATTGACATTATTTTTCTTACTTTTCCTTTCTAACGCCTATATAAAGGCATGTTGTACACAATCAACATATAGTGAAAAATACAGATTTTTTACTTCTCTAACATATCCTTTCACTTTTCTAACATGGTATCGGAGCCACTCCTGTTGTGGCACTCCAGAGTAGTGTACGTACTACCATTGATACAGCACATATTATTACAGCCTTGGTCCAACACTCCTTAGGTGGGATCTTGGTTTTGGGTCCGTCCCCAGTCGGTTGCGGTCTCCTTTGAGATGTTCTTCTCTTTTCTTGAGTTTTGGTGTCCTCCGTGGCGGTGCTCCTTCCGCCGTTAGTCATGCTCTTCCAGGGGTACTCCTTTGCTCGGACCCCTAGCTAGACCCGATTGCTTCTTCTGCCTTTTCATCAGTTTGAGCATGGTTCCTCGCAGTTCGTTCCTTTGGCCTCCTGCTGCCGTATGGTGGTGTCCATGTTTCTGGCTGCTTTTCCCTGCTGTTTCTACCATCGCTCTTGGTGCTAAGATCTCGGTCCTCTCTTGGAGTCCTTTTACTGCGTTTTTAAGGCTTCTCTAGAGATGGGTCCCTTCTCGGAGTTTTGCTGCTGTTAATCTTACTATTTGCCCTCTTTGGTCCCATTCCGGATTTCTGCGTGCAGTCTTGGTGTTCCTTTGTCTGCTCTCTTGGGTTCCCATGTGGATTTTTTCTTGCTTTTTGGTAGCCTCGATTCTCAGAGCTGGATTCCCATCCTTTTGTGTTTGGGTTTTGGTGCGTGTCGCTGGACTGCTCCTTTTTTGGCTTCTCGGTTTGTTGGTTTCTTTCTATTCAATTCTGTCAAAGATATCAACAAAATCTTTGATATCTTTGAAATTTATCTTTGACAATATCCACTCTTGACCAACCTGCTGATCTCTTCACCAAGCCACTCCTGCCAGGTCGTTTCAGAGACTTAGTTTCCAAACTCAAGCTTACTTCTACTGCACCAACTTGAGTTTGAGGGGGGATGTCAAAGATATCAACAAAATCTTTGATATCTTTGACAAATGAACAAAATCTTTCAATTTGTCAAAGATATCTACAAAATATCAATGATATCTTTGACAAATCAACAAAATCTTTGAATTTGTCAAAGATATCAACAACATCTTTGATTTACTTTATTGACATTATTTTTCTTACTTTTCCTTTCTAACGCCTATATAAAGGCATGTTGTACACAATCAACATATAATGAAAAATACATATTTTTTACTTCTCTAACATATCCTTTCACTTTTCTAACAACATCATTAAACAAAGGAAATCAACCATATAAACTAGGATAGAAAAGGAGAGAGAAAACCCCCTTGTAAACCCTCTTCTTCTCCAAACTCCAATGGTGGCTCCAAGCTCTCCAATGGTGGTAGAATGAAAAACCCTCTTCTTCTTACACATGTTCTTAGGAACATCAAAAGGGCATGATTTTGAGCAATTGTTAAAATCTGACCAAAAAAGAGAGTACAGATCTTGAGGAGAGAAAAGGAGCACTCACAATAGAATCATCTACTGCTCACCCTTTTAGTGCACCATACAATAATCATTTAATCTAAGGCCACGGCAAGTAGAATGCTTATAAAATCTTTTTTTAAGTCATGAAAATTATTGATTTATTTCCAAAAACATTTACCAACCTCTTACACTGTTTTGATTGCGGAAACTATTAATCTAAATTTCAAAGTCCATTCTAGTCAATTAAAGTTAATTCACAGTGAAAGCAGTATCATTGAAATCGGGATTTTACAAAAGATATAGGGGAGGCCGACAAGATCACTTCGTAAAATCACATTGTAAAATCGCAAGCAAAATACGATTTTTAATACAATTCGGATTGTTTTACGTACCTAGTAGTATATACTTTCATATAAGGCTTTAAATCCATATTTTTACAACCGTCAGTGAAAGTCTTCAAGAAAAGATCAAATTCTGCTTCCGGACCAGCCCCAATACGAGATCGACTCATGATCTCCAGCAAAAGAGTCTTCAACTTTGTGCGTACCCGAAGGTCATCAATTTGATACTCACCTGCACCCACCTCGTTAAAAGCTTGCACATAAGGGCATCAAAAACAACTAGAGATGTTAGAAACAACTGACCTTGTACATCAAATCTCGCAAACTTGGGCACCAATTCAATGGTATAAACATCATAGGAACACAAAAATATCTCCTCCTCTATGAAAATAGAGTCAACCTCAAAACGACACCTCACTTGAGATGCCAAGAGGAGCAAAGCAGATGAAATTATATCCCTAAATGGAAATGAGAGATTTTTGAGAGAGACCGGATTAAGAGAAGATGAAAAAGCAAAAGTAATGCAATAAAACTAACCTTATCACAGATTTAAAATAATCTGTTATGAATAAAGTATTTGGTTTATTGAGTTTGCCTTTGGATATGGATGTTTCCAAGGAACACCCTTCTGTGACTAAAGCAAGATACCACAAGAACTATCTCCTTTCACTTGAAGGGGTCTTATCAGGACAGGGGCAAAGACCAAAAATACTTTTCCATAAAGCCCTTATCACCAAAAGTGCTTGCTCCAACGTTTCAAACCTTCGAACCTGACAAATTTTCAAGAATCCTCCTCTGCCATGAACACGATATACATGATCTTCGATGTCATGCTTGATGCAACTTTCAGCCTCAAAATCATAACTAAACCTCATTTCAAGCCGTAATCCAAGATGGGCGAAAAGAAACACATTTTATGTAACTGAATACTAAGACTCGAAACTGATTTTACCAAATATCCAAACAGAGCTAAAACGATGGCAGCAGCTGCTAGTGATGGTAACAGCTGCCTGTGCTGGCAGCAAGGCTGCCGGTGTCCTTCGTTTCTTCATATGTTTTTACAAAAAAAATCCTAGCCTCCTTCAAACCGGAGTTCACAATCTAAAAATTTGATTTACAAAAATTCCTACTCCTTTATTCGGAGTGAACAATTCTAAAATCAAAATTTAAAAAAAAAAAAAAACTAGACCATGATAGCCAGAATTTCAGTCTGCAAAAACAAGTTAGCAATAACACCAAAAAACATAGATTATGCTAACAAATTAAATTTGACAAATTTTTGATTTTGTTTAGCATCGATTACGTATCTATGACCGGCTCCGATGCCAATTGTTGGAAACATGCAACTCGCGGAAGTGTATAAGGACCTCATAGACATAAACGATAGCTAGACAAGTTTCAAAAATTTCTTATCAAATACTAATCACCATAGCATAAACCATATATCAATTAATTGCAAGTAGATTAGATACCTTGAGATCTCTATGATTTGATCTCTAATAATCAGGAACGAAGGATGGAGTCAGCGAGTTTGATACTAAGCCAAAGCCTGCGGATCTTCCATCGTATGCACCAATTCCCAAACTTGGATTGAGAGGGTGGTCTCTTTTCTCCAAGAACCTGAAGAACACAAACCAAAACTAGTGGAAACGATTAGAGAGTAGAGAGGTCAACTAGTGTCTCAAAACTTGTGTTGTCGAAACACGCACTATGTGTGTATTTATAGGGTTTGGCCACACCTAGGGTTTTCTCCCTAGGTGGGCCGGCCCCTAAGCCTTTCCTTCTCCTAATTCCGGTCCGTTTTGGTTTTCTTGTATATTCTAGTATTGGGCTTCTGGGCTACAGTGGGGACCAACTAGGAAAAATAAAACATGGGCTTCCTATGAATTTAATTATTAGCCCAAACCCATGGACATAATTATAATTCAAAATTAGAATATATTCCACTAAAATATTATAATCGCATTCCCCGTTTTATCTCAAATTAAATCTGAGCATTTCGTTATACTTATTCATAAAATTCATCACGTTAAGTTACAGATACGCATCAATTAAATATGCCATTGACATATAATATTTAATTGACATCTTTAAATATTTCCTTGAGCTTACCGTTTAACTTATTTGAATGTGTCGGATTAATTAAAATACACCTGCAGGGTTTTGACACAATCTCAAATCCTATAAGCATTCTCAAGAGGGTATCATGAATCCATAATTGGATGCGAATTTTATTAACAGATTATTTTCCATCGTACAATTAATGCGGTGACCCAATTCACTTGGTGTTTGTTGGCTTGTACAAAAAGACCTCACCCTTTAGTAAATCAAAGTCTCGTACATTAAATGCACATGTACTAATAATCTTTAATAAATTAAGAATATGAACAATTCTATAACGTCTGTGTAAGTGTACAATTTTCCATATAGTCATACTGGGAAAATTGACTCACACGTAGTCCTGATCAATACACTCCGAGTGTACTGCTATAGTAAGTTCAAGCTTTGTCGCTCTCCGTAACCAAGATAGGTATATTGAAATAATATACCACAGCCAAGCCGACGGTTTGTCCAATTTCATCTTAGTTGTGATCGCTTACTTATATTCGATAGGAACTTATGAATTGATCTTCCGTGTGAAAGCTTAGACTCTACACACCAATTCATATACCATATAGAATAAAAGACACTGATGTCAATATGTCTTTCTTCATTTTAAATGCTAAATATATTTTATTCAAATAAATAAATTGAGTTTGAATATTACATAAAATAATGACCTTTAGCATGCTATTCCTATCATAAAGTACTTACTTGAATCCAATCTCGACATCTTCACTTGATCCAACTCTTAAACAAAGGTGTAGGAAACTATTTCTCTCTTTTGGCCCTCTTTAGTTTGCACGTTCAATGTTATATCGATGGGAGAACTGAACGTATCGTTTTATAGGCAGAGAGGGGATAGTTTCCTTATCAACTCCATCTCAACTTACCCATCATAGTAGGAGTCACTTAGGAAACCACTTCTCAATTAACCAACTAGAGATAAGGAATATGTAATATATCCCATTAACCCTCCAACTGATCACACGTTCTTATTATGTGGGTCACAAACTGATTAATTTAATAATTAATCTTACATGTCGTGGAAATGGTCGAGGACGGGGATTTTCTCGTCTTATTTGTCAACTGTGTGAACGTCCAGGTCACCCTACTAATCGCCGTTTCAAATTCAAAATCTCAGCAAATCCGGCACCCAATTACCACTATGCTCCTGGATCCAGTTATCCACCCTCTGTGCATTGCTTCCACTACTACATCCCAAAATCATGTTGCTGATCCCAACTCCTCTTGGTTACTGGACTCTGGTGCCAGTCATAATATGACACAACATTTCAACAATCTTTCTGTGAGGAATATTCCAATCTTTGTTTTTAGGATTCAGGTGACTATATCACGGAGGAGCATTCGTTGAACGTGGTGATCAGATTTTATTCACTACACTTTCCGTTCATTTTGAATATGATGGAACTAATGAAGTAAAGATGGGTGATGGATCAGGTTTGCAATCTCACACACAAGCACCACACTTTTACCCACGCACACACGATCTCTGAAAGTCACTAACACTCTTTGTGTGCCTATGTTAAATAAAACTTTATTATCTGTTTATGAGTTAACTAAACATAATGATGTCTCTGTTGAATTTTTCTCTTCTCATTGTCTTATTAAGGACCTACATACGGATGAAATTATGGCTAAAGGACGCTGCTCTGATGGTGTTTATTATTTTAATCCTCCCTAAATCTCTTGTTTTGCTGCCTCAACTTCTGTATCCAACATTCAGACTACTCTAGATGGTTGGATCTCTTGTTGCTTGAACAATCTCGTTGATTGAGTGACCGACACCAAAGTGTGTGTGTGTACTTACCCCAAGTGTAGGGTATCGGCAAGTAATAAACCGGTGAGTCCGGTATCGATCCACGAGGAAGCAATGCAAATTTGAAGTGAATGATATGCAAATGATTTGCTAACACTAATAAACGCAATGAATATCAAATAAAAGCGAGTAAATGAAATGGGCCGAATGACTCGGTAGCTGATATGGATTTAATTGCAAGCGCACAAATCGCACAAGTAATAAAGATGTGAGTAAATTATCGTTTCCACTAGGGATGTGTTGGCAATAGAAATCAATGTCAAACAAGTTACAATTATGCAAATTGGGAAACGGATTCGAGATTGATTTTGTTTTTAAACTAAACTAAAGCAAAAGAACAAAGACAAATCAAACACAAGTGTGAAGTCAAGGATGGAAAGCGCTAGAGTACTTAACGTCACCTCACCTATCCAATTCAATTCCCTTGGTCCCTTAATCCCTAATTCCTCTCTCTATAATGACAATCGATTTCCCAAACTATTCAATGTTCTATTCCTAGATACATCAAACGTATTTTCAACATAAATCCCTGTTATTCCTAACAATCGGATTAATATATCAAAAACCTATTAAGAACTATGGAAATCATTTAGCGATTGCATAAGCCACAAACCTATATTCCTACGGTTCATGCACCCTATGTCATCTATGGCTTGAGGCAACCCTAGATATCTCCTTCCGGTCTCAATCTAGGCAGCAAATCAATTGAATGATGGCCAAACATTCAAAAGCATTAATCACACCCATAGACAATCAAGAGAGAGAGAGAAATCAAGAAATAAGGAAACCAAGTTTATTGAATCTTCAAGGTTTGGTTACATTAAGACCCTAGTAATAAATCTAGCCACTCATGGAAGCAAAATACATCATTAAACAAAGGAAATCAACCATAGAAACTAGGATAGAAAAGGAGAGAGAAAACCCCCTTGTAGACCCTCTTCTTCTCCAAGCTTCAATGGTGGCTCCAAGCTCTCCAATGGTGGTAGAATGAAAAACCATCCAAGAACCCCCCAAAACCCTATTTTTTTGCCCTTTTATACTTCCCCAAACTCTTATGTCGTTTTCAAAACAAGTTGGGGTCGTTTTGGCTTAAAAACAAGTGAATTCGGAACTTTTTCACGAAACTGCGCGTGCTGTGAATAGTACCTCCGATCGATCGTAACATTGTTCCGATCGATCGGAAATACAATCTGTCTCCATGAATTCAATGCTGTTTTGGCAGGTCCGATCGATCGGGAATGGCTCAGATCGATCGAAAATCGGTTCTGGAGTAAAAATCTTCATTTTGCACTCTTTTCCTTCCTTTCTTGCCTTGATACCTACAATATGCAAATATAACTTTCTTAGGCAATATCAACTCTTAATCAACTCAAAATGGGATGAACTTATGTGTAAAGGATGTGCAAATGTATGTATATATTTGGCACATCAGTAGCATGAACGATGTTGTAATCAAAGTAAGCACGAATTGGATTTAAAACAATTAATTAAAAACCTAGTCTCTAATCCGTCCCGGTGGCTACTCGGTTCTCATACTCAAGGTATCATCGCAAACACACACAACCATACACAATGCATTGTGTGATACAATTAATCATGCATATGCAAAGAGAATTGAGTTATGAGACTTCAATTCGTGCATGTAGGCCATCGGGTCTCTTAATCTACGATGAACGCAAAGGGATAAACACCTAATATTATGGATTAATGTTCCCCCTTGGGGCTCGGCTTGGCTAACACCCTAGTTTCACACTCAAAGATCAATTAACCATAACTCTCCCATGCACATTCCTAAATCAACCCAAAACCCCATCATCAATACACATAATTAATAGCTATGCAATGTAAAACTCGATTAATTAAGGAAATCATGCAATGAGTTTAACAATCCTCAATCGAACATATTAGATGCAATCCCTAGACTAGACAATCCAAGAACACAATCAAATATGTCATTCTCATATATCCACTCACACAACTATCACGAAATTAAAAGAGAAGAATCGAAGCTACGATTCTTTGAACATACCTTGAGTAATCGAAACCTTGCACCCACCGTTTGGGACTAGAAACTAGAAAGGGAACTTAGCCACTCATCATAATGAAAAGAAACATCAATTTTATAGATGAAAACCAATGTTACCAATCAAGATCACAAGCACTAAGTAAAACCCTAGAGAGAAATAGAGAGAGTAAAACTATGGAGGCTAGATGTAATGTAATCTATGAATGAGGAAGGAGACCCAATATTAGGGTTTTCCCCTCTTTTTACAATGAAAAATACCTAATTACCCTTACAATAACGTCCCCCATTGGTTACATAAATGATTTTCCCCAAATGCCCCTGAAATTTCAGTGCAGAAACTTACAGATTCGCGATAGGTGTCCGGACGGGTGTCCGGACACTTCATGCATCCTTCAACTTTGTGAGCCTCTGTCTCGATTTGTGAAGAAAGTGTCCGGACGGATCTTGATGTGTCCGGACACCACTGTCCGGACAGGTGTCCGGACACTTAGTGAATTTCAGCTTCTTCATTCACCTCCAAAAGTTTCCAATTCAGTCATTTAAGTCCGATTTCCTGCAAAAGCACAGGAAAACATCTATAAGAGTAAAATTACTTTATTTAAACACAAATGCATTACTATAAGCACTAGAACCTCCTAATTAGATGGTATTAGGACCTCAAAATAGAGGTCCGGTCATTGAGCATAGCTTGTGATATATGTTTCTGTAGAGATCTCTATCTATCTATCTATGATTATCTCTTGAAGGGTGTTGAAGATAAAAATAAAAAAATAAAGCAGCCTTGCTTCTTCAGATCTGAGCTTACATCGGAATCTCGGACTTTTGTTTGCGAAAGCGCAAGAAAATGGTGTGAAGGTCGATTTACAATAAGGAAGATTCATATCTGAGCTAACATCGGGATGGGTCAATCTTGTCTGTCGACCCAGCAAGGCCATCGACCAAGCAAGGCTGTCAATTGGAACATTCGTAAGGCCATGGAAGCTATTGACCATGTCGCCAATATGGTCAATATTTAATATTTACCAATCCAAAATTTAATATTTCTTTTTTTTTCTTCAAAATTTAATATTTCTTTTAACAATTCAATAGGGAATACGCGGTCTGAAATTAGACAAAATATTTTAGGATTCGTAATAACGTTGTTTTTAATGGCGTCATTAAGGTTATTTTAATTTAAAGTGATTGACGTTGTTTTAAACAGCGTCACTAGTGTATTTTTTTTCCAAATGACGCTTTTTATAATAGTGTCAAATGTCATTTTGGTAATAAAAAAAATTTAAGGAAATGCTATTGTGGTATTTAAAATCTATCAAAGGGCATGTCCGGTAAAAAACTCCTCAGACGGAGGAGAGCATTTTATGTCGTTAAAGCACGCCACCCCTTTGCTTTCCAATATTACCCCCCCTTTGTTCCCGTTAATTTCACGGTTCTGCCACTTCGTTGTCCTACGCACCGCTCTTCTGATTCTCTGCGTTTTGATTTGTTGCTTTATTTTCTCATTTGTTTGTAATGATGAATACCCATACCGGCCCATAAGCCCTAAGGTAGAACTACAACTCAGAAAATCGGCTTACCAGGTGAGGGTGCCTTGGATCCTTATAAACTAGAGTTGGTAGCCCTATTTTTTCGATATGGGATACTCATCAAACCACCCCTTTAGACAACAGACGTCTACGACGGCTACGCTCGCCTGGCGGCTACACGAAGAGGTTTCACATTTGTTCCATTGTGATTTGTTCATTAAAATTATCAAAAACACAAACAACTTTCAACCTAATCTTAATGGCTCCGAAAATTCTTTAATTAGGCATGGTGTGTATGGATAAATCATTAACTTTAGTACTAATCAAAATCCCATAAAAATAATGCTTGAGACCCTCAAAAAGTGACCCCCAAAATACCCCCCATTTAATGTGGAGTGTTGGATGTGAAGTGGGTCCGATATGTGTGTTTTTAATCAATGGTTATTTTAATGTCACATAGATTTAGAGGACTTTTGGGGGTGATATTTTGGGGGTCTCTAACATTGTTCATCCCATAAATAGGCATTTCATAATTTTAGGACCACCGATTGAAAACAACATTAAATTTCAGCAAGGAAGGAAAAATATTCTAACTAAATTTCGATACTATCTATGATTTTTTTTAATGGCTGTATTTTTTCTCAATTAATTGTGAAAAAATGATGCTGGTTTACAATTACGACGTTGCTTTTTATGCCCCATATATTGATTCTTACACCTCCACATCATGTCAAAATTACTGACCATGGAGAGTTGGTCTTCCACAAATGCTGCCAAATGCATTAATTAAGCAACATTAATCCCTAATTCACCCTCTCTCTCTACTCTCTCCTTCCTATTTATGACTTTGTTATCTCACTAATCCCAAATTAACTTTATTAATTGAGTTTAATTAAATATTAAGGAATGGGAAATACTCGCTTTCGGCAACAAATCTTATCGGGAGAGGCTTGTGTTTCAACATGATGATTGAGGTTGAGGTGATCTATAGTTGGATGATTTTTGACCCTTATAATAATTGTAAATTAATTGTTAATATATATTGTAAGTTCATAGTTTTCAAAGAAAAAAAAAGAATACAGAAGTTAATTAATTAATTACTGCAATTGCTTGACTTTGAATAAATGGAATAAGTAAATTTGTTTTGGGTCAAATGGTCATTTCACTAGACACCTAAAAGCATATGTCCGAAGACAAAAACAAAAAGCAACGGATTCTCCTCTTTTCACATAAAGGTTACAGCTGTACATCTGTGGGCCCAACAAACTGGGTTGCGATTAGAAGGAAAAAAGTGAGAAGTAAAAAAGTGAGAGGGGGACACAGTGTAAATCTGAAAAGAATGGATTGAACTGCTACGTTTTCGACTCCTCATTGGTCTGGATGTTGCAGTGAAGCAATGAGAGGAGGGACACGTCAAAATCTGAAAAGAATGGTGATGGTCAATGAACTGCTGTGTTTTCGACTCTTCATTGGTCTGCGTCTGTACGATATTGTACGGACGATGTGATTTGTCAATAGCGAACTTACGTAACCACTTTTCATAAGCGCGTGGGAGAGACAGTCAATAGCGAACTACGTATTAATTGACACATCAAAAAGGTTGTGATGATTATCAATATTAAAAAGCTGACTAGTGCAATCCAAAACCCTATCTTCAGTACTAGGGATGGCAACGGGGTGAGACGGGGTGGGGCGGGGGCGGATCATGGCTGCCCCGCCCCGCACCTCAATGGGAGCCCCCGCCCCGCACATTGGGGGAACCTTTTCCCCCGCCTCTGCCCCGTTATAATCCACGGATCCCCGCGGGTCTCTGCCCCGATGAAGCCTGTTATAATCCACGGGTCTCTGTGGGTCTCCACCCCGATGAAGGGTCACACAAACCCGACAGAACCCGACCCAACCCCGCCCCGCGCCTACTCCATGCATCCCCACAGATCCCCGCCCCGCCTCTATTCAGGTCTTTGAAAATTGCAAAATTAGATTGCACATTCTAGGATTCAAACCTGAGACTTCTAGGTGGGAAAGTAATGAACTAACCAACAAGCCCAAACTATTTTCATGTCACACTTGCCAACCAATTAAATTATTATCTTTACATATCACCTATTATATTTGTAACACCATTAAATAATTTTAGTTTTACTTAATGGTATTGATTTTAAATTTTATATTATACACATCTATAGTTTTAAATTGTTTAATTTTATACTTTATTTTATAAAATCTTAGGGTCTTAAAGATTTTATCAACATTAATGAGTAGAGGGTCATATTATGGTTTTAGGGTTTAGTGCTTAGGTTTAGGGTTCAAAGCCTTTAGGGTTTAGGGTCTTTAGGGTTTTGGGGTTTAGATGTTTAGGGTCTTTAAGGATTTGGGGTTTGGGGTTTGAGTTTAGGGTTTAGGACCTTTAGAGTTTTGGAGATTAGGATTTAGGAGTATAGGGTCATATTCAACTTAAGATTTAGGGTACTATATTTTTATCAATATCAATTCAATTGACTTAGGGTCTAGGAATTATTTATATTGGATTAATTATATGGTTCAGGGTTTAGCGCTCAGGTTTAGGGGTTAGGGTTTATAAATTATTTAGTACTTAGGTTTAGGGGTTTAGGGTTCATGGATTATTTAGTGCTTAGGGTTTAGGGATTATTTATATTGGATTAAAACTAAGCATTCAAATCTCTATTTTGACATTATTAGTTTATTACTATATTATAATCAATGTGTTCAAATCAAGTCAATTTAAATTAGGGTTTAGGGATCTTAAATTATTTTTTATCAATATCACTTCAATTGAATTAGGAGTAGACTATATTTAATTTAAGATTTAGGGTTTTATGTTTTTATCAATATTTATTCAATAATAAATCTAATTAAGAGTATAGGAGTATTGTAAAGATTATGTATAGGGTTTTAATGTTTAAGTACTTAGACTTAAGACTTATTAAAGAAGTTTAGGAGTTACTTTGATTTTAATAATAATATCAAATTAATATATGTTTAGATAAACAAATATTTATCTATATTATAAAAGAAATCTTATATATATATAAACATGTATTGCGGGGCAGGTCGGGTCGGAGCGGGAGGCATACCCGCCCCCGCCCCGCACCCGCGCGGGTTGAAAATTTTTGCTCCCGTCCCCGCCCCGCACAAGTCTCGGATCGGAGGAAATCCGTGCGGATCGGAGCGGGTCGGGGCGGATCGGGGCGAGTCGGGAATGAAATGCCATCCCTAATCTTCACTCACCCTGTCAATAAAACGCACCAACTCTCCAACTCTCCAATCTCCTGCAATGTTTTAAAAACCGGATTTCGGATCGTGTCGGTAGGTCACCGAAAACCGGTTTGACCGGTTAACCGGTCTGATTTGATTAATTAAAACTTTTAATAATTAATAATAAATTATAAAAAATCTGTAAAAATACTAGAAAAATTATAAAAATACTATAAGTTAAAATCCATTCAAATAAAGTAATAATCACAATAATAACACTCTCAATCTCAAATTAAACATAATATTATCAAATGTAATTTTCAATTAACAAACATTCTTATAAGAAAGTCCAACATAACTATATAAATTATAAAAGTCCAAGTCCAACATAACCATTTAAATCTCAATTAAGCTCAACTTTTACTATTTTAAAAAAAATTTACTTATTTTTTTCATATTTTTTTTTTCATTTTTTTATCAAATACCTGTTCAACCGGTATTTATATTGAAAACCGGCCGATTAAACCGGTATTTGACCGATAGTTGACCAAACCGGTATTTTACTGATATTTTATTAAATCGTACCGGTGACCCCTCCGGTTTCCGGTCCAACCGGTTCAACCGGTATTTTAAAACACTGATCTCCTGTGTTTTCTACGACAGAGGAGTAGATTACACGCGCTTGTGGTGAGAATATATAAAAAGATCTCGTTTCTATTTTACCGTACTTACTGCTACACTGGAATAATTGCTTCTTTGGGGTGCCGGGGACCTACGGCAGGTCCCGCTATAAGGACAAATGTAATGGTGAAGTGGTATTGGGCTAACAAAGATGTTGTCTTTTGCTGATGTGACTGTATTGTAAAATGTGTTTTGCTTATGTGGCTGTATTGGGATAAGTGTTTTGTTGATGTAGATGTATTGATATTTGATGTTTTGGTGTAGTTTTGTTGTGGATAATATAGAGGAATGGAATGTTGTTGGGTTGGGTGGAAAGAAAAAGTGTTTGGTAAGAAAAAGTGTATAAAAATTTGTGTTTTGCTGATGTGGCTGTATTAGAATACGTGTTTGACTTGATTTTTTGTGTAATAGAGGTGGGACCAGGCCAACAAAAATGTTGGCCCAGCAAATAATTTCCCATTGCATTTGCCCTAATACCCTTTGAGGGTGATCAAAAATTTTATTTTTATTTTTAAAAATTATAAATATGAATTATTTTTTTATAACGAATTTAATGATATATTTTTTGTTTGAAACAAAAATCAAATTTGTTACGATCAAACACATCAAATATTTTGAGTTTATATCCGACGATCTAAAATTGTCATGTCTTTTTCATGATAAATTTAATTTTTGTTTCGAACCAAAAATATATCGTTGGGTTCATTACGATGAATACTACATATTTATAATTTTTAAAAATAAAAATAAAATTTGTTACTACCCAAAATATGTATTACAACGGAGCCTGCTATAATAAACCAGCCACTCCTTCTGTTGTTTGATATCACCATAGTTTTCAGACTCGAACCGGCCTGCTGGTCCAATCGTGAGACCCGTGAGCCGAGGGTTCTTGCGGGCTGATTCATATAGTTAGACCGTTTGAACATGTTAACTCGTGAAAACCGACGACCCGTGAACTGCACAGTTTGGTAAAACCCGTTGATTGCGAAATTACGATATGGGCAATTTTTATATTCAGTATATAGTTATATAGTTTTATACTAGTACAATTCCATTTTAATATTTTATTAAAACAATATAATATATATTTATATAATATATAACTATTAAACTATCAATATTTATTATTTTATTATTCATCAAAAATCTACGATTCAACCTCCATTATAACGGTTGAACCTCGAAACCCTTGAACCTTCAGCATTGACGGTTCGATGTGCGGGTTGGATTTAAAAACTATGGATATAACAACTCACGAGAGATGAAAAACCCTAGTTTAATTAGTGATTTTTCCATCCTTTGAACTTTGAATGAGATCACCAACTTCAACAATTTCATCAATAACATCTAAATAAAAAAAATCAAACATATTTGTCAATCACAATAATAATGGTAGAAAACATATTTAATAATGATAATGTGAACATAATAATATACCAATTAAAAAGGAAAGGGTAGGCTCATTGGGACTCTGTTTAGTGTTGTGCGGTCCACTACCTGAAGTATTTCGGACTCCAGGGTTCTCAGAGATGCACATATAGTGAAATTCCATTTCAAGTTAGATTGACTTTAGAGCCCCAGTGAATATAATTCTCATGGGGTAATTCAACTATATCATTAGTTCTTTCATGATTCTTTAATATCCCATGTTCGACATATTCATTTTATTCAATGGAATGGAATTCCTATTTCCTGCCAATAGATAATGTGTTCGGTAGCATGGAGTTATCATCAGTACTATGAAAATGCATCTGGACAGTTGTTTTTGCTCCACTTGAATGTTTGTAAGTTTCTTTAAATGCATTCTGATGTTAGTCTGTGCTGAATCACTTAAGAGTCAATTCCCGAAGAAAAGCAGATGTGTCAGAAAATCCAGTGGCAACATGAGAATAAACCTAGCACACCATTGTAGAGAGGTTAGTAAATAGATTCTTGAGATAATATCCTGAACCCCATAAGCTTCCTTCTTTGATAGCATCAACATATTCTCTGTCATCATCAAGCAATCCCAAAGCATAACATGCGTCTTTGAAGGAAGAATAACGTACTCCATTGATAGTTCTAAGATCTTCGTAACATGTAGGGCCTTTGACAATATTTAGCATAATTCTAAGATAATGCATTTCACCACTACCTGGAGGTACATAAAAAATTCTTCCGATTGAAAATCCTCTTTTTCTTGGGAACCATTGACGCTCTTGCTGTCTCCATACAAATTTTATTGGAAATTCAGCATATGAGAGATTCTTAGCTTCTTCATAAACTATATTTGCTTCCATCCAAGCCATAAACATTGTTTGTTGAGATCTCATCCTAATAAGAACATCATCTATTGCTTCATCATCAGGAAAAACAATATTTTGTTGATTTGGAAGATGGAAAGACAAACGCTCGACCGAGGAATTTCTGTAATGAATGTCAAAGGCAAAAATTCTCCAAGATGCCTCGCTAGGAGATATGTATCTACAATCATAGTACATGTTGATTTCATCCATATTATGATCTCCTTGTTCAGTGTTTTGACATTGATAGAAGGAAGCAGTAACTCTATCATGTCCTTTATTCACATATTTAAATAGATATTTGATAGATCTTGACTGATTGCACCATTCGACATTGATATGAGCATGATACTTCTTCAAAAGATAGGAGTTGTATGGAACCACGTACCTGTTGTCAATGACAATTCCTTTCTTTTGTATTGTCCTACCATTATCCCCTCTTTTATAAACAGGATATCCATCTGGATCAATAAATGTTCTATCATTAAACTTTTTAGGAAACTTTTTAAGACACTTTCCATTCTTCATACATGGGGATCATAGGTTAGAAGCTCCACAAGGACCGTGAATCATGCAATTCTTTACAAGCTCATATAATTCAGGATCATCTTCTACAACTGGAATCTCAGCAGATACGATCTTATCAATATCTTCACCATTTTGAACTTTGCTACTTGGATGTAAGAATAATAAAATATGAGCATGAGGAAGGTCACGTTTCTGAAACTCGATTGTGTACATTGCTGCATGTCAAAACCATATGAATAAAATGATTTTCAGTTTAGAGCAACCACCAAAGGAAATAAAATTAATAAACAATCAAGTTTAGAATAAATTAGTGAATAATTAAATGAATTTGAATTTGGAATAAGTTAGTAAACAACATATTAAAAGAATAACACATAAATAATATATGAACGAAAAAAAACATTAATATGATCAATTCAAAATTAGCAAATGATAAGTTCTCTTAAAATTAAAATTCAAGAATTGAATTATCAGCGTTAACTCTTCCAAAAATTTGATTCTTCCTTAAGTCATTCATCAATTCTTCCAATTTGATCTTGAAAACTCTGCATAGTATATCTGGTCTATCTTCAGGTCTTATGAATAGATTCCAACAAAGCATGCTAGCTAGACATGCATCTCATTATGTATGGTTATGGACAAAAGTCTTATGGATGTATGACATTTTCATTTGCCTATTGATTTGTTTCAAAATTATAAATTTGGGCTTCCATTTTGATTATAAATTTGTTTCTAGATATGTTTTTGTTTAGGGGCGGTGTTTGGTTAACTAGGTTTATTGCTTTGTGTGTGTATTTGTTTTAAAAAAACCTAAACCTTGTGTCTAGTACAGTGTGTGTTTTCAAAATTGTTTAGGTGTTCCACTTAAAAGGCCTGGGTAAAAATCCCACATCGGTTGTTTTAATTGTGTGTAGTATATAAGTCTAGCAAACCAAACATCTTTTGGCCCGGGGTGGTGTTTGGCTAGTTAGGTTTATTGCTTTGTGTGTGTATTTGTTTAAATTTTTTTTTATAAATTTGGGCTTCTGCTTTGTTTATTGATGTGTTTGGGCCATTTGGATTTAGGTTTTTATCGATACATTCATTCAAAGCAGCTAGGTGTCGGGACCCCGTTAGTGCTAAATGGCCCAAGGTTTTTTGTCCCAACTCAATCCAATCCTAGGTGGCATTACACATAGGATTCCACCTCAACAATTTTTCTCTATATAAGCATTATCTCTCTCATTTTCTCTCTCTCCCTCTTTCTCTCTCATTTTTCTCCCTCTCACGAAAACCACCACCACCACCACTGTAGCATCACCGTCCGGCCACCGATTGGAGCCCTCGACCCACCGAACGGAAGCCCTCGACCACCACCATCATTTTCTGACCGACCACATCACCTATCGTAGCTCCTTTCATCAGAAAAAAGCACCCAAAGGAGGACACCACGACACAAAATGCATCGATCCGGCCACCTCCGGCGACGTCTCCGGCAACCAACCTCATATTGGGACTCTAGGTATCGAGGCGCACCTTACCCATCCATTTTTCGATCCTGTCATCCACCCACCTTCAACAACATTTCCGTTCACCTTCAACAACAATGTAAATTTTTTTCTCCTTTTTTTGCATATTTGGAAGTTACATTGTATTGAAAACAGTGTAACATTGTGTTTACAACCATTTGGACTATTTGCAAATTAAATTGTTTTTTAAACAATATATCTACCTTATTATTCTTAACTGGTTTTTGGACTATTTTTTCTACAGCTTATGTTTGTATATTTTGAAAATTATATTGTTTTGAAAACAATATAATTGCGGGTCTGTTTGGCAAAAAAACAATGCGATTGCATACTTATATGTAAAAGATTAATATATTATCATCTCTTCAAAACAATGTAATCACATGTCTGTTTGGTAAAAAGCAATGCAATCGCATGTCTTTGTTCAAAAAAACAATGCAATTGCATCTGTATGAAAAAAAAAAAACAATGCAATCGCATGTAGTATAAATGATTTACTTGTCTATTTATAATTAATAAGAGATGATGAAATCATGGAAGTTGAGAAAAAAAGAAAAGTGAAAGATAAAAAGTGAGTGTTTAATTTTTAAATTTTGAACAAAAAGAGAGGAGAGGAATTTGATTTTAAAAAAATATGTCATGTCATCATATCTATGTGGCAATGTCACATAGACTTGACACAATACGGTTAAAAAATGTTGGCCATTTAACATTTTCGGTCGGGGCTCACGCGTACGGTATGCTAGCTTCATATATATATACAAGCTTCAACCGAGCACTATTGAATTCGGAATTCCATCCCGAACGCAAATTGAGAGGACGAAAACCCTAGCGGCGTGCGTAAAGTATTTCGTAATCCCATCGCTTTTCGATCTGTTTGTTGTCTCTTCTGCTCTTTCCCAACGTTTTATGTCAATTCTGTTGTTCTATCTGTGTGCGCTCACTTTGCTTCCTGCTTTGTTAGAACTCGCGTTGTGAATCACTTCTCTTGAGTTGAAACCGGGATATTTGAAACTCTGTGAGTCTCCAATAATGATCGTCGTCCTGTCTTCCATGAGTTGTTGATTATTATTGCTTTTTTTTTTTGGTTAGTTCGTCTCCAATAATTATCGTCGTCCTGTCTTCCATGAGCTGTTGATTATTATGCCTTGTTTTTTGTTTAGTTTCGATTAGTACGTATATTCTTGCAAGACAGTGCTAAACCTGTTCAATATGTTTAGGACCTCTGGTTGTTGATTTTTCCACAGAAAAATAATTTAGTAGTTCCAGAAACTGCTGCTTACTGGCTTTTATCTATTATATTTTCCTTTTACCGTTGCTGTAATCTTCAGTAAATATTTTTTATGCTTCCATGAGTTTATGGCATTAAGGATGTGTTTAGCAGGAGGTTCTTTCTCTTTTGATACCATTGATTGGTTAGACTCGGCTGGTGCAAGTGTTCTATGCAAAGCTTTAGAGCTGAGTATATTTTAATCAAAAGTGTTTGTGCATCTCAAATTTTCAGGGGAGGTTTATGATACTAATGACATGTTGTTTTTTCTCTCTCTCAAATTAGAAGCAAAGACTTTTTTTAATTAATAGTTAATGAAGATATATGTATCTTTATAGTAACATAGGCAATATCATTAAGGAGAAGTTTTGAATCATTTCTGATGTTGCTTTCCTTGGAGCATGGGTGGGCACCTTGTATTCAGGATATAGAATACAAATATGGAAAGAGAAACAAAGAGGTGGTAGAAGAGTAAAGGCTATCTTGAGGGTGATAAGCAAGTTGTATTCATGTGCAAAAATGAAGGGATATATATATGTTATTGCTTGTGCTTAGAAATTCCATATTGCTCTGTGGAATTATTGCAAATGAATTAATTGAGAAGATTTTGAACTCCTTGAGCTAGCTTCGTTTATGAATCTTTCTCTTGCACTTGAATTCCGAAAGATATTCCTCTATATTTTATGACCCAAGCCCTTCTTTTTCTCTCTAATAGTAAAGGAGGAATACAATGGAGCATGACTTCCTTGTGAAAATATTGATAAAAAAAGAAGTGGGACGGAGTTGATAGGTTTAGTTAAGGTGTTGAAAGTTTCTTGATGATGAGTAAATTTTAGTTGTGTAACTCTGATCTGATCGACACAAGTTCTATTTTAGGTGGCATTGAGATGGTTCGCATTTAAGGCAAGATTAAAGTTAGGATTTAGATTTTTTCTTTAAATGGACTTTTTGAAAATTGACCCCTATTTCCCTCTGGTCCAACTCCTAAGCAGGGGTATGTAGGAAAAAAATTTCCAACCATTTTCTACCCTATAGTATAGTGGTGCTCATAGCCTTGAACAACTTCAAAACTCGAGAAATGTTCCTGGTTCTTGTTTGGTTATGGATTGGTTGCTCCTTGCGTTGCCTCTGGTTGTCTTCAATTTCTTGTTGACTATTTCAGATTGGTAGTCATTGATTGCCATCAATTTCAGGTTTCTGGTGGTTTTACATGCATGATTGACTCAATACTTCCTGCTTTTAATGGATATTGAGAGTTAGTGATACACTATTTTTTCATGCCATCAATTTAGTTTTAGGGTTTTGAGTGCTTTGATGGTCTCTCTTTAAGTGGTTTTTGCCAACATTATGTGCTCTTCAATTTTTATATTGTCATTATTTGTTTGTTTGGATTATTGTCTCTGTTAGTTATCATTGTCTGATGCATAAAGCTTTCTCGAAAGAGTAGTCCTAAAGGGAACGGTTTTGTGCATCTATGAACTGTTTCTGTTACCATCAGTTTTTCTTTTTCTTATTCTTCAACTACAGCTTTATGGTTTGGAGGTTACTGCCCTACTGGCATGTTGAGCTTGGAATTTACTCAAGCACTAATTGGTTTTGGTTTTGTCAATCTTGGAGTACAGCTATCAAATGGAGGTTCATTTTGATTCCGAAGATCTCTATCTAGTCAAAAAAAGAAAAAAAGATCTCTATCAGGTCGAGGATATGGTGCATGAGCAATGTGATCTACCAGTAACTTTACAATTTCAATGGTGCCGTATTGTTTCTTTTACCATCAGTTTTTCTTTTTCTCAATCTTCAACTACAACTTTATGGTTTGAAGGTTGCTGCCCTACTGGCATGTTGAGCTTGGGATTTACTTGACTACTAATTGTTTTTGGTTTTGTCAATCTTGGAGTACAGGTTCCAAATGGAGATTCATTTTGATTTTGAAGCTCTCAATCAGGTCAAGGATAAGATCCTTGGTCATATAAGGCATGAGCTACGTGATGCATCAGTATTTGTAGAAACTCGCGGGTGCCGTATTTCAAAGTTTGCTGACGAAGACAATGCATGGATGGTACGTGACATATTATTGACAGTGCTTGGTCACTTTGGACCATATGTGCTACCTCCCTTTCAAGTGGAAGCAGATTCTTCATGGTATACTGCCTTCGCAACGGAAGGTGCTCTTTTCAAACCATCCAAAGAAAAACTCTATAAATCCTGTATGCTTTACGATGGCGGACACGTCTTTTTCCCATCTAAATCCTATAAATGCATCTTGAGGTTAGTAATAATGCCTTACCTCAGATTAATTATTTTGCTTCCTTATACAGCTTAGTAATTCTTATTTGTTTGTACTTGATGCAGGGACATAATTACATCTGTTTGGCTTTTGAGGGATACACAATTGCGTTGTCGCTTATCTCTGGAGAATATTTACATAGTAGAGTATGATGGCACTTGCATGCGGGATCGTGCTACTTTTGCCAAGTTTTTGAGATTTGACCTGCGAGGTCTATATTTCTAATGCCTTTTGTTGGTTTTTGATGCTCTTATTAATTGTTAATAGATTTTTACAATATGGTTGCAGAGCGTCTAATTGTTGACACAGTTGAAGTGCGTGAAAAATTGAGGAGACTTTTTGAGGAGATCAATAGCAAATGCAATGTTGATGGTGGTTCAAAAGCTGAGTTTGATCTTTTTTTGAAGAATTTCACTCTGGAGTAAGTAGTGTGTCTAATTTGTGATACTATTACATTGATACATTGGCCAAGAGATTTGTTACACACTTACACCATGGATAATATGTGGAGGGAGATTTAATTGATTATGTTGAGAGTTTAATTTTTGTATTTGATTTACAATTCGTTTTTGTCGAATTGAGTCTTTTATTTATGTCGAAAAGTTCATTGACGTAAAGGCTTTTATGTTTGTCGAAAATACATTATTTACAACATTTTTCTGCAATTATATTAGATGTCATTGTATGGTGAACTGCAATGGTGAATAATTAATGTCGTCTTGTGACAGCGTTATGTAGGTGGTCTTGTTTTCTTCTTTAGCTCACATTTTAGTGACGCAAATGATTAGCTAAAGAAATCTTTCTTTTGATGGTTGTGTATTTGGAACTCAAATATTAGATGCGATCCATTATTGCCTGCATTATTCCCATTTGGAACTGAAAACATTTAATCTTTTTATATTTTTGTGCTTATTGTTTTTTCTTTCAGAAAGAGTTTCTCCTTTTGGTGTCTGTCCTATCTTTGCCCAAAAGGAAGTAAGTGGTTGTGTATCAGTGTTTGAAACCTGTCTGGGCTTCTTTTTCTTTGCTCAATATTCGGGTTGGATATACTCCAACTTTTATCTCTTTTTTTTTTTTTTTTTTTTTTTTTTTTTTTTTTTTTTTTTTGCAGTCATCCATTGGACATGTATGACAACGTTATCTTTTGGAAAAAGTATCAGCGCATGAATTTCATTGATCGCATACTTGAACTCTCTCGGTCGGGAGATATTGTTATCTATGGCGATGAGACTAAAGATGCTTTTGAGGAGGATTGGGAGTCTAAATTGAGGAGTCATCCTGATATTCCATTATTTCTCGATCTCAATAGGCATATTACTAAACCAAGCAGCTTTGATGATACAAAAGGTGTGCCGGATACCAGTATGAAGAAATGTATTGAGACCATTAGGGACTTGTACTTCAATTTTGAACGTTTGAAACAACAATTGGAGGTGATTGCTTTTTCTTAGTCCCACCTGGCACCTGGTGTTGTCAATTTTATCACCTTTAAGCACATAATTCCCTTTCTTTTACTTTATATTGTTCTTTCATTTGGTTAAAAGTGATTTTCTGTCACAGAATATGGGGGTCAAACCCAAACTTGAAGACTCTGAGCAAGTCGTGGATTACATCCATTACATCTTCCCGTACCTCATTGGTGGATTAGCTGAACGAGCATTTGCAAAGAAGTGGCCTTTGAATATGTCTTTTCGACCATGGATATCAACAAGCCTCTTTTTTTTCCTCAAGGACTCACCGCTTCTTGTTTGAGCATGTACACTATCCCAGATTTTTAATGTCAAAAACATTTATCCTCTGTTTACTGTGGAGCATTTTCGCCCGTTATATATGCATGAGTATTGAGAGGCATTTTTGCCTGTTATATATGCATATGAATATTGAGAGTGTGTATGTTGTCTATTGACTTTCTGTATTTTGAGGTTGCTTAGTTGATGGGCTGTTCACATGCATTGATAGTTACTTATGCTAGCTATTAATATTCTTTTCTTAAGACTAGCTATTTGTGTTCATATACATTGTTTTATAATCTTTTTATTGGTCTCAGTAGCCATGCTGTGTACTCTGTGCACGGTAAATGAATAATCTGACACTAGGTCATTTGTTTTTTTGGAAGATTGATTGTGAATATAATTTGTGTTTCTGGGGTTTAGCAGAGAAACCTAGCGGTATTTCTTCATCTTAGATATCTCAAACTCTATTGCTTGAATTATGTTTTTGGTTTTTTTTACTCATTCTCGACATTTATAGTGTGTGTGGATTGAGGGATTTGGGGGGGGGGGAAGGAGAAGGAAAATAAAATTTCCTTCTACTTTCTTTGTTTGGATAGTTTAGAAAAAAGTAAGGAGAGAGATTTGAAGAGAATTGGGATAAAAATTTCATTAAAAGGAAAGATTTGGAGGCAATTAGGGGGAAGATTCCTTTTCATTCTCTTCTCTTTTCCCTAAATCTCTCAATCCAAGCATATTATTAGTGTCAATTCTGTTTGTGTTAATCTATTATTGTTTTGGTGCATTAAAAGCATTTGTCCAATATGCCATTATGCATTTGTAGAGATCGAGTCAAAAAAAAAAAAAGAAAGAGGCAAGGCGTGAAAAATATTGCTCATGGGGATAACCTCTTTCTTTTCAGAAGAGCAAAAAATGTTAGAACCAATAGGATGAATGTGTGGTCTCTTCTTCTTGGATCGTGTATTCATTGCTTGAAACAGGAGAATATGATGATGCAGGTTTCAGTAAACCGAGTTCAACCAATTAAACAACAAAAACTTTCTGCAATCTGAGCAAAGAGCAATTAATCACTGACACACCCTTTTTTTTGGTACTGTACCATTGCTCTGATCATTTGACCTGATATGACTGGAATTCCACAAGATGATGCTTTTGCAGTGTGCTGATTTGGGTGGACATTATCGATTTGGGCTTTGTTTATTGATGTATTTGGGCCCATTAAGTGCATTTGTTTGTATATGAGGCTTTCTCTCAATAGTTCGGCTTTTTTGGTGGGCAAGATCTACCAGCAATAACAGCAGGCAGAGGAGTTATTTGCCTGTTGATTCAATCATGTCTTGCTATTTAGATCTCGAGTCTGGCAAGTTTTGGTTCCCTGCTCAGGTCATCCAACTTCTCTTGAAGCTCTTTGATCCTCGACCCCCGTTGGAATACAAGCCACCTTCGGAGAAAAGTAAATGGCAAGAAAAGAATAAATTAGATAAATTTTGTAGAACTAACCGTATCATGTTCTTGAAGTACTGTGACAATCGAAATGCCTTGTTTTTCTCCAATCCAACATTAGGAAAGTCAAATAAAAGATCTCTGTTGCTCTTTGTTGAGAGGAAATCTTCAAAAGTCTTACCAGCAGGTTTAAATACAACACAGAATTTTCCTTTATGTTGAAATGGCGCCCCTCCGTATAATGGAAGTCTAAGATCTTTTAGCTCTGAATTTGCTTTCACAATCCTTGTGATAAGAATATCATCGTATGATTTGTCGTGATATGGACTTTGAATATTGTGAGCGAGGCGGTAGTTTTCAAAGCAACTTTTCAATTCATCCTCATCCGACTATAATAAGATGAAAAGATAACAATTACTATGACATTAATGGAACATAAACAGAATAACAATTACTATGACATTAATGAAACATAAACAGGATTGAATAAAACTACTAACCAATACATCCTTAGTGTCAATCTCCATCTCCTGAATAAATCTGGGGAGAAATGGGAAAAAAAAAAGTAACAATAAATGATGAAAATAGCTGATCCAACAAAACATATATAAGTTGTTAAAGCTAGCCAAGGAAAGCATTGATAAAAGCTGCAATTTCAACATCTGGAGAGTGGAGATTCAAGGAAAACAATAATAGGATTCAAGAGTACATTGTAGAAAAGTCACCCATCAAGATGGTTGGAGTTAAGGTCGGATCAATCAAGGTTAGAGATTCAAATGTCTCCTATACTTGGAAATTCTCAAATAATACAAATTCAAGTTTACACAAAGGAAATCAAAATTTTAATATTTCAGCATCATAGAAATATAAACTATTTGAACATCGATCAACCCCAGATAGCAGTGTAATGATATCTTTAAATCATAGAGAATAATCTCTCTATTTCTTGATATGCTTCTCGGGCCGACACGGCCTTCCTCATCTACCAAGTCATTTTGACATTAATCAACAAAACAAAAGATCATTTATAAAGCAAATACATAGGGAAAGAATGTACCAGTCCAAGTTTTAGACCTCCTCTTTCGGTTTCCTCGTCTGACCGAAAAGATGCTGCTAAAGTCCGTCTCTCTCTAGAGACTTGCCGCTGCAAGATCCGACAGGAAAACCTAACGCATGAGTTCTGAAATGGGCTTGGGTTTGATACAGTCCATTCATTAAATTTTTTTTTTCTTGGGGGAAGGGAAAAGTTAACAATGGACCGGCCCAGTTCACATCCTTCTAATTCAGGCCCAATAGAATGCACTTGTTGGTTTATAACTTATAGTCTTATACGGCGTGAGGATGAATAATGAATGTCACTCTCTCACAGATAAAGCAAAACAGTGGGGAAAAAATTCAGAATCAAATAATCCATTCATTAATTTTCCTTTCTGGGCTCAGTCCATTCTTGAAAACTAAAAGGGAAATGTGAACAATGGACCGGCCCAGTTAACATCCTTCTAATTCAGGCCCAATATACCATAGTCAACCAGGCTAGTCAAACCGACCTAAAAATCAAGAGTCTCGCCTCTAAGTGCGTCCGTCACTCGGTAAATGGTTTTTTTGATGTTACATTGGTTGGATTGTCCTTTTCTATATAAATAAAAGGTGACAAAACCCAACTATTGTGAGCTTATTTAATTTATTTTTTGTCCAGCCTTTGGTTAGTGATTCAACCCATATCTCTATGATATGGAAGTGTGTATTAGGGGCTTTTCTTTGTATGATGAAAAAGAGGGGAAGTGCTGTCAAAAAGTTTGCTATAGACACAATAATGTTTAAATGACGATCGTGGACAAAAAAGTGATCCGATCGGTTTGAAATTTTGACATTGTGCGATTGGAGTTTGGAGTTGTTGATCACCGCCAAACTTTGCAGGAATGTCACTACTAAGGTCTCTGAGATTTTTGTCAACTTTCCTCTTTGATTTGTTGTTGATTACCAATGATAAAGTTCTTGATGATGTGTGTTTGCCTCTAGTAATATCTAGAGAAAACTCATTTTACCCTTTTTTTTTGATTATAGTAGAAGTTTTGGATGGACTATGGTCCTTGTTTTTCCCTTCTCACACAAGGAAGTTTTCCACATTAAAATTATATCCTTCTAAATGAGGCTCAATAGAGTGCGCTTGGTTAACACTTATAACTAGTCCAATGTCCGCAAGCTAAATTTTAAATATTATTTTTTAAATTTTTTTTTCCATAATAATACAGAGAAATAATTTAAATTTAATTTTGTTCTCTTGAAAACATGAACAACAAACAATTCTATTTTTACACATAAGAGAATTTTATTATTCAATTTACTATATATTTTTTCACGAAATTCATCGTAACTAAATTTTCAATAAATATATTTTGGAATGATATTTTAATTCAAAGCATCATATAACTTAAGTGTCTCAATATCATTAATGCATTGTATGCATTCAAATTTTTCCTAAACTTTTCCAATAATTGTCACGCAATCTCTGTTTCAATAATTGGAGGTCTCCTTTAGATTCCATTTTTTTTTTCTGACTTGATTAGTTATCTTGAATTTCTTTTCCGTCAAAACTTTATATTCTGATAATACGAACCCAATTTATCACTTCCATTTCCAGGTTTTTGGGTAATTTTATCCTCAATAAGAGTTCCAATTTGTTCTATTTGAAGTTTTACAATTCTAATTGACTTTGGGTTTTCTCTTCCAGAATTGTGGTCATTTATGTAACATACATGCACTATACTTAATTCTTTTTTTTTTGAAAGAGGATCATGGACCCAGATGTATTAGATAGAAACCAATACAAACCACTATCAGTGGTCACTTTCTCTACCCATAGGCAGACGAAACACTAAAAAAGAAAGACTACAATCAGAGCAGGAAGAATTAAAGCAAGGCAAAAACTAGAGCCTTGGACGCGACCCAGCTACCAAAAAAAGAAGACTAAACTACTAATAACAGTCCAAGGAGTCCCCAAACCTGGAACTACAGCCCCTAAACACCACTTCTGTCGTCAGAAGAACCTTCCCTTGCCACAATTACCTCCACCTCGGAAGGGACTTCCTCAATCCAAGAAAGAAAAGAGTTGGCCACAATGCCTTTTTGTGCAAGAATATGAGCCGCCTCATTAAGGTCTCTTTTAACATGAGAAACCTTCCACTGAAAAAAGAAACCCAGCAATCTAATTATATCCAAAACAATCACACCCCAATCCGATAAATTGTCAAACGGAGTACGGGGATGAAGAGCATCTATAATTGTTAAAGCATCTCCTTCTAATTGAATTGCCTGAAACCCAAGATCCTTAGCAAATTGTAAAGCAAGAAGGGCTGAAAGCGCCTCGGCCATTAACGGACTAAGAGCTATTGGTCTCACATCAGAGCAAGCTGCCAAAGGAAAACCCTGATCATCCCGAATAATACAGCCAAATCCAGACCGATTAAGATCAGAACACACAGCTGCATCAAAGTTGATTTTCACCACACCCGCTTGGGGAGGACACCAAGATAATAGAGAAGGAACATCCGGAAACATAACCCCTCCCCTCTCCTCTTGTAGGCCATGTAACATAGACTGAAGTGACTCAGAGGCCAGAGTAAAAACTTCATTGGAAGAGGGCAGAGTGCCCCCATACACTCGAGTATTTCGTCGGTGCCAAATCATTCTTAACATCACTGCAAAAGCGGCCAAGCTAGAACTGTCAAGACGGCAAGAGAAGAGAGTCCATGCCTCTTTAAAAGATGAAACCAACAAAGGTAATTTCTGGATTCGGTTAGTACTGTGACAAATAACCTCCGAAGCATAAGGACACAAGAATAATGCATGCATTAGAGATTCAAGGGAACTTTTACAAAGCATACAAGAGGCATCTAAAAGCAATTTCCGTTTAGCCAAGTTATCATAAGAAGGAAGAATATTATGGACCGCACGCCATAAAAATAACTTGGTTGAAGGAGGAACCTGGAGGGCCCAAATACCAGGCCAAAAGCCACTCCCCGAGCTATCAGAAGAAGAACTAGGACCCAACCTGTCTCTGAGATCTAAAGCTCGATGATACCCACTCCTAACAGAATAATGGCCATTCGCCGTACCATTCCAGAACATCTTATCCACACCCATGCCAAGGCTAATTGGGAGAACAAGAATAGCATTAGCTTCCTCTACCGTGAATATACTTCTAATCAGAGAATGGTTCCACCATTTAGAAGTAGGATCAATAAGAGAAGCTACATTTGAATCCCTAGAGAAACCCTTCTCACTAGCAGCTTCAGAAAAACTTAAAGACATCGCAGCCCACCTATCCCCCCATATTCGAATATTGTGGCCTTTAGCAATTCTCCACTGGAGACCATCCCTTAGGATCCAGCGAGCGGAACAAATGCTTTTCCACACAAAGGAAGAATTAGAGAGAGAATCAGCTTCCAGGAATGAGGAATGTCGAAAGTACTTGGCTTTGAGGACACGGGACACCAAAGAATTTGGGGAAATAATTATTCTCCACCCCTGCTTGGCAAGAAGTGCTTCATTAAAGGACCCAAACTCGCGGAAGCCTAAACCTCCCACAGCCTTCGATTTACACAAAAAGTCCCAAGGCAACCAAGAGATACCTTTACTGTCACGAGACCCTCTCCACCAAAATTGACGAATAATCCCATTCAACTCTTTACATAACCCTGCAGGAAAACGGAAGAATTGCATGCTATAGGTCGGGATAGCCTGGAGCACCGATTTAATAAGAACTTCACGGCCTGCAAAAGATAAGAATCGGTTCTTCCAATTTTGGGTCTTCTTCCGAACTTTATCCACCACAAACCTTAACGAATCCGACTTTGATCTCCCAACCATGGCTGGAAGTCCCAGATACATCTCAAAAGCCAATATTTCTTGCACCCCAATCGACTCTTTTAACTGGTGTTTTACCTCCAATGCTGTATGTTTACTAAAGAAGAGAGATGTTTTTTCAACTTTAAGTTTTTGACCTGAGATAGCTTCATAATCACCAAGAACAGAGCGGATACACTCCCAAGCCTCAATAGTGGCCCTACAAAACAAAAGACAATCATCCGCAAAAAAAAGATGAGTCACCCTGACTCTACCACCCCCAAAAGGAACCCCTTCCATTTTACCCATCAGCTCTAAATGGTAAAATCTATTACTCAAAGCCTCCGTACAGATCACGAAAAGAAGAGGGGAAAGGGGATCACCTTGCCGGAGACCCCAGGAAGGAATGATAGTATCACTAGGCACCCCATTTACGAGAATGGAATAAGAAACTGTTCGCATACACTGAGAAATCCATCTGATCCAAGTATCGCAAAAACCCAGCTTGGCCATAACCTCTTCCAGGAAGTCCCAGTCCACTCTATCATATGCCTTACTCATGTCCAACTTGACCGCCATATAATCTTTTTTACTACGATGCTTGATTGCCATTGAATGCAATGCTTCATATGCAACTATAATGTTATCAGTGATCAACCTTCCTTGGATAAAGGCTGATTGGTTACCTCTTAGCACCACAGGTAGAATGTGTTTCAGTCTATTAGCAAGAAGTTTTGCAATAATTTTATAGAGAACATTGCACAAACTAATTGGACGAAAATCAGTCAGCTTCAAAGCATTCTTCACTTTGGGAATCAAGACAATCAAAGTCTGGTTAATGTCCGAAAGCAAGGACCCCGACTGTAGAAATTCGTTGACCGACGCAAAAATATCATCCCCCAAGCTCTCCCAATTCTGCGTATAAAAGGCTGATGAAAAGCCGTCCGGCCCAGGCGATTTGTTAGGATCAATATGAGAAACAGCCAAGAACACCTCTTCCTTGGTACACGGATTACATAAAAAGGAATTCATAGATTCAGAAACTGTACATTGGAGATTTTGCAGAAACTCAATAGAAGGAGGACCCGCCGAGATCGAAAAAAGATCAGAAAAATAATTCTGGAAGGCCTGCCTTACTTGAACCTCAGAACCGACCAAATTCCCTTGAAGATCTTGAATAGTCAAAATTAAATTACTCTTCTTCCTTTGCTGCATACAATGATGAAAAAATTTTGTGTTTCTATCCCTTTCCCGCAACCAAGTAATCTTTGATTGTTGCCTCAAAAGAGATTCCTCATTTTCTCTAAGGATATCAATGGCAGAACGAATCCTAGAGAGCTCTTCTTGATTGGAAGCACATTCTCCCTGAAGGTTCAAGGACAATTTGTCTTGCAAAGAATTGATCTGATGACTTTGATTCTTCTTATACTTTACAACCCATTTTCGGATCCCCTTCTGACACCTCTTTAAATTGCCATAAGAATGACTCATTCTTGAAGAAATATGATCAGAAGGCCTGCCCTGGGCCCATTGATTCTTAATAACTTGCTTACACTCTGCATGAGATCCTCACCAGTTAACAAAACGAAATCTAGCACCCTTGGGCTTGAGACCAGAGTCTACCCTGATAGTAGAGATAATCAGACAGCTATGATCTGAAGAAGATGTACCCACATTTTGAACACCAAGGACGGAAAAAAATTCATCCAATCAGGGTTGGCCATAGCCCTGTCAAGGCGCTCTTTAATGAACGATTCCGGTAACGCCCGCCTATTACTCCAAGTAAATTTCGGCCCAGAAAAACCAAGGTCATACACCCCTACATCCTGAACAGCCTGGTTGAAAAGCTTCATATGACGACCCACCTTAGAACTACCACCCACTTTCTCGCCATAATTAGAAATAGCATTGAAATCGCCAGCACAAAGCCAAGCCTGATTAGGAGGAGAGAGCTTACGAAGTAACTGCCAAGATTGATCACGCAAAGCCTGAATTGGGTTCCCGTAGAAACCGGTAAAGACCCAAGGAACCTCTGAACTGCGATTTGAAATAGAGACACTGATGTGGAACTTTGAAAAACTGATGAGAGAGACTGATAAATCATCCCTCCAAAAGAGAGCTAAACCCCCCTTCTGACCCACGGAGTCCACCGCAAAAGCACTTTGAAAACCAAGTTTTATACGAAGACGTTGAACTTGAGAAGAATACGCCTTTGTTTCCATGAGAAAACAAAGACTGGGCACTTTCTCCCTCACCAAGTAGAGGAGCTCACGAATTGTAGGCCGGTTCCCAAGCCCCCTACAATTCCAAACAAGGATTTTCATAATTCCGGGCAGGGCTGAACATCAGCCACTGCCTCAACATCACTAACCAAACCAACACTGACCTTTTCAACCCGTCCCCTCTTGGAAACAACAACAGCTTCCGCAAGATCTGCCACATCTTCTATCTCAGCTGGCCTTTTGGATAAGACAACCTTTGGAGATGCCACCCCTGTCTCTCTAGATTTACGCTTCCACTTCTTTGAGACCATATCATAGTCCTTCATCACCCCTTTAACATGAACCTCCGTTGACAACTCCCTCTCCACCAGAGTCTCTCCTTGGGACCCATCCACCTGCAACTCACTTCCCTGTACAACTACTAATCGACCAGCGACTGCCCCCTCTGGGAGAAACTGTTTATCGAAGCTACCAGACCTTTCCTCGTCCACTACCTCCTTAGCTTGCCCAGAGGCTTCTAGGCTACCAGATCTATCATCCTCTGGATCAGCCATAGAGTTTACAGAGGGCAACTTATCCCTTACCTGCTTTTCAGGCCGTTTATTAAACGGAACAGCTCTCAACCATGGACCGTACTCATCAGTGTTGCTATTTCGGTGCATTCGCACCTCCGAACTGGACGGACAATTTCCTGGGTCATGAACTATCCTCCCACACTTGAAACAAAATCTAGGCAGATTTTCATACTGGAACCGAAGAAAGAACTCCTTCTGGGGAAGTTTCAAAAGCTTTCCTCGAACCAGAGAGGTCGTCAATGGGATCTTAACCCGAACCCGAAGATACAAACCCCATCCAAACCCATCCTTATTCACGTCTACCTCAATCAGTTCCCCCAACGAAGAACCTATCTGCTGTCCCACTTTTTCTGTCATTGCCATTAACGGAAGGTTGTGGATTTGCACCCAAAACTCCTCCGTATCAAAGGCGGTCTCACCAATGGGTATAGTTGTATCAATCTCTTTCAGAACAAACAAATTCCGATCAAAAGACCAAGGCCGCCCAGCCAGAATTCGCTGTTTATCGCGGATATTATTGAAGGTAATAATGAAAATGTTTTGCCCTAGGTCCATGAAAGAGGGATTTCCTGATATCTTCCACACGCTCCCCATCGTACTTGCCAGAATATCTTTACTAACATGTCGATCCATACATATCTTACCCACAATACTGCACTCTGAGTTCGCCCTGTTACTATGCGGATCCAGATCTGAAATACTAATGGCCTCACCCTCTGTAGCTGTTAAAGAGATTTTGCCCCATTTGGCCGTTAGATCCTCCATCACTGCTCCCAGAAAGACCCAAAACAAGGACTAGACGATGATGAAGAAAGAGTATGACTGCAGATCGAAGAAAATCCTAACTAAGCTCTCACAAGAAGAGACTCTGCATTAGTTCGATAGGCGTTCGAGAGCGTCAACGAAACAAATGACTTTTTTGAACCTACACTATACTTAATTCTAACTCCTTAGTATCATTAATACCCTCCATCAATAAAAAAAAATGACATTAATATCTGCAGGAAATTATTTCTTCATATTCAAGCAGATTAAGAAAATTGTTTGGTGAATCAGCTGGGACGGCAAAAAATTAAAAAGTGTATTTTATGACATTCCAGGAGGGGTAGAGATTTTTGAGCTTATGTCAAGGTTTTGCTATAACAACGGAAGGATTAACGTAAATCCTTCTGCACAATTTATCGAAATGAACTTCCCTATTTTTGGAAAGCAGCATTTGTTGGAACGAACAGAGAAGTCCTTTAAAGATATTGGCCATTGGACATGGGCTGACATGCACAACATTATTCAACAGGCTAATTGACAATTACCTTTGCATCGAAGATAAGCATGCCAATGTTGATGAATTTGTTGTTGTTCTTTGCATTTAGGGAGTCACACATGCATGGAACTTTAACTGCAAGAGTTTGCTATAGTCAACATACGTGGCATCAAGGATGTTAATAATCCTTTCTCCCTCATCTAGTCTTACATAAAAATACTAGTAACAGTATTGAACAGTTGGAATACTCTAGGGTTATAGACAGTCTCATGTAGATTATGAACTGCACGAGGCCAGACGTTGCGTACTCTGCCAGTAAACGAAGCAGGTCCGAGGAGTCAAAATCAACTAGCGGCTATGTATTCACCCTAGGGGTGCGGCAGTATCTTGGAAACCCTTAAAACAAACGTGCATAGCACGATCAACGATGGAATCGGAATTCATCGCTTTGGATAAAGCTGGTGAAGAAGTAGAGTGGCTTCGTCACTTGCTGAAACCCGTGCCTGCAATTTGCATTCATTGTGATAATCAAGCTGCAATTTCAAGGGCACAAAATATGAGTCTAGACATATTAGTCGTAGACATAATACCGTTAAGCAGTTTCTCTCAAACGGAATAATTTCCATAGACTTTGTGAAGTCTAAAGACAATTTAGCGGATCCGTTTACTAAGGGGTTGAGTAGAGAGCAAATAGACTGCGCTTCGAGGGGGATGGGCTTGAAAGCCTTGATTCAATAAGTTACCTTGATGGAAACCTAACCTAGCGATTGGAGATCCCATGGACTAGGTTCAATAGGACAACACAAGTTGGTTGTAACTTAAGTATGAGCAGTACGAAGTTTTACTCCAACCCATTCCTAAGATGCACAAAGTGCTGCTAGAATGTGTGTATAAGGTTAAACTATGCTTTTAGTGATTCCTATATCTTGTGATAAACAAGAGGAGTATTAGAGGATAATCCTGATAGGAAATCACAAATGTCATTGAAGAGTATGACCGACTCTATGAAAGTATTTTTAAGGCGATACTTTCTAAAGCACTCACTGAACCCAAGAAGTTCATGGCCGAAATAATGAACACAACCGAGAACCAATTATGAATTGGATCAGTGTTGTGTGAAGTCTATTGACTAATCCTACATAAACAACTGGCAGTTCAAGGCGTCAGTCCACTGACTAGTTAAGTAAGTCTGATAGATTTTCACTAGGGAAGGTTCAAAGCCAAAAGCTACCTATCTCGATACAGTATTGATTCTACTGCACTCTCAGAAGTATTCCCGTGTCAGTATAGTCGTCTGTTCACATTCAATGTGGGGGATTGTTGGAAAATGATGGTCAACTATAGTTTGATCATTATTAATTGAAAGCTCAATAATAATTATTGAATGAAATTTATGGGCAATTGATCCTTGTTATAAGGACAATAAATTGGAGCAATTAGTGTGACCAAATCATTTTTTGGTTGAATGTAAAAAGACTCCAAAGTGACCATGGTGAACATAGTGCAATAAATGTGTGTATGGAAATCCCACATTGGAAAAATACCATGTGGATGTGTAATTTATAAGCTCAAGTGTTGAAGTAAGACTTTGGGCCCAAGGGCACCCAAGCCAAACCCATAGAAGAGAAGCCCAACACCCAGATACATTACATTTGGACAAGAGACTTAGTCTCTAGTCAGACCCAAAATCATGGGCTGCAACTGGGTCAAGGATCATGCCCACCATATCAGTGGGCACTTCCTAGTCAAGTGGTCAAGTGGTTGTGCCCAGAAAATCAGCAACTACTCTCTGATTTTTCTGGGCAATTGGTTGCTCCAGCACCTATACAAGGAGACATGTAGCTTCATTTGAAACACACGAAATTCCTCCTTCTTGCTACCACAAAATTCCTTTGCTTCTCCCTCGTTGAAACTCTACCAAAAATCCTAGTTTGAGAGTGTTGTTCTTACTTGCTTAGATTGTATTACCTGTTTTGGAGTGTCACTAATAAGGTGGTGAGAGGAGTGTTGTTCTTACTTGCTTAGATTGTACTACTTGTTTTGGAGTGTCACTAACAAGGTGGTGAAAGGAGCATTGTATCTTATGAGGTGATTGCTCGGAATTGCTAGACACTGCGAGGTAGGAGCAAATTCACTTTAAGGAGATTCGCGTTAGCATACCTCGCTCCCTCATCTAATTTCGGTTTTGGTATTTTAATTCCAGTTTTTATTCTTGTATATGATACTGTTTTGATCAATATATGATACTGTTTATGCATGCAATTTGTAATTTTTATTGCTACTGTTAATTCATTAATTATATGTATGCACGTTTATTCCAACACCCTTGCTACACAAGACTACCATATCAACCATAACTGGTATTGGTAAATTTTTGTAGCAGGTGAGAGGTTGTCGGAGGTTATGAGCAGTCCTTACTAAGTTACTATATGGCAACTGAGGTCTTGAGACGAAATTACGGGTTCGGGAGGTTGATATTTGGCACTGGGTGAATCGACATGTTGCTGTGTTTGAATCTATTAAAAGATTTATGGTTTAGAGGATTTTGTTAGGTCTATTGATTCCCTGGGTGCCTGCATTTATGCGGAGATCAGAACAATAATCCCTGAGACAATTTCATGGGACTACAACTTTGAACCTGCAGGAAGCACCCCTCTCGGTGTTACTGTTAAGGTGAATGCATGTGCATGCTATGCATTGGTTCCAATAAAGGGTATCAATTTGCTTACTTAAAAGTCTATGCTGCCAATGTTTCTCATTTTCTCTATCTTTTAGGAGGGGAAAATATTTATGAGTGTCTTACAGTTTTATATATTGTATGATTATCTTAATTTAAAATAATAAATTTATGATTTCTATAGTAATAAATTATATTTATATTATAATTTAATACTGATACAGGATAATCATTAAATTATTAAATTAGCATAATTTAAACGGTTGTCAGAAGACTACACAAATAGAAAATCAAATATGTTATCATTATGAAAAAACAATTAAAACATAATAAATATTAAAATACCTTCAAAATAATAAGAATTAAAAAAATCTAAAGAAAGCATTGAAGTTTGGGAGGGAAAAAAAAGGATGAAGTGTCTATATATATATATATATATATATATATATATATGCTTTTGTTTATTAATTTGTTTCGACATTATAAATTTGGGCTTGGTTTTGCTTATTGATTTGTTTGGAAATTATAAAGTTGGACTTTTGTTTATTGATGTGTTTGGGCCCAACAACTAAAGACGCATTGCATTTGGATTTGGGTTTTTTTATCGGTACATCCCTTCTCATTTAAAGGAGCTGGGTGTCGGGGCCACGTGTACGGTGCCTCTATATACAAGCTTGAACCGAAAAAGTTTGGAATTCCATCCCAAACGCAAATCGAGATGACGAAAACCCTAGCGGCGTGTGTGAAGTATTTCGTAATCCCATCGCTTTTCAGATCTGTTTATTGTCTCTTCTGCTCTTTCCCAACGTTTTTTTTTTCTCAATTCTGTTGTTCTATGTGTGTGCGCTCACTTTGCTTTCTGCTTTGTCAGGTGTTTCAGCTCGTACAAAAACTCGCGTTGTGAATCAATCCTCTTCAGTTGAAACCGGGGTATTTGAAACTCTGTGAGTCTCCAATAATTATCTTCGTCCTGTCTTCCATGAGCTGTCGATTGTTATTGCTTTTTTTTTTTTTTTTTTTTGGTTTTGTTTCGATTAGTATGTATATTCTTGCAAGACAGAGATTTTGTAGTTTCCAGAAACTGCTACAGATCCAGAATCCAATAGTCTACCTTTTTGGATTTCGCTCCTCTTATACGGTTATACCAATCCGATTCAATTTAGACCCTGTTTATAGTTTTTATCGTATTATATTTTCCTTTTACCGTTGCTGTTATCTTCAGTAAATATTTTTTTTATGCTTCCATGAGTTTATTATTTGTCATTGCCATGGCATTAAGAATGTGTTTAGCGGGAGGCTCTCTCTCTTTAGATACAATTGATTGGTTAGACTTGGCTGGTGCAAGTATTCTATGCAAAGCTTTAGAGCTGATTATATTTAAATTGAAATCAATTGTGCATCTCAAATTTTAAGGGAAGGTTTATGATCCTAATGACATGCTATTTTTTTTCTCTCAAATTAGAAGCAGAGACTTTTTTTTTAATGAATAGTTAATGAAGATATCTGTATCTTTATAGTAACATAGGCAATATCATTGAGGATAAGTTTTGAATCATATCTGATATTACTTTCCTTGGAGCATGGGTGGGCACCTTGTATTCATGAGAATAACTACAAATATGAAAAGAGAAACTAAGAGGTGGTAGAAGAGTAAAGGCTATCTTGAGTGATAAGTAAGTTTAGTCCTGCCATTGTATTCATGTGCTAGAATGAAGGGATATATATGTTATTGCTCGTGCTTATAAATTCCATATTGCTCTGTGGAATTATTGCAAATGAATTAATTGAGAAGATTTTGAACTCCCTGAGCTAGCTTCGTTTATGAATCTTTCTCTTGCACTTGAGTTCCGAAAGATATTCCTCTATATTGTATTACCCAAGCGCTTCTTTTTTCTCTCTAATAGTAAAGGAGGAATACAATGGAGCGTGTGTTCCTTGTGAAAATATTGATAAAAAAAGAAGTGGGAAGGAGTTGACAGGTTTATTTAAGGTGTCGAAAGTTTCTTGATGATGAGTAAATTTTAGTTGTGTAACTCTGATCTGATTGATCCAAGTTCTATTTTAGGTGGCACTGAGATGGTTGGCATTTAAGGCAGTATTAAAGTTAGGATTTAGATTTTTTCTTTAAATGGACTTTTTGGAAATTTCTTTTTATGAATCATAGGTTAGAAATCCTTCATTATTTAAGATTCTTCTTTAAGGGCTTGAAATTTTGTTTCAAAGGAACTCATTCATTTAACTCTAGTCATTAACAACCCCTATTTCCCTCTGGACCCACTCCCAAGCAGGGGTTATGTAGGAAAAATTTTTCCAACCATTCTTTACCATGTAGTATAGTGGTCCTCGTAGCCTTGAACTTCTTCAAAACTCGGGAATGTTCCTGGTTCTTGGTTGGTTTTGGATTGGATGCTGCTTGCGTTGCCCCTGGTTGTCTTCAATTTCGTGTTGATTATTTTGGATTGGTAGTCATTGATTGCCATCAGTTTCAGGTTTTTGGTGGTTTCACATGCATGTTTGGCTCAATACTTCCTGCTTTTAATGGATATTGAGAGTTAGTGATAGGCCATTTTTTCATGCCATCAATTTAGTTTTAGGGTTTTGAGTGCTTTGATGGTTTATCTTTAAGTGGTTTTTGCCAACATTATGTGCTCTTCAATTTTGATTTCGTCATTTTTTGTTTGTTCGGATTATTGTTTCTGTTAATTGCCATTATCTAAAGCATAAAGCTTTCTGAAAGAGTAGTCCTAAAGGGATGGTTTTGTGCATTCTTCAACTACAGCTTTATGGTTTGGAAGGTACGGCTCTACTGGTATGTTGAGCTTGGGATACTTAAATACTAATTGTTATTGGTTTGTCAATCTTGGAGTACAGGTATCAAATGGAGGTTCTTTTTGATTCTGAAGATCTCTATCAGGTCAAAAAAAGAAAAAAATATCTCTATCAGGTCGAGGATAAGGTGCATGAGCCACGTGATCTACCAGTAACTTTACAATTTCAATGGTGCCGTATTGTCTCTTTTACTATCAGTTTTTCTCTTTCTCAATCTTCAACCACAGCTTTATGTTTTGAAGGTTACTGCCCTACTGGCATGTTGAGCTTGGGATTTACTTGACTACTAATTGTTTTTGGTTTTGTCAATCTTGGAGTACAGGTTTCAAACGGAGCTTCATTTTGATTTTGATGCTCTCAATCAGGACAAGGATAAGATCATTGGTCATATAAGGCATGAGCTACTTGATGCATCAGAATTTGTAGAAACTCGTGTGTGCCGTATTTCAAAGTTTGCTGATGAAGACAATGCATGGATGGTACGTGACATATTATTGACAGTGCTTGGTCACTTTGGACCATACTTGCCATTTCCCTTTCAAGTGGAAGCAGATTCTTCATGGTATCTTCCCTTCTTAACGGAAGGTGCTCTTTTCAGACCATCCAGAGAAAAACTCTATGAATCCTGTACTCTTTACGATGACGGACACGTCTTTTTCCCATCTATATCCTATAAAAGTATCTTAAGGTTGGTAATAATGCCGTACCTCAGATTAATTATTTTGCTTCCTTATACATCTTAGTAATTCTTATTTGTTTGTACTTGATATAGGGATATAATTGGATCTGTTTGGATTTTGAGTGATACACAATTGCGTTGTCGCTTATCTCTGGAGAATATTTACATAGTGGAGTATGATGGCACTTGCATGCAGGATCGTGCTACTTTTGCCAAGTTTTTGAGATTTGACCTACGAGGTCTATATTTCTAATACCTTTTGTTGGTTTTGATGCTCTTATTGATTGTTCATAGATTTTAACAATATGGTTGCAGAGCGTCTAATTGATGACAAAGTTGAAGTGCGTGAAGAATTGAAGAAACTTTTTGAGGAGATCAATAGCAAATGCAATGTTGATGGTGGTTCAAAATTTGAGTTTGACCTTTTTTTGAAGAATTTCACTTTGGAGTAAGTAGTGTCTATAATTTATAATATTACATTGATACATTGACCAGGAGATTTGTTGTACCATGGATAATATGTGGAGGGAGATTTAATTGATTACATTGGGAGTTTATTTTTTTTTATTTGATTTACAATTCTTTTTTGTCGAATTGAGTCTGATTAAGGTTGGTTTTTGTCGCTTGCCAGATTTTATTGTCGTAAAGGCTTCTATGTATGTTGAAAAGTTCATTGACGTAAAGGCTTTTATGTTTCTCGAAAAATACATTATTTACGATATTTTTCTGCAATTATATTAGATGTCAATGTATGGTGAACTGCAATGATGAATAATTAATATCTGTCTTGTGACAGGATTATGAAGGTGGTCTTGTTTTCTTCTTTAGCTCACATTTTAGTGACGCAAATGATTAGCTAGAGAAATCATTCTTTTGATGGTTGTGCAAAATTTGGAGCTCAAATATTAGATCTGATCCATTATTGCCTTCATTATGCTCATTTGGAACTGAAAACTTTTTAATCTTTTATATTTTTTTGCTGCTTGTTTTTTATTTCAGAAAGAGCGTCTCCTTTTGGTGTGAAATAAGTGGTTGTGTACTAGTGTTTGAAACCTGGTCTGGGCTTCTTTTTCTTTTGAGGAGGATTGGGAGTCTAAATTGAGGAGTCATCCTGATATTCCATTATTTCTCGATCTCAATAGGCATATTACTAAACCAAGCAGCTTTGATGATACAAAAGGGGTGTCGGATACCAGTATGAAGAAATGTATTGAGACCATTAGGGACTTGTACTTCAATTTTGAACGTTTGAAACAACAATTGGAGGTGATTGCTTTTTCTTAGTCCCACCTGGCACCTGGTGTTGTCAATTTTATCACCTTTAAGCACATAATTCCCTTTCTTTTACTTTATATTGTTCTTTCATTTGGTTAAAAGTGATTTTCTGTCACAGAATATGGGGGTCAAACCCAAACTTCAAGACGCTGAGCAAGTCGTGGATTACATCCATTACATATTCCCGTACCTCATTGGTGCATTAGCTGAACGAGCATTTGCAATGAAGTGGGATTTGAATATGTCTTTTGATGAACCAAATGCACCAGCGTATTATTTTTTCCCCCCTAATCCAGTGGAAGTTGAGTAAGGACCAACAGCTTCTTGTACACTGTCCCAGATTTTTAATGTCAAAACATTTATCCTCTGTTTACTGCGGAGCATTTTTGCCCGTTTTATATGCATATGAATATTGAGAGTGTATGTTGTCTGTTGACTTTCTGTATCTTGAGGTTGCTTAGTTGATGAGCTGTTCACATGCAGTTGCTAGTTACTTATGGTCTTTTCTTAACACTAGTTATTAATGTTCTTTTCTTAAGACTAGTTATTTGTGTTCATATACATTGTTTTATAATCTTTTTCTTGGTCTCAGTAGCCATGCTGTGTACTTTAATTCGGTGTTTTTTTTCCGCTTGTAGTTAAGTGGGGCAAGGGGTATTCAATTTGTAGCAAAAAATGGTAGAACCGATATGATGAATTTGTAGTCTCTTCTTGCACCTTGTATTCATTTCCCTGAAACAAGAGAATATGATGCAGGTTTACGTAAACCGAGCACAATATTATGTTATTGGGTACATTCAACCAATTAAACAGAAAACTATCTGCAATCTGAACAAAGAGCAATTAATCACTGACACCCTTTTTTTTGTACCATTGATCTGATCATTTGACCTGATAATGTGACTTAGGAGGTAAAATTCCACAAGAATACAAGATATGCTTTTGCCGACTTGGTTGGAAATTATCGATTTGGGCTTTGTTTATTGATGTGTTTGGGCCCATTAAGTCCATTTGGATTTGAGCTCACTTTGTATATGAGGCTTCTCTCAATAGTCTGGCTTTTTTGGTGGGCAAGATCTACCAACAATAACAGCAGGCAGAGGAGTTATTTGCCTGTTGATTCAATCATGTCTTGCTATTTAGATCTCGAGTCTGGCAAGTTTTGGTTCCCTGCTCAGGTCATCCAACTTCTCTTGAAGCTCTTTGATCCTCGACCCCCGTTGGAATACAAGCCACCTCCGGAGAAAAGTAAATGGCCACCATACACAGGTTTTTCTAATTTTCTTCCGGTTTGAGGTTTTTTAGACTCATATCATATCTCTACTTTTTGGTTATTTGTTCTTGGTCAGGAATGGCTCAATTCGTAAGTAAATTCGCCGAGCCAGGGGATCCTGAATAAGCTCCACCAGTACCTGGAGTTGAAACCCCTGTAGGGTTTCTCCTCAAGGACCGCTTCTTTTCAAGTGCTTTGTACTCTGATTTTTTTTTTCCTTTCCTTTTCTAGCTTGAATATGCTAATGGTGCTGCAATTTATAGTCTGTGATTTATGTTTCATATTCTACTATGTAAAGTTGATGGTGGCTGAAGAATCCTCATGGAGAACACATCAATCATTTGTTCTTTTCACTAATTCATTTTAATATGATCCAAGTCCCCTTTGTTTTGTTTAGCTGGTACAAAAAACATCCCCTCAGTTATGCTCTGCAACATTGACATATATGAGATGCCGAGATGTGCTAGCCTTACCAATAATGGTCTTTGTCTATTGACAATGGTTGGGAACTTTTTGTGCTGTTGCTTTCTTCTCAATTTTCAGATAGTTTTTTGTTCTGCGTAGCTTGCTGCATGTGACGCGTTGAGCTGCTTTTTCAGTGAGGTGCTCCAATCTGTTTTCCTTCATGCTGTTGCATGCCTTTTTTGTTCGTACTGACTCTCTGTTACGATTATTATGTCATTCTCCTTCTGTTATTCTGTTGGGGTCTATGCCTCTCTGTTTACGTTTCTATTTGAGCAGCGTGTGTTTTGATTGGTTGGAAGCTCGGACCATTTCTTTGCCCAATTGGAAGCTCCAATAGGAATAGGACAATAGGTATGAATAAATATTTTAAAAATATATCTATGAAATATTTCTCATGATTGGCTTGCTGGGTTTGTTCTTTGTGTTTGGTGACGTGTCTTTTTAGTGAAACAGTATCGGATACTGTTTCCGTAAAAAGTATCAGATACTGTTAATTAATATGTTTATTTCTTTGACAATGCTCTGTGATTGAACATGTTGATAAGAAACTAATCTTTTTGGTCCACGATATTCAATATAAAATACCAATTCTAATGTAAAACATTATCATTATTGAAAATCAAGAATTAGAAGCCCAATTTTAATATACTGTTTCCATTAACAGTATCAGATACTGTTAATTAAATTCTTAAACCTTTACTTTTTCCCAATTTCTCCTTTAATTTGTATCAGTCCGGGGCAGGCCGCTCAAGCACTCATCGCCGCTCAGTCTCCACACGATATAGCTCGTGCAACAGGGGCTGCATCAGTCACCGATCGAGCCCCCATGGGAGATCGAGCGTCCAGGTCAAGCATAGGACCGCTCGAGCGGCCACAGGAGATCTAGCGGATTATAATAAGGCTGCGGAGACGGAAGCTGCATCCTCCGAGGATTGAGCGGCCATTTACGCTCGAACGGTTCTGGACGGGAGAGTTTTCCGAGATTGATTAAAATTAGGTTTTACTTTTGATTCCTAGATGGATATAAAGGGGGGCCGGCCCATGAGTTTAGGGTTGGACACACTTTTTCTGGGGGTATAAAGTCCCGAATTTTGTTCTGTCGAATAATCTCTCTCTGTGACTTTCAGACTGAACATTTGATTCAGACTTTTCGGGAGAGTTGGAGATGGACAAGGAAGGGTTCTTGAAGGAGTATGGGGAAGATTACGGCTACCCGAACGGACCCAAGTCTATCGATGAAATACGAGCAACCGAGTTCAAGCGATTGCAAAATGGTCCGTTAGCTCTTAATGTTTCTCTGATTCCAGTCGTAATTTTTAATCCTTGTTCGTTTACCGAGAAAGTTTGAGAAAGAATTTAGTTTCGGTTTCAATCGAATCTGAATTTTAATTCATCAAATCGTTGTTGAGCCTTATCTTTCTCCTTCTAATTATTTGTGCTTTGCTGTCTCGTTTGAAATTCAGTAATGGAATATTGAGCTGCTTGTGGTTTCACATGGGTTTTGTTTGGTTAATGAGAAAATTAATTAAGAAGATAGTAAGGGGCAATGTGAATGATTAGTTGATGCAGCCAGCTATGGATTCGCACCCAAATCATTGATTTCATTGATCACAGTAAACTTTACATACTGTAGTAAGAACTGACTACATACACTAAGACAATTAACGTTTCTTAATTTTCGTCGATTGGAGTAGTATTTGTTTTTATGTTGTGTTGATTTAAATGAAGAATATGGGAAATTTTACTTATTTGTCGAATGCGGTGGATGAGTCAGGGATTACAATACATCATCTTGGATTCTGCTTCAAATTCTTGAACTTTATAGTAGAAACTCATCATACTCGGTTCGAGATATTAGTTTTTTCCTAGTTTGTTTCAGTCGGTTGCCTAGCGGAGGGCATAATGATTTTCTTTTGACTGTTTCCATTGTATTTACAAATTGTAGGTACTGTGTACTTGGACCATGCTGGAGCAACATTGTACTCTGAATTGCAGATGGAGGCAATTTTAAAAGACCTCACGTCTAGTGTTTGCGGAAATCCTCGTATCCGCTATATGCTATATCTTTTCATGTTATGTTTGGATAAACTAAATTTTTGGGACCTTGGTAGTATGTCGCTCAGTGAACATTGTTTGAAGGAAGTTTTGAAAACACCCTTTTAAAATTCATTGGTGGAAAGGTAGAAGTTTTCATCTTGGGACTATTCTCAATTATGTGCCATCAAGTGCTATCTTAATTTAAGATAGACAGCCAAAGCGACTCGAGTTTGGCCACTTCTGACATTGTTTTATGTTTTGTTGCCCTGTTACTACAAGGATATGCGGATATCTTTCTTTTTTGATGCAGGTACTTGAGTACTTCAATGCATCTCCAAGAGACTACAAATGCATATTTACCTCTGGGGCAACAGCGGCACTGAAGCTGGTGGGGGAGGCCTTTCCATGGGATCATATAAAAGCTGTTTTATGTACACCATGGAGAATCATAACAGCGTATTAGGAATAAGAGAGTATCCTTCCATCGTAGACTACGTGTTTATCAGCCTAAAGTAACTGTAGAAAGGCAGTTTCTGGTGTCTTTTTTCTTGTTTTTATCTTTCTTTCTTTATGATGTGTTTCCTTCCTGCCATTCTAGACTCTTATCTTTCTTAGAATATTCCTCATCCTAATTTACCCTTTTATAAATATTGTCTTCAAAGTCCACTAGATAGGTGCAGTACCCATATGTCAATGCACAAATGATATGAGTCGAGGTTTACATGTTTTTCAGTAGATTATCTTTGCTGTGAGACACTGTAAATTGAGCTAAATGATTTCAGCAAAGTGTTCGTTTATTTTTTCTCCTTGTCCTTGCATACATATTCATAGGTTCTTTCAGCCTTGATAGATTCTAGATATGCTCTTAGTCAAGGAGCTGCCGCCTTTGCCATTGATATTGAAGAGGAATTGCATCATAGTGGAATATGCGACGCACACTCTGTCAAGATGTCTCAGCACCCGGTGCAAAGGAGGAAGGATGCTAGATCTCTTGAAAGAGATCCAACAGGTACCTGTTGACTGTTGCCTACGTATAAGTTGTAATGTGCTATCATCCCTGGTTAGAGTGGTTAAAACATGAATGCAAAGGACGGAAGATAAAAAAGCTTCCCAAAGTAGAGCTTATGATGGCTTGGTTCTTCTCTGGATGATGAGCTTGAATGGTAAAAAGCTGTGGTTCAGCTTGAAGCTGGTCTTAGGTTCAAATTTTATTAAAAAGATTATGGTAGTTGTTTTTCCCCGTTGGAGGTATGACTTTAAAGACCCTTCTCTCTCGTGTTTCCATCTGACCTTTATCCTTCTTCTGAGTGTACCTTGATGTTCTCTTTCGTTTTTCATGTGTCATGTTTACTGAAATTAAATGAACAGTTATTACCTCTTTTGACACCTCATGGCCTCTTGACAACAATATTCTAAGGCACCATTTCTAAACGCCCCAATAGCAGTTGCCTTGTCCTTCTTTTTAGAAGACTAAATCAAACCTTATTTTCCAAAGATTTATGAGATATGGTAATGCCGGACAATAGTCAGGATCTCGGTTCATACTGCATTTATTTTGAGTATTTCCCTATTGTTTTTTTTATGTGTTTTGATATTTACATTCTCTTATTGTTCTCTTTTGCTTCCCATTTGGGCGCAAATAATTATTGGGTTGTAATAACCTCTGCAGGAATGGCTCAAGCTACATTGACACTTTGGGATTTGCATCATTGACTGTATGGAATATGAAGACTTGGAAAGCCATGGTATATGCTTGTTTGTCCTAAAAATTTATCTGTGTGTTATGCTGAGTAGGAAAACTTTAGTTGCTAGCTTGATTGGGTGATCATCAATCATACCTTGATGATTTGTCTACTTTATTGAAGACGGTTCTTCCTCTTGGTGAAGATCCACCAGCAATTACCTCCCTCTGCTTCAATCACAATGGAAAGATTTTGGCGGCCTCTGCAACTGATGGAATGATCCACATGTTTGGTATCCTTTTTATATATAGGGCCTGGTTCGATATATCCCCAGTTAGGTAGCTGAAATTTTAGCCAAAAAATAGGAGGGATAAGAGAGGCGGGTGGGGGTGGGATTAAGGCTCTCTTGTTTATCATGGGTGATTACGCTTATATTCATGGAAGGACACTGATCTGCATTCACCTTAACTTGCCAAAGACATGTCTGCAGGTCTACAAATTACTGGCTGGCCTGCACATGATTCTGCTATAAGCTCGATTCTTTTCGGGACTGATGAAACAAGCATTTTCAGTTTGGGGTTAGATGGGAGGGCAAGTGCCTTTATTCCTTTTACTTGTTTTTGTGTGAACTTTCTTCAGTAAATTAATGGATAACCCAAATATACTTTGCTACATTATGCTGAATATAATATCAAGGAACGGGTTATATGGTTTCAATTTTCAGGTATTTGAATGGAGCTTGCAAAATCCAGGTCAGGTCCTTTGGTCAAGAGACTGTCGGAGGTACTTTGCAATGCTCTGTAATTCATATTTTTTCCATTGAGCTAATATCAAATTGCTTGCTAATTCTTACCGCCTGTTTGGTGCTGCGTCGGACAAGGCGGATCCACTGTGCAGTCCGCTGGCGTCCAACGCTGCACCAAACAGCACAGCGGCTCAGGCGGAACCGCTGTCCGGATCGGAGCTTCTGAGGCGGAAACGTTGACAAATTTTTTTTAAAAAAAAGTTAACGTGGGCCCGCAGTGGCCCCACTGTTTGTAGTTAAATATTTTATTTTAAAGGTTAATGTGGGGCCCAACGTGGCCCCACTGTTTATAATAAAACAATAGTTTATTTGTTTAAACTTTAAAAATAACATGTGGGTCCCAATTTAAATAATTTATTAATATTTTAAAATGTGGGACCCATTTTTAAATTAATATTTTTATAATAAAATATATGAATATTAACTTTTAAGAGATTTTATGCTTAAAATTAATTTCAATAAAATTATATTTATTATATTAATCTAATAGTAAATTTAAAAATTAATTTTAATATAAAAATCATAAAATCTAATATTATAATACTTTAATTCAACATGTTTTCCGCTAGCATCAATTTTTAGGTCGCCAAATACCTCACAACATATCCCACAGCTTTAAGCTCAGTATATTTCCCACAGCATTTCCGTTAGCATTGAAAATCAATCTATCCGCTCTACCAAACACACCAATAGTTTGTTCTTGTTGATTTGCCTTTTTTTCTTAAGTTTGTCGTCTAAATTTTGTACCTGGATGAATGGCCAACATTCGCAGAAATGCATGCCTCATGGAATTCCACATTTGTTGAAACTTTTTTGAAATGCAAGGTATACAATGTTTATTGTTTTAATGGCATTGTACTATATTTTTGCCAATGCTGGCGTACTCTTCAGGTTCCTTTTTTTTTCTTCCCTTTCTTTATTTGGTTAGTCTTCCTTCTTCCCCTTCTTTTTCTATCCTTTTCTTGTAATCAAGAATAAGTGGTGTTATTGAAAGAAAATATTGACACTTTCTCCAATTTTAAAAGAAAAGAAGCAAAGAAGCAGAAAGTTGATGTCCAGGAAAAATGACAAACTTTTTGTGCAGAGTTATTAGATTAGTGAATGTGAATAAAGTATAATAACATCTCATCATTGTCATCATCCTTTCGTTTCTTGCTCAAAACAAAAAATTATCTACATGATCGTCCTTTCTCTCAAGTGATTGTGGTCGGTGAGTAATTATAATCATTATAGGCGAATTTAAGCCTCTTAGAAGGCTGTATCAGGCTATAGCTAGGCTTTTAGTTCAATAAGAATCAGCATATTGCTAATGGTTTTGGATGTGATACCTGGATATATAGCTAATATAAGAACGTAATTAATTTAGCCTTTGGTTGTGGACATAATTTTTAAGAACCTACTAGATATTTATTTAGGCGTATAAACACCAGTCCCCTTGTCGACACAAGTGAAAAGTAATAATAATAATAATTATTATTAATATTATAATAAACACGTATTTATTTACTTGGCAATGCTATTGCTGCATTTGAAATGTTTTTGCATGACTTGATAAGAGTAGCAGGTTGGTTACTATGTTTGTTGCTTTTTGTAGATTTTTTGACCCCAAGGCCTCAAGATATTGTAGACATGAAATGGCTTTGGATGCTCATGGTAGAAGATTATTGGTAACATCTAGTTCAGTTAAAGCACCAATATATCAGGTGAATCCCCCTCCCTTGTCTCTATGCATGTAAATATATGCATCCATGTCCACAGGCTCATGTCATGTTATGCGGTTGTCTTTATGTAAAAACTGATAAAAAGTTTTGTCTGGACTGTCCAGTTTTTTGACTGTTGCTGAATTAATGGCTTTTGAAACCCGTCTCTCTGTTTATGGAAAGTAGTTGTTAGGGATGTTCACTGGTCGGATCAGGGGATTTGTTAAATTGTTTAATGGACTAAACGAACCATATACTTTTGTTGCATTTTTCAAGAATAAAAAGTTTGTCACGGAAATTCTAATTGAGTGTCAACTTTCAACCCGAGAACTGATATGGCGCCAATAACAATTAGTAACTTGTTTTTCATTTACAACCGGATATATTCCCACTGAGCCAAAGTGAAAGGTTTAATTACTTATCCATTATAGTATTCAAAGGAGATTCCTTGAAGCCTTTATCCCAAACAATATGAATCCATAAGGAACGAATAAGAATCTATTACAATTCCTTTCTACTCTTTGAAAGTGGCTCTTCCTCATCCAGTATCGTCCGTTATAGTTTTTCATGAATTTTAGTGCATCCATCAAACGCGATACTCTAACATAACTGATCATCCCAATTTCTCCTATCGGTCTAAGATGTCTCTTCCTAGGCTATCAACAGTTAGAAATTTTCTCACACTCGTCTTCCATAATTAAAAAAAAAAATGCCCTCTTTGTTTTCAAATGTCCTGCCATTGGAAGTTTGTCTTTTCTTCCTAAAATTTCTTGCAAAGGGTTTGATAACAGGATTTTACTAGGAAGGTGCCACCAACTAGGGCACTTCCAACATGAGGCAATACTCCATGTTAATATTTAGATTCTTTAAAATGATGTCAAAAAAACCATTAAGCTCTGCCAGTTTCCAATCGTTTGCTTTCATAGCAAAAAGATAATATTTAAAGGCACAATCCAGTCCACAAGATTAAAGTTTCCTTTCACTAAAGCTTATTAGTTGGCGAGTTATACGTGTAAGGAAGTTGTGTACTCAACTCAAGGAAATAAACATAAATAAAATATTTTCGGTGGATTAGACTGATCTGTTGTTTGTGCGGGTGCATATAGGCAGGCTGAAATGTATGAATTGATTTGTGATTTTTGGATGCAAGGGTTACCCGCCAACCAATCGTCACCCCCATAATTTTTCTTTCACCTCCTTGCCATTATCCCTTGCATAGCAGGACATGATAGGTTATAGGGCGTGATCACTTGAAGATTTCGAATAACTTGGGAAGAGTGATGCAATCAATGTGCTTGAAGTATCTTATATGATGGTGATCCTAGATAAACCTTCATGTTCTGCTTGCTGTCTAACTTTTTACTTAATTCCTCCATAGTTTGTAGTTTCATTGTAACCTGGCAAATCTCTGTTAATCTTAACCCTGCCCCCTGTGGGGCTGCGCTTAGGTCATCATCTCTCATTGGTTTAACCATTTATTTGACCACGTTCTTGTGTGCATTATATAAAATAGAATAGCAGATGCTATTAGTTTTTATTTTCATATTACAGTCAGGTATATTAAATTCAAAATATTGCACTGAATGAGTTTTTCTTATGCATACTTCATATATATAGTTTGTCATGGTCTACTAAATGAAATGATACACGCTCACCCAAAACACGAGGATCGCTGATCTATAATCACCATTGATCAACATCCTCATGGTTGTGCAGCTTCTGGGTAGCAATATAGATACTCCATATAACATTTCCCTTATTGTATGGACTTCTATCAGGTTCGAGGGCCCTTGGAGGAAATGAAAACGCTTGCACATAATGCAGCCATAACAACTGTGGATTGGCACCCAACATTGCGTATTTTCTTGACAGTATTGCAAAAGGAAAATAAAACTTGTTATTCAATTACCAAAAGATATTAAATGAAAATACAATGCAAATGATATTCATTATACTATTACCGTTATCACGGTGGCACAACCTGTACCCTTCCTAGGGTTCATTTTGAATTTCTTGATTGATTCAATCAAGTTACTTGCTATTGCCCTGGACCAATTGTAGGTGTTCAGTTCTTCAATGTTATCCACATATTGAATAAAAGACCATGGAAGTGTATCGCCTTTAGTAGAGAAAAACAAAGGCGATACACTTCCATGGTCTTTTATTCAATATGTGGATAACATTGAAGAACTGAACACCTAAAGGCGATACACTTCCATGGTCTACTGTTGTGTTTTGGTTTGATCAAGTTTTTTGATTGAAATTTCGTCCATCTATTTTTAGTGATTTTGCGTTTATTTACCCTGAAAATTTAAAATTACTGTCTTCCTTACAAAATGATATGAGATAATTTTCAGATATTAACGTCTTCCTGAGAGAATGATATGAAATGATTGTATCTGAAAAAGTTTCGAGGGAATAGTATAAAAGAGGGTTAAGATTAGAAATTCCCATAATTTTCCATGATGGCTGGAGGTTGCAAAGTTGGATTAATGCATTATGTCTGTTTAGGGTATTCACTATTCAGATAGAAATCCGACGGATCTGTTTACAGCAATCTCTTTAAGGCACTCTGCCTTTTGCATTGCTTCTGGTTTCCTACAGTTTCCGCAATGCCATCTGTTATGGGTTTTGATTTGTTTTCACGTGCATGATTTTTCTGGCTTGTAAGGGACATCAATAGCCTCTTAGAGTAGGCTAATATTGTATGTTATCAGTTTTAGTTTTTGGCTTTTGTATTTCAGGTTTCGAGTTCTTTGCTTTGTCCTGTTTGAGTGGTTTCGTTTAAAAGACTACATGTCCTTGAATTTTTGTTTTCCAGTTGGTTGTCTTGGTTTATTTTTTCTGTTAACTATCTCACTGAAAATGAATCTCTCTTTATTGAGAAGATTTTATAAATTGGCATATTTGAATTGTATATCATACCACAGATTTGTAGTGTGGGATTTCTCTATTATCTTTTCATCGTTTTAGCTCTGTTTGGATATTTGGTAAAATCAGTTTTGAGTCTTAGTATTCAGTTACATAAATTAAAGCCTTTGCATTTGAGATTTCTCACAAAACGTGTTTCTTTTTGCCCATCTTGGATTACAGCTTGAAATGAGGTTTAGTTATGATTTTGAGGTTGAAAGTTGCATCAAGCAGGAAATCGAAGCTCATGTATATCGTGTTCGCGGCAGAGAAGTGTTCAAAACTTGTCACGTTCAGAGGTTTGAAACTTTTGAGCAAGCAGAAGTGGTGAAAAGGGCTCTAAGGAGATATATTTTCGCATATGGTCCTCGCCCGCTAGGTCCCTTTCGAGTGAAATCAGAATATTCTTTGTGTTATCTTGGTTTAGTCACATAAGGGTTGGGTGTCCCTTGAAAACATCCATATCCCAAGGCAAACTCAGTGGACCAAGTACTTTATTCATATCAGAATATCTTAAATCTGTGATAAGGTTAGTTTTATTGCATTACTTCTGCTTGATCATCTTCTCTTAATTTGGTCTCTCTTAATAATTTCTCTTTTCTTTCCCCTCATGTTTAGGGATTTAATTTCATCTGCTTTGCTCCTGTTGGCATCACATGTAAGCTGTCGTTATGAGCTTGACTATATTTTCGTAGAGGAGGTGTATTATATTGGTTCGTAACCTTTTTGCTATTGATTTGTTGGCTAAGTTTGTGACATTTGACGTACAAGGTCAGTTGTTTCTAACATCTCTAGTCGTTTTTTATGCTCTTATGTGCAAGCTTTTAACGAGGTGGGTGCAGATAAGTATCAAATTGATGAACTTATGATACGCACAAAGTTGAAGACTCTTTTGCTGGAGATCATGAGTCTATCTCGTATTGGGGCTGGTCCAGAAGCAGAATTTGACCTTTTCTTGAAGACTTTCACTGATAGTTGTCGAAATCTGGAATTAAGTTGTAACCGTAACATCGAACGATATACAACTAGGTAAGTAAAACGATATACAATTAGGTAAGTACAACTATGTTTCTCTCTTGCCATTTTAGATATTTTCTTTCGACAATGCTATATATTTTTCATCATTTGATTGCAGACTTCCTACTGAATGGTATTACAATGTGGTGTTTGCATCGAAGGTTGAGCTCATGGAATTGATTGAGCGCTTATATGAACTCTTTGATGGATCTGAAAAATATGTTGTTTATTGTGAGGAGACTAAAGATGCTTTTGGGAAGGATTGGGATAAAAAACTGTTAAGTCTATATTATCGATTAATGGCAGATGAGAGCTGGAAGAGAGATGGTTCGAACAATTTTATGAAGAAAAAAGACATGTCCTTTTGGGGGGAAAATGCGGAAGATGTCGAGATGAAGCGTTGCATTGCAAACATAAGAGAAATGTACCGCAGTTTTGTGATTTTTGAAGAACACCACGAGGTAAATGTCTTCTTTTAGGACACTACCCTTTACTCGTCTTAACCACAATAATCTCATTTGTGATTATTTTTTTTGTTGGTAGCAGGAAGCTGAATTGAAAAGGGTTGACATGCTTGTGGAGTTGGTGCATGAAATATTCCCATGTCACATTGCCGCGTTAGCTCGAGGGGCATCTATAATGAAGTGGCCTTTACCTGCTATGGATTTTGAAACATCTGCAATGCACTGGCCTATATCTGGCAGAGTCGAAGTAAGTTTTCTAGTCTAGATTGAAGATTCCAAATTTAATACGAAAACTTGTGTTGAATCAGCAGCTAAGTTTTATGATTTGGCTCCTCTCCTTTGTGGATCTTGATGTATTTTGTTATTCTTCTTGTGCTTCCTAGTTATCTTACGACTCATTAGCCATTGCAAACAATATTTGAATCAAGATGTTTGTGTATTTTGCTAGTCATCTTCATATGTTGTCTATCTTTTCGGGTAACAGGGTCAGTGGTTACCCAAAGATCCTTGACAGGGCCAGGGGCCCAGCATTGCGCAGTTGCAAGATTGCTGGGCTCTTTGGGAACCAAAAATCATCATGGTTATCTTACCAGTACCACCCTTGGTATTGCAAGCAGAGACATCCCAACTTGAATTAAAATGAAGAAATTGGTTTCGGCTTCTCCTCAATTAAGTGACCAAGACAATAAAACATCAAAAGGTTCGAAGCGAAATAGAGCAAAATAAGTGATTACATTAAAAACCATATAAAGGAACACATTTAAGTAATATTAGTCTGATACAAGTATACATCATATCTATGAACTCTGTTAATAGAATCAGCCTCTCTGCAATTATATTATGTGAATATAAGGTTTATATTATGTGGATATAAGGTTTGTATGCGTGCATACTATCTATTATTCTTGACCCTTGCCCACAATGGGAGTCTTTAATATGGGCCGTAGTTATTTATGACTAGTATCTCTGATCCATGGGTCATCAGTTAAGAACCGTGTCAAACTGTATTAGCCACATCAGTACATCTACATCACCTCAGTGGCTCATGTTCCTTTGGAGTTTGGACGTTTGACCTCCTTTACAAGATCAGCCACTCGGTCATATTATTATATTTGAAAATAGTGCAATTTTCAAAAACAATGTTTTGCAGAAGCGCAAGTCAATAATGGTGGAACTTGGGTTTCATCTTGATTTAGTCTCGAAAGCATGCAAGCACAATAAGCATCACAAGGAGAAGAAAAATTCCAACAAAACTGTGCGAATTAATCAATAATCTGCATTAGCAATTACCTTAGATCAACCATTTCCCACATATTGTACAACACTGTCGAGAAATTGAAAAAGGGGTAGAAAAGCCAAACGCATAGAAGGAATTTCATTGATAGAAAACACAAGGAGATAAACTACTTACATAAAACAGAGTCTTGAAGACTCTCTAACACACAGGGCAGTAGCCCAAATATGGAGTTTCAAGCTTCCTGAAAATGGAGTTTATGACTCCTCTTTTGTTTTGGGGTGCTAACCCACCTTTACAGCTAAACACATGACGTGACATATATATATATATATATAAAGACACACCTAAACCGACTTAAACACTAGAAAATAGAAAATAGCCACACATGGCTCTTCATAAACCAAACAAACACATGGTTCACTTGACACCACACACACATACACGTGTTACACACACACACATGAAGCACTTGGCTCCAACAAACACAACCTCTTGAAGGAAGCCTCCGACAAGCATTTAGACTTGAACCGCTTCAATAGAGACATCTACCACAGCCCATACATACATCCTCAGCATACTGCTTGCAAAACCAGAGAAACTTGATTGGACGTATTGGGACCAAGGCCGAGAGGACCTGAAACTCCAAAGCAAAATCTTCATTTTTAAAAGGGACGACATACGACATTCAGAGCACCATTTTTGTTTCCATTCACATCAACAATGGTGATACAAAATTCTATCATCCCATTCCCATGGCTCTCCACCCTCTCTCTCTTCAATCTCTCAGTTGTTGCTCAAGCCTTTTTATCTTCAACCAACTGCTGGTGTATAGAATCAAGCAAGATTACAAATTTCTTTAAAGCATATTCATATCCTTTCATCAAAGCTTCTACATTGGTGGGAAATATTTTGACATCCCCTGCTGCCAATCTCTGCGGGAAAAAAAGAAGAAAAGAATTTAGTACTCACGAAATTGTGTGTATTTATGTGAATTTAAATAAGGATGGATACTTTTATCTTACCTTTCTATTTGTACCAAAATGAGAAATCGAATTTGCTAGCAAGGTAATCGCATCCCGAATAGGGTCTTCTAGTATGGTGCGGTTTTTGACATTCTTGGGTTTGGAAGGAAGCCGCCAAACAGATTTTTTCCACCATTAGTTCGTGAACAAAAAAACCCAATCGCTCGAGTAGGATAAAAACTGCCAACTCGCCGCCAAATTGCGTGAAATCTTCGGATTTTATACTATCTTCGGATTTTAGAGATAGATAGATAGATATATGTAAATATATACATATTATATATATATATATATACACACATAAATAATATATGTTGTCTAATTAGGTTTGGGCCAGGTTTGGGTCGGGCTGGGCTTTGGCCCGCGAGCCTAGACCCATGGACCAAATGATGATACTATCTATATTTAAATTAAGTGGAGACTTGGGTCGCGCGCCTGGTTACGAACATGGGTTAAAACTAACTATCTTGAAGTGACGTTGGACTAGGCTTCCTCTATTTGGGCCGAACCAATATGGGCTGCATCATTTCATTTGCTCCTTGCGACTTTAAGATATATAAGTAACGTCCTGAATCCTGATCTTGCGAAGCCAGCGAAACCCTAGCACGCTCTCCCTCTTTGCCCACCTCTATCACAATCAGAAGCTGTCCTCCCTCCGTTGCATGTGACTGATCTTGGGTTTGATCAAGTTTTTTGATTGAAATTTCGTCCATCTATTTTTAGTGATTTTGCGTTTATTTACCCTGAAAATTTAAAGTTATCGTCTTCCTTACAGAATGATATGAGATAATTTTCAGAGATTACCGTCTTCCTGACAGAATGATATTGAGATAATTGTATCTGAAAAAGTTTCGAGGGAATAGTATAAAAGAGGGTTAATGCATTGTGTCTGTTTAGGGTATTCAGATAGAAATCTGACGGATCTGTTTAAGGCAATCTCTTTAATGCATTCTGCCTTTTGGATTGCTTCTGGTTTCCTCCAGTTTCCGCAATGCCATCTGTTACGGGTTTCGATTTGGTTTTTCACATGCATGATTTTTCTGGCTTGTAAAGGCCATCAATAGCCTGCCTCTTAGAGTAGGCTAACATTGTACGTTATCAGTTTTAGTATTTGGCTTTTGTATTTCAGGTTTCGAGTTCTTTGCTTTGTCATCTGTTTGAGTGGTTTCCTTTAAAAGACTATGTGTCCTTGAATTTTGATTTGTTTTTCAGTTGGTTGTCTTGGTTTATTGTTTCTGTTAACTGTCTCACTGAAAATGAATCTCTCTTTATTGAGAAGATTTTATAAATTAGCATATTTGAATTGTATATAATACCACAGATTTGTAGAGTGGGATTTCTCCATTATCTTTTCATCGTTTTAGCTCTGTTTGGATATTTGGCAAAATCAGTTTCGAGTCTTAGAATTCAGTTACATAAATTAAAGCCTTTGCATTTGAGATTTCTCACAAAATGTGTTTATTTTCGCCCATCTTGGATTACAGCTTGAAATGAGGTTTAGTTATGATTTTGAGGCTGAAAGTTGCATCAAGCAGGACATCGAAGATCATGTATATCGTGTTCGCGGTGGAGGAGAATTTTTAAAAATTTGTCACATTCAGAGGTTTGAAACGTTTGAGCAAGCACTTTTGGTGAAAAGGGCTTTATGGAAAAGTATTATGGTATTTGCTCCTGTCCCGATGAGACCCTTTCAAGTGAAAGGAGATAGTTCTTTGTGGTATCTTGCTTTAGTCACAAAAGGGTGTTCCTTGGAAACATACATATCCAAAGGCAAACTCAATCAACCAAATACTTTATTCATATCAGATTATTTTAAAACTGTGATAAGGTTAGTTTTATAATTTTATTGCATTACTTTTGCTTGATCATCTTCTCTTAATCTGGTCTCTCTTAAAAATCTCTCTTCTTTCCGTTTAGGGATATAATTACATCTGCTTTGCTCCTCTTGGCATCTCCAGTAAGGTGTCGTTTTGAGCTTGATTCTATTTTCATAGAGGAGGAGAGATTTCCGTTGTCCTATGGTGTTTGTACCATTGAATTGGTGCCCAAGTTCGTGAGATTTGATGTACAAGGTCAGTTGTTTCTAACATCTCTAGTTTTTTTTGATGCCCTTATGTGCAAGCTTTTAACGAGGTGGGTGCAGGTGAGTATCAAATTGATGACCTTCGGGTGCGCACAAAGTTGAAGACTCTTTTGCTGGAGATCATGAGTCGATCTCGTATTGGGGCTGGTCCAGAAGCAGAATTTGACCTTTTCTTGAAGACTTTCACCGACGGTTGTAAAAATATGGATTTAAAGCCTAATATGAAAGTATATACTACTAGGTGAATTGTATTAAAAATTGTATTTCCCGATTTCAACGATATTGCTTTCACCGTGAATTAACTTTAATTGACTAGAATGGACTTTGAAATTTAGCTTAATAGTTTCCGCAATCAAAACAGTGTAAGAGGTTGGTAACTGTTTTTGGAAATAAATCAATAATTTTCATGACTTAAAAAAAGGATTTTATAAGCATTCTACTTGCTGTGGCCTTAGATTAAATGATTATGGTATGGTGCACTAAAAGGGTGAGCAGTAGATGATTCTATTGTGAGTGCTTCTTTTTCTCTCCTTAAGATCTGTACTCTCTTTTTTGGTCAGATTTTAGCAATTGCTCAAAATCATGTCCTTTTGATGTTCTAAGAACATGTGTAAGATTAGTGAAGTTAAATATTTCGTCTTTGGTTGATTGGTTTGCTTTGTGGTTGTTGATGCGTCAGAAATATCCTTAAAATTGCTGGTTTCTTTCTTTGACACTGTCAAAACCTCGAATGTTGCCTTTGACCCCCTGTGTGGTGTATGTTTCTCTCTTTCTTCTTGCCATTTAGAGATTTTCTTTCAACAATCCTATATATGTTTTATTTGCTTAAAACTCTGGCATTCATCATTTGAATTGCAGACTTCCTACTGAATGGTATTACAATGTGCTGTTTGCGTCGAAGGTTGAGCGCATGGAATTGATTGAGCGCTTATATGAACTCTTCAATGGATCTGAAAAATATGTTGTTTATTGTGAGGAGACTAAAGATGCTTTTGGAAAGGATTGGGATAAGAAACTGTTAAGCCTATATTATCGATTAATGACAGATGAGAGCTGGAAGAGAGATGGTTCGAACAATTTTATAAAGAAAAAAGACATGTCCTTTTGGGGGGGTAATGCGGGAGATGTCGAGATGAAGCGTTGCATTGCTAGCATAAGAGAAATGTACCACAGTTTTGTGAACTTTGAAGAACGCCACGAGGTAAATGTCTTCTTTTAGGATACTACCTTTTACTTGTCTTAACCACAATCTCATTCCTGATGGTTTTTTTTTTTTTTTTTTATGTCGCAGGAAACTGAATTGAAAAGGGTTGACATGCTTGTGGAGTTAGTGCATGAAATATTCCCATGTCACATTGCCGCGTTAGCTCGAGGGGGATCTAAAATGAAGTGGCCTCTAGTTATGGATTTTGGAAGATCTACAATGCATTGGCCCATATATTGCGAACTGGTAGAGGGTTTGCGTATAGATCCCAGATTGCAAATTTAATATGAAAACTTGTGTTGAATCAGCAAAGTTATGATTTGGCTCTCCTTTGTGGATCCTTGATGTATTTTGTTATTCTTCTGCTTCCTAGTTATCTTATGACTCATTAGCCATTGCAAACAATATTTGAACCAAGATGTTTATGTATTTTGCTATTCATCTACATATGTTGTCTATCTTTTGGGAGTGATTATTGGGTCGGGTCAGGCCTAACCCGATACTTTTTATTATATGGATAACCCGCCAGGTAAGCCCCGTTTAGGATTATTCGGGTTCACAAGGCGGGGCATCTGCGGTGTTATTGATTGTTTAGCTGCTGTTGATTCTCAAGTTTCATCCAAAATTCAAGAACAAACTAAATATTGGTTGGGTGGAGGTTTGAAAATCATCAATAGTGAGACTTTGGATTTGTATTAGATTTTTCCACCCCAATTGATTCGTGCATCTGTAGGGCGTCTGCGTACATGTCTTCAGATAGGTTCACGCATCTGAATTTTGGTAAGGGTTTTTGGGGTTTCCCCTCACTTCAGGTTATTGCAAACTCAATCAAGTAGTTTTGTTATCAGCATTAAATATGAGCCTTCGACTTTTTACACTCAAAACTTAGATCACCCCATGACTTTTTGCAATATTTTTTCAATTTCAATTACATTTCTGTAATTGTATTCTTCATTATAACAAGGGTATGAGTAGTATTCTCTGGATCTGGTTCATAATATTACGGATGAGTGGACATAGTTTTGCATTGTATTCAAGTGCTTCCTTCCTTAAATTTTCTTCAATACTTCTTTTCAAGTTCTGGATACCAATCAAACTCAAAGTGGTGTGAACTTTTTCCCCTCCTTTGTGCAAACCCCCACCCAAGCCTCCTCTTCTTACAAAAAAAAGTGGGTGGTAATTTTGATTTAACATTTCCATTGTACTTTTTTTTTGGTTTTTAGCTTGATGTTATGAATTCATTAGCGTTTTAAAAAATCCTTTCCAAATAGGGCACTGCTGTTGTGAGTTCAAAAATTGTTGGATATGAATATTCTGAAATGGGTTTGTTTTGTGATTCTGCTTTTGTTTTTTTGTGTAGGTGGACTCTTATAATGCTGTAACAGTGACCAGGCCAAAGCCTTTGCCTGACGAAGTTCTTTCTAACCTTGCTGTATCTGTAGCCATCAAGTTACAATGCTACTGGGTATCATTATTTCTTCCTTTTCCCTTGGGTGAGTGCCGTAGCGTTGATGAACTTAATTTCCCTCAACTGAAAATGAAATTTGTTGGACATTTGCTTATCTTGCTTACTCAAATTATGGGTTGACAACAACTCTTTTCCATCATTATTTTCTTGCTTCATTTCATATCTTCACAGCATCATTGTAATTATCCAAAAAACAACAAAAAACAGAGCAACATACAAAAAACAGAAACAGAGCAACAAACAAAAAACAACAGAACAAAGGAATTATCCACGCATCATGAAATTCGACATTATATCATACCAATGAACCTAATAATGTCGTATGAAGTCAACATAAGCTACCAATGGTTGTCTTCCACTATGAATTACAACACTGAAAATTCATTCCTTTATTCCAAAAAAATTTATGCGTACGTAATGTCATTTGCACATTGCAATATTTTCCCATCCCGAAAGCATATATGACAGAAACCATTCGTATAAAATCAATTAGCAGTGATCCTTCTATCTTCTCAAGAACCAGAGCAAGAACCAAAAGTAGGCCAAACCTGATGCACCTCTGTCCCATAAATGACTCACCTAAGAAAATAAGAACTAAAATTCAATCATAACCCATAACTTCAGCAAAACGTAAAAGCAGATGCATCTTGTACAGGTGGCCCATCGAACCTTGCATTTTGAGTTCAGAAATGTCGGGCCAATCTTGACCAATACAACACATGTAATCAAAGGACTTCATAAAATAAATAGCTCGTGGGTTTAGATGGTGATGAGAAGGACGCAAAATTAATAATAAAGAACAAACCAAAAGGATGGATTACTAACTGCACATGCAAACTGATGAATAAGCAACTCTGCACAGCTAGGATCTTAATGTTTTCATTTATGTCAATTTTAGAGTGAGGTGGGAAAATTCAAATAGAATTTTCAGTCAACATAACATCTTTTCATCCAAAAAATGAGGAATTGCAGCCGACTAGTTGTAAATTATTTTACTTTGAAGTAACCCTTAAACAACAGAACATAGGATAAAGGTTGTTCATAAATCATAAGTTCATAACAAATATACAATGATGCACGGACAAACTTAACCATTTCTCTTTCATTTCACGTTAAAGGAACTCAATGAAAAAATAAGGTCGTAGAACAGACAGTGAAGGGGCCATAAACTATAAGAATACCAAATTAAGAAACAATAAACCTTATTTTGCTTTCATTTCATAGAAGATTGTTACATAAAAAATTATTTATTAACAGCCAGCCAGAAACTCACATGTTTGTTGGGCTATGTTTCCAAATGCATAAGCAGCGACATGACCTGAATATGAATAACCTGCATGTCTGAAGTTCCAGTGCCACTGACAAAGAAAGTAATCCACTGTATAATCATTACCAATACTTGAAGATAAATAGAAAGAGATGTTCAATAACTTATGGAGCTATCATGCCTCGTACATCAGAATATTTATCCAAGCCAGCTGCCTTTAGCCATCCCTCAAGCTCTTCCTCCAACTCTTTAGCTGAGAAAGGACCATGGGATAATAATATCAGAATTAGTTTGCAACAGATCTATAACAGTTTATTTACAAAGAGCTTAAGATATCATAAGGTAAAACCATCTAATCTATATATGTTGTGGGAAAGGGAAAACGATCATCAAATAAACAAAACACAGATAAAGGCAGGTTGAGAAGCGTATAGAATTCCTGGGTATGTCATCCGTAAGTAAGATCACGGAAAAGGGGAATTAATGTGTATCCTTAATTCAATCAATCAAACAATTGCAGCACAGTGCCTAGTTTAAAAGCAGGATTATAAGGATTACCACGCAAAACACAAGCTACACATAAAAAGTGTCAACTTTCTACTTCTTTGCTTCTTTTATTTTTAGATTGGAGAAAGTGTCAACTTGCATTTCAAAATGTGGAACTTGCATTAGGCATGCATTGTGCAACTTGCATTTCAAAACGTGGAATGCCATTAGGCATGCATTTCTACGAATGTTGGCCATTCATCCTGGTATGAAATTTAGATGACAAAACTTTATTTTTCCCCCAAAAAAAGGCAAATCAACAAGCACAAACTATAAATTGGCAAGAAATTTGATACTAGCTGAATGGCAAAGTATAAATTACAAAGCAGTGCAAAGTACTTCCGACAGTCTCTTGATGTTAACCAGTTCCTTGATATTATATTCAGCATAACATAGCAAAATATATTTGGGTTATCCATTAATGTACTGAAGAAAGTTCACACTAAAACAAGTAAAAGGAATAAAGGCACTTAACCTCCAATCTGACCCCAAACTGAAAATGCTTGTTTCATCAGTCCTTAAAAGAATCGTGCTTATAGCAGAACCATGTGCAGGCCAGCCAGTAATTTTTAGACTAGCGGACATGTCTTTGGCTAGTTAAGGTGAATGCCGATCAATGTCCTTCCATGATCATAAGCATAATCACCCATGATAAATAAGAAAGCCTTAATCCCCCCTCTCCCTATATTTTTGGCTAAAATTTCAGCTACTTAACTGGGGATATATCAAATCAGGTCCTATATATAAAAAGGATACCAAATGTGGATCATTCCATCAGTTCCAGAGGCCACCGAAATCTTCCCATTGTGATTGAAGCAGATGGAGGTAATTGCTGGTGGATCTTCGCCAAGAGGAAGAACTGTCTTCAATAAAGTAGAAAATCATCAAGGTATGATTGATGATCACCCAATCAAGCTAGCAACTAAAATTTTCCTACTCATGCATAATACAGTTAAATATTTAGGACAAACAAGCATATACCACGGCTTTCCAATTTTTCATATTCCATACAGTCAATGATGCAAATCCCAAAGTGTCAATGTAGCTTGAGCCATTCCTGCAGAGGTTATTACAACCAAATAATTATTTGTGCCCAAATGGGAAGCAAAAGAGAACAATCAGAGAATGTAAATATCAAAACACATAAAATAAAATAAAAAACACAATAGCGAAAGCACACTATAGGATATCACAAACTGATTTCATTTTTAGGTAGAAAAAGTATCATCATCGTTTATTAATGTAAGAAGCGTCAAAAGTAGTTTTGCAGAATGCATCATTGACAGAATCTAGAAAGTGAAAAAAGTCTGAAAAATATTTCTAACAAGGGCACTGCAACTTGTCCAACAGTAATTTCGTTTCTTTAAGATAATGGAAATAAACTGATCAGAAAAACATCTATTACTTGCATCTATTTGTAGTTAAAATAACAAGAGAATCCACCCATAAGTCATAAATCTGCAAAACAACTAGTGGCACGTATCTTCACATATAAGTGCATGCAATCACTTCCAGTATAATCAACTCTACAACAATAATTAAGTCTGATATAATATTACAGACACCTGAATAAATGTTTTGCATCTCAGTCAATGTAAGGCTCCCAAATCCAGACTAAATAGTTGCACTAAAAGGAGCACTACGGGCTACGGGCACAAGGCATAGCAATTAGCAAATGGTCCTTTTTAAAGCATATAAACAGATAAGAGATAAAAATGAAATTGTTAGTAACTTAGAGCTATGTGATAATTCACTACTATGTCATGGTATCTTAATTAACAAAGATTAACTAAATTTTTACAAAAATTTCATCTGAAGTTTCACCTAGATTTCCAAATTCCAACCATTTCAGTCTCTGCAATAATGTCAATCACATCTTTGACAAGACATCATCTTCAACTGGAAGTCTATCAACTAACATATCCGTGAAATAGAAGGAATAATATAATTTGATCATGAACAAAAAGCCATATACAGGATACGTTGCCACTCAAGCACAAAATTTAGATGAGGATTAGGACTAAGAAATTGAATACCTTCTAGATGCAGCTGCAGAAACAAAAATAGGGGCTGCACTTGATATCCAAGACACTGCAGGACAACCAAAATGTAAAGGCCAAAGGAATATTGAATCACAGACCTAATACTGAGTACATACCTTGGAAAAGCTTCATCTGTGTTGAGATCGCATACAACCCTCTTTGCATCAACATTCCATGCTTTGATGCCTCCATCAGCAGTACCAATAAGTAGCTTTTATCAAAAAGAGTAACAAGGATATGAGATAATCAAATACCAAATATCAAGCCATGTTTATACAATGAAAAACTGCACATCACGTACCATGCGATCGGATTTGAAGTCCCAGTCAAGTGACATATCCTCTGCCCCACAATATATTGTTGCATTTCTAGATGCTGAAGTTGATGGTTCATATGTCCATATTCTTGATTAAAAATGTATTGAATAAAAAGGAAAGAAAACCAAAGTTAGCAGGCAATCAAGCAGTTGAAGAACTGTAATTAAGCAAGTATGTCTTGAGATAGGACTTGGGACAAGTGGGATACAAAAGCAGATAGGAAATCCGAAGATATGCATATAAACAAGAATAGACTAGAGCAGCCCCACAATGCAAGATTTCTCTCGTCAAAAAATTTCATATGACCTACTTCCATGGTGGGTACCTGATTGTGGCATCAATGGAAGCGCTGGCTATATTGTTACCAGATGCTGATAAGGGGAATCGACGGATTGAACTTGTGTGACCTAAAAATGTCTCCTACAAAGAGTGTTCTGAGAGTTAAAAACTTGGATTGAAAAAAAAATACAGCATACAAGTGAATCAAAAACAAAAACAATTGAGATAAAAGACAAAAAAGAAAAATGGAAGGAGGCATTAAATATTTTGGTGCGTGGTGAAAGAACTAGCACATTAGAGTTATGCAATGACAAAGTTCAATATATATTTGTAAGCAATCATAACTCGAAGTTTTACTTTCACACTGGCATGTCTCTGCCAGTCTGTGTCACATAAATTGGAGTAATTACTATGTCAATAGCATGCTCTAAGCATCAGTGCAACATATTGGTCTAAACATGAGAAAAACCAACAAGAATCAAAGGAACTAAAACGAACAGTGATAATGGTATTGCTCAGTTTAAGAAAATTGAGTAGCATACATACAGCCACTCAGCTTTCTCTCACTTTTTATCACCCTAGCAGCCATCAACTAACAAATTCACAAGTGTTATTATTTTCTCATCATATACATACCAACACCTGGGCTACTCTAAAATGGAGTAATTTCACTGGACTCTAGCAATACGTTACCCCTCCTTCCAGAAATACAAATCATCATAATTTCCGGCTTTACATGTAAATATGTAATGTATAAATAAGAAAAAGTATTTTCATTAATAGCTACCTCATGAAGGACAGCTAGATTCTAGATTTATCGCCGTCATTAAAAGAAGTCCTTTAACTAATTAGGCAGAGAATTATCCGAGAACTAGTAACCATCCTTGATTCATAAAGGGGAGATTATATGAACAGACAAATACCATCACAAGAGTCTTCTTGAAGCACTTGAGTATTACCAGCAGAAACACCACCTTCAACATAGAGAGTAGTCTCAAAAATAATGGATCCTGATATAGTTTCAAATCGTCCACCATAAGCCTGTTCAGGATCCAACTCTATACCACCCAAATTTGGGGTAGAAGGAGCACAATTTTGTTGAGTACTGGTCAAATGAAGATCTTCTTTGCTCAGTCAATTTGATGAGATTGAATTATTACTTTTTAATAATCTTGTATCCATTACTGATGCAGCACTACCGGTCTTCATCCTATAAAAATACATAAACTTTCATGAAAACAACAAAGTAAATCACTAGAATACCATGAGAAATAAAAAATGATCATTTTCAAATTTCACCTCATCTGGCATAATTGAGCTTCTTTTTCCTCCAATAAAGTCTGAAGTTGTAATAACTTTTGATTAAGTTGCTCAACATCTTTTTTAAGAAGGTTGACTGTTTTCTTCTCTGAACTGATCTTCAAGAGGGTAGGGATTCATGGTTTGTTTAAGGACATATTCTCCAAAATCCAATCAATAGAAACATCAATTATTGTCAAAGTAAGGTGTAATGCTGTCGCATATGTAACCAAATGGTAGGGAAAGAAGGTATGGTTTAATGCACAGAATAAATGGGAATATGTAGAAGTACATCTTCAAGTGACCTCAAATTTTTATTAAAGAATACCTGTCTTATACTCAATAATACATTCAGTAACATGCTCGCAAACACACACACATATAGTTGAGGAAAGAGTGACATAACAAAACTGAAATCTTGAAGTCCAACGTGAATGGGATATATTGCATTTGCAGATGAAGGTAAGAATCTATGTCTTTGTAAAACATAGGCAGACGATGTTTGCCAAATGGAGCATCATAGAGGATATGTCCATCAAAAGGATATGAGTACCATTGGAGATCTCACTGAAAAAATTCCTCACCGAAAGACACAAAGCTTCATGCCATTCCTTCGAGAAATAAATGTGAAATTGAGGATCCAAGCTTGGATTCTTTAAATATGGTATTGCCGCATTGGATGGCGGATAAAACAAGTCAAGAAAAAATGAGTCTTCAAGGACACGATAGAAAGAAAAAGACATAACCTACCAAACCATGGAGTCTATTCTGGGCTCCTCTGCAGCAAATCATTCCCGTTCATGACTTCATTCCAAAAAAACTCTACAAGTTTGTCTTTCCTTCCTGACTGCAAGGCACAAACTACATAGTACCGCAGGATAGAGACCTCCATTTTTGATAGAGTAGCATTAAGTCCAATCTCAGATGATGAAGGAAAGCACTGCTTGAAGAAACTTAGAAGACCAACTAATTTTTCTGCATGAAATTTAGGGATATAAACTGAGAATATCAAGTCAACATCTTGTCCACCTGGAACGATTTACCAATATCAGTGCCTAAATCCGTCTCAAACACTTCTAAAGTATTTGTAAACCCTCTAACCACAAGAAACTCCCTCACAAGCTCGTCTGCATATTGCATATTCTCCATCCTGTAACTTTCCTTGAGCTACAAAATAAGCATATCTTTATTTCCTCCTAAACTCAAACACCAAACTGGCACAACATGAAATTCCTCTTTGCTAAATGCCGGGCCTCTCTATCTTGTATAGAAAATTATAAACAACCAATAGTGACTTCATCAAAGGAAGTGGTAAACAAATAGGGGATATTCACACTGCTTGATAAAACTAACAAGATCTCACCAATGTTCCATAGAGGTATAAAATTCTTATAAAATGAGGAAGGAAGTAAAAAAATTCCAACAGTTTAAGAAAACTTTTGAAACTACTGATTGAAAAACTATCAATTCGTTCTTTGCTTTAACAATGTGAAAAAGAAAAGCAATCACATAAGATGAAAATTCAATGCCTGTCAATTATGGCTGGCACTACAAACGAAAACCTGTATCCACATACATATAATTATATTTCTACATATTTTTCACAAGGACATACAATTTATGAATATATTAGAGTTTCAATCGAGGAATAAATTGAGATGACGATGGAAGTTATTCTAATTATAATGCAAAACTGGTTTCTCTGCAACAAATTCAAACTAATACATAGAAGGAGATTGAAATCGAAGATAACACCAATCAAAGAAGAACAATCAAATGACCTTAGATCATACCCTGAAACATCCTCATACGGTGACCTATATGGTAGCCGCTGCCATTTCCACACAGCAATCCTGTAATACTTCCCTATCTTAAACTTAGGTGGAAAATCGACCAGAAATGAGAACCTTCCATCCCCAGCATCAATTCCCTTTCCCTGTATTTGCTTTCCCTCACTCTCTCAATTGCACAAACAGCCAAATTATTTCAAAATACTTATGCCTAGTCTCTTTGGCATCCAGCAATCGTAAAAATTGTGGGTTTTTCAAAACTACAGAGTATTCGAAATCATCAGGGAATCCAAATTCTGACTTGGCAGTCCGAAGAAATGGACATCATCAACAATTTGCGCAACCGCGTGACAGCCTAGGGAATTTGAGCAATCAACGGGTCGTTCTCCTGCTGAATCTGAAGAATTGCTTTCCGGGTCAATCGGCAATACAAGATACGCTGAACTGGGTGCTCGTAGATGTCCAATACATGAGGGAATTTGAAGTGGACTGCTACATGAGTCTGGTCTGGTTTGAGAGAACGAGCGAAGACATCGAGCGGAAGCAGCAGTTTGTTTTTCCGCTTCTTTGTGGGGCTTTCGGGGCTTTGGAGGAACCGAGAGATCAACAGCTTGGCTGGCAAGTGAAGCCATGTAAGCTCGGTTGGGCTTCGTCCCAAATTTTGACCACTTTAATGTGGGCCGTAGTTATATATGACTCGTATTTCTGATCCATTGGGCATCAGTTAAGAACCATGGCGAACTGTATTAGCAGTACATCACCTTCGGTTGGAGTTTGGACGGTTGCGCCTACGTGGACACTCTACTCTTTCTTATCTCTGTTTTTCACCGCTCACGAATTCTCCAAAAAAAACGTAAAAGGCAACCCTCTCTTCTCTGTCTTTGCTTTGTGGTGATGGGTTCAGGGCGACGATGGGCTGTCGATTTCAGTGATGTTTCAACTGCTGCTTCCTCCCTTGACATCCCTGATCCTCCCGGTTTCTCTCGCGCCTCTCAAGATCAGGTTCGTCTGTCTCTCTTACAAACTTTTGCATATAATTTTAAGTTTTCTTCGTAATTTCCGATTGTCAATTTTTTTGAGTGATTCTTTCGTTGGTTTGTTGTAGGATGATTCCACGCTAAGCCGGCAAAAGAAGGATGCCGAGGCCAATTGGAAAGCTCAGGTTCTTTTTTTTTTAAATCTCTATTTTTTTTTCGATCCAATCCAGTTCCAATTGATTAGGCCGAATTACCTAAATTCTTATCAGTCGGTAGAGGATCTGAGTTGATGGAGGACGAGTGTACGACTCTGTATTGAAGAATTTTGTTGGCGATCCCTGTTAATTGGGTTTTTTGGGGCTTCCGGTAGCCTGGTTTTGAATGAGCTCAAAAGAGGAACTCTGCAATTTCTTTTACTTCTGAAACTTTCGGCGATTCGCGACATGTCGCAACAATGTAAGGTTTTATGGATTTTAGCGGTTAGTGATTAGCATCCCTTTGTTATATTTTCTTCCGTGTTTTCGGTCCTACGGGGAAATGAAGTCATGTCGATGATTGAATTCATGAATCTTATTTCAATTTCTTGATTTAGGTGCGATTGAATTTACTTATTTGTGCCTTCTCTTTTATTACTATTATGAGGCTGATTGTCACAAGTGTGTTGGAATCTCAGGTGGAATTATCCTAGAAAAAAGAAGTAGTCATAAAGGCATGGTTATATGATGATATGGGTGCAAGAGTTGATTGCGAAGCTCCAGGTCTTGGATTTTCCTATATGTTATGATTTCTGAATCATTGCTGTGTTCATTTCATTGTCATTACGCTTATTGTTGCCTTGCTTACTTTTCATTGGAACTGATTTAATTAAAATGTCAACGGCATGTGGATGTTGTATTGTATCTTGAAAAGTAGATGGCGATCTTAAATTAATGGCGAATATGAGCTTAACATAAAAGGTGGTTCATTTGAATTTCGATGAAAAATGTTTTACCCTTTGATTAACTCTCTTTAAAGACTTTTTTAATTACTTAGTTCTTTGTTCTCCCAATGAAGTCTGTTTCACAAAGTCAATATCCAAATTCTCTGGCATCATCAAATTGATTTAATCTGACTCCTGAGATCACCCCATCCACAAAAGGATGTGCCCATCTTATACTATGACCTGGATCTTCTTTTTCAGCCCATACTAATGTCGTTTCTTTAATTGCTAATGACTGCAGCACACTACTATAATCTTTATGTTTATTTATATTGTAGAGCCATTGCAGTGAAAGAGAGGGAAAAAGGCTATTGGGTTGATTTTCATTGGAACTTTAAAGCCTAAAACTGAAAGTGACTTACTGGGTTTAGGAGGAGCTTTTCAATGTGAAGAATGTTGAGAGGTAATACATTGTTTGTTTTTTTTGTTATTGTTTTCATGGGTTAGTTTATGGAAGACTATGTTTCTTTGGGTTTGAAAAAATATAAAGCAATTTTGCTAGGTCCATTCACTACCCATGAAGTACTCCTGATTAACTCTAATGTGCTTTCTTCTTTTTCCTTCTCTTTTTTGATCTTCTTGACTAATGGGCACATCTGGTTTTGCAAATTAGAGCTTGAGTATTTTTTTGGTCGCATTATATTTAATTTTTGACATGGATTTGATAGTTTAGTCCGCCTATAGCTCAAGGGCTAGCTATTAAGTTACTGATGCCCTTATAAGTTTGGATATCACTTGTTATGACTCATGGCCTTATTGTGGTGTTTTATATGTTCCCACTGAACATTGAGCACACACTGACACACACCTATGAAGATTGTGGTTTGATCTATATTTTTCAAATAAGTATTATACGTTTTAATGCAAGGGATGTAAATAATCCATGATTTATTTTTTTTGCGAGTATATATTCATTTGTACTGATTGTTTATGTCATATTCTAAGGAATTGATATGTTCAATTTGTATATGCAAATCCTTGATATTGATAATGCAATGGAATGTAAAAGATCAATGTTTGTTGCATATTTGTATTAATTTACAATTGTTTCTCAAAGTTTCTGTGCCTTGTATGTTTGTTGTGGTCCAATAGATGAATGTTGTGTAAGTGATAAGTACTAAGCACAAGGTGGCTTCACTTGAATATCACTGAATCCCACAATTGTTTGCTCTCGTATGGTCGCTTTCAGTGTGTCAACGGAAAAAAAAAATAGAGGTTGAAATACTAGGTACTTCATCAATTTTGGGTTTTATTAGGCTGAATTACTCGACTTCTTATCAAATTTGGTTTGATTTTCTCCTAAATTCTCTTTCATTTTTAATTTAGGATTGCTCAAGGTACGGATCTATGCATTTCTTAGTTTTTTCCATTTGTGTATTTGTTTGTATTAACTAATGCGTTTGTCAAAAGTGCACATTGAAAGATGTTGAATTTTTTTTCAAATGGGTTTGTGTAATATTAGTCAAAAAAATGATTCTTCAAGAAACCCATGTTGTTTCTTTGTTGTCACTCCCTCTTCTCTACCAATTCTATTCTCTTATAGAATAAAAAAATCTCAGTAGTATATTGACTCTGTATCTGCTTCTGTTTTATTTTTAATAGTTGTTTTATTAAAATGCGTTGACTTTTGAGGATGATGGCTCTTTTGAGGATGAATTTTTTTTTCAAAAAAAAAAAGGTAAGCGAGTCAGGGAATTCAAAGTTTGTACCACGACACACTCTTTCGAATTGTTTGCACACCACCACAAGCCTTGTAGGTCATCTTTTTAATATACATGTGTCTTTCATTTGCTCTCAACTATGTCTGAGGCTCACAATTTAGCTACAAGTCATTGCTGTTTCATTTTCCTCACTGCTCAAGTAGGGGAAAGCTTTATATTAGCCACCTCTTTGAACCAAAGGAGATTGAAGGCTTGCAGGTTGCTATAGCTACTGTCATGACAATTTATATCTCATGTAGTTTTCAAAGATATGTTTTGGAGACTAATGTTCACATTTCTAATGCTTGCTGTTGTTTATGAACTTTTTTGGTATAATTGCTTCTTTTTCCTATTTTTGGCATGTATAGTGTTAGATATATGCATATGCATTGTTGGTTATCCTTCTCTTTCTAACTACAAAGTTTTGCGCCATTCATTGTGGTAGTTATCTTTTGTGATAAAAAGTGACTCGGGATTATAAAATTTAGTAGCGCGTTGTTCAATTTCTAGTGTATGGCATCCAACCTTCAGTCATTTATTTTCCTGTCGTTTCATTGACTTTTCCTCCTATAATGTCTGTTTTTTCTCCTTACTGTGGCTCCTAAGAAAGCCTTCATTCGTTGTGGTAGTTATCTTTTTTGATAAAAAGTGACTCAGGATTACAAAATTTAGTATCGCGTTGGTTCATTTTTTAGCGTCTGGCATCCAACCTTCAGTCATTTATTTTCCTGTCTCTTCATCAACTTTTCCTCCTATAATGTCTATTTTTTTCCTTAGTTTGGCTCCTGAGAAAGCCTTTTGTGGAAACTCTTCTGTTGGAGGAGAAATCAGTGTAAATTTTAAGCTGAAATTGATTATCTGAAGCATATTTAGTTATTTACAGACCACAAATGTTTTACTTTTTTTTCCCAGGGCTTTGCTGTGGGTTTAGCTTGCTGGATTTGGTGCACTGATTGAGGAGAAGTGAAATCAAATATATGAAGCACAGGCAGCGTACACATGAATGACATCTGAAACCTGAACCTCGTGGTTGTTTACAAAGGTCGTGCTCCCTACCCCTATCTAACACTTCTCCTCCATGTTTCAAAGGTCTCTTCTCTTTGTTTTGATTTCTCCATACATCATTTATTTGGCACTATCACAGTGAAGGATTCCCACACTTATCATCTATGTTTCAAAGGTATCTCTTCTCTATATTTTGATTTCTGCATTCCTCATCTTTAGAACTATTAAATAAAGTGAGGGAAATCCAAATGGGGGTTCCATTTCTAAAGTCGATTTCTCAGATTCGCTGATTTCAACAGGTCGACGCTTCTCCAAGAAAGGTCATATGATCTCTCCTTTCATTCTTCCCTTTGAGGTAATTCTATATTTAATTTTTGTTTTTCTTGGATTCACTGATTTCAGTTTTCAACAAATTAAGTCAAATTTCAATTTTAAATTTATAAGAAGCTCATAACAGAAACGAGTTGGTGTTTCAATTTCTTTTCAAGCTGAACATTTGAGCTTATAAAGTGTACTTTGAAAATATTATGTTTATTCTTGAAATTCATTCTACTTTTGAGATGTGTTTGCTGTTCTTTGAGTAGATATTGAACAAAAGAACAGTTAGGCTACGGAAAAGGAATGACATGTTTCGGATGTCAGGACTGGGGATATTGTGGAGATTAAATTGGTAATTACTTTACTCTCTTTATTAAATATACCTATTATTGCAAATCCTCTTGAGATTAGTTTGTTTGGTTGACAAAATGCCAGCGTCCACACCACCATTTGGATCCGAAGAATTGTTGTTGGCATAGCGGTTCAAATTGTCTTCCCTCTGCAAGTATTACCCTCCCATCATTTCTAAAGCTTAGGTCATGACTATTTGTTTTAGCTAGCTAGAAAAAATAATAGCTAAGTTATCTTTGGCCAAATAATGTTGTATGATGAATTATGTGATCATGTAAATTTGTGCCGCTGGACATGGAAAAGGCCAGTCTAGTGATGCCATGGCAATGAATACTTATGTGTTTGAAAAGAAAATTTAATGATAGTTGCTTATGAATATGTATGATCATGGAGGAATGTGAAATATGCGTGTTGCTCTCGAATCATTAACTCTCGGCTCTTTTATTTGTGATACTGTTTTGATCAATATATGATACTGTTTATGCATGCAATGTGTTATTGTTCTTGTATGTGATACTGTTTTGATCAATATTTGATAGTGTTTATGCATGTAATTTGTTATTGTTCTTGTATGTGATACTGTTTTGATCCATATATGATACTGTTTATGCATGCACGTTTATTCCAACACATGGAAAAGAGAGTTGAGTGAAAATTCACTTTAAGGAGATTCGCGTTAGCGTACCTCGCTCCCTCATCTAATTTCGGGTTTTGGTATTTTAATTCCAGTTTTTATTCTTGTATGTGATACTGTTTTGATCAATATATGATACTGTTTAGGCATGCAATTTGTTATTGTTCTTGTATGTGATACTGTTTTGATCAATATATGATAATGTTTATGCATGCAATGTGTTATTGTTCTTGTATATGATACTGTTTTGATCCATATATGATACTGTTTATGCATGCAATTTGTTATTGTTATTGCTATTAATTAATTAATTAATTTGTTATTGCATGCATAGATAATATCATATATTGATCAAAAAAGTATCACATACAAGAATAAATGTGTCTCGTCAGGAGATGTATGAATGACCCTCATTAGGTCCAATAAACTCAACACATTGAAGTGGGCCACGCCACTGCCCATTGGTCAGTAAATGAACTTGGCCTAGAGATATGCAAATGGGCCTCGTCTGGTCCCGTGAACCCATGGTCCACTGAATGCTAATTGGACTGACACCAAAGTCCATTACAGATTTTCTCTAGAATTATTTCGATCTCTGTATACATAATTGATGTGCATCATCTTGTGTGTATCACCTTGATAAATAGAGTTCGAATCTCCTCCAGTTTCAAAAAAAAAAAGATATTATAGAAGTCACCTCGTGAACCAAACCACAACATGAAAATTATGACCTTTTATGGCTGATATTTTAGAACACATAAGAAGATAGATAGACCACATAATATATAGATGACCTTTTATTATTTTTATTTTTTATTTGTATTTTTTATTTTTTTTCATTTTTTACTTCTGGTCTATTTGATTCCCAAAAGTTTAATGAATTATAAATGGAACATGCCCGATCATAATCACCAAATAACATTTCGATACTCAAACAATTGATGTAAATTACAACACAGTGATTTCGGGAGGAAATATAGAACGTCTACACTTAATAAATGCTTCTAGTTGTTCTGTGTACGGCGTAACCCATACAGCTGCGCAGTCGTACCTGTATCTAAACCATTGAACCATAATGGGAGGCATCGGGTAACCGTTTGTCAAGGCAACTTGGACAAAGTGATTATTGTTAACGAACCCGATAGTAATAATAACGTGTTCATGCGGCGGTGGCGGCATTAATCGTAGTGGCAAAAATGTCAAGCACTGTTCAGAACTAAGAAGATGTAATATGACATTGTATCTTGAAGCAATCAAGTGACCCATGTCTGACATTGTCATCCAGTTCTGAAGTGGTGCCGGTCTATCTGATTCCCAGAAGTTTAGTGAGTTGCAAATGCATGTACGTGTCTGTCCAGGCAGATATGAACATCTCCTTATATGGCGTCAACCATACATCTTTAATATAATTTATGACTTTGGAGTAGTTTTGTAAAACCATCTCAAGAGCAGATAAATTTTACACATACACATTCTCGGTTTCTGATTCAATTAATGTGTGCCACATGGAGTAGAATGAATCCCAAGATTCCTTGTCTCTAAATGATTTTTTACAGTGAGATATAACAGCTCTGTCGATGTGCCATCTACAAAGCAGTCTCATCGACTCAGGAAATACTTTGGCACACGACCTCATCAATGTCAACTCTCTATCAGTGACAATAACGGTAGGAAAAGTGGATTCATCCATTATTGACCGCAGACAATTCAGCGCCCAAGTATAATTGTCCTCTTTTTCTGATTGCAAGAAAACAAATCCTACACAAAATGTCATCTTCGTTGAAGTCATGCCCACAATCTCAAATAGAGGCATCTTGAACCTGTTAGTTTTATATGTAGCTGTTGGGTCTAAATTAACCTTACTAGCAAGTGTACTAGTCGGCGACTACAGCACAATGATAAGCAAGGGTCGAATCCACAGGGACGGTGTTATATCTAATCCAAATTTATACTTGTATTTACGTATGGACAATGCAAACAAAAGTAAAGTTCAACTCAAGATTGTTTGGTTGGGTAATTAAACTAAAACAAGCAAATAGTAAAGTATTTTTGGTATTTTCTTTGAATAAGGATGTAACTAATGCAAATGAGATAAACACCAAGGCTTTGGAATCCCCCTTGGGAAATAACTTGCGATGACACAAATTCACACACACATTTGCTAATTCGGGCATAACAAATCCGTACCTAAGTCGGTTTTAGCGCACCTAAGCCAAATCTCCCTAAAATCGATTACTAGCCATCTTATTGGTCTAGGTCGGATATTCCTAAATACATTCTAGCCATCTTATTGGTCTAAACATGCATAGGAATTCATGGAGTTCTATGGAGATTAGGATTCATACAAATTGTCACCTAATTAAAGGGAGACACATTCATAATCAAGTGTTTCAAGAAGCATAATCTACTTGACATATTATTGTCTAAGCAAATTCTCCAAACAATTTCATCCAAAAACCTAAAGTGTTGGCCAAACACCACAAGCATGAAGAAATTGTAATCAAACATAGAAACACAAGATTTATACCCAAATCAACTCATATGTATGTAAATCAAGTCATAAACAAAGTCATCAAACCCAAGGCTTCATCCTAGCCTTGGCACAAGAGGTTTAGTTACACATAATGAGAGGAAAACACAAAAGGAGAGATGAGAAAATCATGAATAAACCCAATTAGTTGAGTAGATCCAAGTTGAGCTGAAGAATCTCTCCTCCTAGCTCCAAGAGTCGCCTCTCCCTCTGCTTTCGCTCCCCAGAAATTCAGTTCTAGGTCTAAAAACTCCCGCAGCTCGGACAAATCGCGACTTAAAACACCCCAGAAAATTGCTTTTCACGCCTAGGCGCGTTGTTTTCACGCCTAGGCGCACCACGCCTAGGCGCAATCCTAGGCGTGCACAACTTAAAATTCAAATCCAACTCTCTGGACTGGGCGTGCAGGAGTGATCCTGGGCGTGCACAATTTGTGCGCCTAGGTGCGCCACGCCTAGGCGCGTTACCCCTAGGCACATGATTCAAATGACCATAACTTCTCCATATGACCATACCTAAGTCGGTTTTAGCGCACCTAAGCCAAATCTCCCTAAAATCGATTACTAGCCATCTTATTGGTCTAGGTCGGATATTCCTAAATACATTCTAGCCATCTTATTGGTCTAAACATGCATAGAAATTCATGGAGTTCTATGGAGATTAGGATTCATACAAATTGTCACCTAATTAAAGGGAGACACATTCATAATCAAGTGTTTCAAGAAGCATAATCTACTTGACATATTATTGTCTAAGCAAATTCTCCAAACAATTTCATCCAAAAACCTAAAGTGTTGGCCAAACACCACAAGCATGAAGAAATTGTAATCAAACATAGAAACACAAGATTTATACCCAAATCAACTCATATGTATGTAAATCAAGTCATAAACAAAGTCATCAAACCCAAGGCTTCATCCTAGCCTTGGCACAAGAGGTTTAGTTACACATAATGAGAGGAAAACGCAAGAGAATAGATGAGAAAGGCATGAATAAACCCAATGAGTTGAGTAGATCCAAGTGGAGTTGAAGAATCTCTCCTCCTAGCTCCAAGAATCACCTTCCCCCTCTGTTTTCGCTCTCCAGAAATCTGTTCTAGGTCTCCCAACTCCCGCAGCTCGGACAAATCGCGACTTAAAACACCCCAGAAAATTGCTTTTCACGCCTAGGCGCGTTGTTTTCACGCCTAGGCGCACCACGCCTAGGCGCAATCCTAGGCGTGCACAACTTAAAATTCAAGTCCAACTCTCTGGACTGGGCGTGCAGGAGTGATCCTGGGCGTGCACAAGGCGCGCGCCTAGGCGCGTTACCCCTAGGCACATGATTCAAATGACCATAACTTCTCCATATGACCTCTGATTTGCATGATTTTAGATTCTACGGAAAGCTTGAGATGTCGAGTTTCCAATGCCTTTTGTTGCGCTCAATTACAATAACGTGACAGAAAGTTATGACTATTTGAACACACGAAGGTCGGTGGACATTTTCTTCAATTCAGCCCTTTTTCCGTCGCTTTTCATCCAAACCGCAATCAACCTATCAAAATACAAATCAACACATAAATACACTCATTATTTATCAAAAGAAAGCTTAAGAGGGGATATTTCTATCAAAAATAATAGGTATTATCATACCTATCAGTAGCATCCATCAATAACACATGTGGGAATGCACGCAATAGTTCTATAGAACCTGGATGTGCAAAGAATAATTCTTCAAGCTCATTAGTCTGAGCATTGCTTCGATTAAAGAAAACGTACTCGTACTGGTGTAGGAATGACATAAGTTGTTGTATTTGGGATTTACCAGCTTTCTATGCAGTTCGAAACTTCTGGCGTGCATTGTATATAGTTTTAATGGTGGACACGTTGTTCGGATCCCTGTTCTTTAACGTGTATAAGATGTTTCGTGGCTTCACCAAATTCTTTGACATATCCACCAAAATTTCATTTTCAGCCGTAGAAAGCCTACCGGCATATGAATGGCCCTCCATATATAATGCCGCGAAATGGTTATGCACTCCACATACTACTCTTACCATCCAATCATCATTTGTCTTCAATTTCATCCCTTTCACTCTAAATGGACAATCTCGTTTTTTTGTACCAGTTAACCTTGTGGAGTTTTTCTTACTTTTGTAGGTGCCACCACGATTACATTGTAACAATAATCTGTGTCTCCTCCCAAACCCACCAATCTCTTACCTTTCCGTAACAATAACAAAACCCAAATTACGTCCAGTATTCTGCACCTATTCAATTAACGATTGACGCGAATTGAATATCTGAGAATGTATTAATTTTGTTAATTTTTAACAGTTGCAATAACAATAACAAATTGCATGCATAAACAGTATCATTCATAAACAGTATCATTCATAAACAATATCATGCATAAAAATATCTTCCATAAACAGTATCATTCATAAACATTATCTTTCTTCATGAACATTATCATGCATAAACAGTATCTTTCATAAACAGTATCATGCATAAAGAGTATCTTTCATAAACAATATCTTTCATAAACAATATCATGCGTAAACAGTATCTTTCATAAACAGTATCATGCATAAACAATATCTATCATAAACAGTATCTTTCATAAACATTATCTTTCATAAACATTATCATGCATACAGTATCTTTCATAAACAGTATCTTTCATAAACAGTATCATGCATAAACAGTATCTTTCATAAACAGTATCTTTCATAAACAATATCATGCGTAAACAGTATCTTTCATAAACAGTATCACGCATAAACAGTATCTTTCATAAACAAAAGTCATTTCATGTCATTTCATGAGGGGTGAAATAAGTAAAAGTATAATAGCAAGGCCGTAATTCTAAACGGGGTTTACCTGACGGGTTATTCATATATCTTGAAGTGATGTTGGACTAGGCTTCCTCTATTTGGGCCGAACGAACATGGGCTGCATCATTTCATCTGCTCCTTGCGACTTTACGATTAAAGTAACGCCCTGATCTTGCGAAGCGAAACCCTAGCACGCTCTCCCTATCATTCTGCCGTCCTTTTTCAGAATCAGAAGCCGTCTTCCCTCCGTTGCGACGTTGCGTGCGACTGATCTTGGTTAGTATTAATATTCTCAAGGTATTTATTTGTTCTCTGTAGGCTTCTTTTTATTATATACGAGCCTTTTATTAGTTTTGGATCGTTATTGGTGACTTGCGCTCTGATTTTGGTTACTGTCGTGTTTGGGTTTGATCAAGTTTTTTAATTGAAATTTCTTCCATCTATTTTTAATGATTTCGCGTTTATTTACCCTGAAAATTTAAAATTACCGTCTTCCTTACAGAATGATATGAGATAATTTTCAGATATTACCGTCTTCCTGACAGAATGATATGAAATGATTGTATCTGAAAAAATTTCGAGGGAGTAGTATAAAAGAGGGTTAAGATGAGAAATTCCGATAATTTTCCATGATGGCTGGAGGTTGCGAAGTTGGATTAATGCATTATGTCTGTTTAGGGTATTCAGATAGAAATCTGACGGATCTGTTTATGGCAATCTCTTTAATGCACTCTGCCTTCTGCGTTGCTTCTGGTTTCCTACAGTTTTCGCAATGCCATCTGTTATGGGTTTTGATTTGGTTTTCACATGCATGATTTTTCTGGCTTGTAAGGGATATCAATAGCCTCTTAGAGTAGGCTAATATTGTATGTTATCAGTTTTAGTTTTTGGCTTTTGTATTTCGGCCTTTTCAGGTTTCAAGTGCTTTGCTTTGTCATCTGTTTGAGTGGTTTCCTTTAAACGACTACATGTCCTTGAATTTTGATTTGTTTTCCAGTTGGTTGTCTTGGTTTATTTTTTCTGTCAACCGTCTCACTGAAAATGAATCTCTCTTTATTGAGAAGATTTTATAAATTGGCATATTTTGAATTGTATATAATACCACAGATTTGTAGAGTGGGATTTCTCCATCATCTTTTCATCATTTTAGCTCTGTTTGTTTTGAGTCTTAGTATTCAGTTACATAAATTAAAGCCTTTGCATTTGAGATTTCTCACAAAATGTGTTTCTTTTCGCCCATCTTGGATTACAGCTTGAAATGAGGTTTAGTTATGATTTTGAGGTTGAAAGTTGCATCAAGCAGGAAATCGAAGCTCTTGTATATCGTGTTCGCGGCAGAGGAGAAGTTTTCAAAACTTGTCACGTTCAGAGGTTTGAAACTTTTGAGCAAGCAGAAGTGGTGAAAAGGGCTTTAAGGAGATATATTTTCGCATATGCTCCTCGCCCGCTGGGTCCCTTTCGAGTGAAATCAGAATATTCTTTGTGTTATCTTGGTTTAGTCACAGAAGGGTGTCCCTTGAAAACATCCATATCCAAAGGCAAACTCAGTGGACCAAATACTTTATTCATATCAGAATATCATAAATCTGTGATAAGGTTAGTTGTATTGCATTACTTTTGCTTGATCATCTTCTCTTAATTTGGTTCTCTTAATAATTTCTCTTTTCTTTCCCCTCATGTTTAGGTGTTTAATTTCATCTGCTTTGCTCCTGTTGACATCACATGTAAGCTGTCGTTATGAGCTTGACTATATTTTCGTGGAGGAGGTGGATTATCTGTATTCCCATAACATTTTTGTCATTGATTTGTTGGCTAAGTTCGTGAGATTTGATGTACAAGGTCAGTTGTTTCTAACATCTCTAGTCGTTTTTGATGGTCTTATGTGCAAGCTTTTAACGAGGTGGGTGCAGATAAGTATCAAATTGATGAGCTTATGATACGCATAAAGTTGAAGACTCTTTTGCTGGAGATCATGAGTCTATCTCGTATTGGGGCTGGTCCAGAAGCAGAATTTGACCTTTTCTTGAAGACTTTCACTGATAGTTGTCGAAATCTGGAATTAAGTTGTAACCGTAACATCGAACGATATACAACTAGGTAAGTAAAACGATCTGAATTGTATTAAAAATCATTTTTTGCTTATGATTTTATGAATTGATCGTCAGCCTCATGTAAAGTCTGATTTTTTTTAATGGAAAAAAGTTTTATTCAAGCACCAAGAGGGTGTTCCTAGTAAAATCCCGATTTTAACGATCTTGCTTTCACCGTGAAGTAACTCTAATTGACTAGAATGAACTTTGAAATTTAGCTTAATAGTTTCTGCAATCAAAACAGTGCAAGAGGTTGGTAAATGTTTTTTTTGGAAATAATTCAAGTCACTTAAAAAAAAGATTTTATAAGTATTCTGCTTGCCGTGGCTTCAGATTAAATGATGATGGTATGGTGCAATAAAAGGGTGAGCAGTAGATGATTCTATGGGATGTGTGCTTCCTTTTCTCTCCTCGAGATCTGTATTCTCTTTTTTGGGCAGATTTTAGCAATTACTGGATAATCATGTCCTTTTGATGTTCTAAGAAGTGCGTGAGATTATCGAAGTTAAATATTTCGCCTCTGGTTAATTGATTTGCTTTGTGGTTTGTTCATGTGTCAGAAATATCCTTAAAATTGCTGTTTTTTTTTTCTTTGACACTATCAAAACCTCCAATGTTGCTTTTGAGCCCTGTCTGGTGTATGTTTCTCTCTTTCTTCTTGTCATTTTAGATATTTCCTTTCAACAATCCTATATATTTTTTAGTTGCTTAAAACTTGGGCATTCATCATTGAATTGCAGACTTCCTACTGAATGGTATTACAATGTGGTGTTTGCATCGAAGGTTGAGCGCATGGAATTGATTGAGCGCTTATATGAACTCTTTGATGGATCTGAAAAATATGTTGTTTATTGTGAGGAGACTAAAGATGCTTTTGGGAAGGATTGGGATAAAAAACTGTTAAGTCTATATTATCAATTAATGGCAGATGAGAGCTGGAAGAGAGATGGTTCGAACAATTTTATAAAGAAAAAAGACATGTCCTTTTGGGGGGAAAATGCGGAAGATGTCGAGATGAAGCGTTGCATTGCAAGCATAAGAGAAATGTACCGCAGTTTTGTGAACTTTGAAGAACGCCATGAGGTAAATGTCTTCTTTTAGGACACTAACTTTTACTCGTCTTAACCTCAATCTCATTTCTGATGGTTTTTTTTTATGTCGCAGGAAACTGAATTGAAAAGGGTTGACATGCTTGTGGAGTTCGTGCATGAAATATTCCCATGTCACATTGCCGCGTTAGCTCGAGGGGCATCTATAATGAAGTGGCCTTTACCTACTCTGGATTTTGAAACATCTGCAATGCACTGGCCTATATCTGGCAGAGTTGAAGCAAGTTTTCTAGTCTAGATTGAAGATTCCAAATTTAATACGAAAACTTGTGTTGAATCTGCAGCTAAGTTATGATTTGGCTCCTCTCCTTTGTGGATCTTGATGTATTTTGTTATTCTTCTTCTGCTTCCTAGTTACCTTACGACGCATTAGCCATGGCAAACAATATTTGAATCAAGATGTTTGTGTATTTTCGCTAGTCAACCTCATATGTTGTCTATCTTTTTGGGTAACAGGGTCACTGGTTACCCAAAGATCTTAGCATTGCGCAGTTGCAAGATTACTGGGCTCTTTGGGAACCAAAAATCATCATGGTTATCTTACCAGTACCACCCTTGGTACTGCAACCAGAGACATCCCAACTTGAATTAAAATGAAGAAATTGGATTCGGCTTTTCCTCAATCAAGTGACCAAAACAGTGAAACACCAAGAGGTTCGAAACCAAATAGAGCAAAATAAGTGATTACATTAAAAACCATATAAAGGAACAAATCAAGTAATACAACAGATTAGTCTGATACAAGTATACATCATATCTATGTACTCTATTAATAGAATCAGCCTCTCTGCAATTATATTATGTAAATATAAGGTTTGCATGCGTACATACTATCTATTATTCCTGACCCTTACCCACAATGGGAGTCTTTAATATGGGCTGATGCAAACTAACTTGAGAAATCACAACTCAGCTAGTAAAACATGGAAGAAGACAAAGAAACTAGAGAATCACTCTCTGATTTTGATTTAACAAGGAATCACTCCTCCAAAAGAAATATTCTTCTCAATACAAAATAAGCTAATCAAACTAAAACGACTTTGGCTCCTTTAAATATGAGTCTGAACATAATCAATATTATTACGTCTACATTATTATGGTAGCTAGACTTTAGCCTCTAATAGTTTCCTTGATTTTTGCCATTGACTTTCATGATTCCTTCTTTGGTCTTCAACGATTCCAACTTAACTAAAGCCCTAATTCATTCTATAATATTCATAGAATCTTGCTGCATTTGTGATTTCCAATCTTCTCTTAATTTAGGGCCCACTATTCTTGCATCAATTCTTGCACCAATTCTTCTATTGCATCATTCCCGCCGACCCACAAAAATTCGACTCCGTCGAATGGATTCACAGTTGGAGTTGCTTCGCTTGACCAATATGAAAACAAAATTTTACAAGTTTGTAGTTGCATTGGCTCCCCAGAAATCATGGTTCTTCTTGTCATCAAATGGCCATCACTAGGGTCAAAAACAAAAGTATTTAGCCTACCAATGTAACCGATCCTCTTGTTATATGAAAATTTTGACACTGTATCCAGCTTGTGTAGAATTCCATAAGTGTTGACTATCACTAAAATATGGAATTTCCAGCACATTCTAATGCCCTCATCATGGGATGTAAATATTTGTAAAAGTTGAGGCTTCAATGCAAGACCTTTGTATTGCCATAAGTATTCTGTCAAAGAAATTCCAGCATATATCACCTGGTCATATGCCCACTGCAAGAAGGATGCGTATATTGCACGGAAAAGCTTGATGCCTTCATATGCCAACCCTGTAATAAAAGTAGTGGCATGTTGTTTCGCAATCGCAACGTCGTCAAAGCATCTTGTGAGGAAGTGATATGATATAAGGATGACTATCATATCAGCATTCTGGTACCTTTTAAATTTCCTTCCCACAGTCATTCCTAAGGTGGCAGAGATGCTAGTTGAGCTATGACCGGCACCAAAACCATCATATTCACAGATTTCATTTGGCCTTTTCCCTGGCTGTAACACAGTTGCAAGACTTCTTTCATTAGAGGGGGAATCTTTTAGGTATAACTTCTCAGCAACAATTTGAAACCAACCACCTGGATCAAAGATGAACATGTTCTCCGCCCATTCAGCTAGTTTTTGATGTAGAGCATTCACTTTACTACCATCTCTATCATACCCCTGAAGCTCAGGTAAAACATAACCTTTCCTCGTGTTGTCAATATCCGATAAGGCTTTAATAAAATCGTCATTTGGTAGGAAAATGATATCAGCCAATTCAGGGAAATATTTGCTTTCTTTACCGCTATCTTCTATACCAAGAAAATCATAAGTGGATAAAGAGTCAAGCTTTGAGTTTAAAATTGTTACCTCTGTTGTTGACCCACCCTCAACATTCTTGTTAATGTTTGTACCTGGGATGATAAGGGTTTGCGTATCCAACCCACCTTGTTCACCGCTTTTGGGTTCCTCCATCACACAAACAGTAACAATACTTTTCAGGTCCACCGTTTCTTTCTCATCAGCCTTGACTGTCTTGGTAGCGCTATCATTAGTCTCTTCTTCATTTTCTAGTTTTCTTTTATTGACATGTTGGTGCGGAACCTCCCGAGCAATCCAATGACTCCTAATCTTGTCCAACTTCTGAACCATTACTGTCATTGGCTCCAGTTGTTGAGTTAACGCTTGAATTTGGCGAAGAGTTTCCAGCATGTCACTCTTCAGTTTATCGGAGATCGCCGGGGCATTTGAACTGCACTTCTGTAAGATGGGCTTGACAACCAAAACACCATGATCATAGACACTTGACGAAGCTGAACCATTGCAGTCCCATCTTAAGCCTTTGTCTCTATTGTAGCTTCTATTCAATCTGTCATTTTGAGTCCCCTCGTACTGTTTGGATTTGTAATCTCCCGTGTCTTCTCGAGCTCGATTATACCAGCTATTACGAGGATACTCGTATGCATTTTCTCTGTTATGTTCTTGGCCATACCAGTTTCTTGAGTTACAAAACCCATAAGTGTCAGTTCTGAATTTCACCCGATCTACCTCTTCTCTACGATAATGGCCGAAGCCATTAGGATCGTGAACACGACTCCACGTGTTCATTTGCTTCGATACCAAGTTGATGCAAACTAACTTGAGAAATCACAACTCAGCTAGTAAAACATGGAAGAAGACAAAGAAACTAGAGAATCACTCTCTGATTTTGATTTAACAAGGAATCACTCCTCCAAAAGAAATATTCTTCTCAATACAAAATAAGCTAATCAAACTAAAACGACTTTGGCTCCTTTAAATATGAGTCTGAACATAATCAATATTATTACGTCTACATTATTATGGTAGCTAGACTTTAGCCTCTAATAGTTTCCTTGATTTTTGCCATTGACTTTCATGATTCCTTCTTTGGTCTTCAACGATTCCAACTTAACTAAAGCCCTAATTCATTCTATAATATTCATAGAATCTTGCTGCATTTGTGATTTCCAATCTTCTCTTAATTTAGGGCCCACTATTCTTGCATCAATTCTTGCACCAATTCTTCTATTGCATCATGGGCCGTAGTTATTTATGACCAGTATCTATGATCCATGAGGCATCAGTTAAGGACCATGTCGAACTGTATTAGCCACATCAGTACATCTACATCACCTTCAGTGGCTCATGTTTCTTTGGAGTTTGGACGTTTGGCCACCTTTACAAGATCAGCCACTCAGTCATATTATTATATTTGACAATAGTGCAATTTTCAAAAACAATGTCTTGCAGAAGCGCAAGTCAATAATGCTGGAACTTGTCTTTAATCCTAACTATCTCGAAACAATCTGCAGAAAAAAGGTAAGTGACAGGATACCCGATAAACCCAATCAGCAAGATCTTCGATTGTCAAACCCGATCCAGGTTTCCAATGAGTATCCCCATTTCCAGATTTCACCCCGCTTCTTGCACAATATCTGTTGGACTCCGCTAGCTAGAAGATTCGAAGCATTCTGAATTCGGCTAAATAAAATGTTGGGATTACAAAGAAAGAGGATAGAATGGATGTATCTAGTTGAAGAGTGGAACGGTCATCAAGAAAGAAAGAGACAACAATATTAAAATAAAGGAGGATGAACCTGGCATGTAATTGGTACGGTCGTGTACTGATATTTCATTAATGCATAGATTGTCCAAGTCCAAAAGGCAGGTGCATCCATTGATCACCTAAAATTCACGTGCATTACACAACTTTGAAGTCTAATAGTAATTTTCTTTTAATTATGTATAATCGTAATTTTCATGACAAGTGACATGACTTGAGGCAGATCTCAGATCTGATGTGGCCCTTCCAAATTTTTAGATTTACCTTCTCGGATTTCAATAATGTATAACAGGACCAAATAGTTACAATTTATACTTAAATTAATAATACGTGATGTTAATAATATCTTAAAAATAAAATATGGGTCCCATTTGTATAATATTTTATTGAAAAATAGTTAATATTTTTTAAAAAATTCATTAATATGTTAAAATGTGGGACCCACTTTTATTAATTAATATTTTACAATAAAATATCTGATTATTAACTTTTAGAGATTTTTGTACTTAAAATTAATTTTTATAGATTAAATTTAATATAAAAATCATAAAATCTAATATTATAATACTTTAATTCAATGAAATTTCTGCCAGCGTCAGCTTTTTAGTTTGTTGAACACCTCACAACATATTATGCAGTTTTAAACTCAACTTTTTCTTTAGCATTGAAAATCAATCTTTCAATTGTCCTCCCTCCGTTGCGTGTGATTGATTTTGGTTATTGTCGTGTTTGGGTTTCATCAAGTTTTCCGATTGAAATTTTGTTCATCTATTTGTAGTGATTTTGCATTTATTTTACAATTACCATCTTCCATACATAAAATGATATGAGATAATTGTCTCCGAAAAAGTAAAAAAGATTGGATAAAGTAGAAAAGATTGGAGTTGTAGTCAAGGTGAATCTGCATGTCGTTATGCGCTTATGAGTATCTTTTCTCATATGATATCTTGATTATCTCCACCATTGAGTTGGACACGAGTGAATTTATGGGCTTCATATGTCCCAAATGATGTAAAAAAAAATTATGTACATAACTTAGCAAGTGGGATAATTCAAATATCAACTAACTAATGAGAGTTGACTTGATTGATAATGGATTGGGTTAGAGATATGTGTGTTCAAAGTTTGATTTCAATCATAAACATAATTTTCTATGCCATTTAAAAAAAAAAATTGAAATATCAACTAACTACTCGACCTCGTACTTGCATACATTGTACTGTTCGTAGACTCTTGTGCACTTGCGAGAAATACCATGAGATTTTTCAAGTGTTGATGGTGTTCAAGTATGTTGAGTTTGATGATGAAAAGAATTAAGTGTGGGGGAGTTCTTATTTGTTTTGGGATGTTATTTGGTTGAGAATAAATGTGATCAAATTTGCGAGAATTACTCGACTTCTTATCAAATTTGGTTTGATTTTCTCCTAAATTCTCTTTCATTTTTAATTTAGGATTGCTCAAGGTACGGATCTATGCATTTCTTAGTTTTTTCCATTTGTGTATTTGTTTGTATTAACTAATGCGTTTGTCAAAAGTGCACATTGAAAGATGTTGAATTTTTTTTCAAATGGGTTTGTGTAATAATAGTCAAAAAAATGATTCTTCAAGAAACCATGTTGTTTCTTTATTGTCACTCCCTCTTCTCTACCAATTCTATTCTCTTATAGAATAAAAAAATATCAGTAGTATATTGACTCTATATCTGCTTCTGTTTATTTTTAATGGTTGTTTTATTAAAATGCGTTGACTTTTGAGGATGATGGCTCTTTTGAGGATAAATTTTTTTTTTTTAAAAAAAAGGTAAGCGAGTCAGGGGATTCAAAGTTTGTACCACGACACACTATTTCGAATTGTTTGCACACCACCACAAGCCTTGTAGGTAATCTTTTTAATATACATGTGTCTTTCATTTGTTCTCAACTATGTTTGAGGCTCACAATTTAGCTACAAGTCATTGCTGTTTCATTTTCCTCACTGCTCAAGTAGGGGAAAACTTTATATTAGCCACCTCTTTGAACCAAAGGAGATTGAAGGCTTGCAGGTTGCTATAGCTACTGTCATGGCAATTTATATCTCATGTAGTTTTCAAAGATATGTTTTGGAGACTAATGTTCATATTTCTAATGCTTGCTGTTGTTTATGAACTTTTTTGGTATAATTGCTTATTTTTCCTATTTTTGGCATCTTTGGTGTCAAAAATTGAACTCAGGACTTTCCGAATCTATACAAGACAGTGAGAATTGAATTTAGGACCTTCCGAATCTATACAAGACATTGAGAATTAAACTTAGAATCTCAAGTCTATAGAGTTTGATCGCAAAGAGATTGACCAACTAAACTATAGTTTATAACTAATCACACCCTAAACAATTAAAATCAACTCACTCTATTTTTATATGTAACAATATAAAAAAAATGCCAAGCCTTTTAATTCCCCATTTATTTTTAAAAAAAATGGATTTATTTCCACAGTTTTATAATCAATAAAATTTGAGGTGTACCATCCATTCTCAACCGCTTCCTCCTTGGATTCATCCTATTACATGTGACATTATTTAAATTTTTTTAATAAAGACAACCGCGTAATTTTTTTTTTGGGTGTAAATTCTTATGTCTTTATATGGCTCCACTTTCCTTAAATATCTTTAATAAGTGATATGATTGTTATGAACAGGAAAAATCACTTGACAAGCGAGCTGTTGGTTGGACGATAATAACTTTGTATGTAAGGACAAATTCATCCATTATGGTGTGAGTTCAAATCATACTCCTCCCCCATGTATCAAAATAAAAGAAGGAGATGAAGAAAGAAGAAGATCATATGATTAGTGATCATTACATTTAATGTTATTAAATTATGGCACAAAATTGTTTTTATTTGGAGAAATTATGGTTTGCAAAACTCTAAATTGTGCAAGAAATGTAATAATTCCAATTTCCTATTTTTCCTATTTTTTGGTATATTAGCTAATGGCTAGTTTATAAGACATCTTTGGTGCTTGAGCGAGATTGGAAGGACTATTTTAAATGTTTGTGGGTACCGTTCTGGTAAACCCTCACGAGACTATAACTCGTCCACTAGGGACACCTAGGGGTTTAAAGGCTTGTGTCACATGCTGAGTGCCACCGCGATTCCTGCGAAAGTGAGTTAGTTTTTTTATTTTTATTTTGTTTTACTCGAGGACGAGCAAAAGCTAAGTGTGGGGGTATTTGATGTACATATATTTTACCACATTTTTGTGCTTAAGTGCATTATGTTCTCGGTAATTCTTTATGGAATTAGATTGATATTATTCATGTCCCTTGTATTTTTATGGTAGGAGGAGTTGGAGCAAAGATACGGATCATATTAAAAATTTCATGCTCCTCAGTAACTCCCGTAGACAAAGACATGCTAGAAACCATATTAAAAATTTCACGAATATGACTAAGTGGATCCTCCGAACTTAGACCATGAAAAGAAGGCATCATGTTAAAGTGTATAGTCTTAAGCTCGTAGTTCCTAGCTGCCGTCGGAAGTACGATGCAAGATGGGGATTCTGGAATAGTGGGGATGTCAAGATCACCCATCGTTTCAGCTGGAACTATTGCCGCCATCTTCTTGTCTTCGGTTGAGGATTCTTTGTTACTTTCACCTTGATTCTTATTCCTCAACAAACTTTCAATGTCGTCTATGTAAGGTTGTAGCTCTCCTTTCAAAGAGCGTCTACCTTGCATAAACCTGAAAAATTAAAATAAAAAAAAAAAATTAAGTACACAATTGAACTAAACTAATCCCCGGAAACGGCGCCAAAAACTTGATGTAATATTTCTCACAAGTGCACAAGAGTCTACGAACAGTACAATGTATGCAAGTACGAGGTCGATCCCACAGAGACTAGTTAATCTAATTAATGTACCTAACTTGATGAATGCTTCAGAAATTGTGATGAATGAGAATATGTATGATGTAATTAAACTAAACTAACAAATGAGTTAAAATTCAGATTTTTGTGATATCAATATGAGAAGAACACTAGGGCAATGATTTCACCTAGTACTCTTATCACAAGCATTCAACTAACAAACACACAATTATGGTTCTGATTCAAGGGTTGATTCTTTCTTAAATATGTTGGTTCGTTCGTTCGCGGTGCCAACAAATATTATTAACAATGGATTAATCATGTTCGGTTCGCAGTTTTTAACCCAAGACTAACAAATCATTACGATATAAAGAACTATAACAACCAATCAATCCCCTAAACCTTGTTCATGGCAGTCGACAATTGATTTCCTTAATTTCAGTTCCACTAAGACATGTGAATTCGGTTCGTTCCTTAGTCCTAGCTAGATGAATCTAGTTGAGCATTCAATTGGTGATCAAGCAATCAAACAAACAATAGACTATAAGCATGGTAATTAAAAACATGAATCCTTGAACCAAAATTATGCATCCATTAAATTGAAATACTTGCAATATTCATATTAGGCTACATCAACCCCTAGCAAAGAGGTTTAGTTACAACTCATCTTCAAATTATCAAAAATAAATCTAAAAAGAGAAATCATGGAAAAGAAATCTAAGAAGAGAAATCATGGAAAAGAGTTGAAGAAAATCCCCTTGATTTGTTGGAGTTGTTGTTGGGTAGGAAACCTTCAGATCCTTGAATCCTTATGAAAGCTTGGTGAGAAGGAGCTTTGTAGCCTCAAAACTCAGGAAAAGAGTTGAGAGTTTCCTAAACTCGGCCGCCCTCTTTTATATCCTTAAAAGTCCCAGAAAAACCTAATTTTGGTGTATTTCGGAAAGCTGCTACGTCAACCTCCGCTCGAGCGGTGATGGCTGCTCGAGCGGTCAAAGATGTAGCTTCTGTGGCAGCAGCTACCTTCAGCTCCGCTCGATCTCTGTGGGGCGCTTGAGCGGAATACTAGGCCGCTTGAGCGGTCATTTGTGCTCGAGCGGCCATTAGTGCTCCAGTGATCCTATATATGATTCCAATTGCAATTTACTCCTCTCTTTGATCCGTATCTCCAACTCCTCCTACCATAAAAATACAAGGGACATGAATAATATCAATCTAATTCCATAAAGAATTACCGAGAACATAATGCACTTAAGCACAAAAATGTGGTAAAATATATGTACATCAGTCGCGCGCTGGTTACGAACATGGGTTAACTAATTATCTTGAAGTGACGTTGGACTAGGCTTCCTCTATTTGGGCCGAACCAATATGGGCTGCATCATTTCATTTGCTCCTTGCGGCGTTGCGTGTGACTGATCTTGGTTAGTATTAATATTCTCAAGGTATTTATTTGTTATGTGTAGGTTCTTTTTATTATTATACGAGCCTTTTATTAGTTTAGGATCGTTATTGGTGACTCGCGCTCTGATTTTGGTTACTGTCGTGTTTGGGTTTGATCCAAGTTTTTTGATTGAAATTTCGTCCATCTATTTTTAGTGATTTTGCGTTTATTTACCCTGAAAATTTAAAATTATTGTCTTCCTTACAGAATGGTATGAGATAATTTTCAGATATTACCGTCTTTCTGACAGAATGATATGAGATAATTGTATCTGAAGAAGTTTCGAGGGAATAGTATAAAAGAGGGTTAAGATGAGAAATTCCCATAATTTTCCATGATGGCTGATGGTTTCAAAGTTGGATTAATGCATTATTTCTATTTGGGGTATTCAGATAGAAGTCTGATGGATCTGTTTACGGCAATCTCTTTAATGCACTCTGCCTTTTGCATTGCTTCTGGTTTCCTCCAGTTTCTGCAATGTCATCTGTTATGGGTTTTGATTTGGTTTTCACATGCATGATTTTTCTGGCTTGTAAGGGACGTCAATGGCCTCTTAGGGTAGGCTAACATTGTATGTTATCAGTTTTAGTTTTTCGTTTTTGTATTTCAGGTTTCGAGTGCTTTGCTTTGTCATCTGTTTGAGTGATTTCCTTTAAAAGACTACGTGCCCTTGAATTTTGATTTTTTTTTCAGTTGGTTGTCTTGGTTTATTGTTTCTGTTAACTGTCTCACTGAAAATGAATATCTCTTTATTGAAAAGATTTTATAAATTGCATATTTGAATTGAATATAACTAGTTATTAGACTCGTGCGATGCACGAATAATAAAAAAATTATAATAAATTACATATTTGAATTGTATATAACTAGTTATAGATACCACAGATTTGTAGAGGGGGATTTATCCATTATCTTTTCATCGTTTTAGCTCTGTTTGGATATTTGGTAAAATCAGTTTCGAGTCTTAGTATTCAGTTACATAAATTAAAGCCTTTGCATTTGAGATTTCTCACAAAATGTGTTTCTTTACGCCCGTCTTGGATTACAGCTTCAAATGAGGCTGAAAGTTGCATCAAGCAGGACATCGAAGATCATGTATATCGTGTTCGCGGCGAAGGAGAATTTTTAAAAATTTGTCAGGTTAGAGGTTTGAAACGTATGAGCAAGCAATTTTGGTGATAAGGGCTTTATGGAAAAGTATTATGGTATTTGCTCCTGTCCCAATAAGACCCTTTCAAGTGAAAGGAGATAGTTCTTTGTGGTATCTTGCTTTAGTCACAAAAGGGTGTTCCTTGGAAACATCCATATCCAAAGGCAAACTCAATAAACCAAATACTTTATTCATATCAGATTATTTTAAAACTGTGACAAGGTTAGTTTTATTGCATTACTTTTGTTTGATCATCTTCTCTTAATCAGGTCTCTCTTAAAAATCTCTCTTTTTTCCGTTTAGGGATATAATTTCGTCTGCTTTGCTCCTCTTGGCATCTCCCGTAAGGTGTTGTTTTGAGCTTGACTCTATTTTCATAGAGGAGGAGATATTTCCGTTATCCTATGGTGTTTATACCATTGAATTGGTGCCCAAGTTCGTGAGATTTGATGTACAAGGTCAGTTGTTTTTAACATCTCTAGTTTTTTTTTATGCCCGTATGTGCAAGCTTTTAACGAGGTGGGTGCAGGTGAGTATCAAATTGATGACCTTCGGGTACGCACAAAGTTGAAGACTCTTTTGCTGGAGATCATGAATCGATCTCGTATTGGGCCTGGTCCAGAAGCAGAATTTGACCTTTTCTTGCTTCACCGACGGTTGTCAAAATATGGATTTAAAGCCTAATATGAAAGTATATACTACTAGGTACGTAAAACGATCCGAATTGTATTAAAAATTGTATTTTGCTTGCGATTTTACAATGTGATTTTATGAAGTGATCTTGTCGACCTCCCCTGTATCTTATGTAAAATCCCGATTTCAACGATATTGCTGTCACTGTGAATTAACTTTAATTGACTAGAATGGACTTTGAAATTTAGCTTAATAGTTTTCGCAATCAAAACAGTGTAAGAGGTTGGTAAATGTTTTTGGAAATAAATCAATAATTTTCATGACTTTAAAAAATTTTTTTATAAGCATTCTACTTGCTGTGGCCTTAGATTAAATGATTATTGTATGGTGCACTAAAAGGGTGAGGAGTAGATGATTCTATTGTGAGTGCTTCCTTTTCTGTCCTCAAGATCTGTACTATCTTTTTTGGTCAGATTTTAGCAATTGCTCAAAATCATGTCCTTTTGATGTTCTAAGAACATGTGTAAGATTAGTGAAGTTAAATATTTCGCCTTTGGTTGATTGGTTTGCTTTGTGGTTGTTGATGCGTCAGAGATATCCTTAAAATTGCTGGTTTCTTTCTTTGTCACTGTCAAAACCTCGAATGTTGCCTTTGACCCCCTTTTTGGTGTATGTCTCTCTTTCTTAAAATTGCTGGTTTCTTTCTTTGACACTGTCAAAACCTCGAATGTTGCCTTTGACCCCCTGTTTGGTGTATGTCTCTCTTTCTTCTTGCCATTTTAGAGATTTTCTTTCAAGAATCCTATATATGTTTTATTTGCTTAAAGCTCGGGCATTCATCATTTGAATTGCAGACTTCCTACTGAATGGTATTACAATGTGCTGTTTGCATCGAAGGTTGAGCGCATGGAATTGATTGAGCGCTTATATGAACTCTTCAATGGATCTGAAAAATATGTTGTTTATTGTGAGGAGACTAAAGATGCTTTTGGAAAGGATTGGGATAAGAAACTGTTAAGCCTATATTATCGATTAATGGCAGATGAGAGCTGGAATAGAGATGGTTCGAAAAATTTTATAAAGAAAAAAGACATGTCCTTTTGGGGGGTAATGCGGGAGATGTCGAGATGAAGCGTTGCATTGCAGCATAAGAGAGACAGTTTTGTGAACTTTGAAGAACGCCACGAGGTAAATGTCTTCTTTTAGGACACTACCTTTTACTTGTCTTAACCACAATCTCATTCCTGATGGGGTTTTTTTTTTTTATGTCGCAGGAAACTGAATTGAAGAGGGTTGACATGCTTGTGGAGTTGGTGCATGAAATCTTCCCATGTCACATTGCCGCATTAGCTCGAGGGGCATCTATAATGAAGTGGCCTCTAGCTATGGATTTTAAAAGATCTACAATGCACTGGCCTATATCTTGGGATCTGGCAGAAGGTTTGCGTATAGATCCCAGATTGCAAATTTAATATGAAAACTTGTGTTGAATCAGCAAAGTTATGATTTGGCTCTCCCTTGTGGATCCTTGATGTATTTTGTTTTTCTTTTGCTTCCTAGTTATCTTATGACTCATTATTTTGCTATTCATCTACATATGTTGTCTATCTTTTGGGAGTGATTATTGGGTCGGGTCAGGCCTAACCCGGTACTTTTTATTATATGGATAACCCGCTAGGAAAACCCTGTTTAGGATTATTGGATAACAGGGTCACTGGTTCCTTGACAGGGCCAAAAACAAAACAGTGAAACACCTAAAGGTGCAAAACGAATTAGAGCAAAACAAGTAGTTACATTAAAAACCATATAAAGAAATAAATCTTCAAATCCAACAGATAAGTCTGATACATTGTATCATGTCTATAATAAGGCTGGATGATCCACTGATCCAGGTGCAAAGTAAACTAAATGAACCTGAATTGAGAAGACAGAAACAGAGCAACAAACAATAAACAACAGAACAAAGGAATTATCCACGCATCATGAAATTCGACATTATATCATACCAATGAACCTAATAATCTCGTATGAAGTCAACATAAGCTACCAATGGTTGTCTTCCACTATGAATTACAACACTGAAATTTATTCTTTATATCTGATTTTCTTCCCCAAGGTGAGGGATTGAAAAGGTCGGTCCCTATGTGTAGGAAATTACATTTTAGACCCCATTAAAACTTGACACGTCAGCCCTGCCATGAGTAGAGAGTGTGTGCTTCATTTCATTGTTCAGACAAGATTACCTGATTCTTTGCATGCTTCATGTCTTCCATATTCAACGACCTCAAAGTAATCACGTGTTCTTCTTTGTTTTCATTCTTTGTATCCGCGGCACCTTCTGAGCTTGTACCCTCTTCAACTTTCTTCTTCTCTTGTAAGAAAATTTTCAAGGTAGAAATTTTAAGAAATATCTTTGAGTGTAATGTTATTAAAAGAATGCAGAAAGAAGAGAACGTTGTGAAGAAAGATATAAAGTTCAAGTAGTTATACCCTTTCCTTTGATAACTCCTGTTGTATTAGCTCCCTAACGGGTCTATAAGCTGTCGTTACACAGAAATTCTGTTTACATTAGTACACACATAAGCTGATCATATTTGATAGCGAATTCTGTTAGCCACGTCTCTTATTAGAGACCTAAAGTGGCCCACTTGCCACATCAAATAGAGGTAACGACTAGTTAAAGCTGTTGTGATTAAGTGGCTATAATTTCGGTTGTAGTTGAGTAGTGGATAAACCCACTACCAGTAAACTTCCTTGATGGTAGGAAGTAAAACGATTATTTGAATTTCAAGAGTCCCTGATCTAACATATATATAAAGGTTTGTGACCACCATCAAGTCATACATTCTTGAAAAGGTATAGACCAGAAAATACTTGAGATATTATAGCTAGCAAAAGGGTGTTCTTTTACCTGGGTTTTCTCTGGACAATTTCTGCAAGAGGCTTGAACAACAATGGCTGGAGGTATGTAATTATTCCGCTGTGTATAACATGACTCTGTTATTCTTTCAAATTCAACTGACAATTATTAGTTCGGGGGAGGTTGGACAACAAACCTTAAGATCGCTTCCACTATCCTTCAGTCATGACGGCAAGCTCATTGAAGTCAATATTATCAATTTTTTCTTTTGACAGAAGAGTTTTTTCAAGATCCTTTCTCTTTTCTCAACATATGGAAGACCAACCATGATCTTGCTCAATCTGGAAAAGTTTTGGAGTCAGGAAAATTGAATTTAGCCCACTGCTTTATATTTTTATGAAAAGGTTACTTGCGCTCAAACCGCCTGAAAATTGCTTCATCAAGGTCAAATGGTCTGTTGGTTGCGGCAAGAACAAGGATTTTTTCACCATTTCTTGACAACAGCCCATCCCAGTGTGTCATGAACTCGTTCTTAATCTTCCGCATAGCCTCATGTTCTCTAACTCTTGTCTGCTGCCCAAGCATGCTATCGATCTCATCCACAAATATAATAATAGGGGAAACCTTTGCTGCCAGAGTGAATAGAGCTCGAACATTCTTTTCATCTTCACCAAACCATTTGAAAGTAATGGTGGACGTTGAGACATTGATGAAACTTGCTCCAGCTTCATTCGCAATGGCCATTGCCAGCATTTTTTTCCCATTACCTGGAGGACCTGATATGCTCCTTTCTCCTTATCCTAGCATAATTTGGATATGACAATGGGAAGGAAAATTACAGAGAAACAAGAAAGCAAGAAGAAGAACAAATCTCGTATATTTCTTAACTGCCCCTTTACAAACTAATTCACACTACTTATATAGCTAAACATACTGACTCAACTAATAACATCCAATCAGGACATGCCACGTATACATCAATAAACTCAGGACCACAAAATGACTACAATATCCTCAGGTTCATATCAATTCCATCTCCCTTGAAATATTCCTTGTCCTCAAGGAATGAACAACCAAACAACTAAAACAGCAAAGCAGTCCACAAAAAGAATTCACGCCTCATTGCAAAACCAGTAGCTTTCAAACAAGCAATCCAAGTTGGAAGTCATAGAATTTAACCACAAACTTAGTCAGATAAAGATGTTGTCTTCAACAGAATTTCCCTTCGATGGCTTCTTAGGTGTGGATGTGATTGTTGCTTGAATCTCCAATCACCACATTGTGACCAGCATATGCAAAAGCCACATCACCCAATGTACTAAAGAAATTGAAAACTTTTCCTGCCGTAGTTGTGGCTTTGTACACATATTGTACATCCTCCGGAACACCCTTGTACACTGCTGCTGACCAAGATGTAATTGGAAGCCAATCATCAAATGCCTTATGTTCTGCTAATCTTTCATCTATGCAACTTTTCCATTCCAAACTTGGCTTGCAATGATCCCTGAATATTGAGTAGCAAAAACTGTTAGCAACAACTATCAGCACATGCTGCCGATTCCTTGTGAACCACTGGGCACCCTTTCTAAAGTCTTGGAACTCAACTTCAGGTAGCATACACTCTATGTACCTGCCATTCTCAAGAGGACCAGGATCCACAAAGTTGTCAACAAAGCTGATATTTGAGAACATCATATTCTCCTTCTTTGCCAACTGAAATTTCCCAGGTCTCATCTCTTTGGAATCAAAACAATAAAATATTTTATCGATTCCAGGATCAAATGAGAATTTATTGGTTCCATAGAATGAAATCATTTCAAAAAGAAGCTCCAAAGAAGTACGAGAAAACCAAAAGTTGTTTTGGCATTTTCACAAACAACTTATGGGCACCATCAATTAATCCATATTTTGTATGAAAATAAAGCAATCCAACTATCATTTCCATACCACTTCTCTGCTGTTTAGACTTAATACTCAAAGCTAATTTGAAATCAAGAGTATCTCTTACCTGCAAATTTTTGCCAAAAAACGAAAAGTATGTTTCAGCTACAATGTAAGGCAACTTCATCGAGTTCACAACCAGTTGTGGCAACTCAATATCAACCACAATTGCTGGGGTGACATTTCCGAACATCATCTGCTAGTGAACCTTGATCTTGATTTTTCTGTCCGATCAACTCACGGCGTAGACTTTCAAATCCAGTGGATAACGTCACATCTAGTCGTGATTCAAAAGAATCAAAAGAAATTGTCACATTTGTGATAAGAGAATGCAGTTTATCAACAATTTTGTCCATGGAAGCTTCAAGATTAGAGACTCTGTTTTCCATGGTTGATGTGCAAAAGTGTTGTTCATGGTGAGACTTGCTCAGAAAAGAACAATGAGGATCAACGAAAAGAAATCAGAGGAGGAACGGATTCGATACCAATTGATATCCTCCTTTCTCCTTATCCTAGCATAGTTTGGAAATGACGATGGGAAGGAAAATTACAGAGAAACAAGAAAGCAAGAAGAAGAACAAATCTCGTATATTTCTTAATGGCCTCTTTACAAACTAATTCACACTACTTTATATAGCTAATCATACCGACTCAACTAATAACATCCAATGAGGATATGCCACGTATACATCAATAAACTCAGGACCGCAAAATGACTATAATATCCTCATGTTCATATTAGGACCAAATAGCAATATGCCTCTACAAGGCTTACGAGGTCCACCTTTGAAGGGGTCCGCTCTTCGAAGTGGGAGCATGACCAGTTCCTGAAGTGACTCTTTAATTTCATCCATGTTACCGATATCTTCAAATGTCACCCCAATCTCATGTGCAGAGACACAACTTCTGGCCTGATACGCTTCTCAAACTCATTGTCAGGATGAACTTCCTGTTAAAAGCCATGAGATTACATTAGTAAGACAACTGAAAGAATGAACTACATAGCAGCATAGGTTCCTTGAAAGAGATTAAACCAAAGGGAAACCTATGATATGAAATTTCCACACTTGAAATAAGTTAACAATTACTAAATCTCCTACATCATCCTTTACTACAAACAAATTTAAAGGATATGAATCAGGGGAATAGATCAACCACAAGACAAAACAGAACACTTAAAAAACCAAAGAATTCCATTTTTCAAATGTAGTAAATGCTCAGAGCATCTAACAAATTGATCCACGGTTTCTCCATCTCAAATCTCATAAGCCACTATCATCTAAAGTGTGATAGTATGTGCTTACAACTTTGGGCAAAGGTGGTTTATCGCCTTCCTTCTTTGGAACAGAAACAGATTTCTCGGTCTCACTTTTATTCTTAGGTGCCTGGGCTTCAGATTTTGCTCAGTCTTTGACTGACGACTTCTTATGCTTCAATTTCCTACAATCAATGGAACGTTTAAACGATGGAAGTGCGTTTCGAAATAGATTAACATTTAATGTACAGTTTCCTATTATCCTATCATCAAATCATAAGAAGTTATACTATACAAACATAAACACACCTTTCCAGCATCACCATTGGTCTCTAGTTTTAGGGTATCTTTCCCTTCACTTTTCCCTTCCTGGAATATGCTCAATCCATGGGATAATAATTACGTATAATATTCTTGGCTTATTTATTGATTGAGGGAATATGGAAGAGAAACTGTAGCTATATATCTGTTAGATGATATATCAAGCTTACCGTTGCGGTATTCTGGATCCTTATTGTACATCATATGATAAGATATTGCCGACATCACAATTTCTTCTATGTAATTCTGAGAATCATTGTGTCTGCATGGAAAATTGAACCCAGATCATCACAATCAAGATCATTTGATGTGAGTACCTCTGCTATGTGGTTTTTGTTATCTTGAAACTGGAGCATCTTCATTTCCTCTTCTAGTTGGGCTTTCCAGATGGTCGGATGAGTTTCATCTTCAGGTGGTTTGATCTCAATGTTGTATGGGAATAAAGTGCCAACTCGTTCGTCCACTTCTCCGCAATCATCTTCTGTGTTCAATAACTGGGAACCAAGTATTAATATTTAACCTGAAACCTTCTTCAACAACTTGTGAAACAAATTGTACAGTTTTAGTGATTGTAGAAGAATTTTTTTAACCTCCTTTATGTATAAAATGATAGACCCAGTTTCTGATATTGAAATCAAAACCTATAAGAGGGAACTGATAAGCTTATTGTTGGATATAACAGATTACTAATGTCAAGTGAAAGAATAGTTAAAACAAGATTACTTGTTAAAAAAGGAGATTGTGGACAAAGCAAATTTTCTGCGATGAAATACCTTGTAAAGTGACTGGAGGAAAAGTTTCTCATCAAAACACCAGTTGCTTGTGTGTCTGAGCAGAGCTAGAGAAACAAAGCAATTTCAGATTAGCATTCAGCTAATGACCTCATAAAATCCTTATGTATGAAAATATTACTAAGTAACGAGTATATTCATAGTGGCAAGAATAATGTCTTAATGATAACGAACGAGTAATGAGTCCAATTAGGAGTCAAATAAAATTCGAAGGATAACCTGGATTAGTAGAAGCACATTGGGAGGAAATGTTGCTCATGTCAGATGAAGCAGAGGAATTTCTATAAAGTTTTGAAGGATAACTAGAAGCTTCCGCATCCCTACAGATGAAGGCACTGATTTAGAAGCAATACATGGGAAGAAACAAGCACATAACCTGAAAATAGGCAAAGCTGTCCCTAAACTAAACAAAGCCCATACTAGAAAACCTTGGGTACTAAGGGAGACCCATACCCCTTATAAACAATACCTTACCTCCCACATCTTCCGATGTGGGACAATCTTATCAATACCCTCCCCTTCAAGACCAACGCCTACGTTGGTCGAGCACCATGGCCGGCCCCTCCGTAGGGCCCTTGCCCCTTGGGTCGAGCACTATGGCCGGCCACTCAGCAGGTGCGGCCCCAAGTTGAAGGCACAACAAGATCGTACGCTCCCACATCTAAACAAAGCCCATACTAGAAAACCTTGGTTACTAAGGGAGGCCCATACCTCCCCCTATAAACAATACGTTAGCTCCCACATCTTCCGATGTGGGACAATCCTATCAATACCCTCCCCTTCAAGACCAACGCCCACGTTGGTCGAGCACCATGGCCGGCCCCTCCGTAGGGCCCTTGCCCCTTGGGTCGAGCACCATGGCCGGCCACTCAGCAGGTGCGACCCCAAGTTGAAGGCATAACAAGATCGTACGCTACCACATCTAAACAAAGCCCATACTAGAAAACCTTGGGTACTAAGGGAGGCCCATACCTCCCCCTATAAACAATACCTTAGCTCCCATATCTTCCGATGTGAGACAATCCTATCAATACCCTCCCCTTCAAGACCAACGCCCACGTTGGTCTAGCACCATGGCCGACCACTTAGTAGGTGCGGCCCCAAGTTGAAGGCACAACAATATCGTACGCTCTAATACCATAGATAAAGTCACGTTGTTCGAGCACCACGGCCGGCCCCTTGCCCCCAGGTCGAGCACCATGGCCGGCCACTCCGCAGGTGTGGCCCCAAGTTGAAGGCACAACAAGAACGTACGCTCCGATACCATTGATAAAGTCACTACAGCCTTGGGTACAGCCGGCTCATATGGGTGGGTGTCGGTTAAGCCTTGGGTACTGAGTGTGTATGAGCATGTCTCTATCAATGGTATCGGAGCATAATTCTGTTGTGCCTTCAACTTGGGGCCGTGCCTGAGGAGTGGCCGGCCATGGTGCTCGACCAATGTAGGTGTTGGTCTTGAAGGGGAGAGTATTGATAGGATTGTTCCACATCGAAGGTGTTGTTTATAGGGGGGAGGTATGAGCCTCCCTTAGTACCCAAGGTTTTCTAGTATGGGCTGGGAGGCCTTGGGTACAGCCGGCCCATAACCCAAGTTGAAGGCACAACAAGATCGTGCGGCCGTGCCTGCGGAGTGGCCGGCCATGGTGCTCGACCAATGTAGGTGTTGGTCTTGAAGGGGAGAGTATTGATAGGATTGTTCCACATCGAAGGTGTTGTTTATAGGGGGAGGTATGGGCCTCCCTTAGTACCCAATGTTTTCTAGTATGGGCTGGGAGGCCTTGGGTACAGCCGGCCCATAACCCAAGTTGAAGGCACAACAAGATCGTGCGCTCCGATACCTTTGATAAAGTCACGTTGGTCGAGCACCACAGCCGGCCCCTCCGTAGGGCCCTTGCCCCCGGGTCTAGCACCATGGCCGGCCACTCCGCAGGTGCGGCCCCAAGTTGAAGGCACAACAAGATCGTACGCTCCGATACCATTGATAAAGTCGCGCCCATACAAGCTCAGCACCCAAGACCCAACTGACATCCATCCATGTGGGCCGGCTGTACCCAAGGCCTCCCAGCCCATACACGAAAACCTTGGGTACTAAGGGAGGCCCATACCTCCCCCATATAAACAACACCTTAGCTCCCACATCTTCCGATGTGGGACAATCCTATCACTGTCCCTAAACTAAACAAAGCCTTATGTCTCAAGAATTTGATATGTATATTTAAAATTATAGATATAATCTACCTTGATTTGACATCCATAACACTGCTCTGCCTTCTCGACGTTCCTGCAACAAAATTCTTGATCAGAACTCAATTTTGGAGCAGGTGAGCCACGTAGATAAATAATGACAAAAGACATGTTGACTAACTTGATGTTTTTAGTAAAAACCATGATAACAAGGAGATGATGATCTAAACAGACTTTCAAAATCTAAACAATCAGATAAAAGAGATATTGAGCTAGAAGGATGCATATTCTACTCCTAGGAACAAAAGATACATATGATATACAATGATTTGTGATAATTTTCCTTATACCTCTTGTTTCTTCCCACAGAGGAAGCATTGAAAAGGAACCTAACAAGCTGGACATTCGTTCCAGTGTCACCTCTGAGATGGACCTCTTGAAAGACTACCAAAAAGAAATTAAAAATGAAAATTAGAATGCATTGTTGACCATGAAAGCTACCCTTTTACATGCCTGACAGTTACTGAACAATGTGGCAAGCAATGCGGGCACACCATCAAACAACAATGCATAGTTAATTACTTCATTTCACTGCTAAATGTTATGAAAAGTGATAATAGAATGGTATGCAAAATTTCACGTTCACGTCTCATGACTTCATTAGAAAAGGATGCAATAGAAGTGAACAAGAAAAACTTAAATGCAAGTTTTTGGCCCAAAAAATTATCCCTAATGCATCAACTTAAGTCAGGGAAACCTTACAAATTCCATTTTGGTGAAGCCGTATTTGCTCTGCATCTATGGAAAGGTAATCACAGCAAACGTAAATATGTCTTAAGTTGAATCAAACATAAGGCATGTCAAAGTTTTTGATAGGCACCTTTCGCAAAAAATCATCAATATCCAGTAACAATAGCTTTGACTCAAAATAATGTGTTAAAGCCTTCGCAAGTATTTGATGATAAAATTCTGCAAGAAGATTAACAAAATTTGGTTAGAAATTCACAAAGATAAATGTACATTTTTAACACAGATAATCTCATTTTCATACCAGCTGGTCCTGAGAGCAAAATAGCCATACTTGTAGGTGAGAGGTTCCGGTTGTGCTTGGAAACATCATAATGCTTTAGATGTACATACGCATCACTTGTCAATAACATGTTTCTTCTTCTTCTTCTTCTTCTCCCGTAAGAAATTATTCAAGGTATAAATTTTTCAGAAATATCGTTGAGTGCTGATGTTAATAAAAGTATGCAGAAGAGAATAATACTGTGGAGAGGATATAAAGTTCAAGTAGTTATACCTTTTCCTTCGGTAACTCTTGTTGTATTAGCTCCCTAATGGGTTTATAAGCTGCCGTTACACATAAATTTTGTTTACAGTAGTACACACAAAAGCTGATCATATTCGATAGCGAATTCAACTGACAATTATTAGTTCGGGGGAGGTTGGACAACAAACCTTAAGATCGCTTCCACTATATCCTTCAGTCACGACGGCAAGCTCCTTGAGGTCAATAATATCAGTTTTTTCTTTTGACAGATGAGTTTTCAAGATCCTTTCTCTGTTCTCAACAGATGGAAGACCAACCTTGATCCTGCTCAATCTGGAAAAGTTTTGGAGTCAGAAAAAATGAATCAAGCCCTTTGCTTTATTTTTTATGAAAAAGTTGTCTGCGCTCAAACTGCCTAATTATTGCTTCATCAAGGTCAAGTGGTTTGTTGGTTCCAGCAAGAACAAGAATTCTTTCATCATTTTTTTACAACAGCCCATCCCAGTGTGTCATGAACTCGTTCTTAATCTTCCACATAGCCTCATGTTCTCCAACTCTCGTCCGCTGCCCCAGCATGCTATCGACCTCGTCCACAAATATAATCGTAGGGCAAACCTTTGCTGCCAGAGTGAATAGAGCTCAAACATTCTTTTCATCTTCACCAAACCATTTGGAAGTAATGGTGGACATTGAGACATTGATGAAACTTGCTCCAGCTTCATTCACAATGGCCTTTGCCAGCATTATTTTCCCAATACCTGGAGGACCAAATATCAATATGCCTCTACAAGGCTTAAGAAGTCCACCTTTGAAGAGGTGCGGTCTTCGAAGTGGGAGAATGGCAAGTTCCTGAAGTGATTCTTTAATTTCATCCATGGCACCAATATCTTCAAATGTCACCCCAATTTCATTTTCAGGGATAACTTCTGGCCTGATATACTTCTCAAACTCGTTGTCAGGAGAAACTTCCTGTTAAAAGTCATGAGATTACATTGGTAAGACAACTGAAAGAACGAACTGCATAGGTTCCTCGAAAGAGATTAAATCATTAAACCAAAGGGAAACCTATAATATGAAACTTCCAAAATTGAAATAAGTTGATAATTACTCCAATTACTAAATCTTCTACAACCTCCTTTGCTGCAAACAAATTTAAAGGATATGAATCATGGGAATAGATCAGCCACAGGACAAAGCAGAGCACTTAAAAAGACCATCTAAGGAATCCGATTTTTCAAATGAAGTAATTGCTCGAAGCATCTAACAAATTGATCCAAGGTTTCTCAATCTCAAATCTCATAAACCGCTATCATCTAAAGTGCAATATTATATACTTACAACTTTGGGCAAAGGTGGATTTTCGCCTTCCTTCTTTTGGAACAGAAACAAATTTCTTGGTCACACTTTTATTCTCAGGTGCCTGGGCTTCATATTTTGACTCAATCTTTGCACTGACAGCCTCTTCCCCTTCAGTTTCCTACAATCAATGGAACGTTTATAAGTTGAAGTGCATTTCAAAATAGATTAAGCATTTAATGTACAATTTCCAATTATCATATCATCAAATCATAAGAAATTATACTATAAAAACATAAAACAAACCTTTCCAGCATCACCATTGGTATCTAGTTTCAGGGTATCTTTCCCTTCACTTTTCCCTTACTGGAATATGCTCAATCCATGGGACAAGCAGGTGTAGAGCCCGATAATGATTAGTGTTGTGGTATTTAGTACCCGCTAAAAATATAACGATTCCAAATCCAAATTATACTCGCAAGTGCACGAATCAATTGTAGTATAGAAGTAGCAAATACGAGTGTCGTACCCACAAGGACTGAATATTAAATATCAATGAATCCAACTCTTCGTAATTATCAGTGGAAACAAAATGAATAAAAAATTAACACTAGGGATCAAATTTCACCAACTCTATTTGTATTTACATTATTTAGCCAACAATTATCATTTTATTCATGCATGTCAAAGATCAAGTCCCCTAATTTATGTAATAGTCATGGGCATCTGACTCTCCACGTCTATTCTCAATTGCAACCAATCATGGGCATGTGGATTGGCTAGGAAATCAAGAATGCATTATGATTTATGGTAACTTATGTAGCGATTACAAAGATCCTAGCATATGACATCTATGTCTAGGTAACTCCGGTGCTAATTGTAAGAAGCTGGTCTCAAATTGGACATGGACATTTGCCTCAATTTGCATCATGGTAATCAAACCTAGATGGTAGCTAAACATCAGGATTTAATTATCAATAAAGAATGGCTAATTAACACTTGACATAACATAAATAAACTAATAATTAAACAAACCAAATTTATTTAGATACAATATAGTGGATCCATCATCACCCTAGTAAGAAGATTAGTTCCTCATTTTAGGTTTACATAACCAACAATTAGTCTCACAAAATTCTAGAAAGAATATGTGAGAGAATTGTTATAAAAGAGAAAATAAAACTCAAGAACTCACTCTCTAATTCTTCTTCTCCTCTTGCCTCTTTCTCCCCTCCTTCAATGCTGTCTTGTATTCCTTCCTCCCCCTTTCTTCTCTCCCTAGCTCTCCATTTATAGGAAATTAGGAGCTATCCATCCATTGAGAATTTTCAAACCAAAATGTTGAATGGCCAACCATGTCAAAGTAAGACATGTCACAACCATTGAAAAATAGAGTGTTGCACATGGCCAATTTGTACTATAAAAATGATGGTGATGCATGGAATGATGTCAATAGAGATATACATATATGTGTATATATGTATAGGTTGAAATGGTAATGGTTTTGACAAATCATGTAGTGGGCTTTCAAATGATAATCAAGAAATGGGTCAAGATGGTAGTGGACACAAGCAAATGGGCTCTTCATGAAATGGGCCAGCAAATGTTGAACATGGGTTGGTATGAATTTGGGCCTGAAAATATGAAAACAAATATAAAGTGAGTGAGAATGATATTTGTATTTTAATGGTGTAATAATCACTTTAAGCCCTAATTATATGACAAATGCCTTAATAATTCATTATTAAAAGTGTACATTTTTGGCACTTATCATATTCTTGGTTTATTTATTGATTGAGAGAATATGGAAGAGAAACTGCCATGTACCTGTTAGATGATATAACATGCTTTCCATTGCGGTATTCTGGATCGTTATTGTACGTCAGATGATAAGATATTGCCAACACCACAATTTCTTCTATGTAATTACTGAGAACCATTGTGTATGCATGGCAAATTGAACCCAGATCATCACATTCAAGATCATTTGATGTGAGTACCTCTGCTATGTGGTTTTTGTTATCTTGAAACTAGAGCATCTTCATGTCCTCTTCTAGTTGGGCTTTCCAGCTGACTAGATGATTTTCATCTTCAGGTGTTTTGATCTCAATGTTGTATGGGAATAAAGTGCCAACTCGTTTGCCCACTTCTCTGCAATCATCATCTTCTAGGTCCAATGTTTGGGAACCAAGTATCAATATTGAACCTGAAACCTTCTTCAACAACTTGTACAGTCTTTGGGATTGCAGAAGAAGATTTTCAACATCCCTTATGTATAAAACCAGTTGCTTGTGTGTTTGAGCAGAGCTAGAGAAACAAAGCAATTCCAGATTAGCATTCAGCTAATTACCTCATAAAATCCTTATCTATGAAACTGAGTAACAAGTATATTCATAACGACAAGACTAACGCCTTAATCAAAGGAGAACGACTAGCAAGTAATGAGTGCAATTGGGAGAGAAATAAAATTCGAAGGATAGCCTGGATTAGTAGAAGCACATTGGGAAGAAATGCTGCTCATGTCAGATGAAGCATAGGAATTTCTATGGAGTTTTGAAGGATAAGAAGCAGCTTCCGCGCCCCGACAGATAAAGGCAGTGATTTAGAAATAATACAAGGGAAGATACAAACAAAGAACCTGAAACCAGGCAAAGCTATCCCTAAACTAGACAGTGCCTTGTGTTTCAAGAATTCGAGATATAATATTTGAAGTTATAGTTGCATAATATACCTCGATTTGACATACATAACACTGCTATGCCTTCTCAATGTTCCTGCAACAAAATTCTTGATCAGAAGTTCATAACTCAATTTTGGAGCAGGGGAGCAACAGAGATAAATAATGACATAAAATTTGTTGATTAACTTGATGTTTTTAGTAAAACTACAAGGCATAATAAAAACCATGATAGCAAGGAGATGACGATCTAAACAGACTTTCAAAATCTAACAATCAGATAAAAGAGATATTCGGCTAGAAGGATTCATATTCTACTCCTAGGAACAAAAGATGCATACGATATACAATGATTTGTGCAAATTTTCTTTTGTGCCTCCTGTTTCTTCCCATGGAGGGAGCATTGAAAAGGAACCTAACAAGCTGGAAATGCATTCCAGTGTCACTTCTGTAGTAACTGGTTTATGTCCGGTCGAAGAATAATTAATACAAATAAAAATAAAAATAATAATAATGCAAAAATTCAAAATTCAAGAACCCGTTTCATAGGCCCACATGCTTACAAAAAATTCAAAGCTTGTTTTTTGGACCCATAAGCATACAAAAATCCTAAGGCCCATTTCTTGGACTGTTAGCCCATAAAAATTCAAACCTAAGCCCAGAAGATCTAAACCCTCGAAAATATCTAAAAAACAGGATAATTAAATAAATAATAAATAAAAGAAAAACCTTAAGAGGGAAAGATGGTTCCTTTATTAGGGTTTTACAAAAGTAAGAAAAAGACGAAAATGTTAGTCTTTTAAAAAAGTGAGAAAAATAAGGTTTTAAAGGGCATTTTTGGAATGTAAAAATATTAGTTGGGAAGATAAAAGAGGAGGCAGCCGCACAATTGGAAAAAAGGGGGAAGAAAAGAAAAAGGGTTTAGGTGAGAAAGAGAGAGGGCCGGCGCAACCAAGAAAATGGGAGGAAAAAGGGTTTTAGGGGTCTTGGAGAGAGAAAGCAAGAGAAGAGGCGGCAGAGTTGGGAGAAAAGACAAAGAAAAAAGAAAGAAAACAGAGGAACCAACCGTGAGAAAGAAAAGCCAACAAAGAAAAGAGAGGAAAAATCGTGAGTCAAGGAGGGTTGCTGAGAGAGCTTTTCGTCAATCGGAGCCGTTGCGCGACGGTAGAAAAGGAGGATTTTCGATTGCTTTGAGAAGGTAATATCTCATACACACTTTGATTCTTTGGGTTCCATTTCCTCGGTTCTGTCTCTGTTGATACTAGGTTTTGATTTTCCTGGTTTGAACTTCCTTTTGATTCATTTGTTCGGACTTTGGGTTTCGATATTTGTTTGTTCACACTAGTATATTCACTACGATTGATACTTGATCTATGTAATGTTTGTTAGAGCATTTGCATTGGTCTCTGTAAACAATGATCTGTTGCTATAATACCGCGAAAGTCGTACAGATTGAAGTCAAAACACGCCTACAATGACATCTGTCCCAACTACATATAATACCGACAATCGGTTATGGTGCAATAAGTGTAGCGATGCATTAATGAATCTGAAACAATAAAATATAATAAAATATTTTAGTACTGGTTGTGAACTTTTTGTATATCATAATTTTCTATTAAACTATTACAATATTCTATTCTATTCAATTGATAAAATAAAAACATTAAGTTAATAACTTAATATTAAAACAAAACTAACAACACAAATGTTAAATTAATAAAAATATTAAATTAATAACATATAAATTAAAGCTAAGCATACAAAAGTTTAATCGAAGAACAAGATTACGAGAAAATAAACATATCGAACAACAATATTACTAAGCATTGCTATGAATATTCCACAAATGCTCCACAAGGTCAGCTTGAAGTTGAGTATGCATTTCTCTATCTTGGATGCGGATGTATTGGTCAATAAAGTCTCGAAATTCACGAGTTCGTAAGTGTTCTAGTACTGGCGTAGGAGGACCATCTTCAGCCTGATCATACATGTCTGCAATGTCGGGTTGAACGTGTAAATGTCGTTCATCTTCAATAATCATATTGTGCATTATTATGCATTATCATAGGGATTGTCTTCACAAAAGTAGCCCACAACGGGTAGATACCGTCTGCAAGATAGTAACCCATTGAGTAATGCCGATCATTGACATTATAGTGACCTTCAATAAAGCCACGATCGATATACAATCGTGGAGTACGTGATGATGAGACTCGCATCCTCTCTAACCTTTGTTGTTCCGCTTCGAATACGAGCATCTCTTCTAACTCTTCATCGGAGGAAGAGTCGAAAACAGATTCTTGAAACCATTTTTTAAAAAATGAACCCATTTGATTGTGGAAATGATGATAGCAAATACAATAGAGTTGAAATTGGAGAGCAAGAATGAAGGAAGCAATTGTTGTAAGCAACAAATTAAGGTCGTCTCTTTTTATAAATTTAGAAATATAGCCGTTAGGAATCTTTACTTTTCAAATATAACCGTTAGGAATATTTACTTTTCAAATATAGCCGTTGAAAAGATTTATTTTTCAAATATAACCGTTAAAAATCTGTACTTTTGAAATATAGCGTTGAGAATATTTGTTTTTACTTTATTATAAAGTAATAAATATTATTAAAAAATTTGACTAATATATTTTATTTTTAATTAATATTAATTATTGTGTCTAAAAATTAGTATATAAACTAGATTATATTTCGTAAACATTTTAATCCTTACTTGAAATCATATAATACACATAAGAAATAATAAAATAAGATGAAACTAATATTTTAATACGATAGAGATTTAGAATAGATATACTGATGCAGTGTTTGTTGAATAGAGAATCTGTAAACTATCAAAAAGTGATATTTTGTAGATAAAATAGAGAATCTGTTAAGAGATACCAATGTGAATGCTCTTAGTTAAAATGTGATGCTTATTGATATCTAGTGCACCTGATGTTTGTTTTTTTCTTGGTTTTGATATTAGCTTGTCATATTGGATTATGGATCTGGCTTTGAAAATTGGATTATTTACTGTATAAAATCTTGATACTAATAGGATGTATTCATGGTGTTGTTGCTTATTTTGGATGTTGGTTTTGGTTTTGGTGTATTCACAGTGTTGATGTTTGATAAGATGTCCTAATTTTGATTTTAGTTTGTGGTCATCTGCTTGAGTTAAATTGAAATGGGGTTTGTGTTGGTCTAGTTGCAATTGGGTGGTTGGTTCTACGCATTTTGAAGGATTCTATGTGTTCAGATGGGTGTTTTGATGGATTTGGTCGTATGTATTTGTTTGAGTGTATACATGTTTATATGATTAGCTTTGAAAGATCACGTTTTTAGATTAAGATGTGGGGGTTTATGTATCTCTAAGGTTTATGTGGATGAATCTCCTAGTATGAATTTGATATTAATTTGAGTTTGGATTAGCATGTGGATATTAGTTTTTGACCCTTTCTCTTGTTGATTTTTGAATGTGGATCGGGCTTGATTCAACTTGGGTCGGACTTGATTTCACTTGGGGCCGATGAGTTCATTTGGAGATTGGATCGGATTTGAGCAATACACGGGCTCCATGGGCCACATTTTGTATTTTTTTTATTATTTATTATTTGTTATTTGTATATATTTTTATCTTGTTTTTATTTGTATATGTCTATTCTTGTAAATGTAAGCCATACAATAGGGTAGTGGAAATAATGAAAAGTAGTGTAGAGTAATGTAGTTTAGTTTTATTCATGTTTAACGTAATTAGTATGCATGTTTAGGGGTTTAGTTTTGTCAATCCATCAATTCAATAATCGTGTTTTTACCAATTCTTCATAAAAACAAATTAATGGATACTACATTAAAGTCAATTAGGAGGAGGATGTGATGACATTCAACTCCTGCCTAGACTTTAATTGTGTTATCTTTATTTCAACAAAATGCAAATGGTAATTTAATTTACTAGATACTTAAATTAAAGTTAATTAGGAGGAGGACTTGATGACATTCAGTTTCTGCCTAAGCTTTAATTATGTTATCTCTTCAAATTAAAGTATCACTTGTATTTCTAAATACAATGGTAATTTAATTTATTAGATACCTAAATTAAAGTTCATTAGGAGGAGGATTTGATGACATTTAGCTCCTGCCTATGCTTTAATTATGTTATCTCTGCAAATTAAAGCTTTAATTATGTTATCTCTGCAAATTAAAGTATCATTTGTATTCATAAAACTATAGTAATTTGATTTATTAGATATCTAAATTGAAGTTAATTAAGAGGAGAATTTGATGACATTCAGCTACTGCTTAAACTTTAATTATGTTATCTTTTTCAAATTAAAATGTCATATGTATTTGTCAAATAAAATTGGACTGTTCCTTCCGTTTATTTCATTGTTCTTTGATTATGTGATCGAGAAGTGCCCTTGGTATAAAACCCAATGCCCTTTTTGCAAATTCCATCCAATATCTTTCCAAATCAATTTCCAATAAAACCCATCAAAAATGAGATTTTCAAAAACAAAACCTTGGTCTAATATTAATGGAAAACATTTCACCCCATTTGATAATACATGATTTTTCAGATATATGAAAAATTTATTAAAACAAATTGGGACATACAACAAATTTTCAAGAAAAAGCACATAGATCATCTAGATAACCTTTTAGGGAGATGTGGGGTGCCTAATACCTTTCCTACACTCAATAGACCCCTTTATCCATTTTCTGGTTCGCAGACCATTTTTAGTGTCCAATTACACTCATATCAATTGGTGGAGACTCTAAACATTTTTCATCTTTTCATCGCCGGTACGCGTCGTGACCCTGGTTGCGACATGATTCAACCCCTGTTTCTGTTTCTGGCAATAGATAACAGTGAAGAGTAGCAATTTTGCAGGTGTATATTTTGAGTTCTTGATTTAAGCGTTTCTGACTGATTCCATGTTTCTCTGTTAGAAATGCAGTTTTGATTTGCTAATTATTGAAAATGTGAATTGGGTTTTCTCTTGCAGATTTTTTTTTTGGCAATGGAAAACAGTGAGTTTATGAATTCATCAAAACATGATGTCAATGAAGAAATCCCATCACTCATATCATATATCTCATCAAATGATTTGGTGTGCATGTCAAAAGTGGATCCTGAGATAAAATACAAACTTCAACTTGCACAGTCCCACGTATTAAATGCTTATTTTATACATAAATAATATAATCTTAGTAGATGAGAGATCCATACGGGTATGTTTTCCCCTTCATTGAAGTAGCATCAAATGATAAGACAAACACAAACACATCTGTGGAAAACCAAGAGAGGGAGATTAATGTGGGCAAGGGCACTGAAGATGGACAGAATGTGAAGGATATAACCGAGGACACAGAATTAAAGGGAGGAGAAAGCATAAGAAGTCGTCAGTCAAAGACTGAGCAAAATCTGATGCCCAGGCACCTGAGAATAAAAGTGAGACCGAGAAATCTGTTTCTGTTCCAAAGAAGGAAGGCGAGAAACCACCTTTGCCCAAAGTTGTAAGCACATACTATCACACTTTAGATGATAGTGGCTTATGAGATTTGAGATGGAGAAACCGTGGATCAATTTGTTAGATGCTCTGAGCATTTACTACATTTGAAAAATGGAATTCTTTGGTTTTTTAAGTGTTCTGTTTTGTCTTGTGGTTGATCTATTCCCCTGATTCATATCCTTTAAATTTGTTTGTAGTAAAGGATGATGTAGGAGATTTAGTAATTGTTAACTTATTTCAAGTGTGGAAATTTCATATCATAGGTTTCCCTTTGGTTTAATCTCTTTCAAGGAACCTATGCTGCTATGTAGTTCATTCTTTCAGTTGTCTTACTAATGTAATCTCATGGCTTTTAACAGGAAGTTCATCCTGACAACGAGTTTCAGAAGCGTATCAGGCCAGAAGTTGTGTCTCTGCACATGAGATTGGGGTGACATTTGAAGATATCGGTAACATGGATGAAATTAAAGAGTCACTTCAGGAACTGGTCATGCTCCCACTTCGAAGAGCGGACCCCTTCAAAGGTGGACCTCTTAAGCCTTGTAGAGGCATATTGCTATTTGGTCCTAATATGAACATGAGGATATTATAGTCATTTTGCGGTCCTGAGTTTATTGATGTATACGTGGCATATCCTCATTGGATGTTATTAGTTGAGTCGGTATGATTAGCTATATAAAGTAGTGTGAATTAGTTTGTAAAGAGGCCATTAAGAAATATACGAGATTTGTTCTTCTTCTTGCTTTCTTGTTTCTCTGTAATTTTCCTTCCCATCGTCATATCCAAACTATGCTAGGATAAGGAGAAAGGAGGATATCAATTGGTATCGAATCCGTTCCTCCTCTGATTTCTTTTCGTTGATCCTCATTGTTCTTTTCTGAGCAAGTCTCACCATGAACAACACTTTTGCACATCAACCATGGAAAACAGAGTCTCTAATCTTGAAGCTTCCATGGACAAAATTGTTGATAAACTGCATTCTCTTATCACAAATGTGACAATTTCTTTTGATTCTTTTGAATCACGACTAGATGTGACGTTATCCACTGGATTTGAAAGTCTACGCCGTGAGTTGATCGGACAGAAAAATCAAGATCAAGGTTCACTAGCAGATGATGTTCGGAAATGTCACCCCAGCCATTGTGGTTGATATTGAGTTGCCACAACTGGTTGTAAACTCGATGAAGTTGCCTTACATTGTAGCTGAAACATACTTTTCGTTTTTTGGCAAAAATTTGCAGGTAAGAGATACTCTTGATTTCAAATTAGCTTTGAGTATTAAGTCTAAACAGCAGAGAAGTGGTATGGAAATGATAGTTGGATTGCTTTATTTTCATACAAAATATGGATTAATTGATGGTGCCCATAAGTTGTTTGTGAAAATGCCAAAACAACTTTTGGTTTTCTCGTACTTCTTTGGAGCTTCTTTTTGAAATGATTTCATTCTATGGAACCAATAAATTCTCATTTGATCCTGGAATCGATAAAATTTTTTATTGTTTTGATTCCAAAGAGATGAGACCTGGGAAATTTCAGTTGGCAAAGAAGGAGAATATGATGTTCTCAAATATCAGCTTTGTTGACAACTTTGTGGATCCTGGTCCTCTTGAGAATGGCAGGTACATAGAGTGTATGCTACCTGAAGTTGAGTTCCAAGACTTTAGAAAGGGTGCCCAGTGGTTCACAAGGAATCGGCAGCATGTGCTGATAGTTGTTGCTAACAGTTTTTGCTACTCAATATTCAGGGATCATTGCAAGCCAAGTTTGGAATGGAAAAGTTGCATTGATGAAAGATTAGCAGAACATAAGGCATTTGATGATTGGCTTCCAATTACATCTTGGTCAGCAGCAGTGTACAAGGGTGTTCCGGAGGATGTACAATATGTGTACAAAGCCACAACTACGGCAGGAAAAGTTTTCAATTTCTTTAGTACATTGGGTGATGTGGCTTTTGCATATGCTGGTCACAATGTGGTGATTGGAGATTCAAGCAACAATCCTATCCACACCTAAGAAGCCATCGAAGGGAAATTCTGTTGAAGACAACATCTTTATCTGACTAAGTTTGTGGTTAAATTCTATGACTTCCAACTTGGATTGCTTGTTTGAAAGCTACTGGTTTTGCAATGAGGCGTGAATTCTTTTTGTGGACTGCTTTGCTGTTTTAGTTGTTTGGTTGTTCATTCCTTGAGGACAAGGAATATTTCAAGGGAGATGGAATTGATATGAACCTGAGGATATTGTAGTCATTTTGTGGTCCTGAGTTTATTGATGTATACGTGGCATGTCCTGATTGGATGTTATTAGTTGAGTCAGTATGTTTAGCTATATAAGTAGTGTGAATTAGTTTGTAAAGGGGCAGTTAAGAAATATACGAGATTTGTTCTTCTTCTTGCTTTCTTGTTTCTCTGTAATTTTCCTTCCCATTGTCATATCCAAATTATGCTAGGATAAGGAGAAAGGAGCATATCAGGTCCTCCAGGTAATGGGAAAAAAATGCTGGCAATGGCCATTGCGAATGAAGCTGGAGCAAGTTTCATCAATGTCTCAACGTCCACCATTACTTTCAAATGGTTTGGTGAAGATGAAAAGAATGTTCGAGCTCTATTCACTCTGGCAGCAAAGGTTTCCCCTATTATTATATTTGTGGATGAGATCGATAGCATGCTTGGGCAGCAGACAAGAGTTAGAGAACATGAGGCTATGCGGAAGATTAAGAACGAGTTCATGACACACTGGGATGGGCTGTTGTCAAGAAATGGTGAAAAAATCCTTGTTCTTGCCGCAACCAACAGACCATTTGACCTTGATGAAGCAATTTTCAGGCGGTTTGAGCGCAAGTAACCTTTTCATAAAAATATAAAGCAGTGGGCTAAATTCAATTTTCCTGACTCCAAAACTTTTCCAGATTGAGCAAGATCATGGTTGGTCGTCCATCTGTTGAGAAAAGAGAAAGGATCTTGAAAAAACTCTTCTGTCAAAAGAAAAAATTGATAATATTGACTTCAATGAGCTTGCCGTCATGACTGAAGGATAGTGGAAGCGATCTTAAGGTTTGTTGTCCAACCTCCCCCGAACTAATAATTGTCAGTTGAATTTGAAAGAATAACAGAGTCATGTTATACACAGCGGAATAATTACATACCTCCAGCCATTGTTGTTCAAGCCTCTTGCAGAAATTGTCCAGAGAAAACCCAGGTAAAAGAACACCCTTTTGCTAGCTATAATATCTCAAGTATTTTCTTGTCTACACCTTTTCAAGAATGTATGACTTGATGGTGGTCACAAACCTTTATATATATGTTAGATCAGGGACTCTTGAAATTCAAATAATCGTTTTACTTCCTACCATCAAGGAAGTTTACTGGTAGTGGGTTTATCCACTACTCAACTACAACCGAAATTATAGCCACTTAATCACAACAGCTTTAACTAGTCGTTACCTCTATTTGATGTGGCAAGTGGGCCACTTTAGGTCTCTAATAAGAGAGGTGGCTAACAGAATTCGCTATCAAATATGATCAGCTTATGTGTGTACTAATGTAAACAGAATTTCTGTGTAACGACAGCTTATAGACCCGTTAGGGAGCTAATACAACAGGAGTTATCAAAGGAAAGGGTATAACTACTTGAACTTTATATCTTTCTTCACAACGTTCTCTTCTTTCTGCATTCTTTTAATAACATTACACTCAAAGATATTTCTTAAAATTTCTACCTTGAAAATTTTCTTACAAGAGAAGAAGAAAGTTGAAGAGGGTACAAGCTCAGAAGGTGCCGCGGATACAAAGAATGAAAACAAAGAAGAACACGTGATTACTTTGAGGTCGTTGAATATGGAAGACATGAAGCATGCAAAGAATCAGGTAATCTTGTCTGAACAATGAAATGAAGCACACACTCTCTACTCATGGCAGGGCTGACGTGTCAAGTTTTAATGGGGTCTAAAATGTAATTTCCTACACATAGGGACCGACCTTTTCAATCCCTCACCTTGGGGAAGAAAATCAGATATAAAGAATAAATTTCAGTGTTGTAATTCATAGTGGAAGACAACCATTGGTAGCTTATGTTGACTTCATACGAGATTATTAGGTTCATTGGTATGATATAATGTCGAATTTCATGATGCGTGGATAATTCCTTTGTTCTGTTGTTTATTGTTTGTTGCTCTGTTTCTGTCTTCTCAATTCAGGTTCATTTAGTTTACTTTGCACCTGGATCAGTGGATCATCCAGCCTTATTATAGACATGATACAATGTATCAGACTAATCTGTTGGATTTGAAGATTTATTTCTTTATATGGTTTTTAACGTAACTACTTGTTTTGCTCTAATTCGTTTTGCACCTTTAGGTGTTTCACTGTTTTGTTTTTGGCCCTGTCAAGGAACCAGTGACCCTGTTATCCAATAATCCTAAACAGGGTTTTCCTAGCGGGTTATCCATATAATAAAAAGTACCGGGTTAGGCCTGACCCGACCCAATAATCACTCCCAAAAGATAGACAACATATGTAGATGAATAGCAAAATAATGAGTCATAAGATAACTAGGAAGCAAAAGAAAAACAAAATACATCAAGGATCCACAAGGGAGAGCCAAATCATAACTTTGCTGATTCAACACAAGTTTTCATATTAAATTTGCAATCTGGGATCTATACGCAAACCTTCTGCCAGATCCCAAGATATAGGCCAGTGCATTGTAGATCTTTTAAAATCCATAGCTAGAGGCCACTTCATTATAGATGCCCCTCGAGCTAATGCGGCAATGTGACATGGGAAGATTTCATGCACCAACTCCACAAGCATGTCAACCCTCTTCAATTCAGTTTCCTGCGACATAAAAAAAAAAAACCCCATCAGGAATGAGATTGTGGTTAAGACAAGTAAAAGGTAGTGTCCTAAAAGAAGACATTTACCTCGTGGCGTTCTTCAAAGTTCACAAAACTGTCTCTCTTATGCTGCAATGCAACGCTTCATCTCGACATCTCCCGCATTACCCCCCAAAAGGACATGTCTTTTTTCTTTATAAAATTTTTCGAACCATCTCTATTCCAGCTCTCATCTGCCATTAATCGATAATATAGGCTTAACAGTTTCTTATCCCAATCCTTTCCAAAAGCATCTTTAGTCTCCTCACAATAAACAACATATTTTTCAGATCCATTGAAGAGTTTATATAAGCGCTCAATCAATTCCATGCGCTCAACCTTCGATGCAAACAGCACATTGTAATACCATTCAGTAGGAAGTCTGCAATTCAAATGATGAATGCCCGAGCTTTAAGCAAATAAAACATATATAGAAATTTGTGTTTTGTTGATGTGATTGTATTAGAATACGTGTTTAATTTGACTTTTTGTGTAATAGAGGTGGGACCTAAGATTAATTTTATTGAGGATATTTCCTCCTAAACCATTGCAACTGCTCTAATGGAGCTTGAGTTGTCCTACTGAACTGGTGGGGCATCCTTTTTCACTTTTGTTAAAAAGAAGCTTTTGAATCGTCAATGACACAATGTGCTTTTTGTCTCATAAAGCAGCAATAACGGAAATAATTTTTTACAATCCTAAATGCTATTTTCCTTGAAATATTTGTCTTTGACGGAAAAGTCTTCCCAAGAGTGCTTGCATCAATACGACCATTTAGTACAACGAACGAGAAAAGACAACACTTATAAAACGACGTCGTGTAAAAGGGTCAATACTCAAAAATCGGTCAACCCTCTCTTATTCACCTTTTGGACAATTGGATCTTTGGTTTGGAGATCTTCCTAGAAACTCTTTTTACACATGGATTCCTATCCTAACGTGACTGATACTCTTCCAAAATTCTACCAGGATTGTGAGTTGTGACCCAATAAACTCTCTTATCTCTATCTCTATATACATGTGGTTGACATTCTCTGCAACAAAGTAAAGTTTCTTTTGTTAGCGTTGAGCATTGGGGTCGGGTTGGGGCTTGGTCCGCTTGGATTGGCTGCTTCAGGACAGACCCTGAGTAGATGGACAGGTGCAAATGGTGAGGGAGATGGTGTTATTGGCCTTACGGCTGAGCAGATTGAGCAGGAATTGATGAAGCAATTGGTTGATGGCAGAGATAGCAAGGTCACATTTGATGCTTCCCCCTATTACCTTAGGTAAAGGAATAGTTGGCCTCATATATATCTGAACCAGGTGTTTGATTCAATGCTTGTGTGAACATATGAGCATTTGTAGACCTTGAAATGAGCAGAGTTTGTCTTTATTTTTTCAATTTTTTCAATTAAATTTCCCTTTAGGTTTCATCCTATGGTTTCACGTATTGGTAAAGTTCTATTTCCTAGATGCCATTGCTTGAATTTGCTAAATTTCATATCTACAAATAAAGATAATTCATATAATTTGAGTCTTTGACTCTTTGTACCTAAGTTTCTTATTTGGGATTTTGATGTCTTCCCATGAAAAGCCAAGACTATACAAATGGTATTTATTGAGTCACAATGACAGCAATTCATACTAGTTTGTGGGATTATAAGAGATGTTAAAACGCTAGGAAACCAGTATGAGGCTTGCGTTAACTTCCGCTAGTAAAGTCTTGATCGTGATTACCTGCCCATTGATGAGTGGCTCGATAAATTGGCCTTCTAGTAACTAATCCTCACTGCTACAGAACTTTTTCAAAAATTATTCATGGTTCTGGTGGACGTTTATTTTTCTTGGTGGCATTTTTAGTATTGTGAAAATTCAGTTATATATTTTTGCTAAAGAGGCTTTGTTGTAATTCATGAAGCATTTCATAACTTCTTATGGCATTACAAGTTGAGCATTGTGATTTTTATGTGTGTTGTTTAAGGCACCCGTTTTTACCTTTTCTTTTGTTTTCGTCTCCTTATTTCTTTTGTGTGCCATTCTATTGTTGCTTCTTCGTAACATTTAGCAAGCAAATGAAGTGATTCACTATGCATTGTTGTTGATGGTTTGCCTGGGTTAAATAGCAGGCGGTTTTTTTTATTTGCACTCTCCATTACTTAACACAAGAAATTGGCTTTCATTGTCGACCATGCATCTAATTTTCTTTTTTTACTTTCTTTTTGGTAGTCTTTCAAGAGGTCCATCTCAGAAGTGACACTGGAACAAATGTCCAGCTTGTTAGGTTCCTTTTCAATGCTTCCTCCATGGGAAGAAACAGGAGGTACAAAAGAAAATTGGCACAAATCATTGTATATCGTATGCATCTTTTGTTCCTAGGAGTAGAAAATGAATCCTTCTAGCCGAATATCTCTTTTATATGATTGTTTAGATTTTGAAAGTCTGTTTAGATCGTCATCTCCTTGCTATCATGGTTTTTATTATGTCTTGTAGTCTTACTAAAAACATCAAGTTAATCAACAAATTTTATGTCATTATTTATCTTTGTTGCTCCCCGCTCCAAAATTGAGTTCTGAACTTCTGATCAAGAATTTTGTTGCAGGAACATTAAGAAGGCAAAGCAGTGTTATGGATGTCATCGAGGTATATTATGCAACTATGATTCAAATGTTATATCTCGAATTCTTGAAACACAAGGCACTGTCTAGTTTAGGGACAGCTTTTTTTCAGGTTCTTTGTTTGTTTCTTCCCTTGTATTACTTCTAAATGACTGCCTTTATCTGTAAGGGCGCTGAAGCTGCTTGTTATCCTTCAAAACTCCGCAGAAATTCCTCTGCTTCATCTGAAATGAGCAGCATTTCTTCCCAATGTGCTTCTACTAATCCAGGTTATCCTTCGAATTTTATTTCTCTCCCAATTGCACTCATTACTTGCTAGTCGTTATCCTTTGATTAAGGTGTTAGTCTTGCCGCTATGAATATACTCGTTACTCGGTTTCATATATAAGGATTTTATGAGGTAATTAGCTGCATGCTAATCTGGAATTGCTTTGTTTCTCTAGCTCTGCTCAAACACACAAGCAACTGGTGTTTTGATGAGAAACTTTTCCTCCAGGCTCCAGTTACTTAACTATGCTTTGACTTGAGTGTCAGTTGTCATTAGTAATCTGTTATATCCATCCATAAGCTTATCGGTTCTGTTGGATAATTAGATACTTGTTAATTTTGTAGTTTCGTTATATCTCTTAATGGAATTAAGAGGGAATTGTTCTTCTTACTGTTTTTAGTTTCAATATCAGAAACCGGGTCTATCATTTTATACATAAGGGATGTTGAAAATCTTCTTCTGCAATCACAAAGACTGTACAAGTTGTTTCATAAGTTGTTGAAGAAGGTTTCAGGTTCAATATTGATACTTGGTTCCCGGACGTTGGACCCAGAAGATGATTGCAGAGAAGTGGACGAACGAGTTGGCACTTTATTCCCATACAACATTGAGATCAAACCACCTGAAGATGAAAATCATCTGGTCAGCTGGAAAGCCCAACTAGAAGAGGACACGAAGATGCTCCAGTTTCAAGATAACAAAAACCACATAGCAGAGGTACTTGCATCAAATGATCTTGAATGTGATGAACTGGGTTCAATTTGCCATACAGACACAATGGTTCTCAGTAATTACATAGAAGAAATTATGGTGTTCGCAATATCCTATCATCTTACGTACAATAACGATCCAGAATACCGCAATGGAAAGCTTGTTATATCATCTAACAAGTACATAGTAGTTTCTCTTCTATATTCTGTCAATCAATAAATAAACCAAGAATATTATACCTAATCATTATAGGGCTCTACAACAGCTTGTCCCATGGATTGAGCATATTCCAGTGAGGGAAAAGTGAAGGGAAAGATACCCTGAAACTAGAGACCAATGGTGATGCTGGAAAGGTTTGTTTTATGTTTTTATAGTATAATTTCTTATGATTTGATGATATGATAATAGAAAACTGCACATTAAATGCTTAATATATTTTGAGATGCACTTCAACATATAAAAGTTGCATTGATTGTAGGAAACTGAAGGGGAAGAGGCTGTCAGTGCAAAGACTGAGTCAAAATCTGAAGCCCAGGCACCTGAGAATACAAGTGTGACCGAGAAAGTTGTTTCTGTTCCAAAGAAGGAAGGCGAAAATCCACCTTTGCCCAAAGTTGTAAGTACATAATATCGCACTTTAGATGATAGTGGTTTATGAGATTTGAGATGGAGAAACCTTGGATGAATTTGTTAGATGCTCCGAGCAATTACTTAATTTGAAAAATCGGATTCCTTAGCTGGTCTTTCTAAGTGTTCTGTTTTGTCCTGTGGTTGATCTATTCCCATGATTCATATCCTTTAAATTTGTTTGCAGCAAAGGAGGCTGTAGGAGATTTAGTAATTGGAGTAATTATCAACCTTATTTCAATTGTGGAAATTTCATATCATACATTTCCCTTTGGTTTAATGATTTAATTTCTTTTGAGGAACCTATGCAGTTCGTTCTTTCAGTTGTCTTACTAATGTAATCTCATGGCTTTTAACAGGAAGTTCCTCCTGACAACGAGTTTGAGAAGGGTATCAGGCCAGAAGTTATCCCTGAAAATGAGATTGGGGTGACATTTGAAGATATCGGTGCCATGGATGAAATTAAAGAATCACTTCAGGAACTTGTCATGCTCCCACTTCGAAGACTGGACCTCTTCAAAGGTGGATTTCTTAAGCCTTGTAGAGGCATATTGCTATTTGGTCCTCCAGGTACTGGGAAAACAATGCTGGCAAAGGCCATTGCGAATGAAGCTCGAGCAAGTTTCATCTGTGTCCCAATGTCCACCATTATTTTCAAATGGTTTGGTGAAGATGAAAAGAATGTTGGAGCTCTATTCACTCTGGCAGCAAAGGTTTCCCCTAGTATTATATTTGTGGTTGAGGTTGATAGCATGCTTGGGCAGCGGACTAGAGTTGGAGAACAAGTTCATGACACACTCGGATGGGCTGTTGTCAAAAAATGACGAAAGAATTCTTGTTCTTGCTGCAACCAACAGACCATTTGACCTTGATGAAGCAATAATTAGGCGGTTTGAGCGCAGGTAATTTTTTCATAAAAAAATAAAGCAATGGGCTTGATTCATTTTTTCTGACTCCAAAACTTTTCTGGATTGAGCAGGATCATGGTTGGTCTTCCATCTGTTGAGAACAGAGAAAGGATCTTGAAAACTCTTCTGTCAAAATAAAACACTGATAATATTGACTTCAAGGAGCTTGCCGTCATGACTGAAGGATATAGTGGAAGAAATCTTAAGGTTTGTTGTCCAACCTCCCCCGAACTAATAATTGTCAGTTGAATTCGCTATCAAATATGATCAGCTTATGTGTGTACTAATGTAAACAGAATTTTTGTGTAACGGCAGCTTATAGACCAGTTAGGGAGCTAATACAACAGGAGTTATCAAAGGAAAAGGTATAACTAATTGAGCTTTATATCCTCTTCACGGCATTCTTCTTTTCTGCATACTTTTATTAACATTAGCACTCAATGATATTTCTAAAAATTTGTACTATGAATAATTTCTTACAGGAGAAGAAGAAGAAGAAGAAAGCTGAAGAGGGTACAAGCTCAGAAGGTGCCTCAGATACAAAGGATGAAAACAAAGAAGAACACGTGAATACTTTGAGGCCGTTGAATATGGAAGAAAGGAAGCAGGCAAAAGAATCAGGTAATCTTGTTTGAACAATCTATTTTTCTTGTCTTTCCAAATCTCTAGGTGTTAAGATTTTGCGAGCACCAAGGCGTTTTCTTTGCAAACACAATCAATCACTCCGTGGACATATGCTTATCTGTGTAATAAAAATTACAGGTAGCTTCCAGTTTCGCAGCAGAGGGATTGGTGATGAATGAGCTAAAGCTATGGAATGATTTGTATGGAGAAGGAGATTCAAGGAAGAAGCAGCAGTTGACATACTTCCTCTTGACTACACAAGGAAGTCATGCATCGTAGACACTCATCAAAACCACTCCTTGTGAAATGTGGGAAGCTAAGCCAGCCAGATTTAATGTGTGGCACAATAAATTGGCCTTCTAGTAACTAATCCTCACTGCTGCGGAAATTTTTCATAAGTTCATATATATTACAAGTTGAGCATTTTTTTATTTTATATGTGTTGTTTAAGGCACCCCTTTTCACTTTTTCTTTTGTTTTCATCGTTTTATTTATATGATGGGCAATGAAAAGTGAGAAAACACGTGTGTTATTGACAAGTGCTGTGTATGTTCATCTAAAGCATTATGATGTTTCCAAGCACACCCAGAACCTCTCACCTGCAAGTATGGCTATTTTGCTCTCAGGACCAGCTGGTATGAAAATGAGATTATCTGTGTTAAAAATGTACATTTATCTTAGTGAATTTCTAACCAAATTTTATGTGTAGCTTGTGTTTTGCGTGGCAATCCTTATAATCCTGCTTTTAAGCTAGGCACTGTGCTACAATTGCTTGATTGATTGAATTAAGGATACACATTAATTCCCCTTTTCCGGCGATCTTACTTACAGATGACATACCCAGGAATTCTATACTCTTCTCAACATGCCTTTATCTGTGTTTTGTTTATTTGATGATCTTTTTCCCTTTCCCACAACATATATAGATTAGATGGTTTTACATTATGATATCTTAAGCTCTTTGTAAATAAACTGTTATAGATCTGTTGCAAAATAATTCTGATATCATTATCCCATGGTCCTTTCTCAGCTAAAGAGTTGGAGGAAAAGCTTGAGGGATGGCTAAAGGCAGCAGGCTTGGATAAATATTCTGATGTACGAGGCATGATAGCTCCATAAGTTATTGAACATCTCTTTCTATTTATCTTCAAGTATTGGTAATGATTATATAGTGGATTACTTACTTTGTCAGTGGCACTGGAACTTCAGACATGCAGGTTATTCATATTCAGGTCATGTCGCTGCTTATGCATTTGGAAACATAGCCCAACAAACATGTGAGTTTCTGGCTGGCTGTTAATAAATAATTTTTTATGTAACAATCTTCTATGAAATGAAAGCAAAATAAGGTTTATTGTTTCTTAATTTGGTATTCTTATAGTTTATGGCCCCTTCACTGTCTGTTCTACGACCTTATTTTTTCATTGAGTTCCTTTAACGTGAAATGAAAGAGAAATGGTTAAGTTTGTCCGTGCATCATTGTATATTTGTTATGAACTTATGATTTATGAACAACCTTTATCCTATGTTCTGTTGTTTAAGGGTTACTTCAAAGTAAAATAATTTACAACTAGTCGGCTGCAATTCCTCATTTTTTGGATGAAAAGATGTTATGTTGACTGAAAATTCTATTTGAATTTTCCCACCTCACTCTAAAATTGACATAAATGAAAACATTAAGATCCTAGCTGTGCAGAGTTGCTTATTCATCAGTTTGCATGCGCAGTTAGTAATCCATCCTTTGATTACATGTGTTGTATTGGTCAAGATTGGCCCGACAAATTGCATGCATAACAGTATCATATATTGATCAAAACAGTATCACATACAAGAACAATAACAAATTGCATGCATAACAGTATCATATATTGATCAAAACAGTATCACATACAAGAACAATAACAAATTGCATGCATAAACAGTATCATTTATTGATCAAAACAGTATCACACACAAGAACAAAAACAAATTGCATGCATAAACAGTATCATTTATTGATCAAAACAATATCACATACAAGAATAAAAACTAGAATTAAAATACCAAAATCGGAATTAGATGAGGGAGCGTGGTACGCTAATGCGAATCTCCTTAAAGTGAATTTGCACTCAACTCTCTTTTCCATGTGTTGGAATAAACGTGCATGCATATAATTAATCAATTAACAGTAGCAAAAACAATAACAAATTGCATGCATAAACAGTATCATATATGGATCAAAACAGTATCACATACAAGAACAAAAACAAATTGCATGCATAAACAGTATCATATATTGATCAAAACAGTATCACATACAAGAATAAAAACTGGAATTAAAATACCAAAACCGGAAATAGATGAGGGAGCGAGGTACGCTAACGCGAATCTCTTTAAAGTGAATTAGCACTCAACTCTCTTTTTCATGTGTTGGAATAAACTTGCATGCATATAATTAATTAATTAATAGGAGCAATAACAATAACAAATTGCATGCATAAACAGTATCATATATTGATCAAAAGAGTATCACATACAAGACCAATAACAAATTGCATGCATAAACAATATCATATATTGATCAAAACAGTATCACAAATAAAAAAGCCGAGAGTTAATGATTCGAGAGCAACACGCATATTTCACATTCCTGCATGATCTTACATATTCATAGGCAACTATCATTAAATTTTCTTTTCAAACACATAAGTATTCATTGCCATGGCAACACTAGACTGGCCTTTTCCATGTCCAGCGGCACAAATTTACATGATCACATAATTCATCATACAACATTATTTGGCCAAAGATAACTTAGCTATTATTTTTTCTAGCTAGCTAAAACAAATAGTCATGACCTAAGCTTTAGAAATGATGGGAGGGTAATACTTGCAGAGGGAAGACAACTTGAACCGCTATGCCAACAACAATTCTTCGGATCCAAATGGTAGTGTGGACGCCGGCATTTTGTCTAGACATAACAATACCTTTGTAGACAGACAATCTACGCCTATTTTCAGGAACTTCCTGTGAGTCAACCAAACAAACTAATCTCAAGAGGATTTCCTTTAATAGGTATATTTAATAAAGAGAGTAAAGTAATTACCAATTTAATCTCCACAATATCCCCAGTCCTGACATCCGAAACATGTCATTCCTTTTCCGTAGCCTAACAGCTCTTTTGTTCAATATCTACTCAAAGAACAGCAAACACATCTCAAAAGTAGAATGAATTTCAAGAATAAACATAATATTTTCAAAGTACACTTTATAAACTCAAATGTTCAGCTTGAAAAGAAATTGAAACACTAACTCGTTTCTGTTATGAGCTTCTTATAAATTTAAAATTGAAATTTGACTTAATTTGTTGAAAACTGAAATCAGTGAATCCAAGAAACACAAAAATTAAATATAGAATTACCTCAAAGGGAAGAATGAACGGAGAGACCATAGGACCTTTCTTGGAGAAGCGTCGACCTGTTGAAATCAGCGAATCTGAGAAATTGACTTTAGAAATGGAACCCCCATTTGGATTTCCCTCACTTTATTTAATAGTTCTGAAGATGAGAAATGCAGAAATCAAAATATAGAGAAGAGATACCTTTGAAACATAGATGATAAGTGTGGGAATCCTTCACTGTGATAGTGCCAAATAAATGATGTATGGAGAAATCAAAACAAAGAGAAGAGACCTTTGAAACATAGAGGAGAAGTGTTAGATAGGGGTAGGGAGCACGACCTTTGTAAACAACCACGCGGTTCAGATTTCAGATGTCATTCATGTGTACACTGCCTGTGCTTCATATATTTGATTTCACTTCTCCTCAATCAGTGCACCAAATCCAGCAAGCTAAACCCACAGCAAAGCCCTGGGAAAAAAAAGTAAAACATTTGTGGTCTGTAAATAACTAAATATGCTTCAGATAATCAATTTCAGCTTAAAATTTACACTGATTTCTCCTCCAACAGAAGAGTTTCCACAAAAGGCTTTCTCAGGAGCCAAACTAAGCAAAAAAATAGACATTATAGGAGGAAAAGTTGATGAAAAGACAGGAAAATAAATGACTGAAGGTTGGATGCCAGACGCTAAAAAATGAACCAACGTGATACTAAATTTTGTAATCCTGAGTCACTTTTTATCAAAAAAGATAACTACCACAACGAATGAAGGCTTTCTTAGGAGCCACAGTAAGGAGAAAAAACAGACATTATAGGAGGAAAAGTCAATGAAATAACAGGAAAATAAATGACCGAAGGTTGGATGCCATACACTAGAAATTGAACAACGCGCTACTAAATTTTATAATCCCGAGTCACTTTTTATCACAAAAGATAACTACCACAATGAATGGCGCAAAACTTTGTAGTTAGAAAGAGAAGGATAACCAACAATGCATATGCATATATACACTATACATGCCAAAAATAGGAAAAAGAAGCAATTATACCAAAAAAGTTCATAAACAACAGCAAGCATTAGAAATGTGAACATTAGTCTCCAAAACATATCTTTGAAAACTACATGAGATATAAATTGTCATGACAGTAGCTATAGCAACCTGCAAGCCTTCAATCTCCTTTGGTTCAAAGAGGTGGCTAATATAAAGCTTTCTCCTACTTGAGCAGTGAGGAAAATGAAACAGCAATGACTTGTAGCTAAATTGTGAGCCTCAGACATAGTTGAGAGCAAATGAAAGACACATGTATATTAAAAAGATGACCTACAAGGCTTGTGGTGGTGTGCAAACAATTTGAAAGAGCGTGTCGTGGTACAAACTTTGAATCCCCTGACTCGCTTACCTTTTTTTTTTTAAAAAAAAAATTCATCCTCAAAAGAGCCATCATCCTCAAAAGTCAACGCATTTTAATAAAACAACTATTAAAAATAAAACAGAAGCAGATATAGAGTCAATATACTACTGAGATTTTTTTATTCTATAAGAGAATAGAATTGATGCAGGGTTAGGAATCCTTATTAGAGTAGAATTTCCTTTAAATTGCAGTATTCCTTTAAATTGCAAGTCAAGTCCTTATTAGAGTAGAATTTCCTTTAAATCGCAGTATTTCCTTTAAATTCAATAAGGAGGCATAGTTGATTCTAGGTTTTCTAATACTACTAGGATTTCATTGTAACATCTATTTAAAGGCTTCTTGCCTCAGTAATAAGCATTCTGAAATTTTACAGCAATAATTTGCAATAGAGCAGATTTTTTTACAAGCTTGGTGAGAGGCCGAGAGAGGGGAGGTGAGACTATCCAACCCTACCTGAGAGACTCAGGACAAACTGTTCTACAATTAGTGTGACGGTTGCTCAATCCTACACAAAATTTGCATCGGTAGTTTGAAAACTACATCAGAATTGGCAGAGAAGAGGGAGTGACAACAAAGAAACAACATGGTTTCTTGAAGAATCATTTTTTTGACTAATATTACACAAACCCATTTGAAAAAAAATTCAACATCTTTCAATGTGCACTTTTGACAAACGCATTAGTTAATACAAACAAATACACGAATGGAAAAAACTAAGAAATGCATAGATCCGTACCTTGAGCAATCCTAAATTAAAAATGAAAGAGAATTTAGGAGAAAATCAAACCAAATTTGATAAGAAGTCGAGTAATTCAGCCTAATAAAACCCAAAATTGATGAAGTACCTAGTATTTCAACCTCTATTTTTTTTTTTTTTTTGCGTTGACACATTGAAAGCTACGATACGAGAGCAAACAATTGTGGGATTCAGTGATATTCAAGTGAAGCCACCTTGTGCTTAGTACTTATCACTTACACAACATTCATATATTGGACCACAACAAACATACACGGCACAGTGACTTTGAGAAACAATTGTAAATTAATACAAATATGCAACAAACATTGATATTTTACATTCCATTGCATTATCAATATCAAGGATTTGCATATACAAATTGAACATATCAATTCCTTAGAATATGACATAAACAATCAGTACAAATGAATATATACTCGCAAAAAAAAAAATCATGGATTTTTTACATCCCTTGCATTAAAACGTATAATACTTATTTGAAAAATATAGATCAAACCACAATCTTCATAGGTGTGTGTGCTCAATGTTCAGTGGGAACATATAAAACACCACAATAAGGCAATGAGTCATAACAAGTGATATCCAAACTTATAAAGACATCAGTAACTTAATAGCTAGCCCTAGAGCTATAGGCGGACTAAACTATCAAATCCATGTCAAAAATTAAATATAATGCGACCAAAAAAATACTCAAGCTCTAATTTGCAAAACCAGATGTGCCCATTAGTCAAGAAGATCAAAAAAGAGAAGGAAAAAAAAGAAGAAAGCACATTAGAGTTAATCAGGAGTACTTCATGGGTAGTGAATGGACCTAGCAAAATTGCTTTTTATTTTTTCAAACCCAAAGAAACATAGTCTTCCATAAACTAACCCATGAAAACAATAACAAAAAAAACAAACAATGTATTACCTCTCAACATTCTTCACATTGAAAAGCTCCTCCTAAACCCAGTAAGTCACTTTCAGTTTTAGGCTTTAAAGTTCCAATGAAAATCAACCCAATAGCCTTTTTCCCTCTCTTTCACTGCAATGGCTCTACAATATAAATAAACATAAAGATTATAGTAGTGTGCTGCAGTCATTAACAATTAAAGAAACGACATTAGCATGGGCTGAAAAAGAAGAGCCATGTCATAGTTTAAGATGGGCACATCCTTTTGTGGATGGGGTGATCTCAGGAGTCAGATTACATCAATTTGATGATGCCAGAGAATTTGGATATTGACTTTGTGAAACAGACTTCATTGGGAGGACAAAGAACTAAGTAATTAAAAAAGTCTTTAAAGAGAGTTAATCAAAGGGTAAAACATTTTTCATCGAAATTTAAATGAACCACCTTTTATGTTAAGCTCATATTCGCCATTAATTTAAGATCGCCATCTACTTTTCAAGATACAATACAACATCCACATGCCGTTGACATTTTAATTAAATCAGTTCCAATGAAAAGCAAGCAAGGCAACAATAAGCGTAATGACAATGAAATGGACACAGCAATGATTCAAAAATCATAACATATAGGAAAATCCAAGACCTGGAGCTTCACAATTAACTCTTGCACCCATATCATCATATAACCACGCCTTTATGACTACTTCTTTTTTCTAGGATAATTCCACCTGAGATTCCAACACACTTGTGACAATCAGCCTCATAATAGTAATAAAAGAGAAGGCACAAATACGTAAATTCAATCGCACCTAAATCAAGAATTGAAATAAGATTCATGAATTCAATCATCGACATGACTTCATTTCCCCGTAGGACCGAAAACACGGAAGAAAATATAACAAAGGGATGCTAATCACTAACCGCTAAAATCCATAAAACCTTACATTGTTGCGACATGTCGCGAATCGCCGAAAGTTTCAGAAGTAAAAGAAATTGCAGAGTTCCTCTTTTGAGCTCATTCAAAACCAGGCTACCGGAAGCCCCAAAAAACCCAATTAACAGGGATCGCCAACAAAATTCTTCAATACAGAGTCGTACACTCGTCCTCCATCAACTCAGATCCTCTACCGACTGATAAGAACTTAGGTAATTCGGCCTAATCAATTGGAACTGGATTGGATCGAAAAAAAATAGAGATTTACAAAAAAAGAACCTGAGCTTTCCAATTGGCCTCGGCATCCTTCTTTTGCCGGCTTAGCGTGGAATCATCCTACAACAAACCAACGAAAGAATCACTCAAAAAAATTGACAATCGGAAATTACGAAGAAAACTTAAAATTATATGCAAAAGTTTGTCAGAGAGATAGACGAACCTGATCTTGAGAGGCGCGAGAGAAACCGGGAGGATCAGGGATGTCACGGGAGGAAGCAGCAGTTGAAACATAACTGAAATCGACAGCCCACCGTCGCCTTGAACCCATCACCACAAAGCAAAGACAGAGAAGAGAGGGTTGCCTTTTACGTTTTTTTTTATTCATGGTTTTTTTTTGGAGAATTCGTGAGCGGTGAGAAAAGAGTAGAGTGTCCACGTAGGCACAACCGTTCAAACTCCAACCGAAGGTGATGTACTGATGTGGCTAATACAGTTCGCCATGGTTCTTAACTGATGCCCAATGGACCAGAAATACGAGTCATATATAACTACGGCCCACATTAAAGTGGTCAAAATTTGGGACGAAGCCCAACAGAGCTTACATGGCTTCACTTGCCAGCCAAGCTGTTGATCTCTCGGTTCCTCCAAAGCCCCGAAAGCCCCCCACAAAGAAGCGGAAAAACAAACTGCTGCTTCCGCTGGATGTCTTCGCTCGTTCTCTCAAACCAGACCAGACTCATGTAGCAGTCCACCTCAAATTCCCTCATGTATTGGACATCTACGAGCACCCAGTTCAGCGTATCTTGTATTGCCGATTGACCCGGAAAGCAATTCTTCAGATTCAGCAGGAGAACGACCCGTTGATTGCTCAAATTCCCTAGGCTGTCACGCGGTTGCGCAAATTGTTGATGATGTCCAATTCTTCGGACTGCCAAGTCAGAATTTGGATTCCCTGATGATTTCGAATACTCTGTAGTTTTGAAAAACCCACAATTTTTACGATTGCTGGATGCCAAAGAGACTAGGCATAAGTATTTTGAAATAATTTGGCTGTTTGTGCAATTGAGAGAGTGAGGGAAAGCAAATACAGGGAAAAGGAATTGATGCTGGGGATGGAAGGTTCTCATTTCTGGTCGATTTTCCACCTGAGTTTAAGATAGGGAAGTATTACAGGATTGCTGTGTGGAAATGGCTGCGGCTACCATATAGGTCACCGTATGAGGATGTTTCAGGGTATGATCTAAGGTCATTTGATTGTTCTTCTTTGATTGGTGTTATCTTCTAAATCTCTTCGAGTTCAATCTCCTTGTATGTATTAGTTTGAATTTGTTGCAGAGAAACCAGTTTTGCATATAATTAGAATAACTTCCATCATCATCTCAATTTATTCCTAGATTGAAACTCTAATATATTCATAAATTGTATGTCCTTGTGAAAAATATGTAGAAATATAATTATATGTGTGTGGATACAGGTTTTCGTTTGTAGTGCCAGCCATAATTGAGAGGCATTGAAATTTCGTCTTATTTGATTGCTTTTCTTTTTCACATTGTTAAAGCACAGAACGAATTGATAGTTTTTCTATCAGTAGTTTCAAAAATTTTCTTAAACTGTTGGAATTTTTTTACTTCCTTCCTTAGTTAATAAGAATTTTATACCTCTATGGAACATTGGTGAGATCTTGTTAGTTTTATCAAGCAGTGTGAATTCCCCTATTTGTTTACCACTTCCTTTGATGAAGTCACTATTGGTTGTTTATAATTTTCTATACAGGTTAGAGAGGCCCGGCATGTAGCAAAGAGGAATTTCATGTTGTGCCAGTTTGGTGTTTGAGTTTAGGAGGAAATAAAGATATACTTATTTTGTAGCTCAAGGAAAGTTACAAGATGGAGAATATGCAATATGCAGACGAGCTTGCGAGGGAGTTTCTTGTGGTTAGAGGGTTTACACCCTCAAGTACTTTAGAAGTGTTTGAGATGGATTTAGGCACTGATATTGGTAAATCGTTTCAGGTGGACAAGATATTGACTTGATATTCTCAGTTTATATCCCTAAATTTCATGCAGCAAAAATTAGTTGGTCTTCTAAGTTTCTTCAAGCAATGCTTTCCTTCGTCGTCTGAGATTGGACTTAATGCTACTTTATCAAAAATGGAGGTCTCTATCCTGCGGTAATATGTAGTTTGTGCCTTGCAGTCAGGAAGGAAAGACAAAAGTTGTAGAGTTTTTTTGGAATGAACGGGAATGATTTGCTGCAGAGGAGCCCAGAATGGACTCCATGGTTTGGTAGGTTATGTCTTTTTCTTTCTATCGTGTCCTTGAAGACTCATTTTGTCTTGACTTATTTTATCCGCCATCCAATGCAGCAATACCATATTTAAAGAATCCAAGCTTTGATCCTCAATTTGCACCGAAGGAATGGCATGAAGCTTTGTGTCTTTCAGTGAGGAATTTTTTCAGTGAGATCTCCAATGGTACTCATATCCTTTTGATGGACATATCCTCTATGATGCTCCATTAAGATTTTCACTACCATAAAATGTTGGCAAACATCGTCTGCCTATGTTTTACAAAGACATAGATTCTTACCTTCATCTGCAAATGCAATATATCCCATTCACGTTGGACTTCACAATTTCAGTTATGTTATTTCACTCTTTCCTCAACTATATGTGTGTGTTTGCGAGCATGTTACTAAATGTATTATTGAGTATAAGACAGGTATTCTTTAAAAAAATTTGAGGTCACTTGAAGATGTACTTCTACATATTCCCATTTATTCTGTGCATTAAACCATACCTTCGTCTCCCTACCATTTGGTTACATATGCGACAGCATTACGCCTTACCGTGACAATAATTGATGTTTCTATTGATTGGATTTTGGAGAATATGTCCTTAACCAAACCATGAATCCCTGCCCTCTTGAAGATCAGTTCAGAGAAGAAAACAGTCAACCTTCTTAAAAAAGATGTTGAGCAACTTAATCAAAAGTTATTACAACTTCAGACTTTATTGGAGGAAAAAGAAGCTCAACTATGCCAGATGAGGTGAAATTTGGAAATGATCATTTTTATTTCTCATGGTATTCTAGTGATTTACTTTGTTGTTTTCATGAAAGTTTATGTATTTTTATAGGATGAAGACCAGTAGTGCTGCATCAGTAATGGATACAAGATTATTAAAAAGTAATAATTCAATGTCATCAAATGGACTGAGCAAAGAAGATCTTCATTTGACCAGTACTCAACAAAATTGCGCTCCTTCTACCCTAAATTTGGGTGGTATAGAGTTGGATCCTGAACAGGCTTATGGTGGACGATTTGAAACTATATCAGGATCCATTATTTTTGAGACTACTCTCTATGTTGAAGGTGGTGTTTCTGCTGGTAATACTCAAGTGCTTCAAGAAGACTCTTGTGATGGTAGTTGTCTGTTCATATAATCTCCCCTTTATGAATCAAGGATGGTTACTAGTTCTGGGATAATTCTATGCCTAATCAGTTAAAGGACTTCTTTTAATGACGGCGATAAGTCTAGAATCTAGCTGGCCTTCATGAGGTAGCTATTAATGAAAATACTTTTTCTTATTTATACATTACTTATTTACATGTAAAACCAGAAATTACGATGATTTGTATTTGTGGAAGGAGGAGTAACGTATTGCTAGAGTCCAGTGAAATTACACCATTTTAGAGTAGCCCAGGTGTTAGTATGTATATGATGAGAAAATAATAACACTTGTGAATTTGGTAGTTGATGGCTGCTAGGGTGATAAAAAATGAGAGAAAGCTGAGTGGCTGTATGTATGCTACTCAATTTTCTTAAACTGAGAAATACCATTATCACTGTTCGTTTTAGTTCCTTCGATTCTTGTTGGTTTTTCTCATGTTTAGACCAATATGTTGCACTGATGTTTAGAGCATGCTATTGACATAGTAATTACTCCAATTTATGCGACAGAGACTGGCAGAGACATGCCAGGGTGAAAGTAAAACTTCGAGTTATGATTGCTTACAAATATATATTGAACTTTGTCTTTGCATAACTCTAATGTACTAATTCTTGCACCACGCACCAAAATATTTAATGCCTCCTTCCATTTTTCTTTTTTGTCTTTTATCTCAATTGTTTTTGTTTTGATTCACTTGTATGCTGTAATTTTTTTTTTCAATCAAAGTTTTTAACTCTCAGAACACTCTTTGTAGGAGACATTTTTAGGTCACACAAGTTCAATCTGTCGATTCCCCTTATCAGCATCTGCTAACAATATAGCCAGCGCTTCCATTGATGGCACGATCAGGTACCCACTATGGAAGTACGTCATATGAACTTTTTTGACGAGAGAAATCTTGCATTGTGGGGCTGCTCTAGTCTATTCTTGTTTATATGCATATCTTCGGATTTCCTATCTACTTTTGTAGCCCACTTGTCCCAAGTCCTATCTCAAGACATACTTGCTTAATTACAGTTCTTCAACTGCTTGATTGCCTGCTAACTTTGGTTTTCTTTCCTTTTTATTCAATACATTTTTAATCAAGAATATGGACATATGAACCATCAACTTCAGCATCTAGAAATGCAACAATATATTGTGGGGCAGAGGTTATGTCACTTGACTGGGACTTCAAATCCGATCGCATGGAACGTGATGTGCAGTTTTTCATTGTATAAACATGGCTTGATATTTGGTATTTGATTAACTCATATCCTTGTTACTCTTTTTGATAAAAGCTACTTATTGGTACTGCTGATGGAGGCATCAAAGCATGGAATGTTGATGCAAAGAGGGTTGCATGCGATCTCAACACAGATGAAGCTTTTCCAAGGTATGTACTCAGTATTAGGTCTGTGATTCAATATTCCTTTGGCCTTTACATTTTGGTTGTCCTGCAGTGTCTTGGATATCAAGTGCAGCCCCTATTTTTGTTTCTGCAGCTGTATCTAGAAGGTATTCAATTTCTTAGTCCTAATCTTCATCTAAATTTTGTGCTTGGGTGGCAACGTATCCTGTATATGGCTTTTTGTTCATGATCAAATTATATTATTTCTTCTATTTCACGGATATGTTAGTTGATAGACTTCCAGTTGAAGATGATGTCTTGTCAAAGATGTGATTGACATTATTGCAGAGACTGAAATGGTTGGAAATCTAGGTGAAACTTCAGAGGAAATTTTTGTAAAAATTTAGTTAATCTTTGTTAATTAAAATACCATAACATAGTAGTGAATTATCACGTAGCTCTAAGTTACTAACAATTTCATTTTTATCTCTTATTTGTTTATACGCTTTAAAAAGGACCATTTGCTATGCCTTGTGCCCGTAGCCCGTAGTGCTCCTTTTAGTGCAACTATTTAGTCTGGATTTGGGAGCCTTACATTGACTGAGATGCAAAACATTTATTCAGGTGTCTGTAATATTATATCAGACTTAATTATTGTTGTAGAGTTGATTATACAGGAAGTGATTGCATGCACTTATATGTGAAGATACGTCCCACTAGTTGTTTTGCAGATTTATGACTTATGGGTGCATTCTCTTGTTATTTTAACTACAAATAGACGCAAGTATTAGATGTTTTTCTGATCAGTTTATTTCCATTATCTTAAAGAAACAAAATTACTGTTGGACAAGTTGCAGTGCCCTTGTTAGAAATATTTTTCAGACTTATTTCAGTTTATAGATTCTGTCAATGATGCATTCTGCAAAACTACTTTTGACGCTTCTTACATTAGTAAACGATGATGATACTTGTTCTACCTAAAAATGAAATCAGTTTGTGACATCCTATAGTGTGCTTTCGCTATTGTGTGCGTGTGTGTTTTTTTTTATTTTTTTATTTTATGTGTTTTGATATTTACATTCTCTGATTGTTCTCTTTTGCTTCCCATTTGGGCACAAATAATTATTTGGTTGTAATAACCTCTGCAGGAATGGCTCAAGCTACATTGCCACTTTGGAATTTGCGTCATTGACTGTATGGAATATGAAAAATTGGAAAGCCGTGGTATAGTTGCTAGCTTGATTGGGTGATCATCAATCATACCTTGATGATTTTCTACTTTATTGAAGACGGTTCTTCCTCTTGGCGAAGATCCACCAGCAATTACCTCCATCTGCTTCAATCACAATGGGAAGATTTCGGCGGCCTCTGCAACTGATGGGGTGATCCACATTTGGTATCCTTTTTATATATAGGACCTGATTCGATATATCCCCAGTTAAGTAGCTGAAATTTTAGTCAAAAATATAGGGGGAGGGGGGATTAAGGCTCTCTTATTTATCATGGGTGATTATGCTTATGTTCATGGAAGGACACTGATCGGCATTCACCTTAACTAGCCAAAGACATGTCCGCCAGTCTACAAATTGCCGGTTGGCCTGCACATGATTCTGCTATAAGCTCGATTCTTTTAGGGACTGATGAAACAAGCATTTTCAGTTTGGGGTCAGATTGGAGGTTAAGTGCCTTTATTCCTTTTACTTGTTTTAGTGTGAACTTTCTTCAGTACATTAATGGATAACCCAAATATATTTTGCTATGTTATGCTGAATACAATATCAAGGAACTGGTTAATATCAAGAGACTGTCGGAAGTACTTTGCACTGCTTTGTAATTTATACTTTGCCATTCAGCTAGTATCAAATTTCTTGCCAATTTATAGTTTGTGCTTGTTGATTTGCCTTTTTTTGGGGGAAAAAAAAAAGTTGTCATCTAAAATTAGCGTATAAACTAGCCTAAAATTAAAATAAGCTACTCATAGGAATAATCGGGGAGATTGTCTTCAGTTGGAGCCCTTTGTTGATTAACGTTTACCCTTTTCTTCCCGCTTGGCCTTAGAGCGTCTTTTATGAGAAATCATTGCTTGCTTGAATTCTGCAACAAGCCAAATTCCTTTTCTGCTTTGGTAATGAAGCCTCTGCACTCTGGAAGAGGAGATGAGTTGCCAAAATGGCATTGCTTGCCTGCATTCTAGTTTTAATTGAACTATCAGAAACATTTGGAAACTTCATCAACAAACAATGCAACAGAAAAAAGAGAGATGTCGACTTATATTGAATTGTTGAGTATTACACTACATTTCCTATTCACAAACAAGAGTCACCAAGTAATTCACTTTTGATGAAGAATTTGTAAATGGAAGATTTCGTTGTCAGGATACCATTACAAATAATGAGATGCATTTGTTTCCCAGACACAGAAGGCTGTTCATGTATGATCGTCTATTGAGGACCTTTCCCCCCACGAATGTTGATCATGGATATGTGTTTTCTCCTTCCCAATTATTTTACATGATTAGGTGGTTTTGACATTAATAATTTGTTACACACGTAAATGTTATAAGGGTAATAATAATTATGGAGAATAATTGTTACCATTGTTTGGTAAAGAAAGGTAAAATTTATCCAAACATTCATTACTCTTGTTTGTTACTGCTATACGTTACTGGTGTAATATCATTACATTTGTTTGTTATTATTGTAATGAACCAAATTAGAAAAAAATAAGATCATGTTTTTTTTTTATTATTGTTACGACTATCATGTATCAAAATTTAAAAAATATAGATACATATGCATATATATACACACACACGAGTAGACACATATTATATATATAAAAAAAAGTTTTTAGTGTCAAATTCTGCTTATTTTCAATTACCATGTGTGACGAGTTTTTTGGATATTTAATTAAGGGGGTAATAGGTTAGAGTAAAACTTTCTATTACTTTTTATTAGTCAGGTCCCCCACCAGTAAACTTTATGTATAAAAAATAAGCTCAATTACTAAAATTTATTACAGGAGTAAAAATTATACTAACCTAACAAACACAAGTAAACTTAAAATTTAATTACCCTTATAACCATTACACCCAATTACCTCTCTACTAAACGCACCATAAATATTATACAAACAGGTTCAGAACTGCTAAAAGTATGAACCACAGAGCCAGTTCCATAGATTTTTGAGTGCTCCCAAGTGAGAACAAGTTACAAAAAGCAACAAAGAACACAATTCCTCCATTCAATAGCATTACAAAAAACACACAAAAAGCATAATTCCTTCATTCAATAGCACATAATTCAATAACCATTACAAAACGCAAAAGCAACAAATCAACATCGCAGCTTGTGCTGAATTGTTAGGGAATCAGTCAATCACCGAAAAACAATCATTGATCAAAAAACAACACAATACTTACAGGGAGAGAATCGTGAATAATAATACGAATATGCTTGATGCCATGGATCAAGAAGAGAGGCGGTGACGATGGCAATGAAGGCCAGCAATTAACGACGACCGGTTGCAACCGAGTCGTGTAAAGTATAAACGAAGTCGATTGATAAACTAAATGGGCCTGGACAAGGAGATATATGAATGGGCCTCGTCTGGTCCAATAAACTCAACACATTGAATTGGGCCCAGCCGTCGGTCTTCAAATGAACTAGGCCTAGAGATATCCAAATGGGCCTCGTCTGGTCCCTTGAACCCATGGCCAACCGACTGAATGCTAATTGGACTGTAAACATAGGCCGTCGATCCATAAATGGGCTTGCTCAGGAAATATCCAAAAGGGCGTCACATCTAGTCCAATGAACCCAACGTATTCAAGTGGGCCATGCCCGCTAGGATAAACAGTGGTCATCGATCCCTTAAATCTTATATTGCCTGAATCAAATCCAGTTGACGTAATATTAACTTTGATATTATATATATATATATATATATATATATGAATTCTCATATGCACATCTTGATTCAAATATTGTTTGCAATGGCTAATGAGTCGTAAGGTAACTAGGAAGCAGAAGAAGAATAACAAAATACATCAAGACCACAAAGGAGAGGAGCCAAATCATAACTTAGCTGCTGATTCAACACAAGTTTTCGTATTAAATTTGGAATCTTCAATCTAGACTAGAAAACCTGCTTCAACTCTGCCAGATTTAGGCCAGTGCATTGCAGACGTTTCAAAATCCATAGTAGGTAAAGGCCACTTCATTATAGATGCCCCTCGAGCTAACGCGGCAATGTGACATGGGAATATTTCATGCACCAACTCCACAAGCATGTAAACCCTTTTCAATTCAGTTTCCTGCGACAAAAAAAAAAAAACCCATCAAGAATGCTTATAAAATTATTTTTTTTCATGTCGCAACCATCATGGAAAATTATGGGAATGTCTGATGGGTTTTTTTTTTTATATCGTAGGAAACTGAATTGAACAAGTATACATCATATCTATGTACTCTATTAATAGAATCAGCCTCTCTGCAATCATATTATGTGGAGTCTTTAATATGGGCCGTAGTTATTTATGACTAGTATCTCTGATCCATGGGGCATCAGTTAAGGACCATGTCGAACTGTATTAGCCACATCAGTACATCTACATCACCTTCAGTGGCTCATGTTCCTTTGGAGTTTGGACGTTAGGCCACCTTTACAAGATCAGCCACTCAGTCATATTATTATATTTGAAAATAGTGCAATTTTCAAAAACAATGTTTTGCAGAATCTCAAGTCAATAATGATGGAACATGTCTTTCATCTTGATTTAGTCTTGAGAAAAATCAGAGGCATATGTACGAAAGCATGCAAGCACAATAAGCATCACAAGGAGAAGAAAAATTCCAACAGAACTGTGCGAATTAATCAATAATCTGCATTTGCAAGTACCTTAGATCAACCATTTCCAACATATTGTACAACACTGTTGAGAAATTGAAAAAGGGTAGAAAAGGCCAAACGCATAAAAGGAATTTCATTGATAGAAAACACAAGGAGATAAACTTCTTACATAAAACAGAGTTTTCTAACATACAGGGCAGTAGCCCAAATATGGAGTTTGAAGCTCCCTGAAAATGGATCGAGTTTATGACTCCTCTTTTGTTTTGGGGTGCTAATCCACTTTTACAACTAAACACATGACATGACATATATATATATATATATATATATATATAAAAAGACACACCTAAACCGACTTAAACACTAGAAAGTAGAAAATAGCCACACTCATGGGTCTTCATAGTTCCAAACAAACACATGGTTCACTTGACACCACACACATATACACCAGGTGTTACACACACACATGAAGCATTTAGACTTGAACCACATCAATAGAGACATCTACCACAGCCCATACATCCTCAGCATACTGCTTGCAAAACCAGAGAAACTTGACTGGACGTATTGGGACCAAGGCCGAGACGACCTGAAACTCCAAAGCAAAATCTTCATTTTAAAAGGGCCGGCCTCATGGTTAAAGAAATAGATGGTGAACAATATGACATTCAGAGCATCATTTTTGTTTCCATTCAGACATGTTGATATCACATCAAAAGTGGAATACAAAATTCATTTCTTCCAACATTGCCTAAGCATCTCTATCATCCCATTCCCATGGCTCTCCATGCTCTCTATCTTCAATCATCTCCGTTGTTGCTCCAGCCTTTTTATCTTCAACCAACTGCTTGTGTATAGAATTAACCAAAATTACAAATTTCTGTAAAGCATATTCATTGCCTTTCATCAACACATTGGTGGGAAATATTTTGACATCCCCTGCTGCCAATCTCTGCGGGGAAAAAAAAAACGAAGAAAAGAATTTAGCACTCACAAAATTGTGTATTTATGTGAATTTAAATAAGGATGGATAGTTTTATCTTACCTTTCTATTTGTACCAAAATGAGAAATCAAATTTGCTAGCAAGGTAATCGCATCCCGAATAGGAACTTCTAGTATGGTGCGGTTTTTGACATTCTTGGGTTTGGAAGGAAGCTGCCAAGTAGATTTTTTCCACTCTTTCAATTCTTCTATTTGCTCCATTTTCAAAGGCCAATTTTGCACATCATTAGCATAAGCATGACGGTATGTATATATTTGTCCCGGCGAATGTTTGTACAAATTCTTCAATCTTATCAGGAACTTTACCCTTTCCACGGCATCCAAGAAAAAAGGAGTCTAGGATCTTTTGTATCTCCTATCAAGCAAACCCTCATGATCAGCAAGGTCTACATCCATATCTAGAGTGATATCCAACCTACAAAAAATTCATGAAAATCCAATTCACAATTAGGCTATTGCATCTCAAATAATAATTTGAGATTTTATATAGAATTACCTTTGTGAAAAATTTTCAAGTGCATGCGAGAACACTGGAAAGTCTCCATCACGTTCTTGGTCATAATGAATACTGATTTCATCGCCTTTTGTCACATGCCACACATACACCATCTATGAATTTCATAACATAATCCCGATATGTATATTTGTCACATCTTCTTTTATCTATCAAACAAAACGATACAAAAAATTAGGACAATAAATAATATAATTAAGTAATGATAAAAGTGTTGATGGTATTAGTTAAATTTACATACATGTGTCCCCATCCACACACTATAGAGTTACATTGTCAATGTTCTTCTCGAGAATAAAAACATTTTCAAGTTTCAGATTGTATTTCAAATTACGCTCAAACTACAAAGTTAAGTTGAATCACCAAGTTCCTGTAAAAAAAGAAGTAAACATTTCAATTTTTATAAAATAAGAATTTATTTCGTTGAAAAAGAAAACAAATTTAATCTAACTTGATCATATACTTAAAAGTCGTCAGAGAGTTGCAAAGCGTTTTGTTGACTCGATCCAACATTTAGATAGTTGAATAATTTATCTCTATTTTGTCTAATTTCAAAAAACTTAGACAAATTCACACATGAGAGACGTAAATTGATCTATATTGTATGGGTAGGTGCGAATTTGTCTAAGTTTTTGAAACTAGACAAAATAGAGATAAATTATTCAACTACCCAAATGTTGGATCGAGTCAACAAAACACCTTCCAACTCTCTGACTTTTTTAAGTCTATGATCAAGTTAGATTAAATTTTTTTCTTTTTCAACGAAATAAATTCTAATTTTATAAAAACTAATATGTTTACTTTTCTTTTTTTTTAACAGAAGCTATGTGATTCAACTCAAGTTTGTAGTTAAGCATACTTTGAAATACAATTACTCGAAAATGTTTTTATTCTCGAGTATTGATTGTGTAACTCTCTATTGTGTGGATTTGATACATATATGTAAATTAAACTAATACCATCAACACTTTTATCATTACTTAATTATATTATTTATTGTCCTAATTTTTTTGTATGATCTTGTTTAATAGATGAGGGAAAAGATGACAAAATATACATATCAAACTATGTTATGAAGTTCATGGATGATGTATGTGAGAAATGTAACGAAAGAGGAGATAATTATTTGTCAATTTTGAAAAAGATATTTTTGAGGATTTTTTAGGATTAATTGACGTACCAAAGGGCTCACAATCAAAAAAAAAAAAGTTCAATTCAAGTCTACTTACAATTATGTTTTTCATGAGAAAACAAAGAATTCATTTAAAACTCATTGAATTGGCCAAATGTTTGAATTCTAAAACAAATTCTTCTAATCCCTAAAAACATATTTGCTTTCCGATTCCATGAAATCCAAATATTTTGAATGAATGTCAATGGAACCCCAATATCTTGAAAACTTCTTGGTATTTAAACAAAACATAAGGGTTCCATAATTTTATCTTGATGTGTTGATTAATGTGAGACGGCTTGGATTAATCCATTGACTAACGCATTGCGTTTATTTTCATGACACATAAACAATCCTAGCATACATCTACGCATCATGACATAATATGAGAATTCAAAGTCCTAAAGTATGCATTCTAATGCAATCATCATTCACAAAATCACTTCCTAATGTCTATATGTTTCTAGCACCCTAAAATATTTATGTATGCATCTTCCATTATTTTCACTACCCTATTACAATGATTACATTTTTACAAGGATATATACATCATAAAAATACAAATACAAATATATACAAAAATTCTAATATTACCCATGGGGCCCATTGCTCTACTTCGAACCAAATCTCCAAGTATACTCTTCGGCTCAAATAGTGTCCAGCCCGATCCATGTCCAAAATCAAACAAGAGAATGATCAAAAGATGGATTCTCAATTATAAACATATAAACATATATACATATACACACATATCGGGCATATACACACATAAACCCATACATCATGCATATACACGCATACATCTACGCATCGTGCATATACACACCGTCTGTATATCACCCATATACACATATAGCATATATAAACACATACATCATAGACATATATACAATCCTAAACAGTGCCTATATAGATGGATCAAAGAATAACAAAGACCATATTTCATTCAAATCAAACTTATAAACTTCGACACACTCGGACATAAAATCAAATTTCAATCAGTATATCACATACAGAAGGCAAGAGTCTCAAATATAAGCAAAATTTCAGTCATTCATCTTAAACTTTAGAATGAAACACAAACCAACAACGTGAACCAGATTTAAACACAATATAATGGTGCAGCAAATATAAACCGATCGGATTGAATGTAGTGTATTACCTTCGGAGAACGGACAGATTAATCGAAATCTCCTTCTTCTCCTTTTCTTGCTCCTCTGTCCAGTGACTTCCTTCCCTCTTTTTCTTCTCTCGGCTCTTCTATGCAGCAGCTCTCTCTCTCGGCTTCTTCTTGTTTCTTCACTCTAATTTCTCTCTTTTTGTATGTGTTGTGCGGCTGCCCCTCTCCTCTCAACCAAGAAGCCCTCTCTCTTTTTGTAGCTCGGCGATTCTCTCCTTCTTCCCTCCTTTTTTTTCTCTTCCCTCCTCCCTTTGTTCGGCGGCTCCTCCCTTTTCTCTACCAAAAGTCCTCTCCAACCCTATTCCTTTCTCCTCTCTTTTAAACGAAAAAGGAACCACCTTTTTGTTTTGTGTTTTCCTTCTTTTTCTATACGCCACACACCACACATTTTCTTATTTATTTATTTTTTCTATTTTTATTTTTTTGTTTGCTTTTTCCTTTTTTATCCTTTAAAACCCTAATGAAACCAAAACCCTACAATTTTGGTCTTTTCCTATATTTGATCCACACCACACATCATTTTCTCTTTTTAAGTTTTTTCTTTTACTCGCTAGATATTTTTTAAGGTTTTATTTTTGACAATTAAACCAAAACTTGAGTTTATTTTGAAATTGAGCTTTAAATTTTGAATTTATGAGTCTCAGGCTTTTAAACAAAAAAATAATTGAGATTTCATTTTTCTTATATTAATGTTATTTCGGAATTCAATTTTTCATTTTTCTTTTATTATTATTTTTGATCAGAGGAAAATCGTTATTACACTCTTCTAATGAATGTAAGAATTAACATAAGCCTGAGAAAATGAAGTGAACTAGTTCAAGGTTTAAATACCAGCTGGTGCTTCAAGGCTAAGAAGCAACTGAACGGAATTCGCATCCAAACGATTTCTAACTCTTCCGCCAACCACTAATTTCAAGCGAGGCGAATCAAACACCTGAAACCCAAAAATCAAAAACTAATTCTGAACAGAAATTAAAAAGAAGCAACTTCACCTGAGCAGAGCACGTGGAGTCGCCTTCATATTGCAAGACCACCAAGGCACCGTAGATATCCGGGTCGACACCAATGACCCTTTTGGTGAAGCCGTATTTGCTCTTCATCTGTGGAAAGGTAATCATAGCAAACATAAGTACATCTCAAGTCAAATCAAACATAAGGCGTGTCAAAGTTTTTGATAAGCACCTTTAGCAAAAAATCACCAATATCCAGTAGCAGCAGCTTTGACTCAAAATAATGTGCTAAAGCCTTCGCAAGCATTTGATGATAAAGTTCTGTAAGAAGATCAACAAAATTTTGGTTAGAAATTCACTTAAATACATGTATATTTTTAACACAGATAAGCTCAATTTCATACCAGCTGGTCCTGCGAGCAAAACAGCCCTACTTGCAGGTGCGAGGTTCCGGGTGTGCTTGGAAACATCATAATGCTTTAGATGAACGTACCAGACTTGTCAATTACACAAGTGTTTTCTCACTGTTCATTGCCATCATAGAAATAAGGAGACGAAAACAAAAGAAAAAGTAAAGACGGGTGCCTTAAACAACACACATAAAAATCACAATGCCCAACTTGTAATGCCATATGAAGTTATGAAATGCTTCATGAATTACAACAAAGCCTCTTTAGCAAAAATATATAACTGAATTTTCACAATACTAAAAATGCCACCAAGAAAAATAAATGTCCACCAGAACCATGAAGAATTTTTGAAAAAGTTCTGTAGCAGTGAGGATTAGTTACCAGAACCCTAAGCCATTTGCGTCTGTCCATCTACTCAGGGTCTGCCCTGAAGCAGCCAATCCAAGCCCCAACTCGACCCCAATGCTCAACGCTGACAAAAGAAAATTATTCTGCTCCATCTCTCTGGATCACAACCACCCACACTTCTGTATAATTAACATTCAAACAAAAACACCCCACTTTGTTAACCTCCATAAAACCAAAAAAAAAAAGGCATCTTTATTTATTATCAACCCAAAAGTAACTCTCACAAACCCAATTTAAAAACAATTTAAAGCTATAAATTTGATAGATTTGCAGGAAATGGGTTGGTTTCAGAGATTCAAGAAATGATGGGGATAAGAGAGAGTGAAAATGAATGTGAAGTGTCCGAATCCTACGTTGGTCTGCGCCTTTTGACAGGTATATGACTGGCAAATGTCTATTTATAGTATTCTCCACCAATGGACGTTAAATGCTTTTCCAAATTACTGGATTATCGGGACTTTCATTGCTTTGACTAACTAGCAAAGCAAAAAAGCAAGCTAGTTTTAACTGTAACAGAGGAAGAGAGAGATTACTATGCTACTTGATATGATGATACAAATCTGTACCAAATACAAGTCAAAAAATGTAACAGAGAAGAAAGAATCAGGGTGAAAAATGGGACTAATTAGGTTACTTCAGTTCAGTTTTAACTTTTAACATGTTAGTGAGTTTCTGGGTTTAATTGGTTTTCAAAAGCAAACTGAATAAAAACCCACATACCTACAGATCTGCAATGTCGATCTGAATAAAACACTATGGCAGACTCACTAGCTAGTTTCTATCAAAAAAAAGATTCACTAGCAAAATTGTTTGAATGTATAATTTTCATTAAATACTCATGATACAACTTGACATACATATATACACAAGCTATGAAATAGCCGTTGAGGTAACAGGCATGGAAGAGCTAATAAATATTGTACACATGTAAAGTGATAATAATGATAGACCGTCAAGAGACTGCTAAAGTGGTTACATATTGTAGACGTTGAGCTCTAGCATGCTTTTGGTAAGAGAAGCATCACATTGTCTGATGGTCAAGAGTGGTCTAGGTTCTAATAGTAGAAGTATCCTTTGTGTCATTGGTAGAAACATCCTTAGTGTCATTAACTAGTTAGAGAAAACTTTACTTTGTTGCAGAGAATGTCAACCTCATGTATATATATAGAGAGAGAGCGGTTTCTTGGGTCACAACTCACAATCCTGGTAGAATTTTGGAAGAGTATCTCAGTCACGTTAGGGTAGGAATCCATGTGTAAAAAGAGTTTCTAGGAAAATCTCCAAACCAAAGGTCCAAAAGGTGAATAAGAGAGGGCTGACCGATTTTTGAGTTTCGACCCTTGTACACGACGTCGTTTTATAAGTGCTGTCTTTTCTCTTTCGTTGTACTAAATGGTCGTATTGGTGCAAGCAATCTTGGGAAGACTTTTCCGTCAAAGACACAAATATTTCAGGAAAATAACATTTAGGATTAAAAAAATTCTGTCCGCTATTGCTGCTTTATGAGATTGAGACAAAAAAGCACATTGTGTCATTGCCGATTCAAAAGCTTCCTTTTTACTCTTTTAACAATAGTGAAAAAAGAGGACTACTTGCATGGCCCACCAGTTCAGTAGGCCAACTAACGGGTGCCTATGAGTGTACATGAAAAGATGATGTACAGAGCTATTGAAATGTACAGAGGTAGCTGTTGTGACAGAGGTTGCTTTATGTACAATATAGCCGCTGAGTATGAGACAAGTTAAAGAAAGGGTGCATCACGTAACTGAAGTTGAACATGATGATATGTTATCTCCTTTAGCTACAAAGCTGTGGCCTTAATTAAGGCATAGACATTGATCGAATAGGCAAACATCGTTGGACTGCTTGTTCCAAAGACATTTCACTTTGCATTGCTTCTCATCGAAGAAGTAAACCCTATAGAAATTTATAAACATGAAATATAAATAGATACATATATTTATATATGTAAAAAGATGACTAACTACATTTATATATATGGAAATATGATTTGAGAGAATACAAGAAAGGTTTTCAAATCAAATATGTAAAAAGATGACTACATTTATATGGAAATACGCCATTGATCGCAGGAGAGGAAGAGAACTGCAGGTGAGCTCTCTCTCTCTCTTTCTCACTAAATCTGCTTCCCTGGCTATAGTGGGTTTCTTGAAGAACCAAAATTGTTTAAAATACATCATCCATACATTTTATCCAAAGGATGTAAAAGTGACATGTATGTCCCATTCTCCATATCCTTCCACGTAGCATCAGTCATTATTTCATTCTATGTCAAACGCTTGCACTCTTAGTCTCATCTAAACGACGTCTCACCGAGGCGGTGGCCGTCCTCTCCTCCAGCGCCTGCCGTCCAAATCTGCTGTGGCCGGGGTACGTTGTGGAGGCTCGGTTCAGGCAGAGGAACGCTCGCCTTTGCGCCTGTTGTCTCTCAGGCAGGCTCACGGGTCCCTCTTGGGCTCTTGCCTTGCCTCAGTCGAAGGCACCATGCACCGAAGCCTCCACGGTCGTATTTGACTAATAGGAGAAGGTGCTACAAGAGAAAGTAAGACCCGTTTAACAATCTAATTGATTAGTCTTTTTTAAGTTGGGTTTGTGGAGTGATTTGATTTGATTAACTTTATTGATTTTGAAAGAACTCACAATCATGGACAACAGTATCCTCTTCCATTATTGAAGATAACCCCTTGGAGAAAATATGAGCAAAAGGAGATTCTAACGTCAAATATGTAAATAGAGGAAAATAATGGACAAAAAAGTAATCTTCCTCATTGACCAATGAAAAGGTAGATAGCCCATTTTAATGGAGTTGACCCAAATTAAATATTTTGACCCATTGGGTGTTTTTGATCAATTAAAAGGTTTGGCCCGATTGTAGATTGGCCATTTTAATGGAGTTGACCCAAATTAAATATTTTGATCCATTTGGGTCCTCAAACATTTAAAGAGTTTGACCAAAAAAACAACCTATTTAATTTATTTTTTTTCATTATTATTTACTGGATTATTATTTCGTTCTATAACCATGACACTTCACTACATCTTTGTTTTTGATATATTCAGCCCATTTGGTGCACAATTTGAGGCAATTATTTATTGTCTTTTAACAATATATGACTTTTGTCAACCAAACAACCATTATTTGACCCGAAAATCGAGACACTTTTATAATAATTTATGATCATTTTCAAAATTTTCTTATATGAGATCATTTAGAGACACTTTGGATATTAGGTTGCGTAAATACCCTCATTTATACTTTACCTGGATGCATTTCTCCTCATTATTGTCTCTCCGTCGCGTAGTACTCTCTTATATTTCTCATCCCCACCTTTTTTTTTTGTATTAATTTATTTTATAATATTTAAGGATTAAATAATATATAATTTTATTTAAATCTTTATTTATTTATTTAATAATGCTATAATTAGTTTTATAAATTATTTATTATTTATTTTGCTATTTATTTAAATATGTTACAACTTAAATGCATGATACCATTACATGTAATTTGCACCACAATTATAACGCCATATATGCTACTAACAAAAGTTGCATCAAACATCTATCAACATTTCATTAATCATTTATGCTACCATTTATTACCACCATTCATAGGAGGAATATATATAATGTATGTTATTGTATGTTAGGATGGGTTTAAAAAAGAGAAACTGTATAAACATGTTTTCTTATTTTGATTAATACATTATTTATGCTTATTTAATTTATTTATTTGTTTTTATCATTATTATTTAGTACTCATTGACATTGTTTTTGTTTTGATCCTTCCTAATATATGTATTTTTTTTGTTCTAATTCCTTTATATTTTTTGATAAATTTAATTAATATACAAAAGTGTCTAACATTATTTATATAAATGCAGCCTGATCAACTTGATGAGTATGAGTCTTTTGAAAATTTTGTGAGACTAAAGATTTGAAACAATTTGAATGTCTCATCTTAAAAGGGAAGTATATGATTAGGAGAATTGTAGGAGCAAATAAAATGATGATGGGTGTACAAGTGTCGATTATCTACATACCTTTTCAAACACATACTTACCCATATTGTGTGGTATTACGTCCCCCAGACGTAGATTTGTCTAAGATTTTGAAAACTAGACAAATGATTCAACTACCAAAATGTTCGATCGAGTCAACGAAACGCCTTCCAAGTTTTTGACTTTTTTTAGTCTATGATCATGTTAGATTAAATTTGTTTTCTTTTTCAATGAAGTAAATTCTAATTTTTTAAAAATTGAAACACTTGCAAGTCTTATTGTGCGCACTTGAAAACTTTTCACATAGGTAATTCTCTACAAATTATTATTTGAGATGCAATAACATAATTGTATGTACATTGATTTGTATTTTCATGATTATTTTATAGTTTGGAGTTGTCACCACCGGATAGGGGTGAAAACCTTGAAACTTCTAAGAAATTTGAGGAATTTGTTGATAAGGAGATACAAAACATCATAAACTCATTGTTTTTCTTGAATGCCACGGAACGAGTAAGGTTCATGCTAAGGTTGAAGGATTTGTACATGCAGTTGCATGGACACATTTATATATACGTGCGTACTTATGATAATAATATAAAAACTTGGGCTTCGACAATGATGCAAATGTTAGGATTGGATGCGTGAAAATCTATTCTGATGCCACCAAACCCTAACCACACTCTGATGCCATCAAACCCAATTCGGGATGAGATGATCTTCCTAGCAAACTCATTCTCTCACTTTGGTACAAATAGAAAGGCAACATAAAGTATTTATGCTTCTTTAAATTCACATAAATACACAATTTCCTTAAATTCATGTTCTCATTTTCTTTTTCTTTCCTTGCAGAAATTGTCAAGAGATATTGACATATTTCTAATCAGTGAAGAAGCGTTGATGAAAGCATATGAATATTCTTTAGAGAAATAACATTTTGAAGCTTGCTGTTAGGAGAAATGAATTTTGTTGCTTAGGCAATGTTGGTGCAACAATGTCAATGCCAATGGGATTTAGAGAGGGAGATGACATATCGAGCACTTCACTTGTAGTTCCTTTGATGAAACCTAAAATGGTTATGATTGAGAATGAGATGCAAGCTGATAGATATATGCTTGCAAATCTTGTTGTGGATAAAATGATCAACCCGCTCCATAGCGCCACGCCCCTCTAGTGAGTGATCTGCCTTGTCTCTTGTGCCTCTTCTCTATTGAAGACATTTTGAACTCAATATGTCTCACCCCTCCAGCAATGACATTTTAGGGGGTTATTTTTGCTGAGTCAAACACCTACCAACATTTCATTAATCATATATGCTACCATTTATCATCGTCATTTATAGGATAAATATATATTGTATGTTGGGATGAGTTTAAAAAAGAGAAACTGTATGGTCATGTTTTCTTATTTTGATTAATACATTATTTATGCTTATTTCATTTATTTCTTTGTTTTTATCATTATTATTTAGTACTCATTGACATTGTTTTTGTTTTGATCCTTCCTAATAGATTATTGTTTTTAATTAGTTATGAAGATAGATCTCAGAGTTGGAGAAATAGATATACTGGTTAGTTTGTTTCGATGTTTATGTTCTGATTCTTTTATATTTTTTTGATAAATTTAATTAAAATATAAAAGTGTCTAACATTATTTATATAAATGCAGCCTGATCAACTTGATGAGTATGAGTCTTTTGAAAAAGTTTATAAGACTAAAGATTTGACATAATCTAAATGTCACATCTTAAAAGGGAAGTATCTGATTAGGAGAATTGTAGAAGCAAATAAAATGATAATGGGTGTACAAGTGTCGATTATATACATGCCTTTTCAAACATGAATTGACCCATATTGTGTGGTATTACGTTCCCCAGGCGTGAATTTTTCTAAATTTTTGAAAACTAGACAAATGATTCAACTACCCAAATGTTGGATCGAGTCAACGAAACGCCTTCCAACTTTCTGACTTTTTTAAGTTTATGATCAAGTTAGATTAAATTTGTTTTTCTTTTTGATGAAGTAAATTCTAATTTTATAAAATATGAAATATTTATTTCAACTTAATCTTGTAGTTGAGCATAATTTTAAATACAATCTGAACTCAAAAAGGTTTTTATTCTCTAGAAGAATATTGATAGTATAACTCTCTACTATGTGAATGTGGATACTTGTACAATACAAATAGAAATATAAGATAAAGTATCCATGACCTCGTAAAGGTGGGAGAGAGGAGTAACCACTCCAACCCGCTCTATAGTATCACACTCCTCTAGTGCGTGATTTGTCTTGCGCTTAGAGAGATAAAAATAATATAATAAGAAAAGAGACAAAAAAGAAGTTAAAATATTGTTTGGAACATATGTTCAAATAAAAAATAATGATAAATGCTCAGGTTAAACCAATGTAACTTTCACCTCATATTTTCTAAAAAAAAGAAAAGATTAAGCAAATGTTGAGGATAAATCACCTCATAAAGAATTTTCTAACGTTGATTCAGATTCAAATTCAAATCACACTTTAGATAAGGACGAATCCTCATAGCACTACTCCAACAAATCTCAACAACGATATCAAACCCACATCTCATCTCAACATATTGAAGATCAAGGATAAGAACATCTCAACGAATGCGTAAAAGGAACATCCAACTTGATATGAGGTATGGACTTCGAGTTGAGACGTTGGATATATTGACTTGTATGGGCTATTATGTTGGGTCGGACCATGGTTTATTCTTTTTTATGTTCCTATGAGGTTTGGGTTTTCACGTTGATTGGCGCAACTTGAATCGTTCCCATAAGGGCACAACCCAACCGGCATTTTGGGTAAATTTTGATTTCTTTAATTTTTTAAAAACACTAGTATTGATTTATATAATTTCATTGTTTTTAGGGATTAAACTGTTTGATAAACCTTATAATCTAGCAAATAACCTCCATAACCAAACACGAAAAATAAATTAACGTATAAACTAGCATAAAATAAGCTACTCATAGGAATTTATACGCTCTTTAGTCACTTTTTACAATTAATATAGTAATAGTTTATAAATTAGCTTACAACTGTACAATCACCAAACACCTAATAATTTATTTGAAAGTTTATAAATTAATTTATTTTTCTCAATTATAAACTTTTTCTTTGTGAGCTCAATTATAAACCCTATCAGAGGCAACATTGCATTCCATATTTAGTCCTCGCTAAGGTTTTTTTTACGCTGTTTTTATCTAACCCTCCAAAGAAATCGAAAGTACAATAGTAACTGAAAACCATTATAGATGAGGTTTATATAAGGGAAAATTCTGAAATGTTTACAGAAAATAATGGAAATATCATACAAAGTCAGCAAACAAAATATATTGTTACTGAAAAATATATGATATCATTATATATGTATATATGATGAGCCATGGGTCCATTGATGTCGATGGAGGCACCTTTGGATTGAATCAAACTCCATCAAATTCGTCCATGAATGAATGGCGCGAGTGGGGTTACCTAAGCAGCCTTGTCAATTACGGGAGGACTGATTCCCGACAATATAATGGGCTTTGAAACAAAAGCCCATGATTGATGGGAATTCCCATAAAAACAAATTGGATGGTATACATAATACATTCTCTCTTTACGCTTATACATTCTCTCTTTACGCTTTTTATAAGGAGTATTGATATCTTAACACCATATTAATTGATCTGTCTTCGAATATACGGCTATGACAAGGTCACAAGGGTGAGGGCCATAAGGATGGGATTGGATAGGACCCGATCCTAGGATTAGGCGGTCATGTTAGGTTGTGTCGACTTGTCCCATTTTTACATGATAAATTATGGAAACGGCGATACGATACCGTTTGTTTTAATACACCATATTATCTCTTTTTATTAGTGCCACACCCACACATTAAGTCTTACGTCAAATTTCCACTTCCGCACTAAAACCCACTATTATTCTTGTTGTCCTAAATTAGGTTTTTCCGGTACAACAATATATATTCTTAAATCAAGTAAAAGTTGCCATGCATGTCTTTCGCAGTAACTAACTTTACGCGTGCTATATATTCACAAATATAAATTGATTTGAGTTTTTTTTCTTTTTCTTTCGGTTTTCCCACATTTTCTTTTCTTTTCTTTCTCAGGAGAAGAAAAGGAAAAGTGTTAGAATGTTAGAGAAGGGAAACCTAATTTCTCAAACAATTTAACTATTTTCATTTTCGTTCTCTGTGTTAGTGTTTGATTAATGCGATTGATTAATTAATTAATCAATCATGATAGTTGATAATTCTCGTGAAGCCCATAACATATTTTTGATAATGCATTGTTGTTGGCTCCCAAATTTCGCCGTTGAAGAAGATTTGGAATTCAGGCTTTCTTGAAGGTACGTACATAAGAACCCTAAATTTTATGTTCTGGTGTAATAATATTATAAAATTTTGAATAATTCCTGAAATATTTTTTTATGCATGAAAATATCATGAAAAATAAAAGAAAATAAAAGAAAAGGAAACAGATGTTAGGTTACCTCAACATGCACTTATTTTATATTTCTCAAATTATGAATAGACATTATTTCAAACGCATGCAATAGTTCTATTTCTATCTCTTTTGTTCAGCTGAATTGTTCCTTTTTACGTAATAAAATTTTATTTAATATCGTTAAAAAATACAATCCAAACATTACAAATCAATAATTTTTGGACACGATTTTATTATTTTTGAGCCGTCGTTATTGTTTGTTAGGTCACAAAATACAATGATGATATGAGAGGGGTTGAAGTTTTACTTATATGATATTCGATTGAGTTTTTCAATTCGATGTGTGATAAGTCTTAAATAAATATATCTAAAACGCAATGAGCTACAATTTGATTCCATTGTTGCCTGGTTGTACAGTACTTGTAGAACTTTCCAGGAAAAAAAACCCGAACCAACAAATATTTATGGGTCACCACAACGGAATTTAAAAAAAAAAAAAACAGAAAGAAAGAAAAATATATTTAGAGTCGTCGTTGAAGGTCCTGGCTGGGCAAGTCAGGGAAATAATTATTGGAAAATTTAAGTTAAATTTGAGCTGTTCTAGCTGTACGTGGGGACTACTTGTAGGACTTGTAATATCAAATGTCTCAAAAATTCAATTATATTTCTTTCCCATGGTTCTCATAATTCCAAATATTCGGGGCATCCCAGAATTGACGGTGCCAGTTGTCCCAATTAGAATACATTTTGTATGACATATTTTTGCGCATCCATGCATATTCATGAATACGCGCATTTTTTTTTGTTTTATATATATGGTTATAAACTAACACTTTTTTTTGAATATATATATATATAAATATAATAACAACATCATACACATTTATCTTTTAAGTATTTTTAAGTATTCGGTATGGGTCAAATTCGGGACGTTAGGTCCAAACACACATAATTTTCTCCCCTGACAGACATGATAAGTTGAGTCAAAATATAATGTATTAATGTAACATATTACTTGCAGTATGAATCGAACTTAGAACCTTTCAAATTCATATAATTTGATCCGAGTAAGATTCACCTATATACTATCATCCAACAACTCTTTTAGAAAATTAAAATCCTATTAATTTAAATTTAACTTGTGTACCCCGCTTATTGATAATTAATTTGGAGTGATATCAATTAAGCATAAGTTGTCTACTTAACCCGTCTTTGACATCTCCAGAAAAATTTGAACTTTTTGTCTTGAGTTAGACCTGCTACATATATTATCCTAATTAATCTTTGATACGCATCTACCATTTTTAATTAATTTCTTGTTTTCCTGTCACTTTCTTATCTTGTTTTTTTCCCCCATTTTTTTTTTATCACAAACCTAAAATTGCTGATAAATCGTTCAAGCCAAGCGTGTATAATTTCTTAATTTTCTTACCTAACAATAAAGTGATAAACGCTTACATAATATATGTGTGTGTGTGTGTGTATATAGCTGGAATAGCTTATATATTATGCATTTATGCGTGTGCGCTGCCTTTTGTCCTGGCATGGGGTGTGTCATACTCAATTAACGCAGTACAAGAAGGGCATTATTTGACGTAATATTCACAGAAAGGTGGCTCTCATTCAGACTATATATTCTGCTCTCTATTGCAGGAAGAAAGTGTGTTAGTTGAGCTTCTTCATTTTCTTTCTTCTTCAACCACCAAAGCCAAGAAAACTCTGATTTTTCTCCTCTCAGTGGAATCTGATTCAACCCCTGTTTCTGGCAATAGATAGCAGTGAAGAGTTGCAATTTTGCAGGTGCAGATTTTTAGTTATTGATTTAAGCATTTCTGACTGATTCCATAATGTTTCTCTGTTAGAAATGCAGTTTTGATTTGCTAGTTAAAGAAAATATGAATTGGGTTTTCTCTTGCAGGTTTTTTTTTTGGCAATGGAAAACAGTGAGTTTATGAATTCATCAAAACAGGATGTCAATGAAGAAATCCCATCACTCATATCATATATATCATCAAATGATTTGGCTGGATTTGACACAGTTAAGGAGGAAAGTAGCTACCATAATCAGAATCATTCTTTTAATTCATTCCCAATGGTAAGAAATTAAGGACTTTCATGCCATAAACTGTGAACTCTGCTTTGGTCTCTTTGATGGGTTTTCACTAATTTCTGGTTTCATTGCAGGAAGCTGAAATGAGTAGTTTGACAAGTAGTGATGAATACAAACCCATCAACCATCAGAGAAAGGACTCAGTTTCCATCAGCATGCCATCTTCTCCAATCCAAGATCATTCAAAGAGCACAAAAAGAGTTCTTTTCAGTATCGGTGATGACAAAGTCCTCGGCGAGGGAATTCCAGTTTCCACGGCAGAATATGGTCTGGAACTAAAGAAAGTTAAGTTTCATTCGCAGCCAATGCCTAGAGGGTCTGCATTTCCCAAATCAATCGATGTTCGGGCATTTCCACAGCATCCTAGTATAAAGAAATTTAAAGATAAGAGGTATGATTCCTTCAAAACATGGTCCGGGAAACTTGAAAGGCAAATATCAAATATTCGCGGAAAGCCTCGTGAGCCTGAACCCGAGCGCAGTAATGTGCAGAAGGCAGAGTCTGAGTCTATATCGGTGGATCGATATTTCGATGCACTGCAGGGGCCTGAATTGGAAACCTTGAGGGTATGTGCCACTTACTGAAATTCACACATTTCACATACCAGTAATATTCATGTTAGTTATTTGGCTTGATTTTCATTATATTGAGTAATGTGAGATATGCTTGTTACAGCCATCAGAGCAAATTGTGTTGCCAGAGGACAAGACCTGGCCGTTTCTCCTACGATATCCCATCTCTTCATTTGGTATCTGTCTCGGCGTAAGCAGCCAAGCAATTATGTGGAAAACATTAGCAACTTCAGCATCCACAAAGTTTCTTCATATAAGCTTGACAGTAAATCTAGTCCTATGGTGCATCGCTGTAGCTCTTGTAGCCATGGTTGCTTCGATTTACCTTTCAAAGGTGATTTTCTACTTCGAAGCAGTTCGACGTGAATACTATCACCCTATCCGTGTCAACTTCTTCTTTGCTCCATGGATTTCTCTTCTATTTTTAGCCCTTGGAGTACCACCTTCGGTAACCAAAGATCTGCCTCCTGCACTTTGGTATGTTCTCATGACACCAATTCTCTGCTTAGAGCTTAAGATTTATGGGCAATGGATGTCGGGAGGACAACGTAGGCTCTCGAAAGTGGCTAATCCTTCGAATCATCTGTCGGTTGTTGGAAATTTTGTTGGAGCATTGTTGGGTGCATCGATGGGATTAAAAGAAGGTCCTATCTTTTTCTTTGCTGTTGGTTTGGCTCACTATGCAGTTCTGTTTGTCACTCTTTACCAAAGACTTCCAACAAATGAAACTCTCCCCAAAGAGCTTCATCCGGTTTTCTTCCTTTTCGTCGCTGCTCCAAGTGTTGCTTCCATGGCCTGGACAAAGATTCAAGGCTCCTTCGATTACGGTTCTCGGATTGCCTACTTCATTGCATTGTTCCTTTATTTTTCACTGGCAGTAAGAGTCAATTTCTTCAGAGGATTCAAGTAAGAAACAGCATATTTTGGTCTCTTCTTTTTTCAAATTTCTTCTCTTAATGGTTCATTCACTCTACTGAGAGTCTAATAAGTCTTGTTCTTGAATATGCAGGTTTTCATTAGCTTGGTGGGCTTATACATTTCCGATGACCGGAGCTGCCATCGCGACGATCAGGTACTCGAGCGAAGTGGACAATGTAGTGACTCAAGCTCTTGCTGTCATACTTGCTGCTACTGCCACACTTACAGTCACAGCCTTGCTTATATCTACAATCCTCCATGGCTTTGTGTTGGGAGATCTTTTCCCTAATGACATTGCCATTGCCATCAGTGACAGAAAGCCAAAGCATCACAATAACCACAGAAGGTGGTTCCATATCAGTAATGGAAGCGCGGAAGAGATCGAAAATTACTTAAAATTTGCAGATTCGGATTGCAAAGACATTGAAGCTTCCCCAACATCCAACTCTCCTGGCTCTGGCAGTAATTAATGAAGCTTGAATCTTGTAGTTTATCTATTGCCAATCAGACTATTAGGGTTCTTAGTTCCAGTGAGCTTGCCACAGTTTTAGTGAGCATGTGAGGGATTTGAAGATATGTGTGGTGAGGGCTGAGTGATATGTTAGAACTAGTAATGGCTGTATATTGTGTAAAATATCTGTCAGTAATGTGTATGTTCTGCAGATATAATTTTTGTTAATTATTAATATCAAGTAATCTACACAACTAGCAAACAGCACCAGATCCATGTTGAATGGAATAAGCTTTTACTTACTGGTTTGTAAATTAAGGGCAAAATAGTGTAGAAAATTTACATAATCAAAATGAATAGCAAAGAAAGTGAAAAAATTTCACGAAGATCAAGATATTAATTTCTTATTGAATCTTATTACTCCTCTTAATATCCTAATGCCGGCCCATGCGCTAGACTCTGACCCAACTTACCTCGTTACCATGTGGAAAAAACTTACCTCATTATCATGCGAAAAACTTATGTGCATGCGGATCTGATAGCCCAAATAAGCCTATATCGAATGTCCAAATGATAAATTTGTATAGTATCGTTTTTGGATAATTTTTAATTTATAATTCATTAGGAAAAAATATTTCGAAATAAATCCAACAAAAGTTCTTGTAAGTTTCCAAAGGTGAAGTTTGAAAATCAACAATGGGTATTAGGGTTTTATGTGGACCATCACATTTTCCGATGGGCCCAATATTTGAAATTAAAATTTGGACCATGACATCGGTCACCAAAGACAAAGCCCATTAGGGTTCTTTGTGGAGTGTAGACCATCTCTTTTTCCAATGGGCCCAACAACCCAACGGTAATAGGAAAAGTGACGGTAGTACGGTACACTACACCGTCTATGTAAACCCCGTAATGGGCTTTCCATTTGTTTGTTTATCGACCGTCAACTACAAGCGACTGAGCGAGCGTTTCGAGCTTTGAGAAGGAACTCGAGGAAGTACCCAACGGTAATAGGAAAAAGTTAGATGGGGTTTGGCATCCTTTGTTCATCGTGCTCCAACGTCAAGGAAAGCTAGTTTTTCTTTGGACTGTCTCGTCTCCATCAGCAGTAGTAGTAAACTAGCTTCGGTGCGGATTCGATCGTTCGAATTGCTTGATTTTTCTCTCCTATCGATCTTGACCTTAGTGGTATGAATTTATTTGATTGTTCTTCTTTGATTCTGTGTTATCTTCCGAATCCCTTGGATTTCAATCAACTTGTATGTATTAGTTTGAATTTGTTGCAGAGAAACCAGTTTTGCATTATAATATGAATAACTTCCATCGTCGTCTCAATTGATTCCTAGATTGAAACCCTAATAAATCCCTAAATTGTATTCTTATTGTTAAAGAAAAGAACGAATTGATAGTGTTTCAATCAGTAGTTTCAAGAGTTTTCTTAAGCTGTTGGAATTTTTAACTTCTTTCCTCATTTAATTAGAATTTTCTACTCTATGGAACATTGGTGAGGTCTTGTTAGTTTTATCAAGCAGTGTTAATATTCCCTGTTTGTCTACCACTTCCTTTGACGAAATCATTATTGGTTGTTTATATGTTTCTTAACAATATAGAGAGGCCCTGCATGTGGCAAAGAGGAATTTCATGTTGTGCCAGTTTGGTGTTTGAGATCAGGAGGAGGACATAAAGGTATACTTATTTTGTACGTCAAGGAAAGTTACAAGATGGAGAATATGCAATATGCAGAGGAGCTTATCAGGGAGTTTCTTGTGTTTAGAGGGTTTACAAATACTTTACAAGCGTTTGAGATGGAATTAGGGACTGATATTGGTAAATCGTTCCAGGTGGATAAGATATTGGACTTGATATTCTCAGTTTATATCCCTAAATTTCATGCGGAAAAATTAGTTGGTCTTCTAAGTTTCTTCAAGCAGTGCTTTTCTTCATCAACTGAGATTGCACTTATTGCTACTCTATTGAAATTGGAGGTCTCTATCCTGCGGTACTATGTAGTTTATGCCTTGCAGTCAGGAAGGAAAGACAAAGTTGTAGAGTTTTTCGGAATGAACGGGAATGATTTGCTGCAAAGGAGCACAGAATGGACTCCATGGTTTGGTAGGTTATGTCTTTTTCTTTATATTGTGGCCTTAAACATTCATTTTTCCTTGACTTATTTTATCCACCATTCCAATGCAGCAATACCTTATTTAAAGAATCCAAGCTTGGATCCTCAATTTCGCATTTATTTCTCAAAGGAATGGCATGAAGCTTTGTGTCTTTCAGCGAGGAATTTTTTCAGTGAGATCTTCAATGGTACTCATATCCTTTTGATGGACATATCCTCTATGATGCTCCATTAAGATTTTCACTACTATAAAACGTTGGCAAATATAGATTCTTACCTGCATTCTGGAAATGCAATATATCCCATTCACGTTGGACTTCATAGTTTCATTTATGTTATGTCACTCTTTTCTCAACTATATGTGTGTGTTTGCTTTGCGAGCATGTTAATGACTGTATGATTGAGTATAAACCAGGCTTTCTTAAATAAAAATTTGAGGTCACTTGAAGATGTACTTTTACGCATTCCCATTTATTCCGTGTATTCAACCATACCTTCTTCTCCCTACCATTTTGTTACATATGCGACAGCATTACACCCTTTCCTTTCCTTGACAATAATTGATGTTTCTACTGATTGGATTTTGGAGAATATGTCCTTAACCAAACCACGAATCCCTGCCCTCTTGAAGATCAGTTCAGAGAAGAAAACAGTCAACTGTCTTAAAAAAGATGCTGAGCAACTTAATCAAAAGTTATCACAACTTCAGACTTTATTGGAGGAAAAAGAAGCTCAATTATGCCAGATGAGGTGAAATTTGAAAATAATCATTTTTATTTCTCATGTATTCTAGTGATTTACTTTGTTGTTGTATTCTAGTTGATTTACTTTGTTATTTTCATGAAAGTTTATGTATTTTTATAGGATGAAGACCAGTAGTGCTGCATCAGTAATGGATACAAGATTATTAAAAAGTAAGAATTCAATGTCATCAAATGGACTGCGCAAAGAAGATCTTCATTTGACCAGTATTCAACAAGATTGCTCTCCTGCTACCCCAAATTTGGGTGGAATAAAGTTGGATCCTGAACAGGCTTATGGTGGACAATTCGAAACTATATCTGGATCCATTATCTCTGAGTCTGCTCATGACTCTATGTCACTTTCTACTCTCTATGTTGAAGGTGGTGTTTCTGCTGGTAACACTCAAGTGCTTCAAGAAGACTCTTGTGATGGTATTTATCTGTTCATATAACCTCCTTTCTATGAATCAAGGATGGTTACTAGTTCTGGGATAATTCTATGCCTAATTAGTTAAAGGACTTGTTTTAATGACGGCAATAAGTCTAGAATCTAGCTGGCCTTCATGAGGTAGCTATTAATGAAAATACTTTTGCTTATCTATACATTACTTGTAAAACAGGAAATTACGATGATTTGTATTTCTGGAAGGAGGGCTGGAGGGGTAACGTAATGCTAGAGTCCAGTGAAATTACACTATTTCAGTGTAGCCCAGGAGTTAGTATGTATATGACGGGAAAATGATAACACTTGTGAATTTGGTAGTTGATGGCTGCTAGGGTGATAGAAAGTGAGAGAAAGCTGAGTGGGTTGTATGTATGCTACTCAATTTTCTTAAACTGAGCATTATCACTGTTCATCTTTGATTTATTTTTGGCAAAAGAGTACTTTTTATCCCTCAACTACTGATGTTTCATTTTCGTCCCTTAACTCTTTTTTTTCCCTTTTTCGTCCCCCAACTATGGGAAAGTACCATTTTTATCCCTTGAATAAATCCGACCATTGAAAAATCCTACGTGGCATCATATTGTTCATCAGATCAAGTTTTTTCCAACTTCAATCTTACTTGAAAGGACGAAAATAATACTTTTCAATAGTTGAGGGACGAAAATGAGTGGAAAAAAAGCTTAAGGACAAAAATGAAACTCGCCCCATAGTTGAGGGACGAAAAGTATCTTTTTGCCATTTATTTTTTTCCCCGGCTTTTTGCATGTGTAGACCTTTATGTTGCACTGATGCTTAAAGCACGCTATTGACATATTAATTACTCCAATTTATGTGACAGAGAATGGCAGAGACATGCCGGGGGAAGCATTTCCTGAAGTGAAAGTAAATTTCCAGGCATGATTGCTTACAAATATATATTGAGCTTTGTGTTTGCATGACTAGCGTTTTCTTTTTTCTCTTTTATCTCAATTGATTTTGTTTTGATCCACTTGCACGCTGTATTTTTTTTTTCATCAAAGTTTGTAACTCTCAGTACTCTTTTTAGGAGACATTTTTAGGTCACACAAGTTCAATCAGTCGATGCCGCTTCTCAGCATCTGGTAACAATATAGCCAGCGCTTCCATTGATGGCACAGTCAGGTACCCACTATGGAAGTAGGTCATATGAACTTTTTTGACGAGAGAAATCTTTCATTGTGGGGCTGCTTTAGTCTATTCTTGTTTTTATGTATCACTTCGGATTTCCTATATACTTTTGTATCCGACTTGTCCCAAGTCCTAACTCAAGACATACTTGCTTAATTACAGTTCTTCAACTGCTTGATTGCCTGCTAACTTTTGGTTTCCTTACCTTTTTACTCAATACATTTTTAATGAAGAATATGGACATATGAACCATCAACTCCAGCATCTAGAAATGCAACAATATATTGTGGGGCAGAGATTATGTCACTTGACTGGGACTTGAAATCTGATCGCTTGGTATGTAATGTGCAGTTTTTCATTTTATAAACATGGTTCGATTTGGTAGTTGATTATCTCATATTAAAAATTGCCGCCTTGTTACTCTTTTTGATAAAAGCTACTTATTGGTACTGCTGATGGAGGCATCAAAGCATGGAATGTTGATGCCAAAAGGGTTGTATGCGATCTCAACACTGGTGAAGCTTTTCCAAGGTATGTACTTAGCATCAGGTCTTTGATTTAATATTCCTTTAGCCTTTACATTTTGGTTGTCCTGCAGTGTCTTGGATATCAAGTGCAGCCCTGTTGAACCTATTTTTGTTTCTGCAGCTGCTTCTAGAAGGTATTCAATTTCTTAGTCCTAATATTCATCTAAATTTTGTGCTTTAGTGGCAATGCATCCTGTATATGGCTTTCTGTTTATGATCAAATTATATTATTTCTTCTATTTTATGGATATTTTAGCGTTGATAATGTCTTGTCAAAGATGTGATTGATATTATTGCTGAGACTGAAACGGTTGGAAATATAGGTGAAACTTCTGGGGAAATTTTGGTAAAAATCTAGTTAATCTTTGTTAATTAAGACCATAACATAGTAGTGAATTATCACATAGCTCTAAGTTACTAATAATTTCATTTTTATCTCTTATTTGTTTACATGTTGTAAAAAGGACCATCTGCTATGCCTTATGCCCGTAGCCCCTAGTGCTCCTTTTAGTGCAACTATTTAGTCTGGACTTGGGAGCCTTACATTGACCGAGTTACAAAACATTTATTCAGGTGTTCTGTAATAGTATATCAGACTTAATTATTGTTGTAGACTTGATAATACAGGAAGTGATTGCATGCACTTATATGTGAAGATACTTGCCACGAGCTGTTTTGCAGATTTATGTCTTATGGGTGCATTCTCTTGTTCTTTTAGCTACAAATAGATGTTTTTCTGATTATTGCAAAATCATTTAATTTATTTCCATTGTCTTAAAGAAACGAAATTACTGTTGGACAAGTTGCAGTGCCCTTGTTAGAAATATGTTTCATAGACTTTTTTCAGTTTCTAGATTCCATCTATGACGTATTCTGAAAAGCCACTGTCGACGCTTCTTACATTAATAATCAACGATGATTCTTTTTCCACCTAAAAATGAAATCAGCATGTGACATCCTATAGTGTGCTTTCACTATTGTTTTTTATGTGTTTTCATAGTTACATTCTCTTATTGTTCTCTTTTGCTTCCCATTTGGGCGCAAATAATTATTGGGTTGTAATAACCTCTGCAGGAATGGCTCAAGCTACATTGACTCTTTGGGATTTGCATCATTGACTGTATGGAATATGAAGACTTGGAAAGCCATGGTATATGCTTGTTTGTCCTAAAAATTTATCTGCGTGTTATGCTGAGTAGGAAAATTTTAGTTGCTAGCTTGATTGGGTGATCATCAATCATACTTTGATGATTTTTCTACTTTATTGAAGACGGTTCTTCCTCTTGGTGAAGATCCACCAGCAATTACCTCCCTCTGCTTCAATCACAATGGAAAGATTTTGGCGGCCTCTGCAACTGATGGAATGATCCACATGTTTGGTATCCTTTTTATATATAGGGCCTGGTTCAATATATCCCTAGTTAGGTAGCTGAAATTTTAGCCAAAAAATAGGAGGGATAAGAGAGGCGGGTGGGGGTGGGATTAAGGCTCTCTTGTTTATCATGGGTGATTACGCTTATGTTCATGGAAGGACACTGATCTGCATTCACCTTAACTAGCCAAAGACATGTCTGCGGGCCTACAAATTACTGGCTGGCCTGCACATGATTCTGCTATAAGCTCGATTCTTTTCGGGACTGATGAAACAAGCATTTTCAGTTTGGGGTTAGATGGGAAGGCAAGTGCCTTTATTCCTTTTACTTGTTTTAGTGTGAACTTTCCTCAGTAAATTAATGGATAACCCAAATATACTTTGCTACATTATGCTGAATATAATATCAAGGAACGGGTTATATGGTTTCAACTTTCAGGTATTTGAATGGAGCTTGCAAAATCCAGGTCAGGTCCTTTGGTCAAGAGACTGTCAGAGGTACTTTGCAATGTTCTGTAATTCATATTTTTTCCATTGAGCTAATATCAAATTGCTTGCTAATTGATAGTTTGTTCTTGTTGATTTGCCTTTTTTTCTTAAGTTTTGTCATCTAAATTTTGTACCTGGATGAATGGCCAACATTCGCAGAATGCATGCCTCATGGAATTCCACATTTGTTGAAACTTTTGTGAAATGCAAGTTATACAATATTTATTGTTTTAATGGCATGGTACTATATTTTTGCCAATGCTGGCGTACTCTTCAGGGTCCTTTTTTTTTTTCTTCCCTTTCTTTATTTGGTTAGTCTTCCTTCTTCCCCTTCTTTTTCTATCCTTTTCTTGTAATCAAGAATAAGTGGTGTTATTGAAAGAAAATATTGACACTTTCTCCAATTTTAAAAGAAAAGAAGCAAAGAAGTAGAAAGTTGATGTCCAGGAAAAATGACACTTTTTGTGCAGAGTTTGTAGATTAATGAATGTGAATAAAGTATAATAACATCTCATCATTGTCATCATCCTTCCATTTCTTGCTCAAAACAAAAAATTATCTGCATGGTCGTCCTTTCTCTCAAGTGATTGTAGTCGGTGAGTAATTATAATCATTATAAGTGAATTTAAGCCTCTTAGAAGGCTGTATCAGGCTATAGCTAGGCTTTTAGTTCAGTAAGAATCAGCATATTGCTAATGGTTTTGGATGTGATACCTGGATATATTGCTAATATAAGAACATAATTAATTTGGCCTTTGGTTGTGGACATAATTTTTAAGAACATACTAGATATTTATTTAGGCGTATAAACACCAGTCCCCCTCGTCGACACAAGTGAAAGGAATAATAATAATTATTATTAATATTATAATAAACACGTATTTGTTTACTTGGCAATGCTATTGCTGCATTTGAAATGTTTTTGCATGACTTGATAAGAGAAGCAGGTTGGTTACTATTTTAATATTTTTGTTGCTTTTTGTAGATTTTTTGACCCCAAGGCCTCAAGACATTGTAGACATGAAATGGCTTTGGATGCTCATGGTAGAAGATTATTGGTAACATCTAGTTCAGTCAAAGCACCAATATATCAGGTGAATCCCCCTCCCTTGTCTCTATGCATGTAAATATATGCATCCTTGTCCTCAGGCTCATGTCATGTTATGCGGTTGTCTTTATGTAAAAACTGATAAAAAGTTTTGTTAGGACTGTCTAGTTTTTTGACTGTTGCTGAATTAATGGCTTTTGAAACCCATCTCTCTCTGTTTATGGAAAGTAGTTGTTAGGGATGTTCACTGTTCGGATCAGGGGATTTGTTAAATTGTTTAATGAACTTCACGAACCATATATTTTTTTTGTATTTTTCAACAATAAAAGGTTTATCACGGAAATTCTAATTGAGTGTCAACTTTCAACCCGAGAACTGATATGGTGCCAATAACAATTAGTAACTTGTTTTCATTTACAACAGGATATATTCCGACTGAGCCAAAGAGAGGTTTAATTACTTATCCATTATAGTATTCAAAGGAGATTCCTTGAAGCCTTTATCCCAAACAATATGAATCCATAAGGAACAAATAAGAATCTATTACTGTTCCTTTCTACTCTTTGAAAGTGGCTCTTCCGCATCCAGTATCGTCCGTTATAGTTTTTCATGAATTTTAGTGCATCTATCAAACGCATTTACTCTAACATAACGGATAATCCCAATTTGTCCTATTGGTAAGATGTCTCTTCCTAGGTTATCAACAGTTAGAAATTTTCTCACCCTCGTCTTCCATGATTAAAAAAAATGCGCTCTTTGTTTTCAAATGTCCTGCCATTGGAAGTTTGTCTTTTCTTCCTAAAATTGAAGGGATTTTACTTGGAAGGTGCCACCAAGTAGGCACTTCCAACATGAGGCAATACTCCATGTTAATATTTACTTATTTAGATTCTTTAAAATGATGTCAAAAAAACCATTAAACTCTGCCAGTTTCCAATCGTTTGCTTTCATAGCAAAAAGATAATATTTAAAGGCACAATCCAGTCCACAACATTAAAGTTTCCTTTCACTAAAGCTTATTAGTTGGCGAGTTATACGTGTAAGGAAGTTGTGTACTCAAGGAACTAAACATAAATAAAATATTTTCGGTGGATTAAACTGATATGTTGTTTGTGCGGGTGCATATAGGCAGGCTGCCCCCCCCCCCCCCCCCCCCCCCCCCCGGCAACCAACCGTCTCCCCCATTTCACCTCTTTGCCATTATCCCTTACATAGCAGGACATGATAGGTTATAGGGTGTTATCACTTGAAGATTTCGAATATCTTGGGAAGAGTGATGCAATCAATGAAGTCTCTTATATGATGGTGATCCTAGATCAACCTTCATGTTCTGATTGCTGTCTAACTTTTTACTTAATTCCTCCCTAGTTTGTAGTTTCATTGTAACCTGGCAAATCTCTGTTAATCTTAACCCTGCCCCCTGTGGGGCTGCGCTTAGGTCATCATCTCTCATTGGTTTAACCATTTATTGGCCACGTTCTTGTGTGCATTATATAAAATAGAATAGCAGATGCTATTAGTTTTTATTTTCATATTACAGTCAGGTATATTAAATTCAAAATATTGCACTGAATGAGTTTTTCTTATGGATACTTCATATATATAGTTTGTCATGGTCTACTAAATGAAATGATACACGCTCACCCAAAACACGAGGATCAGTGATCTATAATCACCATTGATCAACACCCTAATGGTTGTGCAGCTTCCGGGTAGCAATATAGATACTCCGTATAACATTTCCCTTATTGTATGGACTTCTATCAGGTTCGAGGGCCCTTGGAGGGAATGAAAACGCTTGCACATAATGCAGCCATAACGACTGTGGATTGGCACCCGACATTGCCTATTTTCTTGACAGGCTCCGCTGATCACTCTGTTCGAGTAAGTTCTATACCTTAAAGATGTACTTTCTAATGCGTTTCTTTCTAAATTTTTTTAGTGGTCCGAAAGAGATGTTTCACTGTTTCGGGTTGTAAGGTGTGTATATCAGCATATATGTTTCAGAAGGTTAGATTTAGAAGAGTTATGTTGTAATTCATTGACTTCATTGTATTACTACTTAGCAATCATCTTTCATTGTAATGCCGTCTTTATGCTGTATAAGAGTTTGTGGTAATACAGGAGAAGACTGTTGGATAATTTTTAGATTCAAAGTCTACACTCTACATCTGCCTGGAAATTTTCACTTAAATGGTCTGTTTTCTTCTTTCTTTCTTTATGCCAATGGGTTATCACATGAGGTCCTTGGTCCAACTATGAAAATGACATATAGTCCATCAGTTTGGTAACCCAACAGGTTTATTCTATTGATTTAATAAATAGAATAGTTTTATTTTCACTATTTTATTCCAGAATTCATTGTTCAAAATTTATTGTTTTAATATTGATTGTATTGTTTTTTAAAGCACAATCTATAATTCATTATTTTAGTTCTTAATTCATTTATTTTTTAAATTCCATTGAAAAAAATAATGGAATTAAGATTTACTTTATAAAACTCATCGAGAATGGATCTTGTTAGAAAGTTTTTTATGTGTTAATTCTGAATATGTAATTTTTTTTTAAAATCTAATATGTGTTTTGAGAATTGGATTATCATGGATTATTACCACATGAGTTTTCTATCATTACTGGTCTGACTAAGTCAAGATCCTCGAGTAAAAGTAAGTTACGCACCGAAGTTAAATGGCTTCGGGCTGTGTTGCTAATGGACCCGAATGACGTCAAGATTTAATCGGATCACTATTCAAAACGTTTAAAGCATTGTGGGCCAAGTTGCATACCTAGCTTGGGCTTGGACATCAAGGCCCCTGCCAAGTAGAAGAATAAGCTCAGAAAGCCAAAAGTTACATTTCTTTGGGATTGGTTACTAATGTGCCCGCATGACCGAGTACTTGAGTAGGTTTTAAGCATTGTGGGCCAAGTGGATTACGTACCGGGCCTGGGCTTCGACATCAAGGCCCCTGCCAAGTAGAAGATTAAACATATATAAATATATTTGTTGGTTGTTTGGCAGTTGAAAAGCATCAGAAAAGAGCACTGTTATCATAACCGACTCGTGTGTTGACCCGTCAAAGTAATTTTTGAAAGTTTAATCGGTTGGCCCGAAGGGTCAAAGGCTGAACTGCACATTTTTTAAATATTTTAATTTATTTATAAATAATAATTTTAATATAATTAACCAAATATTTACTTTATTACGTATAGTTGTGTGATTTTTATTGTATATATGGGAATTTGAAAATATAGTTCAACCATAACTGTGATTATCTAAATAATTACATATATAATATTAGTGACTAGGTTTTGAACTAATTAAAAAAAAAAAACTTAACTAATTACAAGAATAACCAAAGTTCCAAACAATAAAAAATCAATACCATAAAGAATTAATATTTTAGGGTATGAGGATAGAATTGTTAAACTAGTTCGTTCTCTTCTTCTAGAAAAGCTTTACAAATTACACGGTCCCAATTTAGTAATTTACTCCGAGTCTTCTTCCTCCTCTAAGCTTCCTCTTAGATGCCACAATTTCATTCTATTGAGATTCGTCTGGTGAGAGCTAATTGCAAAGAGAAAAATGAGAGATTTTAAGGTTTCAATTGTACCTTCTGTGGCTTCTTCAACTTAAATTCCTTGAATCTACGTCTCTGCGATTGCCGAGATCGAGAGAGTCATGCGCCTTCAAGGCCGTAACACAGTGGATCAGAGACAAAGTAACCTCCGGAGTTGGTCGAGACGAGAGAGAGTTGATCGCAGAAAGTGAACTGTGGGTTGTGAGGGTCACGGGTTTCACGGTTATCCGCGGTTTTTGACGAGTTGTCGCGGGTTGTTTGCACGTTCGGGCTAACGTGAGAACCGGCCCGATATTGCTAGGAAAGTGTGGTTCAACCGGTCCAACTGGCAAGCCGGTCCGGGTCTGATAACACTGGAAAAGAGCCTTCTCGAGACCTTTCATTAATTAGTAATGCTACCGCCCTCAAATATTGTCTCCCGTTTTAACACTCAACCCATGTGACATGTGAAATATATATTGATCATGTCCTTAAATATCTAATGGACTAGCTGAATAAGTTAAGAAATTGGAGAACAAAACATCTTCCTTCACATTTCGCAACGCCTTGTATGAATGAGTTTGTTTACGGCCCTCAAATATTGTCTCTAGTTTTAACGCTCAATCCAAGTGGCCGGTGGGATATCTATTGTTTATAAACACATGTATAGAGCCCCTTCAATATCCAACGGACCAGTTGAATAGGGTAAGAAATTAGGGAGCAAAACAGAATTCTTCATAAATTATGGGAGATTGATATGTGACGATTACACCCAATATATCATTCTTAGCGTATACACCCCCCAGTCGTTTGTCATCTCATAAGGCAATATTAGGGTTATGGGCCCACTTCCTATCCAAAGAATGGCGTGAAACCAAACCTGATCTCCAAGGAGCTACAGGGAAAGAGGAAGAAGCAAAGCCAGAAATCTATCTAGTTTTAATCACATTTCTATCTTTTCATTCATATACTTATTGTGAAAATTGTAACATACATGAAGCTGAGCTAATGAAATTTCCGGCTCAGATGATACAACATTGTCAAGTTAAAACATGTTAAAACATAATTGCACAGAGTCAAGAGTTGGTGAACAGATTAGCAACAATGGCGATTAAAATGACCCAAGTTTCTTCCACTAAAGCCGACCCACATGGCCTCCCTCATTCTTTTCAACAACAGTTCCAGTTTGAAACAAATTTTGTTCACCAGGTTAGCTTACAAACTCCTACTTGCCTGGATTTAGCAGTCATCTTGAAACAGTGCTTTAGAAACAGAACCACTTCCATAAGCTTGAAGGTCTTTCTCAACAGAGCTGCTTTGTCGATGACATGAACGTTTGTTTCCTGTCATTGGGGTCTCACATACCCTGTCACAACTTTCTCTCTCATGTTCCTTAATCTTGGGAAGCTTTCGAATAGGATCAGAATTCGATTTCGACAAACTTGGCTGCTTTGGGGCCCAAACTCTCCGCAAATCCGGTCCCCAACTCGTGAAAGATGCAAATCTACGAGCCCTCTCTCTCCTTTCCTGAGCTTCAATCAATTTGCGAGCATGGTCTTCTCGGTTCTTGTATTTCGGGCTTTCATGGTCATTTTCTAAGGTTAGTTGGAACTCATCTTCGACTGAGATGGAATGCTTTATTCCATGATCATCACCCACTTCATTTTTCTCTAATTTTTCTTTTCGGGATTGACTACTGTCCTCACTGTTGAGTAAAGGATCAAAGAACTCATCCTCCTCAACAAAAAGCAACAAATCCATCTTTTTATAGATTCTATCAACCACATCGCCTAGAGAGTCACAGTACCTGAAATTTTAGACATTGGTCACTAACCCTGTCAAATTTCCATGTTTTAGCAATGTCAGAATGCTTGTAACTGTTGAATACAACCTCGGATAAAATTAACGATGAAGGTAAGTTTATTTTGAAACCCATCTGAATAATATTAAAACAATAAAACTGAACTCAATTCATTTCAGGGACTCTACAGATTATGTAATCAGATAGAAGTACTAATACTCTTAAGGACTGTAAAAAAACGATATCAGTAGTATATCTCCAACAGTAATGCAAGAGTACACTCCCCTGCCTAGAATTGAAAAGCCATTCCATTTTCTTTTTATTTTTCACCCCACATTTTCAACAAACAGATACTGTGAGATCTGTCTTCGATGATAGTATCAAACATCACCACACATAAAGGTGTGAGGAAATACACCAGAAATGTGCATTCAAATAGCTCCAAACACTAAAAAAAAACCGTTGTATATTTTTGCCTCCGAGAAAGAGGCTTAAACATTCCAATGAGATAACATATCTTGAGAATTAAAAGGATAATTATAAAGCAAAATAGTTGTCAACTTCAGTATTAACATAGTTACCTGCTCTTAATGATCGTCCCCACATAATTATCGAGGCTCCATTCACCAAAAAAGCCTCCCTCCATGTGGCACTGAATTGTCTCTAAAAACATACAAATTTGTTTCACAAATTTTTGCTTTGTAGACTCCATGATAGTTGCTCCAATCTCTGATTGCAGGATCTCCATCCGAAACAAAATCTGCGATTCATATCTTGTGCTTATTAAGGAAAGTGTTGCAACAATTTCCCTTAATAGTTCACATCATAATCATCAACCACAAAAAACGAAACAGTGGTTATAGTTGCGGATAAAATGGAAATTTAAAAAAGGATACTCTCTGATTATATATTCTTTGCTGAAGCCAGAAGCTCTAGCTTCAGATGCTTGATGGGAAGCATCGTCATTCTTGTGCTTTGCTATCAAATCCTTGGGATCCCTTAGTAAAACTTTTGCTAATTCAACTGAAACAACATTATCACAAACCGCATCAGATTTTTGTGCAGGACTCTCTAAACTGGTTTTCACTTCACGCTTTTGATATAACCAATAGATACTTGAGTTCACAAGTCGCTTTGCCATACTTCGTAAGTCTACCCATCCAGACTCAAGTCCTTGCTCAATTTTGTTGTGAAGGTTACTGAAAAAGCTTTCTGCAGTATCTGAACGAAAATCAAGGGCAACTTCATCTTGTATCCTAGAAGCCCCAGCAGAAGCATCCTCACCCACTGAAGCAGATGAAGGGAATGGTTGTTCGCTTTCTTCTGGTAGCTCGGTCAATCTATCATTTACTGCTTTTGGGATGTCCTCATTTGGCTTAAACCTATCTGGCATGGTCAAATCATAGTGGCTAGATTTTCTAACCTGCTTTATCCAGCATTTCAGAAATTTCAATTTCTTGGAGCTCTTGTATCCTTGGGAAAAGTAAACATCTTCCAAATCAACCTGAAACTGTTGATATGCAGCCTTACAAAAGGCATTCCATGAGAGATCCTGAAGTAAGTGTAGATCCTTCTTATTTTTCCTCCCTTGACCACCACCTACAGTAGCACCCTTTTTTGAAGGTGAAGGCATGGACATTGATTCATTAATGCCATGGGAATAAAAAAAATCAACTTTAGGCTTGCAAATTGTACCGTCTGTCTTAGTAGCAAGTTGAGCAAAATTAGTTCCACTCGACCCATTGAATAAGTCATGACAATTCAGTCCATCGCCTATAATCAAGAGGAAACCCGAAGAAATAGTAAAAGGCTTGAGGACACCCATATGTGACTCCTCATCCCCATTTGAAATACATACCACAGCCCAGTAACCCTCCCTGTAAAGAAAACTCAAGAGAATATGCCAAAACGGTATGGATTTTCTTTGCTTATGATCCCCCATATGAGCAGCTAATAATTGAAGAACTCTATCACCAAGAGACTCAACAGAACTGTCTCCCTGGTTTTTCACAGATTCTCCCGAAAATTCACGAACTAGAATGGGATCCAAGAAGTGGCCCTCAAACTTCACAGGCTCGGCATATCTCTTCACCGCCTTAACATGGAGCTTGGCAATTCCACCATCAAAAACTTCCCAAAATGTTTTCTTCTGTTTGTCATTTCCTGTCTGTGAACTCACAAATTCTAGGACATGCGATGGATCAGGACTACTATTTCTTGATAAAGCCTTCAAATCAAACAATTCAATATCACAGCACTTGCATTTCAAAGGCTTACCATTCACATCTAATATCTCAAGACTCAACTGTCCTTGGATTCTTTTATTACATTCATTGAACCCAGAAAAACATGATGATACCCCAAGCAAGGGATAAATTAACCCAAAAGGCACAAGAGCAGAACCCAAAACAAACAATGTGCTTGAACAAAATCCCCATCCCAAATCCCTAATCCCACTCTGGAAGATCCCAGTTTGACACTCCTCTTCACTACAATCAAGTTCACACTTCACATCCACCCAACTAACATGAATATCCCTACTAACAAACGCATCATTCACACACTCAAAAAACCCACAAAACCTCTTGTTAAAGGTATTCCCAGAATCGACATATTCTTCAGCATCATCCAATTCCAAGAACTCACATACCCACTTCCTATCTTTACAAACAGGCGAAAACAAGACAACCAAATTGGACCTAACAACAGCAAAATCAGAATCCGAATCCGAAAGCGTACCCGTATCCAAATCATCACGAATCATCGGATCCCATGCGTAATCATGCAGCAGCTGACGCATCGAGGTAGCGACATTAGACGCCCGTGGTGGTGGCAGAGAAGAAGCACTAGAAGGAGCGAATTTCTCTGTAAGGCTGGAGAGGAGAGAAGTGAGGGAGAGGAGCGTGAAGTCAGGGAGGTCGAAGGAGAGAGAGAGCGATGATACGGGGAGTTTGGAGGAGGAGAGGAGAGGAGAGAGGGAGGAAAAGAAGGGCTTGAAGGAAAAGAGAGAGGAAGAGAGAGGAGGGAAAGAAAGAAGGGTTTTGGTAGAGGAGAGAAGGGAAGTTAGGTATGGAGCTGGGTCTTGGAGGTAGAGGAGTGGATTTAGATCAATCAGGAGTACTATACGCTTCGTTGTGCTGTAATTCGGGATCGGATCTCTCACTGCCATTGACGACGAAGAAGAAGCCGATGAAGGGAGAATTTGGCAATTTGCAAAGATTGATGTTAATATTAATATGCACCTTTTAGAAACAGAAACGACAACGTTTAGGGTGGGATTGGCCGATTGGGTAATCTTCTATGGCGGGAACGCAGAACAGGCGGCACAGTGTTCTGTCTTTTCTTTTCCTTTTTGAAATTTGTCTGGAATTGGGCTGGTCCAATTTGGGCCGAAAGATTCGAGAGCATTTGTAAAACGACGCCGTTTTGCGTCGGAATTAGCTGGACTTTCAACAGAATCTAATTGTAGGGGAAAGACAACTTTTGGTTACTGAAATATCTGATCAAATTCAACTCAATCACTCATTTTATAAACGTTTCAAATTGAGTATCGAAAATTTAAAATTGTTTCAATCTAGTCACTCGGTCAGGTTTCTCATTGTTCGGGCAATAAAATTACTGATGTGGCATAAAAATTAATATTTTTAAATTTTTGACTGACCTGGCCACCGACGTGGCAAGTGATGACTTTGATATTCCTTATATTTTTTTAAAAAAATAACACAAATAATAACCCAAAAAAATAAAAAAGAAAAACTCAATTCCTTCTTCTTCTTTACACCCGCCGCTCAACAAAAAAGAAAGCCCTAAAAAAGCTAAACCCAAATTCATCCTCTTCTTCACAAGCAGCAGTTCAAGCTCACAGACCATATTTTTTTTCTCCTTGACAAGAGTATATCCTCCAGAGAGATTCGAATGATGCCATTGAAGTGTTCGTTGATGGAGACCCTGTTAAAATCCCTAAAGGTATGACGGTGTTGCAGGCTTGTGAGGTTCCTGGGTTCGACATTCCTCGATTCAGAGGAGCTCCTCTCAAAAGAAGCCAAGTATTTCCCCTTTCAAATCTGTAATTTGATACCTCAATCGCTTTAGTTCGACGATAACTCCGGTGGATTGATCCGATGGAAACTCCGATGACTAGGAATTGATGCATAGATGTCTGTGAGGACTCCATCTCCAATGCCAGCTCCACCTGTGAAGTAGGTGAAGCAGCCAAAGGCAAAGGACTCAAACAAGTGGGAAATGGGCACGGAGGAAAAACACTAGTTGGGGCTTCAGTTGTAGAGACTCTTTGGGAGCTTGATCGGTTTGTGAGCAACTATAAGAAGTTGGTTAGCAAGATCAAATGGCAAGATCTCATGGGTATCAAGGTTTGAGAGGAAGATGAAGGACATGAAGAAAGGTGAGAGATGAAGAGAGAAAAAGTGAGTTTTGATACACATTTTTTTTAATTTTTAATGACACGTATTTTTTATTAGTATTTTTAATGTCACATAGTTAATTTAACTGTCCGAAATAGTTTGAAATTGTCCATGTGACTTGTTTGAAACAATTTAAAAATTTGGATACTCAAATTGAAATGTTTGTAAAATGACTTACTAAGTTAAACCTGATAAGATATTTCAGTCATCAAAAATTACGTTTCCGCTCTAATTGTAGGATGACGATGATGAGCTCCATATCTCTCTGCTCATTTAAAACCCCCTTCAACTGTGCACAGAGCAGCAGTACTCTCTCCCTCTCAACTCTCAAATCTAAACTCAACTTCTCATTTTTACTAGAAATTCATGCCCAAATGATTGAAAAGAATCGAAGGCAATCAATCAGAAATTGAACCTCAAAAAATGGCGTCTGTTCTTGCTTCTAAATTTTGCTTCACAGATGTGTTACCATTTTCTCCAAGATTCCCCTGGTTTTCCTAGTTAAACCCTCCTTTTTCCCCTAAATTCCTTTCATGTCCCTGCCCTCTCTTCCTCTCTCAGTCAATAAGACAACCCACAACACAGAGCTTAGTGTTCTGCTCGAGGTTCTCAGAGGCAGAGGAGAAGGTCGAGGATGAGTGGCTAGCGAGACTTCCTGAAAAGAAGAAGCCTTTATACTCTCATAGCTTGCCTTGCATCGCGGCATGGCTTAGGGAATTGGGGTTTTACGAGAGCAAAGATGACCGTGCCGTTTGGTTCGTTGAGAAGCCAAACTGGCACGCCCAGCTTTCTCTTGATGTCACCGATCTGTGTATAAGGTAAAGTTTCTGTTCTTGCTATTTTCATAGTGTTTTGGCATCTGCATATTTTGTAATTAAGTTCAAATCATCAAAATTCTTGAATTGATTACCTACCCTTCTTATGGAGGTGAATGTAACTGATGGCATCAGAACTGCTGCAAATATGCGTTGAAGGCCATAGAATCGCAGTTTCTTTGTGTTGGTTGATGTGAAACTACGCCAATTATGCATTTGGCATAATTGCTGGAAAGATATACCGTTATGGCATCATTTCATTGTTTGGAGTTTGGACTGCCATTTCAGTTAAGAAGGCATTCCTAAAGAATTTTTGTTATGCGATGGAAGCTGCAGCCACTACCTTTTGAGTGCACACTAGGTAAACCATGGGGTCTACGCAATAGCCTATAAACCACGCAAACCGGGCAAGCACACGAAACATTCGTGCTTGGGCTCATGCCTCTGCTGGGATTTGAACCCTGGTGGGAGGGAGTAGAAGACTCTTTATTCATGTCATTATGCCATTGTTCTCCATGATGATAGGTTCCAGCTTGTTAAACTTGTTCATTTGCGTGTGGGGGGGGGGGGGGGTGTCTAATGGTGATACTAAGATTGAGATCTGTGAGTTGTTGGTGTAGAGAGGGTACAATTAACCATGAATATAAGATGTGTGATGTTGTAGCTGCTGCAATTGTGGATAAATGAACCCTTATGTGAGAAGTTGTCCAATGATTTTTATGGAGTTGGTCACTGGACTTAAGGTAATGGGATGCTGGCCTCTCATTGTGAATGAACATTTCCAGGTACATTGGAGAGGCCAAATGATGGGTGACCTGGGCTGCTGGTTGCTCCTGGACTGAATATCCTGGCCGTTTGTGATTGTAACTTCAGTCAAGAGTAGGAATTCCCATTCATACCCTCTGTCAGTGCCTCATTCTATCTTCAAGTTTACCATTTAGTTGTTGAAATCATTTTCAATTTGGTATTACTCCCTACCTCCGGAACACAAGTCCAGATATCCATGTCATATTTTGTCCTGTGTCTTTCAAGGATGATTTCTTGAGACTAACGACATAAGAACTTCTGCTTCTTTTCGATGACAAGCTTCTTTTGAATTTTTCTCCGACCTGAACGTTGCCAGGCACCAGGCAATAGATAAAAATTACTCTGGAGCGCTTGTCCTTTACATGTTGAAAGTTGAAACAGTGACTGCTGGCTACTATTCAAGAAAAGAAAAAGAAAAATAAAGAGAGATAGAAGTGCCTTGAGAATGAATTTTTCTTCTTGGTAAAGAAATTAATACCCTGAATATGTTGTAGTTTGGAACCAAAGTACATAGTAGATATCAAGTTCCACCCAAAAGAAACCTCTATCACTCATGGATTTGTGGAATCATTGATGTGCAGGTAGATTGAGAGGATAAAATTAATGAGATTATGTTACTCAATATTCTGTTTTTATGATATCTTTTAATACTCTTACATTTGTGATACTGAATACTTTATATATTGTGAACAGGTATTTGAAAAGTGGACCAGGAAATCTTGAGAAGGACTTGGAAAGGAGATTCAGTTACGCATTAAGTAGAGAAGATATTGAAAATGCCATTCTTGGAGGGCCATAAGGACGAAAACTCGAAGACTCTTGCTTCTCTGGTATATCATCTGGATGAACTAAACTTAGTCGACGTTGAATAGTTTCAATTTATTTTGTATTTGGATGTGTCAGTGAGTTTCTGCCTTTGAAAAGCTTGAGAAGAAACACTAGTATTTTAGGGTAATAACACATCCATATTTCTTACTTATTATTGCAATTCTTCTGGGGTATACCCTTTTTTTTTCCCCTCATACTTCCTCACTCAGCTGGATTTCTTCAACTTGGTGATGGAAGTTACTAGGAAACATAATGCTCCAGATTTAGCATCAGCAAATGCCATCCCTCTGTTTTTGGGTTGTGAACAATTTGAAGAATGAGTTTTAACTTATTTTCATTTGGCTTTTCATATCAAAACCCAGAAATATTTAATGATTTTCATGCTTTAATAACACTTACAAGCTCTTGGTAGGCCCATCGGGTAAGTGAATTATAATCTAAGGTTACAGCCACTTTTTTAACAGGTACCTTTTTTTGGTAACCAAGAACGACTCGGTAGACATATCCTTTGGCATAAACTCGCCCCCCGAACAAGTTAGTTGAACCTTAACCCTTGGGCAAACCACTTGAAAATAATGACGTTAGCTTAAAATCGAACTTTCGACCTCGGACAAGATTCTTTACGTCATAAGTTTGGAGAGAACACCTGTTAAGGCTATTGCCATGTTGTTAGGATACAACTACTTCTAAACAGTATTATTGAAAAACCAAGTTGGAGCTATGTTTTTTTAGTTTTATCAAGCTCACCACCCACCAATACATCTTAATGCAAAACAAATTGCATCAATTAACTAGTGGCTGCTCATAATCATAGTTTCATCATACAGATAAAGATTTGGAAATAAGCACTGAAGTACCAATACAACTTCCTAACGTAATGGCAGCTGCTGATTCAAAGCCCACTGAAGCATGATTTCCCGAGTCAGGGTAGCCTCCTTTCCCTTCCCTTCCCAAACAATGCCTAATATAGGTGAGGGGATTTTTTTTTATCCTAGCGAACCCACGCCATTGAGGATTTCTCCTAGCTGGATCATCTCCGCATTGTAGACAAGCAATGCTCGTAGTTTTCGATCTTCATGAGCGTGTTGTAAACTTGCAATGGAGTAGGAGCCTTATGCATCTCTACCTTTTCCTCTTAGTCATAGTATTTCTACAAACTGTACATCTCAAACTGCCAAGAGAAATGAAATCGCCATCGAGAAAAAAGATCATTTATAGACTTAATGTAAATCTGCAGAGTGCAAATGAGACCAGTATTCCTTGACAAGCTGCCCGAATAGTGAACCTTCCTTATTCATTAACTTCATTGGCTCGTCGTACTCTACTAGTTTTCCTGGAAAGAAGCACAAGACATTAGATTTTTTCTAGTCATGCTTCTAAGCAGCCTTAACTTCGCCAAACAGAAGCCGGTGAGAGTTTTCAATGAAGATCAATAGTTTAGTTAAGAATTTTAGCAGTGAAGACTCACCATCACTAATGGCAAGTACCATAGTGCAATCCATCACAGTTGGTATCCTATGAGCCACAGTGATTACAGTACAATCTGCAAATTCTTTTCGAATGGTTTTCTGCAGAATCAAATCCGTTGCATTGTCTATTGATGCAGTTGCTTCATCAAGGACCAATATCCTACTTCTCCTCAACAGCGCACGCCCCAAACAGAATAATTGTCGCTGCCCCATGCTCCAGTTGGACCCGTCTTCCACAACTGAAGAACAAAACGGTTTGTTGTTACTGATTGCCAAATGCAAGGATTAAAGAAAGAAACAAAGGATGCACTGTTATATATTGACTGTCAAATACTCACCTAATGAGTCCAGACCTTCTTGCTTCTCCTGAACGGCCTCTCGAAGCTGACACTTTCCAAGGACCTTCCGAAATGGACGGGGAAAAAAATCAGTAGTTAGAACCACAAACAGTTTAGCTAAAAGTAGACAAAGGTTATGGTAAAATCCACCACATGCGAAGAAGGTTCGATAAGTTACCTCCCATATCTCCAGATCAGTATGTTGAGATAAGGGATCTAAATTGTATCTCACTGTTCCATTGAAAAGAGTTGGATCCTGCGGAATTATTCCAAAACGTGACCTCAGATCATGAAGGCCAATGGTGGAGATGTCAATACCATCGACAACAATCTTTCCTCCTGCAGGCTCTACCAGACGAAATAAAGCACCAATAAGGGTAGTCTTCCCGCTGCCAGTTCGTCCAACTATTCCAATCTTGTGCCCTCCCTCAAACGTGCAACTGATCCCACGAAGTACTAATGGTGCATCAGGCCTGTATCTGATCTGTTTTGCGGAAAATTCTCAGTACACAAGTGTCGTCTGAATTGCAAACCAGTAAAACATAATAATAGAACTTACCTGCAGATCACTGATATCCACTTTGCCTACTGCAGGCCAATTAGGAGGTGGACGGCTTCCTTCTATCACTTCAGGGGCTTCACTATGTATATGCATGTATTGGTTGAGCCTTTCGACGGAGATGATGTAGTTAGCTAAAGTGCACTGGTTTTGAATCGAGAAAACCAGAGACATGTTGAGTGAAAGACCATAAGAAAGTGCCATTCCGATAAATCCTGCAACAACACAAGTAAAATTGTTATAGTTAAACTCAAATATGAAGTTAGGAATTTGAAACCATCCTTTGAAAACCATTTGAGAATGAAAAACATGTGAATACGGTTAGTTGCAGGAAGATAACACGAGTGGCTGATCCAAGAAGTGTGATAGATATTCACCTGAGCTGAAAGTCCCGGGAGGGAGCAAAACCATGCATAACGCTGCAGAGGCAAGAACAATTGCACTGAATATTTCTAACCGCTGGATCAACCATTCATTAGCTGCAAAGCTGTGAAAGAATGGACTGCCATTTACGTCAATAAGGTCAAGATTCTTTGAAAAGAATCTATCTTCCTCCTCGAAAGCCCTTATGGTCATGCCTCCGGCTACAGATTCAGCCAAATGATTTGCTACCAAAGACTTGGTTGTGCCATTGATCCGCATCAACTCTTTTGCAGTCGCAAAGTAATATCTCTGCATTAAAAAATGCAATTCATTCGCACAATTAAAAACATGATATGTTCTTGATGAGCAGTATAATATGAAAATCCCTGTTAGTTATTATTACCTGTAAGCGAATTGCGAGATAAACCATTGGTATGGATACAAACAGGACTTGCCATGTCACAACAGCCAGTACTCCAAGATTAGCATAAGCATTTGTGGTAGCCCCAACAGCAAAGATAAAGCTGAATGGAACATCAAGATCTACAATACTCAGATCCACTGAGACCTGTGAGAAAAAAACACGAAGATATAATATATCGTTTTGCTTCGTCTCTTATGTGAGGTCTGTCTACATACTGCTTGTCCCAACCCCACCTACTGCGGGAGTCTCGTGCACGGGAGTTGTATTTTTGCTTCATCCATTACATAGATAAACAATATATCAAAGATACTTACCCTACTAAGTATCCTTCCCAGAGGTGTGGAGTCATAGAAAGACATAGGAGCACGGAAAAGGGAATTTAATAGCTGTGAAAACAGAGATTTTGATGACTGAAGACCCAAAACAACCGTGGAGAGAGATCTACACAGCAAAAATAGCGTAGAGCTGAACCCAATCACCAAGTAGACCACTATCAATTTTAATGTGCTGACATTAGGATTTTCGACATTAGCAGCCATCCAAGAGTTCTGTGATATCTGCCCAATCACAAAGATGAGGTGGCCAAGACCAGCCATGGAAAAGAATAAGTATCCTTTGTTCTGATTCAAATACTGAATGTAAGGCTTGAAACCCGTGTCTCCTACTTCTCTTTCTTCTTGTTTGATCAACTGATCTCCTTTAGACACCTTAAACGGTGTCTCTACATAAGTCTTTATAATCTCTTTAGTTGATGTACCATGTCTCGGGGGAGAGGAAACATCTGCAAGCCTTTCAGATCCAGCAGTCTCCTTATGTGCATTGACAAGGTCCACAAATTCTTGGCTCAAGGCCAGTAACTGATTATAAGAACCCGCCCTTAGGATTTCCCCATCTGACATCAACTGTCAATAAAATCACTTCAAATTCTTGCAGAGGAAACATATCTACATAAAATTATTAAACAACAAGAAAATGCATAAAGAAAGAGATAAAACTATTGATAAAGATGCATTCAATACTAATCCCAGACCATGATAAAATTTAGTTGCCAATGCTAAGATGCAATCAAACTTCCGACCAGAAAATAATCATGAAAAAGTTCACATCATAAAAAGAAATAGGATCATGACAGAACTGGACAGTTGAAGGCTTAAACCAAAATATGGTTGAGGAGGTTCCTAAACCGAAAATACTGACCAAAATATTATCGAATGCAGGCAGGAAATCAACTTGATGGGTCACAAGCAAGACTGTCTTCCTTGAAAGTGCTCCCATAACATACTCCTGCATGATTTAAGTTAGCTGTAAGTAATGCGAGTAACAGTAGAAGCATCAAATGGTGTTAGGAAAAATGTTGTTACATTAAACAAGCTTGTAGCAGTCTCTGCATCCACAGCACTAAATGGATCATCCAAGATATATATATCTGCATCCCAATAGAGAGCACGAGCAAGCTGAATACGCTGCTTTTGTCCACCACTCAGATTAACACCTCTTTCACCTATTTCAGTAAGATCGCCAAATGGAAGCAATTCAAGGTCCTTTACCAATGAACACCTCTCAAGTGTTTCTCTGTAGCGCTGTGGATCCATGGGAGACCCAAACAAAATGTTTTCCCGAATCGTTCCTGTCTGGATCCAAGCCATTTGAGAAACATAGGCCGTCTTCCCATAAACATCAATCTGTAGATTTGAAAATTGAATCAAAACTACTATACAAAAAAATTAAGTATTATTAACGTGATGCAAGGGAAGCTCCGATAGCTGGAGTGGCAACAATCCCACCACCCTAAGTCCCTAACTGATTAATATATAAGTTTTCTAATTAACATATAACAAAGGAAAAGAGAACTTACAATCCCCTGGACATTTGAAACTTCTCCTAGTATTGCAGCCAGAAGGCTTGATTTCCCTGAGCCAACTTCTCCACATACAGCCACTTTTTCACCTGGTCTAACCTCTAAATTTATATTTCTGAGTGTGGGTTTTGATGAATTATCTTCCCATGAAAAATTGGCCGACTTAACATATATGGCATGTTTCATACCCTCTGCACTGTGCTTTTTACGAATGTTTGCACCCTGCAGCTCTGGCGCCTCAAGAAACTTTAAAATGCGAGTAAATGCAACCTTTGCTTGAATAACCACCCCGATCACATCAGGAATAGATCTGACTGGATCTTGAACGAGGCGCAAAGTTGCCACAAAAGTGAAAACATTATTTGCATGCAGAGGAATTTTAAGGAAATAGCATGCCCCGAAGGTAGCAGTAGAGACCAAAACAGGTGACGACCAAAAGAGAAAGGTATTATATGCTTTTCTCAATTGTACTGCTGATAACCATTTGTACTCCACGTTTCTTAGGTTTTCTATGACACTCTTGAAGTGGGTTTCCCAAGCATATAATTTCAAGACTTTCATGTTCACAAGAGCCTCGGAACAAGCCTTCAATCTCTCATCCTGTGCCACCATGAGCTTAGACTGAAACTTATGCTGTAATTTTGCAAGTGGAGCGTTACAGAGAACTGTTAGAACTATAACCACGAAAGCTGCAATCGTAGCTAGCCCCACGGCACGGAAGAGAATTGCTAGAGCTATGCATAGCTGTAGGCTTGTTGTCCATGTTTGGTGAAACCAGAAGGGGAACTCTCCAATTCTGTAAGCATCAACTGTAACATAGTTCATTATCTCACCAGCTGAGTGTGTCAACCTACCAGCATTAGATAACCTCAGTTGCTTCTTATAGATAACGGCAGTAAGCAGAGATCTCACTTTCAAACCAACAATTCTGCTTCGGAAGTACCATTGCCTTTGTGACAAAGATTCTAAGCTCTTTGCAAAGAAAAGTGCTATGGCCAATACATACCCTTCATACTTGAAACTTGCTTTTCCCTCAGCAACCAAAATGAATGCATTAAGAAGCAAAGGGCCGGCTGAAAGGGTAATTATCTTCAGTAAAGCAAAGAACCCGGATAGTAAAATCTCTCTCAAGTTGCATAGAACTATTGTCATCAAGATTGATGGTTGAGATGATGGTTCTGCTTGTTTTTTCTTGTTCAATTGCTCCAAGAACACCAGGTAACAGCTTTCTGCACAATCGGCTTGGCGCAGTTTGGGTATATCTTCATCCTCAATTGTCTTCACTCTCCCCTTTTTCATCAATGGATTCAACCACCAAAATGAAAGTTTGTTGAAGAATCCAGCTTTGGCAAATGCAGTAACTTGGCCAGTAAAATCAGTTTTAACGGAGCCATTGGCCTTGCCATTCAAAGGTGTATAAAGGTCGCCATCAGTTATTCTTCCATCCCTTTCTTCATACTTGTATCCCTTAAAAGCACACAACAGTAACAAAATTGCACCCGGAAATGACAGAACATCTAAAGCTATCTTAATCGATAATCCTTTTTGTGAAATGGCTTCAAATAGAGCGAAAGCACAGACAACTGCTGAAAACAAGAAGACAAGTATGGACAATAGACGCAATGATGATCTCGGAAGATGTTGGCCTCTAATGCTCAAGTATAAACCCATTAACAACCACGTGAGTCCCTGAAGCAAGACGAGAAACCACCAATGGAGAGGTAAAGCTGTGTGGGTTTTGCTCAATTTCTCTTCTAGAATCCAAATGCCTGAACCCAAGTATACTAATCCAATGCAACCATTGACAATTGCAGAAAAGACTTGCAATGTCGAAAAGCCTCGAAATCGAGCTGGGCTTTGAGTTGCTTTGGACAACGAATTTCGAATCATGCTCAGTAAGAGAATCAGTAACAGCAGAACATTGGAGGAAATGATCAACAGGTGATTGATACACGAAGAGGGCCATCCACTAGAAAGCACATTATTGTAACTGCAAGAATCGCCACCACTCTTAGAACAATCAGAACCCCCACAAAACATGGTCCACAGATCCTCGGCCATCTTTGCCCTCCAAGAACAAAATATGTCTATATGAGAAGAAAAATCCTCAATCAAACCTTTTCTTTCTAGTAGGAAAATAGAATTTCTATCAAGTCCTTTATACAAGACAAAGAAAACCAATCATGAAGCAAATAAAAAATAAATTGTTCAGTCATAAACAAATGGCAAAGCCTAAAAAGCAGGACACCAAAAGCAAAAGCCATTGCTAAGTCATTTAAAAAGCTTGAAATTTCAGTAATCTTGAAGGAAATTCACATACCTCAGTTGCAACCGTACGGCTCTCTCTCTGAGTAAATATTACAATGGTCTGCTGCAAATGCTTCTACAGAAAGAAACCGACAATGACATCACCCACCGTCGACTTCTAAATGCTGAGATAATCAAACCGAAACCATCACTCGTTGCCAAACAACAATTATTCTCGGTTTCAGTGTGTGCATTTGACAGGAAAATTAGCAACAATAAAAGAAAGCGGGAGAAAATGAAAGAAAATAAAGAACTAACCAAGAGTGGCAGCACGACACCCAAATTTTCGCCGCCACCTGCGCTTCGTAAACACGTTAATGAAAAATGCGAATTTTGGTTTCTTTTAATATTTATTTTTCTGGGAATTCAACAAAAAAAGAAAATAAGTATTTTGATATTTTCTACATTCATGAACGAGCAGAGTACTTCCGGGTTTGGAGTTTTCTCTGGTTTCTTTCTCTCTGCGTGAAATCATATAATTGTTGGGTTGGGGGTGAGAGAAAGGGAAAAAGTGTCTGAATGTGTGATGTCGTCATGGCTCACGCACGCGGCGTGTCTGCCATGGGAGAGAGGACATGTTCTTTTTGTCGTCTCTGTTGTCTCTGAAAGAGATACGTGGATCTGAAACTGATCATCACAGCCTCGTATCCAAGCGTCCCACGATTCACACACGTAATCTCAAAAAAAAGATGAAAAGAAAAGTATTCACGTTAATCTTGGCGATTAGTGGAGGAATTCGTATATAAGGAAATTAGAATGCAACATCTAACAACTCTAATAATACATGAAAAACACGAGGTCCCCTATAATAATAAAAAACCTTTAATAATACATTAAACTGTCTGTAGAGGATATCGTACTTTATTTGCTTTTGAAATATGATTCCCTTCATTTTTTATTTTTTTTTTAAATCCAACATTAAACAAGCTTAGTTTTAAACATTGTATATAAACTTAAACTCAGGCTGTCAAGTGTACAGGTATAAAAATATTCGACCTGACGACAGAGTAAGTTGGACCAAAACATAAAGAGTGGACTATTACCACTAGTGAGGAAAATCAAGAGGGGATTCACCTCTAGATATCTCTCTCGCGATTAAGGATAATTAATAAGTTATTCTTTGTTCATCTAAAAAGTGATCTCAACCCAGGTAAATCTCTCCCACATTCTTATTAAAGAGTAGTGTTTCAAACATCGAACAATCTGTGAAACGTTATTTCTTAGTGAATTGACTTTAGTATCAAGGCGTCTCCTGAATTACATCTTGGAGTCGGGATCCCTAAAGCTCACCTTTTTTCCTACACATGGACAGAAGGAGAACTACATCTAGATCTCTCACTCGACCACTAGTACATCGACAGAATCGAATATTCGGATAACCTATCAATAGATAACCGGTCCGATTTTGCCCGTTATCAACTTTATAAAAGAGAGCTCATTCTTTAACGTTGATGATAATATCGTACGTGCGTGCATGGCTACATGTAATCAATAATATGAATGCATGCATTGATGCATACACATATACGTCGAAATCATATACGATGAGAATAAAAGTCCCACATGGTCAATGCATACACATTGGGAAATGGGAATCAATATATACTTTTATTCCATAATCCATAATCTTTTTTATTCGATTGCAATAGACTTTGTTCAGTCTTATCATGCATTATTTTTAAAGTTCAAATATAATATTCCTTAAATAGTGGTTAAATAGACCCAGAGCAATTGAATGGTGCAATAATGTAATGATTATTGGAAGTCATTAGAATTATTCGAAAATGTGATATGCTGGTCCTAGCCTCCACTCTTCATCATTGTTGTGACTTGTGAGGATGGAATATGAATGATGATCGATGTATGTGTCACATGGTATTTGGGTATTCACTTTCTCATTTCTAAACAGTCATTGATTCAAACAGAAAAATAAAATATACAATACCTTACGTTTGACACAAACGTCAGTCAACCATCCTCCCTATTCTGCCCCAACAATTGATTATTGTTTATATCTATATAAAATCACTTGTTAGGTAGACCACATTAGAAAACTTTAGGGTCTCCCAAAAATGGATTAATTCTATGAGGTGAGTGAGTGACATATTTCTTGCTTAATAAATAAATAATACTTCTAAAGAGAGTACGTATAAAGACAAGGGCCCTTGGCGTATCAGAAACAGCCACCCCCAACTACCTCAAAAAATGGAATTTTGTTAACCAGTACGATTTTGATTTTGCTTTTGCTTTTGACTTTCCACCATCTCACCACTTTTTCCTCTCTTTTAAAAGGAAAAGTTCAGCATCACCACTTATTTGTGTCTTTAAAAAAGAATGTTCCAGCATCACCACTCGCGTCATCTGATAGAACCACTTACAAAATGCCAAACAATCGTACTAGCTGTGGCACCATATATGATGGTGATTTAAAACCAACGTGCCCCTCACAATTGACATATATATTTTTTAAAACTGCGAAACGATATCAACTAGGGTAGATATATATGTGTCAAATATTTCATTCTAATAAAAAATAAAATTTTTAATGATATTTAAAATGAAAAATTTGTCAAGACATTCAATATGAATTTAAATTCAGATCGTCAGATTCTCACCCACATAAATAAATTTTTTATTAAACAACAAGATGATGATTTGAGCAAAAACCTAACGCATAGCCTATCACGATTGACTAATGAGTTTTTTTTTCCTAATTAAAGCTTTTTTTTTTCTTTTTTTATCAATTTCACGACTTCTTTAGTGTTATTCAATATAAATATAAATTTATATAGTTATGCTCTTAATTTGACAACTGTGTGGTTCCGATTGTTTATATTTTTGAGAAAGTGCATAAATATATAGCTGACTTGTATAGAAATAAAATTTTTTAACATTTGAAGGACTCAAGTTCTACTCTCTCTAGTCTCTACCTTAATCCTCTACCATTTGTTAAGTAATGCTCTATGATTTGTTAAGATACTTAGTAGAATGGAAAATTTAAACATCACTTTATGCCAAAGACCCACACGGATTTATTTCTTGGGCCGTCTCCGAAATACTTAGACCCATAAAATGCGTTACTTACTCACGTGTGAATGGAGCTTGACCTTTATTTATCTATTACTTAATTGAGTTATGTCAATCAAATGTAAATGTAAGACTACAAGTGTTTATAATACCTGGCCAAAAACACAATTTTTCGTTTTTTAAAAAATTATCCGATAGCTAGTTGCCCAAGTTGGGAATACGAATCTCTGGACTTTATTTGTTGGGCTTTCTGTGGAGCCAACAGGCCCAACACCAGCCAACAGCAGTCTGATTGAAGCCTTGGACAGTTGAGCCCAATGAGATATCAAATGCGGGCCCAACGTAACCTCCGAGGCCCAAGTCACAAAACAAAGCATTCCTTTTTATGTTTGGAAATTTAAGTAAAAACATCCCATAAATTCAATTCTATGAAGAACAGAGGAGAAACTTGAGAGACTAGACGACGACGACGAGAAGTAGCCATCGTCATCAACTCATACGCATTTGAATTTCGAAGATCGATCTGATTGGCCGCAGATCTGAATTGAAGATCTGTGCTCGGGGGATCGAATAACCAGATATCGAAGTATGGTGTTTCGATCCCGAATCGCGACTCTACTGTTCTCCATGCTCGCCACTCTCGCTGCTGTATACGTCGCCGGACGGTTATTCCTCTTTCTTTCTAGTCGCATTTATGTTTGTGAATGGAATTGGATGGTATCTGATGTAAATATGCTCGTTCTTCTGTTTTTGTTTTTTTTTTTATTGATCTGGGAGATAGGTTATGGCAGGACGCACAGAATAGGGTTTATTTGATCAAAGAGCTTGATAGGATAACTGGTCAGGTGAGTCACTCTCTCCATACAAGACGATTCACTTCCGTAAATTTTGCGTGATAAATAAGAGCTTGATTTCTAAACTCTAATGTATGCATGTCAATCTCAACTACGACTTTTGGCATTTTTGTTCCGATTGCTTCGGCTGATTTTCGTCTCACTTTGCCTTTTTTCTATTTCAGGGACAATCTGCAATCTCAGTGGATGATACATTGAGAATCATAACATGTAGGTAAGATAACTGTCTTCTAATTACTTTCCAGGTTTTATTTGTTGAAGATATTTGTTACTGTTATTTGTTAAAATCAAAGGTTATATGTATGTGTTTGAGAAGTTTAAGTTCCTCTTATGAATGTTGATGGTGGAATGATTTTGTTAGGGAACAACTAAAGAAGTTAACAGCCCTTGAGACAGAGTTGGCTGCGGCTAAACAAGAAGGTTTTAGTTCAAAGCACTTGAAAGGGACTGATAGGGCTGATTCAAGAAGGAAGCCACTGGTAGTGATAGGTATACTAACAACTTTTGGACATAAGAACAATAGAGACGCAATCCGAAAAGCATGGATGGGTTCTGGTAAGAGTTTGATTACCTTTTTGTGTGGGTTTGCCTGTGTTACTTTCTAAGCTGAATGTGATTTTATTGCTGGAAATGTGGTTGTCTCTCTATAGATGTCAAAAAGTCCCAAGTATACTTCGAACAATATATGCATGTGCCAATTAAGATTTAAGGGAGTAATATAGTTGTTCTGTGGATGTTGCTATACTGAGGATTTGAATGACGTTACTGCCTTTGCAAATTGAGTATAAGCTATAAACTACAAGTTGTTTTCAAAAAGAACTGCATGGCTGATTGATCTCGGTAAAAGTGAAACTACCTTGAGGCAACAACTTGAACAACTAAAGTTAGGAAAGTTACTCTTTTATTGGATGCCTCTGAACTGCAAAGGGACTAGGAAAGTATTTTTTGGTTAGTAAAGCACAAATTTTAAATGCCCTTTTTATCAAGATTTTGATTAAATATGAAAGAATGCCTCTGTGAGTGGTAAAATCAAGTAGGCTAAATAGCTTCGAGCGGTTATTTGGTGTTATTATTGCAAATATGGACATATTTACCCTCTCTCGCAATATGTGGTTTGAAAACCTAGGTTATTGTTATGGTGATGAGTTTATCTTGGGCTTGTTTTCTGGCAGCATGTGAAACATAAGGTTCTCTTGATGAGATTCTTGATTGTACAATTCGTTGAAATAGGAATACATGGGATTAGCTTTAGTTGTTTCTCTTTTGTGCATGATATGTTTTGCATTCTGGCATCATTTATGTTTGACGTACTTTCATTGAAACAGTTATTGTGCTGATGTTCTAAAAGTAAGCATGTGTTTGCTGTTAATGTCACTGTCTTGAATACTTGAAATCCAAATGAATTGTTCCCTGCAGGTATGACTTTGAAAAAGACGGAGAATGAAAAAGGCATAGTTACACGATTTGTTATTGGAAGAAGGTTAATTTTATTCTTCATGCGCTGTTAAGCCTTTTCCCTCTTTACGTTCAGTGTTGAAATTATTTTGAGGTTGTTAGTGATTTTTTATTCTGATATATATCACATTGCAGTGCAAGCCGTGGTGACAATCTGGACAGGGGTATTGACGGCGAAAACAAACAGAATAATGACTTTATCATTCTTGTAAGCTTTATGGCTAATTTGTTTATATGCACTCTTCCCTGCACTCAAAAACCCCTTATTCTGAGTTGATTTTGATTTTTCATATTATGGTATATGTAACATATAAGACACATACGTAGATGACATTGATGATTTGGCCATAGAGAGTGTATACAAGGTGTTGTCCTACTAGGATTCTGCCCAGTTAATGTTAGCACAACTCAGTTTTAACATCACGACCTTTAAAATACAAAACCACTTATCTATGGAAGTATCAAAAGTTCAAAACAAGAGTCCTTTTCATTAGCCAAGTAATCGCAAGGCAATGAGCTGGATTTCCTTATCTTTATCTTTGTTTGAAGAGAAAATCTTCCAGGCTGTTAAATCCTTTGTGAGAGGGCAGTTCACTGCCCATCTGACCCCTAATAACTTGCAATTCTTCAAACAATGATTTCTAGCTTGTTATAATATGTTATCAAGATAACCATTGAAAAATTAGCTCCAGCAAAGTTAGATCTCATTTTAATTTATCTTCTGACCATTCCTTTTATTTCAGGAACCGATTACCTGCCAAAAATCAATTTGACAATGACTTTATGTATGTACTATGTGGCTGCTTGCTTGACATGCTAGGATGTATGTATATATGTGCTTGACATGCTAGTTTAACCCTTGAATTTACACTTCGGGATTATTGATGCTTTGTTCTGACTGCCGTTTCACGGTTTATGATTCTGGCACCTCTGGTATTGCTGGGCACAACAGAATTCCAGACCTGTGGGTGTCGTTTATGTTGAAAGACTGAAAGTGCTATAGCCATCTTGCCTTTAATGTTTGACAGATTAAACCTAGTTGGTGGTTCTTGAGTAGGCATAGTTCCATTTATATTAGTTCAGCCAAAGATGGCCTTGGTTTTTGCATTTGTGTTGTAGCTCTAGCCTTTTCTCTTATGTTTACCAGTACTCTGTTTCCTTTTTGGCCTTTAAAAAGGTTTTCTGAAGCTTAATCATCTGATAATTTCCATTGCTGTTGACAGGATGATCATGTAGAGGCAGTTCAGGAGCTTCCAAAGAAGGCCAAGTTATTCTTCGCTTATGCTGCAGATAAATGGGATGCTGAGTTCTATGCTAAAGTCAATGATGATATATATGTGAATATTGGTTAGTATCGTCATAGATTTCAGCAATCTATGCCAGGGACTCTACATTACATTTTCATCTTTGTTGTCGTCGTCACAGTCTTCATTTTAAAAAGTATAGGGGTCAGCCACATGAATCCATATGAGAAATCTTGCATGACAATTTGTTTTGAAATTATCTCATTGTCAAAAAGAACAAAAAAACAGAAGAAAGAAATTATCTTATCATGGATGTTTTGGCACTTTATCAAGGACTACTATGTGTGAACTTGTTTTGCCTGTCCAATTATTTTGTGTGGCCATCTATTTTACTTGAGATTTCAACTGTCAAGAGACCTAAACCTTATTTTATATGAGATTGAATTCCTAAATTTGTTTCTCTTATCAGTCCATTCAATTGTCAAGTGCAAACCCTTGGTGCAGTGTGGGTATTTTGTGCATAATCTATAATGATGTGTTTGTGATTTTTTATGTGATTGTGATTGTGAGCAATATGAAAAGAGGCTAGATTCAATCGAAGAACTAATATTTTGAGTGGACATTGAAAACAAACTTTCTGTAAATAATTGCCACATGGGGAAGGATGAAGTTAAAACTTAAAAGTTTTTATGAAAAAAATGGAATCAAGTGTAGTCAAATGCCTAAACAGAAAATTGCAGTCAAAAACTTTGTTTTCTTCCTTGGTTAGGTTTTTTGGGTGGGCTAGACGGAGGGAAGGACAGAGGTGACTTTCATTGATGCTGAAATAACACATTACATTCAAACTCACTTGTCTTTCTTTTTTTCATTTCTTCATTGAATCACTTAAGTGACTTTTCTTTTGAGAATGTTGTTGATAAATTTCCCCCATTTCCCTTCACTGGAATCACATGAGTAACTTTAATTTTGAATTTTTTTTTTGTTCTCGTTTGTATTTGTTACATCCTGCAAGTGTTTCTTCGTTTCAAAAGATTTTATGATATCTAGTGTTTTCAAATGACAGTACTTTTATGCTACATTATTCCTAGAAAATTGCTTCTGTTAAAAAGGGGATTTGTGGGGTGGGGGTGATGAATGCTGGTAAAGAAACTCACGTACTCTAGTCTTCTACCTTTTAACTATGAGGGTTTCATAGCCTATCCCTGGTTTCTTCTCAGATACCCTAGGAGCTACACTGGCGACCCACTTGAACAACCCTCGTGTTTACATTGGGTGTATGAAATCAGGCGAAGTATTCTCTGAACCGTGAGTTCCTCACCTCAAAATAAATGATTCTCAAATGGTTTTGTGAAGGGATTTGTAAGTTGATTGTCATCCTTATTTGTTCTCATTCTTGTAACTGTTGGACCTTTGCAGGAGCCACAAGTGGTATGAACCTGATTGGTGGAAGTTTGGTGACAAGAAATCGTAAGTTATACCTTTAGATCTATTTATAGTTCAAATGTGAGAGAAGATTTACTGTTAGTGTTATTTCTGATTCTGAACGTTAATTTCAGAAATCGTAGGATGGTGTATTCGTTACCCTAATGTGTTTGCTATTTCATTCCCTGTATGATTTCAGTTGAATATTTAGATACATTTGCAAATTCAGCCTCGCTTCATTTGACTCGTGTGCTAAGCTTGTGCATTTTGGAAAAAAATAATGCAACCGAATTCCATCCCTGTTCTTTGTAGTTTGGTTTGGTTGCTTTTTAATGTTTCCTGATCCCACTTGAATCTTGTCGTGGTGCATAATATATTGTGTCAAATTGATGAAAAATGGATGTACAGTTATGGTGTCAATTTTGTTCAGTCACTGGAACTCTTAAATACATCGCTTGAACTCCTTATTCCACTGCTTCAACTTTTTTATTTCATTGCTTCAGCTCCTTACAACTTTGACTCTGTTTTGCATTGCTTCAATTCCTTTTCTCACAGTTTCAAAAGGGAAAATAACAAGCCTCTGAATTTTATTTTGATTTCCTTTTCTGAAGATGTGCTTGCCTTGATACTGAAAAACTAGCATGGTTAATCCGACAGGTACTTTCGCCATGCTTCGGGAGACATGTATGTATTATCAAAAGCTTTGGCCAAGTTCATATCAATAAACAGGTTGGTTTTTTTTCTCCTATGATGTTTTTTAATTTATCATCTCTTTCCTTTACACAGTGATGATTGGTCTTTGATTAATGAAATATGCAGATCTGTGCTCCGCACTTATGCACATGACGATGTCAGTGTTGGATCCTGGTTCATTGGGCTTGATGTCAAGCACGTTGATGAATCAAAGTTTTGCTGCTCATCTTGGTCATCAGGTCTCTCTCTCTCTCTCTCTCTCTCTCTCTCGTGCACATAGCCCAACGCACTCAATGATAGTATACTAGTTGATGACTGGTTATTTGGAAAAGCTGTGTTCAAATGTCAATTTCTCACAGAACATATGAAATCCAAAATGAAAGATTCATCCCTAATTTCAAATATACTTAAGTGGTCTCAAAAGGGCTGCTGCTCATGACCAAACAGCAGAAGGGTAGCCAAGTTCCAGGGTGAATGCGCTACAATCAAAATTATGTGCAAAACTGGTTGGTTTAAATGATTTGCTTGAGGTTATTGAATATAGTTTTTGTTTTACAGGAGGTATCTGTGCCGGAGTATGATTTCTGGTTTTTCACCCAATCGTGAGTTGCAACAGAACAAAATGCTGACATGATTTTGAAGTCGTTGCTTTGCTCTTCAATCACAGGAGTTTGTTGGACATCAATTTTGATGTTCATACAAAATTTGATTCTCGTCTCTTGGACAAAATACCGGGTTTGGTTCGTGGATATGCTACATATAGTTAAAAAATGAGGAGATGGTTCACCGGAGGCATGGTACAGCTGTTATACAGATAGGCAAATTTGATAGGATAATTTTGTGAAACCGATGTGTAAAGAGGCTAATTCATTCATTCATAAGGAGGGGAAACATGTTTCTGTTTGGCGATCTATTTTTTTGCGATGAAGGCTATTACTCGCGCATAAATAGTCATTGGCCTACCAGGCGCATGTACTCCATGCTTGTCCAGCCGAGTAAAACGGGCTTGGTCCGTTACATTAACACTTGGGCTGGGCCTGATAAGTAGAGGGGTAGCTTTAGTCACATCCCGATTTTTTCTAAAGACACTCCGTCAACTGATTTTTACAAGGGGTGGTCAATTTAGATTGGGGTGTCTTTAGAAAAAATCGGGGTGTGACTAACGCTACTTAGAGCCGGATCAGTATTTTTGGATGAAGTTAATGTTTGGAAAATTTAGCTTTGGGCCTGTCCCACCTCCTGGTTAGTAATCTTTTAAGGATCTATATGGGCTGGGCTTAAACAAATATAGCCCAACTAATTTGGGTAAGCCCAATTTCACACAGCCACCCCATAACGGCATAACCTGCCAGCCCGACCTTCGTAAGTTATATTAAGTCTCCAGGCCCAACCCAATGAATTTCAGGGTCATTTATGTCGCCAGGGCCAACCACTTAAAGTTAGCAGCTTGGGCCATTATGTGGGCTGGCCTGATAAAATAGAGCCCGATAGGTATGTTGGACGAAGTTGAGGATTTAAAGGGAATTCGGTGGCCCAATCTCCAGGGCCCATAATCTTTTGATATATGGGCTGGACTTGAACAGATAAACAGCCCATGAATTGGGCTAGTCTCGACATATGACACCGACCCACCCCATAGCCGCTCAGCCCAGTGGCAAATGCCTTCTTTCGAGGAATAGTAAGACCATCCATCTTAACTATATATCATGGAAAAACAAATGTCAACAAGTCCATTTCTATTCCATGAACAAGATTAGAAAACGACCTTTTCCTCTGTTCTTTCAATATAAAAAGGTTCCAGCTTAGGGAACTATAATTAGGTGACGGAGCAAAGATTCTTGGTATACCTCCAAATCTCATCCAGATGTGCAAAAACTAATATGGTCAATTTTTACTGTTTTAATTATTATATACAGCATGGTGTAATTTTCAGAGCACAATTAGATGACACATTTTTTTTAAAAATTAATTAATCTAACATGCCGGCTATTTAATTACAACGAGAATTAAGCCAATAATGGTAGTATACCTCTCTTGATATCCGGTATTAGCTACATCAGTACGCTCACGAACTATCGAGGAAATGAGCCAATGCCTTGTCTGTATCATTGTCATACATGAGTAAAGCTTCAGCAACATTGTTCGACGCGAACCCCATTTCTCGTAGAAGAGTGTAGCCTTTGACGAATTCTTGAACCTGAATGTAAGAAAACACAAACCCATTATTTTTAGTTAACTGAAGAGTTTGAAGAAATACCAGTAGCAGAAGCAGACCACCTGGTTTACATATAATTTCAGAGAGTGCAATTCTCACAAGAAGACCACACCCCGTACTCGTTATTTATTACATAGTAACCAGTGTGCTGAACAAGGAATGGAAATAACACAAATATTACTTCAATCCAATCAACTGGCAAACTAGAACACCAATTAATTTCTCAGATGAAGAGCCACAACATGAAAGCTGAAATATGTACCTTCTACTCCAATTTATTTTATCATCAGTCCTAGCTTTGAAAAATTCAACAAAAAGCAATAAACTAAAGAAACTAAAACATAGAATCATACGCAAGAATACATTACAAGAGAGCTCAAACAGTAACTAAACCATCATCATCATCATCAAATACTACAGAAGAACTCTGCATAACTAGGTGAGCATAGGGACTTCAACAAATTAATGGACAGCAGGAGCAGCATATAAATCAGTGCATATAATCAGGTTCCAGGTGAAGGGTATTTCGAAAAGGATCAACATGCGTGTATGAGCTCAAGAAAATACCTTAGTTGGATTGTCTCCATAATTAGCAAATGCAATAGGAACTGCCTCTCGATTGAGTCCGGATGCAATGTACTTGCTCACCACAGGATCCGCAGGCGAACCCTGCATAGATAACATCCATATCACAATTCGATAGCAAAACTTAAATTCTCACAAAGAAACACCCAAATCATTCAAAAAAACAGTCGTATATAATGAAGGACAGACAGTACAGAGCATCCTAGCATTGCTTCTCTATATATAGCTTCTGAAAAATGATGATTTAATGTGAAATTTCTCAAATTAAGTCCACATGAGAAAAGGTAACAGAAAAATCTATTGTATTGCAATGGTCTACCACAGTCAGGCTTATTATCTACTATGCTTCCTTGCTTCTGACCAATTTGGATATCATGATTTCCACCAACCCCCGATTTCCCCCTCAAACCAGAAACTGAAACACACACACACAGAACACTTAGCATTTCCACGAGCATTCTGAAGGCCTCCATATCCTCTTGTAGATGCCACTCACAAATGGCCATATTAAGGAATAATGTAAAGCTACCCAACTCGTGCATTTTAAGCTAACTCTTTCACCATAGGTCCATAACATATGAATCGGCAATCAAGCAAAAGTAGCAAACATAACCATACACAAAAAACCATGAATACATAAATTTATAAACACAACACCTACCACCGACGATGCCCTCTCTGGAGTTCTAGAGGGAAGATTTTCCAGCCCAAACTTGCTCCAATTCTGGCTTTCCTTCCCTGCTTCCACCAAAACTTTCCTCTCTAGTTCAAAGTCAAACCGGAAATTGCTCCTGGGTATATCTCCAACTTGTAGTGATAATTGGGGCTACAAAACAAACATAAAATGCAGACCCAATGAGACAGAAGTTAGATATAGTATAAAAAACAAACAATCTGTCAATAAGAGTTTGAACAAATGTTGAGCATCAACTTTTTACAACATAGTTTCGGTTTGAATACATTTCTCACACCATTCAAACCCGGTCTGAACGAAATACATAGACTCCAGCATCAGAAACAAGTCAGACATCAACAATGCAAAAACATATGATCATGGGTAGAGAATTATTGACACAAAGGGAGGAGAGACTCGTGAGTTCAGTAACTATATCAATTCAGAGTTGTTAAACAAGTTAAACTGTCTAAAAGCATCCATCATATTTGGTAAAGATTACCGCCAATGCAAGGAAAATAGACCAAAACATACATCAAATGGCTCTTCGCATCTATTTCAGTGACCACACATGCAAAAACATTATAAATGAAAATGGCTGCAGGTTTGCAACAATTAATAACCATATTACGCTACCACTCCCGCCAGTGACAATAGCTCTGAAATTACAATTAAAACAATGTGAAATACTAGAACAGACAACGATTCAAAACCAATTGCTCTACAACATCAAAACCGATAAAATAAAAAAACCTAGCAACAGAAGTTATCAAAACATACCGGAAGCAAAATACGATACTCTGGCTTCAAAGCAACTCTAATCCCCAATCCTGCTGCATAAGGTCAAGCAACAATGCAAATTAAATCCACACAATAATTTCACATATAGTATTCAAAAACTTCAACTAGAAATAGAAACGTTAGCTCGATAGATTCTTATGATCCAAAAACAATTCAAACGAAACCCTAGCCGTCCCTTCACCTTCATCGCACATGAATAAACATCAACACATCAATCATATAAGATATAATTTATGTTGCTTATCTCGGGATCAAAGCAGATCAACTTACACGAAGAAGACGAAAGAGGAGATGTTTGGTAGTGCGAAGGATGGCGACCAACGGGAGGGAACACGTTATGTCCCGGTTGACCAACTCTCGGATAGATAGATTGCCCGTCCATCGGGTGGCTAGAAGGCGCTGATGATACCGCCGACTGTCTGTACATCGGGATCTGCGAATCGTAAGGTGAGCTCGCTCGGTTCCTGAAATCGTAGTCCATCGATCGCACACAGAGACAGAGAGAGAGAGAGAGAGAGAGAGAGAGAGAGAGAGGGAACGAAGAGGGAAAGAAAAACAAATATAATTATGTAAAGGAGTCCTATATCGACTCTTCAAAAAGATCCCGCGTTAAGGCTCAAGACCGTGGAATGAGGTGGGTTTGGTTCCGGGTTTTGTCTTATTCCGTACATGGTTAGGGTAATTTACTTGTGTTTGGCTGCCTAAATTATAAAATTTAGCAGTAAATATTATCTAAATTGATTATAGAATAAAACTCAAGTTCTTCTCACTATGTTAATTAAATTCTTTGAAAAATCTCCCCTCAGTTCTGTTTGGTTTCGTTTGCTCTAATGCAAAATTAATGGGCCGATCACAGGCTTGAACATGAAGTGTAATTTCAATTGAGCTTGAAATGGTCCTCAACCTTGTCTTGCTTTGATGGCCCAAATCATGTTACCATTAAATACGAACATGCACGGTCGTGGTTGCTTCAGGTGTATTAGACCAGGAATTGCAGGCCGTTGGTGCTGCTAGAGGCATTTCTCGTATTCACACACAAGGAGGTTCAAAACTTGTCCATGGAAACATTTTTATCAACTCTGAAGGATATGGCTGTATATCTGATGTTGGTTTGGCAACAATTATGAGTCCGGTGCGAACACCATTGATGCGGGCAGCAGAGTATCGTGCCCCAGAAGTAGGAAGGCAACGCGTGCATCTGATGTCTACAGTTTTGGGGTCTTGCTGCTTCAGCTTCTCACCGGAAAGTCCCCTGTACATGCCACCGGTGGTGACGAGGTAGTCCATTTGGCGAGGTGGGTGAACTCTGTAGTTAGAGAAGAGGGGACAGCACTGCAGAAGTGTTTGACGTAAAGCTTTTAAGGTATCCCAATATGGAGGAGGAAATGGTAGAGATGTTACAAATAGGAATGGCTTGTGCGGTGAGGATGCCAGAGCAGAGGCAAAAGATGGCCGATGTTGTGAAAATGGTGGAGGAAATCTGGCCGGTCGATAATGTATACCCGCCAAGCCCTGATAACAATCTAGAGACATCGGATCCTCTGCTGTTCCACCACAGAGTACACAATAATATTCTTATTTTTTGTCTCACTACCAGTTCTGATAAATATTTCTTATCACAATCTGAGTATAAAATCCCATTCATCAATTTTTAACATACAAAAATAATCACATTTCATACATATTGAACAAGTCTTATTTCCTGGAAACTTGAAAAGCAGTTTTGATGTTGGAAAAAAAATTACATTACAATTACATGATATATAAAATAAGTAATAAAATAAGCTACACTTCCTGGGATGTTCTTGATGGGGCTGGCCATGACAGAGTAGAACCTTGCCCAATAATAAATGTACGACTGTTTTGTCTTTCGACTCTCTCATCGTTGCCACCACCCCATATACTTTACAAACAAATATGTGTGTGATAAGAATGCAACTCACTTCCTCACAAATCGTGTTTTAACGCCCCCTGAAATCCAAATGTAAAAGGAAAAAGGGGTTCAGAGGCACTTTAAAATGGAAAACAGTAAGTGAGTGCTTAAGCTTTCTTATAGCTCAAGTGATGATACTGTCTGGCTGACAACTCATTGAAATGAATCACTGACCTTCAACTTCCTCAAATTGAACTTCCTTAACCGTTTCAGCAGCTGTGTTATACTGAAAACTACAAAGAATCAAAGATATCAGGAAAAAAATAATTATTCAGTAGAATCAATTTTCAGGAGGAAAACATTCAGCATTCTTAAGAAATTGGGAAAAGAAAAAGAGAAAATAAGACCTCTACATACAACATCAATGAGAACAATAAATGAACAACTACCATTCTAAGGCTAATATCGTGGTTGACCCTTGAAGAAGGGATCTTAAAATAAAAACTGATTCTACAAATAAAAATGACTCTACAAATAAAAGTGAGAATACAAAGAAAACTGATCCTATAATTTCTCCAATTAGTTTTCCATTGACAGCTCACGACAACAGATTTTTCTTCTGGAATGTTGGCTTAGGTAGGTGACAAAGTAGAAACTCACGTGCTATCAAGAAGAAGGCTTGACCATTAAATCAAAGAAATTTTGCATCCAGAAGACCATTCAACTCATAGGCAAGAATGCTGCCAAATAAAATAGCATCGAATCAAAGCATTACCACTAAAATAAGAAACAAAGAACGCATGAGACGAGCAAAAAACCTCATTTACCTATTGGAGAAAACCAGCTCCAGTTCATAGTCAGATGAAGTCTTGGTAGCTTCACTCAATACAGTAGCAATTTCAGTCTTCCGAGGGCTGGCCATTAGTAAATCATACTCTGTTGGAATGATAATTGCAAAGAAGTTATCAGTCAACTCACTTAAACACATTTTCTCTACAGCTACCAGTGCTATCCTCCTTTTAAGTGTATCAGTCTCTGGGTCAACAATGTAAATGGCAACATCAGTAATTAAAAGGATTCGTTGTTTAATCTTCCCAGTGCCAGTGAATTTCAACACTTTATCAGCGAAGAGAACGTGCTTGTTACCTGCAGAACAAAAAAAAGAGTTTAATATCTAAACATACGTGATTGTTGAATCTCTTTTGCGAAAAAACATATGGAATATTTTAGTGGAATTTTTTCATGTCACATTCATCATCATCATTAAAGTCTCCCATGCTACATTACGCTAAACAATTGTTGAATGATGGCAACCTTAATTTCTTTCTAATAACATCCCAAAATTCTAAGCTTCTGGCGGCAAATATCAAAGGAAATTATGTGGCTCCATATACTTCCCATCAAAGAGATCTCACGCAGATGCATAATTGAAGTACAGCTTCATAAGAAAATAAGAATGGAGGAATGCTTCATCCTGACACGGAAGACACCAGAAGTGTGTTTGTAGTGAAATCGCAGCAAAGTGCCATGCGCCAAACTCAACTCCACAGGGCTCAAAGCCTCAAAGCAGCCTTTTTCGGAACGAGAAATCAACATAATGGGGCACACTAAAAATATTGTACAGTATTTTCTGCCAGTATAGATTACAAAAGAAATAAGGATCATAGTGTGATGCAATTGCATTCACTAATGTTCTACTGTAGACCTTAAAAATTCCCCCTTCAAATCCTTTTGATTGCACTATGCCTGTCAAACACGATATCATATACGTAGAGTCCATTTCAAAGCTTACCACTTGATTTCCAGGCGAATCAATAATGGGAACTTTACATACATAAATGACAAGACCAGAGACTCATCTTCCAGAGCCAAATACTCATTCGTAAACTGGAAGCAAAGCACGGTTCTGATTACAGATACATTGCAAAGTTCTGGATATATTCAACAATACTTCAAAATTTTCATTGTCAATCTCTCTAAGAATCATGAGGGACCCAAACAATTATTCCTTCCTCAACGAGAGTGTCCATCAGAATCCAACAACAATACCAGACGAGTAGTGCAATCACTACATCAATCACCCTTATCATCCAATGAACATACTTAGCAACATAAATACATGGTGCAAACCGCAAACAGAGAAACCGTACACGATAAAAATAAACGCATAACCAACAGGGACCATCCAGTCAAGCATAGCATGAAAGGTAAACAATAAAAAGGAGAAAGCAATACCAGCGCTGCAAGACGTAGGAGGATCCTTCTGTAAATCCTTCAGTTCCTTCAAGATCCGCTTCGACGCCATCACTTGACCTACGGATTCTCAGATAAAGACCAAATCACACACAAATTCACATAAACGCTGCGCACACGAGACGGATACATAATATACAAGAGATATACAGATCATCTAAAGATATAAATACCTGAGAAGAGACAGATCGAAGATCCTCCTTGACGCCTCGACGATGCCTTGTTTGTCGGGAAGGGAAGAGAAGGGAAACTGGAGGAGAAAATAGGAATTGGCGAGGCAAAGACGATTTAATTGACGGGTTTTTTGTTTGGGAATGCTGTGAGCTGCTGTGAGGTGTGGTGTGGTGCTGTGAGTTATAAAATTGTGGTGCTGTGAGGTGAGTTGAAACGTAAAATACTGTTTGGCGCATCACTTTTAAAACTGTGGTGCGATGCGGTGTGGTGCTGTGAGGTGCGTTTGGTTTATCTAAATTACGGTTATATTAGATGACTAATAATATTAATATAAAATCACTTAATGTTTATATTGTATATTAATCTAAAATAAAATAATTGACCTAATTTGATTAGGTAGGACAATTCAACATACATTGTAAGCGTTTGAGAGTGCTGTGAGGTGTGGTGAGGTGCTGTGAGGTAAAAAGTTATGGTGCTGTGAGGTGAGTTAGAACGCAAAAGCTGTTTGGTGTGTCACAAAGGTGTGTTGCAACTGAACGCAGTCCAAACGCATTGCCAAACACCCACAATATCGACGCGGGTTATTCTGTGGACCCTTAGTTAGGGTTATCTGTACGTGATGAATACCCACACCGGCTCATAAGGCCAAGGTAGAACTACAATCCAGAAAATCAACTTATCAAGTAAGGGTGCCTTGAATCCTTATAAACTAGAGTTGGTAACCCTATTTTTTCGATATGAGATACTCATCAAACCACACCCTTAGACAGTCGACATTCACGGTGGCTACGCTAGCCTGGCGGCTCCGCATGCCCTTCAGATGGTATCCCTTTCCCAGACGGCAGCCCTCTCTGCAAATACGACTACCCACACCGGCCCATAAGGTCCAAGGTAGAACTATAATCCAAAAAATCGACTTATCAGGTGAGGGTGCCTTTGATTCTTATAAACTAGAATTGGTAACCCTATTTTTTCGATGTGGGATACTCATCAATACGCTACGACTCCCATTTTTCGTCGAAAATGCGCGCTAAAAGATGAATGAATACATATTTTTATTGGCTTCTTTTGGCGGTTATTATTGCCTTAGCTACACCTACATCCTCGCTGTAGCCCATTTTTTGGTATTTTTTTAAAAAAAATTTATTGGTGTATACATATTTTCTAAATAAAAATTAAATTCATTACGAAAAATACATAAAAGGTGTTAAGTTTATGTCAAACAATCCATAATTACTGAAGTTACAAGTCGAAAAGCGAGCTTCAACGGTAGAGAGAGGAGCAGCTTGATTTGATGAGACGGGATTGTTTCGAACAAAAAATATATTGTTTAATTAGTAAAAGTTATCAAAATATAAATATAATTTTTTAAAATAAAAATAAATATGTAGTTGCAGCTGTAGTGAAACTAGGACAGTGGCTGCCATAGATTATTTGTTATTATTGTTATGCATTGTGATAATACAAAAAATATTGCTCCAATAAAACCTTGACACGTATCACCACATAGAATGAATGAGGAGGAGATTGGGGAGCATCTCCGTCGACTAAAATCTCACGTCGATTTGTACTCATCGGTATGGTAGTGTTCACTGCTTATTCAGATACCAAAGTGAGATTTGAGTCGACTCATTCATTCTATGAGGTGATAGGTGTCAGGGTTTTACTCAAATACCGATGAGTACAAATCGACGTGAGATTTGAGTCGACTGAGATGCTCCCCAATCTCCTCCTCATTCATTCTATGTGGTGATACGTGTCAGGGTTTTATTAGAGCAATATTTTTTGTATTATCACAATGCATAACAATAATAACAATATAGTTTTTGTTCGAAACTATATATTTATTTTTATTTTGAAAAATTATATTTATATTTTGATAATTTTTACGAATTAAATAATATATTTTTTGTTCGAAACAATCCCGTCTCATCAAATCAAGCTGCTCCTCTCTCTACCGTTGAAGCTCGCTATTCGACCTGTAACTTCAGTAATTATGGATTGTTTGACATAAACTTAACACCTTTTATGTATTTTTCGTAATGAATTTAATTTTTATTTAGAAAATATGTATACACCAATAATTTTTTTTAAAAAAAAATACCAAAAAATGGGCTACAGCGAGGATGTAGGTGTAGCTCCTGGGAAGGCAATAATAACCGCCAAAAGAAGCCAATAAAAGTATGTATTCATTCATCTTTTAGCGTGCACTTTCGGCGAAAAATGGGAGTCATAGCGTACAGATAACGCTAACTAAGGGTCCACAGAATAACCCAATCAGAGCGTCGATATAATCCACCCAAAAACACGGTTCTACCCGTCAATTACATCGTCTTTGCCTCACCAATTTCTATTTTCTCCTCCAGTTTCCCTTCCCTTCCCGCACAAACAAGGCATCGTCGAGGCGTCAAGGAGGATCTTCGATCTGTCTCTTCTCAGGTATTGATATCTTTAGATGATCTGTATATCTCTTGTATATTGTGTATCCGTCTCGTGTGCGCAGCGTTTATGTGAATTTGTGTGTGATTTGGTCTTTATCTGAGAATCCGTAGGTCAAGTGATGGCGTCGAAGCGGATCTTGAAGGAACTGAAGGATTTACAGAAGGATCCTCCTACGTCTTGCAGCGCTGGTATTGCTTTCTCCTTTTTATTGTTTACCTTTCATGCTATGCTTGACTGGATGGTCCCTGTTGGTTATGCGTTTATTTTTATCGTGTACGGTTTCTCTGTTTGCGGTTTGCACCATGTATTTATGTTGCTAAGTATGTTCATTGGATGATAAGGGTGATTGATGTAGTGATTGCACTACTCGTCTGGTATTGTTGTTGGATTCTGATGGACACTCTCGTTGAGGAAGGAATAATTGTTTGGGTCCCTCATGATTCTTAGAGAGATTGACAATGAAAATTTTGAAGTATTGTTGAATATATCCAGAACTTTGCAATGTATCTGTAATCAGAACCGTGCTTTGCTTCCAGTTTACGAATGAGTATTTGGCTCTGGAAGATGAGTCTCTGGTCTTGTCATTTATGTATGTAAAGTTCCCATTACTGATTCGCCTGGAAATCAAGTGGTAAGCTTTGAAATGGACTCTACGTATATGATATCGTGTTTGACAGGCATAGTGCAATCAAAAGGATTTGAAGGGGGAATTTTTAAGGTCTACAGTAGAACATTAGTGAATGCAATTGCATCACACTATGATCCTTATTTCTTTTGTAATCTATACTGGCAGAAAATACTGTACAATATTTTTAGTGTGCCCCATTATGTTGATTTCATTGCCTTGCTTTTCTTTGGAATGTTGCAGGTCCTGTCGCTGAAGACATGTTCCATTGGCAAGCAACAATCATGGGTCCTCCAGACAGTCCCTATGCTGGGGGTGTTTTCTTAGTTACCATCCATTTTCCCCCAGATTATCCTTTTAAGCCCCCAAAGGTACCTTGCACCACTTCTTCTTTGTGCCACGTTTAAGTACTGTAATTTCGAATCGTTGTCGGTATGGGGGATGGTTAGGGGGAACCATCCCCCGTTCCAACTATTCTATGCAGGGGGTCTATGTTGGATTTCTCTGCGACGAACTGAGATTTTATCTTAATTCCATTTGAAACTTCTAATGTAACCTTGTTTCAGGACTGGCCATCTCTTTTGCTGCGAAAGTAAACTATTTGCAGGTTTTTTAAAAATTTCCTTCAAACAAGTGCTAGATTATCAAACATGCTTATGCTCAATTACTGAATGTTTTTTATTTTGTGGCATGTTTTGCTGCATTTAGGGACAACCTATGGCACCTACTTGGTGCCTCCACAATAAAATATGATTTTCCATTGGAAAAATTAAGTTATTTAAACTAGATACTTTGTTTCCTATAAAATTATCTTTTTCTTCCCTAGGTTATGTGGATACCTATTGCTATTAGTGAAGAAGATAGAAAATTCCATCTTTTAATGGCCACTCATTTTTCATTCCAGTTTCATTTGTTAATATAAACATGCTGTGTTCATACTTCATGGGGGTGCGGGTGTGTGCGTGCGCATTTGTGTAATTTGATTAGCTGTTGATTCATATGTGGATGGCTCTTACAGGTGGCATTCAGAACAAAGGTATTCCACCCTAATATCAATAGCAATGGTAGCATTTGCTTGGATATTTTGAAGGAACAGTGGAGCCCGGCACTGACCATTTCCAAGGTTCATGGTCTTCTATTACTCTGATAGCATATTAGCACACATTTGGTTACTCAAAACAAGCATTTCTCTCAGTGAATACAATGACAGGACAGTTCATATGACTTGGGAACTGGTGTGGTCCAGCCACCTATCCCATTTACATCTTTCTTTTCTCCCTGCTGGTAGAATAAGGAAGAATTTTCCCTTGTCCAAAAGAGAGAATCATCATAAAACACTACCATACTGTCATTATAACTTCCCCTTCTTTGCCAATGAAGTTTAACTATTCAGAGTTTATAGTTGAGCATAATTTATGTATGGTGTGGCCTTTTTGCCTTGTTCATCATGATCTCCGGTTGCCTTCGCATGAATCTGCATAATATGGAATTACGGACTTCTAAATTTTAGCCAAATCACTTGTTTTCTACTTGCTAAATACCCACCTTAACTACTTGTGAGTTAAATATTATACTACTATGTGTAATAATAATTTGTTTTCTTCCTTTAGAGTTGCTACGTTTAATTTGTTTAGGGGTTCAATTTTATTTTCTCAGGTGCTGCTGTCGATATGTTCTTTATTGACGGATCCTAACCCTGATGATCCTTTGGTGCCGGAAATTGCTCATATGTACAAGACTGACAGAAGCAAATATGAGACTACAGCGCGGAGCTGGACCCAGAAGTATGCGATGGGCTAAAACTGCTTGTGGTGGGTTTGAGGGAGGGCATTTTCCTTTGTTTCTTTCGGCCTTTTTAAGTTTTATGCATGATTGTTCTGTCTCTGCAATCCTAAAAGGGACCAAAAAGAGGTCCATAACATGATGTTGGTTGATGGAGAAACACATGAAAACATGATACCCTGTGGTGTTGTATGGATAGTGTGACTTTTGAACAGCGGAATCTCTCTCCCAACTCATCATTCCCCTGCAGTGTATATGTATTCTAAATGGTATTGTTCGATTTCTTACCATCATTGCATGGGATATGGAGCATATGTTCTCAACTTACAGGCAATGCTGGGTACAGCAGGTCACAGCGGCGCCGTGTTTTTAGGTTAAGATACAGCCTCATTTATGCTCAATTAGGTCTAAACTATCGGGCCGAGGAAGCCAGCCCTAAGAAACTATAATAGTCTGTGGATCCATGTTCTCTCTAGGAAACCGACTTACAAGTCACAGAAACACAAACCAACTTATAAGTCACAGAGACACGATTCTTTTTGCAGCTTCCATATGATAATCACGAATTATTGAGGTTTTATTAATGTCAAACAAAATTATTATTTTTGGATAAAAACTCTACCATTTGGAATTATCTTATTATCAGATGATTGCTGCCGCAAGTTTTTTCGAAATTAAATTAGCTTTTTGTACAATCATAACAAAATATATAATTTACACAATGAAGTCTTTTGTGGGAAAAAATTGATACGTGGCTGTGGCTCGGGTGTGGGTTACTTTATCTTTTAATGGCGGCATTAATAGGCTGAGCAAATCAATTCCCCTATATTTATGGGCAGTTATAATAATTTACAAACGTGATAGACAAACACATAAAAATCATATATACGTATTTAGTAGAAGTTCACATCCTCTAGCGATAAAAAATATTTTATAAATTGATTCCTAAGCAAAATATATTTGGAGTTAAAATTGCAAATTTGCTTGTAAACCAGCTCATTTCATATAGATTATAAGCTGTAATTCACCTTCAAAAGGGTTGAACCAAATACATTTTTCGAAAAATTGTAATAATCCCAACAAGGAAACTATATAATTCAAAATAAGAGCATAATAAATTACCTTATAATCTTTTATGTAACGTTGAAAATTAAATTAAATATCATTGTAATTAAGAAAGAAAACATTCAATGGTACTTTAAATCAAAACATTTAAGTATTAATTTAGAATTATTTGTTTTTTCATTTTTTTTCCGTGGTGTTCCCAAGTTCCACGGAAGCAATCTAACCTCGTAACAAGCGCAATAGAAAGCCCTAGAAACAATGACAAACGGGTCAGACTCCTTTTTTTTTTTCTTTCCAAATTTATTTAAGGAATTTATTTTTTTTCAATCTTCAAAATTAAGAAGAAAAAAATGAAAAATTATAAGAAAGAAACCGACTAATTTTATTCCATGATATAAATATATATTTATTTTAAAAAAGGATATTTTGTGTTCTAAATAAGAGTTACTAGGTTTTATTGATGGAGGGTCGTTTCCGCAAACGCTGCTTCTGTTTCCTTCTTGTCCTCCACGCAATGAGGAAAGTCTTGTATTTCCTGCCGAAAATTGACATTATTTGCATTTTTCAGCCTTATTTTCTAATAAAAGTCGTATTTGAAGCTTAAAATACTTTTATTTCTCTCTTTTTTCTAACTCGAAATTGAGGTTGGATTGATCTCTCGTTTATCTCAGAGAAGGGATGGTGGAGGCAGAGCGAAGCTGCAATCCATGGATGAGTACAGAGCAACCGTCGAGAGTGGGAATCGACGGGCACGAATCTTCGATTCTGGAGACTGATGGACGGGTATTCTCTGCGCCGGAGGCACAGCAATCGAACGCTGCTTCTGATTGGAAGTTGAGTTTCGGGGAGAGAGCTTTCTCTGCAGCCGGTGCCGCCTTTCTGTCTGCCACAACAGAATGGTGTTGCTGAGCGCCGAAACAGACAAATTTTGGAGATTACACGTGCTGCCCTTATTGGAGCCCACATGGCACCACGTTTTTGGGAAGAAGCTGTTACCACAGCTGTATATCTTTTGAATAGGGTACCCACTCGTGTTCTACAATTTCAGACACCACTTGATAAATTGGCATCCTATGTAACACTGCCATCGCACCTCACACTTCCTCCCCGGGTGTTTGGTTGTGTTGTGTTTGTACATTTACAGAAACATCTCCGCACGAAACTTGATCCTTGTGCCCTCAAGTGTGTATTTGTCGGTTATCATCCTTCACAAAAGGGTTATCGTTGTTTTCATCCTCCTACAAGTAAGTTCTATGTTACTATGGATGTCACCTTTTCTGAACATGAAATGTTTTTTTCTTCACCCAATTCCACGCTTCCGGGCCCGAGTGGTGATACTGTTGTTGAAGCTCCAAATTGGATGGAGTTGTTTCCTGATCCACTGTGTGTTGCCGATACTGTTGCTGAAGCTCCCTCTCTCTCATCTTCGCTAGTACCCACTCCCGATACTCCTCGTACAGATCCTCCTGAGGTAAGCATTGAGTCTGATGTTAATACTAACAATATTTGTGATAATACTTGTGTCTCGATTGAAACTGACAGATACGTACTCCCACCAAGAAGTACTCGTGGTGTTCCACCAGATAGATTTTCACCAGAGGTTGTGCGAAAAGTGAAATATCCTATTGCTCAGTATGCATCCACTCACCGACTGTCAAAGGAATGCCGAAGCTTTGTCAGTAATATGACTGTCATAGATATTCCTACTAAAGTGCAAGAGGCGTTGTTGGATCCAAAATGGGCAACTGCAATGACTGAGGAGATGACAGCACTTGAGAAAAATCAAACTTGGGAATTGGTGGAGTTGCCGAAAGGAAAAAAAGCTGTTGGTTGTAGGTGGGTGTACACCGTCAAGTGCAAGCCTGATGGTTCGGTTGATAGGTATAAAGCTAGACTTGTGGCTAAAGGATTCACCCAGACGTATGGGGTTGATTATCAAGAAACGTTTGCTCCTGTTGCAAAAATTAATACGGTTCGAGTCCTAATATCCCTAGCTGCAAATTTTGATTGGCCTCTACAACAATATGATGTAAAAAATGCTTTTTTACATGGTGAGCTACAAGAAGAAGTTTATATGTCTCTGCCCCCAGGATATGAAGCTCCAGGTGATCAAAGTGTCGTGTGTAAACTGAAGAAAGCCTTATACGGGTTGAAACAATCTCCTCGAGCTTGGTTTGGTCGATTCCGACTTGCTATGAGAAGATTCGGCTATAAGCAAAGTAATGCAGATCACACTTTATTTTTGAAAAGAGTTGGTCATAAATTAACGGCTCTCATTATTTATGTTGACGACATGGTAGTGACAGGCAATGATTCTGAAGAAATGCGTAAACTGAGAGACTATTTGTCAACTGAATTTGATATGAAGGATTTGGGAGGATTAAAATATTTTTTGGGCTTTGATACCCAGTCCACGAGTGCGGGGGAGTGTTGAAAAGGTGTTAAAGGGATAAAAATCCCACATCGATTGTTGAGGGGCTTGGTGTCTAGTTTATAAGCTTGTAACTCCTGATTTACAAATTCACCACCATTATCAGATCGAAGAACTTGTAAATTAGTAGAGAATTGTGTTTTGATCATGGTATGAAACGTGCGGAAGCAAGCAGCCACATCACTCTTATGACGCATAAGGTAAAGCCAAGTCATACGAGTGCAATCATCAATAAATAATACAAACCATCTAAAGCCAGTAGAAGTAGTAATAGGGGCAGGTCCCCAAACATCCGAATGAACCAACGCAAAAGGCAGAACTCTTTTATTAGTACTATCAGAATAAGTAGCACGATGACTCTTGGCCAAAACACATGTATCACACTGAAAATTGGAAGGTTCACATGTAGAAAATAAAGTAGGAAATAAATATTTCAAGTACCCAAAGGAGACATGACCCAAACGATGATGCCATAACCGAATCTGATCTTCTGATGCCCTAGATGACCCTTTTGCTGATAGAGATCGTCCTATACTAACATCTTCCACATAATATAATCCCTCTCTCTTAGTACCACGCCCAATTATCTCCCCGCTGCAGAGATCCTGAAGGAAACAAAAAGTAGGATATATTAATACTAAACAATTTAGTTGTGTAGTAACTTGTGGCACAGATAAAAGATTATTGGAAAGAGCAGGAATCAATAAAGTGTGCTCCAAGGATAATGAAGGAGTTAAGTTAACCCTTCCAGCGCCCGTAACCGGATATGAAACACCATTGGCATTGGTGACAGTAGAGCAATTTGGTAAACAAGCATCATGTAATAAGGACGCATCAAAGGTCATATGATTAGTCGCACCAGAGTCAAGAATCGCTGCTTGTCACCAAAGCAAACAACAGCAGGGGTTTCACGCTTTGATTCGTCATTGAGCACAACATCAATGCCCCTTTGCCTAGCAACAGCAACAATGCAGCTCTCGTTGCCCCAGTCAAAACCAACAACGCTCATCTTTCACCAATAGTTAGGTGACTTATTTGACTAAATAGATGTTCTCAACCTCAGAGAATCCGTCACAAACTCCTCGTATTTATCACCGAGCTTGTTTCTCATGTCGTAAACATAAGCCTCAACAGCATTCTTTTTATCTTTAGTTTCTTCCATTACTCGATCCTGCAAAGCCATTTCAAACTCTTTTTCTACAGCTTTCTGCACGTCTGCAGCCCTGTAGAGCGCACAAGGCGAACTATTCTTTCGCCTTTTACTAAAGAATACCGTGTGCGCGCTGCATTGAAGGGCATACGCCAATTTTTGGAAGGGTGTTTGTGACAAAATACCCCCAAACCGGTTGTGCCATCGTGGGATTTTCTACAGTTTGGAGATTTTCTGCATGATTGATTAGAAAGTGTGGGAAAGAAATAATAATAATGAAAAGGTTATGATTCTTATGAAGGCTATATGTTTGTGACCCTTTCTGGTTTAGGGTTTCAAATAATGGACGGTTCAATGTTGTGTATTTTAGATTGGAGGAGAAGGTGCTTTTACCTCTGTGAGTTGGAGTTTGTTAAATATGTGATAGAATCCCGAGAATCGTGATGAATGTTATTTGCTTTCATGGTGAAATAACTTTCTGAATGTGTTCTTAGTTGTCATCTCTTCTATTTTGTTTTAGGTTTCTTGAAGACTAAAAGGAATTACTGTCTTGCGTTCAATCAATTTCATTTGCTCATTGAATTTATTCAATATTAATTTCATATTGTGTATGGGATTTAACAATTAGTGTATGATTTATCAGACAAGGTTGCAAGCTCAGGCTGCTGGAGTTCCTTACTCTCATCCACTGAGTAATATCATAAGTCGTATGGCATACTTTGGACCAAATATGGTAAGCATGAATTGCTGTTACATATTGAAAAGACTTCTCTTCCGGTTTAAAAATGTCATTATTTATGGACAATATTGGACATTGTGTTTTGAGTTTAATTTTTTCGTAACAGATGTTTGCTGATCTAAGGTGTTCTCCATCATGCGCACGAGCAGGAGTTCATGGCACAGTATCAATATGCCCTCCTGATTGTTTTCATTATAAAGGAACTTTAGATGTATTCTACAAGATCATAAGGCAGGTTGGTATCTAGTCAAAATTTGTTTCTTCATCTTGTTCATATTGTAAAGGGTAGGAAACACCCGCCCCCCTCATTCCCCTGAAGAGAGAAATAGAAAGATAAAGAATTTAAAGAAAAAGGGATGAGAGTGGAGGAAAATGTGGTAGGATTAATATTTTTGAATGGGATGCAGGAGGGATTCGCGAGGCTGTGGAGGGGCACAAATGCAGGGCTGGCACTTGCTGTACCAACAGTAGGTTTCTCTCAGTGTCGGTTTTTTTAGGTTTTTTTGGTAGTTCCTAGTTAGCATTGAACTATTTTTTTTCTGGTTGCATGACCTTGTGAGAAGTGTGATTATAAATTTGTAAGGCATTTTTATGAGCAGGTGGGAATCTACATGCCTTTTTATGACGTCTTTCGCAACTGGTTGGAGGAGTTCACTACCCAAAATGCTCAAGCTGCAACACCATATGTCCCTCTTGTCGCAGGCTCATTGGCACGTTCATTAGCTTGTGCAATTTGCTACCCTATTGAACTTGCCAGAACACGCATGCAGGTAAAACTTATATACAAAAGTTTGTTTTTAACTAGTATGAAATGCTGTTCATTTTGGCAGTATTCTGATATTTGCTCTTGTGCTTTTCGGTTCTATATTTTATGTGCTTGTTAGTTGTTAGGGTTACTTTGCTAATGGAAATTACATGAAGTAGCTTCTGCTGTGCTCTTAAATTTATTTATCGGATGGAAGTCCCTGGTGTTTTTTTTTTTTTTTTTTTTTTGCATTTCCTTTTGTTATCGTAGTTTCTGCCTTTTGTTTCCATAACAGGCTTTTAAGGATACCCAAATCGGTAAGAAGCCTCCTGGAGTATGGAGAACTTTAAGTGGGGTCATCTCTAATGTCAATAGCTCAAATAACTTGCAAAACCACAGTAAGTTGATTCTTCTGTATGGTTACTTAAACCAAGCTTAATGGTATTTCTATTGGAATTAGATCTGTCAGAAGTTATGGATGGAAGAAACTTGGCAACTTGAATTCTGTATGGATGATACTTCTTAAAATGCATGTGTTTTATTAATATTGCCCTAACAATTTAATCTCTGGCCTCAAGGGGTGCTGTCTAGGTCAGCATACATCTTGCACGTTCCTTACCCCGTCCACTGCGGGAGCCTTGTGCATGAGAATTTTTTTTTTTTCTTGTTTCTCATGCAGTTGTTTATACTAATGGGTCGTAAAGCCTGTTTATGGCCCTGCTATGTGTGATATCTATTTCTGGTTATTATAAAATCTGTCTTCACTCATAAGAATAAAAGTTTATGATGAGTTAGGAGCTCTTGTTATGTTCGTGGCCGTTAGAGCTTATGTTAAGAGGGGGTTATGGATGAGCTATTTTGGCTTCTTCGGAGAAGCAACATGGTTTGTTTCTGATATTGTTTCCCCAAAATTGGGCTGCAGACAAACTGCAATGAAACTCTATGGACACCTCTTGAATGTTGTAGAGATATGAGGCGGTTTATTAAAAGAACATGATTATTCATTTTAGATTAAAAGGGAAGAGTAGTCAGTTGAAAAAAGTAAAGAGTTGTAATTCATGTATAAATAGTCTTTTTTGTTGATCTATTGCTGATAATATTGGCTATTTTAGTTTATAGTTCTGATGGTGTGATTTCCTTGTAACAGTGCCAGGCTACCGAATCTTGTGGACTGGCATGGGAGCACAACTTGCTCGTGACGTACCTTTCTCAGCCATTTGCTGGTCAACTGCTGAACCGGTATGTTATCAATCTTTTTAGGTTTCTTGTCAATAGATTTCTAGAGGTAATTTAGATGGGTGTCCTTCTGCTCAATACTCATAAGTCTTCATTTTTACAGATAAGGAGAAAACTTCTTGGTTTGGTTGGTGAGGAAGCCAATGCAATCAGTGTCCTTGGGGCAAATTTTTCTGCTGGTTTTGTAGCTGGAAGCCTTGCTGCTGCTTGTACATGTCCTTTAGATGTTGCAAAAACTCGAAGGCAGATAGAGGTTTCTTCTCAAAAACAAATTAGAATTGTTTACCTTTTACTTTTAGAACGTAGAATGTTAATTATTGCAGTCATTTATCTAGATGTGGTCTTTCTTTTCATCTGGTGATGCAGAAAAAAGTATATTAAACATTTGTCATTATAAAAATATTTGGGGGTGGGGCGGGCGAGCAGAGTAAGGATAGTGATGTTGTACCTTACAATACTTTCTCATATTTTCTGGTTTTCAGAAGGATCCTGCAAGGGCATTGAGGATGACAACACGACAAACATTGCTGGAGATATGGAGGTGTATTTCTTGGCTTTATTCATGTGGTTGCATTTTCTTTTGTGAATCAACCTATTCTATTCTCTCTGCCAATATGTACCCATAGAATTTTAGCATTCACATATATCAAGTGTTCACAGTGGACAAATGGAAGTCTTTTACTTATTTCACAATAGCCACTGGATTGAAACAATTGAAGATTATGTCATGAAAGGAAAACGACGACTGAAATGTGGCTTGTCCTTCATATACTTGTAATCATCTTCTTTATAAGTCTACACCATCACAAATGTGGACTGTCTATTTCAATATCAGTTGCAGGCACATATATTCATGTTATTTTTCAACTTTTATTAGTGTCTTTTCTGCATAAGCAATGAAATTTATCGCTTTAAGCCTGTAACCATAAACTGCGTACATTCTACCTTCTTTTGCCCACCTGATTTGTTATCTGTCAAATATGTTACTTGGATCACGTCATTTGGTCTACAAGAGATAGTTTGACCAAGTGAATTGCTTTTTAAACATGACTCACGAACTTTTATTCTTCCTGCTGCAGAGATGGAGGATTGAGGAGACTTTTCACAGGAGTTGGCCCCCGTGTTGCTCGTGCGGGACCCTCAGTTGGGATCGTGGTTTCGTTTTATGAAGTAATGAAATATGTTCTACATCACCAGTTTGCAACTTCATAATACAAGGGTTTCCTTCTACACTTGGAACAATGTTTGGTGATGGCGTAGGGCAACACTTGACATCAAATAAATAAATAGAAGCTTTAACCCAAATCACATTTTGCACAGATACCATCATACATCTTTTTCTCTAGGGCTGCTATTGCAGACTAGATGTCCTTTTTTCCCCAAGCCCAGTTTTGCTGTTCTGTTTCCTTGTAAGTTATTGCTCGAGAGCAGAGCAGAAATTTTGTATCTTTCTGAGTAATTCTCTAATAGATCCTTTTTTTTTTCCCCTGAGAATGAATCTCAGTTTTCGCATTTATATCTTTATAGTTGGTTAGTGTGGAGGCTGCAGTCTTTCGTGGCTACTTTTAGATTGTGGCAAGAGCTTTTATTAGGAATGCAAGGGATAAGACTGAAGAAATTAGGTTTTATACTAGGTTATCTGGTTATGGGTGTCTCTTTCTCTCTGTTCATATCATCTTGGAACTTTGGAAGTCAACGAAGTGACAGTTGGATTGATAGCAATGTATGGTATCAGTTCAAATTCTTCAAAACAGCATAAGCCAGAGGGCAATAGGAAAAAGAAGCTTTTGCTTCGTCGAATTATTGTAGTTTTGTTTTGAATAGCACAAACTGTTGGATTTGTGGTGATCCGAAATCATAGCCATTTGTAATTTTGTGTTGAATAACGGACTGTTGGATTTTTGGTGATCCGAAATGATAGCCATTTGGAGGGAAAAGAAGTATTCTTTGGCGCATACTCGGGGTACAGCTCAGCTAACTAATTATTCATGTAGTTTTGTTCACGATGCGGCGTTCAAAGTTCAAACCCTATTGGCAGTATATTTGTGGCTATCCGAAATGATAGACACTTTGGAGGGAATAGAAGTATTCTTTGGTGTATACACGGGGCTTAGCTCAGTTGGTTAACTATTTGTGTAGTTCTGTTCACGGTGCGGTGTTTAAAGTTCAAAACCTGTGGACAGTATATTTGCATCTTGCATGTGCAAGAGTTATACCTGACATAAAAAAAACAAAAAAAAAAACAGGTTGATATCCGTAGCTATTAGAAATAAAAGACATTTAAAGAGTTTACAGAGAAGGCAAACTGCGTTATGGGATTTTTATTTGAAATTGATAGAAGAATATATCCAAATCAAATCTCTACTCTTGTTCCACAAACTCAAATACAAACTACTTCCTTCAAAACCACCATTCATCTTCCCCTAATATACCACTATGATGATCAAGCTCCAAAAAATTTCAGAAATTCGAGGCAGCAATGTAGACAAAGTGGAGGAGTTTAGTGAATGAGATATGTCAGCACCAATGCCACTAGCATAAGAACATACGCTATTCCTTGGTCTATTGCCGTCCCTGCAACCACATAATCACAAGGTCTTATTAGACATCTATCGGTGGAAAATTTATGTGCGCTAATTTGATGATCTGAGTTTAGACTTGAATATCTAAAGAGAGATTGAAAATGCGATGAATCCTATCGATTTCTCCAAAAACAACGAAGGAATTCGAAGAAATAACATACAAAAAGAGATAGAAGCAATTCTTGATACAAATTTCAAAAAAAGCGCACAATATGGGGAAATAAATTACTGACCGTCGCTCGTAGGCGCAGGAGCCGGAGCTGGAGATTGAGCATGTGCGGCCGGCAAAATAATGCCGTATAAAGCCGCAATGACCGCAAACACAATAAACGAAACCCTAGCAACTGCCATTTCTCGCCGTCTCTCTCTCCTTCTGCCAAAAAAGAGTCTCTCTCAGAGAAAACAAAGAGAAACGAGAGAGAACGCTTTGAGATTGTAAAAATGGCTATTGCGGTACGTGGGGGATGGGATGGATGCCATGCCACTTCCTCCTTATATCTAGCGTCTGATAGAGCGAGGGGAATGCAGAATGTAGGGTCCACCCGCATTGGTCGGGGCCCATAAAGCCCATGTGATGTGACCAACCTCAAGAATCGAATTTTCCTTTTTTCTTTCTTTCTCTCCTTGTAATTCCGAGCTGTGAGTGATGATTACGAAGAGTGAGACAGGCTGGAAGGCTGGATTCTCAATTATGACAAAATTACAAATTATTACAATTAACTTTTAATTAGTTTGTTCGGCTTTCTTTTCTTCTAATGTTGAAATTTTATTAACATTTTTTTAAAATGTTGAAATCTCATCAATTCATTCCATGATGGTAAACATTAACCCTAACGTCACTCAAGTAATATAGAAAATTACGAATATCATAACAACCATTAAATTTAACGTCACAAAAAAAGTTTTGAAAACTACAAGCACCGAACTAAAGTTTGATTAACATTTTAATTCTTCTATTTTCCTTTATTTTAAGTAACAATTTTCATATATTTTATTAGACACGGTATTTACTAAAAAAGATTCAACAAAATCACTATTGGAACAAGAAAAAATTACAAATCATGTACAAATAGGAAACAAATTACATTTTTCCTGTATATAAGATTAATGATCAATAAAGAGCAAAATTTCAAACACCATAAAAATTGTAAATGCGAACTTAAAATCGCGAATTGATGTTATTGGAATCAGGGCTTTAAAATACCAAAATGATATATGTCCATAATTTTTTCATCCATAAACTTACATAATCTAGATGGCATGCTTATGAGGCATGTCACATAGATTAAAAAAAACAAATAAACTTTATTAAAGAAGCCACATAGGCATGCCACCTAGATTATGTAAGTTTATGGATGAAATTTTATGGATGTGTAGTCCTTCCGTTTAAAATATGTCTTCTTTAAAAAGCAGATACGTTTAACAATTATGCAATAAGTGTCCCTTTTTAGTGTTTAAAAAAAAAACACTCTCCTCCTCCTCCCATGAGCTTGATCTGCCCTTTCTTATTGTAGGATCTTTTTTTTTTGTTGAATAAGGATTTTGTAAGGTTTATCTTCTCCAGCTATAAATATATTCCATCTGTTGCGGAAATTCGATCATCAATGTTTCTGGTGTGCTCTGACAACATATAATTAATTTACTAGGGCTAAGATTTTCATATATGATGGAGATTCACCTCCCTTGTTGAAGGGGAATTTAAGATCCTTACTGTATATCTAAGTTGTAATCTATGTGTTGCTTTTTATGTTCAGTATTTGTTAGTTGTTACTAGACTTAGATCGGTGAAGTATGGAAGCATTTGTCGGATGATTTTCGGTGTAATACTTTGTCATCCGGGAGTGTTCTGCGATGGTCGTCTTTGTGTTTTTCAAAAAAAAAAAATTCAATCCTACTGGTAATACTCCATCTTTATGATAGCTCGAGTGCTTAGGGGTCTCAATTACCTATTTTATTGGGTAACTTAATATAATAAGGTTTATCATCTTTTTTCCTCTCTTTTGAATAACCAAATTATAAAAATGTAAAATATATGAACTTAGTAAGTAAACCATGAAAATCTAAATACTAAATAGAACAGCATATACATTTATTTATCCTACATGACAGTTAATAAAAAATGTAATTAATGACATCATCGGTTGACCATGGTTACTTGTAAAAGTGGGCTTTGCATGTGATGGACTTATAAAGGTGGGCTTGGGTGATTAATGATGGCTTCACGGGCTGCAAGTGGATTTGGAATGCGGGCCTGACAATGGCCTTATAAGAAATGGGCCTCTCTTGGTCATGGGCTGCTGGACACGATGGATTGGGCTTTGTCACCTTACTATACATAAATTACAAGGGTTTGGATTATCAAAACTTGCCTAATAGACACCCTAGGTTTTTTTACTTTATTTCTTAATTTAACGATATGTAACTCATTTAATGAGCGCCCACAGTTTTTGTTTTACTTGCAGCATCGAAGGTTTTTTCTTTTCTTTTGTGACGTGAAATCCAATTAACAACACACCAAACAACGGGCTAGTAAATGAGTTTTTTTTTTATGACGTGGAATGTACTTCATTATCCACCAAACAACGGGTTGATAAACGTGGTTTTGTTATTCCTACATTCAACCATCGGCCAAACAATGGGTTGATAAACGTGGTTTTGTTATTCCTAGCATTTATCATACATTTTAGATTCAACACACCTCTATATCTATATAAACTTACAGAATTGCATACTGTTATCTCATCCTACAAATACATATATACATACTCTCATAAATAATTATACACTATGAAAATAGAGCGTGGAGAAAAATCAGAGGATGAAGATGAAGAGGAGATAGGAGAGTGACGCGGTTCAACAAAATATCAACTATCAGATCAGTAATCCACCAAAAATGGAGTTTGCAGCAACAGCTTCCGCATCAGAGAGGCTCTTTTCCGCCTTCTAACATGAGGCCAAGTAATCTGGATGGTGCTTCTACTCCAACATTATCATCGATCCTCCATATCAAAGGCATCCCCAACAACTTTAGGAGAGAATATAATGCAATAGTAGGAACACCAAAATTGAGGGAAAAGGAGAATAACATTGGATTGGATGTGATGACTGGGAACAATATATAGGGGGAACATTAATGGCTTGCATTAATTGTTTTATGCTCTGTTTTCTGGCTCCGGGCACCTCAGAGCAAGTCATAAACCTCAGATAATGTTTACAAAGTCATAGCTGCAACACCATTAGCCACAGACATGTTTGAAGGATCTGGAAGCTCCGACGGCAAGAGATATTTTGAAGATCCCAGCCTTAAGTTACAGTAAGCATATGAAGAAGAAGAAGAGAAAGGAAGAAGAAGCTTTCATTAATTGTAAAACTGTGTTCCAACGACCGAAGAGCCACTAACTTGTATATGAGTACATTTAAATTCGCTTATACTGTAATACACTAATACTTTTCTCAACGGTAGTGTTGAGATGACAAGTAATAAATAATAAAAAATTTGTTTTAATATACATTAACACATAACTAAAGAAATATAGAATGAAAGTGGGCTGAAGTTGAACATAACTAAGCCCAACAAGAGAAAACTAAAGCACAAATACTAAAAACTAAAACACCAAGCCCAATAGAGACCAACCGGACCAAACCACAATTCATTTTGATCACTGCTTGATGAATTGCTGGGGCACAGCGGGGTCACCAAAGGGCCCGTTGGCCAAAAGCCGGCCCAAGTCCGAGGGCCAAAGGCCATCACAAGTCAGAAATAACATCAGGCCTCGGCAGTCAGAAAAGAGATATGGGTGGGCCTAGGTCTGAGTTTTTGGGCCGGGCTCGGCAGGTCTGGGCTATCCATGACCATTTGAATCCAGGCCCGGCCAGACTGTGCTTATTGCAAGAATTTGCTATTGGTGTTCACATGGGCTACAAATTTTGGGCCTGCTGAAAAATGAAGTGATATTAATAAAACCATTTGTAATTTAATTATTTACACTTATCATTCGGAAAAGTCCGCTGCGCCAATTAGCGAAATATTGTCTGAAAGGATGTTTCATGGACGCCGCGAAAGCTTTCCCGATAAAATCCGATGAATTCTGTTAGATTCTTCGGTCAAGGCCTCGCCTTCAGGCATAAGAAAGGCAGAGTTTCTTCTCTAACTAGCGCAGCTGCTCTTGGGTTAAGTTTCAGTAGATTAAAAGGATCCCAAAGTTTCTTCACTACTTTCATGGAGGATCCGGAGCTTGAGGAATTCATTCATTATATGGATTCTCTCAAGAACTACGAGAAATCCGGCATCCCCAAAGGCGCGGGCACAGACTCAGATGAAGGGTTTGATTTGGGTCGGATGCGGCGCCTCATGGACCGCCTTGGAAATCCTCAGTCAAGGTTCAAGGTTTGAGCTTTATCTGCAGATATACTATTTTTCTTTTTCCTACATTTTTTTTAATGTTTGGCTACTGATACAATCTAAGCATAAATGTCTCTTGTTAGTTTTGATGTTCAGTGGATTAATATATCTTTTCATCAAGTAAACTAGAATTTTCAATGCCAAGGAAATCAACGCTTTTTATGTTTTTTCTGATATACTTATGCGTGTTTGATTATGATATTAAATGCAAATTTAATTAGTAATACAGCAATTGTAGGCTGTTCATATTGCTGGGTCCAAAGGGAAAGGGTCAACTGCTGCTTTTCTCTCGAATATGCTGAGGGCAGAAGGGTATTCTGTTGGTTGCTATAGTAGGTATATGTTTGTATATATGAATTCTATGTTTCTTTGGAATTATTTCTAGATAATATTTCTGCTGATAGTTATTGATTCATTGTCAGCGTTTCATCCTTTAGTTTCTGACAGTGGGTTTGTCTTTCTCGGAGCAGCCCTCATATTCTTAGTATCAGGGAGCGCGTGTCAGTGGGAAAGTTAGGCGAGCCAGTATCTGCAAAGGTCTTGAATTCTTTCCTCCGCAAGATTAAGGATACTCTTGACCAGGCAATCGAGCTTGAAAATGGACATTTGACTCATTTTGAGGTATCACCCTCTATAGCAATACATGGGATTATTGCGAATTGCAATTTCTAAGCACAGGGTCAGCTGCCTCTTTTGAAGGAAAAAAAAACTCAGTAATACATTTCTCAGGTTTTCACTGCGACAGCACTCGCCTTATTTGCTCAAGAGAATGTTGACATTGCAGTCATTGAGGTTATGTATTTTTTTCTTGTGTTACTTGTTTTTGCAACAATATTTTCTCATGATCACAGTCGGGTATTACTTACTGAGTGAGTGGTCTTGCTGCTTAGAATAAGTTTCCAGACCATTTGAACTAGCTGTCAAGCCCATATTTTATGTGTTTGGATTTCTAATCAGGCATTCTTTTACTTGCCTGGCAAATGAACTTATAACCACCCAAACATTTTCTCTGTTTGTGTTTAATGTGACAGGCTGGTCTAGGTGGTGCACGGGATGCCACAAATATTATCAGTGCTCCAGAACTTGCATCATCGATAATAACAACAATAGGTGAGGAACATTTGGAAGCACTAGGGGGTTCATTGGAAAGCATTACAATGGCGAAGTCTGGAATCATTAAACATGGTCGCCCAGTTAAGTGGTTCTTCCTACATTTCTTTGGGCCTCATTAGTCATTACTATGTGAACTAATTTCAATGTAGCGTAAGAGCCATGTCCTTGCGGACTCGAATTCTATCTTGATGTTATGGCATTGCTACCTGTCTTTACATGTTCCAACTGCAAAGTTACTACCGAGTCATTATATGGTCAAGTGAGGCATAGGCTCGGAATCTAAACGATTATTGCCTCTGATGTGGCTGTGCCTTTAATATCTTAACTGTGCCTAGACATACCTGGCAGTTTATTATGCTTAGGATCCTATCTAATGACACAGGACAATAGTTTCGGCTTCACTTGTGCCATAACCCCTGGAATTTATTTATTCTCTCTTAATTCCAGTTAGTAGCAAGTAACTTACTCAGTTAAGTGGGTTAAATTTTCAGGTGGTTCTGGGTGGACCATTTCTTCCCCATATTGAGTGTATTTTGCGGGAGAAAGCTTCATCAATGGGCTCACCAGTGCTATCGGCATCTGATACGGGAATTAAAATGGATGTTAAAGGCATTGACACTTTTGACGGCAAACCCTGCCAATCTTTTGACATAAAGATACAGGTTGAGAGGGATGTTAATTTGGTACACCGTGCACCCTTCAATATATTGCTATATTGTCTTTCCTTTTTCTTGTCTGATTAGAGGTAACATGACACAGTTAGTTTTCTTATATTGTTTATTGTATTATCCATGCAGCACGTGGAGCTAGATGATGTGAAACTCAGCATGCTTGGAAGTCACCAACTTCGAAATGCAGCAACTGCAACACTGGCAGCACTGTGTCTTCGTGATCAGGGTGTGTGATAAAAACTTTGGCAACATGATGGCCTCTATCGCTTTTGTGTAAACAAACTGTTTTATTTCTTTTCGTTCAGTTCTTAAAAGCTGAAGAGTTCTGTGTGGTTCCAGAACAAGCTTAAAGTAAGTTTGGGGTTTGTGGATGCTTAGTTCCTTCCTCTGGAGTCTGGCCCATGTTATTAATAAACTTAGCACACAGGGAATGTATAAGTCACTATGGGAACTGTTATTATGGTTGCTGCTTTTGGGCCTCAAACATTCTATCATTGAATCAATGGTCTTCGCAGCCGTCTCTTCATTACATTTTCATGCCTTAGCTGTCTCACGGTGTTTCTGGAGTTGCATCATATATCTTTGTTGTCTTCTTTGTTGCCAAAAGGCAGGCGTGAGATGTCTTTCATTTTATACCCAGCTTTGAAAAATATTGTCGGCTTTCTTGCTTGGCAATTAGTGTGTGATAGCCTTTCTGATTGGATCTCTTATTGTTACTTTTCATGCTTTTAATGGAAATTCAGGATGGAAAATGTCTGATGGGTCTATAAGGGCTGGCTTAGAAAACACGAGCTTGCCTGGAAGAAGCCAATTCCTATCATCCAAGGATGCGGAGGACTTAGGACTCCCTGGAGCAACAATATTACTTGATGGAGGTCAATTCTTAGTTTCTGTTTGTTACTTTGTCCTCGTATTCAGATTTCTGTGCACATGCTCATACTATGCACTTAATGTACTCTCCATGTGTGATTAAGTTGATAGCTTTCCTCTTTTCCCACCTGTTCTTTTAGCTTTAGAGGCCATAAATCCTTTCAAAGGAATGCAATTTGAATAGGGAACCATTAGATGTTCTTAGGCTGGATACTTTTTCTGGTCTCATTGGAGATGATTTCCGATCTCTCTTTTCCTCAACCGGCATATCCATCATATGGCTGCTGTTATGCAAACCTTCGTAATTGGATTTCTGTTGATTTTTTTTAATGCTTGTCAGCTCACACTAGAGAATCCGCCAAAGCTTTAGTAGATACAATACGGATGACATTTCCAGAGGCACGATTGGCCCTTGTGGTTGCGATGGCAAGTGACAAGGACCATTTAGGCTTTGCCAGAGAATTTCTTTCAGGTATTGCTCCTTGCCACTTCAATATCCTACACCAAATCATCAACGATATGGGGTGAATAGGTTTTTAACTTGTTGTTTCTCCGGGTCCTGGTCATCTTGATACGTGGTGGTTCCTGATTATGTTTTCTGTGATTTTCCAGGTAGAGAATTAGAGGCTGTCTTTTTAACAGAGGCTAAGGTTGCTGGAGGAACATCTAGAACAACTTCAGCTTCATTCTTAAGAGATTGCTGGATTCAAGCGTCTAAAGAATTGGGAATCAGTGTTCTTCTTCACGATGGAATGATGGAATACGAAGAAGAGCAACTGCACTCCATTGCTAAGGATTCTGATCGAAGAACAGTGTTGGCCACTGAAAAATCATTAGAAGTTTGTATGAGGACTGCAAACCAGATTCTCAGAAGAAGATCAGGCAACCAATCCAGCATTATTGTTGTCACAGGATCTCTGCATATTGTTTCGTCTGTATTAGCTTCTCTTCATGGATGAATTGACTTGTAATTCTTCCTGTGTTGTTTTTGACATTTTATACAGAAGCATCAACTGTAGCCTGCAGTTGTTTTATTCACATGCATACCATGTTTGATGGGTTAATACAATTTTTGGTCATCAAAAGATGGTCAGTGTTTTAATTTGGTTATCGAGTTTTCAATTGTTCCAAATTGATCACCGACAATTTAATTTGTTCCAACTAAGACACTAGGGCAGAATTGGGCAATTTTGGTCAGTCAATTTGTTGAGGTGGCAAGTTGACCCGTTACAGCAACGTTTGTCACGTGTGAAACGTCGTTTGCCAAATAACAATCTCTAACTTTGTTTAATGGTCAACTTGCCATCTCAGCAGGTTGATTGACGAAAATTGCTCAATTTTGTCCGGTATCTTAATTGGAACAAATTGAACTTCCGGTGATCTGAAAGTTCGATGGTCAAATTGAAACACTGATTATCTTTCAATGGTTACAAGTTGTATTAACTGATGTTTAATTATTCATTAATGGAACTCTTTTATTATCCCTTTTAATGCAGCAGTGATGGATTTCCGATGATGACCTCATAAACTCATATAACCGATTCCAAAATTTTGGTATAAAAGCCCAGTTGATGATGTTGTCGTCTTTTAAGGCATCAAGTGTGGGCGGTGGGCCGACTAGAGGCATCAGCTTAACGGAGCTGGGCTCTATTTGCTCTTGATGAACCGGCCCATAATTCCCTTTTGCGGTAGATGGGCCAGATCCACATTGGTTCTCACATGAAGCTCAAAAACCATTTCACTTAGACCTCTCAAGTCTCAAGGCTCACCAATGGACAAATCCACAACTCAGCAAGGCCCAAGCACTTTATATCATTCGAAAAAGGCCAATTAGCGAATCCTTGTTCACTGTCCGGTAATGGAGAAATGGTGTTGGAGTTGATGGTTTCCTAGAAATTGAATGACAAATACTTCATAATTTAAAATCACACGTTTGTCCTTTTGACCAAGTCCATTTTATTTTATTAGTTGAAAACAAAAAGGGATTTCAAAAAAAAAATAAAAAAAAATCAGATTTGCGGGTCCCTAAGGTCCACAATCTAGAGTGGCCGCTGTAATAACATTTTGACATTTAAAAATTATAATATATTTATCCCAACGAAATCTAACCATATATTTTTTTTTATTTGAAATAAAAAATCAAATTCAACGTAAAAAATGCATAACAATGATAGACCATCGGATATAAACTCAAAGGATAGTGCTTGAGACCCCAAAAAAACCCCCATTTAATGTGGAGTGTTGGATGTGAAATAGGCTCTACATGTGTGTTTTTAATCAATGATTATTTTAATGCCACATAGATTTGGGGGTCCAATTTTGAGGGTCTCTAGCATTGTCTATGATGAGAAGGAGACCATCAAGTGAACATACGAAGAGAGCGAGGAGAAGAGCTGTTCGGTACAACCAAAGAGCCACCCTTTGTACTCCACCAAGCAAACATGCTCGGTATGAAGAGCATGCCCAATGCCCAAGGTCACTAACCAACGTTCTCACCCACGATCTCATCTATTGATGAGGAGAGACTCGTGATCTCTCGTAATTGACGCCTCCAAGCTCATATAAAAGGGGCCCACCACCACAGGTAAGCAATTTCAACTCTTGTGCTCATGCATACTCAATAACAATTTGAGAGAACAAAGCTTTGAGTACAAAGCACTCTCCCTTTTTTGACTGTTATACTTACTTGAACGTCAAAGAGGTTCCCCCGAGCACGCCCTTAGGACCCCCCATAGTTTACGTGCTTCCTTGTGCAGGTAAGCTCTCAGCTTAAACAGGATCATCCTACTTTCCGTCTCAACTCTTGTGAGATCCTCTTGAGCGACATCAACGATAAATTTGATTTTTGTTTCGAACAAAAATATATTATTCAATTTATTGAATCGAATACTACACACTTATAATTTTAAATTTAAAAAAAAATAAAAAAATTGAACCCCCAAGATGGCTAAAATGAGAATTGCTCTAGTAAAACAACCTTGCTAAATAGCCCAACAATTTTTGTCCCAATTGTTCCTAATCCTATATGACAATCCACATCAGCATGCCACCTAGGCTTTTTTGTCTATATAAACAATCTCATCTCTCTCTTTCTCCCTCTCACTCTCACGACACACACACTGCCACTCACCGGAGCTCCTCCGTCCGGCCACCAATCGGAGCCGTCGACTCACCGAAAGGAAGCGCCCAGCCACAATCGTCATTTTCCGACCCTTCACACCACCCATCGTCGCCCATATCGTCTGAAAAAGGCAGTTAAAGGAGGAGGTCACCGAGACACAAATCGCGTCGACCCGGCCACCTCCGGCGACATCTCCGACAACCGACCACATATCGGGACTCCACACGTCAAGGCACACCTTACTCACCCATCTTCCGGCCAGTTTGCTGTCGGAATCCGGTAACCCAGTGGAACATACATTGTTTAAAAACAATGTATCAGTCGATCCGTGCATCCAACCACCTTCAACAATATCTCCGGCCACCTCCACCTCTAGCAACAATGTAATTTGTTTTCTCACTTATTTTTTTACATATTTTGGAAGTTACACTGTATTGAAAACAGTGTAACAATGTGTTTGCCTATTCTGGAAGTTACACTGTATTGAAAATAGTGTTACAATGTGTTTGACAATTTACATTGTTTTGAAAATAGTGTTACAATGTGTTTGACAATTTACATTGTTCTGGAAATTTGACAATTTACATTATATATTTACCTATTCTGGAAATGACATTATTTTGAAAACAATGTAAACGCAGGTCTGTGTGAAAGAAAAACAATGTTATAACATGTTTGTGTGAGAAAAAATAATGTAATCTTAAATTTATATGATCAAAAAACAGTGTGCAAAAAGACATGAGATAAAAGATGAAAGTGTGGGAGAATATGGATGGAGTATTTAATTTTCAAATTTTGAACAAAAGATGAATGGAGGGAAAAGAGAGAAATTTAAATTTCAAATGTGTCAATCCATGTCAACATGCTTTCCATGTCATAAGCTTAGGTGGCAATGCCACATGGGATTGGGAAGATTTGGGACCAAAAGTATTGGGATAAATAACATTTTCCCTAGTAAAAACTAGCACGGGCCATGAATCCGGACATCCCACAATCTGACCTACCATCCCAACAATATCTAGAAACTTAGAAGACCCTTTTTTAGTTTTTTTGTGGCTTTCCATTTAATCGCTTCGCTACTTCTTCTCCATGACTCGGTAAACCCCTCTCAATTCCACTCTCTGTTTTGGGAGATAGCGCAACTTTCTTCCTTCACGTCCTATTTTTTCCACAAAATACGCTTACGCTTTTCCTTTCCTTTCACTTCTTCCAATCATTGAATTTGAATTGGTCCATGATATAACAAAAATGTAGGTAGCAATGCTCGGTATGAAGAGCATGCCCCATGGCAAAGGGCCTGTGTAAAGATCAGTTACTAGGGGAGTAAATAATGTTGGGTTCACTAACCAACATTCTCACCCATTAACCTATTAATGAGGAGAGACTCATGATCTCTCGTAACTGACGCCTCCAAACTAATATAAAAGGGGACCCTCCACCAGAGGTTAGCAATTCCAAGTATTGTAGTCAGACATGCTTAATAACAATTTGAGAGAAGAGAGCTTCGAGCACAAAGCACTATCCCTTTTTTAACTGTTATACTTACTTGAGCGTCGGAAAGGTTCTCTTGAACACACCCTCGGACCTCCCATAGCTTACGTGTTTCTTTGTACAGGCTAGCTCTAAGCTTAAACAAGATCATCCGATCTTTAGTCTCAACTCTTGTGACGTCCTCGAAACCAATGTTAGTTTTGAGCGACATCAACGATGAGTTCGATTTTTGTTTCAAACAAAAATATATTATTCGATTCATTGAACCGAATACTACACACTTACAATTTTAAATCAAAAAAAAATTGAACCCCCAAGATGGCTAAAATGAGAACCGCTCTAGTAAAAACTACCATGGCCCATGAATCCTACCATCCCAACACCATCTAGAAACTAGAAGACCTTATTTCAAAAAAAGAAACTAGAAGCCCCTTTTTGTGGTGGCTTTCCATTTAATTGCTTCGCTACTTCTTCTCCATGACTCGGTAAACCCTGTCAATTCCACTCTCTCTTTTGGGAGATCACGCAACTTTCTTCTTTCACGTCCTATTTTTTTCCACAAAATACGCCTACACTTTTCCTTTCTTTCTCCTCACTTCTTCCAATCATTGAATTTGAATTGGTCCATGATAGAATAAAAATGTAGGTAGAAGTGCTAGCTGGACATTCAGTGGCATGATCCACCACCTGATCCTTTGTTTCTCGGTCTTGGGCTTGGGCCCGGTAGTAGCCCTGGCCCATTACTTTAGATCTGTACATTCGGAAGCGCGTCGTTTTGACTTGGGGCCATGAATCTCGCTTCGCATGGAATTAAATAGGTCAACCATCCGTGTCTACGTAAGAAATGGTTCACAATACGTCATCACATTGACGTCATCCCTTTTTGATCAGACGTATGAATTATGATCTCCTTATTTTATACCCCAAACTTGTAACGAGGTTTGAAGATTCCTCTCTTACCATGCATGATTCTTCTGATCACCTTCCTTTATTCATTGCAACTTTTTCTAGTTTTTCTTTCTTAAAATAAAATTTTAATCTTAACTTCTGTGGGTTCTTTGTCTTGCCCAAACACAAATATAGAGAAAAAAAAACCTTTCCTCTACACACGTTACATTTTATTTTATTTTATTGATATGCCTTCGCCCTCGTGTTCAAATTTGAAATTGTTAGTCTCAACTTATATAGGAATAACTCCTAAGTCCTAGCTTAACTTGTTAAGAAGGATCCTTTCGTCATTGTGGGTTCGATTCCTACTAAATATGTATATAGAATTAGCATGTTCTTGTATGGTACATGTGATTTGAGAGATATTAAGCGGATCAATGGGTTTATCTAGTACACATACGAAAGGTAATGAATGTGAGTTCTCATACCATTTATAAAAACTGTAATCGTATGGCCTCGAATTGTCAATTACTACTAGGATCAATGTTATTGTGGTTATGCATTGGACTTTGATTCGTATCGGATGTACGAAGGATAAGCATGAAAAGATTTCACTTGTCAAATGAATTAGTCGGGTGAAAACAAAGCCTATTATAGATTTATGCCCATAATTAGTTAAATAGTGATTGAGTGTGCAGGCTAATACATTGGATCGAGTAAGTCAAGAAAGATTAGTTTTTTTAATAACTATTAGTTTCATTGTTTAATAATAGTGATCAATAGGGTTAAATAATCACTGGCCATGTAGCAGTGAAGTACTGAAGGAGAAATGGTCAGCAATTGGACCTTCCCATATCACTTTGAATCTCATTTCGTCTGACCAACGACCAGTCTTACTAAGAATTTCTCGGTCAAACTTTTTTTTCCCTCTCTCTCTCTCTCTCTAGTTTCTTCAATTCAAAAAGACCCAACCCATGTATATATAACTCCAAAGCTTCTTCCAATTGTACATAGCTAGCCACAACCCAGAAAACTCATCATCAATCACAAACAAACCCATTTTTCCTTTTACATTGGTTTTGGTTTATGATCCTGGATTTTCCCAGCAAACCAAGATTCAAGTTTTGCTTCTTGATCAAGTTCTTCAATTATTCAACTTCTTTAGTGGCAAACAATTTTGGCATCACATGAACCACCTTCTATAGTACTCTATCTATACACATCAAGAACAAAATGGGAGATTGGGAGCAAAAGAACCATTTGATAAATGAGCTTGCAGAAGGAAGAGAGCTGGCAAAGCAACTTCAGAGCTATTTGAATCTGCCATTTTCGCCTAATGAAACTCAAGAAGTTTTAGTTCAGAGGATTATAGCTTCGTATGAGAAGGCGCTTTCTATGCTGAACTGCAGTGTTGGTACCTCATCACCTCCTTCTCTAAATGGAAGTCCCCGGAGCGATCAAGACTCCGATCCCGAGCACCGGAATACCAGGTTGGGGAAGAGGTATTTTCCTATATATACGTATACACTACAATATTTATGTGCATATAAATGTAATATATTTTGATTGTTGATGTGCATTATTTGTTGCAGAAAGAGCATGCCAAAATGGACTAAACAAGTGAGAGTTGGCCCAGGAATGGGAATAGAAGGGCCTCTGGAGGATGGTTTCAGCTGGAGAAAATATGGCCAGAAAGATATTCTTGGAGCCAAACATCCAAGGTAACTCAAAATCTCTTCTTTAATTTGGTACGACCCTTTCTACCATATAATTAAGTAAATACATTTTTTATTTAACAGATTCCAATAATATAAGTCATAGGAATATTGTATATGCATGCTTTGACTTTGTCATTGGTAAAACGTATCATTATGGTCGTTCATGAATGAAAGCTAAAAGAGCATGTATATATCGGTAGTGGGTGTTTGACAACGCACTTGCTAGCCTAACTGATTATCTGAACTTAGAACATAAAGAATCTCATGGGAAGGTGAGAGTTTAATTAAATTGGTGCATTAATTTTCAATTTTCAGGTGGTTTGCATTGAGTTTTAGACCAATTAATTTTTCAGATGGGTTTACACGTGTCTAGTCCAACTTGAGTTTGGGCTTAGTGAGTTGTTCAAAAAACACGTTTGATTGTTGAATTGTTCCCAATTACATTAAAAAAGTGTTTGCTTCAACTGTAGAAGCAACTCTATGTCTTATTAGGCATAAAAAAGAAAGAAAGAAGTCAATGCTACGTTACTATACTAAAGATTCTATTGGATTTTGCGTATCTTTCAGAGGATACTACAGATGCACTCATCGACACGGCCGAGGTTGTCTAGCCACAAAACAAGTGCAAAGATCAGATGAAGACCCCACAATCCTTGATGTTTCCTACAAAGGAAGCCACACTTGCAATAATTCATCATCATTAGCAGCAGCAGCACCACCACCACCAGCAGCTGATCAAACTCATCAACAACCAACTCAACAAAACCAGTCGGAAGAACAGCTTCTCATGAACTACTTCCGGACAGGCCTCAAAGTCCTAACAGATGACTTACACACTAATCATCAAGACAACACAGTAATCCCTTCATTCCACTACCCTTCTTCCTCCAATATCCAAAACTGGCAAAACAATCTGGCTGAGAATTTCACACCTCCATTTCTGTCTCCTGCAACATCTGGGACCAGCTATTTCTCTGCGTCTCCAAGTGGGTTTAATAGTTACCAGAATTTTCAGAGTGATCAGTTGACAGAGATAATCTCCTCATCGGCTGCAACTTCAGGTACTAATTCTCCCACAATTGGTAATTTGGATTTCCAATTTGGGAATGCTCATGAGTTTGATCCCCACTTCACATTTGACAATCCTGGATTCTTTTCCTAATTCAATCCAAAGTATGTGGAAGTGAATAAATTGTAACAAAAAAAAAATCATTGTTTCAGATGGTTAAATTAGTAGTTTGAACCTCTTAATGCATGTTCGTTGGGGGTCACACATTCTAACATCCATTCTGACGCGATTTAACGTTATTTCTGCACTAAGTGTTTGGAAGAAATTAAGTTTTGATCGATCTTGTTAACATTCAAGAATTTCTCCCTGTTAATCATAGCAATTGTATTAATGTGAGGTCGAATCTTTAATTACAAATTCCAGTTCTACGACAATTTACTCGATTGAACACAAGCAGGATTCTGTATCTCTTAAATTTTAGTTTCTGCATGCCAAAATAAATTTAAATTAACCCGAAGTGGACTTAGACAGGAAGAAAGGCCCATGTGCAGAATGGCCCAAGGTAACAAAAATTTCAATTTAGGCCATTTATTGGCCCAATGACTTACAGTTCTTGGCCCAAGCCTTGTCTGAATGCCCAATACAGATGCAGACCTTTTAGATAGCTAGAAGGTCCAATGTCCAAACTACAAGACAAGTCCTCTAGACTCTAGTTCTAAGTAAAAGACTAAAAGTTATTATTTTTGGGCCATCCAAGTAGGCTTCAAAAGCCCGTTTCTAGGCACAAGCCTGGCCCAAGTCTGAAGCCACTCCCAGAATGGAAATTAGGGTAGCTTTAGTCACACCTCGATTTTTTTTAAAGACACTTCAATCTAAATTGATCACCCCTTGTAAAATCAATTGACATGATGTCTTTAGAAAAACCGAGGTGTGAGTAAAACTACCCTAGAAGTTATTTGCTGGTCCAGGCCGAATTTAAGGCGCTGGAGTAATTTTTTTGTGGGCGATCTATGTCTGAATTCCGAAATCTCAGGAAGAGTAACAGAACCCTTAATTTCTGAAATAAAATCAAGAAATTTGATAATGTTGTCGAAGAGAGAATAAATCAATCGAAATTTTGGGGGGAACTGGAAAGAAAAACTAATGCATAATTGGTGGAAATTAAGAAAACTTTTGAAACTTCTCAATTGCAATATATAATCAAGAAGGGTTACACTTACTAAAACAAGTCATGATGAACTGATCTAAAACAATGCAGGAACTCGCAATTACACAAAGTTAATTTACCATTCTTACCCAACGGTGGAAACTACGTATGGTGTGATATGACGCACCTCCCAAACCATTAGATGAAAATTGTACACTCTGTGCAATTCACTATCCCAGATCATCCGATCTAAAATTAAAACATTAGTTTGATATAGGAATGCTAGCTAGGAGGACTGAATCTCAAGTACTCGTGCATCCTATTTTATTGGTACAATTAAGTGACTAGAAATTAAAGAAATGGTGAGATGTCGGCAGATTCAGTTGTTAGATTGGGATCATCACTTGGAACTTTGAAACAAAATTAGCAGAATGTCTGCTGGATTTGTTGTGCAAGCTCTTCTGCACTGAGCTGGCATTCAATTCCAATCTGTTAAAGAAGAAACAGACACCATTAGCTTCGTTAAAATCTCTAATTTAATCAACACATTAAAAAAGGAAGAAGGAAATTCAATTTAATGAACACTGTGACAAAAAGATACCCTATTTTTCATACACACATGTTGTGTTTTTCAAAACATGCAATCAACTTTTACGCGGACGAGGATCTACGTAGTAGAAGTTGATGCAGTTTTAATCACATATTTTAAATTTGGTAAATAGACTTGTCTTCCGTGTAGCGACTTATAATGCAGGGCCCTTAACTCGCCAAAGTGATGAATCCAATGCATCAATTTAAATTTTTTTAATTATATATATCCCAAAATGGGTATATGAAAAATAATAATTAAGACCTTTATATGCTCCAAATGAAATGGAATTTTACCTTGATAGTGAAAGAGTTGAGCAGGGTTTCATCAACAGTGTTAATGTTGATATCCAAGATTTCAAGTGAGAGATCTTCAAGGGCTGAGATTATCTTCACAGCTTGACCAGGAATCCTATGAGAGACTGTCTTCAACACAAGGTTAGGTCCAGAGAACTTCACGTCCACATCAGCAATGGCAGACTTGGAATTTGCAACAAGTTCATTTTCAATGGAGGAAGATGAAGAAGAAGAAGTTGGAGATGGTTCAAGCCCTAAAAAAGAGTTAGGACCAGAAATTGTTGTTGGTGAGAGGTTATAACCTGCTGCTGCAGCTGGGGGTTGCAACCTAGGCCTGTATGGGCTGGTGGGTGTTGGGGTTCTTGGGCTCATTGGGAGGTTAAGTCTTGGACTTAATGGTGGTTTTCTAGGGCTAAGTGGTACTGAGGGAACTCTTGGACTTGAAACAATTCTAGGGCTTAGAACTTCATTGTAAACCTTTCTTTGCTTCTTGGCCTCAAGTGACTGTAGAATTTGTTGCAACTCATTGATGTAGTCAACAACTCCTCCAATTATCGATGCTTGATCTCCCTAAAAAGGATATATGCAAAATAAACCATATTAGTGTTAGGTATAAACATCATCTCTATATATTATGCGGATTGCAGCACTATTTTGGTTTTGGTTTTTGTTTTTGTTTTTTTTTTTTTTTGTCTTTTTTGCCATTGAAGGATGAAGTGATTGTTCGTGTAATGCCCATTTTAGGGCTTGAAGATATAAGGATTTTTTTTGTAACCAATGAACCATTAAGCTCAGCATACCCTTCGGACAACTGAGAGCGTAAACCCTTGGCCATCAGAGCATCCCGCACCACACTTGCGACAAGTAAAACTTAACTGAATCCCATGCGCAGGAAAAAATAGGGCTCCTAACCCCTACCCAGAAGTTGACAACTCTAAAGCCCACGAGACCAAGAAAATCTCTGAAAAATACTTTCAGTTGGTTCGAACTTCCGACCGTAGTGACATGACAAAGCAACCGTCCATCCTAAGCTTAGAGATATAACCAATTGAGGTATTTCTCCATGGTTTGAAGTATTGAAGATATAAGACAAAGTGACAAAAGAGCCAATATGTACACATACACATGATTGCTACATTTCTTATTGAGTAATGAAGCCAAAAAACAGACTTTTTGAGGATTATGCAATTATAATTTATGTTTTTAGAATGAATTTTACATTTCATGCAAGTGATGAGTAACCTAAAAGTAGTAGTAGATCTAGAATTGCTTACTCTTTTCACATAAAAACAAGGCATGAGTGACCTTAAAACCGACAAGTTCTCGCTCATTTGCTTTCTTCGGTTACGCTCCACAGTTATATGAGACATCCTTTGTTCTCCATCTTGGTAATTTCCTTCTTTATCCAAATTACCTGCAACTTTCTGTCTCTTGCTCTTCGGGGAAATACTGCCACCCTCGAGCTCTGTCTCCGACTCCAATCTCCCCACCACTTGATTGATTTCTTCAGAGGGTGTCACTGGAGGAAATTGTTCAAAACTCTCCAAACTCTCAAAGATGCTCAACAAATCATCTTCGGCGAGTTCTGGGTCGTCGAAGAAATCGGAAAAACTATCACCCATTTTTCCTGGAAAGTGATGGAAAATTTGTGATTGAGGAGGGAAAATAAGAAAGATGTGAATTGTGAAGGGAAACGACAAGGATGGCAAAAAAGGAGTAAATATGAAAAGGACTAAACTATCACCATCAACTCTCTTTTATTTGGTGGTTCGATTGATCTGTGATGATATATGTTAGGCGTGGTGGGAGATATCTCACGGTAAATCTGGGAGGTTTGGAGAGAGAGAGAGGGGAGGGGGGAGAGAGTGTTGCAAGAAAACGGAGCAAGTAAAGGAAGAACAAAGTCTGGAGGTATAGTACATGAGGACCGTTTATGTCATGAGAATATATATGAGATCATACTACAAATACACTGACCATGGTAATTATAAACTCTTGACATGTATTCATATATGTTCCAAAAATACTGTCAAGTTGAGTTTTTATATCTTAAATAAAAAAAATGACAGAAATTATTAGTGGTCTTGGTATAACATGTCATATGCTTAATTATGTGGTGCATTAGAACCAGTCAAACGTTGCCAATTTATAGGCAGTTATATTTGTTTTATTTTTTTGAAATTTGAATTGCAAATTACCTATCTTCATTCTCATCTACCCATGCTTTGTCATCAACTATTGGTGAATTAGCATCATCTTGTTGATTATGTTACACCATATCAACATATATATGACACGGTATGCCATGTCCATTGTATAATTTCTAGTGTTTGGTGTGACCTATCTGGCAAATAGCAATACGTTTTTGGTGACCAGGAAGGTCCTAACCCAATGGCTTCCTTGTGACTCCTAGGTCAGTTTTAAACTCGGAAAGACCACCACATGTTCATTGAGGGCCATCAATTTAGTTTTGAACTGAAGTTCAGTGTGCAAGTGAGACTATCCGAGGCCCAGAATAGGGCTCTTAACCCCGATCCTCAGCCCCGAAACCCAAAAAACTTCAAGGAATTACATTTCATTGATTTGAACGTCTAGTGTGAGGGATCTTTCATCTTTAAGCCCGATGATATAACCGCTAGGCTAAAGCCACACATTAAATATCAACACAAGTTGCATGATATTAACGTGACAAGTTAAACTCAATTCTTTTGAAGTTACTTCACCAAAAACCTAGCCAAGAAGTCTCAAATAAAGACAGTGATGATTATTCTAGTTAATAAATTAATAGATTTCAGAAAGATTAGTCTAGTCATCATAAATGAAAAGGACGTACGTATATATTTCATGTTTTGTTATAACTAATCAAGTGTACGCATGTCATAGAGACTGGAGCCAGAAAAGCCTGGACGTGGATTTGAAATCATCAACGCACGTAGAATAGTATATATACTATATAGAAATATATATACAGTATCAGCTGCATGTTTTGTCAAGTTCATAGGTTCCAGTGATTGAAAAGACTAGTCTTTAATAAAAAGAAAAGTTCTTGTGCAGAGGACCCAGTGAATTGAAATCAAAATTCAAACAAAGATCGAAATGATTCAACCATGATTGATATAGCCTTTTTAGAAGAGTACTACTGTAAAATCTGCAACAAAAGCCAGAAAGAAGAGAAGGACATTCTCCTCTGCACAATTTATAATTACAGTTTAGCTTTAGCAAATGTGTTAGCTTGTGTATATTGTCTTTAAAAAGAAACCCTAAATTCAAAGAGAGAAAAAAAAACCCTTACAGAATATTGAAAGGAAAACCAAATAAGAAGAAGGAATTGGAATGGTTCATTAATAATTAATGTGACGGCAAAGTCTTGCAACGCTAAACTTATAAAGATTTAATGAACGTGTTATAAACTTGTAAAACATGTTTTAAAGTTGTGAGCGTTGGAAATATTTTGAAAAACATGTGATGGGTTGGGTTTGGTTTTGAGAAAGCGGAAATATAATACAATGTTAGTCAAAGGGAATCCATCGGTGCTTTCCAACGATGACGATTTAAAAGCTCATGACTGCTGGTTTTTCTATAAAAAAAAAAAACTAGGGCATGGATTTGCAGCGGAGGTTATCTATTAAGTACGACAAACAGAAGGTACACTTAACTCAGAGATCGAGAGATAGAGATGGGGGAGGGAAATTTAATGTTGACGATGGCGATGACGGCATGGGGGGGCAAAAGTCGGCAAGTTGTCTGAAGATGCAGGAGAGGTGTTTGACAAAATGCGAATATTAATTAAATAATAAACGATTTAATTTAAGATGGTGAGCTTTCAATGCGCAGACATACACGGCATCTCCGTGTCCACGATGATCCATGCCATCCATATTGTTCTTTTTCCTTGTATTTTCTCTCTGGTTGTTTGAGGGGAGGGGAGGGGGTGTGTAATGTCTGTGGGGGAGAGAGAAGTAATTGCAAGTTTCAGCATGGGAGTGCGGTCACATTTAAAGTGAATATATATGGTCCTTCAATTCATGTAGTTTTTCGTTTTTGTTTTTATCACATTCACTCTGCCTCTAATGGATACAACATTTGGGCATCTCACGTCAATTGTCACATTTACCTTTCTCACCAACCCATCTCTCTTTCTCCAAGGCATTTGATTAGTCCATATTGTAAGGTTTTGAATTGGAGGAGCAATACCTTTATTGTCATACGTTGGACTCTCACCTAACTTAATTACCCTGTCATCACATACATTTCTGGCCATACGTTGGACTTTCGCTTAACTTAATTACTCTGTCTCACATGAGAAATTTTGTGCCCGCGAATTTGATATTAATTGGGCAATTGTGGTACTTGTACATGAGTATGTTCTTTCTGATTCTTATAGGATACCCTTTTTGTTTGTCTTGTATTTGATACATAACTCTTCTTCTAACATGTCTTTTCTTCTTGAAAATAATAGTTAAGAGAGATTTGGATACGCTACTGATCAAAATCTTTATCAGATAGTGTGAATCCGGGACAAAATTTTAAAACAAAACTTTCAGAAAACAAAAGGAAAATTGAACAACAATGGGTCCTCCTCGGCTTCATTTCTCTGGTACCATCATTTACTAGGTCCACTCGAAATGTATGAGCTATATATCTACATTAATACTATACGTACGTACCATCAACTTCTTTCTTTTATTATGTCTATGTATGTATGTATTTTCTTTTAGGGACTTGTGTTTCGTCGTGATAATCGGACAGCGGCGGCCGAAATGGTCCCGACCAAATTGGATTGCATGATAGATTTCATGTCCCCATCGTCAGACTTGTAACTATCGTTGGTGGCTACACTGTGGCATGTATAGGTGCATCTCCCCTTTCCAACTTTAAGGCTCCCGAGTGGCCGTCCCGGCAATAGACATGGTATGTGTTTGGTGGAACAATTGTGTTGATTTTCAACGCTAGCTATTACACTGTGAAAAAAAACTGAGCTTAAAGCTCTGAAATAAGTTGTGAGATATTTGGTAAAGTTAGCTAACTGTTTTTAGTGGTTAAACGGTGTAAAATATATTTTGTTTGCATTATTATTAGGTAAAAATTATAATTACTTTAATTTAATATTTAAATTGTAATTTAATATGTATAATATAATGAAAAAATATATTTAAATATATAATATAATATAAATATATAAATTTATTATTATAAATGAATAAATAAAATTTATTATAAATATCAAATATAATTATTATAAATACGAATATAATTATTATAAATATCAATTATATATGGATAAATATAAATTATTATTAATTTATAAGTATAATTATTATAAAATAATAGTACATTGTATAGTTTATTAAGAATTACATTTAAATATTTAAATTATATTATTTAAATGTAATGCACGTGAGTCCCACCATTTTAAATAATAAAACAAAATGAAAAAGTAAACTTTGTAGGTGGGGACGCACGTGGGATCCACATAAAAAAATTTGAAAAAGGGGCTACCGTTACAACCCCATTTTAAGGACGGTAATACCCAATGTTATTATCATGTTTGGTGAGTCCGATTCACCAAACAGAGCCACGATGTATGTAGATTTTATCTAATGTGAACTTAACCTATTACCTATACGTTGTACCCCTAAAACTCAATGATCGTGCTACATATTCAGATGTAACTCTCATCTTGCAACTCTATCAGTAAGTTACATGTTCACCTATAAATAACTCTCGTGCACAATATTCTTATAGGGATCAAGAATGAAAATGATATACGCAGATTTTACCCCACATAATATATGCAGAGAATGTTGATCTATAGGAATTAAACCTATAATTTGCAGCCACACAACTGTATTATTGAGTTATATGTTCGCCTGTAAGTTCCATACATACAAAAACACAAAAGTTCGTCGCTATTTTGGCCTGCGACGGATACAAGTGAGATAAGGGGTGGAAAATTGGGGTGGGCCAATGTCAGCAGGAATGTCTGCAACATCTGAGGGGCCCTCTTAACTAATATGACTGATTTATTTAACCACAAAATAACAAACTTTGCCTATGTCTAGTCTGTTTTTGGACTCTGAAACAACAATAAAAAGGGCATCACACATTAATCGAGGGAAAGGCATAATTGATATGATTGTGAATTTCAGCACTCCCTCTCTGGTGCGTTTTGTGCAGCGTCTGCGACTCTGTGTTCATATTGGGCCGCAGAGGAAATGCACCGAAGCCCATCATTGCAAATCTAAACCAGGAGCAAGAAAGTACACGGGCTTACGAAAGGTTTTTGGGCCTACTGGGCTCATACTCGGACGAGCTGAGTACAGTTTGGAGCCTGAATTATGGTCTTCGACAGGCCCTTCGTATTTGGATTAGCGATTAGGCATTGACTGGTAAGCCCAATAATAACAAAGGTTTGAACGTTTGGGCTGATTCAAATGGGTACATGGGCCACTGCAGGCAATTCGTAATTTGGTATGTGGAATTTCCTCAATTTTCCTTCTGGATCTTGAAGCCCTTTTAGATTGGGCTTGGGCCTTGGCTTTAACTTGCTCTCTGTTTGTTTTGTTTCTTGCTCTATTGTGCCTTAAAAGAAAATATTTTGCATGGCTGTTATTACAATAATAAATAACCAGCGAGAAAATTAATTAATTTTTTTTCTAAGCACCAAGAAAATTAATTTGCACATGATTCATGAAGCTTCACATGTTCAAATGGCTGGAGTCGGGCAACGTAGGGGCACCACACGCCACCAGAAATTCAGGGTCCCACAAAGAAGTTTTGTAATATGTAATAGCCAACAAATAGCATCCACGTGTCTAGAATATAATCCAGAGATTTCTACTAACTATCTCGACTTCCACGTAAGACGTTGTTTCATTGACCACTAGCCACTTCATCATTTGACCTTTCTTTTGAGATCATACGTCGACACTGTCTCCACCGTAGATTTACAGACTTCGGTTTTGTAGCCGTCGATGTGTCAAAGATATAATTTGTGGACACCGTAATTTACGTGTTTATGATTTTTTTGATAATTTTATGCATTAACAGGATTTTCTTGTGCAGTACTTGACAACCTGAATCGCGAGTTTGGCCCGGAGATTCTTTGTGATCTCGACAACTCGGGCTTTAGTTCTGCACCGTCCTTGTAGGTAATGCTGTTCTTTCTTTGGAAACGTAGAGAAAATTCGTCTTCTTTGGATTGTTTGTCGTCTACTGCTTGATATATTGTATTGTTGAAATTCGATGCCGCTACTAAAATTCTGATCATGGGCTAGTGTTGGAATGGTGATTCTTTCTACTTTGGTTTGATAATTTCGGAATTGTGTGATTATGGTGCAGTATTCAATCATGGGTTAGTCAATAGTCACTCACTCGCGTTACGTTCGATCATGGGTCTTTGTTAAAATCTGTGATGTTTTTTCTTTGCTTTTGTTGGATGAATCCAGAGTCCCGTGATTATTAGACCGTTCTTTGTTTCTTGTGTTTCATTTGATCATGGTTCTTGTGTTTGAATTTGTTATTTATCTTATTATTGATCTCTAGTGAGAATGGTGTGAAATTTCATCTATATTTTGTCTAGATCAATCTAGAATTATGAGTAGGGAGGACTATGTGACTGTCAAATAATCATGGGATTGCTACTTTTGTTCATTTAATGATTTGGATCTTCTAATTACAATGATCATGGCTGCAGTGTTCTGCTTCGTGGGAGTTCTGGTATATTATAAGCTAGAACTTGATAAGGCATTATCTTGGCATGGGAGTTGTGACTGTTTCTAGCTCAGCTGCTCGGACACCCCTAGGATTGAGCACCAAAGTTTCAACTAATCGCTCCGCGTTGAAAAGACCTTCAGTTGTTGCATTTAAAGCTGATAAATCCAATAACACCGCCCTGATTGCGCCAAATGATCAAATTCCATTGCTCATAGAAACTCCTAAAGAGCATCGAAAGAAAATAGGAAGAGCTAGCAAACCTACGAAGAGGGTAAAGTCAGTCTCTGCCAATGAAGTTTCTCCGAGTAGCTGCGAAGTGGACTACAATAAGGCTGCTGCCAAACTTGAAAGTATATACAAGCTTAGCCCCAAAGTTGATACTTCTGACCTGGAACGTATAGATGGTGTGAAGAGGAGAGGCCGAAGGAGAAGGGACAGCGGTGTTGATGACAAAGCAGATAGCAGAACTAGTAAAGTCATTGTCAGGAGCCGGAAAAGGAAGGCGAAGCGATTGGATCTTGATAAAAGGATTGCATTGAGAGAGAGGAAAGATAAGTTAGTGGAGGCAATTGCTTCAGTTCGGAAGAGAAAAGATGGTAAGGACGAACATGAGAAGATTGAACAGCTGGTAAGGGAGTATTCAGGTGCAACTGATTTGGGAAGTTTGGACTGGAAGAGGATGAAAATACCTCCTGTTCTTCCTTCCTCCGAGCATGTTTGGTTGTTCAAGCTGATGCAACCTATGCAGGTGATCCTACTCTCTTCTTATTGATGGAAGTTTTTTTTTGAGACATCTTGGAGTCTAGAATTTGTTTATATGTTCGTTTCTCGTATCTATAAGATTTCATTTTTTACTAGGCATTTTTCTGATGCCAAGATGCTTTTGCTGTATTGTAGGCACTCTTTAAGGTGAAAGAGGAATTGGGAACAACGTTTGGGAGAGAACCAACGGATGTTGAATTAGCTGATGCCACAAATACGAGTGTTGCCCAACTAAGAAAAAAAGTAGAGGTCGGTCAAGCAGCAAGAAACAAACTCATTAAGGTAAGCATTATTTGTTTTCCAGGTTTGCACAATATTACTCTTTTTTTTGTTTCATATTAATGTTGTGCTCTGTAACTTACGCATTTTTTAACATGTTGATTCACGTCAAAGGAAATGTAAAGCATAAAGTTCCCTTTTTGCTTAATTGTTAACTTTTCTCTTTCTTTCTGTAATGGTCAGTGAATGTTTTCCAACCGTGAAAATGAGATGTAGTTGAGCTTATACATGGAAAACTGATTTAATATTGAATATTGCTTTGCCTGATTTGATGATTTATGCATGACCATAGCAAATAAAGACTAAGGGTAAAGCTGACGTTTTGTTGCAGCACAATCTCCGACTTGTGTTATTTGTTATGAACAAATATTTTCAAGACTTTACAAATGGCCCCAAATTTCAAGACCTTTGTCAGGCTGGAGTGAAGGGGCTTATTACAGCAATTGATCGCTTTGAACCGGGGAGAAAGTTGAGGTTGTCCACTTATGGATTGTTTTGGATAAGGCACACAATCATTCGTTCAATGACGCTCTCAAGCTTTCAGCGTGTCTCATTTGGCCTTCAATCTGTATGTTTTATTCATACTCACACTCGGATTTTCTACATTTTGTTCACAGTAGACAATGATTTGCTTATCTTTCTTTGATTTTTCATTCTTCCCTCTGAAAAAGCATGTCATAACTTCCACTTGACATTTCTTGCAGGTTAGAGTTGAGATCCAGAGAGCCAAACTTGAGCTGTTGATTGAGCTCCAAAGAGAACCAACAGAGGAAGAAATTATCAAGAAAGTCGGGATATCACCTGAGAGGTACCAAGAAGTGATGAGGGCATCAAAACCTGTCCTCTCTCTTCATTCAAGGTATGCCACTACCCAACAAGAGTTTATCAATGGAATTACCGATGTTGAAGGAGATAATAAAAGACAACCTGCTCTTCTCAGGCTTGCTCTTGATGATGTGGTAATCCTTCATATTCATTACAATATTGCTTTTAATGACGTTTTTTAATCTTTTTACGACCTGAGATCCATGCATCACAGACGTTATCTCCCCTTGGCCTTTCGCCTTGGTTGCTTTAACTAGATTTTATTGGCATCATCGATGCTTGAGGAATAAAAGTTTCCTAATTGTCTTCACAGCTCGATTCCCTGAAGCCAAAAGAGAGCTTGGTGATCAGGCAAAGATATGGTCTTGATGGCAAAGGAAACAGAACATTGGGAGAGATTGCTGGGAACCTAAATATATCGAGAGAAATGGTTCGTAAATATGAAGTGAAGGCACTGATGAAACTCAAGCATCCTGCTCGAGTGGATTATCTCCGCCAGTACATTGTCTGAATCGATCAATACCAACGTATATAGTTTGCTCTTTTGTCGTACTATATAGACCTATGTGTATCATAGTATCATAGTCATTTATACCTAGATGAACATAGAGAAATCTAATACCATGCTACATATAGTTGAATAGATCAAAGATCACCCAGATGTACTCTCTTCCTATCTGCTATAATGTTTTGTGACACATATACAGTTACAGAATATATCGTCTTTTCACATCGTGCTCGCGTAGATCTCTCTGTTTCTGGAAACTGAAGTTTTTAGATTGAACATTTGTTATTTTTCTTGCAAGCAATACAAACAGAGAAGATGAGTGAATGCCTCTTTTTCCATAGTTTCTGCAGTGTTGATATGGCTGACCAACTAACACTAACATATTGCATGACCTAGTCAGGTCGTCTTCTTGATAATATTTTGAAATGCAAAAGGGGAGCATTCAACTATTTAGACGTCTTATAGCACGCAAAACACTAATTTTGTGTTGCATTGGGGTTTTGTCTATTTGTACATTGACTCAACTTATATTGTCATTAGTTGAGAAATTCATGTGCGCACGGGTCTAATGGCTCGAGTTTAGGCTCATATCGGATATTTAAAAGAGAAACTTGTATGGTGTCGTGTTCTCAGCTAAAAATTAAAGACATGCATGATTATGTTATTATATATATATATATAATATCACAGAAAAAAAAGAAGAAGAAGAAAAGATTGAAGTTAGTAATCTCAGGTGGGTTCCAATTCATGTGGATTGTTCAACTATGAGAACCTGAATCACACTAATTGTTCTTATCAAGTATCCTATCCATATATACCTAACCCACAAATTACTAGTCTAATATGTGCTGATGCCCTAAAAGTTGTTTATCCCATCAAAAGCAACATACATACCACTCTCTCCATATCCATATATATGTAGTGCTCATACCATACACATAAAATATGTTTCTTTTTTTGAAAAAACAAATTACTTATTCCTTCAATCTGATCGAATAGAATGAGTATTCATAATTATTTAGTGCATAAACATATATTTATATGAATACTTCTATAAAAACAATACACATATATTTGTATGAATATCTAGTACATTTTTTGATAACCGAGAACGACACCATACAAGTTTTGCTCTTTGAACATTTGACATGAACTTAAACTTGGGCCATCAGACATGGGAACGCATATATTTGTGTGAATATTTAGTACATTAAGGGGTGGAGAATATATTCCGGTGAACAAGATGAGTCTCTTAATCAGATTAGAAAAAGAGTCCTTACCAATTTCAATCCTTGTTGTTTACGTTGAGAAGTCAGAAACAACGATTTTACGTTTAAAGATATACACTATACTGTCCGAATATGGATCCATGACATATGTCAAAGTACAACTATTAGAGGTAGCTGAGTTGATTGGTATAAATCATTCTAATTGGTGATTCATGTTCGAGTCACCACCATTTTTTTTTTGGTAACCAATAATGATACCATACAAGCTTGTTGATATGGGTCTAAACTCAAACCGTCAGATACACGAGCACATAAGTTTCCCACCTGACACGACAAGGACGAGTCACCACGTATTAATACCCTGCAACTTACCAGCATCTGAAACCCTAATACGTTTTGGGTTGAGCATATAGTATAAAAGAATTGGATTAATATTGAAGGAGGAGCAAAGAATTAATGTGGAAGCCAGCTTATTAAAGGATATGCTTAGATCACCATCAAAGCTAATGGACTCCTCATATATGTTCATTCATCACAAATAGAAAAAAAAAATACATTAATTTTCTTAATGGAATGGTAGAAAGGGCCTCCACTTTTTGTTTCTTTTTGATCAATTTTGTCCAAAGAAATAGGTTCAACCTCATACAACTAACTGTTCAAGGATTTTTTTTGATTTGATTTGCCCTTTAAACCACACCACACCACAAAAGAAAAGATATTTGATCACTCATCGGCAGTTGATGATCTTAGATACATATATTCCAAGTGAAATTCCTTCTCTTGTTGTGTGAAAGTAGTTTCATGAGAATGAGAATCATTAACTTTCTGTAATATTCCAGCATTAACATGCAATGTCTGAATAAAGAACATAATTACTGAGTTGTTGGAGTGATCATAGACAATGGACATTGACTTTATTAGAGTTCAAAAAATCATTTGGGTGATACTCTATTGGTGAATCTCTCTGGAGTAAACCATATGGATTCAGAAGGTCTTAAGTTCGATTCACTCTAGAAGCAGGAGTGAGTAATAATACCCTTTTGGCCACGCTCTAGGCTTTGGCTCAACTTACTTTGTCGTCATGTGAGAATCTTCTATGTGCGCACGCTTTACGGTATGAATTTAATATAGGATGTCCAAAGAAAAACTAGTAAAGATTAAATTTCAAAACCCTTCACAATTTGATCATGAAAAACATTACTAAGTACTCATTTTTTAATAATAAAATTCTCAACATTTTTCACCTGCTTAATTTTCACATTTTTCGTCTATCATTGCCTACTAAAACTTTTCCAATCTGTTATATATTGTGGATCCAACCACAACAGTTAAGCTATTATTTGCTTCATGAGCTCATCAAATTGTTGTTTATGCCTTTGTGAATATCACTTTCATTGGCATCATCTTCATAATCATTAATGGTTATCAATCTTAATTAAATCTTAGTTACCAAGAACGGCTTACGTCTATGTGCCTAAAAAGCAAAATCATTTGAAAAACAGATCTATGAAGGGTGCATTTTACTTTCTTGACCATTCAATACTAAACTACTTGGTCATAGTCTAACTGGTTATCTCTCCAAACTTAGGGCGTAAAGAATGTTGCCCGAGGTCGAGAGTTTGATTCTAAGCTGACCCACTATTTCCAAATGGTTTGCATTGGGTTTCGACCAAACTAACCTGTTGGGCCGGGTTTTCGCATGCCTAACTTGACCCAAATTTGGGCTTTGTGGCTGTCCAATACTACCTCTGTCAACCAGGAACAACAGTTGTTTTCAATCATGTAACTATACAACATTAACTATTTTATTCCGCCATACATTAATTCATGGCATGGCATCTTATATATGTTGCATCAAAAGTGAATACATATCCAAGAGAACACATCTTAAAAATTGGTTTCAAGTGGGTTGTGAGAGTGCTGTGACATGCTCCACACTCACAAAAAGAAGAAGAAGATGGAACCAGAACAATCAAACAATTCTTTCTTTGTTATGTGTTGTTCCCTTTTCAACCATGTTTTTATTATCATCATATTATTGGACAGCATGCTATATTTCCAACCATAGGCTCCTTCTGTTTTTAATTTTCTATTTTATTCTCTTTTTATCCATGCACCTCCATATAAACCAGTATTTATATCCCCTGAACATGTCAACAGTCCACACTACTACATTCTCAACTAATTCTTTATACTTCTGTTCCTCTTTTGAGACCATTTTCACTACTTAGCCAAACATGGGAGATCGGCTTCGACTCGCTGTTGGAGTTATGGGTACTCTCCTCACTTCCTTAATCAGCATACAAAATTTAAACCTTTTAATGATTTAAAAATATCGAAAAAGATTCAATCTTGCATGTTCTTTCTTGCAGGCAATGCAGCTTCTTTGTTGCTTTACGCTGCACCCATGTAATGTCAATGATATATATATATATAGTACAACTCTAGATATACGTTAGTTTGTGTCCTTATTTTATTTTGGTTTACAGATTAACTTTTGCAAGAGTGATAAGGAAGAAAAACACAGAAGAGTTTTCATGTGTTCCTTACACTATTGCCCTGTTGAATTGTCTCCTATATACATGGTATGGACTGCCTGTTGTGAGCTACAAATGGGAAAACTTCCCTGTTGTCACCATCAATGGCTTAGGGATCATTCTTGAGCTCTCCTTTGTTCTTATTTATTTTTGGTTTTCCACTGCCAGAGGAAAGGCAAGTTTCTTTCAAGTTTAATTTGTTTAGCAACGTTTTTCCAATGTGTGTGTATATATATATATGTATATCATCACTGGTTTTGGTGTCTTGCAGATTAAAGTCGCTGCTATAGTGATAGTGGTTATTATAGGGTTCTGCATCACTGCAGTAATCTCAGCTTTTGTGTTACATGATCACCATCATCGCAAGATTTTTGTCGGAAGTGTTGGACTGGTGGCTTCTGTGGCAATGTATGGTTCTCCATTGGTTGCTGTGGTGAGTTCTGCTATGGGAGTATCAGTTAAATGACTGAATTAACTGACCAGTCTTTCTGTTCTTTAAGGAGCATTTTATATGATAGCAGTTGAGTAATAATAACTGTAATTTGTCACTAATTGCAGAAGCAAGTGATACTGACAAAGAGCGTAGAGTTCATGCCATTCTACTTGTCGTTTTTCTCGTTCCTCGCGAGTTCACTGTGGATGGCTTATGGACTGCTTGGTCATGACCTCTTTCTTGCGGTTTGCATGATTTACTATTGAATCAAAGTTTTGGTAATTATCTGGTGCTGCTGAAGCAGTCTGTTTTGATTTCTGTTTAATTAGAATATATGATTAACCGATGCAGAGCCCGAATCTGGTTGGTAGTCCTCTGGGACTTCTTCAACTCATTCTCTACTGCAAGTACAGGAAAAGAGGAATCATATTGGAAGAACCAAAAAAGGGGGACTTAGAGAAGGATAATGAAGAGAAATCCCAGCAATTGCAGATTATGATTAATGACAGTAATACCAATGGAAAGAATTGAAGACCTTGATGGCTTGGAGGAATAAATTTCAGTAAATCTCAATGGGGGCAAGTAGAAGCAACTGTAATTAAGTTGCGAAAAATGTCCTCTTTTGTTGGTAAAAAACTTGTCTTGTCAAAAAAAATATAAGTATATGTCTTGCTGAAATGAAGTTGTATTCTATGTTTTGTGTTTTCACAATTGCATCAGCATGAGAATAGCGCGAGCTTGAGGGCCCGAGTTTATATACTTATCGAATGCCCAAAGAGTAAGCTTATATGGTATCGGAACGAGGTTATTGATAGAGTCACAGTTGTAAACAAACCCAGCTGCTCTCCAATACAGTTGTCCAAAGGGAAAGGAGTTTCTCCTTCCTTGTGAAACTTGGAGATCGGCCATCTCGAATAGGCCAGGAGATTTACCATCTCAAATCGGCAGCTTATCCTTGTGTTTCCTTTGCTATTTTCCTGTTATCTTTTCAACCAATACAAATATAAGCTATCTGGTTGTTCTATATTGGAGAGCATCAAGGTTTGTTTACACCTGTGACTCTATCATGTCTATATATATATATAGTGTGTGTGTGTGTGTGTTTAAGAAGGGCAAAAGAGAAATGGATGAGTTTTGTGGTCAACAATGGCATGTTGTATGAAAAAGAAACTTTGTGTGTTAATATTGGTATAGAATTATAGATATAAAATCAAATTTAACAATGGAGTTTACATTTGCCATGAGATGCTCTAGAGTGGCATAAATTACAACACAATATGGATGGGTTCTATCCTCTGCAGAGAACACATGAAGTCTACTTGTTCAACTCAATCCAGCTACGCCCAGGGTCCTTCTTAACTTCCAACACCTTCAATCTCTTCCTCATATCCATCTTCTCTCCCTACTTTCCCCAGATAATAGCATCTGCCTCAATTGGCATCTGTCTTATGAATTCTTTAGCTTCCAGAAGAAGACCAGATCGACCAAGAAGATCCACGACACACGCATGGTGTTCTAAAGTTGGAATTACTCTATAAATTTTCTCCGTGGTGTAGAAAACCCCCTTTCCCTCATTGACCAGAACAGCACGACAGCATGCTGACAGGAGTCCAACAAATGTAGCTGCATTTGGGTCTATTTTTTGCTTTACCATATGCTGAAAACGTAGGATTGCCTCGGAGCCTAGCCCATGATGTGCATGCCGACTGATGAAAGCCGTCCAGGCTGCCACATTTGGCGCAGAGATGCTAGCAAATGAACTTTGAGCATCAGCAAGGTTCCCACATTTAGCGTACATATCTACAAGCGATGTTCCAACATAGACATTAGACACAAATGGTGTCTTAGCCAAATGGGCAAGTAGTAACTGTCCTGTTGAAGAGATTGAACATGAGTGAAAAAGAACACAGAATGCCAATCTAATACGGTCTACAGATAATCTCCTCATTGTCATGTAGAGCCTCAAAGCCTCTTCATGCTGATCATTTTGAACGTAGCCAGACATCATTGAGCACTGAGATTAGCGTATTCGAAGCATTCAAAGATGGGTTGACAATACAATCATAAACCTTATTAGCTTTGTCAGTCAAAGCACCCCAATTGAGTAGTCAAGTTCAAGCCCACATTTTATCAAGATGCCATGTAAAGCTGTTCCATCCTGGAAATCAATAAGCCTGCCACAACCCTAACAACGGAATCCAACGTGAACTCGTTGGGCACCACCTCTCCACTCCCCCTCATCCACTGGAACAACTCCATAGCCTTCTCACATCCATACTCACTCTTTGCATATCCAGCTATCAATGTAGTCCAGGAAACAACATCTCGATTGGGCATTTTTTGAAAACATTCAAAGCCTCATCCATTAACCCGCAGTCCCACACTGCACATAACCCACAAGCATCAAACGCCACAGTAGCTCATTATGATCAATCAATTCATCCAAAACCTGCTTAGCACTTTCAATTTTCAAGCGACTCGCATATAATACTACAATGCACGTCCCACTAGCTCACAAGTGTCTAACCCGGACTTTCAGACAAGACAATGTATCTGTTTCCCTGCCCATATATAAAGACTGGACTTTTGCGCTCGAATTTAGTGTAGAAGATATTGTCTTCTATTTGGGTTTCGTGTCAGAGCGCTGCATCATGACAGTAGAGCAAAGGACTCGTCCAATTTACGCCATTTGGGGTAACCCGAAATCATGATGTTGCAAGACACAACGCTTCATTCTGGCATTTGATCGAACGTGTGGCGAGCAACGTCGAGGTTACCACTTTTACGTTGTCGTTGGTGGACACGATATAAGAATAACAAGTTCTATTATTTTCACGATGGGTTGAGTAGAGTTCGTAGTTTTTTCCACCGACTGTACTTCCATGGCCACGGAAGGGAAGTTCTTGTCAGCATTTTCAGAAGAGAAAGAGCAGCTGGTACAACCGCACAAGTGCAGAAGAAACGCACCGATTCTACTCCACGGCTTCCGTTGATACGATATGGATTGGACGGGACACTGCCATCTTTATGGGCCAAAATCTAAAGCCCAAATATCCTTAACAATCCAAAGTCCAGAGGCCCAAGAGGCCTGCCCAGTTCACCATGTCTCCGTCGAAACTCACCGTTTCACCAGATGCGCACGTGTTGAACACCAAAAGCTCAACACAGAACTCCATGCACGACGCCACGTACCCCCTCCCCCACCATTTCTCTCTCAATTCCCTTACAAACTGCCTCTTCACTCCATTCGCGCACGTCTCCGTTGATCTTCACTCCTTCTTCTTCGATTCCTCTCTCTTCATAAATCGGGAAAAAAAACTCTCGTCTAATTGAACAAAAGCAATGGTGAAGCTAGCATCGGCGCGGGAGAGCCGGATGTATGGTCCGCGGCTGGCTCGGAACAGATTCGAGTACATAAACGCCGGGCTGTATGTGTTCGCTACCGTGGTTCTTCTAGGCGGATTTGTGGCTGAGCTCTCGAGTGAGCCGAGATCAGGGCTTGTGCTATTACTCATAGCGTTGGCGCTTATAATGGTTGTCAATGTACACGATCTAATAGCGCATCTCGCCGGAATCGATTATCGGTTCCCGTTGATGGAGCTCGATACGCAGCTCGGGATCGTTGAGTTCGCGGTTCCAATCGTTCAGGCTTTGGGGTCCTTGCTTATGTTCTTAGGGATCCTGTTTCTCTTCATTCAGGTATATATATATTACAAAAATGATAATAATCTGTGTTTTTTTTTCCCTGATAGGAATCATAATCATCCCAGTAGCGGATGTGTTACTTTCTGATTCAATGATCAGGTTTGGTGCATCCCTACATTTACATCAATCATGGAACAATATCCACCACTAGAATGACTGAGGTCTTAACATTATTGTTTTTTTCTAGATATCTGGAATACTAAAATTGTGGGTCTTACTTCGCCCATATGAGATCATATGCATTGACATAGTGTGTAATGCATACATATCAATATCAGCATCTGATATTATTGGGACAAAATACTGGGATCGGTTGTCCTAGGTACCACAATAACAATATTGAAATCGTGGCTCCCACATGATCCATATGAGATCAAGTGTGGGTACATATCACTATGACTACTCTATATATTAAAATATATTTGAATTATTCAGATTTTAAATCCAAAACTATCAATTGATGAATTGTTACAGGAAGAAAAAAGGTATGGATACTACAAGCTGGAAAGCCATGCTCTGAGATTGCTAACTGCTGGGCCTATCTTATGGTTGGTGGGTTCAATACACAATTCTTGCCAAATCTATGAGAGATCAGATGGACATGTACAGATCTTGCAAGCGAGTGTCCAAATACCATTTTTGATGGGAAGTGTGTTGTTCACAGCTGGTTCCATTCTCAATATGCGCGAGCAAGCGAGCTTGGTTGGCCATGGCTTAGAATTATTGGTAGTAAAGAAAACCCTGTTCATGATATAAGTGTTTGTTATGATAGGGATCCCAGCAGCTTGGATCTTAATCATCATCTGACATCCTGTGCATTCAACTCAGTAGTGGGGGAATTGGGATGCCAATTGCTGGGATCTTTTATCGTTTTCATTTACAGTATAGAATGATATAACGGCTATTTTGTTACGATGCAGGGATGGAATTGGATCTGGTTAGGGATCTTTGGAAGCCTAATGTTCTTTATAGGGGGGTTAGCGAACGTAGTGAAGGTGTTCAAGATGCAACAGATTGATGGACTGCGACTGGAGAAACTGAGAGGAGGAGCACAGGAGCGGCTGATTCAAGAGAGGGAATGTCAGGTTCCATTGATTTTGGAAGAACAGAGGAGGAGAATTAGAAAAGCAGAGGAACCTAAAGCGGGGCCTTCCCCTGCCCCAACTCCTTATAAGGATGTGCTTATTGGTCAATCTTAGAAACAAAGTTTTTCTTTTATTTTGCAAATAAATAATTAGCTTGGTCCGTTCATAATCTTCCTCCCTTTTTTGTTTCTGGGTACGAAGTTGTGATTCTACTCGTCTTTTTGTATTACGTTAATTTGGTTTCTGTAAAAACAGGGTGATAGCTTACCATAATGTCCTGTGTTGGCCTTTGTTTTTTAGAGTGTCTTGGTTGTTGCCATTGCAGTTTGGATGCCAGCACGTCAACAGGATTTGTTTAGGAACTGTTTGACAACTTCTTTATTAATAAATTTGTGTTTATTATTAACATCACAGCTTAGGGATTCCTACAATTCCCATAGACCTGATAGATTCATAGATCCCGAGTCATGCAAATGATATTAAAGTAAGAATTAGGTAATGTGATATTTAGTTTGGTCATTAAATTTAAAATTTTGGACTCTTAAATTATTGATGAATTGTAAAACCTCAAATCTATTGCACTTGGTTGTCTGATTTTTTTTAAACTTAAAAACAATGTAATTGTTATCATCATCATTATTAATTCCTATCTAATCAAAATAGGGGTGTTCACAGTCGGTTTTTGACATAAATTTAATCGACCGTTCTGTTAAATATTGACGGTTTATCAATTTTTTCAAATTTTCAGTCGATCATCACTAACATACATTTGACAATTATCAATTAAACGAGGTTTTTTAGACGGTCCTATATGAAACTGTGATAAGAGATATCTGAATGGTTCAAAATGAATATTATTATCAATGAATTCATAATGGAGATAAATTTTTGAATGGCAAAATGAAATAAAACAAAGAAATCTAAAGCTTATTTAGTGACTAATTTTAATGACAAGACAATTTAAAACAAATGAGTATCAATAAAATGCAACATGAACTTATTTAAATAACGTTATTCAATGAGTAATTCACTAATTTTTGTATACTTATTAAATAATTATATTTTTGCTTTATATCCGAATCATTAGTTAGAATATAAAAATGTTGTATATATCTTGACGACCAAGTTGGAATCCCCTTCCCGTTTATAAATAGGAAAAAAAAAAAAAACACGTTATTTCTGCTTTGAGAGGGAAAAAAGCAAAACAACTGTAGCCTGTGGGCCTTTTAACCCACGCGGGGTGCTCCATACGCTTGACCTAGCGCCAAAATAATTTCATCCCCAAACCGCGATAAGAGATAAATCTTCGGAAACCTCTCCGCTTCTGCAAACCCTAGTTTTGCCAACCCACACAATTTTGGGATTAGCTTCACAAATCTTCACCAGGTAATTTCAACACCAAACTTTGGCTGTTTAGGTACTATCTGTCTTTCCTAATTTTGTGATGTATCTGTGTTCATTTCTTCTTCTTCTTCTTCTTTCTTTCGGATTTGATTGTGCATCGATGATATGTGTTTTGAAAACTATAATCGTAATTCTGATTTACAGTAGCCCAAGTCGAAATCTCTTGATAGTATTGGTATCGTTTATATTTCTGTTACGAGTGAATAATAGCTATTCTTGGCATATATTTGATGTGTGCGAGATATGACAGATGGATGCTAGAATTCCTGTACGTTGTCTGTAATCCTTCAGCCGTTCGGCTCTTTTTTCACTTCGCTTGTGTTTTTTTCCCCCACTAGTTGGCGGTTTTTCCATGGTGGTAGTTTTGCTTCAGTTGGAGCTACCATGTATGGTAAGGGAAGTAATGTATTCGAGGAGATGGAAAGAGTGTTGGGTATCAGACTATCAGTTCTGAAATTTTATTTTGAATCTTTTCAAACTATAAGGGTCTTGTTTTCCAAACTACGTGGATGGAAAATATTACTGTAATGATCAAGAATCTGGAATCCAATTATCGCCTTACAAAGCCATGTATTGGAATGAGTATTTATTAAAATGTATATATCCGTATGAGTCTATGTTTGTGTAATTCTGTACGTATATTTAGTTTAAATTGTCACTTATTCTGGGTTGTGCAGCACAACTTGTGCTACTTGTGTTCATATGGGATGTGAAACAATGCTATTTTATAGGAAAGGAATGAAATGTATTATCTGGAGAGGCTGGTTTACTTGATTCTAGCAAGATTCCAAATGTTATTCTGATTTCTGACTGAATTTTTCCTTGTGCAGCAGTTTTAGCGGCTCAATTTTTTGAGGTGTTTTATACCAGGACGGGAATGTCATCCGTGTCTACTCAGCCTCAGTTCCGTTACACACAACCTCCATCTAAGGTGCTACATTTGAGAAACTTGCCGTGGGAATGCACTGAGGAGGAACTGATTGAACTTGGGAAGCCCTTTGGAAAAGTTGTGAATACAAAGTGTAATGTTGGAGCAAATCGAAATCAAGCTTTTATTGAGTTTGTGAGTGCATTTGTTTCCAGTGTGAGTTTTTTTGGTGGTTATATTTATTGTCTTGAATAATTCTTGATTGGTATTCTTACTGTGCATTGCTTTCAATTCATTAGACTGATTTGAATCAAGCCATAGCAATGATAACATATTACGGCCAATCGTCTGAGCCTGCTCAAGTACGGGGAAAGACTGTCTACTTGCAATACTCCAATAGGCAAGAGATAGTTAACAACAAAACAACGGCAGATGTTGCTGGAAACGTACTGCTTGTAACAATTGAGGGTAGTGATGCACGCCTTGTCAACATTGATGTCTTACATCTGGTAAGAAAATTGCAAGGTTTCTTGTTATTATTGGAAGAGATAAACATATTACTGAAGATCTGTCAGTGAGTTCATCTGGTTGTAGTTTCTCATGCTTCGGGAAAATGTTTTGTTTGACGTGATTGTAAATGGATCAGCAGGGCCATTTCCAGGCAATATCTTCAGTGGCAGCTTAGTGCATCAGGGAAAGAGCGCATGTGTGTTTGTCTCCTTTCTCCTTTCCTTACCGCTGCCTCTTTCTTCACTCCTCTTCCTCATCAACTTCCCGTTCCTACCATTGAGATAGTTTAGGACATTTTCATATTTCCTCCTATTGTCTGTCTCTTTATCTTTACTTTCTGCATGCTGTATATCAGATTGTCAGTGTCTATTTTCTTGGCACTGTCAATGATGCACTCGCTATACCTGATATGGTTGTCTGATGTGATGGTCTAGTTGATGTGATTACCCTGTTATTCTTGTTTTTGACGTTTATCTTAAATAAGATTTGTGAGTCAACTTCAATTCAAGGCTCGATGAGGGTTTTTACTTGATGCAAGTTCTTGCAATTTTGTATGAAGGTGAAATAGTGTTTTAGTATTTTCTTGGAAATCTTTTGTGATTAGTGGCTGTGGAATTGGTTCTAGCCCCACGCTAGAATAGATTTGATAGGGTATCAGATACGTTCTATGAAGTTGAATGAATGCTCAGTTTTACAAAAGATTTGCGCTGTGTGAAGTGGTATATAGCCGCATTGCCCTTTCTGCCTTTTTGTGGCCTGAGATTTCCATTTAGACCTTGTCAGATTTTTTGCTGGTGACATTTATTGTTATCTCTTATTTTTACTGTGTTGCTAATTTCACATTAACTTTATATGAACTTTAATTGACAGAATAAGTGTTCTGATGCTGCTAATGATTCCTTGGAGATGCGTGGTTGATCTCTTTAGGATTCTGTGCCATCGTTGTAGTTATTGATTATTCTAAGTGTCCAATCTAATAATATTGTTTTAGGCTGTTGTTGGAGTAAATGCCTTTGTTGCATTCTGTTTACTTTAATTACAGCTGGAGAATTTGGATTCTCTTTATTTCATACTGAATGTATTAGTTACAGGCAGGATAGTGAACTAGCACCCTTTTGAGCCGCGGAAGATAAATCCAAAATTTTCTTTCTGAAAGTAATTTAGCGATGCAGGTGTTCTCAGCCTTTGGCTTTGTGCACAAGATTACTACCTTCGAGAAGACAGCTGGATTCCAGGTCTATAAGACTATAACTATAATCATGGCAGCTTTAGAAATTGTTGAGGGTTATTCTGCCTTCTAGAAGAATCTAATTTTATATGCGATGCTTTCAGGCATTGGTGCAGTTCTCTGATGCAGAAACCTCGTCATCAGCAAAAAATGCCCTGGATGGAAGAAGCATCCCTAGGTGACAGTTGAATTAATTGTTTGACATGGTATTTAGTCCAACTGTTACGGACCATGTTGCTGTAGATTTGGTGCTAAATCATTAGATTTGACATCTAATGAGTAATTTTAAGAGAACCTTAGTGGCATTTATTATCTATATTTACTTCTGAAGATGGACTTGTAAAGTTCTCTTTGGCTAGTTATTTTCATTGTTTTAAACCTTAATGATGGGGTATGGGCTCACTGTGCTATGTAGATATACCAGTTCTTTTTAATGGAGGAATTTGTGACTTTAGATATTTGAATGTATGCTTGTGTGACCATTGTATAGGCTGTAGATTCATATATGCTTTTATTCAAGTAATTGGCATGCAAGATTTCCTTATGACTTGTTATCCTGGGTATTCAGGTATTTGCTTCCTGAACATCTTGGACCATGCAGCCTTAGGATCACATATTCTGCTCATACAGATTTGAGTGTGAAATTCCAGAGCCATCGAAGCAGGTATTCCTAATGTCTACTCATCTGAGTAACCATCCTATATGACCAACTTTGGACAACAACTCTGTTCTTGTATTGGTTTTTACAAATGATTTCGCATTCTATTATTAGATGCTCTGTTGTCCTTTTATTTTTCATTCTTGTGTTTTCCTCAAGTTCACTGTTGGTTATCATTGTTTTATAATCTTTTTTATTACTTGATTTGATTATCCAGGGACTACACAAATCCTTATCTTCCTATTGCTCCATCAGCAATCGAGGCAAGTGGGCAAGTAGGACATCACAAACTGACAATTTAAGTTACTTAAAGCAGCCATCAGAACCTTCTGCATAATTTCCTGTCAATCATGTCTTTTAGTGGAAGATGCCTGCCATTTAACTGCAACTTTTAATTTCGTTTTCCAAGACTCTTACATGTATCCATCTGCAAATATTTTCTGGGTGATATTGAATTGAATGCTTGTTTTTTTACATATTTTCAGTATAAATTACACAGTGGCCACTTTAAAATAATTGGGATGCATGGACATATCAAAGATGCAGTTTGTTACTGTATCACTTCTACTAAAGTTGCATAACTCATCAATAATTGCAAAATTTGCGGATGATTTACAATCTTTTTCTCTGATTAAGGTGCAACTTATCTGTTACATTGCAGTTTAGTGTGGGTATTGATGGCAAGAAACTTGAACCTGAGAGTAATGTTCTTCTTGCTTCCATTGAGAACATGCAGTATGCTGTCACCTTGGATGTTTTACACATGGTATTTTCAATCACCAAATACAACATTCATATTCTTGTTGGCAATCCCTTTAATATTTTGATTATTTTTGGCAATGGAAGGTTTTTTCTGCTTTTGGTCCTGTCCAGAAGATTGCTATGTTTGATAAGAATGGTGGACTTCAGGCTTTAATTCAATACCCTGGTAATTCCCTAACCGTGTAGCAATTTGTGTTCACACGAGTTCTTTTCTTTCGTGTTGCTATTCTCTAATATGTAAATAGGTCTACAGGCTCATTTATCTGGTAGGTTTATGGATGACCCTTGAATCTGTCTAAGATACTGAAGTAAAATTTTTAATTAGCTGACCCATAGAAATATGTCATTTTATCTCCATACAGTTCATTGTTGGTTTTACTTGTGTATAGGATGGTGAATTTTGAATTGTTGGGGACCCTTCCCTTCATAGTGGACCTTGGATTATATCCTTAACAGGTGGAATTGTTTTTAAGCATCAACCTATGCTTGAACAGCTTGCAAGGCACTGAGACTAAATGTTAATTGTAAATGTGGTTGTAGTTACCTTCTTAAAATTTCTCTGGGCTTTGGTTGTCATTGTATATCAAACCTACATGTAGCAAACATTAACATGACAATGTAATTGCCATGTAAAAAATATGTTAACTTGTTAACTGCCAAAAGATACGAGAACCCTCAAGCGGGTAGTCTATACTTGTATGATGTTATTTAATATGTATTGATACTGAATTAGTTTTTTTTAACAAATCTGATTTATCATGTTCAATGCTTGTATTGTATATTACTATTGGTAGGAAATCGTATTTAGGATTTAAGCTCGTGTTTCAGATGTTAAGACAGCTGTTGTTGCCAAGGAAGCCCTGGAAGGGCACTGCATCTATGATGGAGGGTTTTGCAAGCTTCATGTATCTTATTCGCGCCATACTGATCTCAGTATAAAGGTAACTAAGTTATATATCTGAAATGTGTAGCCCGTTTCTCATCTACAAAGATCTAATTGCATCATTTGTAAATTGAGGGAGGTATGAGTCCATTTCTTGGTCCTCTTAAAAAATAGTCTATTATGTTTTGGCTTGTCTACGTGTGAAAAAAATTGGCGAAATAATTTCTGACATTTATTGTTATACAAATTAAGCATCAATACTCGACATTATACTCTTGGTTTTGGGGCACTGTTGCATCGTAGGCAAGGTCCCCCTACAAATTACTAATAACGTTTGCTAAGTTATCTTAAGTCCAGTATCCAATGCATTTTTAGATTTGACGAAACAAGAATGACATATCAACAAGAGGTTGAAATTTATACTCCTTTTTCCTTGATCTCAGCAATTGTTCTACAGATTTTAAATTGTGAAATGGGAAAGTAGGTTCCAAAAGATATTTGATTGAGCTTACTAAATTGTTATTGAAGTTTTACACATTTTATAAACTTCTATACATCCTTTGATTCAACAGAGGGCTATTGTTCTGAGATTGTTTTGCTGGATCACAGGTTAACAATGATCGGAGTAGGGACTATACAATCCCTAATGGTGCTATGGTGAATTCCCAACCCTCCATCCTTGGACAACAGCCAGTTCAAATGGTTGGACATGTTGCTCAACAGTACAATGGAGCTCAGTTGGCCCCAACTCTGGAGCAGTCTATGATGCCTCAGCCCTCTGCTGGCTGGGGCGTTTCTGTTCCAGCATCAGAGCAAACCTACCCAATACATATGAATAATCCTCCTTACATGCCACCTGGAGCTATGCCTCCTCAAATGGGCCCAGGAATGATGCACCTGCCGGGCCAGAGTGGCCCACAGCAGCCCCCACCAATGCCCCCATATAGCGCTGATCATATGCGATAGCGTCTCGCCTATCCGATTCTACTTATTCAATTAGCCACTGTTTTACAGTGGCAGGTTTGTACGAGGTGCAGTATGCAATTTGATGAAGCAAAAGCGTCCCTGGTCCGCATAACCATGTTTGAACTCCTCATTGTTTTTAGGCAAAAATGTCGTTTCTTTTTTCTTTCTTTTTTCCTTTTGCAATTTTGATTGTGAAGTATTCGAGCCTCGAACACTCTTGCAGGCCAATGATACTCATGAACTATAAGTCTATATCATCCTTGATGACATGTGAAATATTTCAATACTTGCACCTGATTAACATGGTGCTGCTTTTTATCTAATTGGGGGTGTGGAAATGGTTCCAGTTGTGGCATGAGTTGTGCATGCATCTGATCGACATCCAGTTACATGTTTATGTTGAGGTAGGTCCTGCAGGCCTGATATGTTATGAAGCTTTGGAGACTTTATGGCCTGTAAATGTTTGATTAGTTCTATAACTATGGTGTTCGAAGATGAGATTCGGTCCCGGGTGTCTCCTTTGAACTCTAGGTTAGTTTCTGATTGTTGGAAGGCCTGGTATAGTGAATTGGATCTTGAAAGAGGGTGGAGTGGTGGGATTCTCTCAATTTCTATTGCATTACAATTCACTCCGACACGATATGGAAGTCTTGAGGGACTGTGTGTTCTATCATGGTAAATACAGTTTATTATGGACATATCGAGATTCCAAAATTTTGTTTTTCATGAATTTTTTGTTTTTCATGAGTCATCGTTAGAGGTATTTAGGTTCAGAAAATCGATTAGGTTATGTCAAACCCAACAAGTGGAGTAGAGGTATGTCTAAATATATCAATAATCTTATACCATATTGATGTGAGATTATTGCCACATATTCTTAATAAAATCCGTCAATGGTTGAAAAAATCTCTTAATTTTGTAATTTTGGGAATTGATTAATTATTGCGTGTCGAAAGAAATAAAAAGGATAGTTTATGTTTAATGTAATTAATTAATTGAATTTTTGAAAAATTGTAATTGGTCAGATTTATATTTTATAAGTCAAAGCACGAACGGCATAGAACACTAGAACAGACCCTGCGGCGCAGTGCGTGTGAGTCCCACTTTAAGTCGGAAGTAGTAGTAGGTCCGTACAATACATATACTAGGCTACTAGCTCTCAAAGCCGGCGCCAATTTCAATCCAGATAAGGTTACTTCCGTTTTCTCCTTCGTCGTTTCTGCCTCAGTCGGCTTTCTGAGCAAGTCTCCTAATTCGTCTCGGAGAAAAAGAGAAGGAACCCAAACCCTAACGGAGATACAGAGAGAGAGCATAGGAGGAGCCGATGACTAGTACTGTACAAGCTTTTCTTCTCTGCAAACCTTCACTCTCTCTCAGTTCTCCTCCTCCAACGAAATCTCACCGACTGTTCGCTCTCTCCTCTCATCGGCGGCACCGCCACCGTTCTGCCGCCCCTCGCTCCTTCAACAAGTCGTCTCTGTTTACTCATCTGATTTCACGATTATGTCCCCACCATAAGTCGATCCTTTGCACATTGCAACCGGATAACGCAAGTTTGAGTCCGGAATTGACTGATTTTTCGGTGGATAATTCTAATTCAGTTCTTTCAGAATCTAAATCTGACGGAGTGGATGTTGACAGTGGTGGCAGTTTGGGCTTCGAGGCGTTGGAGTTGGAAAAAAGTGTGGTTGGTGAAGTTAACAGAGAGAATGTGGTGGAGGGCGCGGGGAGGGAGAGGAATTTGGCGGAGAAGGAAGGGATGAATGGTAAATTCCCGGTAGTGGTGTTTCTGATGGGACTTTGGGCCATGGTGAAGAGAGGAGTGGAGAAGGCTTTGGCGTGGGATTGGTTGAGTTGGTTCCCCTTTTGGCGTCAGGAGAAGCGTCTGGAGCGGCTTATGGAGGAGGCTAATGCCAATCCGAAGGATCCTGCCAAGCAGAGTGCTCTCTTAGCCGAGCTCAACAAACACAGGTTAGCTGGAGCTGTATTTTCTTTTCGGGAAAAACTATTAAATGCTGTCTTCCATATTGTTAATATGGTTGCTCTGAACAAGGAAGAACTTTATATATATATACTGTGTTTGAGTTCTATATACCATGTTGCTTTGGTTAGGATAGGAAGCAGGGAGATGGCCATTGGCCCGGGAGATAGAAAAGTAGTGAATTGTTTTCTGCTGTAGAATTGTGAATTTTAATTTGTTCTCTGTTTGTTTGATAAGAAATTGGAGGAAAACAGAAAGGATTTATTGGATACAGTACTAAAATAGTCAATGTTTTTGATGCGTTACAGTCAATTCAGTGCCACGAGGATGCCTTTTATAGATCGTCAAAGCGTTTATCTCTTTTCTAGAGGAAGTAGAATTGTGTTACAATTGGTGCCAAAACTGAGCATAGGATTAAGCGAGAAAATTGCTGCTGTTTTCTTTGTTTTCTCCTTGTTTGTAGTACGAGTATGTAGTAATGCTGTTCCCAGATGTCAAGAATTTGTAATAGTTTCATTTTATTTTCAGTCCTGAATCTGTAATCAAGCGTTTTGAACAAAGGGACCATGCTGTAGATAGTAGAGGAGTTGCAGAATATCTTCGAGCTCTTGTGATCACAAATGCTATCGCTGACTACCTTCCAGATGAGCAGTCTGGAAAGCCTTCGAGTCTTCCAGCTTTGGTAATCAAGTGTCTTTTTGATGCTCGCATAAATTTCCCATTTCTAATTACCATGAAATATCTAAATTGAGTACCCAACTGTTTTTTTAATATTCTCTTTTTTGGCATTTTTGGGTTTTCTTAATGATTTCTGTTCAAGATATCTAACCCTTAACTTAATGTTGATTTGCAAGTCATTCTGAAGTCCTTCAGCTTTGTGCCAATTTTAACCTATATTTTTTTTTCTTTCTTTGAAACCTCCAATATCCCTCCTTTGAATTTTATGTGAATGTTGTCTCATCTTTTTATGTGAGAGTTTTATGTATCTTATGAATAAATTTTACATGTAGTTGCAAGAACTGAAGCAACGTGCATTAGGGAATACAGATGTGCCCTTTACGAACCCTGGCATATCAGAAAAGCAGCCACTGCATGTGGTAATGGTAAGTTTAGTTTGAAAGAGTCTTAGCACCTTTGTTGTATGTACAGTGAATTGATGTTTTGTTCCTCTGAGAGCGTATATAATTAGCGTTTTAGGATTAAATGCTGATTACTTTTGTATGCTCTCATTGGATGGTGTCCTCAAATTCCACCCATACGTTGTAGATATTCATATTCTCTCTTTGTGCTTTCAGTGAACTCTATTCTCTTCCATAAAAATATTGATGTGTCATATTTATTGCTAGGTTGACCCTAAAGTATCAAACAAATCAAGATTCGCGCAGGAGCTTATCTCAACTATCTTGTTCACTGTTGCTGTTGGATTAGTATGGTATGAGTCGTTCTTACATATATGGCTTCTACCACTTCTAGATGTGTACCTTAATTGTCATGTTTTATTAATATTTTAGGCTTTCAGCATCAATCTTTGGGCATTTTGAATATCTTTGGGTTGCCTGTATCCTCTTGACTAACGTCTATCGAGAATGTTTCCAGGTTTATGGGTGCTGCTGCACTACAGAAGTATATAGGGAGCTTGGGTGGAATTGGAACTTCGGGCGTTGGCTCAAGTTCTTCCTATAATCCAAAGGAATTAAATAAGGAAGTAATGCCGGAAAAGGTAGCTAGTTAATGTTATATACTGGCAGTATTCATGCTATTTAATCTTTTTTTCTGCAAGTGTGTTTTTTTATTTTGAGATGTAACAATTAGTCATAATTTGTGCTACTGTTGCTTTTATCTTGCAGAATGTTAAAACATTCAAGGATGTAAAAGGTTGTGATGATGCTAAACAAGAGCTTGAGGAAGTGGTGGAATACCTAAAAAATCCATCAAAGTTTACTCGACTTGGAGGAAAGTTGCCCAAGGTTTCTGCAGGATATTTGTTTTTCCTTTTACATGTTTCCTCGTGACATATGCTCTTTCATGATTATGTCTCATAGACCTTTGATATGTAGATCTTTCCTTCTGGAATGTCTAATCCCCATTCTGGAGCATTTTTAAAAAAGGTTCATTCCTGAGTGGAAATAGTATGAGTCTGTCACGTGACATGGGTGGCCTGATAGAGATTTTGTTAGATGTCCTTCGGATTTATTTTGATATTCTGAAGTATCAAGAAAGATAATGGTCAAGTAGAAGGTTTTAGGTTTACCTTCTTCACTTTATACTCTGTAACATGTCACTATAATTACTAATCATGTAAGGCATGAGTATTGTTTCTCTTGGTATCATTGAGCAGTTATGTACTTCTAATCTATGCTTATTGATATTAGCTGGCTGGGCCTGTAGCGGCTTTTTAGTTAACAGTTACTTACTGACTTTAACTCAGTTCTTGACAATTTTGGTTTTGATTGTTTTTATACTAAATTTGATTAGCCTGATTGCACGAGTCACATATGTGGGTGTTTTGCTGGGTTATTTCTGTTGTGATATGAATTTGAAAAACCATTTTGCAGGGAATCCTTTTGACAGGAGCGCCTGGAACAGGAAAAACACTGCTTGCGAAGGTAAAGTGGTTATTGACGCATGTCCTTTGAACTATGATCCATGATTGACTCGGGCATTGGACAATGATTCTATTACCTGTTACAAAAAGCATGATCCTCTCAAAGATTTCTATCTTTGAAGCTTGTCTTATTGTATGATGTTGTGTTGTTGTGTCTATACCATATTTTGCAATCAATACTCTGTTCCTTTAAGCTTGTTTTAATGAATGCCTTCTTCTATATGCTGTTATCTGGGACCATTGTATGCAAGTTTCTCTTTCGAATCATGAGAGCTTGATCCTGGTACTGATTAAAGGTCAAGGTTTGAGTTTTTCTGATGATAATAGAGTGAAGTAAATGTTCAATCTCCTACTTGAGGGCATTTTGATTCTGTATATATACCTGTATACCTAATTTTTGCTAAATCTCCCGTTTGCACCTTGAAACTTTCATTTAAAATTATATAGATGTGGAGCTACTTTACTTGGCCGTGATACAATGGCAGTTTTTTTTCCTCACAATGACTCTGTTAGTTTTGACTGAAGGCTATTGCTGGTGAAGCCGGAGTTCCTTTCTTCTATAGAGCAGGATCAGAATTTGAGGAGATGTAAGTCATCCTTTTCCTTTAGTTTTGTAGGTGGTTGATATAACTCATTAAATATTCTGACTTATAATAGACATACAACTCTGTTAGTAATCCCTATTGCTAATCTATGCTGATTGTTTTCCATGGAGGAAGACGATGCGCATATACTGATAAGTGATAGTCTATGCATATGATAAGAAAGAAATGTTGAACTTCATCCTATAAAGAATGTGTGGGTTTCTATCATGGTATATCCCAAAATACATGTCTATTGCATATTCCTTGTGGTAGGGAAAGAATAGATGTATCATGAAAAATAATGGATGTATCATGAAAACCATAAGTTCTGACATGCATCAAACTCTAAGTTTGACATCTCTAGTGAGTCACTATTTAGCACAGTTGCTATCTGATTTAATGAATTTTTCCTCCTTGTGGCTTCTTTTCCTTTATCTCCGTGCAAATTTCTGTGCATGTATAACAATAGAGAGCATCTATCGTTCCCCATTCACGCAGAACTGATGTTCATTGTTGCATCAATTCAAAATATGTCTGTCATTGCAAAGCACTGGCTGGCATGGCTAAATCTTATTTAATCATCTTTTAAGAACAACCGCCATTGGAATTGCTTTCCGTATTTATTGTTGGTGGGCACATGTTTGTGTTAAGTTTAACATCGAGTGAATTACGTGGTTCTTGGATGTTAGAATTCGTCAAGTAATATTTTAGTGTTAAAAATTTGAGTTTGGTATCGCAGGTTTGTTGGAGTCGGTGCACGGCGTGTAAGATCCTTATTTCAAGCTGCCAAAAAGAAGGTATCTTGTTTTTGAAGTCTTCTATTGAGTACTATTCTGTATGTGGTGGTGTTTGTGTGTCAAAAGAGAGAGAGCTGGAGAGGGGATAGCTGGATAGGGATTTTGAAATTTATTGCATTATCATCTCTAAGTCAAATGTCTTTGATGGATTGGTTCATAATTAACTTGAAGTTGTGGCTTAATATTGATGTCAGAGTGATTGCTCACCATTTATATTATCTACTCATTATATTTTTGTATATTGCATAGGCTCCTTGCATCATTTTCATTGATGAAGTAGATGCTGTTGGATCGACGCGAAAACAATGGGAAGGGCATACGAAGAAAACATTGCATCAGCTGCTTGTCGAAATGGATGGGTTTGAACAGAATGAGGTGCTTCTGAATTGTCTTACGCCATTATTTAATTCCTTTATTCAGTTTCATATGTGAGAACTTTTTATGTTTCCTCGTTTCCTTTCTGTAGGGGATAATACTGATGGCTGCTACAAACTTTCCTGATATTCTTGATCCAGCTTTGACAAGGCCCGGTAGATTTGATAGACATGTAAGTTCTATTCTTCAAATCAAAATTCTTATATTTTATTCCAGTATTTACTTCTTAGACAAAGATCCATGAAAGATTTTCATTTGTTAGCGTGCTATTAAACATCGTCCATACTTAGATTGTCACTGGCCTCATTACTTGTAAATACATTTTCAATGTAGCAAACTCTTTTTCTGAGCTATTTGGTTTGTTCTATGGTGATACTTGCAATCAGTTCATGTTGAGTCGTTCGTCTATCGTATCCATAAATCAATTGCGAGTTTTATAAGGGCTTGTGCAGCTGTGATTATAACTTTTTAGCTTCTCTTTTCGTCCATATTTTTTTTACCAGAATATTGCTCAACTTTTGTCATCAACCCTGCAATTGAAGCTTTTTACACATTTTCATTTTGTGAAGATCTCCTTCATTTCGGAAATGCATTTGTAAAATTGGGTCGAGTCCTTCATTATCAAAATTTTTTGTCATCAACCCAACAATTGAAGCTTTTTACACATTTTCAGTTCTGAAGATCTCCCTATATCATTTTCTGTTATAAATGGATTCTTGAAATTTCGTTATTCATAGTTACTTTTCCATTGAGAATCCTAGTCTCTGTCAGGAATTAATATCGTGGGACAGGCCTTCACTGTGCTATATATATATAGATTGGTCTTTGTCAGTAGATCTGTTAGGATATATACTTTTCTGATTTGTCTTGTTGTTGTTGGCAGTTCTTAACATTGATTTTTGTGGTCTGTGGAAAGAGAACACATATTAACAAAGAAACCTGTTTTTAGATTGTTGTTCCAAGTCCAGACGTGAAGGGTCGTCAAGAAATTTTAGAGCTTTATCTACAAGATAAACCATTGGCTGATGATATAGATGTTAAAGCTATTGCCCGTGGCACGCCAGGATTCAACGGAGCAGGTGTAGTTCATTCAATTGCTATTGCTATTAAAGCTCATAGTGCTGATTATTTTTGCATTGCTTATTCAATGTTGCTTGAACTCTCCTTTTCTTTTCCGTCAGATCTAGCAAACTTAGTAAACATTGCAGCCATTAAAGCTGCTGTTGAAGGTGCAGAGAAGTTAGCCGCTGATCAGTTGGAGTTTGCAAAAGACAGGATTGTCATGGGCACCGAGCGGAAGACAATGTTTGTATCAGAAGAGTCAAAAAAGGTACGCATGTCTTCCCTAGAGGCAAAGTTGAGGGTTTGAATTTATGGTTTGCTTGGTTTTTTTGATACTTTATAATTCCATAAATGGGAATCCAAATCATGGATGCATAATGTTGCTATCAAGCAACCAATGCTTCCTGTTCTTGGGTTTAGACATCCGTGGATCCATCTGTCTCATATGCCAACCTAAGACTAATATCTCCATGGATCAGAATCAATGTTTCAGATGAGTAAATCCAAGCTACACCAAAGTAGTATTTCGCCGAGCTTGGCTTGTTTAGTTACTTTAGCATTGTGCCACTTTGGGTTATGAATTTCTAATACCTTTCAAACTACCTCCCTGCCGTATCTAGAAACCATGGGAGGTTTGTAAATTTGGCTTATCATGTGAATGATGGAAGATGGTGGCTCATGATTTTTGCTTTTTATCTTCTAATGAAATGGAATCTACAACGAAATGGTGGAGATGTCCTTCCCCCATATAAAATGAGAGCACCACTCCACGCCAACTTTTATCTTATGCAAGCTAATTTCTCTACAACTTGGGCTGTACTAGTTTTTGTCGGCACGCTAATGCCAAAGCTCAAGCGTAGCCTGGGTTAAATTCAAGCTTTCCTTGAGCAGTTTGGTCATTCACAGCCCCCATCACTAACGGACCTTGGGGTAATCTGAACAAAAGCTTTTGCCTTACACTTTGCCTCTAGATTGTGTATTTGTTTTCTTTTCTCTAAATAGGTATTGCATAATTCCGCAAGGCTTATAAACTGATGGCCAGAATCATCAGAGATGCCAACAAGATCCATGGCATCTTTGATCTTGAAGTAATCACTATTTGGTTTGATGTGCATGTGCAGTATGCAAACCGTTGCATCTCTAGAAATTTGCCATTAAACTACCAAAGCATTGCATGATCATACCTCAGATTCTTAAGCCGAATTATTATTGATTTCTGGTGTTACTTAATATCTTCAGCTTACCGCATATCATGAGAGTGGCCATGCAATTGTTGCTTACAACACTGAGGGTGCACATCCCATTCACAAAGCAACAATAATGCCTCGTGGATCTGCTTTAGGAATGGTGACACAGCTCCCTTCAAGTGATGAGACATCTATCAGCAGAAAACAATTATTAGCCCGTCTTGATGTTTGTATGGGAGGTAGAGTTGCGGAAGAGATCATCTTTGGTCAGGATCATATCACAACAGGAGCGAGTAGTGATCTTCAAACAGCCACAGAGCTTGCCCAATATATGGTTTGTAGAGCCTTTTTTATGATAATATTGATTTTAATTAGTTACTTTTAGAATGTAAGAGGATTTGAACCTTCAACCTATTCAAACTCTTAAGAAACTGCTTCTGGGTTTATTATTATGTAAACATGCATAAAGGTGTCTCTCCCCTCTCTCTTTTTTTGAGCTGCCTACATATCGTGGTTGCCAAATTTTGTAAATGGGGCTATTACATTTGAAGTTTCAATATTTCCCATGAGAATTTTTTTTTTCTGGTACTCTCTGTTTCTTTTTCAATTTTTTTTAAAACTTTTCTGAGTTTCATACTTTCATTGTACTTGGAAGCCGGTTTGGCTTCCAATGAGGCTATAACATCTTGAGAAAAAAAAAAGTATAAAGAAAAGAATGATGCTAGCTGGGGCCAGACATCTTCCTCAATTTAAGATTGCTTTTGTATCATTTGTCTAAATTATGGTCATGTTTTTTGCTTCTAGGTATCAAGTTGTGGGATGAGTGAGGCAATTGGCCCCATTCATATCAAGGAAAGACCGAGTTCAGAAATGCAATCGCGCATTGATGCTGAAGTATGTTTCTGGAATCTACTAACTTGATTCGATATAATGAGTTGTAATAATTTTGATCTCTCTGCGTTCCATTGTTTTTGCAGGTGGTGAAACTCTTAAGGGAAGCATACGATCGGGTGAAAGCAGTATTAAAAAAGGTTTGTGCATGAATTATGTCATATTTTGCTTTCAAAAATGGTTGGATTCAACCATAACTTGATTTGCAAATTTTCCTCATTCAAGTAAAATGTGTGTTGGCCTTCGCATATCTAGTGTGTGGTTATGATTGTGACATTGGGATTATTATACTGCTAAAGATATGCCAATCTCTCAGATGATGCATTATTAATTGATTGTTGGTCTTTGTATTCATTAATTTGTCGGAACATTTTCAGCAAGAAAAAGCCTTACATGCACTAGCAAATGCACTTATGGAGTACGAGACTCTAAATGCAGAAGAAATAAAGCGTATTCTTTTGCCTTATCGGGAAGGACGGCTAATTGAACAACAAGATGAACAAGAAGAGGAAGGGGATCTTGTGTTTGCTTAAAATATAGTATTCTTGGCGAGCTCTCTGTACAGCTATTTAAAGCACTACAGGAACAGGTAATTATTTATATAGTAGTTTGTTACCATTCTTTCCCCTTCCGTAAGTTGTCAACTTGTCGTAAGGTGTTAACAAATGTAATCCATACACCTACCCCAAGTTTTGAAGAAATCACTGTTGTGTAGGAAGGCAAATCATAACCAGAAATCATGTATTATTGTATAACTGTATTATTCTGGACTCTTTTAAGTCTCCCGTGAGCTTCAGATACCGTGTGGGATCTACTCGCCTTTCTAGACAAAATGGCTCATGGATGGTTTTCTAGGTGCAATTTTGGATGATAACTTCAATTTGCTTTGGACAAACTCTTAATTCTTAATTTTTGAAGATACTGTGTTTCGCTTGTTGCCTATTATTAGGACCGTCTTAAGGCACTACACACTAGTGATCTAAAGGTGATGGTGCCTCTTCTCGCTTTGTAGCCCATGGTCCATTTGATTTCCCAAATAGACAAAAATATACTCTTACCCCCACATTATGGCAAAAAAAGCCTTGAATTCACATGGGAAGAATTCGTAGTCTTTCTCTTGTTCACTTTGTAAATCAATGAACAAGGACGATAGTTTGTAACACTGGTTCTTCAGCTATCAAGAACGGTATAATTTTATACATAACACAGCAAACTACAGATAGATAGCGCAGGCGTGCTGGAAGGTATAAGTGTTATCGACAGTCTGTCAAAGCCTCCAACAGACGAAAGCCAAGCCTCAGAAGCTTCGTCCAGCTGGAAGGTAGAAAGTGTTACCGCGAGTCCATCCCCAAAACCTCACAAGCTTTCGTCCATGGCAACCGAAGCTTCTACAACATTCCCACTCTCAGCTTTCAGATCCGATCAATGGGCTCGATTAGATCCTGAACTGCGAGCCGCTCTAAGACATCAGCAAGTGATTGGAGATTGCATTTGATCAAATGCTTCAACAAAATAGCATGTCTCATCGTTAGTGTTATCATCAGGCACATCAACCACAAATGACTCAATCACCAGAGTCCCTGGTCTGCCATCAATTATCTCCGGATGGAGGGATATAGTTGAAGAATAATTCTGGAAGAAAAGTTCAAAAAAGTGAGCAGAGAGAAATGTAGTAAAGTGACGACTGACGGGCCTGATTCTTTTTAAAAAAAATTGAATGAGTGTTCTCGAGAGAGAAGTGAAATTTTTTTGGCTGTTTGATGACACATGCAAAAGTAAAAATCAGAAAGCCAATCAAACTCCAACTCTATCATTCAGCCTTACGGCTCTCACTTTGGTCACATACTGTGAATTTTGAATAACTTGTCCGGTTTGCACCAGCAAACCGGCTATTGAAATAAATAAATAAAAAAAAATAAAATTCATTCGTCATTGTCACTGAAGCCTTCATGCAGCGATCACTACATGAATCCATGAAAGAAATCAGCAAAATTCACTATTTGGATCCTCTTATGTCATTCATTCTAGGAAAATAATTCTCATCATGATAGAGAATTAAACAATCGTCGAACCTATAAGCACTCTACACAGGAAAAGCTGGAGATGGACTCCATTTAAAAGTGAGTAAAGAAAAGTCTTCAAAGACAATAGCATGTCCAAGCATGTGCCCCTCCGAACAGTAAGACAGCCAAAGAGTGTTAAGTTTCTCCTCAATGCACATCATAAGCACACATCAAACTACAACAAAACAACTCAGATGCAAGAGAAAAGTACGACTCGAAAATGCACTATTGAAAGGTGCAAATAACTGCCTTCAAAAGGAGGGACCATAGTACAGAACGCAAGCAAGCAGTTAAATAAGTAAAAAAGTCAGATCTATACCCTTAGTCTGTGATCCCCACCAATGATCCTGATGCTAAAGATATGCTCATCATCATCAAGAAGCTCCAATCTCTCAGTACTTGTAGTGGCAGGAAGTCCAGACTAGACATCAACTTCTCTAAGACTCCCAATCTCAAGATTTCCCTGAGCGACACACCTGCTGACAAAAGGCTTATACGTCTGTGGTTGATCGAATCTCCTTACCAAAGACCAAACCTACAAAAGGAAACAAGTAGATGAATGTTTTCAGAATGTTTAAGCAGTCAGCAGAACAGAGAATGGGTGAAGGATAAAATTAATGGCCAACCGCCTAAAGTAGTAGAGAAGCTCTACAATTGTTCAAACAATAAAGTAGTTCCACATCTATCAAAATGTCATTGGAGCCAGTGATATCCCTAATGAAAACCGAACCAGTTAGGTTTTTGAGTGAAAAACAGTCAAAATGTCATTGGAGCAAGGGATATCTCTAATAAAAACCGAACCAGTTAGGTTTTTGAGGAAATAAAAACAGTCGTGAATTATATATTTCACAAACAGGCATATTATAAGGAGTCGACAAAGCCCAAGTATACGTAAGACTTCTCACTCGATTGTTCTTAGTTTTTCATCTTTTCCACATGCTTCGCTGTTGGAAGCTAAAATCTATAGTTAATTCTCTTATCTTTCATGCATTTTCAAGGAATCACAGTCTAAACAGAAGCTTTACAAGTCAACAGAATCAAAACTGAAGGGTTGAGTGTGTCTCTACGCACAAGGCAACACAATTAGTTTCACGGAATCCCTAACTCCACTACCAACAGTTCCGATGATACAACCATGGTAAATTCTCCCAATGAACAAAAACAAGAAAAATAGAAGGAGTCTCAAATTTCGTATCTACCACAGCTACCCGAGTGAAAGAACAAAAAACACAATGCACATCTTCCATTTTCCGTTTTCTCATCTCCTCCGATTTCGTGGCAACCAAACAGAAAGCAACAAACCAAAAACAAAAAGAACAAAGTCATCTGAAGTCCATTCGTTAAAGATACAACGTTAAAACACCAGATTAGACATAAAATCATCTCAAGCAAAGCAAAATACGCAATAGATCGAGATCATACAATCTCATCAAAAGCGGCTCAAACCTACAAAAACACACACACAAAAAAAAAAATCACAAATCTCATCCGCGATCCAGCAGAATCTATGCAGAGAAAACCATAAATTATGATAGGCAGAGATAGAGCCAATTTATAGAAATGAACAGAAACATAGAATCTTCTCAAATCAACCTACCGAAAAGAACGAAAGTCGTAAACATCGAAAACATGAAACAAAGAGAAAAAGAGAGAGAGTTACGAGATGAACAGGGGCTTTGATGTGCTTGACAAGAGCGCAGCTACTCTGATTCTCTGCTAGGTCGTGACTGTGATGCCTCCTTATGTACTCACTCTCTACGCTCTCAAATCCATCTATGTTACCATTCCCATTCATAATTGAATCCTTCTATTCTTCTACCAACCAAACGCAGCATTATTTCCCTGTTTTCCTAGCAACAGCAGAAACAACCATTTACGTCCTCCCTCTCTCCTGTGTACGTTCTTCCGATCACCGTCCGGCGATATTCTCCGATCACCCTCCTGTCTTCCTTCACCGAAAACTGGATAGGAAAGAGAGGCGGTACGCTTTGCAGGTTAGATTATACAAGACTGGGCTTATTATGTATATTGGGCTTCGCGTTCAAACAAATACCGTCTAGTCGTCTACAACTACAAGGCTTGTGCTTATTGGGCTTCAGGTGCAGTCGTCTTCATCCTTGACCCATAAAACAAGGAGGCCGAAAGGCCTGATCACTCTACTTATTGGGCTAGGCCCGAGTACGAAGCACGCGCCCTTTCGTTTTTACATCAACAAAAGTATATTTTGTAAAAAATGATTTGTTTGCTGAGGAATCCCCTTAAAGTTTGCTTAGGATTTGTTGCTGTAAGGGTACTCCCTGTGCCCAATTCTTGTTTTTTTTATAAAAGAAAACACAAATCAAACAGACACAGTAACACCTTCCTTCTCGACCATGCTCATAATACAAGAATGCACCTCCTCTCGCCAAACTCGATCTATGAACGTCAAACTCGTACATTTTCTTTGTAAGTGTGTGGGCTACAGAATTGCATTGCCGTGAGACATGCTTAAAACAAACCATTTCCAAACAAGATCCTTGGCTGATTCCACCAGGTGTCCCATAGAGGACAAGCGCTCTCTGAATTGAGTGCCTCAATTAAATTATTTGAATCTGATTCCACAAATCTATAAATATTCACAAAACTTGATATTTATAACTTAATTGACAAAAGCATATATATATTGTCATTTACAGCATCCATACCATATATGCCATTTTCACGCATGAGCCCTAATTTGCATAAAAAAAAAACAACAAACTAGGACTCTCTAGTCTCCATTGCCTTATCTGAAGACCAACCCTCCCTCCTACTACATCAACTACCTGTACCCCATATCTGTTTTATTTTTTCTGCTATAATAAACAACCCCCTCATGAAGCATAAGTTGGCAAAACATATGTGCTCTTATAGAGGGCTAGTTCCTGATCACTCCCACTCACAAGGTTGCGTGATCGGTGTGCCATATTTGAGAAACCGATCGACTAGAGAGAGAGGATTTTCTCCACCTTGCCAAACGTAACAGGAAAGTTAAGACCTCTGATGGATCATGCAGAGAGTATGAAGCTTCAGTCTCCTTTGGAATGGAGGATACAACAATTGGGTACCCTTGGCCGATACGCCGGATGACCTACATTGATTCATACGGAAGAAATAAAATAACTTGGTCATTGAAAGAACTAATTAATGTTGTGATGTACTGAAGAGAAATGAATGTTATGGATTAATATATTTACCTTGAAAGCATCTTCATCAGTTTTGTCATCTCCAATGTACATTGGAAGAACATCGCTGGTGTTGTTAAGCCCTAGAGTCTCCAGAAAATATTCCAGGGCATCACCTTTGTCCCATTCTATCACAGGTTTTACTTCCATAACCTTTTACATGAATAGAGGATGAAATGACAAATCTTATATAATGTGGTGGATATATAGAGAATCTCTAAGATTTTTCCATACCTTTCTGCCCCAACTCAAGCGGAATTCCGGGTAGTTTTCAAGTATTAACTTGACCTTCTCCTCTAGTATTTTGAAATCCTGCTTGACATCAATATTTCAGACATAGTGTTAAAAATAGAATGGAATGTAATATATGATGCATCAATGAGAGATTTACCTGTTCTTCGACCTGTCGAAAGTGCACGGAAACGCAAAATTTGTTATCCTCTACCCTTGCTCCTGGTATCTTCCTTGTTTCTTTCTCCAATTCTGTGAAAATCTGTTATGAAGAGAGAATAAGTATAAAAATGTATGCCAATATAAGAGAGGAGCAAGAAAGGAAAATACTTAGGATTACAGTCCAAAGCAAAGCTAGCCAAACCTTCTGAATCGCGGGCAAAAACTTCTTGGCAGGTTGAAAAAGCACTTCATTTCCCTGTCAGAGATTAATTTAAGCTTTTTATTAGTCAAAGAGGGATTTTTTAAGACTATAGTGCTTGTAAGTGAGCCTTGAACGTTTGAAAGGAATACCTTCTTATCAGTGTTTACATTGTGGTGCTTGCCATCATTGGCCTTCACAGGTCTTGGTGGTGCCATTATGTCCATTCCATGGCTTCCAGCATAGTATACATTACTCAATTGTACAAATTTTTTCACCTGAAATCAATCAACGCCATTGTCATTTATAATCTAGTACGTACCTTATTTAAAAAGAGTCAATGAACTTAAAACTATGATTGTTATATACCTTGTCTATGCTCCTCCCACTGATAATAGCAGTTGGAAAATACTTTCCTACTTCATGAACTGCTGCACGCATCTGCAATAAACACTAATAAGTAAGGCTAATTAATTCAAGGGCGGCCGCTGCTTATTATATCAGTTGATTACCTCATCGGACATGAATGCGCTATCGGGGTCATTTACGATCGGGGAGAGAGTGCCATCGTAGTCTAAAAAAATGACAAGCTTCTTCCCCTTTGCTGCTTTCATCATGCCATCAAATGAACCTAGTGCAGATGGGTGTTCAACCTGCCCAAAGACAACAAAAAATGGTGAACAATGATAGTGTGGAATCGAAATATGGACGAGGTTTCAGGAAAATGATCCCGCCTTTCCCACTCAAATCCATCATCTTTTGGCGATGATAGAGTGAGTACCCAAATTACGAACTAGTACAGTAGCACGGGGCTCGTCCGTGGTCCCTACAGGCCACAGATAGTAACAATTTGGGCATACGATATGATGGATATATATGCATGAATCATGCATATCTTTGATGATACATATATACTTACCATCCATGCTTCGTAAGTTTCATCTGAGGAAATTTTTGAATGTGGTGGTGATCTTGGATTTACAAGCTGTTCCTGATCACCAATATCCTTCTCATCAGTATCATTATTAGCTTTGAGGATGGGCTGCACCTTGTGCTTGTTGCAAGGTGGAGTTTGAAGTCCCATTTGTCCGTTGAACTTCATCCAAATCTTGCTAAACATTTGCATGCTGTGAGAAAAAAGCCCAAAAATAAGGCCCATGATACTTTGAAGCTAGCTAAAAATAGTAAGCCCATACAACTAATGAGCCCAAAAGCAAAAACAGATAGTCCAGTCCATACAGACATGAACCAGATCTTTCTTAAAGCCCACGAAGTGGCCCGTGTCAACTGGACCAACTGTAAAGTGTAAACATGTGGACTAACGACCTTCAATCGGGAGGGGGGTCGGTGGGCAGGCTGAACACTTGTACATGCAAACTCCATATTTAAAAATAATTACTTTTTTTTTTCCCTTGGATCAGGTAGGTAAGTAGGTTGATACAGAGGTCTCTTTAGAAATTAAAAAATAATAAATAAATAAATAAAAACCAGAAACATATTATATTGCCAGTACAAGTACATGGAAACAAGGGGGAACAAATTAAGTATAGAAAAAACTAATATTTGATGACTGGACTTTACATGGCTAAAATTCGATAAGCTTGTTGTTTAGTAGGGTTCCCACCATCCGATTCAGCCTTGACATGGACATTGATAACTAGTGTTTATAACTACTTGTATAATAATATCCATGATTCCCCCACCAAACAAAACTAGCAAGACAAAACGTTATTTTCATTTCATCTCCAACACCCACATAGTTGAAAGTTGAAACCTGTTATAATATATATATATATATGTAAGGGGACTATTTTTTTCCCCACTTAAAATTATTGTGCACTAAGTGATTTAGTAGGTCATGAGTTCGAGTGAGAGAGATAGAATATTATCTTGAAATAAACATTATGCGGGATGACTCAGACAATACTTAGCGCACAATATCTTAACTGAGAAAAAATATCTTCACAATATATATATGAATTCTCATATACAAATTTAAAGGAATAGTCTAAAAGAAGGGTATTTTTTTAGGGTGTAGATGAGTGAGATGATATGCGGGGTTCAATGCTTTGGGTTTCACGTATTTTAAATCAATGGTGAAAACATGTATAACTTTAGACAATTCATGTATGGCTGTATATATATATTAATAACATTTTTTTTTCTTTTGGCTCATAGAGAAACAAAGAAAACGACCCTTGACTTTTTAAACCGAAAGTGTGAAGTGAAAAGCCATTGTTTAGAGAAACAAAAGACCAAAGTCTGGCGTGTCAGTACCAAAAAGGTCTGGCTACTGTAAAAGGACACGTCCACACGCAATTTCTTTAAGAAAAGTAGCCTTGAAATCCGACATGATGCATGGAACCAAAAATGTCCAAGTCCTAGGTCTAATGAAACTACCTTTAACTGCCACAAAAGAGTCTCACATTACTATAATGATAAATCATCGACCCTTTTCACGGGGCTGCTAATGACTTGTGGATTAACTTAATCATACATGTTAGATACATACCAAGATTAATATATATATCAACCAATCAGTCTGATATATTATTAGTTTTATGGTCTCAAAACATACATGTCTCATATAATAATTAATAACAACAACAACAATAATTCTAGTAATAAAAAAATAATCTAGGGTCTCAAGCACGCATGAAGGATCACTACTTTATTTGACAAGGTGCATTATTTGGGTTTATAATCTATTGAAAATTTGAAATATGGTTTAAATGATTGGATGCATCTCTCAACATGTCAACCTATATATCATTGTACAAAACTATGTTTTACGAAGTATATAATACCAACGACAAAACACTCCAATTCTAATTAGTCAAAACGGAAACGCTAAGAATCTCAATAGTTTTTGTCACAGCTATCTCAAATGATTAACGCACATGATCCATGTGAAATCATGGGTCTCACATGATCATGTACGTTAATTTCAATATTTATGATATTTAGGATAAAAAATACTGGAATACGTAAGTCTGCTGAATGACAACTAATAAATTAGCAAATAAATCAATATACAACTTGAGTATTTATAATCCCAACTAGTAAGGCATGATATTAATTACTCTACCCCCAAAAAAGCCAAGAAAAAAACTGTCAACAAATTATTAAAACCAGGAAAAAAAATAACAGGGACCCAATAAGTTGGCAAAAGTTAACTAAAGTACATGCTGTCAACAAACAACTCACATCAGAACATGCCCTTAACCTTATTTCCAAATGAAAAGTTAACTTTGTTTTTTCTTTAATTATTAAAGAAATCACATCAACTAAAAACTGACAAAACAAATAAAAAAGAGACTTGTCAGGGGACCCATAGACATCTGACCGTACAAGTGTCCAACATAATCCAAGCAATGTAACGTGTCGGAATGATGGCAACCGGACAGTTAAATATTTGGACAAGAACGACTTGAGAACTCAAATTGAATTGGTCTTTTGGGCCCTCCCGGCCCAGTCAACTGGGGCCCATAAGTGAGAACGTGTGGAGACCGACACGAGACACGTGTGGAAATCTAGTACCAACAATTCCCCAACAGAGAAAACTGTAAAAGAAAAACCAAACGCTCCGCAGCGCGTGAGGAAATGATTTCATTCGCCGAGCGGCCCTAGCCGAATCGCCAAAGTTGTCGGTAAGAGCGTGGTATTCACGCGCGAAAATCTTAACTGTGAGAGGGAGTGATCTGGAAAACGAACACCAACCGCTTTTTTTGTTATTCGCAGAGCTTTCTTTGTAAGTTGCGCCGGGAAAGGTTATATATATTATAAAAACTTCCCAAAAAAAAAAAAGGGAGAGATTATTCATCTGAGCACCGGTTTTGCCGGTTTTATCGCAGCCGATGTAATTCCCCACGCAAAAAGAATCAAATAAATAGGGAAATAAAATAACAGTCCACCCGATCGAACAGTTTCCGGTGACAACAACGAGGCGATCGATTCACACAACGAAAATCAATCAAAAACACTAAACGAAGACCAAAAAAAACGGCATTTTTTAGAGCGAGAAGCCGAGAACGATACGCAGAGAATGCATGCAAAAGCTTACCGAATTCAGCCACGGAAACGGCGACGTACTGGTTGTGGATTCTCGATTACCCTGCCACTGCGCTAGCTGACGGACAAAGAGAGAGGGGCGGGGGAGACTGAGAGAGAGCTCCGAACGGTGAACGAGAGAGAGAGAAGGAGGGGAGAGTGAAGGGGAGGGGGTGATATATATAGAGAGGGAGGGAGAGGAAGAAGGGGTTTAGGGATTTTGGGAGCTGGCATTTAAACGCCAGAAGATTTTGAATTGGTTTGAAGAAGGAAAGCGGAATTACCATTTGAGACCCGTGGGGAGTATATAATGGCAGGTGTGTGTCATGGTCTCATAATTTCTTTTACGTCCACCAATGTTTGAATAATTGCAAAGAGGCCACAAAACTAGTAAAATCTAATGAGAGATCATCATATTACATGGACACAATGTCAATACTAACGAAAATTTCAAAAAAAATACAGTTTGATTTGTAAATTTTGACAATTAAAATCTTTTGCACGCGTGGGTGTTGATTGTTAAATTCTAATTGAATCAAAACATATTTATATTCTATGTGATATATGTATTAATTGTTGCCAACAACCCCTCAATCGGAGGTGGATAAGTTATATACTCGTTTTGGTGATACTCAAATTGAATCTCACATCTTGTTTACCTATAAAAAAAAACAAGAGATATATTAATTGTTATAAATCAATCGTAAGATTTTAAAACATTTATTATCTTTGTCGGATCGGAAAAAAGTAAGATTTATATTTGTTGGATTCTGTAAGATGATACGATCATTTGACTTAAGGTAACCGTTTATAACTGTTAATACACGATCAAACAAAGAGGATATACGCTATAAGTTTATTTTTAGAAAAAAAAAAGAGTTTAACCTACGTAATATCTTTTTTGGATTGGGGGTAGAACCAGTGCAATTATCATGAATGCACTATATTGTAAAATATCTGAACTCAAAAACTGTAACGTGATATTGTATAAAATGAGGGACCAATTGCCAATTTTAATGTGAAAAAATAAATTTGTGGGCCAAATTAACAAAAACAATATGCATTAATAATAAAGAAGAGATTGGATATGATATTTATTTTCAAACAATTCTTTAAAATGGAAGAAAATAAAAGAAAAAAGACAAGCAGAGTCATGAATTTCATACTAATTAATTAACAGAAGCTAATAATTAAATCCTAAATACATCAAAATCCACGCGGATTTGGCAAATTAAATGGACAATAATACTATAATATGTAGTGTAGGCAAGATTTGGTGGGTTTTTCTTTAATAGAGCCAAATTATAATTATACTTAATATAACAACACTTGTTTAATGTGCTGGTACCCACCACATCTAGTACCAACACCCCTAGAAGTAGGGTCGTGTTAGAGGGAGCAAATGTTTATAATTAATGATTATAAATAAATGTATATATTCCCTTTTTTTATAAGTAATAGCGGGGGTGGGGAATTCGAACTTGAATATCACCAAGTCAAGTATACGTCTTAACCATCCGGTTGAGGGGTGAATGACAAAAGAGAGATGAGAGAGAAGGGTTTTGGCCAAACTTATCTTGTAGTGAAATGAAAAAAATTTGTGCAAGGGACCGTGACAAGTCATGTTTAGATTCATATCGGATATTTAAATAATAAATTTGTACGATGTCGTTTCCGGTTGAAAATAGAATGAGAAGGGTATTTATGTAATGAATAGGACACAATTACCCATGAAACTTCCTTGTATGTACGTTTTATTTCTTTATAGTTTTGCATGGTCTTGTTGCCAAATGCATTAAATTAATAATAAAAATACAAAATTAGTTTCTTAAGATTCTTCGTCTCATGCTGACTGACAACTCTGCAGTCTCATTTTCTCCAGCGAAGACACGCAGTAATTAAATTATTTTTTTTAAAAAATGACAAAATCTGTTTTAAGTAATTTGTTTTATGCATTCATTGGAGAGAGAGAGAGAGACTTATTATGGCAAGAATTACATGACCAAAAATAAAATTTGATTGGTCCAATTAATAATATTCAGTTGAAAAATATATTTCTCATTCGATGACAATGACTAGTATTTAACATTGACTGGGTTAATTAGGAATCTAGAACATTGTGAATCAAAAAGCCTAGTTTGTTGGGGTCTTGAAGACTTTACAATACGTTGAAATGTCTTTTAATGGGAAAGCAAGAATTGGACCAACAAAACCCCCAAGTCTTCAACCCTTCACTATACCTTTTTCAAAGTAAAGGTGGGGATAATATGCAAAGAATTATAGAGTTGCTAAGGTATATATTGTGCACAAATTGTTGTTTCACTTTGTCTTTTTTGGTCAAGTAAATCATAATTAGTGTTAAAAATCAAAGTTCAAACATATCAAGAATATTGTCGATTATGGGTCATGTGGATTGTTGCTATTGATACTTAGACTTAGAAATCACGTCATAATTGTCATTGTGTGAGAGGTGTTAAGATTTTAATTATATATATATATACCACCTAGCTGAGATATCCTAGTCCGATGTGGAATATTAGTGTAGTTGTTATGAATATTCTCCTTATAATAGTGTAAAAGGTAATATGCCGGTGGAACAAAAAAAGTATACCCCGATTTCCTTCCAAACAAATATATATAATATAATATTAACATCAAAGCGCAATAAAGAAAATATAAAAAGAAAAGAAAAGAAAAACTCGTTCCTCAAAATAGGAATGGGAAAAAAAAACAAAAAAGATGCAGTAAATCCAATATTAAAATTTAAAAGCTATAAATAAATAGTATAAATATCAATATATATTTGTAGATTATGTAAAAATAAATACATATAAATGCTCCTAATGAATAATTTTTTTTTCAATAATTATATTCCATGCATAGTAGTTGGTTCTAGTCCAACAGAGTATGATCGTTGATTCATTGTTTTTAAGATCTCGTCTTTGCTTGCTTAGCAAGAAAGAAAGAGATCTTGTGTTTACTTGAAAGTTGAAAGCAATTAATTTGAGTTTACTGTTAGGCCCGTCACTTGTAAGACTGGCAGATGGGCTTAGCTTACACCCAGTGGGTCTCATCCATAGGACAGCCCACCTCAGGCGTCATTACATTTCTGCCCAATGGGTTCTTGGAGGCTTGAAGCACCGAGGCCCAATCGATAGATATAATCTGGCAACTCATACCGTCATACTTGACGGGTATGCACGTGCATGGGCTGACTGTCCGTTATGGTTGCTTTGTAGTTTACTTGCACAATCCATATACGATCTGCATTGCACGAGTAACTGAGTAATTGGTGGTTAGGCGGTTAGGCTAGACTGAGAGATAACTCACTCTCTTTTTTCTTTTTTGTTAAATACGTGCGAAATTTGTTTTTCATTGAAATTGAATTTTAAACACACATATGCCTAATTCAACCGAACCATCGCTCGTTGGTGACTGAGAAATAACTTGAATCTTCACTATCATCACAATGTTTGGTATGATTTTAAGAGGGATTTTTTAGAACAAAAATGCTAAGAATCCAGAGTTTATTTGTCACAATCATCCCAAATGCTGCAGATGGACACATATGATCTATGTGAAATCATAAGCCCACATATCCCACATGAAATCGTGTACGTTCATCTTAACAAGAAAACATTGGAAACCGTAACACTGTGGTTTTTGCAATACTAGTATCAATGAAAATAACATGCACCACAATAACAATTCCAATCACAACAATCACCAAAGAAATGTGATCATTATGAAATTCGAGCCATTTTCTGATATGAAAATCTGCACCCAAAAAGGAAAAAAGAAAGGAGAATGGTTACCAAAGCATCATCAAGGTCAATCTGCTTAAGGACCAACAAACGGCATGGCATAAAGAATAGGGCAAGCAAGCAATACAAATCAACATTCTCCCATCCCTAATTGCCGAATGCCCACAGGACCAGAAAGAAGCATTGCGACTGCAAATGTTGCAGACTGTAATTAAAGATAACACTTTCAACAATAAACATACACCTTCGGTTTGAACAGGTGTAAAGTTCGAGTTTCTCTCGCGCTAATAATATGTTTAACAATAAAAACAACTAATCCAAAAAAAAAAAAGGAACAGAAAACAGGCACTTTGTAAGGCTATGCATTTTCATGCATGAGGTTTTCTATGGTTTTTTTTTTGTTATTTGTTTTCCTCCCGCTATATATCTTACCCCTGATGAAGTTTTTACTGTCTGAGGAAGCTAAATACTAAAGAAAAGCAACTTGGATCACTCATGGATCCTCCCGGGGACCCAGGAAACAACTACTACAAGGTTCGGCGGACTTGCAACAACAACTCACCTGTTCAGCTCCGTCTTCAGGCAGTCCCATTGTCACTCACCACTTTCTCAGTCTCCCCAAGTGGTGCCTCACTGGTGTCCGTAATTACCTGAAGAAGTTCCAAAGGGGTAGCTGCTGGGTCTAACTCCCAATAACCCTTTGGTGCATTATTAGCTTCTTTACCTGTAAGCAAGTAACTGGGTACCTGATGAGAGAAGCGAAACATCTCCTGTTTTGGAATCCGCCTAACTTCCTTGGGGTCCATATGCTTCTGGAAAACTGTCTTGAAATCAGGGACCTTAACAAGAGGAGCCACAGAAACGCCTTCTTCCTCGTCATACTCATCGAGAACTTCCACCATATCATACTTATGTACCACTTCATCAGGAGTATGCTCATTCCAGTCGGGAGACCAGTTTCTATACAAAGCCCAAATATCCCCCTTCGTGGGGTAGATGTCAATGGTTCCGCGTGTGCCCTTTTTCCACGATACCTTGTGCGAGAAAGAGTTCAGCGTTTCACTAATTTCAATTTTGCCCATCCTGAAAACCCCACATGTTTTGGGGAAACCAGAAACTACCCACTCTAGTGGGCCAAATTCACTGTTGCTTTTGGAATTTAGGAAACTGATCTGCATCCTAAATGGCTTCAAGGAGATAACCTTGCGAATTCTAACATAGTAACGAGGCATCCCATCATTGTCATCATACGCAGCCCAGATCTGATCCTCACCAAATGAACTTTCAGTTCTATCCGAATCAAAATTGTGAAAATCAGGATCTGGTACAACTATTGAGATATGTGCCTCTTCTTCGGAATCTTGAGCAGAAAAGCCATGTAAAGACTTCTGGTATCCATAATTGGCGACCCTAGACTGACTGACATCATGGACATCACCATTTAATACACCTTTCTGTTTCTTAGTGTTTTTCTCTTTTGCCTTCTCAACGGCCTTGATTTCAGTTTCTAAATTCCATCCTCCAACTTTTCGATGAATAGCATTCAGGGCCTTCCCCACCAGGATCTTTCGTTGATCAACTAACGATAACTCCCTCTCACTATTGTGCTTATTACCAATCCCAAAAAAAGATTGAGCGCTTTGTGCTCCAAAACTACCCATCCTAGATTCAACTGCAGGTCCCATGCCAAATCCCATTACAGTTTGATTCCTCATGTCACCACCATAATTATCTCCTCTCCTATTTTTCGAGGGTCCCTCTGTACTAACAACAGAATCAGCCATCCTCTTCAAGACATGACAACTCTCTGATTCTGCAGCTGCCCATGCCCCGTCATGCTTCAGTTTCTCATGCGCCTGTTGAACTACACTCGCAGCTTGAGCAGTAGTCGAAGGGGAAGCACTAGCACCACCAACACCTGCGATTCGGGAGAAAAGACCCCACTCCCCAGGTCCCAAATTTTGAGCAGCATCAGAGTTTCTTCCTACATTAAATTGGTTACTGTTCGTTGGATGGTGGCGTGAATTCTGATGCTGCTGGTGGGGAGACCAATTTGCTGACTTGTTAACATTTGGAGGCGGATCCTTCTCTGTAGCAAAAAATGCTTTATTACAGCTAGGGCATAAAAGAGTGTGATTTAAATAAACCCTGAGATACTCATACTGTGTCCTGCACCGGTTACACATGGTCCAAAAAGTATCAGTTCTTTTACGAGGAGCCGGGGCTGTGGTGGGACCTGCCTGGATGTTGTTGTTATGAGTCTTTCTTCGTGAAGTCCCCTTGGTAAACTTATGGAAACCATTTGCTCTCGGTGGTGCTGATGGAACCCCACTCTGGGTAGGAACAGTAGTTTGAAATACTTTTGGAGTAAGCTTCAGGTTGTATGCCGCTCTCTTAGTCCCATCTGATAACAGACTCCACGCCTCTGAAACTAATTTAAATGCCCCATCCGCACCTACAGACTTGTTCTTATCAGGGTGAAGCAGGAGAGCTAGTTTTCGGTATTGCTTCCTGATTGTCTCATCATCGGCCCAGGGAGTCACTCCAAGTATGGCGTACCAATCAACTTCCCCACATATTCTCTTCTCTGCAGATATATGCACATCAAGTATGGTCAACATGTGGGATAAACCCTCAAGACCAGAATACAAGTTTTGAGCCTTCAAAGCAAATTTTTTGGCACCACTGAAGTCTTTTTCCATAAACTTTCTCTCAGCAATATCTTTTGCCCTTAATGCCTCATCTTTATTGCACTCCATGATTCACCAATGCACTGTGATATATTTCTTTCTCACTGCTCCGTATAAATAATGGTCAAATTTCACCAAAACTTTTCTGATTCCACAGCCTGGGCTCTTTCAAACTAGAAGCAAAGAAGTTGTGACTCAATCAGTTTCATACCTAATCCAAAGAAAAAGGATTGAAAACATCTAATGAGAAAGCCATTTATGAAATAAAAGAAAAGACACCATCAATCAACAATATAACAAAAAGTGAGATCCTTTAACTTGAAACAGTATAACAATCAACAACATAAAGAATCCAATCTTTCAAACATGTGATGTTAAAAGCAGTAGAGCAATCAACTTACTAAGAACAACAAAGCATTCATACTGCAACATAAATCAACTGTAAACGTAATCTCATATTATTAGAAAATTTTTAAATCTATCAAATTGGACTCCCGATTCTTCATTTACTTCAAAATCATTCATATTCGATGCCATCCATTAACAAAAAAATCACTGTTTTACAAAACATAAAGTCCAAAATTTCTTTTTGAACAACAAAAATATTAAACAAAAGCAGTAGTGCATTAATTTAATTAGGATATAGAAGAATAAAAAATGAAAAGACATGGCGATATGATTCCCAACAGATTATACTGTAATCACTTCCACCTCACTACAAAAGTTTATGTTTTGCCTTATACACACATGCAGACATATGCAGGCCAGTATGTAGAAACTGCACAGCTGAATTTCATTTCTTCACTAGATCAAGGTTAGAATAATGATCCATAGCTTTGCCTTTTTATTTTATGCAGTTGCATGCACAAAGATATATCCATATGGGTGTACAAACACACGACATTCAGAGATATGTAGATAACCCCAAATATTTTGTTCAAGGCATTTTATTTTGTTTGCGTACTTGGGATGTTCATCCCGATACAGTAATTCGTAATCATATTTACAATGATTAAGCAACAAGGTGAGAAATGTCGTAGCATCAACACTTTATCAAGGCAACCAAAATACAATGATCAAGGCCAAAGAGAGACTCAATGGAGAAGTATTGAATGCATGCAGGGATTCTCTGAATTTCATCTCCTGACAGACAAATTAATACATGTAATAAACACGTGGGCGAGTGGGACAAATATCTTTGTACATAATTATAGTATATTACATAATACAAATATAGATGTGTGTGCATGGGAGGTAATCTTTAAATCATCCTCCAGAAGATGGAACTAAAAATGTAAACTTATTCTTGGGGTATTAAATAATTCACGGTAATAAAATTTCAATACGAGAAGAAATATTATGTCACTTTTATGTCTTCAAGAAAATGACTCATTGCTCTCCTCAACTAGTCGACAATAGCACGTAGTTAAGGAGAGCCAGATTTTCTCATTGATTGACAATTTGACATAGTAAGTGTGTTTGGTTGCGGAACAAGTGAAGAAAACAAGATTTAATGTGGCATTGGCTATCTAATATGAACAGCGCCAATTCAATAATCAAAATAAAAATAACCTAATTCACATAATCTTCTTTCCGACCCGAAATCCCTATGAGTGAATAACTTTACTCTAACCACCAATTTTATTTTATTTTTCATTTTTTCAATAAAGTTCTCGGAACACTCAATACAAATAATGTTTGTCATTGAAACAATAATAGTCTCGTTAGCGTGATCTTTGAAGACTCCAAGTCCCCACATTTGTGGGTTGCGCCCCCTTGGTGCTTGAATAAAATCTTTTTCCATTCAAAAAAAAAAAAGTCCCCACATTTACTATGTTAAAGCTTTCTGAGATCCAAGGATTACAGTCTCCTTTATGAGAGATGTGATATGTAAATTCAAGCAGTCCAATACATCAAATTTCAGAATCTTCAAAACGGTAACATATCTCCACAACTCGACATATCAACAGAAAAAAGAACGTAGCCCCATGCAACACTCCCGTGTTATTCTGTGAGGCTAATACTATTGCAACTAAACTTTCATTCCGCTTTTATATGATTTATTTTCTGCAAGACAAATGATATATTATCTAATTCAATCGAATTTTCACAGATGTGGTCGATCTTCAACAAGACACAAGAGATTCATAGTATTTTTTTAAAACAATTCCCGTGTGGCCGTGCATAAGGATTCTGCAGTATGCAGGATCGGGGAAGGGCAGTGTGTATGCAAACCTTACCCCACATAATATGATGAAAGGTTGTTTCCATGAATTGAACCCATTGGGCCATATGCTCGCTTGTAGGAGAATTCAAAGTAAACACAAATAATTATGAGTGCAGTCACTCGAGGATAACCATAGGTCCATAGCCAATATGCAAAAAGCTACATAGTAATCGACTTCCTGTTTTCAGCATTATTTACTTCTTAAAACAAGTTAAACACAATAACTAAACACATTGAACCCGCAGAATATAAACCAATTGAAGAAACCAAACTCGTGGGGCTCAAAATTCAACCAACCTCGAAATAAATTTCAGAAAACGTCGCATTAAATTCTAGAAAATCGAAATCAAACGGCGATTTTTGCTTGGATCTACAGTGAAACATAATTCAAACAGCCAACAACGGTCAATTTTCTTCGTTTTTGAGTATTGTTACCCACTTCAAACTAAAACCCTAAACACAGCAATCTTCACAAACAGCGAAGACAATTCTCAGCGAGAGGCATAATGCTTTTCTGTATATGAAAACCACAAATTACAAAAGTAGGCAGCTGAGTCTTACCAAATTCAAAGTCGAGTCTCTTGGTATGAAGAAACAAGAATCTGAGGCGCCAGCGAATCACCATGTACAATGGCCCATCTCTGTCAAGAGGGACCTGATAATCTGAACAGAATTACCAAAATATAACCCGTAAACATGGGGAAAAGCAATGTGGTTTTGTACACTTTTTATAATGGGGGATTGGGGGCGATGCAAATGGTTACTTAACCATGGTCAAATACGAACTATAGTTAAATATTGACTATAGTTAAAGAACTCTAGTTAAATATTAACCATGGTACTAGATGGGAATATACACAAGCAAATGGTTTTGTATACCTTTTACAATGGCGGATTGGGGGCGGTGCACCTGGTTACTTAACCATGGTCAAATATTAACTAAAGTTAAATATTGACTATAGTTAAAGAACTCTGGTTAAATATTAACCATGATACTAAATGGGAATATACACAACCAAATACAGATGCTGAAAAACTATGGTGGAATGAAATCTATAGAAATTCTTCTATTAGGGGCACATTTTTTCAAAATAATTTCTATAATCTATAATCTATTACGAAAACTCTATATATCCCTAAAAATATATTCCATAATCGGTCATAACAGTATTAGGTTATTTAATTACATGAATTTCGTTATTACGTTGTCTAATTACATTGAATTTTATTATTACGTTATCCAATTACATGTTATGACTGATTATGGTTTATTTGTTAGGGATACGTAATGCTCCTGAATTTATTAAGGTATATCATTTTTCACATTTAATTGTTTTTATTTTTTTTTCACCTCATGCATGAAAAAACATTTATCAAAATATATATTATGTTCAATAGTATGACAAAATACATATTTTTAAAGTTAATCACACAATAGATTTGTAATTGAACCACCCAATATATTTGTATAAGCTCGTTGAATTGTAGCCAACCTTCACTTTCTTTCTTCTTTTAGTAATCGATAACATTCTATGAGTCAAACCATATGGATTCAGGAGATCCTGAGCTCGATTCCCACTGAAAACAATAATATTATGACCAAGCGTTCAATTTTAATCTTACTTACCCTATCATTAAGTGAAAAGCTTCAACTTATCAGGCCTACGACCCGAATTTAGAGACATATTGAATATTTCAAAAGGCAAACTCTTATGGTGTCATTCTCATTCTCGATTACCAAAAGAACGAGAACTACACAATACAAGTTTGCTATGCAGCCCACCTTCACTTTAACATATCTTAGATAGTTTTTGATCCCTCTTATTATTAGTTATATTTATGGAGATTGTTTTGACATAGGGAGTGTTTTGATTCTTGATATTTCCTGCTATGACCTAAATGGATGGACTATGAGTGCATGCATGTTCAATGAGGTGTCAAACCCTAGATGTTACAATATGGAACAACAAAACCTCTCCTTGTTAATTGTTGGTCGTTTCAAATACTCCAGCCTTTTGTATGAGTGGAAAAGACGTCAAGGAGTTTCAAGACTTCGGACTTTCAATTCCATTCATTCTCCTTCTCTGGGTCCAAAACCACTATGCTATCATTTGTGGAAGAATTAATTAAAAATTCTTGTTATGGTCATATTTTTATATTTGATTTGAAGAATCAAACTTTCAATTCAAAGGAGGAGATATTATAATTTATGAGATCAATGATGTCTAACAAGTAATAATATTATGATTTTCTAAGAAAAAATAAAAAATAATTCAAATGTGTTAAATTAGGCAAATGAAAATTATATATATCCCTAACAATTTCTTCCATAACTGGCCATAACGGTATTATATTATCTAATTACATTGAATTTCGTTATTACGTTGTCTAATTACATTGAATTTAGGGATTACGTTGTCTAATTACATGTGATGGCTGAATTTGTTAGGGATATGTAGCGCTTCCGTTGAGAAAAAGTAATATCACCTTACAATTTTTCTTTTTTTATTATATATTATCATTATACCCTTTCAAGTGGGCCGGGCCGGGTTGGTTTCGATTCTCACCCAAAGCGTCTCAGCCCAAGAACGAGTAAACGCGGCCCAAATACCAAGACAAGCTAATTGTCCACGGCACAAAGACAAAGTCCCGACGAAGAGGGGCTGTAAACTGCGTAACGGTTCAAAAGTCCGGAGCCAACGAGCTTCTTCACTGTCAGTATAAACCTAGGAAGCCATCGAGACCTGGTTTTCATTTCGCGGTAATCCAGAATCCTTTCTTTTGTAACTTCGCAATTCTATAGTGTAAGTTTATTTTTCTTTGTTCTTCGTATTTTTGATGTGTTTGGTGTTTGGTTGCATAGAGAATACGGGAAGATGAAAGAATTTGAAGTTTGTTTCCTAAGTTGGAGATCACTATGAAACGGCGTAACCAAAATTGTAATCAAGATTGCGATTGTATTCTCTCTTTCTTTGCCTTTTCTCTTGGATTTTCTCGGTAACCAAACTAGTGCAGAGGAGAACGAGTGGTACAATTTGTAGTTCGCTTATATGTTACTTTAATGTTTTTTGTATTGTTTCTTCTATCACTATGCTGGGAACTGCATTTTCGAAATACCATGCGGTGAAAGAGGATGAACTGAGTTCAATGTTTTTATATCTTTTATTCCGTGATGTTTACTTTGTTTGTTTGTTTACTGAGGCAAAACAGTTTGTCAGGAGATACACTGTGATTTGTTTCATTTACCATTGTCTGTGTGTTGCTATCTACATAGCTATGTTCTATTAAATTTAGATTCTAGTCTTTCCCCAGGTAAACAAGGATTTCTAATTACTACTACTCATCTCTAAAATGAATCATGCTCAGTGAATATGGGGTCGTTTCTTTAACTACTGTTACTGTGTTACAAACTTACAATGCGACTGTCATCAATCTTTCCAGCGTCAATTGTTCTGAGCATGATGTTTGTTAAGTTGCCTTTGTTTGATTATGACATCCAGCCTGAAACTGATTATTGCAGGCCTTGTAAGCTTAAAACTGATAACTACTTTGGCCCCTTCTGAATCATACATTATTGGAGCAGTGTGGAAGGTCTAGAATCCAAACAGGGAATACAGGTGCTCAACTGCTCATGCATTAAATTGACATGAAGGTTTCTCAGGTATTAATTTATCAGTTGTTTTATTTCCTTTGGAAGTAGAGTTTAAGTCATGGTTACATAAGCTATAGTTATGGTGGGTCATTTACACTATGAACGAATGCTGTTTTTAGAGACTCTCAAGTGTCTTTCTATTGTCAGAGGTTGAATTTGACTCACTCACATCGATACAACCTGCCATTGTTGAATAGAATGTAACTATGTCGATTGTTATCTCTTCTGAAGGACCCCCCTCCGCCTAATTGGTCAATTTTTTTAAAAAAACTCATTGAAAGCAACTGGCCAATGCCAAACAGATTACCTTACCAAATGGCTATCTGAAAGCTTTTTAATTGATTCCAGCTGAGTTGTTGTAGAAGTGCTGCATCTCCTTTTTTTTTGGGTTAAGTCACCAATTTAAGGCAATTTTCACAGGATTCACGAGCTGCGAAAGATATACACTTCTCAACACAGTCATCATTGGGGCCATCTGGTGACCAGCAAAATAACACACCAGATATTCCACCAGTCAATGCTGCTCCTGCTTCTACTTCAAACAACAAGCCCAGGAGAGTTCCACTTGCAGAAATTGAACTAGTAGGGGCATTTAATACATTTGCATTCTATTGTTGTTTAATCAGATGGGAGTTGCCTAATTTATTTGTTTCTTTTCCTATGTGAAATGACTTCTATAGGTAAAGAATTTGATCGAAAGGTGTCTGCAGCTCTATATGAATAGAGATGAGATAATAAATACACTCCAGTGTCGAGCCAAAATTGAGCCTGGGGTTACAAGTGGGGGTAAGTTTCTGTATTTATCCTGATGCAACCCAAAATTAGATGGAAAAAATATTTTTAGGAAGATTTATTTTTGACATATGTGTGTTTTATTTTCTAGTATTTCTTTAAGTTTTAGGGTTAATTACTTAATTTACTGTAGCAATACTGTTCATGGTGCTATTCACGTGTTCTGTTTTTGCTGCTTTAGCAGTATTTACTTTTCTTTTGTTTATTTTGGCATTTATTTGACTGTTTAGATTATTTAGATGGACGGATCAGATTTAAACTTTCTAGGGCAACACTAATTTGCTTTAAAAGGATCGTTCCAAGTTGTAAATTGTAATAGTTAGTTTTGAAGATTATTGACAAATTATAGCCACTTGCTTGCAACAGAAGCCATCTTCTCTCCTTAGTTTTGGGATCGAGTTTGTGTGTTTATGCTATTCTTCTAGCTTATTCTTGCTCTCTGATTATCCTTCTTATTGATTTGCTGTCTCTCTTTCTCACACGCTTAAGTGCATCACATCACTATAGGTATCTTTTAATTTCTCCTAGAGATGTGGGTATTCTTCTCAGAGAGTGGTGTTTCTGCTAGTGTATGAACTTGTAAGGTGATGTCATATATGTTGATTAAAAGCTAATAAACCTGATCACCAGACATATCCCTACGTTAGGATGTATAATATATGACAAAGAGAAGATCATCAAGTGATCAAGATTTCTTGTGCTTATCATTTCTTTTCTGTGTAATAGTGTACATTGTATGATTTTGTGGATTAAACCATTGTTCTTTATCTGGTGGCTCTTTTCCCTTCTTACCTCTCAATATTTAGAAATTCCTACTCGGGGGAAATTTTTTTAGAAATTCTTGCTAATGCACAAGATCCAACCACATGGTTACTGCCACTATTTTATATGCTCCTTTATGGGGATCCTTGAGCACTTGGATTTAAGAAAGACCTTTTAGATTGTTGTACTCTATCATTGACATCAAATGTTTATAGATGTCTGTGTTGCATATGTTGTTTGCATTTCATGACAAGGTCTGGTAATACTAATATCTATCTTTTTGTGTTTCTAAGTATTGGCTTATTTGGAAGAAAAAAATCCCAACTTTTTTGAAGCCTACCATGTTAGGCTAAAGTTGAAGAGACAAATCATTGTGTTCAATCAATTACTGGAGCATCAATACCAGTTGATGGAGTGCGCATCTCCAATGGTGCCACTGGCTTCCATGCAAAATAGGATTTATGACTTGCCTGGTAAGTTTTAGCGTTTTAGCATTTTAGATTTACATCAAAGCACAAGGTTCAAACTTCAAACATACTGGTTGGAAAAGTGACATTGCACTACGTAATCATTGAATTCCATTAGATATATGCATGCACCCTATAAAAAAGGCATGTGTGTAGATCATTTATTTCCTTATGTTAGACATGTACAAGAGAAATGCATGCGTGCATGTATATGTGGCCTGCATGCATATAGATACCCAAGTTCACACTCATATGCATTCAGAGCATTTTATAATGTGCACCCCAAATGAGACCTGGCTATTAAATTTTGACGCTAATATTTGGCATAAGCAACTCTAGACAACAATAGGCTAGTCCAAAGACTATTTGAACCCAGGTCTTTGAAGACGTACCACTAAGGTTAGATGCATGTCCGTTATGTGTTTTGTTTCACTTTGTTTGTGAGAGGAATAATAGAGAATATACATAATTGCTTTAATGGTGTAAAACTCTTTACATGCTTTTACAATTACAGCAAGGTCTCAGTAACATTGGCTGCATGCTAACCAACTTCCAAGATAATCTTTTTGGCGCAGCATATACACTACCAGTGGTAGCCAAACTATGTACTAAGGAGGCACTTCTTTCATATGAAACTCTATCCATGATTTTCTTAATTCGCAAATTTCAGATTGATTTGAAGTTGTTTTCATTAGATTTTCTTGAAGTCATTATATAACCTCCTATCAACCTTTTTTTTTGGTTTCCATCAAACAAAAAGAAGAGCTTTTGAATGGAGCCTTTTGAGGGTATTAATTGTTCAGTGTACAGTTCCCAACCCCAAACTGTCTTCGGACGAGCGTACATGATGATGATGAATCATTCACCATACTCTTTTCACATTCGCATCTCTGAGTTAAATTGAGACTTTCTTTGAAGACCACTTTTGAAGTCTTCATTATCTCTATCCACTGTTGCTGCTATATCTTTTGTTGGACTTTACCTGTGCACTTGATACTATTACTCGCTATTTGAAATGTATTTCCTCTTGTTGTATATTTGCTCTATTGGAACCCATATATTTTACTGTGGTGGACTCGCAATAATCATGTCATTTCCTGAGCTTGAAGAGTACAGTAGGAGTCCTATTTTCATTAGTATCGTCTTAATTTAGTGGATTTTTCTTTCCTGTAGTGCAGTTAACCGTCTACATATGAGATACCCCACTCTGCAGCAGCCTCTGATTCAACCACCAGTTCATCCCCAGATTGACTCTTTAGGCAGTGGTTCTGGATGTCACATGATAAATGGAGTTTCTGATTGGACCAATTTCTGTCCTATACAAATAAAATCTGTCAACCGGTGAGAGTTTGTTTTAAGTTAATTCTTTCTTTGTGAATTGTTTTTGATAGGTTATGTTCTTTTATTATTATTATTATTATTAGTAGTAGTAGTGTGAGAGGGGACTCGAACATGAGATCTTAGCTTAGTTCGAGTCATAAAAAGCAGGCTACCACTAGGCCAAGAACTCCTTGGTTCTTTGTGAATAGATAATAACTATTGTTCTTTTTATCTCGCTTGTTATTGCTTGCCTTGATTTCACATATCACCACATTGGAACTCTAAGAATATCGTAGATGTCCATAAAATTCAGACACCTGCATTTAAATACGCATGATGGATTGTCACGACCACTTCCACCTCCTCTCCATGTTTAAGAGACTTGGGACTGCTGACATCATGTTCTAGATTGGGTGTACCTCACTTTTTGATATCCTCTTTGTGATTGGTCTGTTTAACGAAATTGCATTGCTATTGAACCCTATTAGCTACAGTGACAACAAAGCTCCCAAGTATGAAAACAATATTACAGCTACTTATCTTCTTCTAAGTATACGAAGAAGATTACAATTCTATATATACAACAGCAGATCATGCATCCATGCTGGCATTTAAGCTTGCCTTGTTTCTTAATTCTCACGTAATCTCTGTTCTTTGAATATCACACTCTCTCTGATTGTAGGTGCATGCCAAGTTATTTGTTTGTTAGCATTTTTATATAATGTTCTTTCCCCTCAATAGAATGAACTCATAGATTGCCATGAGCAAGAAGTGAAATCACATAGGTTTATGTAGGCTATAGCTAGAATCTCACAACTTTGCCCTTTGTTCAAGGATGATGATGGACAGAATTGCAGCCGATACATTACCCCCGTTACCCACTGGCGGTGTCAATTCAGATATTGCAATGAATCCTGTATCAGTAGCTTCTGGTGGCCATTTTCAATTTTCATCGGATTTGAGTTCGGACGCATCAGCTATGGAGTCTCAGTATCTATTTCAGGGGCTTGGTAGCCAATGGTCACTGCCTGATGATCAAACTGGAAATCAACTGGAGTTTCATAATCCTGCATCTCAAGTTCCTTGGACTTCTAGTTTCTCAGATTTGACTGCAGTCGTCTCAAATGTGGGAGGTACAACATAACTTCCAATTGTGGTACTATGGATAGCTTTCACTACGCAAACCAAAAAAACGACAGAAAAAAACGATGCAACAGGTCAACTGTGAGTGTAAATTGAAATATCTAAATTCCAGAAGAGTTATGCCCCTGATGTGCTTCTAAAATATTCTTAGAATTTGTTGGTTGGTGCTTTTCTTGTTCATCTATCACCACCTGTTGGTGCATATGTCCAAAGTGTGATATGAGAGAATGCTGGTGCTTCTTTTGGTTTTTGGTTTCCCTTTTCCTTTGAGAGTACAGAATACAAGAATGCATCAACTGGAGGAAATATCGTCTCGCACTCTCACCTTAATCCATTCCTGCTTTTCGTTTAGGTATTCTTATAATAATTGCCCATAAGCTGGATTTATTGAATGTAGGTTCTATTACAAAAGCATGTGTAAAAGGTAATATGGCAATTGGATCATAACTATTTAAAGTAAGGTACGGCAGATTTTGCAATGTTCTTCTATGCTGCCGACATCCCTTAAATGACACAGCTCCATTGTTGCTTTTTTTCCTTATCATTTGGCATATAAACTACCATCTCATGCCTCTGCATTTTCCAGATAAAGCTGAGTTGGGAAATTATACACAGTCCCCCTTTCTGCAAGCTGGCCCAGATGTTCTACTTAACTCAGGGGTGCATACTGATGTAGGTATGTAGAATTGACTCTTTATGCTTGATGTCTAGATTGTTAAGCTGAACACAGTGATAATTTTACATTTTAATACGCACATACTCTGAGCAAACGTTTGGTTTTCATTTATTATGATTGATTCAAGAATTAGCTAATTGCCATAGAAAAGAAAGACTGTTGATTGTTAAATCTATCAAGCTCTGTATTCTTGATAAGAGTCACCCTCGGTATCCTCCAACAAAAAGTTGATTTTCATTTCAAAATAAACTAATTAGCTCATATTTAGAGTTCATTACTCTTATCTGAAACGTCAGTGTAGTGGAAGGGTTGGCAGGGATAAAGCATGCTGCTCCTTGACCCTGGCCTTTTGCTCATGAGGTCCATCTGGAGCATTGTTCCCAGAGCTAATCTACACACCTTAAGTTCAGATTGCACCATGGGAAGAAGTGGCCTATCCTTGTTGCAGTCTTGCAGATTAATCGTGCTGACCTTTTGTCTTATCACCATACCTTTCAATTGTCTTTCTGTATTCAAAAGGTGCTACTATATTTTCAAGATTAGTAAAGATTGTGAGTGTACGAATATATGCGACAGAAACTTTCAATTAGAATCTAAATTTAAGGTACCAATTGGAGAACTATACAGGTTTCAACGGCAAGTTGAAAAGGAAAATGCATTTTTTTATAATTTTATTACCCTTCTAAAGCCCCTTTCCAATTTTTGAAGAGGAGTTGCTCTTGTTTACTCATGCAAATAAGTTCACAATGTAACATTTTTATTGTTTTCAGATACATTTATTGTCAATTCAAGTACTCGCCCAGCCACTTATCCGCAGGAGAAACGTTAAGGTGAGGCCTTGCCTTCAGTCACTGGCAGTTGGGATGCGTGTGAGTGATAGTCCAAAGTATTTTAAGAATAGCTGACTTTGTGAGCAACAGAGATACGTGTATAAATGTTAAGTATGAAATATTATATACTGCTCGACTGCTTGTTTGGTTTCTATTTTGAGTTGTATTTTGGTTTCAGGCATTCTGGTTTCCTTTCCACCCTTTGATTCAAGTTGATGACAGTTGAGTGACCAGATTCTGGTTCTCTGCAATAATCTCCTACTCGCGGAAGTCTATATTGACGTGAACTTTTCTGGTCTTCCTTCCTCATTAGAAGACGGAACTTGCTGGCTTAACATTGCACAAGCCGATGAGACTGAGTCGCGGAACAATGTTGCATATAAGCAGATTGGCCTACATCTTCAGTACCAGATGTCTGGTTTCATGCATGAAATAGTTTTTTTTTGGTCTTGCAAGACAGGACCATGTGACTGGAAGATAAAATAAGGACTTCAAACTTTCCCCGCAAGGACAAGTATTGACCATTTCTTGCCACTTGAGCTACATGAGCTGGTGTATGGTGGACACTGGAAAATATGGAAGCACTATTCTTGAATCTGGTTCTCTGGCTCGAGGATCTTCTCGACGGCAATTAAGGCAATCATATGAAATGTGCTGGGCTTCATATATTTTTTTTGAATTGCTTGTATTAACTAAATTCTTCAAGTCAAAACATTTTTTACTTGTTTGAAGTGCTACTATTTATATCATTGAAGTCGTGATGAATCAGATATGAGACTCTGACTACTATGTTGATTTTGCTTTTGTTTACTGTGCACAATAAAGGGATTTTACCTTAATCTGGACTAATGGTATTATAGACAAAATTTATTGTCATTTTCCAGTATGGAAACTATTTGAAAAAAATTAGGAATCAAGAAATACAAACTGCATTCATTCTATGTTTTCTATTTTTTTATTTTTGTTTTCATAATTTTTAGAAATGATATCAAACGGACCTAATTTTTCAGGGTTGGGATTCAAAATTTTCTATTATTGAATGAGTATGAGATAAACAATTAACAAATCCTGCAAGTTGTGACCCTGCAATATAACCTACAGTAGAGATAGAAAAAAAGAGTAGAAAGGGCCGCATAGTCTAGGGGTGGTAAAATTTTATTCAGTTTGAACTATCGAATTTGTTCGGTCCGAATGATTGAATTTGTCCGATCCGGATTAAATCAAGTTTGGACATTAGTTATGGGTCTGAAATATGGGTCCAAACACAAAAGTTTTGTCCGATTTAAAACTGGATCCAAACACATAAATCTTATCCAATTTATTTGTCAAGATCCTAACCTAGATTAGCTTATTATCCGGATTTAAATCAATATGAGTTTAATCAATTAAATATATCCGAATTTCATTCCAGATTTAGGACCCGAACATATAAATATTTCGTAAACACGTAACATTTACTTGGTCATATTCAATACTTTTTGTCACCCCTAATATACACCATTAGATTTGACTTTCTGACTAAGTGTTTGACTTGTGTTGCCAACACTCATCCCATCTCATATCTCATTACTCACTATCATTGTTATCGAACCATGAGAATCAATATCTTCCGATCCGACTTAACTAGCAGGTGCATTAGGCCTTATCGCAAGATTTACCCTGTTGGCAATTGGCTTATCAATCAATCCAAAGATTATGCTCACTTAATTGTTCAAGGGGTATGTTGAGTTGGGTAGTTCTTCGGTTATAAAAAAAAGAATAAAGAAGAGAATCAATATATCTAATGTCAAATTGTATAGACTCGGGAGATGCATGGTTTGACTATCACGAGTGACAATACTCTTGTGGCCAATATTGCATATTGGATTCACTTACTCTATCGTCAGATATAAATTTTGATGTATGATCAGGTGAGAAATTTTTATGCATACATGCCGACGATCCCGAATTTAGGCCCATATGAGATGTCCAAAAGGGCGACATATGTGAAGAACTTCTCACTGAGGCTCTAGATCCCCACTCCTCTTCAAACCTCCCCATCTCAACCAGAACTGTCCGAACCCTTACAGAAGTTGTAGCTTTTGCTCTGAATGCAGAAGACTTGAAGTTTGTTGCTCCTCAATTCGGCGCCTGCACAGTAAACAGCTCCGCCACACATTCCGATTCTACTCACAGCAGTGGAGGTCCTGGGCAGATTGTTTCATACAAGCTGCATGCCGCTGTTTTAGTAAAAGAAAACTCGAAGAGTCTCTTCAGTAAGAGGAGAATAGGTTGCAAGATGCATTAGCCAATTCAGGTGGAAATTCCCCGAGTTTGGGTACCACTATTTATGCATCACGGTTTGCTGCTAATGCACTTCGTGCTATAAGGCGTAATAGCTCTCGGAAGTCGAGGGTGCCGGAGAGGATACCACCTATGCTGCTGCAGAAGCCAGCAGAGCCAGATAATGACCTATTGTTCTTCACCTGTAAAAATACCCTCCCCCACAAGAAGTCAAGAATGACCTCCCTCCGCCTTTCTCTGCCCTACGTCAAAACCCCACCACTGTTTAACAGGTTGACTCTACCCTTTATCTCTCTCCCCTCCCTTGCCTCTCCTTCAACTTGCATCAATAGTTATTGTTGTAACCAACACCGTATCACTGATATTTTAATCACCGAAACTGGCACATATATGGTTCATGAATGGAATGGGGAGGCGATAGTCAACGAGAGATTAAAGGAATGCACCTCTGTGCAAATTTAAAAGCACGAGACTTACCTACTACAAAGCTTTTATGTTTGTCTGTGAATTGACTTCTATAGATGCCCTAATCTACAATTGTTGAATAGTCAATGTAATTTATATGGAGGCCTTCTACAGCGGGATCCTGAGAAACAAAGCAAAGTTAATATCGAAGAACTTGGGCACTAGTGGGGTACTTGCCAAAGATTCTCCGACGCCCAAGTCATTCAATCGAAATCAGGTTGGTCAAATCAAAGATATAAGAATCGTAAAGTATGAATGTTGGTATGAAAATGGTGGATGCAAGATGCAAGGAGTTGTGAATGAGCTTAAGGTTGAAGAAAGTGAGAGAGCAATGGGTCTGAGTCTCCAAAATTGCCCCCCGCTCTTGAGGAGGAGAGGGTCTTTTATAGTGGGGTTACTTACCGACCAAGACTGACATGGAGTACATAATACGGATAATCGTGGGAAGGTGGTGTCGGGTGTCAGAACGCGTGGCTTGTTTTGGTTGGTCAAGGATGAGATCGTACAAAGATCAGGCGGCTCAATGTTGCATGTCAACTGACTTGGCGTGCTTGGTTCAGAGGTCGTATTTATCTTATTGAGGCTAAGTCAAACAACGGTCTGAGATAGCCGTTGCCTCGGTATGACTTGATCATACGATAAACATGGTATGAATTGTATGTATGCATGAACACGATATGCAATGGAGTTGAGTTGAATGATTGATACATGAGGCGGGCTTGACCAATGCACGCCATCTGTCCATATCGTTGATCTGCTTGGTCGTCGATCAACTCTGGCGTTGACCGAATTGGGCGTTGATCAACTTGGTTTCGGACGCTCGAGTATGAGCCGCTTGTGGGCTTTTGGACGCCTACGATCTTGCCCAACTTGGGTCCATTTTGGTTATGTTGACCGACTGAATTGGGTGTTGACCGACAAGTGGGCCAAGACGATTTTCGGCCACAACAACTTCTTGCCCCATTTGAAAAAAAAAATGAAAAAAAAAGACTCGACTTCTTGGTTGGTGTGCTACACACTTCTGATTTCTCAGTTGTTCTTCTCAAGTCGTCTCTAAGTTTTGTCCTTGGAAGAACAAAGTTTCAACTTGCAGGCAGCTTGAGGCTTCAATATGAGGCGGTTAGTTTCTATCCACAACTATTAATTGTTGCTATGATCATGTTCCAGATACATTTGATAGGGAAAGTTTGGTCTTCTACTGGTAAATTAAGATGCTAAGATTCTGCAGTGGAGAGGGTGATGTATTCTGTATTTTATTGTTTTTTTTGTGAAATTCTATACTACTTGACCTTCATACTTGTGATTAATTTAGGCATACTGTGAAAGATGAAGAGATGGGAACCTCAAATGTAAGCTATGAAATAGAGGAAGATGGAGGAGATTCAGAGGAAGAAAGAGAAAGAGAAAGAGAAAGAAAAACCTTTCTTTATAAATGGGTTAAGATATTCATAGTGTTATTAGCCCTTGCAGTGTCATTACTGGATCCTCTCTTCTTTTATATTCCTGTGGTCAAGAATGATAGCAAGAAGTGCATTAGTATGGACAAAAAGTTGGAGACCATAGTGATTGTTTTCCGTTCACTGGTAGACCTCTTCTATGCGTTTTTCATCGTTATTCGACTTCACCATGACTTTTTTGCTCCCTGTTATATGATGTATAAAGAAGGTGAATTGGTTGAGCATCTCTGGGAAATAGCAAGTAAATACTTGCTGCGTGCCTTACCACTTGACTTTCTATCTGCTTTTCCCCTTCCGCAGGTAATGAACTCCTGGTCTCAACCACTTATATATATATATATATATATATATATATGTATATGTCTGTTTCTTAATTATTAGTCTAACATGGATTGGTTTCGGCTTAATTTGAGTTATTACGGACTTTCTAGGTGGTTCTTCTGATCATTGTCCCAACGATGAGGGGATCGAGGTTTTTGAAAGCAATCTACTTGTTGAGATCTGTTGTCCTTTGCCAGTATGTGCCAAGGGTTCTCAGAACATACAGTTTTGCGACTTCAGGTTCTTTTGGTGAACCTGCAAAGGCCAGAGCTCTGTTCAGTCCATTTCTCCTCATGCTAGCTATCAATGTAAAGTTACATTTTACAATTGTCAGTGTGAATTTGCAATGATTCAGGCATTCTTGCGCTTCAATATGTGATCTTTATTTTAGGGAATGGGAGGCCTATGGTACTTTCTCTCCATAGAAAGATTGACGCAATGCTGGCATGAAGCCTGTGAAAACCAAGTTGGGTGTCTCAACTTGTTTCGCTGCAAGGACAATAATATTGGAGACCTTACATTTCTAAATGATTTTTGCCCTAGAGATGCACACAAGACAGAGTTCTTTGACTTTGGAATGTTCAGTGATGCTCTTGAGTCTCGTATTGTGGAGACTAGAGATTTTCCAAAGAAGTTGTTGTATTGTCTCCATTGGGGTCTGCTAAGCTTGAGGTTTGCTCAAGTACTGATATCATCCTTATTCTTTTATCGCTGGTGGTATATATTCATGCTCAGAGTACCTCACATGATGATACTTTTAATATTGCACTCGTAAAGCTTGAATATTGCATTGGTCTGTTTTATAAATTCCTTTTCATATGATCATCGGCTAGATTGATTACTTAATAATGTTATAACCAGTGAGATTATGATCTGATTTCTTATGGCTGGTTGGGTCCGTCCTTTTTTGCAGCTGCTTTGGTCAAAACCTCCAAACAAGCACCCATGTCTGGGAAAACGTATTTGCAATTTCCATTATCACGTTAGGATTGCTTTTGTTTTTAATTCTCCTTGGAAACCTGCAGGTTTGTACTAGATTGAACTGTTACCCTGAAAATACTGGATTTCATTATGTTTTGCTATGAGACTGATTCTAAAAACAATTGTATGTATGTGTGTGTACTTGTGAAACAGGCAACCCTGCAGGCTCGAAGTGCGAGAAAAGAAGAAATGAGACGGCAAGCTCAAGAGATGGAACATTGGATGCCATTCAAAATGGTCCCTGAACATCTGAAATCCCGGGTTCGGAGATACCTGCGCTATAATTGGCTGGAAAGTATAGGAGATGATATGGATAAATTCCTTGTTAATCTTCCCGAGGACCTCAGGAAGAGGATAAAGAGTGAACTCCATTTGAAATTAATCAAAATGGTAACTTCATTTTCTTTGAATAAATTTAACAATTCTTCCTATCAGCTTCAGTTAATTTTTGGTATAGCAGTTGAAATATTTCAAGGGGATTGAAAACTATGACTACGAAGTCACAGGTAGGTGGTAACTCCGAGAAATATTTCAGTTTTTGGTATAGCAGTTGAAATTAGTTTTTTTTTTTTTTTTTCTCTTCTCTGGTTGCATTTGAAGGTGCCTATATTTGAGAAAATGGACAAACCATCGTTGGAAGCATTGTGCGACCGTCTCAAGGCAGTTATTTACACAGAGGAAAGCTACGTATTTCGGGAGGGAGAAGCAGTCACTGAGATGCTCTTCATCATGCAAGGCAGGGCAATTGCGACCAATGGTGATAGGGATGGCTTCTATAACTCTGCATTTCTCGGAGGTGGTGACTTCTGTGGTGAAGAACTTCTCACTTGGGCTTTAGAGCCTCACTCCACTTCAAGACTCCCCATCTCAACCAGAAACGTCCGAACCATTACAGAAGTCAAAGCTTTCACTCTCAAGGCAGAAGACCTGAAGTTTGTTGCTACTCAGTTTCAGTGGCTCAGCGATAAACGTCTCCACCATGTATTCAGATTTTACTCCTGGCAATGGAGGACCTGGGCATCTTGTTTCATACAAGCAGCCTGGCACGCTTATCGTAAAAGGAAACACCTAGAAGAGGAGGAGAATAGGTTGCAAGATCCATCAACCCAAGCATGTGGAAAGTCTCTAAAAGATCCATCAACCCAAGCATGTGGGAAGTCTATAAGTCTGAATACCGCTATTTATGCCTCGCGATTTGCAGCCAATGCACTTCGTGCTACACGCGGTTGGAAGGCACAGATGATACAACATACGTTGCTGCAGAAGCCACCAGCGCCAGATTTCAGTTATGATGAACAATAGGTAGGCTGAGTGAACAAATGATGAAAGGTATCTCCACCTCCAAATCCTCCTGGAGGAAGATGAGAGCAGAGAGACCTGTTACGAGTAGAGAAACCTTCAAACTATTCTGATGAATGCTCAAACATGTTTCAACTACCCACTTCATCAAATGACCACAACCGCATACTAATAGCAAACCAATAAGAAAAGTAAAGCCCAGCATGAAACCGAGAGAGTGCTTTGACAAGAAGAAATGAAGAATTATCAACAGATGATCAAATGAAAGAAACCTCCGACACAACGCCAGATAATACATTCTAAAATAAGTTTGTCACTGAGGTCTCAAAGGCAGAGTTCATGGCTTCAACTACACCTAAATACGACAGTACCAACCTAAAGCTAGTTTTCGTATCATGTGGGAGGAAAATCCACTTATATGAAAGCCAGTAGCCAGAAGAAACCGAGTGAGAGAACACGATTCAATGAGCCACAGTTGGATAATCACGAAGGAAGCTGACCTCCCTCTTCAGAAATGAGGGCAAGGCAAAGGCAGCTGAATGCATCTGCAAAATACAACACAAGCTTCAGAGAAAGAAGCTAATCTGTTACAGTAGCCTTATTTTTAAGGTTACAGGGATTCGTAAGTAACAGTATATATTGAATCTCCCAATAGAAATGCACCATAGTTCGATTCCATTCCAAGTTCCAAATCTAGCACAATCTGGAAGGCTATCGAATACTGAAAGCTAGCAAATAACTGAACACTAAAAAATAAAAATGACTCATTTGGATGGATTAGAAATGTTAGTTAAGCCAAGGCGCAGGTGAACCACTCGGTTAAGGGAGCACAAGCTATATGTAAAGATGTAAAAGCGTGACTTTGCCCGACAGGCCTTGGGCATTTGATTAGCAAAGGCCAAGTTAGAATGGATGGGAGGAAAGTGCAGGCCATGTGTCATTCTCACTCTCTCCAACAAAAACAAATATGCAACTCTGTATGAACACTCTGCTTTTGTAATATGGTATTGATTTTTTTATCCATCAGTTATTTCTTTTCTTGGTTACATTCAATTCCTGAAAGGTCTAAGATAATAATCGTACATGCTATAAGACTTTTTAGCAACTTAGGACAAGACACTTGTACACATTCAAAAATGTGAAGAAAAAAAATAAAACAATAAAAGTCGATGGAAAAGAAAGATCTTACATCTGAATTGTAGAACCTCAGCTCTCGTTTATGTTTAGCAGCTCCTTCTAACTTTTCAATAGGATTGATGGGATTAATAAAATCAACAGGGGGACCCTCAGTTGAGCAAAGTATAAAACCAATCACACCACTGCATGTTAAGGAGAACCACACAGGTTAACAATCAAACACTGTAGTAAGTAAGACTTGAGCAACTCTAAACATCAACCAGTACACCATAGAACATTGTATGATAAAAAGTCCAAGCAAATTGCACTGTTAGGACATGCAAACGATGGGCTCACAAATTGAGATCATCAAGAAGTAGTTTGCAATGCTTATTTTCATCAATTTAAATTTTCAATCAGAAAAGATTTAGGAAAGTAGGCGCCTGAAGTCTCATAGTCATTAGAGCACCATTGCATTGAGATAGGGAACGTTATTGCTAGAGGAGATTATTACCTTGGATAAGTAGGGACACTTGTCCATGCGTAATGAACAGAGCCTTTGAATGTTTCACGGCAAATAGAGAGTATATCTTGAATAAGATGCGTATGGAGCCACATACTTTCTGCCATGCTACAGACAACGCCGCCTGGCCTTAGTGCTTTTGCTGTGGTCTCAAAGAATGGCTTCTCTACAAGCTCTTGAGCAGGACCTAAATAAGCGGAAATGCCACATAAGGTGAAAGTTTTGAACAGGTCAAGCATGAAAAGAAATTAATTCAAAAATGAAAAGAAATTAATTCAAAAGAGAGAGAGAGAGAGAGAGCTGATGTTTCCAATACATAACTGCTAAGAGAATCGGATCAAAAGGGACATTCAAGGAACACAAGGGAACTATGCTGATATATTATCAAGACCACGTATATTAAGAGTGATTCCACTTCAAGAACAAAAACGCCACAAATATATACTTCGAATATATTGATACATCTTAACACAAAGCAAGCAAATCACAAAAGATCAAGTACCACAACATACCTACAGGGTCTGAAGAATCAATAATAATTGCATCATACTTTCCTTCGGGTGCATGTGTTAGAAATTCAACAGCTGTAAGGATCATGAAATGAGAAAATCAGCCATATTCTATCAAGAGCAAATATTGAAGTTAGGAAGATAAAGGAAAATTAATTTGTTTAATGCCAAACAAGCATACCATCACCAACATGAAGCCGTACACGAGGGTCCTCAAATCCAACAGCCAACTCTGGAAAATATTTCTTAGACACCTAAAATAACAGAACTAAAGTATGTCAATCAATATTGCAAAAGGGGAGAGAATTAGCTGGGAACTGAACAAAGGATTACCATAGTTCAACACTTACCTCAATAACCATATCATCTATCTCGCATATATCAATAACTTCCACAGAGCTATGACGAGATATCTCTCTAAGAACCCCACCATCACCACCACCTACAACCAGAACCTGCTTCATGTATTTGGATGAGAATCGGTATGATATAAGCCTGAAGCAAATGAATCATCCGGGACAACTTTCTAAGTGAAAAAAAATAGATCTAACTTCATGGGACAATGGCAAAATCACTTTTTGACTGGACTATACTAAATTTCATTTAAGCAGCTTATAATCAATTAAGAATTTAAAGAAAACAACTGAACTTCAATATCAACAAAACTAGATATGCTACACATAACAAACTAGTGCAGGATACCGCAATAATCACAAAGTACTTATATAATATAACCACAGTTTCAGCAACCAAAACTGAAATAGAAGTACATGCATTTACACATATATTAAAGAGAATCAATTCTATGTACTTGATAAACTAATTTTCATTCTTTCTTCTTGTTATTTTGTCTTTCATTTTCTTCAAGTTCAACTAAATCTGTCTCTATAATTATTTGTGAGAAGCAACTATTATATGAGAAGCAATTTGAAGGGTAAAGAAACAGAGAGAGTGCAAATTACAGATTTTGGTGATGGAATTGAGCAAAGAGGAAGATGAGCTATCATCTCCTGGTAGGCACATTCATCTTTCTCAGTCAACTGAACGATGCCATCTAGCACAAGCACTTTCCCATATGTTGATGACTGCACATGAAAGAGTTTGGCATCAATAGAACATAAATAAGATATATTTTTAGGTAAGCCAGTCTCAAGATAACCACCAAGTGTGTAGTTTACAATTGTCATACCTCAAAAACCAAGATTTCTTGGTATTCTGATTTTCCCTTGTACAATACTTTGTCTACTCTAATTGAATGAGCCTCTCCTACAAATAAACCCAAAGAAAAAAGTAATCAGCCATAAACATATAGAAGTAGAAACAGAGTGAAACCACTAGATATAAAAGGGAAAAGGCAAAGAAGCTTCAGGAAAGGTGAGCGCCATAAACCAAAAACCTGCCGTTAGTTTTGGTCTTTATAAAGAAAACCAAAGGTCCAATTTAATGTTACTTTAGTTCATATGAGATCACCACTTCCGTAAATATATTTCCCCCAAAACTTCAATAATAAAGATCACGGAATGACACAAGTTCAAGAAACACGAAGATAGAAAAGATCAAGCAGTAGAGACATCCCGAAGAATCCATGAGAAAATCATACCAGGCCACATAGGATTGTTGAAGTAAATCCATTTATTACCGTTACCTGTTAGCAAAGCAAAAAACAGTGGAGGTCAATAGTGTCACCCTATTTATATCAGTCAAAAACTTTCCACATCTACAAATTATTAGGATAAAAAGGATAGTCACCAGAGCCAGATTCTGAGAACCACCCGGAAACAACAGCAGAATGGCATTTTGCCTCAAGCTCAGGGTCTAAAACCCTAGCCTTTAAGCAGCATGAAGGGATGGCCTTCTCTAAACCATTACCGTGATTCACATTCCCATCCATAATCTTCTGGCATTCCAAACCTCTTTCTGCGCCGCCCTCCATAGACTATCTTCTTCTTCTCCGGCTCCAGCCTCTGGAGTTCCAAAAAAGCAAGTCTTACTAATCAACAATCCCCTATAAACTAATAATATAGTGGGGGAAAAAACAATGGACTGCCAGAAATAGAAAAGGATTACCATAAAGAACTCTATAATTTACAATTCCCGGGGCAAAAGATTAAATTCTGAGCAAAACTCATCATCAAAAGGGAAGTTCCGTCTTTTAAAAAAAAAAAGAATGGGCAAACGAATCTTCTCCAAAGTAATATAAATAACAGAGTTTGTAAGAGAGGAAATGATTAAGGAAAATAATCCACACGGTAGTCCACAAAAGTAAATCAAGGAAACCAAATCATATCAAAAGTTTCCGCAGTGGTCACTTATTCACTTTCATGGAAACAAGAAAAATTAACTGAAATAATGATCAACATTTCGTTTGCGATTATTTAACTTCGTAAAAGACTGAGATGATAACGTACAATAAATCACGGAATCTAAAATTGGACTACCGACAAAAACCTAAAAAAATTTCCGGGAAACCAAACAGAAGCTAGGGTTTACTACTTTACTTTCAGAAAATGCAATGGGGACAGAGCCCATTCCCAGCAATACCCCTACACTTCCATAAATGATGAATCAACAAATAATAAAAAAAAGGAAACAAATCAATCAACAACAGACAAGATAAAATCTCATTACAGTCCGAACTTATAGAGATACAGTGATTATATATATATATATATATATATATAGATAGATTAAACAAAGCCTCCAAGTCAAAGATATCTAAGTAAACACACACAGGGAGAATCGTAGACATTAATGAACAGAAATCTCGCCAAGCAGAGAAAATTGTTTGATTGGTATGTCGGTGCAGACCGAGAGCGGGAAAGACGACATATGCGAGTCTCTCCAAATTTCTTCCTTCTTTAGTTATCTCCTCTGTGTGCTCGTGTTGGCCACCATTAAAACGTGTATACACTATACAGAGAGTCACAGACGGTTCTACAAAAATTTTTGTGCAATAAAAATAAATAAATAAAGCACTATGATGTATAAATTTGACTTTCAATTACAAATAAAGTTGATCGTAACTCTCCTTCCTTAATAGCATTCCATGAAAATGCTATTTATTAGACAGAAGAATCGAAAGGCCCATGAATTATTATGAATAATAGTCGTTAGCCCTATACCACATTTGCCTTTAGTCATACATCATATTTGGCATCCAAAATCCTCATCAAACATCATCATCAATCAATCATCAATTTATATATTTATAACTGATGATCCACAAGGCTTCTCCTTAATTCTTGGTGCCACGTGGATGCCTCTACAAAAAAGCCTACACATTCTAATCAAACATGATAAAAGGGAATGATTGACAACTTGAGTGATGAAAATTAATTCAAAAAAACAAAATGTAACAGACAAAAGAAAAAATTAAAATATATTGAAAAACTTTAAGACCCATAACTACATACGGTTAATAATATTCAAATAATTTTAAAATCATATTGAATAGTATGAGAATTTAATGTTTCATGGGAGTGGTTTGATGTTGTTTCGGTTTCACTAGGGCCATGTATTGCTAATTATGAGAGTCTTTTGATATTACTCAATTAATAAAATTCCTTTGTAGTATTTAGTTTGAAAACATTTTATATGTTTACTCAATTAATTCCTTTGTAGTATTTACTCAATTAATTATGTGCATTAATTACCATCATTTTGTGAGAATTTTTGTGTGTTTTTATCATTATTTTTGTGTGTTTTTTTACGTATTTTGTGTGTTTTTGTAGTATTTAGTTGATGTATTGTGCATGTTTAGAGTTTGGTCAGGTTTAGTAGTCTGTTTGGATTGCAACATACACAACATGAGAGGCTTTTCTCATGCTATATTGTTATAATGTGTAAGTAAATTCAGCCCATTTGGTATTGGAACATGTAAGTGGTGATAGGAAAGTATGGTAGAATTCAATGAGTTGTTGAAGGTTAAAGTGATTATGGGCATAAATCTACCAGTCATACATAACATTTCAAAAATATAAATTCAAAAATCTTATTCTAAAAATATAATTTCAAAAATACTATTTATGCTACATTGTACTTCTCGATATTGAATGTCACTTTGTAGAGAATGTTATACTAACCTTACAATATTGTTTCATAAACATGTCTTTGGTGACCTAAAACACTTCGTAAATACCAGCGAAGCAAATAAGAATTGATAAACTCTTAGCATACTTATTCCTTATGCATCAAATTTCTTACACCCTATTAGAAAAAAAATTTCTTAGCAAATTTAAAAAAGGTATTGTACATATTTTATCTTGATCTTACAATCATCTCTATTTTCTACAATTAAAGCTCTACTACTCTTCATGTTAACAAAAGATCGAAAATTTTTCATATATCTCTATTTTCCAATCAAGATATGTGCTGCGCGAAGCGCGGGCATGCAACTAGTTACTTATATGACAGAAACTTCATAAGTCTTCTCGATTCTTCTCCCCAAATTCTATTTTACTTGCAACTCTCCTCCATCAATAGTATTTCATGAAAACGCCATTTATTAATTGCTATATTAAATAATAACCATTTTATTAGGTGTTTATATTTTCATTAATGAGTTGTAATAAATATATTTGTAATAACCGTTTTATTAGGTGTTTATATTTTCATATTAATGAGTTGTTACGTTTTAATATTTTAGGTAATGATTTTTGTTTTTTTTGAACGATAATGATACCATATAAGTTTATCCTTCGGACATCTTATATGGGTCTACTTGGAACCCCAATCGCCACACATTAAAGTTTTCCACATGACGACGGTGTAAGTTGGGTCAAAACTAAAAACGTGTTCACAAATATATTACTAAATAGTGGGAATCGAACTCAAAACTTGTTGAATCCTTTTAATTTAGCCTCAAAGAAATTCACCATCATTCTATCACCTAGGTGGGTGATAATTTTTGTTTATATTTGATCAACATGTGCTCTATCTTCTTTTTTTTAACATTTTCCTTCAATTTCACTTCATTTTTTAAGTACCAATTTTTATGGCAACTAAAAAATTGAACTTTTGACTAACCTAATTGTAGGGTTTCTTATGTAATCATTGTACTAAAGTCGCCAAAGATTGTACCTTTCACTTATATAGAGCATAGAACATGTAGACCAATTATTCGTGCTAATTAAGTCACTCACACGTGGAAGGCTTAGCATTATTGCATCTTATTATTTTATTGTTCTTAAGAGAGAATCTCATTATGTCCTTCTAAAGATAAATGAATGATCGATAATTATATATAAACATATATGTACATGTATTTAAATGTAGAAATACTTTTCTTACCTATCAATACGGCATCAAAGTTGATTTGAAGCCATTTTTATATATATTTTTTCGAAAACCAACCACACACACGAGATAGTAATAAGCCATTTTATATATATTGGTTCATATCAAAAGGGGTCTTTTGATATAAATTGCATGTGGAAGCATATTTTGAAGTCATGATCAAGATGGGCCTACAGGGCCCATACAATTCACCTCACTAATGCTCCCAGGGCCCATACGTTCACCTCACTAATGTTTCCAGGGCCCATATATCGAAGTAATTTATTGCTGGTTCATATCAAAAGGGGTCTTTTGATTTTAATTGGATGTGGAAGCATCTTTTGAAGTCATGATCAAGATGGGCCCATATGGCCCATACAATTCACCTCGCTAATGCTTCGAGGGCCCATTTAGTTTCTCTCATTTCGTAAGTGTACGCCCAAATACAAGCCCAAAGTTGATCAAGCAAAGCTACGTTGATTGTGAGGATAAAGATTAACGAAAATGACAAAAATCCAACAGTTTAGTATTCCAAATATCCCGAGTTATGCACAGCATCTAACTGAATTCGTGGACTCTCCACATGTCCGATTAACATAAAATCATGCATACAACTTAAAAGCATAGATAACTAGGATACGAACTCTTAGGATCTCTATCATCATTGAAAGATTAAAAGCTTTGATGATAATTTAACCTTAAAAGTTCTCCCTTATCAACAATCAAAATGAGCATCTGGATAATATCTGAAACCTTCATGAGCTTCCTGATCTTAAAAGAAAAAAAATTGACAATCAGATTCTAGCATCTGACTACAAATTATGATTACTCACCAATTACTACGTATAGTAAGAGGGAAAATCTCTCGGCTCTTTTAGCTCAACTACTATGACACTGATGTTATCTCTGCCACCTCTAGCCATTGCTAGCTCTATCAACACCGCAGCTGCCTCGGCTGCGCGACCTTCCTTCGTAACATCCCCAGATTTCCTCCTCATCTGACCGCTGAGGCATCTTCTCACGACCTGGCACGCTACTTTGTTTGAGATGATATCCCACAGGCCATCACTTGCTAGTATGAGAAATTCATCTTCTCTAGTTCGCTTGCTCACTGTGACTTCTGGTTTAGATATCACATATGGTTTCAAGTATTGATCACCTGCATCACAAATGTAAAACTCAACGAGAACAATCCCAACCTCGTGGAATCGATCAATTAACCAATGGAAAGCATATATAAAAGCAGAAAGCAGCCTATTATCTTTCTTTTTTAACCGGGAATTCCCAGTTCAATATGCCGGGCCAGCTCTAAACTCAATAATGGTCTTATGTTTATCAAACGCGACTCTGATACGAAGGACAATAAGTTATTTACTACATACCTATGGATCTGGAAGTGGCAAGAACACCTAATACACGGTATCCGTTCCAGTTTATGACCCTTCCACCATTAGCTTCAATTCTGTCCAACTCGTCGGGTCTGTCAGGCTTTGCACACAAGGGTATCAACAATATTGATTTAGAACTTACGCTACTGTAGATATACACAACTCAGAAGCTAATCCATTAGGGCCGCTAATTCATAAAAAGTAAATGACTTACTTTGACAGGGAGACTATAGTCAAAAACACAAGCAAATAAATTTGAAGTTCATCCTTTTCTTGCCATTAATCCCATATTAGTTACCAACTATCTTAAAATCTAGGAACAAAAATGATAAAAATTTCAATAGTTGATAGTTTAGTTATTCTAGCGGTAGAATTGGACGCACAAGATGGAAGTGAATTCGTGAGCTCTACATCTGCCACATGATGAAATCATGTACGTACAACTTAACAATTAGGATAACTGTGATATTAACTTCTAGCATCTCTAACATAACTGATCTAGGAAATTGTCGATCTCCACGGAGAGAGCCAAATGAAGAAGAAACATTTTAAAAGAGTCCAACAAAGGCTTATGAAATGAAAGTTTCAATACAAGTTGTTACAAGAATGAGCAAAACTCAGCAAAAGTACTCATTTTTAATACCAAGAAGTTCTAAAAGGTACCTTATGATCATAAGACAAAGCCACAGCAGCACCACCCCTTGAAATCACAGCTCTAGAGTCGCCACAATTCGCCACTACAACCTCCTCCTTCCCCACCACCGCCACCACAGCCGTGGACCCGATCATTTCATCACTCACCACCTCCTCATCCATTCTCACAAAGCTGTCCTCCAACACCCTCTCCCAATCAACTTCACCTTCCTTTCCCGCCATTATTTCCTCCAACAGCACCTCGTGCATCCTGTCCCGGCACGCCTCCGCTACCCTTGCTCCGCCGTGCCCATCGTACACTCCGAAATAGTCGTACTTCTCATCTCCTTTGCTCGCGAACCCTAGCTCCACTCTCACCGTATCCTCCATCTCCCTCCTCCTACCGATCACTGACACCGACCCGTACGCGATTCTTGTGAAGCGTGGAGTCAAAACGACTTTGTTTTTTCTCTCCTCCTTATTCAAGCTCTCACTCCCGCCTTCGGCGGTTGTAATTTGCGCCTTCGTTTGACATGTGTTCTTGAGTCGCCGGATCTTCATCATCCTCCTACGAGAATTAACGGTGGCTTGCCATTGCACCGGTCTCTGACGTCATAAGCCGGAAAGAACTAGTCGGAGGGGATTGTAATTTCAATCTTTGATCAATCACTGCTTGAAAAGGAAGGCAGGAAGCTGTTAAAGTGGAAAAAGAAGAGCACCCGTGATCTTAAAAAACAGCAAACGGTGGCCGTCGGATTTCTTCAGTCCACTTCTTTAGTGCCACATGGGCCTATGTATGCCGCTAACTTGGATTTTCCAGCGGATTCGTGGACGGCTAGATATAGTTTAGGACACTTGTCACCACGATCTAGCTGGATAGTGATCCGTTGGGCCCACATATAATCTCTTGTTTCCAGAAGTCATGTTTACGTGGCGTCTCGTGCTGTTAAAGTGTCTTTTTTTTTCAACGAGTCTCTTTTTCCCTGCTGCTTTTTTAGGGGGCGTAGAACAGGTGTCGAGTCATCCCAAGTCGCGTGTCGGGCTCCGACCTCGTACAGTGTGTCACCGAACCGATATTTCGTCTTTGAAGAGAGAGATTGTTGTGGTAATATATGATTAGGGTCACCTGCGAGCACCTGATTGGATGATAGTATAGTTTCTTAAAACCGTATTTAAAGGTTTGAGGTTTTAGTCTACACACGTTTAAAGTTAAACCGCTGATTTATAATATATAATAAAATAATATATATTTACATATGGTTATGATATAAACATAAGTATATATAGACACAATTTCCTTGCAGGTGGGGCAGACTTGTGAAAATTTGTATTATAAGAACAATTTACTAAAGACGAGATTGAATTTAAGACATCATTACACATATTGACAGCGCTTTCCTCTGGCCTACGGAAAAAAAGCTACCTCAGAGTTGTAGAACTCTCGTGTGGCAAATCCTTCAAAAAAAAAAAAAAAATTAAATTGTAGAACTCACGATGTCAGGAGTGAGTAGACGATTTCTGGAGCCAGCCACCAGTATAGATCAATATTTCAGTCTAGTGCTTGCCTTTACCCGTACTCAAGCCGAAGATTCCGACGATTCTGATGACGCCATTTTGCTTTTGAAGATTGAAGAACAAATTATTTAGCCTTAAATGCAAAATCGTGAAGAAAATGAGATGAATTGCTGAAGTGAACATCCGTGAAAATGCTAAATTGTGAAAGAAATTGAGATGAGATGAAAGTAATTTTGTTTTGAATTTAAATGACTAAAGTAGACATGTCATATATGCATAAAAATCATACCCAAAATTGTATTTTCCCACACTTAAAAAAACCTACCAGTTTTTTTTTACGATATGCACGGTTCATGGTATTTTGACGGTTTGACGGTATATCTTTTGTTTACACGATTCAATTGCTTAAACAGTATTTTAATCGTATCATACCGTCGGTCTTCATGATTCGCAATTCAACCGATGAACCGCCGATATGATATAGGTTTAAAAACTATGCTCTATGGATGATAGTACTAAGAGATAATGAACATCTATCTCATGTCCATGAAATTAAGAAAGCTTTTTTTTTTTTTTATAAAGGGTATTCAACCGAGCATCAAGGTGAATGGCCGTCGACGGTCTTGTTCATTCTTTGTCAAGCCCCTGTGATCAGAGAAATACTAAATGGATCATTCTCTTCTGTCATCTAATCTCTGATTTTTCTAAGCAATTCCTGGTCAAGACGTGTGCCAGAAAAATCAACAACCACTCTTTGATTTTTCTGGGCAATTGGTTGCTCCAGCTCCTATATAAAAAAACCTGCAACTTCATTTCAGAGACACACGAAAAATCATCTTCTCTGTTGCCACAAAATTCTTCTGCTTCTCCCCTGTTGTAACTCTTCCAAAATTCTCTTCTGTCATCTAGTCTGAAAGTGTTGTTCTTACTTGGTTCGTTTTGAACCACCTGTTTTGGAGTGTCGCTAACAAGGTGGTGAATTGGCATTGTATCTTGGGAGGTGATTGTCCGGAGTTACTGAACACTGCGTGGCATGGGCAAATTCACTTTAAGTAGATTCGGTGCATACTGTACCTCGTTCTTCCTTCCTGTTCGGTTGCTGTTTATTTGTTGTTCAACATCTACACATCAGCTCATCCGATTATAATTCTTCAACTAGTTAGTTTCATTTTGTTAATATTTAATCTATTTGTGATTAAAGATGCACCAATTTGTGTATTTATTTCAATATAAAATCTTTGTGTTATATATGCTTGATTGGACTATTTGTATTAAATAAGTGTTTTCACTACAAAATGTTATTAAAATTCAAACATATAATACATGTATAAATATATTATATATTATAGTCTTAACTTGACATTTCAACTTTGTTTTATTATAAGATTTATATATACAACATCTAGTGCATTAAGGGACCCGTTATCATTTCCCTTTTATAAATTGTTATCTTGTTCATCTCATACAACTCTGTATATTTTAATATTATCTTGGGTAAGATTCTCTTGTTGGACGGCCTGCAATAGTAGTGGGCTGATCTCCCCTCGGCCTTGACATTTAGCATGATCTGACCATCAAAGTAGCAATGATGGACAAGAGTCTCATGATTAGGGGTGTCAAAATTTTATTTGGTTAGGATGATAAATTTATTCGATTCGAATTAAATCAAATTTAGACGTAAGTTACATGTTCGAAATCTGAGTTTAAATACAAATATTTTATCCGGTTTAAAACTGGTCCGGATTAAAACTTTGGAGAAGATACCCTCATCATCACGTTTGTATTCAAATAGCACACTTTTGTGTTGTAGAGCATATTTTTAAAGCTTTTAATTTTACCAAATTTTTGGTTCGACATTATATTTTTGCTTGGCAGGCTTTGGCCAGATTAGGATTGAAGACTGGTGGAACTGTTCAGCAGCGTGCAGAGAGGCTTTTGTCTCACAAAGGTATAGTTCATGGGTTCTTTTGCCTAGTATTAGACCCAACCCCTAGAAAAATTAAGAAAACAAAGAATAAACACTCTGAAATGCGATTGTGTTTTGTAGTTCTATTGAGGGAAGTAGCCAGCTTTCTCGCTTCATAGATGATGCATGAATTTTGGTAGTAAACTTGTTCTTATGCTGGTGCTCCTCAGTAGAAGTACATACAAAAAGAAGTTTAATTCGTATGTTTACATAAACACAATGCTGTTTAAGTTTGCAGTAATTTTTACTACATATGCTAGTTGTGTCATCAGTTGAAAGGCATTGTAAACCATTAAGGATACAGAACTTTTCTATAGAATTTCAGTAGTTAAGATTTACTATGTCACACCAAGATAAAGAATTTGAATCCTTGTTTTGGCGGTGCTGCTGTTTTATGGGGGGTAGCCTCATTTGAGACCATATAAGAAAAGAATATATTGGTAAGTTCTATGGTTAGTATTGTATGTGATCCTTATTTTGATGTGTTCTTTCATTTTTGTGCAGCACTCTCCTCTTGAACAGTTGGACAAGAAACACTTTTCAAAGGTTTCACGCAGTTCAAAACAAAATGGGAACGTAGCAGCTCCAAGAGAAGCAGACAACACAGCGGAAATTTCATTGACAGAGACCAAAGTGAGAAAATTATGTGACTTGCTGAATGAGGTCAGGATGATATTTCCTTGATGTTCCGGGATCTATAAATTTACATTGACATGTATTGGCAAGATGCTGTGTACCTTGCATTTGCACCTTTGATGGTCATCTAGACCGGGGTGCATATATCCAAGCATTCTTTCAGTTTTTAGACATTGTATGTCTGATTACTGTGCTCTTGTGCAGACGATCGAAAGGACAAAAGAAAATGTTGTGAAGAAGCAGGCTATGACATTTGATGAAATAGAAGCAGAGCGTGAGGAGGTTTTTGAGTTTGCCTTTTAATTTTCCATGTAAATCAGATAATAGACTGTGTATGTGCACTGTCAATTTTCTAGTTAGCGTGCTTGTATAGAAACTAACATAAGTGCAATTGGTATATATAGAACGATCCAAACTCAAGTTGGATTAGATCCCCAGGTGCTAGAAGTGGAAAGTCGTTCAAGTAACCTTAAAAGCTGCAAAAGCAAAAGGAAGCTTCCTTTTCTTTCTTTCTTTCTTTGAATCAAATGAAAATGAAACTTCATTAGAAGCCATGAATAAGGTGAAGCCTAAAGAAACATTTACAAAGAACAAACGGAGACAAAAGCCTAGAAACAAAGGTCGGCACTAATTTCGAATTTTGAGGAGGTTCGGCGGTTCTAGTATATAACACGTACCAAGGTCAAAACAGTTCAATCTTATCAATGAGTCTTTGCTCGCCCTTTTCTGCCTAATATAACCTTATGAGACTAATTCCACCATCCCATTTCATCAGAATAATCTCTAATATGCTGATGCCTATTAAAATTCCTTTTGTACTCCTTGAAAGTTGAAACATAGCATTATGACCCTAATATCAGCTGGATACTTTATGATTGAGCTTTCAATCAAAATGTCCTCTTCTCTTTCCTGGTACTTTCACATGGTGTGAAATTTGTTGACTAGTAATGTTGAAGCTGACAATCTAGCTAGCGTTTCATACTTTCGTCGGCTATTTTATGTATGTGTCTCCTCGAATGCTCCCTTCTTCAAAAGTCCATAAGCTATAGCATTCTTATTGAGGATGTTATTCTCTTTTGCTGTGTTTGATGTTTTGTAATTGTTAACTCTGCTAGTTGGTGATCATTAAACCTATAAATATTGAGCTTCTTATTCATATATGTTTACAAATTTTGTTTTATGTATCGCATGAAATATTCAGCATGCACTTCACATATGTGCACTAGCCAATGTGAAATAGCAGGCTTATTGATGTTATGTAAATGAAATCTATCTTTTATGTTGTGTGGTTTTTGATGATCATGGTTGTGTGGATTTAATTTTACGTTGCAGGAAGATACACAGGCTGACTCTGAAAGTGATGATGAAGATCAGCAAATATATAATCCCCTCAAATTGCCAATGGGTTGGGATGGGAAGCCTATACCGTATTGGCTGTATAAGCTTCATGGTCTTGGCCAGGTTCCTGCTGCTGAACCAAATTGTGTACCCTGTGAATTAATCCATTCCCTCAGTCGTCAGCGACATTCTATATTTCCATCAGTATCATTACCAGTGCTTTTTATGTAGATTATTATCTGTACGTGGAGTTGCATTGATATATACTAGTTGCGAAAACCTGAAACATGATTTGGGTATTCCTCACGTTGCATGGATACCTTTTGGGGGCAAATATGTGATCCTGTGAGTTGAAGTTATTATAGGCATATTTTTGGCGGCCAACCTGCAATGAGTTTAGAGTTGGGCATTTATGAAATTGCTTTGTTTCCTGTCACATTTCTAATATTATGGTGCATATGTTGGTTTGATATGAAACAACATTATATCTAGGCTTTATTTGGACATGCTTTGTGTAATATATAGGCTTTCTTATGGCTCACAAAATTGCAATTCTTTCCAAATTTCTTAGGAGTTCAAGTGTGAGATATGTGGGAACTGCAGCTACTGGAGCCGGAGGGCTTTTGAGCGTCATTTCAAGGAATGGCGCCACCAGCATGGGATGCGTTGTCTTGGTATTCCAAATACTATGAACTTCAATGAAATCACGTCAATCGAGGTGAGCCCCTTATGCCCTTGTTTATTCAATAGATAATGGATTACACTAAATGTGGAGATGGTGAAAAATTTATTGTTTGCATGATACTAGAACTTCTCTAGATGGTGGAATTTTTATACTTAGGCTGATAATGGTTTTATACTCGAGTGTTGGTTTGGGCAAGGTTTGAGATTTCTGCCACAAAATGAAACATATAGATGTTATAGATGGATAATATCCAAAATATTTGAAGTGCCTTCATTAGTCTAGATAGTATGATCTGCTGGTCTATGAAGAGTTTACTTGGTTTCTATTTGTTTTGTTCTTAGAAAATGCTGGAAATCCCCATCTGTGGATTTAAACAGTAACGTTCAGTTTTATGTGGTAGATTTATGCCTGTAATTTGTGAATGCGAACTATTTTTATATGTGCTTGGAGGATATGATGGTAGTATCACTATTACTTTTGCAGTGGCGACCATGGTGGCACTAAAAACCTTAAAATCTTGCAGGAAGCAAAAGAGTTGTGGAAGAGGATAAAAGAACGACATGGTGTGAACAAGTGGAGGCTTGAACTTGAAGAAGAATATGAAGACAAGGAGGGCAACATTTATAACAAGAAGACATACCGATCTGCAACGCCAAGGATTGATTTAAGGAATATTGATAAACATAAACTTATCTTTACGCATATGGGCTTTCCATACTTTCTATTTGCTCAAGGGCTACCGGGGTGCACCCCCAAGTTACCTGACCTGATGCATCAATCCTGTCATGAATCATGTCCGTTGTGGGAAATTTATTAAAGTAGATAAGTCATGTGCAAACCGTAGGTGGACCGTTGACGATGGTCCCTCTAGGCCTCTACTGTGAGGTTCTTTATGCAGTGTCCGATGTGACCATCTAAGAGACCCGAGCTTAACTCAATACGAACATGGGCCATGGCCCAAGTCCCAGCTTGAAACAGCAAGCTAGAGAAGAGATATCAGAGGCCCAATAATTTGGGCTGGACCATGTTACAACTCGGGCTACAAGCATGCGATTGCCACTTGCCAAGGTCGACCAAAAAAAAAAAAACGTGAATAATTTCCTAAAATAATAGAGAGCATTGCCCAATGGAATTTATCGAATCATAATATTTTTTTAAGTTCTCCATCATCTGATCATTAACTAAGTTATCAAACATAAACTCCTATAATCATGAATATGGGTGTAAAACTTATGATGGAATTCTTGAATTTTCAAAATAAGTGACAACTCATGTGCATATAAGTTTTCCACCAAACAATATAGTAAGTTGGACCTAGAGTGTAAACGATCGATTTTTTTGACATAAATTTAATCAATCAATAAATCAATGAATTATTGACAATTTTTTCGGGTTTTTTCAGTCGACTCTAAGTTTAAATTTTTAAAAATAATTGACCAATCATCCGGTTTTATACTATTTTTTTAACACCTGGGAAAATGCGTGACAATATGCAGGTGGCTGGAAAAAAAAAGGTTATACCGGAGAGTCTGAAAGGAGTTGCAAGTTGAAGCGCACGAGGACACTCCGTTAAAATTCCATCGTTAAAATGCCAAAGTCTAAGGGGTAAGATCGTCACGTAACATCAGTTTATCTCCGAAGTCGTCTTCGTGCCTCATTAACGCCGATGAACAAACACATGTGAATCCCTCTCTTTTACGCGGACACACACACACACAAGCGCCTGTTGTTTCAATCCTCTTCAACGTTACTCGCTTTTCCACATTTATCCTCAGGCGACCCCCATCAGCATCCACTAGTACCTATTTGGTTCTCTCGTAATTTCCTTAATTTTGGCGATTACAATCTCGGGAATTACTGTTCTCTCCCTGCGATCTGCTCTTGCCAGTTCCGGCGACCGTTCTTCTACATTTAGGGTTTGTTAAGATACTATCCGGGATGGGTGGCCTGGGGATATCGTTAATTATTTGCTATTAGGGTTTCAATTTTGAGTATAAATTTTGGGATTAGGGTTTTTGAGTTTTCAATTTCGGTCGCTGATTTGAGATTTCGGGGCTTTCGATCTTTATTGAGTATTCGAAACTCTTTGGGACTTTGCGACTAGGATTTTTTGGTTATTTATCGGCGATGCCTCGCAGTTCTCGGAACAAATCGAGTAAGCACAGTTCGAGGGATGCAAGGGATTTCTCGGATTCCGAGAGAGATTCAGGCGTGAAGGATCGGAAGGACTTGACGAGAGAGAGTAGTGTCAAGGCCTCGAAAGAGTTGGCCTCTGGTGAGAAGCGAAAGCTTGATTCGAAGGAAAACAAGGAGTCTTTTGGGTCTGGTAACGCGGAGTATTCGGAGGAATATACTTCTTCGAAGCGGCGTAAGGAGAGACTAGATGGCAGCGCGAACGACAGGTGGAATGGTGGGGGCCAGGATGACCGAGGGGAGAAGAAGTCTAAGGCTTCGAGTGAATTAAGGAGTACTAAGAGGAGGGATGAAAGTGTCGGAGTCTTCGGTGATGTTGAGGAGTCTGGGAAGAAGAGTAGTGGAAAGATTGAAGGGAAACATCGGGGATCGAGTGGAAAGGATGGGGAGAGGGAGAAGGACAGGGAAGGGAAAGGAAAAGAAGGGAAGAGTGAGCGGGTGGTTGATGGTGAAGATCACCATAGCGTGACAAAGCAAGTTGCTGAAAAAACTGGTAAGGTAACCTATTGATTTGTTCGTTTCCTAACGGTCTTATCTCTCAATATTGATTGGTGTTAAATTTAGTTTCTACAACAAATTATGGTACTGTTAGCTTAATCTTTGTCAGTATATGAATGTGTGACTGTTGCAGTGTACACCCACTGCTACTAGTAGATTTAACTAGTTAATGGAAATCTCAAACACAGATTCAACTGTCATCGAGGTTATAAGGCATTAACCCCACACAAACGTGTATATAAGCTTATCTTATCAGAGAATGTAAAGAAAGTTCACCCAATTACAAGCAAGGGAAAGAATTTGGCACTAAGGTCTATTTGCTTGGGCAACCATAGCAATCAACTGTACAATGTCGCGCACTCACTGTAGTTGGTGACCCATTTTTCGGTATGAAAGCATCCAAGAAGTCTGTTACAAAACCCTTGCAAGGGATGATGTAGGATACCCTTCATGAGAAAAATACTTCCTCTTGATTTCTCTTGTGTCTCTGCTTCACCAAAAATCTGCCTTCTATTACCCCATCCACCTGTGAATCTACAAGCTGATGGGCTACAAACAGAAAACCGACTTGCACACAAAACCACAATTCCAAAGCTTCCATCGCAAGTAATATACCAGTAATTGGGAAATTTCCTTGTGATTTTATCTCACATCGGACACTTAAGAAACTAGGTGTATGTTGATTGGAAAGACAATGAGATTTCGACTTATTTTTATCCAATACAAACCCATGAGCTGTGTTGTATGCTGCATATACCCATATCTGTTATTAGGCAACTAATTGAAGTATGATTATGCGATTGCTTTGTTCTTAACCTCACAAAAGAATGCACTTTTGAGTCATGTAGATTAGAGTGTGACTCCATTGTGTTGATAGTGTATTTTGCCTGTAGTTTTGATTATTGGGGGGAGGATTATAGTTGGGACATTGATAACTTAAGGATAGTGGTGTGGGAGTGTAAAGAATTGAGAAGGTTCAAGGAGTTCCTAAAACGAGTAGATAAGACCAAAAAGGCGGGGAAGGAAGTACTAAGAAAGGGTATGAGCTCTAAAAGATTACTGTAATGATTCCCAACTTATTTTTAATATGGATTTTCCCAGATTGTTTGGGACAAAGGCTTGACAATAAGGTGGTGAAGGAGTGTAGTTCTTTGCTCTCTCTTTCCCTTAAACTTTTTTATACTAGGGAGATGATAGAACTAGCTGCATTTAATGTAATGCATATTATGGATGTAAGTGATGGTATCTGAATCTGTTATCTCGTTGGCTTGATAGTAAGTGAGTACTTGATCCTCCCCACTTTAGGTATTTAAATTTCTTTTCTTTGAATAGGAGCTGTGTGTTTATCCAACTCTTGGACAATGACTATTTATGTTTCACTTTATTGCATTATAATATATTATCCTAGCATTAGTTGTCTAGTTGGTACGTAGTAAAGATTTTGAAAATGAGGATAAGATTCACGTGTGTGAGAGTGTGGTAATGACTAATGAGTGATAGAGAGATTACTTACTGTTAGAATAATATAAAAAATCTGAAATGCCCCAACCCTACAAGTTAACTTATTGAGTTGAATGACAAAGTAATTAATCCTAAACATGGTATAGGAGCATGTTAAGATTAGTTATTTTGCGGTTCAATCCAATGAGTTAATTTGTTGGGTTGGGTTATTTCACATATTTATATATATTCTAGCAATTTTCCAATTCAAAAAAAAAAAATTCTAACAATTTTCAATACCTTAGAAATCATTCCAAGGGTGACAGAGGATCTTCTTGGGCGATGGGTGTGGTGTGTTTGCTAAGAGATGATTAATCATTAAAACATGTTTGATAATTACTCGTGCATTTTTGTAGGATCTATAAATGTCTTTTTGAACTTTAAATGTATTTCTCAATTCAGCTTGAAAACTTCTCTATTAATGCTGGTATTTACCTTCATAGATAATTGGTTCTCTAGCCTTCGAACTGGCAAGCGATATCAATTTGCCAGAATATGTTCAGTTGTGTGACCTTTGGTTTTTTTTTGTCTTTTTCCCTCCTCAAGCTGTAACTTCTTATACTTCGGTTGCATTTGTGCAGATTCATTTGCACAGGATCAGTTGCAAAGTCCTGAATTGGAGAACCAGTTTGAGAGGCGAATTAAGAGAAAGAGAGATGGTTCTGGAGATGGGGACAAGCATCGGGATGATGTTGGAGATGTCAATGGCAGACGCCAATCTTCTAAGGATGATATTACCAAGGACGGGAGATTAAAGGATGAAAAGCATAAGGATGAAAGATACAAAGATAAATACCGAGATGACATGGACAAGGATAACAGACATCGAGATGAGAAGCAAAGAGATGAGAATATTACAAGAGATCATGTTCACAGTAGGTCAAATGAAAAGTACTTGAGGGATGGGAAAGATACTACAGAAGCTAGACAAAAGAAAGTTAAGGCTCAACAGACAGATCGTAACAGGGAACATGACGATGATCGTGATTATCTTGGCAGGGATTATGATCTTGATCATAACAACTACCATGAACGTGAAGGTGACCGAGACCGTGACCGCGGTCATGCCCGAGACCGTGGTCGCGACCGAGTTCGCAATCATGACCGTGAACGAGATCGAGATCGTGACCATGAGTGTGACCGTGACCGTGACCGTGACTGGGATTGGGACAGGGATCGAGATCGTGAATGTGATCGAGATGTTGATCATGATGGATCCCATCTTGATGACCGAAGTGCCAGATACAAAGATAGCCGGGGCAAAAAGAGATCTCCAGATGATCCTGATGATTACAATGATAATAAATCTAGAAGTCTCAGAGCTCCCTATCATGATGCAGAAAAGAAATCTTTAAGCAGTGGCAGAGTTGAACCAGATGCTGACAGGGGAAGGTCTCAACCACGTCAAGCCCATCAGGAGACCACAGGTGGCAGCAGGAGGAGAAGTTCCCCCAGTTCAAGTTCACATGGAGGGCCAGATGGGAACAGGTATTCATCTTATCTTGTTGTTGGTCTTGGGGGGGGGGGGGGGGGGGTGGTGGTTGGGTGTTTATTCTGTTGTATAGCATGTTTAACTTTCAAGACCTTTCCTGCTATGGGGCTTGAGGATGTCTTGTTCTCTGATATGCCACGTGTAAGATAAAATTGGGTAGGATTTATTGATAAAACTGTTAGATTCTGTAAGCACGTAATGGGAAAATCTGCTCAAGTTTTTAGACCTTCGTATGATAATGAACAGCTTAAACCTGCCATATAATAATAAACATTGGATCTGTTTTAGGCATTTTAAATCTGAGGATTCAAAGTATAGAGATGGTGGGACAGAACAGAGGTCCAGAGCAAATTCTTCACGACATGCGACTGGTTTTTCTGGATCATCAGAGAGAGCTTCTAAGTACAGATCCTCTGAAAAACCTATGAAACCAGATGATGGGTACATGGGAGAGTTCTCAGCGGAGAGGCCTTCTAGTTCCAAAGCATCACCCATCGGCTTGGTGGATAGGTCACCTTCATCAACGAGTCTTGAGCGTAAACACATGAGCAGAACAGGCACTAGGCGAAGTCTTGACATAGAAGAATCAGGGCGGAGGAGCAGTGCTTCCATGGGTGCAAGAGACAGCTCTGTAGCTGATGACAGATTTGGTCGTGATTTTCCTTTGGCAGATGGGTCTCCTCATGCAGATTCATCATTATATAGCAGAACCGGTCAGGGCATCTCTTCTTCTTTTGCAACCCCACCAATTACTTTCAGGGGAGGAGTTGGCAGCCCTTTTTTGGGTTCACTTGAAGAAGATACTCGAGTTGGTGCCCGTTACAGAAGGAATAGTGATCCTAATTTGTCAAGAGTGCTGGGAAATGCTTGGAGGGGTCCCCCAAATTGGTCTTCTCAGGTTCCAAATGGCTTTATTTCATTCCAACATGGGCCTCCTCATGGAGGTTTTCAAACAATGATGCCACAGTTTTCCTCCCCACCTATGTTTGGGGTCAGACCCTCTATGGACATTAACCCTTCAGATATTCCTTATCCTTTTCCTGATGCTGATCGCTTTACTGGTAATTTGCGCCCACTTGGATGGCAGAATATGATGGATGGCTCTGCGCCACCTCATTTGCATGGTTGGGACGGAAGTAATGGTGTATACAGGGATGAACCAAACATGTATGGGGGCCCTGACTGGGAGCAGAATAGGCATCATGTGAATGGTCGAGGGTGGGATTCCAGTGGGGATGCTTGGATGGAGCAGAACAGTGATGTGAGTACGGATTTGCCCTTGATGTCCCAGAAAGAGGACCTTCCAATGCAGTCAATGGTGGATGATGTTCATACTGGACAGGTGGGTCAGAAATCACAATATGAAAATAATCACGGGACAGTAAAACTTATTGAAACGGCTTCTGTTGTCGCTTCTCCTTCTAAAGAGATGCCTAAATCCTCACCAAAAGTTACCCACGAGAAATCGTCTGATCCTACTAAAACATCCAAGGAGGATGGTGTTACTCAGTTTTTCCGTGCTTACCTTTCCAAAATTGACATTTCAACAGAACTTACTGATCCAGAGTTGTATGGCCAGTGTATGAACCTATTGAATATAGAACAGAATGGGATGGCTGACAGAGATACTAATATGCTCGTCAGTTTGAAGGTCGTTATTCTCAGCCTTGTTTCACTTTTACTTGTTCTCTCATTATTTGGTTTATCGACTTTTTCCTGTGCTTTTTGTTAAAATTGTTGCCAATAATGCAGGATGGTGGACGGGCAATATCCAAAAGTTCCAGTAGCTTTTTGGGATTGAAACTTTTGCCTGCGGCAGATGATTCTGTTTATCAGGTAATGATAAAAATGCTAATTTATTTTACCAAGATGAATATTTTATATTGATCTTGTGGGATTACATTTTTTCAATTGCTTGTGTTGAGGACTGCGAGACCAAGTATTTTGAGTAGTTTTCAAGCATGCATTTGAATCATCTGTCATCAGTTGCAGTTATTTGAAAGGCTTGGAGATGATTGAGAATCTTGTGAATATTAATTTAGTAGTGCTCCCTAATCATATAATATTGAACTACTGATTGCCACTCGATTGTATATGACAGAGCTTCGAAAAGTTTTTTTTTTTTTGGCAAACTGAAAGAAGATGGTATGATAGTGTCATGCGGAACCAAAGGGTGATGTCTTTCTTAATTGTAAGATTTTACTTGATGTTTTATACTGCTTGATATGACCCTGATATCTCTTCTTCCTTTTGAAGCCGTAATTCTTTAGTTGAATGCCATGCGGGATTGTTATTCATGAATGGAAATGAGTTGTGTTTATCTGTAGTTGGACCAAATGATATATATGAGAACTACGGGCACTGATATTTTCTCAATTAGTAGAACCAAGTGGCAGTTGAAGGGATCATCTGTTCAAATTGTGAATTTTGGCCCCTTGTATTGAAGTGGGTCATATTTTCCCTGAAAAGTTTGTTCGACTTACCGGATTTTTCTGTCCTTTCTGCTTAGGTTTATTTTATGCTGATTGAAAAAATGATGGAGGAAGTGGTGCTTGTGTCAGTAGCATTTTTTGTCGTGGGAATTTTTGACATTTCATTTGAACTGCTGATTGTTGATGCTGATGATTGACTATATTACTTGCTTGCAGAGAGCCATGGACCTCTACAAGAAGCAGAGGGTAAAAGTGAGAGCCTTGGAAAATGTTTGTAGTGGAGAATTAGATATTATATCAGCTTCCAATCTGGGAAAAGTGGAGGAACCAGTTAATGTTTGCAATGCTGAGAGGGTGGAGGAGCCAAACTCAATTTTAGATACTGCTATGCAGGAGAAAGCCGAAACTGTTGCAACTGCTGTCCCTGAGGATGAGTTGGAAGAGTCGGTTCCTATGTATGATTCGGCAATACTGGAAGTTCCTAATCAAGAGAAAGCAGAAGCTGCTGCAGTGTCCGCTGAGGATAAGCTGGAGGAGCCAGCTTCAACTCCTAGTCGGGTGGTGCTGGATCAGGTGACACCTACCCCTAACAAGTTGGAAGTGTCGGACGATGGAAGTCCTGTGGAGCCCGTGCAAAATTTAAGTGGGGAAGGAGTGGATGAGATAACTTCTGAGCAAGCAGACAGGGAAGATGCTAGAGGTGATTTAATAAGCACGACTTCTGATGATGCATCATGTGCTGCCCCCCTTTTGGTCACTGATAGCAAAGGAAATAAGGAGGTGATCAAAGGGGAAGCTTCTGGTGATGCAGTGCGTGGCCCTTTACCTTTATTTCTTCCGGAAGGTTCCCCTAAGGAATCTGGGTCATTGTTGCCTGGATCAAATGAGTCCGTAATTTTAAGTCGGATACATCATTCACCTGAAAGTACACATTGAAACAATTTCTATATCTGTGCTCTCTTGTGCTTTTGGTTTAGTTATTTATGCTTTTCCTTTCTTTTGTTGCCTTGTCATTTTAGTTAATGAAATAAAAAAAAAAAGAAAAAAGAAAAAAGAAAAAAGAAAAGGGCTCCACTTTGGGCCATCAAGTTTTCTTCATTTTGATTCATCCTTTGTGCCTCAACATTGTTGCATGTTTGTTCTTGTTGCTGTGTACATTTTACTGAAAATTTTAACCGTGGCTTTTTTTTCCTACATTTTTGTTTCAACACCTTTTGCTTTGCTTTGCTTTGCTTTGGTCTGTTTATTGATTTTTTTTTTCCTGTTTTATTTTCTTTGGGTGGTGGGGATGAGTCTTGGTTTTCTGTGATTTGGTTTTGCCACCTTCTCTCCTTTTTCTTTTCTTTCTTTTGTTCTTTTTTTCCCCCTCAAAGGTCGTTGATTGTTAAAATTAGTGTTAAAAGAGGTGAATAAAATGAGGATGAGAGATGGATCACCAGATTGAATTATGTGATGATGTGTTGTATTAATTTCATCGCTGAGGTCATTTTTTGTACTCTTCGCAAGAAGAGTACAAAAATTTAGCCTTGTAATGAAGATATTATTTTTTACTTAAAAATTTATTCGATTATATATGTTAAATGGGTAATGAACGGTAGTGGGGTAAATTCAAAATCAAATAATTCATCTCAATTTTATTTAAAAATAAAATTGAAAATAATAAAGAGGTTATATTTTATCAAGCACTCAAAAGATAAATTAATGACTCAAACGATCAGAAATTTGTCTATACTCTACTCATGTCACTTTTTTTTAACCAAGAACGATGCACACTTGCCCTTTAGTAAGTTTGATATGACCTAAACTCAGGTTATTACGTCTATGTGAATGTAAATTTTTTATCTCACGAAATGATAAGCAAGTCAATTTATACGGATAAATAATAACAATAAACAAAAAAACTACTAACTAAACTATTTGGTTGGGCCGGGCTATTCAGCTTAGTCTTACCATCATGGGCCCGTTTGTTGGCTTGTAGCCGATTTCAGCAGGCCTGCGGCAACAAAAAGCTCCACAAACGACAACTACTCGTCTCAGATCATCTGACTGGGCCGAGCTATTTTGAACTTCATCTTACCATATGGGCCCATTAGTTGGGCTTGTAGCCCGTTCCACTGCGGCACCAAAAAGGCCCGACTTGTGAGTTGTGAGCATAAGCTAGCCGACTTTCAGAAAATATTTTCTTGCCAATGAAAATAAGGAAATTGAGATCTCGGTACTTTAATTAACAATCAAGTTTTTCTTTATATATCAAACCCACATTACAGAGAATTCTTCCATATTTAAGGCAGTGAATAACAATTAAGGATCTCCTCTTAATCAATAATTGTCATCACTCAATACATTATGACAACTAATATTTCCTATATATGTATATATATATATACAGCTAAGAAAACTTTCCTCAATTGGATAATCTGCCAATTCATTACCCGTTAGTTGGCATTAGGGAAACCTAACATCTTTACATGTAAAACTATATATATACATACATACATACTACTTGTTGCTCAATACCTAAGTATTATTATTAAGCATAGCAGACTTTTTATTTTCCTGACATGGATTCTTACTGTGTTCTAGGTTTTCTTCTGGTCTGTATGTTTCTTGCATGGCGACATGCAGATGCAGCCAAAGAAGGAGAAGTTAGCTTTAATGAAAACTATAAGGTGTTGTGGGGGTCTGATCATGTTCAACTTCTCAATCAAGAAAAAGAAGTTCGTCTCACATTGGACCCAAGTTCTGGTCAGTGCTTTTGCTTCTTCATCATCTGTATCAATCTAGGGTTTATGGTGCAATTTTATTAATCGATATTTAGTGTAACATTAATTAATGTTAAAAACTGAAAACAAATATACACTTTTATACATCTATTTATGTAGATGATTTATTTGTATATTTTTTTAATTGAGAATAATAACTTTCATGAGTTTATCTAATTTTTTTACGAATAATTTTATTGAACATATGATATAAACTAGCATCTAATTCAAACTTTTATTATGGTGATTATTTAATTAATCAATTTAGGGGCTGGAATTGAATCCAAGACGATGTACGGATCCGGGTATTTCCAGATGAAAATAAAATTACCAGAAAAGAATTCCATAGGAGCTGTTACCACCTTCTATGTAAGTTTTTTTCTTTCCCTCTTCGTGCAATTCCAATAATATTATATGTAGCTATACACACACACACTTGACACTCATATGATGAGTGACGATTATTTTATTATTGATGATGCATAGTTAATTTCCCATTCAAACATCCACGATGAGGTCGACTTCGAGTTCTTGGGCAACGAGACAACACCATACACATTAAGCACAAACATCTTTATAAATGATGGAGGAGGCCGTGAGCAACAGTTTCATCTCTGGTTTGACCCAACAAAAGATTTTCATTCTTACAGTCTTCTCTGGAATCAGCACCAAATAGCGTAAGCAATTAATTAACCCCAAATCCCCCTCTCTTTCTCACTGCGGACTTTCATCGAACACTTTGTTTTTGTTGTTGTTTCTGATTGCGGATTTTCATCGAACACTTTGTGTGCGTCACCGAATTGACTTGTTGATTTTTTAGACTGTTCGTGGACCATGTTCCAATCAGAGTTTACAAGAACAAGACAATCCTTGGAGCAGAATATCCAACACAGCCAATGTACATAGATGCAAGCTTATGGCATGGAGATGGCTGGGCTTCTGGAGGAAAGCCGATTGATTGGTCTCAAGCACCCTTCAATGCATACTACAAAGAATTGAGTCCCATTCATGCCTGCCCATTACAGGACAACACCAACACCCAACATTGTCATTCGTCCAAGTTTTGGTGGAATGGCGAGAAACATTGGGAACTGAATCCTCAGCAACAATCATCATATGAACATGTCAGGAAGACATACATGTTCTATGATTATTGCGCAAACAACCCCACGCCGCTGCCAGAATGCTAAGGCAGTTAACTAATAGTTCAATTTAAAGCTTCTGTATATGATTATTTTAGTAAGGAAGTAATAAGGCCAATCCTGATACTGGGATGAAGTATTAATAAATAAGCATAGTTGAATTGAGATTGTTGTTCATAATAGCCTGTCTATGCTATTAGCTCTTGGCACTATTATTTTTCGTTCTTTTTTTTGGGTGATGAGGGGACCACAGTTTATCGGTTCATCGGATTCTATCCCAATGATAAATTTACGGATTATATACAATACCTGCAAACTACAAGGGCCGATTAAATCTTGAAACGAAACCCAGCCAAGGCCACCAAAGATGAAATGTGAGAAACTAACTAAAGGGTTTTAAATCAATTTTTTTAATCCCTAATACACACCTCCAAGTCCCAATCCCAAGTACACACAAACTCACCAACCATGGAGAATAATCTTTTAGCTAGCAATTATTGTTATTTGGAAATCTTTGATCATGAACAATTTAAGAGACACATAGAAATAAAGATAAGTTATCGCACATCTCTTTTTTTTTCTTTTTTTTTTGTCTGGAGTTATTGCACAACTTGAATATAAGAACAAATTGCTATTTTTTTTAAAGAACAGATGATTAAATCGAAAAATATGTGTGTTTTTTTTCTTTCATTTTCTATATTTTTATTTCATTAATTAAATTTGGCTTAAAACCATCCCAAAAACAAAAATATATACAAAACACAAACTAATTATTGGGCTTATGTTTGTATGGACTATTGATTATAAATGTTTTTTTGAAAATTCTCCTAGGTTGAAATGTTGTAATTAATTGAAACTTTAAATGTAAATAATACTTAATTGATTAATTAAAATTAAACATCAAATCACATGGTAATGAAGACTAGTGATGTGGCTCAACCTAAACAATTCTAACTCATCCATGTTAGATAATTTAATAGATTATTTAAATTAGTTAATACTTGAATCCACCCATCTCTCTTCTACTTGGAAGCCAAGAAGCTCATGCATATCGGAGGGCGAACCTTGGCCAAAGCAAGAATCAACGAAGGGAGTATCCATAATAAATCTCCACATATCAAGCCTGGAGCCACTGCAGGAACCATTAGTTCAGCCTTTGTCCTGTTTATCTTGTGCCATGCAAATACAATCACGCTCCCAATGCACATATCAATCGTATAGTAAGCCCCAATCAGAAATGGCATAGCCATGACCATTGGAAGCGGAACCCATTTTCCAATATTTTTAGGAGACATGTCTCTTATCAAGTTCACTGTCATGGCAAATGCGAAAAATCCATAGCAGAGGTACAAGCAATGCTGAGGCAGGGTGGAGAAGCCTTCCACCCCAAGAATTGCCATGTTTCTATAGAGAATGGCATATGGCGCCTTGTATTCTCCATCGCCCACATTGAACGCTTTGTAGAAGAGGAAGAACGTAAGCGGAGCAACCACGCAACCCATAACTGTCCCAATGGCTTTGCTAAGAATCATTGATCGAGGAGAAGTGAGAGTGAGATGGCCAATCTTCATATCATGCATCGAATCGGAAGAGATTGAAATGATCGATTTAATTATACCACAGCCCACAAGTCCTGCAACTACTCCATTTTCTTTTTCAGATATTGCAGCAAGAACAAAGAGTGCTACTTTTCCGTAATCATAGGCCATGTTCATGCCTGTTAGACCAGCGCCATAAGCATTGCAGAAGCTAAGAGAAGGTGCAAGAATGTAGGCAACGAGGACGAAGTACCATTTCAATGCAGGGAACATAAAAGGGATGACGATAATGGAGATGACGGAGAAGATCATGTACCCTGCACATGCTACCCACAATGGAATACTCTCTCTTGTGAATAATTCATTGCGCTTCAGATCATCTACAGCCAGATTTAGATTATCTCTCTCTGAAGCTGCAAGCAATTTAGCAAAAAAAAAAAAAAAAAAAACATTAGTGACATTTCATGGTAAGATGATAGCAGCGTATGGGCAATGCCCACTTCGTATCACTCTGGCATGGATTCTTCTGACTCTTTCACGAATGTTTTTGGCGGTAAAAAATAGTATCTTGAGAAAATTGTAGAGCCCGTCACCTAGGATCAGAGCAATAGAGACAAAAACCTGCAGTGCCCACAAGGTAAGAAATAATTTAGCATGCATCAATCTATTCTGATAACGCCCTCAATGCCAACAAATGATGGATTCAGTTCTAAAAGACTAGATACATATAATTTCATATTCACTGACTTTGTATCCACTTAGACTTTTCATGCTGGTTTCTGGAAGGTTTACTGGAAACCATGCTCCCTTACGTCCGTGAATCGATGGCCACATTATTCCCCAGGAGAGCACGGCTCCAAGAAGCAAGGACAAATTCACAAGATGAGAACAAATCATTCCAGCTCCGACATATAACATGCTAAAATCAAAGTAAAACCTACACGTACAATTCACTTTCTTTAGTCAATACTTGTGGAAGGAAGGAAGGATCGCCATTTAATTAGTAGGCTTTAATAAGTAACGGGAAGATGAATATCACGTACGAATTTTTCCAAGCTTTTAATCCAAATGTAGGAAATTGAGCAAATCCACATTGATCTCCACCGGAATAGAGCCATCGAAAAAAAGCCCAAAGAAAACTAAACGAAAAGGATCTCGCGAATCCAAAGACCTGCTTCCTGTAAGATTAATCACAACTTTGTGTGAGTTTTGTTATTCTTGAGCATCCTAGTAAGTGTTCCATTTTCAAGAGCTTAATCAAAGGAGAATATGTTTTACTTAGCAATCTTGTCTCCTTTGGGATGATGGAAGCCATTAATAAGAAGTGCAGTGGCAGTTCCGCTCGGATAAGTTAACTTGTAGTCAATTATCATGAGCTGGGAAGATGAAAATTCATGATCAGATATCTACAATCCAAGATTTCTATTGCATCCAAACCCAAACACTCATTAACAACTCTTAACTTTTATAATCAATCTGTCATACATGGAAGAAGATCAAATGCAGAGAAATATACCTTTCGAAGAGGAACTAATGCCAGCAACCCCACAAAACTAGTCACGAATAGGAATCCCGTCATCCAACCAATCTCAGGTTCTTTGGTGCTCCAAGGATTATTCCCCTCTGTATTGACCCCTGCTTGCACATATGTCTTCATGTTTAAACCCAACAGATAAGACCCAAATCCTCCTGCAATCCCAAATTTGATAGATTAAGATATACAGTAGTTGAATCTGTGACAAAAACAGACAAACAAACAAACACTATATGTGCAAATAATAGATAGATATCCAACCAACCTCCAATAGCAATGCTATAACAAGTCACTGCACAAGTGTGAATGATGGTGTTCTCTTGTGGAGTGAAGGAAGTCGTTACAAACCCAGCTTTTTGGAGCAAATTAGTCCATGTCCGGATGAAAACAAAGGCCAATAAAGCAACAGAGACATTGAGATTGGGGAGTACCCCGGTTGTGAGATTCAATTTCATTACCGCCACACTATACATGACGCCAATAACTAAGCTGGCAATGAGTCCTCTGATTGTTATCTGTTTAGTCCATGGAGGAATTCTCTCCACATGATCCTGTGATTCCTCCTCTCTTGTTCTTTCCAGTTCCTCTCCCTCAACTCTCTCAATCTCGCTCATTTGTTCCATCTCCATGCTTTCCATCTCAATCTCGTTGATTTGTTCCATCTCCACGGTTATTCCCATTTCAGTCTCAACCATTTCTGCTATTTCCATGCTTACCATCCCAATGTCACCCATTTGTTTTTGTTCGATCTCGATGCTTTCCATCTCAATCTCTTTGCTTTGCTCAATCTTAGCAGGGAACACAGGCCATCTTTGATGAAATGTGATCAACACTCCACCATTTCCGTTCACGGCTGCATGCATGATGCATGTACTACTCTGCAGTAACAAATAAATTAAAAGCTACACACATTTGAAGTTAGAACACATGTTGGGCCACATGTGTTCTTAAGCACCAAGGATTTGTTGCTTACGTGGAAGCATGAGGCCTGTCCAAAATATATATATATATATATATATATATATAGTTTGAATCCATTCTGTCAACCAAGTCCAATAAGGCACTCAATGTTCATCATTATATGTCTTTTGGTTTGTGAAATCTAACTTTCTAGAAATAAGAGTTTTCCTTTTGTTCATAATTCCTATATTTCGTTGCTAGTTTTCCTTTTGTCAATGACTCATATGTTTGGTTGGTGAAAATTTTGAAATCTAGAATTCCAAAAAAACTGTTCTTCCAAATGAGAAATTTTCATTTCCTCCCAAAAAGAGATGAATTTTTAAAATTCCTCATTTGCATTTCTTTCCAAAAAGAGATGAATTCTTCAAATTTAGAATTCCAAAGAAAGTTGAATTTTTATAAAAAGAGAAAATTTCATTTCCTTCCAAAATGAGATGAATTCTCGAAACCTAAAATTCCAAAAAATGTTAAATTCCTTCCATAAGAGGAATTTTCCTTTCCTCCCAAAAAAGAGATGAATCCTTCTCAAGGATTGAGAATACTTTAGCTTTTGTACGGTCCAATTTCTACTTTTCGCACTGAAATTAATAGAAGAAGATAATATAAAGAAAGGATGTTAAATCATCATATGGTTTAAAACAAGGACCAAAACAATTTCATGATAAATTGATAATGTGATGATATAAATCTTTAACATAAACGAATGTGATAAATGTGTTTATGTGAAAAGCACAGATAAAGAATATGTCATTGTATATCTATACATAGACGTACAATATGCTGAGCCAACAATATTGAGGTCATCAAGCCTACCAAGGGAATGTTTTCTGATAGGTTTGACATGAAAGACATGCGTGTGGCAAATGTGATGTTACAATAACTTAATATTGTCTCAAGATTATTATGTTGAAAATATTCTTGAGAAATTAGATAAGAATGATACCAGTATGACCAAGACACTGCTTGATGTAAATTTACATCTAAACAAATAGAATATTCAAGAGTTACTGGTAACGTGATATCTCAAATAGAATATTCAAGAGTTACTGGTAGGTATACAAGTAATCCTGGAAAGGATCACTAGAAAGCTATTATAAGAGTTCTCAGATATTTGAGATACACCTTAAAATATGTACTTGAAGGGTATAGTGATGCCAATTGTATATCCAATGCTAAAGATTCAAAATACAAAAGTGAATTTGTCATTACTACTGGAAGAGTTGTAGTCTCCTAGAAATACTCTAAGCAAACATGTATTGCCATATGGAGCTGACGAAGAAGCAGAGTGTCTAAGCAAGGATGTTGGGCTTGGAGGAACAAATCCATGAGGATTTCGATCGAGAGCAGACAATATCATATTATTGTTGGGCTTATGAGCTATGCCGAATCTATACATAGTCTAATCCAACTTGTCGGAAGGAATAAAGACCTCCATCATGGTCACCACACTTTTCTTCACAAACCCTTGAACCTCGCGGGCCGCCTGTGGACTGTTCCGGGCTAGGCCAGCCCACTTTACACCTCTATTCATTCGGAGTCCTTTTGAAAGCAGGTCTCCAGCTATGATCGAAAGGGTTGGCTTTCATTTATTGGAGGATTAAATTGTGTCAACAAATTTGCCCAAATGCCTGAGAACCAAAAACATCTGGCAATATTATAAACTTTTATTAGGCTTGAAAACAGTCGAAACAAAACAAAATATGAGATGGATGTTAGTACACTCCCTTCTAACAAAAATTTACAAATTTAGTAAGTTGATTGTGAGAACCTGCAGGTAATAGGTGTTAGTGCTCCTTGTGGAGAAACAATATCACTGTGCGCTGTGTGTATCCTAATTCATGAATTTTCGACAGTTTGGAGCTCTACATAAACACGGGACTTTGAATTCCTCAGGCTCATCAGGATCAAACAAGTAATCATACCTGCCGCAGGCAATCCAAAAAAATGCATTAGAAGTTCAGTTACTAAAAACCAATGAATGATCGTATGAAAAGAAAGACCCAGAGAGAGAGAGAGAGAGAGAGAGAGAGAGAGATACGTTAGCTCGTCACCAGCAGATACAATAGTCTTGGCGATAAGTACGATCCGACTTTCATCATCACCCACACTCATGATCCTTGCATAACAATTGGGCATACACTGTATAACACACGGATGATTAAGATTAATATACATAACAATTAACAACTTTAGGAGAGTTCAACAACTAGCAATTACAAATAATAATAATAATAATAAAAAAGCAACTACTTGACTGAGATGACAACTCTTTCGAGTTTAAATCAAAATTTGTGTCGCTAAAATGCACCAGGTTGTAGGCATAAGCAACTAGTGACTTACCGAATGGTTGATTAACCGCGCTATGTTTCCTTTATCAGTGGCATCTACCACCACTTCTTCACTTATCTTAAACAGCTGCAAAATAAAATTTTCAGAACAAATTTTAGTTCTTAAATACACAACAAGAAAAGGCATAACAAACAAGAGAAAATTTAACAATTGCATTATCTTTTAAATAAGAGATGGTAAATAGCTTCACAAGGGAAACAATGGAGGCAAGGGGTCCACCAGATACAAAAAAAGGGGATCAGTCCAACTGTAAGGGAAAAGTTAGATAATTACAAACACTTCAGTGATCTGTACTAGCATGATCAACTTTTTCTTTTCTTTTTACAACCAAGAAAACTTCATATTATAAACATTCTATGAAGCAGCAGGTAAAAATCAACTTACATAGCAATCTTTTCCTTCAGCTCGGTAACGTGCCTCCCTTAGATCAGCTACACTTCGTCTGACCTGTTCTCCTCGATATTCAAGGACCTAAAGATAAAGACATTCTTGTTACCCCAAATAATAGAATGTATGTCCAATCAAGAGGGAGCAATATGTAGCCCAAAACAGGACAAGCTCTTATAAAGACCACACACCAAGAAACAGCCTATTTGACATCTAAATACAAAAGCAGAAACTCCTCAGGTATACAAAATGAATCTGAACATCAATATCAAGGATTAGTCTGAAGATGGTGAAAATCATCGTGCCAAATGCATTAAAAAAAGTTTGTACTACCGCATATGACATTCAAAATCAAAATTTCATTCCTAAATGAGGATCATGTTCAAAACTTCTAATAACAATAACACACCATTTCTCCTTCTTGAATGTTTATGCGAGCAAAAAGGCCCCATCCATGTATTCCCGATCTACCAAAGCAAACTCGATCATTCTCAGTTTGCTGGAGTCATTTCAATATGCCCAAGACCGTAAGAAAGATTAATCGAGACTGTTAAAAATGACAGAGGAGAGTATATGAAGAAATATACCTGTAAGTGGTGAAGTCGTTCCCTGAAAGAAGAAAAGATTTTGGGTTCCTCTACCACCTGTTTAGCAAAATTTTTTTTTTTTTTTAAAAAGCATGTCATCATGGTTAATTTTATCGATCCCCTAATAAAAAGAGGTATAAGCAGGGGGGAAAAAAAACAACAACAACAACAACTGCGAGTGTGGCCTGGCCTAAAGTGGTTCACAGGTTCAAATCCCCATCCGGTAATACCCAAATCCATATATAATTTATCAAAGAAGAAAAGTGAAAAGAAAATAGGACAAACTTACTCGGAATACGTTCAAGCTTTGTATTGTGCTTAGAGGATGATGGCAAGGTCTTGTCACTCGATGTGCAATAGCTTCTTCTTCTGTTCTCTAGAAAATGGAAAAACAGAGCAGATAAAGTTGTGGTTTAATTGACTACTATGTGACCCCTACATAATTGAACTGTCATGTAGAGCACCTTCTTGTTATTGTTCACTTTTTTGAAAACCCTACACCTTGCAGCAGAGTATGGGTCATCCTCTGTCATCTCTACTGTTGGCACTTCTCCAAGTTTCCCTATTTTTGATGAAATTAGCCTCGAACCAGCCTTCTTTTTATTTTGAACAAGGGTTTTAGCAGAGAAAACCCCTAAAGGAGTCTGTATGATCAAAACTGTATCTGGATTTGGAGCCCTGCAGCAAAAAGAAAACCATGAAAATGTAAACCAGAGTCAGAGATGCCGAACGTATAAAGTCAAAGGGAATTAAAAGTGTCGAGGCCCAAATGGGGAGAGAAAGCGAGAAAGTGGGGGCTGTGGAACTCCATAACAGGGACTCAAGTACCTGTGATAAGCACAATAGGAGACCATTTTTGTGATCTGTCTACCATTTTTTTCCAGGCTGTGTAACTGCAAATTAGACGCACACAAAAATGTAACGACACACTAGCAACAGGAAATTAAGTGCGTCACTTAAAACAGCACACAAAAATTGTAGAGTACCGACAGGAGAAAAAAAAAAAAATATATATATATATATATATACACCCCCTGAAAAAGGGAAACTGTATTGATATTTTCATTTCCAGTTACATATAATTCTATTGTATGTCTAAGCTACAATAGTTTTAAGCAACGATCACCACAAACAAATAGCAATTAGTAGCTCACCTCCATGCGGTAGCCAGCTCTTGAAGCACACATTGCATGGTAATAAGTGGAACACTTGCAACATTGAGTGCACGAGCCATGAATTTGTTTGCAAATAACGCAGATCTGGAGCTCACCAAAACACAGCGCAGTTAGACTCCAACAGCTAGATATTTCATGCAATTGAAAACAATTAAATCCACATGAATCAAATATAAGAAAACTATAAATATATTCAGAATAGAACTTGACATCTCCAGTTGCATAAATTCATTCTAAGCAGGTTTTCACATTTAACTTCTGTATCTTTCCCCCGTCATTTCTGTTACTTATACATTCCACTTATACAATATAGGATGATGCAGGAAGACCATTAATTTTGTTTTTCTTTTAAATTTTTTTTTTAAAAATCAAGGAATCCTTTGTGGATAAGGTTTCCTTTTAGTTAGTGTTTTTTTAAAAAGTCATTATGTTTGTCTAGGTCAGTCAGATTTAGGAATCCTAATGTTTCCTAAAACCAACGGTTGTAAACCTCTATTTAAAGGCTTGCCTCGGATTTAAGGGAAAAGTTTTTTATGCAAAGATGAAATATGAGAGAATCTTACACGTTCAGTGAAAGACTGATACACGCTCAGTGAGAGGTTGAGAAGAGAAGATGAATTTATCCGACCCTAACCGAGAGATTCAGGGTGATCTTGTTCAATCAGAACTCAGAAGTTCAAAGAATTTTGTTCCAATTTCAAGCCTAGGAATCGATAATTTTAGCCCCAAGGTTTCTTGAAGTGGGGCTGATTTGGAGGGTTATAGTTTCTGGTTTTGCTCAATCCTAGTTACAATCTACATCCATAGTTTAAAAACTACATTATAGGAGAAACATATAACACAGAATGATTTAGCTGGGCCAGCTACTTGCAAAGGAAATCAGCTGGCCTATAAAGAGCAGTGTTTTCAAGTTGAGCCCAATAAAGGTTTCTCAGATGCCATTTACGGGCCATCTTGCATTTTTTCATGTGCGCAATTTAAGGGAGCAGTTAGTGGGACGGAAATAACAATTAGTTTTCCTCATTATGTGAAAGTTACTAAAAAATGCCATAAAGGGAAAGCCGTAAACATAAAGTATGTATGAGAAACATGCAGTTAAATATCAGAAACATACAGTCAAAAATTAAATTCAAATATTAGAAGCATCCAGGAACTCTGAGAAAGACAAAAATTCATGCTATGAACCTTGTTATAAACAAAAGAAACAGTTCACAAGAAGCAGGTGATAGATTGTTTGCTTTTAAACTGGAAAGCTGCACTGCAGTGATGACTAGAACAAGCACCCTACCTTAACAAAAGAGTTTGATGGAATACTCAAGATCCCAACAGCAGGTTCCATCTTTTCATCATTCGCAAAACAAACTTCCGGTCGAAACCAAGCGCATGTAACATGAATCCACAATGTTTCAATGTCAGTTGGTTTCAGAGCACCACCTATCCAAGGAGGTAAAAAAGAAAAGAGAGAGAAGTTTAGATCAATGGTCTCTGCAACATAAATATGTAAACCAGTTTAATGAAGACTGTTTGCACAGTAGAACTATCCATTACTGATACTTAGAATCTGAATAATATACACAAAAATCTTGAAATGAATTCTATAAAAATGGGGAGGAAAACTGTGATTAGATATGTGGGGAGGAAACTCTAGTGATATATTTTTTAGCAAATATGCATTTAGAGGGCTCATATCCAAAGAGAAAGGAATAACTTGAAACGCAGATATAAATCAAAATAGCAGTAAAAAGGGTTTTATGAAGATGAGTAAAACTGATTTAATGAAATTTGAGTGCCCAGAAAACATGCCTTTTACTGGACAAAGGCAACACTCCCTTTTGACATCAGGTGTTTCACATGCTTTGCAAACCCATGAAGTAAAATCCTTTACATTTCTTGCCCCGTAGCATTCTTGATGAACAGCTATTTGACATCTGACATAGATTAGAAACAGCCAATAAGCACCTTTGTCAACATAATAACAAAAGGATCAGATACAAGGGGAGAAGTTCTAACTATGATAGAATGGCATATGTACTAGCAATCATGCATTCAACAACAAAAAAAAAACCGCACAAAATCAACTGAATAAAAGGATAATGCAAGGGAAAAACTCATTGGTCTCATTAGGTGTGTGCTAAATTGGTCCTGACTTGATCTAAATTACTATTAAATATTGAGACACAGAAGAATATCCAAACACCTGTTGCAGATAATTATTTTGTTGTAGTCCCAGTCAACAACCCATCTACAAACAGCACATCGTTCCGTGGTCCATTTAGCATAAACTGGTTCATACTTTTCTGTCATGATAAAAATAGTGTAGGTTCGGTCAGAAGAATTAACATGGCGTGGCAAAGATAACATTCAACAAATTGCATTGCTGCGCATTTAGATAAACATCAATTTTTAAGTAACTTCTAAGAAAGAGAATATACCTTGCAAAAATTTAAGCAACTTCTGCTTTCGCTCCTTCACAGAAGGTCGTTTCGGAGGTTTGCTAGAAACAAGGGCATTTTCATGATATTCTGCCAACTGCAGCATCTGCGAAGCCAGACAGAGATTACCTAAAAGGTTAGAATGCAGCAACACAAAAAATGAAGCAAATGGAACTCAATCCAGCATTTGATCAATACGAACAAGAGATGCCAACAAGAAAAGGGAGAGGATAGAATGCTCATTTTACAATCATAAAATGTCAGCCAACCCTCTCAATTAAACTTTATGAATGAATAAGAAATATGTTTCTCCATGCAAATTGTCTGATACAAATGAAAACACTGCAGACAAAAAGAGCATTCATACAGACCACGTATTTAAACAAAAATAACGAGAGAATCAATGGGATTTAAAATAAATCAATGCAATAAGGGGGAAAAAGAGATGATCTATCAAATTATGAGGTGTCACACCACATGACTTATATAATTAGACAACACTACAATAGGATTTATGCTATCCGTAGAAAGTTCAGTGAGTTTTAAACTTTTACCACATAACTTAAAGGTGCTCAATAATGTGAGCAAATATTGTATTAGAAATAATATTTTGAATCAAAGATTTAAGTTTTAATGTTGCTAGTAAGAAATGGTCCTAAGCCCGAATAATAAAGATGAGCATAAAATCTCATGTTTTAATCTGTTAATTATTAATCCAAGAAGCAAACCTAACAAAATATGAAGAGAAATTAAGCTTTAAGAGTGATGAGCAATGTTGAAAACTAAATGATGAACAGACTAATCAACTGTTGTACAAACCCATTGTTCTAGAGGTTGCATGGAACCTTTCACCCGAACACTGGTCCTCCAATTTCTCATTTTGGAGCCTGTATGTCGTTCCCATTCACTAAGTGCTTGCTTTTCCGGACCACAGTACCCACACTTGCATACAACTCTGAACAGAAAATATATGAATGAACTCAAGGAAAGCTTTCGGATACCAAATACAGAAATACTTTACCAAGTAAATCAAGGCAGGAAACAGAAATCCACCCGATTAAATTAGACCAACCGAGAAAGAAAACAAAGAAATACATGTAAGCAATTAAACAATGTGAACAAAATTCTGAAATGAAAATTTCCTTGTATATTTATAGAAAGACATATGAGGAATTAAATTAAAATTTCAAACTTAACACAATCAAAGAATGATATTACAATATTGTCTCCCACATGATAAACAATGAAATCAGTGCATGTGAAGTTTGTACTCCTTACTTACAAGTGGAGGCTCGAAAAATATACGCCTTCAACGCCAGAGCACACAACAGTAACTTTGTTCGGCAGCACCAATTTGCCATTAGTGTTGTTTAATCTGTAACAAAGACTATAAAATCATTAAACATGCACCCATTATTTTTGGATTGTCACTTACATGCTCAAGATCAAGAAACAAAACAGGAATAAAAATAATCATAAGGTAAAGATCATCACACAATTAAAAAAAACTTACTTGGCTTTCGAATGTGGTTTCTCAGAATCTGACAGCTCAAAATTGAATTTTGCTTTGCAACTGGGACAATAATAATCAGTAGCCTCCAGGTCCTTAAAAGAAAATAGAACAGAAGTCAGAGAAACCTGAAATCAACATTTATACCATTATTATGCAAGTCAATTAGAGGGAGACGTTCAGCTAATGGAACCTTAAAGCGGTTGCTGGAGATTTTGTCGCATTCTGCATGGACCCAAACTTTACAACCATCACAACGTACCTGATAAATATGGACATCCAACCACAAACTTAATTACAAATAACCATCACAGCCACAGGAAATAATCATAATCTATTCCAGCTAGCAGGAAAGCTTACCCAGCTTCCACTGTCGGAATGTTCCAAACCTTCTTGCAAATGCCACAGAAGTGTTTTGATTTTGTCAACTATATTTGAAGTTCATGACATTGTCATAAAGTAAACAATACATGCAAAAACATATTAACTATAAAGTTGGCAGATAAAACTTGAACCAAACACCTGAAACAAGGAAAATGGGTACAAACCCTAGCACATGTTTTACAGAAGAACTGGTTCGCAGGAGTTGAAGCCTTTGTTTTCTTTTGCAAAGGAAGGCTCATGCCACAGCCTTCACAGGGCCGCGTGTCTTTACTTTTCACATCCTGCACGGAAGGACTAAACTTGTTATCTAAAGATTTTGAAGGTTATATGTAAAGGGAAACCCTCACCTCCGATTGCTGCAGAAGAAAACTTAAAATTGGGAGAGAAAAGAAACCAAACGTTGTGTTTACGTTATTTCAGCTCCCTTACCAAGGAAAGCTCACATCAGCTAAGGCAGAGGAAACATTAAATTTCAATTGTGAGAGAATTTATCTTAACAGGTTGCACCATTGCCCACAATAATAATTTCAATTGTCCAGTGGATTTCTTAACAGGATTACACAAAATAATATAACTGACCAAGTATTAAATACATTTCGTGTGGAAGTCAACCAATTCCTTAGCCTTATTGCAGATCACAACAACTATAATAATAAAGAATGATGTAGAAATACACATGATCGTAACTTTCTTGATTTAGTCACTTTGCACTTCTTTACGAAAATGCAAACAAAAGAAAAAGAAAAAGAAAAAAAGAAGGGAACTGTGCCCTACTATCATCAACTTGTTTAAAAGAAAATTCGTCAAATGTCAAGACAAAGTTTTAAGGCTGCTGATGCATCTTTGCAGTTAAATAATAGAAAATACTCCAAATCAACTTGCCTGATTGGGAAAGTATAGGTCTTGATCCTGGTTTGAACCACTAGCTTCTGGAACCCATCTAACAGCAGAGTCAACATACGTTGGGTTCCCTGCAGCAATATTAATAACATGTAACAACTTCTCCACAATGCCCTGTTCTGCCAGAAATGCCTCCTCTACTGCATGCTGGAGATCACCAGGTTTGGAGCCACTCAATTGAGGCTGTTCCTGGAACCTAATTCACATAAATACCCAACATAAGCACATAGACATCTTTGAAAGATCTAGTCCTACACAGCCAAAAACAACTACACACCTGTCCACGAAGTCTATGAACGGAAATATCATCCCTCTTTTGACCCAAGCGTAATCCTGCCCAATGATTTTATACACCATGGTAATTAATTTACCAAACACCCCAAAGATGATTAGTAGAACTATTGGAGATGTATATTCTTTAAGTAATGCACAAATCCATACCCTTTCATTTTCATTTCCAAAGTGCCCAAGAAACATTACACAAGCTGCCTCAGGTATACAAGACCTCAAGACCAGCTCCGGTGCCTGTGTCATTGGATCAATCACAATTGAAGGCCAAAAAGGATACTTTTTTCCACACTTTGCCCACACTAAGTCACCAGAATAAAAATCCTCTGGGCCATACAGCCCATCTTTCCTTTCGCCACTCTTCTCCCTGTTACTCAAAGCAATTTGCTCCTCCTCCTCAATCTCTATAACCGGGCCCTTCTCATCTTCTGGCAGTTGCTCATTTAGCGATGTTAATGTACTACGTGAACTAGCATACTTCTTTGAATTAAAATTCCTGAAACCTAATTCCTCTTCTTCCTCTTCCTCTTCCTCACGCAATGTGGAATACTTAAGATGCTTATTTCCAATTCTCTCGCCATTCCGCTTAGCTTTAACATTCATGCTACTGAGTTTTGGTGTTTTGAAGCTGAATTTATCGTTTCCACATTCAGTATCGTCATCAACAGCATCGTCACGCACGTTAGTCTTGCTCTCTTTCTTCCAATTCTCAATTACAGAGTCTTTGAACCGTGAAGGAAGTACCTGAACGCGGCCCCTCGAGGTCCTCACCAGTGGTGGCCGCGAAACCTCCGCCTTCTTATTCATTCTGGTTGCTCTGGACGAATCACGGCCCTTAGATTTCGACTCAACCTCACCAGGTGAGCAGGACACTTCAGTACACCAAGACGCAGTGTAACCACCCTTCTCCGCTGCCTGACCAGCGCGGGCGGAAAGAATTCCGTGGAGACCGATTGGAATGATCCCCGCGGCGACCTCTCCTAGCAGGTTAAGAGGATAATAGCCATTAACCTTACGCTTCTTCCTAGCCGCGGAGCTATCTTCGTCGTCAGCCGCCGAGCCGCTGACTTTGCAACGTTTAAGAGTCGGCATTTGGGATTTCAACTTCCTCTTAATAATCATCCTCTCGAAAACTAAGCAATCCGAGAAAGGAACCGAAGTCAAAATCCTCCTGAATTTTGCATCAAACTCTCAATCCCCAAACCATCCATAAACCCTAACTATCACCAAATTTCAATCAAAATCAGAAGCAACAACAGAGGCAAAATTCCTTGCTCAGTAAACAAACACAGGTCGGGAAGAAGATAAAAAGAGATGATTGATAAACAGAAGGAGATACTGAGGTAAATTTGATTGAAAGAGATGGAATTTGTGAGGGGGGTTCGAAGAGTCCAACGAAGCAGAGATCTGTACCGAATTCTATTTGGACAACGAAGCTCTTTCTCTCTCTTACTCTTTCTCTCTCTATCTAACTGCTGCATTGCATATGATACGAGTGAATGACATAAGAAATTAAATAAATAAAAAATGGATTGAATATTTATTTTTTTTGTAGAGAGAGAAACAGGGAGGGAGGGAGGAAGCATGAGAGAGAGAGAGAGAGAAGGGGTCGGCGTGGGTGGTGTTGTATCATCTCGTGAGGGGATTCTGAAGAGTGTCGAAGCTAACGTGTTATCTTTTTAAACGAACCTTTTGATTTCCTCCTCTTAGAAGGATTTTGTCTGTTGTTCGTTGGTTCATCATTTTTCGTGAATTTGGTAAATGTATTCTAGAACGGTACCACCATAGTTGGAACTCAAAATTCGTTATTATAGTTAGTTTTGCATAAATGTGTTTTGAATGCTGAGCTACGAAACTCAACTCAACTCTCTTCTCTGCAACTAGAAGTGCCATTATGACGTTGTTTTATAGTTAGGAGACAAAATTGTGGTGGAGGCAAGTGTTGAGGGGTTGAATCGGAGAGGATGAGGATGAGGAGCTATTACTTGACCTTACAAACTCAAATTGGTAAGACAATGTTTTTCTTGTTTGAATTTATGGAGCAAGTAGTTTTTTTTTTCTTTTTTTTTTAATGTAGGGGTTTAGATGAGTGGTAAATTCACCGGAAATAGAAGTGACGCCACCATGTTGACGGGCGGTGGGAGGTGGTTTTTCTGCCGGTCGTCTTCGTGACCTTTTAAAACTAAGGGAAGAAGTTGCTCCCACCATTTTCAAGGGGTATGTACGGTAATTCAATTATTGGTGACTGTCTCTATGATCTTTATAGTTAATTTAAAATCGGATTTAAAATTTTTTTTTTTGAAAAAGATAAGTTGACTGGATTTCGAATGACCTTCTTCCATGGGTTTCTGCGAGATTTCGAACCGGCGCTAAGTATGATCAGAGACAGTCAGACAGATTTCTCTTGGGCCTAATCCCAGCTTTCCTGGAGCTGGAGCAATAAAAGGCCCGGCTTCAGAGTCCCACACTCCCACTGTAAGTTACTAACCAGATTTCTTCCTTCCTAGCCGAACAGTTAACGATTTTGGCTTTCAGATATAGCCCAGTCCACTGACGGGTAGAATAATCCACTAACAGATCTGGGCTTGTTTGGGAATGCTGTGAGGTGCTGTGAGGTGTGATGTTGTGACTTATAAAATTGTGGTGCTGTGAGGTGAGTTGGAACGCAAAAAACTGTTTGACGCATCACTTTTAAAACTGTAGTGCGGTGCTGTGAGGTGCGTTTGACGATGATCTAAATTACGGTTATATTAGATGACTAATAATATTAATATAAAATCACTTAAGGTTTATATTGTACATTAATCTAAAATAAAATAATTGACCTAATTTGATTACGTAGAATAATTAAACATATATTGTAAGCGTTTGGGAGTGCTGTGAGGTGCTGCGGTGAGGTGCTGTGAGGTAAAAAGCTGTGGTGCTGTGAGGTGAGTTGGAACGTAAAAGTTTTTTGGCGTGTCACAAAAAACTATGGTGCTGTGAGGTGTGTTGCAACTGAACACAGTTACAACACACTGCCAAACTCATACAGAATAACACTTTCTTGTTAGAGCTGAAGTCGAATCCATTCATCTTGAGTTGGATTGTTATGCTCGAAACATACATAGCTTCCACTGGATTCCCATACATACCAAGTCTCATGAATCAATAAAAAAAAATAGAAAATTAGCAAGACTTAGACACCCACACACTGCTTCTCGAATATCTGTCGCAAAGAACAAGTTGCAGTGAGCCACCGACTGACTCTGTACGGGAAGAGAAACCAGAATTGTCTCCGGAAAAAAAAAGAACCAAACAAAGCAACCCATTTTATAGAGAATAAAAATAATAATTAAACAAGCTATGAACGACTCAACATTTGCTGATCATATCATTTACTAATGGAAGCACCAATTAGACCGACGACAGCCATTTCATAATCTGACTTGTCAACAATGCTTGCTTGCTTGCTCCCTGTTTCTTATTCAACAAACCTATATACAAACAACTTTACAAGCCATTTCAAACTCCAGATTCAGAATTAAACACTAGAGTAGAATTCAGAATATAAGGCCATAATTGTTTACAGCTGATTGCATCAAAACGATTCATACGGAGTCCTTTTGGAAGCAGCACTCCAGCTATACATGAAAGGGTTAGCTTCATTTATGGGAGGATGGAATTGTGTCAACAAATTTGCACAAATGCCCGGGACCAAAACATCAGGCAATATAATAACTTTTATTAGGCTTGAAAAACGGTCAAAAAAGATGAGATAGATGTTAGTACACTCCCTTCTAACAAAAAAACTACAAATTTAGTATGCTGATTGTGAGATCCTGCAGGTTATAGGTGTTACCGTGTTAGTGCTCCTTGTGGAGAAACAATCACTGTGCGCTGTGTGTATCCTAATTCATGAACTTTCGACAGTTTGGAGCTCTACATAAACATGGGACTTTGAATTCCTCAGGCTCATCAGGATCAAACAAGTAATCATACCTGCCGCAGGCAACCCAAAAAAGCATTAGAATTTCAGTTACTAAAAAACCAATGAATGATCGTATGAAAAGAAAAGAGCGAGATAGATACGTTAGCTCGTCACCAGCAGATACATTAGTCTTGGCAATAAGTACGATCCGACTTTCATCATCACCCACACTCATGATCCTCGCATAACAGTTGGGCATACACTGTATAACACACGAATGATTAAGATTAATATGCATAACAACATAAAGGTAAAGTCAATTGCATAACAAGTTGGCAACAAATATGGAAAAAAATATATCTTTTGCAATTCCTGTGACCCTAGTTCAATATCAACTTAGGAGAGTTCAACAGCAAGCAATTCAAAATAATAATAACCAAAATTTATGTAGCTAAAATGCAACATGTTGTAGGCATAAGGAACTAGTGATTTACCGAATGGTTGATTAACCGTGCTATGTTTCCTTTATCAGTGGCATCTACCACCACTTCTTCACTTATCTTAAACAGCTGCAAAATAAAATTTCAGAACAAAGTTTAGTTCTTAAATACAAAACAAGGAAAGGCATAACAAACAAGAGAAAATTTAACAAGGGTCCACCAAATACAAAAAAAAAGGGGGCGGGGGATCAGTCCAACTGTAAGGGAAAACTTAGATAATTACAAACCCTTCAGTGATCTGGACTAGAATGATCAACTAATTATTTTAAACACCAAGAAAACTTCCTATTTAACTAAACATTCTATGAAGAAGCAAGTAAAAAATCAACTCACATAGCAATCTTTTCCTTCAGCTCGGTAACGTGCCTCCCTTAGATCAGCTACACTTCGTCTGACCTGTTCACCTCGATATTCGAGGACCTGAAGATAGAGACATTCCTGTTACCCCAATTAATAGAATGTACGTCCAATCAAGAGAGAGCAATATGCAGTCCAAAACAGGACAAGCTCTTATGCACCAAGAAACAGCCTATTTGACATCTAAATACAAAAGCAGAAACTCCACACATATTAGTTATACAGAATGATGCTGAACATCAATAACAATGATTTGTCCGTAAGATGGTGAAAATCATCGTGCCAAATGCAATAAAAATGAGTTTGTATTACCACATACAACATTCAAAGTCAAAATTTCTGTCCAAATGAGAATCATGTTAAAAGCTTTTAATGACAATAACACACCATTTCTCCTTCTTGAATGTTTATGCGCGCAAAGAGGCCCCATCCATGTATTCCCGATCTACCAAAGCAAACTCGATCATTCTCTGTTTGCTGGAGTCATTTCAATATGCCCAATATCGTAAGAAAGGCTAATCGAGACAGTAAGAACTTAGAAATGACAGAGAAGAAGATAGAAAGAAAATTTACCTGTAAGTGGTGAAGCCGTTCCCTGAAAGAAGAAAAGACTTTGGGTTCCTCTACTTCCTGTTCAGAAAAAATTACAAACAAACATGTCATCACAGAGTTAATTTTTATCAATCCCCTGATAAAAAGAGGTATACGTAGGGGACAAAAAACAACTGGGGGTGCGGCCTGATGGTAAAGTGGTTCACAGGTTCAAATCCCCATTTGGTATAACTAAATCAATATATAATTTATCAAAGAAGAGAACTGCAAAAGAAAATACAAAAAAAAAATTACTCGGAATGCGTTCAAGCTTTGTATTGTGCTTAGAGGATGATGGCAAGGTCTCATCACTCGGTGTGCAATAGCTCCTTCTTCTGTTCTCTGGAAAATGGAAAAACAAAGCAGATAAAGTTGTGGCATAATTGACTAGGATAACAATACCCTCTGTGACCCCGTCTAAAATTAGAAAGGAATCTTAAAACATATTCTTGAATACAAATTCTTTTAAAGCAAAATAAGTCTAACAAACACGAGAGAAAATCAAAAGCATGAATCAAATGGATAAAACCACCAGCTCAATAGGCTATCTACTGCAAAATTCTGGCGCTCTAGCATTAATTTTTTTACTTGTATCAGCCTAACTGACTTGTGATTTTGGTCTCTTTTCTTGCACCGTTCCTTCTTGGTGCCAGTTACAAATTTTCTCTTCCTCCAAGAAAATTACTATAATATCCTAGGTGATCAACATTTTTGATGAGCACTAGATAATAAGTTATCCTAAATAGGTGCATAAAAGTAGCAGCAAATGGAAAAGGTGATTATTAAAAGGTAAGAAAATCTTGCAACCAAAGCTGCTTCACTCCAACTAATGCTCTTTTGGTCTAGAAAGGTACTATTGACCAACCCCAAAGAAAGAATGATATGATTTATGAAGTGCACTAAAACAGGCATACATAATTGAACTGTCATGTAGAGTACCTTCTTGTTATTGTTCACTCTTTTGAAAACCCTACACCTTGCAGCAGAGTATGGATCATCTTCTGTCATCTCTACTGCTGGCACTTCTCCAAGTTTCCCCCTTTTTGATGAAATTAGCCTTGAACCAGTCTTCTTTTTATTTTGAACAAGGATTTTAGCAGAGAAAACCCCTAAAGGAGTCTGTATGATCAAAACTGTATCTGGATTTGGAGCCCTGCAACAAAAGAAAAACCATGAAAATATAAACCAGAATAGAGATGCCAAAATTATAAAGTCGAACGAAATTAAAAGTGTTAAGGCCCAAATGGGAAGAGAGAGCGAGAAATTGAGAGGGTGTGGAACTGCCTAACGGAGACTCCATACCTGTGATAAGCACAATAGGAGACCATTTTTGTGATCTGTCTACCATTTTTTTCCAGGCAGTGTAACTGAAAATTAAACAACACAAAATGCAATCACACTAGCAGAGAGCACTGTCCAAGCACCAGGGAATTAATTCTCACTTAAACATAGCACAAAAATTATAGAACACCAACAGAGAAAAATATGTATTGTTAATATTAGTTACTTTGTCATTCAACCCAATAAGTTAACTTGTTGGGTTGGGGCATTTCACATTGTTAGAATATGTATAAATGATGTGAAATGACCCAACCCAACACGTTAACTTATAAAAGTTGAATAGCAAAAGTAACAAATCTTAACATATGTGTATATAAATATATATGTAGAAAAAGGGAAACTGCATTGATATTTTCATTTCCAGTCACCACAAACAAACAGCATTTAGTAGCTTACCTCCATGCGGTAGCCAGCTCTTGAAGCACACATTGCATGGTAATAAGTGGAACACTTGCAACACTGGGTGCATGAGCCATGAATTTGTTTACAAATAACGCAGATCTGTAACTCACCAAAATGCAGCACAGTTAGATTTCAACAGCTAGATATTTCATGCACTTGAAACCAATTAAATCCGCGCGAATCAAACATAAGAAAACTATAAATATATTCAGAATAGAACTTGACATGCCCAGTTGCATAACAATCCATTCTAAGCAGGTTTTCACACTTAGCTTCTGTATCTTTCCCCTGTCATTTCTGCTACTTAAACATTCTACTTAGACAATATAGGATGATGCAGGAAGACTATTAATTTTTTTCTTTTTAATTTGTTTTTTAAAAGTCATGGGAGCTTTTTAATTTTAATGTTTCTTTAAACCAATTGTTGTAAACTTCTATTTAAAGGCTTGCTCGCCTCAGAAATAAAGGAAGAGAGCTTTTTATGCAAAGATGCAGTTGGAGAGATTCCTTACACATACAGTGAGAAACTTATACATGCTCGTTGAGAGGCTAAGAGGGGAAAGTGAGTTTATCCGACTCTACTTGAGAGACTCATGGTGATCTTGTTCAATTCAGAAGTCCGAGAATTCTGTTCCAATTTCACACCTAGGAATTGGGAATTTTAGCCCTAGGGTTTATTGGGGCTGATTTGGGGGTTAGAGTTTCTGGTTTTGCTCAATCCTAGTTAAAATCTATAGCAGTAGTTTAAAAGCTACATCATAGGAGGAACATATAACACAGAGTGATTTTGCTGGACTGCTAAGTTGCAAAGGAAATCAGCCCACCTATAAAGAGCAGTGTTTTCAAGTAGACTAGTAGAGCCCAATAAAGGTTTCTCAGATGCCATTTACAAGCCATCTTGCATTTTCATGTGCGCAATTTAATGGAACAATTAGTTCTCCTCATTGTGTGAAATTTACTAAAAATTGCCGGAAAGAAAGCCATAAACAGAAAGTATGTATGAGAACATGCAGTTAAAAACTCAATTCAAATATTAAAAGCATCCAGGAACTCTGAGAAAGGGAAGGAAAAAAAAAAGAAAAAAAAAACTATAAACAGAGTCACATTGAAAGCAGAAACGTAAATATTCATACTATGAACTACGTTATGAACAAAAGAAACAGTTCACAAGAAGCTGGTGATAGATCATTTTCTTTTATCCAGAAGGGAGACAAATATTTTTAAACAGGAAAGCCACACTGCAGTGATGACTAGAACAATCATCGCACCTTAACAAAAGAGTTTGATGGAATACTCAAGATCCCAACAGCAGGTTCCATCTTTTCATCACTCGCAAAACAAACTTCCGGACGAAACCAAGCGCATGTGACATGAATCCACAATGTTTCAATGTCAGTTGGTTTCAGAGCACCGCCTATCAAAGGAGGAAAAAAAAAAAAAAAAGAGAAAGTTGTTTAGATCAATGGATTCTGCAACATAAATATGTAAACCAGTTTAATGAATAATGTTTGCACAGTAGAACTATCCATTAACGATGCTTAGACTTTGAATAATATCCACAAAACTCCTGAATGAATTCTATAAAGATGGGGAGCAAAACTGTGATTAGATATATGGGGAGGAAACTCTAGCGATATATTTTAGTAAATTTACATATAGAGGCTCAGATCAAAAGAGACAGGAAAAACGTTTGACGCTGATATAAATGAAAATAGCAGTAAAAAGGGTTTTTTTTTTTTTTAAAAAAGAGGGGGGAACAATCTTTTAGAGAGAACTTCTTCTACTTCAATAGAAAAAAATGTAAATGACTCCACGTAGACGAGTAAACAATTGGTTTCTGATGAAATTTGAGTGCCCAGAAAACATGCCTTTTACTGGACAAAGGCAACACTCCCTTTTGACATTAGGTGTTTCACATGCTTTGCAAACCCATGAAGTAAAATCCTTTACATTTCTTGCCCCGTAGCATTCTTGATGAACAGCTATTTGACATCTGACATAGATTAGAAACAGTCAATATGCACCTTTGTCAACGTAATAACAAAAAGTTCAGATACAAGGGGGAAAAGTTCTAACTATGATAGAAGGGCATATGTACTGCAATAATGTATTCAACAAAAAGAACTGCACACATCGACTGAATTAAACGATAATGTAAGGATGTGAATAGCTGGATTGTAATGGAACTTTTGGTACTCTAACAACTGGGCTACTTAATACATCAAAAACATCGTCTGTTTTAAGACTAAGCACAAAGCTTAGATGGTGCAAAATTGTCCAATTTTTGGCACCTTCCAAAAGGACAATTTTGCGCCTTCCCCAGACGTTTCTACAGGTGGACACTATAATTGGTCCTGACTTGATCTAAATTAATATTAAATACTAAGACATAGAAGACTATCCAAACACCTGTTGCAGATAATTATTTTGTTGTAGTCCCAGTCTTCAACCCATCTACAAACAGCACATCGTTCAGTTGTCCATTTAGCATAAACTGGTTCATACTTTTCTGTCGCAATGAAAAATAGAGTTGGTGCCGTCAGAAGAATTAGCATGGTGCAGCAAAGAACACATTCAACAAATCGCATTGCTTTGCATTTAAAGAAACATTAATTTTTAAGTTACTTATAAGAAAGAGAATATACCTTGCAAAAATTTAAGCAACTTCTGCTTTCGCTCCTTTACAGATGGTCGTTTCGGAGGTTTGCTAGAAACAAGGGCATTTTCATGATATTCTGCCAACTGCAGCATCTGCGAAGAGAGACAGAGATTACCTAAAGGTTAGAATGCAGCGACACAAAAAAAATGAATCAAACGGAACTAAATCCAGTATTTGACCAAAAATGAACAAGATATGCCAAGAAGAAAAGGGAGAGGATAGAATATTCCTTTAGCAATTATAAAATGCCAGCCAACCCTCTCAATTAAACTTTATAATGAATAAGAAATACGTTTCTCATACAAACTAAAGATTTAAACAAAAATAACAAGACAAATCAATGGGATTTAATATATATCAATGCAATAGGGATTAAAAAGGGATGCCCAATCAAATTTATAAGGTGTCAGTGTGTCACACATGACTTATATAATTAGACAACCCTACAATAGGAGTTATGCTATCTGCTGAACATTCAATGAGCTTTTACCACATAATTTAAAGGTGCATAATAATGTGAGCAAATATTGTATTAGAAATAATAGAATCAAAGACTTAATTTTAACTCTGCTAGTAAGAAAGGGTCCTAAGCCCAAACAATAAATATGAGCATAAAATTTCACATTTTAATCTTTAAATTATTAATCCAAGAAGCAAACCTAACAAAATATGAAGAGAAATAAAGCCTGAAGAGTGATGAGCAGTATTGAAAATTAAATGATGAGCAGAAAATCAACTGTTGCACAAACCCATTGCTCTAGTGGTTGCATGGAACCTTTAACCCGAATGCTGGTCCTCCAATTTCTCATTTTGGAGCCTGTATGTCGTTCCCATTCACTAAGTGCTTGCTTTTCCAATCCACAGTACCCACACTTGCATACAACTCTGAACAGAAAAATATGTCTCAACTCAAGGAAAGCTTTCGGATATCAAATACAAAAATGCTTTACAAGCAAGGCAGGAAACAGAAATCGACCCAATTAAATTAGACTAACCAACAAAGAAAGACATGTAAGCAATTAAATGATATGAACTAAATCTGAAATTAAAGTTTCTTTGTTATTGAAAAACATATAGGAGGATTTAAATTAAAATTTTCAAGTTAACATGATCAAAGAACAATATTACAATATTATATGCATATGTGAAGTTTGTATTGCTTACAAGTGAAGGCTCGGAAAATATAAGCCTTCAACGCCAGAGCACACAACAGTAACTTTGTTAGGCAGCACCATTTGGCCACTAGTATTGTTCAATCTGTTACAAAAACTCTAAAATCATTAAACATGCACCCATTATTTTGGGATTGTCAAGTACAAGATCAAGAAACATGACAGATATAAAAAATAATCCTAAGGTAAAGATGATCATGCATTTTTTTCAAAAAGAAAAAAGTTACTTGGCTTTTGACTGTGGTTTCTCAGAATCTGACAGCTCAAAATTGAAATTTGCTTTGCAACTGGGGCAATAATAATCAGTAGCCTCCAGATCCTTCAAATAAAATAGAACATTAGTCAGCGAAACCTGAAAACAACATTTATACTAGTACTATGCAAGTCAATTAGAGTGACATGTTCAGATGATAGAACCTTAAAGCGGTTGCTGGAGATTTTGTCGCATTCTGCATGGACCCAAACTTTACAACCATCACAGCGTACCTGATAAATATGGATATTCAACCACAAAATTAATTATAAATAACCATCACAGCCACAAGAAATAATCATAATCTATTCCAGCTAGCAGGAAAGCTTACCCAGCTTCCACTGTCGGAATGATTCCAAACCTTCTTGCAAACGCCACAAAAGTGTTTTGATTTTGTCAACTGTATTTGAAGTTAATGACATTGTAAGAAAGTACACAAAACATGCATAAATATAACTATAAAGTTGGCAGATAAAACATTAACCAAAACACCCAAAAACAAGGAAAACGGGTACAAACCCTAGCACATGTTTTACAGAAGAACTGGCTTGCAGGAGTTAAAGCCTTTGTTTTCTTTTGCAAAGGAAGGCTCATGCCACAGCCTTCACAGGGCCGTGTGTCTTTACTTTTCGCATCCTGCACAGGAGGACTAAACTTGTTATATATGGAAAGGGAAACCTTCACTTCCCCATTGCTGCAGAAGAAAACAGAAAATTGGGAGAGAGAGGAAACAAAAAAACCAAACGTTGTGTTTACATTATTTCAGCCCTCTTACGAAGGAAAGCTCACATCAGCTAAGGCATAGGAAATATTAATTTCAATTGTGCGGGAATTTATCTTACCAGGTTGCCACTATTCCACAACAATAATTTCAATTGTACAGAAGATTTCTGGACAGGATTATAGCAAAATAAAATAACTGACCAAGTAGTAAATACTAAATACATTTCGTGTAACCTCATTGCAGATCACATCAACTATAATAATAAACAAGTTTGATCCTAGAAATACACATTATTGTAACTTTCTCGATTTAGTGACTTTGCGCTTCTTTACGAAAATGTAAAAAGAAAAGAAGAAGAAGAAGGGAACTGCGCCCTATTATCGTCAACTTGTTTAAAAGAAAATCCATCAAATGTCAACACAAAGTTTTAAGGCTGCAGATGCATCTTTGCAATTTACAAAATACTCCAAATCAACTTGCCTGATTGGGAAAGTATAGGTCTTGATCCTGGTTTGAACCATTAGCTTCTGGAACCCATCTAACAGTAGAGTCAATATAAGTTGGATTCCCTGCAGCAATATTAATATCCTGTAACAACTTCTCCACAATGCCCTGTTCTGCAAGAAATGCCTCCTCTACTGCAACCTGGAGATCACCAGGTTTGGAGCCACTCAATTGAGGCTGCTCCTGGAACCTAATTCACATAAACACCCAACATAATCATAGAGAAATCTTTGAAAATTCTAGTCCTACACAACCAAAAACATCTACACACCTGTCCACAAAGTCTATGAACGGAAATATCATCCCTCTTTTGACCCAAGCATAATCCTGCCCAATGATTTTATACACCATTGCAATGAATTTACCAAACACCCCAAAGATGATTAAGAGTACTAAATTGAAGATGTATATAGTTTGTATACAGTTTAAGTAATGCACAAATCCATACCCTTTCATTTTCATTGCCAGAGTGTCCAAGAAACATTACACAAGCTGCCTCGGGTATACAAGACCTCAAGACCAGCTCCGGTGCCTGTGTCATTGGATCTATCACAATTGAAGGCCAAAAAGGATACTTTTTCCCAGACTTTGCCCACACTATATCACCAGAATAAAAATCCTCTGGGCCATACAGCCCATCTTTCCTTTCCCTACTCTTCTCCTTGTTACTCAAAGCAACTTGCTCCTCCTCAATCTCTATAACAGGGCCCTTTTCATCTTCTGGTGGTTGCTCATCTAGGGTTTTTAATGTACTACGTGAACTAGCATACTTGTTTGAATTAAAATTCCTGAACCCCAATTCCTCTTCTTCCTCTTCCTCACACAATGTGGAATACTTAAGATGCTTATTTCCAATTCTCTCGCCATTCCGCCTAGCTTTAACATTTATGCTACTTAGTTTTGGTGTTTTAAAGCTGAATTTATCGTTTCTACATTCAGCATCGTCATCAACAGCATCGTCGCGCACATTAGTCTTGCTCTCTTTCCTCCAATTCTCAATTACAGAGTCATTGAATCGTGAAGGGAGTACCTGAACACGTCCCCTCGAGGTCCTCACCAGTGGTGGCCGCGAAACCTCCGCCTTCTTATTCATTCTGGCTGCTCTGGAAGAATCACGACCGTTGGATTTCGACTCAACCTCACCAGGTGAGCTCGGCACTTCATTGCACCATGACGCAGTGAAACCACCCTTCTCCGCTGCCAGACCAGCGCGGGCGGCAAGAATTCCGTGGAGACCGATTGGAATGATCCCCGCAGCGACCTCTCCTAGCAGGTTAAGAGGATAATAGCCATTAACCTTACGCTTCTTCCTAGACGCGGAGCTATCTTCGTCGTCAGCCGCCGAGCCGCTGATTTTGCAACGTTTGAGAGTCGGCATTTTGGATTTCAACTTCCTCTTAATTATCATCCTCTCGAAAACTAAACAATCCAGAAAGAGGAAAAGAAGTCAAAATACTCCTCAATTTTGCATCAAACTCCCAATCCCCAAACCATCCATAAACCCTAATTAGCACCAAATCCCAATCAAAATCACAAGCAACAACAGAGACAGAATTCTTGCTGTCTCTTTGTCAGTAGACAAACACGGGTTGGAAACAAGAGAGAAAGAGAGAATTGATCAACAGAAGAGATACTGAGGAAAATTTGAATGAAAGAAATCGAATTTGTGAGGGGGGGTCGAGGAGTCCAACGAAACAGAGATCTGTATCGAATTCTATTTGGACAAGGAAGCTCTTTCTCTCTCTCTCTCTTTCTCTCTCTCTCTCTAACTGCTGCATTGCATTAAGAATTAATTAAATAAATAAATATGGATAACCAAAATCGGTGGGATTATTTTTCTGAATATTTATTTTTTTTGTAGAGAGAGAAACAGGGAGGGAGGGAGGGAGGGAGGATGAGAGAGGGGGGGGGGGTCTGCGTGGTGTATCTTGTGAGGGGATCCTGAAGAGTGCCGGGGCTAACTTGCGCCGTACGTACGTGTCAGCGAACCTTTTTCCTCCTCTTAGAAGGATTTCTTTAGTTGGAGTATTTCTACGTTGTTGTTCATTGATTGATCATTTTCATGGTATTGGTGTTGGTGTTGGTGTTGGTGTTGGTGTTGGAACTTAAATTTTCTGGTTCACTATAGTAGTTACTAGTTAGTTTTGCATTGATGTGTTTGGAATGTTAAGATATGAAACTCTCTGCAACTAGAAGTGCCATCACGTTCTTTTATTGTTAGGGAGACAAAATTTTGTGGTAGAGGGAATTGAATTGGTAATGTAGGGGGTTTTAGATGAGTGGTAAATTCACCGGAAATAGAATTGGCGCCACCATGTTGATGGGCGGTGGGAGGTGGTTTTTCTTCCGGTCGTCCTCGTGACTTTTTAAACTAAGGGCAGAACTTGCTCCCACCATTTTGAAGGGGGGGTATGTTGGGTAATTCAGTTATTAGTGAGTATGAATACGTAGGTTGTTTATTCGGAATGACCTTCTTCTTCTTCTTTTTCCATGGATTTCTGAGAGACTTGGACCAACTTGATTGGATGGGTGATGGGTCGTAGGTTTGGTTGTTGTCTTGTTGACTTCTTGTTCTGCGTTTTAGTTGAGTTTTCGGTTAGTTTTATTTATCATACTACAGTATATATTTTTATTATTATTAACTGCAGCTGCCAAAGACTCCTTCTACCCCTGTTAATACATACGTAGCTGGCTGGCTCTGGTAAAGAAGCGCAACACGATTGGGCTTAATTGATGTTCCAATACAAAATTGTAGAATGAAATTGGATTTTGACGTATTATTGTTAATAATTTGAAAATCTGCAACAGATCGAGTTAAAGAAGAGGGATGTCATGGACTTGTAGTTGTGTATTGATCCGCCCGCCGTGGACTTCGGTACCTCAACTGTAGCGAACTAGCGATGGTCTGGAGTTTTCTCATTTAAGGCTTTCTGCGTTTGTGGTACGAGCATGTTCCATCATTGAATCATTCATTGGGGTTGAAAAATGGAGTTTATAACCACTTTTTAATCCACCAATCTAGATCTAGTAGGAAGGTTTTTTGGGCCGCTTCAAGAAAAGAAAGCCCCCATATGGATCAATAACCCACGGGGGCCACCATCTTTCGTCAGTTCTCGGGACAACCCCTGCATTCCTAGAGGCAAAAACTGCTCGGACAAACAAAATAAAGATCCCAAAAACATCTCCGCGTGTGTGACACTCATTGATTGTGCAGTATGGTGATAGGTTATTGTGCAGTATGGTGATAGGTGGCCCATGTGCAGTCAACACCTTGCTTCAGCCTCATGCAAACTCTCTTGGAATGGGCCTAATCCGTACATTCCTAGGACAACAAAAGGCCCCGATTCAGAAACTCCAAATTTGCTCCTCCCTGGCCCAAATTTCAACAATTTAGGCTTTCAGCTATAGCCCAGTCAGGTAACAAGTAGGCCTTTCATGCATGCTGTTTTTTGTTATGCCGCCTAAAGAAAAGAGAGGCCCGTTACATGCACAATCAAAATCTTTTTTTCAGCCTAGTTCAGACTCTCTTGGACCCAATTCCATCTTTCCTGGAGCAATAAAAGGCCAAGCGACATAGTGGCCCACTGTATCCATCCAGTAAAATAGTAAATCTTCCTTCGTGGTTCCTAGCCTAACAGTTAACGATTTGGGCTTTCACTTATAGCCCAGTGATAGGTAGAGGGCTTTCGTTTACTGTTTGATTACCCATACACTGCTGCTCCAATATTTGTTGCAAGAACAAGTTGCGGTGGCTCTGTAAGGGAAGAGAAACCAGATTTGTCTCCAGAAAAATGAACCAAATAACCCATCTTATAGAATCACAATAACTCAACAAGCTATGAACCACTGAACATTAGCTGATCATATCATTAACTCATGGAAGCACCAATTGGAGACCGACGACACGGCCATTTCATAAACTGACTTATCAACAATGCTTGCTCGCTTGCTCGCTGTTCCTTATTCAACAAACCTATATACAACTCTACTAGGCCATTTCAGACTCTATTCAGCATTACCTGTTTACACAGTCTAACATCATCTTGTCGGGCGAGGTTTATACCACTTGGGATCTTGCATGATTTTTGTTTACTACATTTCCTCTTGACTTAATTAGTTAGTAGCTACTGCCTCTTGAAAATGTCAGAAGAGTCTTCAGTCTTAGCAAACCTTCCTCGGATCCTTGGTTGACTGTCTGCAAGAGCTTTCCTGCAAGCATACTGAAAGAATACAAGAAATGTCATGTATAAGTTATACGAAGGTAAGAAACCAAAGCACAAAATATGGTTTATGGATGACTAGCTGTGAAGGGAAGAAGACGCTGTTGCCAAATTATATATATATAACTGTTACCTTGATTTTTCTGCCAAAGTTCCTCTTTGTCTTCTTGTTCCGGTACCTCGAAAGCTTTTCCCTCCGGTCCTCGGCAGTGCAGCTGCCAATAGTTATGGGCTGCTCAATAGGAGAGTGGATGAGGCTCACGTTACCATTACCAAGGGTCTGTCATGAAAAATTCAGAATCAATGACCCCACCCCCTTCTGTGGAAATGGCCAGAAACAGCTAAAGATTTCTCAGTAAGTTAACTTTGTTACATAGCCAATACATGCTTAAAGCTTCTTTGAATAGGAATGTGTTGCCACAGTTTGGTGGTAACATAAATAAGTCACCCAGTTCCTTTCAAGGATGAGAAAGAGAGTGAGTGAAGAGACCGAAAGCAAGCAGCATCCATCTAGCTGGCTATAAATGCCTCCTCTTTCGGACAAGATAGAAGATACCTTCATTTATTATTAAAAACTTCCTTTAAATCGAGGCAGTTACTTGAAGCTCTTAATTATGATTTAGCGGTATTACTAGAAATTGTGTTTAAAAATTAGCAGAAATATTAAATGAAAAGCATATGTGTTGACACTATTATGCCACCAAACTGTGAAGCAAGTAACCAAGGGCTGGGTTACGGAAGAGGTGAAGTCAGCACAAAGAACCTCCAGCATGTAAGAAGGCTCCAAGCTACGGAAACTTAGATATGCAGAGCATAATTATAGAATGATATTAATTTGAAAGCAAAGCGAAGTAAGCAAGCTAGACCTTTATGTCTCCTTCGCTAAATGCTCTTCGCATCCCAAAAACTTCTCCAAAATCCATTCCAGGGAAATCCAGAAAACTAGGCTTCACAGCGGCACCTTGCACCCACTCCATTGAGGTTAAACAACTTGAGCTGATGCTTTTCTGAAATGGCAAATCAGGAAGCGAATTGTTCTCTTGAATTTGGTTCTCACTGGTATTATCAATAGGAATCTTGATATCCAGAACCTCAGAGAGCGGTGTTTCTATAGCTGCTTTTGCCATGAGATCATTGCTGCACCCATAGAACACATCATTCAGAAGCTGATCACTTTGAATTGATTCAATATCTGCAACCTTGAGTCCTTGTGAGTGGACGACATCCTCTCCACAGGAAATCATTGAAATGGCCGCTGTCATGGGATCAAAACCAATAATAGGTTCTTCAATGATTGGTTCTGGAGCCTTGAAAAGATCCCCTTCTCCCCCCAGATCATATTCTGATATGGTAGAGGTCTGAATCAGGTTGCCCTACATTAAAGAATAGAAGGAAAACATGCAAGATATATTACAACCACTAATATTTACATCATAGTGCACAAAGGACAAGGAGTCAGTTACATGAAGTGCTAAAATTTGATAACATGCATAGAATCCAAGGCCATAAGAAGCAATCATAAGAACCCCAGTGAGAATGTCTGATGTCTAGGGATAGCACCAAATCATAGCCAACCAGTGCGGCCTAAATAATTTACATTAGTTTGCAAGCCTAGATCCAACCATGGCCAAAATAAATCAATAGCAAACAAAGGTAAGAAAAAGAAATCCCGCATAAATTTAGCTTAAAAGAACTGAACTAGCAAGAAAGTAAGGAGATCAAGAAGTTTTGAGCTAAAAGTACGTCCAAACAACAAAAAAATCACAACCCAATTACAAAATAAAATCTTCTTTACATGTCAAGATGCCACATAATTCAAAGATGGTAGCCTTGCCTCAAAGAAAATCACCCACTTTTGGCAAGAAAGAAAAAAGCAAAGCATCAAAACAGCCACTTCTTAGTTCTTATCAAGCGTACGATCTATTCCACCACCTTCTTTTCCAAATATAGCATACACAACCAAACAAAATCTATGGGATAATTGTTAATGCCAATGAAAAGGCTAGATTTAGCTTTCTATATAAATCTAGCTTCCACTTTTTTCTTGTTTAAATTGGTCTACTGTAAGTGGGTTGAAAAAGCATAGAACCCAACAACTAGCTCCACATCAGTTATATTAAGTTAAAGTGGAAGAGAGCTTGAAGAACACGATTCTTATGACTCTGAATCATTTTCCTATTTATAAACTCTTTCTTTGGTTATCTTCTTTTTTTTTTTCTTCCCTAGATCCAGCATGTAAAGGGATGAGAAATCCAATTGTTTCCACTTGTGCCCCGTTTGGCTGCTAAAAAAGTGTTGACAGAGGAAAAGAAAAACAAATTGAAGTCCTCATTTTTCAGGAAAGTGAAAACCCCCTTCCCTCCGAACAGCATAAAACGTAAAACCCATAAGTCTGAACATTTTAGGGTTCTGAGGAACCAGTCGAGAAGAGTAGTACAATGGAAAAAAATTTAATTTTTAAATTCGATAAACCCTAAACAATTGAATGAAAACACTAACAACAGTGTAACTTGATGTTGAAAATCAGATTGTTTTCGTTCTCTTTCGCCCCATTTTCTAAGCAACCAAACAGAAATCAAATGAGGGCAAAAAAAAACAAAAAGAAAACCAGGCAATCTTGCAAAAGCAACAAAACCTTGAATCAAATCATCAATAAATACCAAATCAAATACCCCAAAGAGAAAAATAGAAAGCGATTACATCATAAACACACCAAGCACCAGAAATCAGGTAAAGAGAGTGTACCAATGAAGCATTGGGCTTCTGGGATTTACAGTACTCATCAAGCTGATGATTTTCCGGAGAAAAATTTTGAAGAAAAGGGAAGAACAGCCCCGTCTCCGCGTACATTCTTCTGAAAACAGAGACACTCTGTTTTTGGGAACTCAAACACTCTCTTCCTCCAAAACAGAGTATAGCAAGAACACACACACTAAAAGCAGAGCAATGAAAATTGCAGAGAATGAGAGAGGAAGTGTGTGAGAGAGAGTCAATATATATAATAATCAGAGGAACCCAACAATTAAATATTTGAAAAAAAAAACCAAAATTAGTTGAAAAAAATAAAATAGAGGAGAAAATGTGTAATAAATGAAAATTAGGTGCTGGTTAATAAGGACAAGGAGTAAAACGACATCATTGTATATTTAGGTCTGTCTCTGTGTCTGCTATCATGCACTTTTAATATATATCTTTTTATTATTAAATCTGCAAGTTGTGATTATATTATATTTATATAAATAAATAATATGAAGATTTTTAGGGGATATTATTTTATTGTGCAATTTGAGAAGGTGAAATGAAATGCACTCAAAGCCAAATTCTGTGTATTTTTGTGGGCTGGACAGTGCTCATCACTCTGTCTGTCAGTCAGTCTATCCCAATGTCAGTCTGTCATGGGCCCACGCGCTCTCGGTGCGCGTGATTTAGCATCTCATGATAGCAACAACATTTTTGTATTTTTGCAGTATTTCATTGATTTTTCTAAAAAAATTTAACCGACAATTATAGACTGGGTCTAACAAGCCATAAGCATAACCTGTCAACAGATAAGTTGGGTCGACACCCGACATCCAACATAAACCTAAACGGAGATAGATTCCATTGAGGATCAAACCACGGAAACCCTGGAAATTTATGCCTTTGACTGAACTCTAAAACCGATAATTACTGTTCATCTTAATATCAATGATGCATATGTTGATATTTATCAAGCCTTAATGAAAAATAAATTATATCAAATTAGCCAATCTCTTTTTTTTTACCTTATAAACAAGACTAATTAAAGCCCTAACTAATATACCACCAACTCACTGTTAATTGGTTGAAGTTGGGTTAAATTTCAAAGAATCTAATTAAATAGTTTGGCCTGCAGTGTCTGTCATTGTCAGGATAAGGAATACCATATATGGCATGCAATAATTTCACATTTTACCATCTTTTGAGACCCATAACCACCCAAATCTCAATATCACATAATTAGCAACTATATTTTGTCTAGTTATGTTCAAAACACTAATTAGTATTCAACCACCCTAATCCTATAACTTAAAACATAGTAATGAAGGTGTGTGGCTAGTACTCTTTAGAGGAAATATATCAACAATATATTCTACACATAGTATTATAGATATAGGATTAGATTCTTGTCTTGGTCAATATTAGAAGGAAAAATATATATTGATCTTCTTTTGATTTGCAATATGCAATTAGCCGCTTTTTTAAGGCAAGTTGTGGGATCTCAACATCATTACTATTTTACAAATACTTTTTGGATCTTGGACACAAGTTCTAGTGGGTTTGATGATGTTGCTTAGTTTTAATTTGATTATATATATATATATATTAGAATTTTCAACTCATATAGCATCAATAATATTGTGTATTTTGGGTTGTTCGGTTCATATGGATGCATCGGGTCCACACGATTTTGCCTTCTCGAGAGGTCACTCATCCCAATAGTGCTCTCGCATAAACAGTTTAATTGCGGAGTTATTACGGAATGTTGTCCTCTAAGAAAACGCATTATTGATGATTAGGAATCGAAATTATTTGAGAATAGGAGGTAGCTTGGTTGGTCAGGTTGTCTGCCCATGACCTTGAGGTCCAGAGTTTTATTCTCACCAGGGAGTTTGGGATTTGGGTAGTTTTCCATCCGCTGTGGTGACCTTCATGCCCCTCGGACATGGTTTAACGTGTGTGACCTGTGGGCCTTTCTAAAAAAAAAGGAATTGGAATTATTTATATATGTTAACAATATGGGTGTATTTTAGACTTCAACGTCAAAGGCAGGAATAAAAAATTGTGAAAAAAAGAATTGTTTGTGTGTGTATTTTATTAGCTGTAAAGAAAGATAGATAGATTCTGTGTTCCAATTTGATCGATCAAAATATTCACAAATTCCTTTCAATGTTGGCAAGGCCAGTTACTCCGCATTGCAATTTGGTCTTAAACAAATAATTGTTTAAAGTATTTATCAACTTAACTTTCGTCCTTTTCACAAACTACATAGCCAAAACTATAACAAGCCTTCCATTTATAAGAAAAATCAAATGGAGACAAATTATATCATTAGTATCTTAAGTGCAACTAGAACTTTACTATTTTCCATGGTGGGACCCGCTACTACTAATTTGTGGTGCGCATTAAGTAAACTCATCGGATATTAACATAAAATCCCTTAAAAGATATTGACATCCTCTACTAAATATATATACACGCATACAATGGTTCTCTTATGCGGACTCAATTATTTTTTGAACAATTCATTTTTCATGACACTTAAAAAATGTAGTCTGCAAATTATTAACTCGCTAAGGTCCTCATAAGAGAACTTTTATATTATTTTATATTATATGGTAAGTAATACTGGTGTATAAGATTCTCACGGTGTACGGAGTTGGGAACATGTAAGTGAATCGTACACAAATCTTATGCCCACATAATATGTAAAGATATTGTTTTTAAAAATTGAATTATGATCTTCAGGTTGCACCTAATTACAACTCTATCATTAGACGATTATGATCTTCAGGTTGCACCTAATTACAACTCTATCATTAGACGAGAGGTTGTCATGTATTATCTTATATTATATGTGCATAGTGAATTAATAAAGTGATGAGTTGAAAAATGAATAATAAACTTGTTGTCATTGTTATTGTGACTATATAAGAATAAGACAAGTGCTAGTGGTGATTAGTTTGAAATTAAGAACAAGTAGACTGGGATGGAACAATTTTTTTGAAAGTGATTAACTATACAAATAGTAAAACCCACCAAAGAATTCACAAGAATAAGCAAACTAATAATTAATATCAAGGTCAAATTTCTTTCGATTTTACAATGTTTGAGCATCCACAGTAAGTACATTTGTCCCCACACTCCAAATACATCAACTATCAATTTAACAAGTGTTACATTCTAATACACCTATAATGGACACACTTGAGCCAACACTCCATATTCTTTTTCTCCCTCTTCGTTCTCTTATTTTCCATCATATCTCTCTTATTTTTCATCACTTCTCTCATTCTTTTTATATCCTCTCTTCACTATTCATGAATCAAGAGGCACTCCAAACATAGAGTAGCTATAAATTTTTCATATGTTTTGGAGTGTCAGAATGTACATTGTAGACATATAACACTAAATTTATAAAGAAAGTATTATTTCAAGCACTCTAAAGAGTACCCATTGTGGATGCTTACATGGGAGAGGAATAAGTAATGAATATGGAGTTGGGTTGTAAAGCATTTGACAAAAAACAAAGTTGTAATAAAAAGAGAATTTCAACCATTGAACTTTTAAAAAGAGAAAACAAAAAAACAAAAAAAGAAAAAAAAAATGAGGAGAAGAGTACAGAAGAGTATATGCTTATCCATTTTGTACATAAAGAGTAGAGAGGAATGTACACATTACAGACAAGTACACTAAACCTTAAAATTTCCTCATTGGGTAAAAAACACATAAATTTTTGTACCCAAAAAAAAACTTTTTATTTTCTCCAATTGCACAATACGAATGATTTTATAGCCAATGATTTGATCACAGGTGGTGCAATATTGTTAAGACATCTGGCAGCTGCAATTTCCTGGTGGATTCTAGCAGACAAGAACCTATATTCTTTCTTTTATTTATGGCTAAAAGAATACATGAATCAGACAATGAAAAATAGTGATGGGCCAATTATTATTATTATTATGTGGGTTGCCATTATATTCCTTTTATTGCAGACGAATAAGCCAAAAAAAAAAAAGAAAAAGAATCTATCTGTTTGATGAGCTAGCTAGGGATGCAAAAGTTCCAACACAATTAATTTGATAAAATCTCATAAATTTTGTTAATGTCTAATAAGAATAATAATTGTTGTTAGAGATAATAAATGGGTTTTTTGTGACCAATTTCCAAATGAAGACAAAAGATATATGGTATCAATTTTGACTTATGGAATATGAAAAAAAAAAGCAAATGCTAATTAATGGAGGAATTAAGTGAAGTGAATCTAGCCATTCTTTGCATTCAAGTTTTGCATCTAAACATTCTTTTACTTTCCTAACAACAAAATTAAGTGTCATTTGCATCCTCCCCACTTTATTTGTCTGCTAATGAAAAATCTAGTTCAAATTCAAATAGTAATAATGTTTTAAGGAACAATTACCAAAAAAAATGAATTCAATTGAGAGAGTTCCATAACATTTTGATTAGTGCAAAGTAATTACAAAGGGAATTTGGCTTTTTCATGGGAGGGAAAGAAAGGGATGGGATGATTTGGGGGCCTAAGAGAAAACAGCTGTAGCGGGTTGTCTGATAGTGGGTTTTGTTTGTCTTGTTGTACAAGACAAGAAGTGTGAATGGAAATTGGCACATAAATAATGCAACTATACATGGGGCCCTCTTGTACTCTTCCATCCTCATTTCGGCCAAAACCTCGTGCCGATTTTGGATTTTTATGCCCCCTCAACAATGACTATGTATTTGTATACTACATTTAGTTCTCTCTTCTGGGGTGTTCGCGCTCGGTTTCAGTCAATTTTTTTTTTTGCAATTTTTTTGAAATAAATTAAATCAATGAAACATTCGGTTTTGTCGATTTTTTTTGAGTTTGATATTTAATGGAGAAATGTGTAAACTTTTTTTAGAAAAAACCGACCAATCAATTTAATTTTGTCAATTTATTTTGAACAACCCTAGTCTCTTGTGTTTGTGTGAATCCTGAAAAAGAAAGAGGGGGTGTTACATACCGTGTTTCGCATTAGTCCATACTAATTGGCACGATTTTATATTCCTAGATCAATCACCACTCACCGGTCCATAGTAAAACACATGAAAAACACTCGTTGTTAGCGATGTGGGATAAGAAATTTAGCCCCATCACCACTCGATAACTAACCTAATACCACTAAACTCTTGACATTGTAGAGACTTGTGACTCCGCCTACTCAATCATGATTCTGGGTTAGGTGTCATGAGAGTGGCTTCTAACTCTATGACGTTGACAAAAGTGAGTCCGCACTCTTGTTGAAGGCAATGTCATTAATTAGAAGATAACAAAATCCAGCACTTGTGATATGGAACGGGATCTTAATTTTATGGTTTAACCTGTTGCCCAAACTAAGCGAACCTCCCCAGAATAGGACAATTTATTTGGCAGTGGTGGTGTCCCAGGAGAGACCCAATACCTTTTCATGGAAAGGGCAGTGTGAGGCATGGCTTCTTTCCGGCGGGTGTGACTTTGTTTATTGCATTACATGAACATCTCTGAAGTGACGGGTCTCATTTTGTCTTCATTCTCAAGACTTGTCCACGCACCACCATTATAGGTCTCACTGTGGGAAATGGAAATACCCTCTTTCACTATAGCAAAACCTGTAGAAAATGTCATCTGCCTATCTTCCACCCAATAACCGTCCCACAAGAGTCCAATCGACAAATACTACACCCATGAGAGTCTAAGTCGAGTTTAGTAAACCCTAAACCCGAATAAATCGATAACTAGACCTACAAGAGTGTAAAACCCAACTCTGAAAAGACCCATAAGAGTCTTAAACTATGCCCAAAAGACCCACAAGAGCTTGTGTAGTCGTCTACAACAAAGCCCATCAGAATTTCAGTCTAACTAATGTGATCTTGTATGATTGTCGAAGACCTTACAAATTGATTGTAGACCAAAAGTCTACACACCCCCAAGTGGGCAAATGGCAAAGTTGATAACATTACACAGCATCACCTCTCTACACCTAGGTTCCAGGAAGAGGCCTCTTTAACCTAGCCTTTACAGTCGATGCATAAGAGGGTGGCTAACAACAGGCATCGATGAAAGCTCGACTCTTCAGTTAAGAAACAGCTGGATTAGTCACAGAAATGCATATCAAGATAGAAGGAACTGAGTTTTGGTGAAATCACAGTATGTGACAACCAAAATATAGCAAACACCATACAGGGCCAAGATCCACAAGACTCGAGTCTAAGAAATCAGTTCATCCAAAAACCTTTCTAATTTGACTGCATATAAACAAATTTGCATCCATGGCTTCTCAGAAGCCAAGTTCAAAAAGTTTTTCACTCGACAAGACTTGACCCCAAGAACCCTTCCTCCTTGTATCATCCATCAATTATTCCAGCTTATGATAGCTTTGCCCTTGAGAAGTCCATCTCTGGATGCTGCAAGAAATCAAACACAAACTATTAGCCTCCTCACGGAGCAGCAGGAAATCAGCAATTCCATGGTAAAAGGATGTACATTGAGGCCAAATATATATTTTAAATTCGATAGTTCATTATAGGATTATGTAATAACTTATCTTTTAATTCAAACAAAAATATTCTTACTGACAAATATTATAACGTTCACAAGCATGTAAAAGTTAATATTTTATCACTCTCATATATCATCAACCCCGAACGTTCAGATTCAAATTACGTAATAGAAGCGCTTAAGACAACTGGCTCATAATTATTTTGAAATTGCATCCTTCAAGAATATGAATTCAACTCACCTCAGCCATAAACTTCTTCAGAATATCCTGTTTCTGCATCTCTTCACTGGTTGGGAGTCCCATAGACTTCTGCCTCTGATCAAACTGTATAAGAAATCAATGAATTATAGTCTCAGTTAACACTTTAATGGCATCGGGATATCTCTGCTGATTTTAAGAATACCACTAATAGAATCACATTCCCAATAATATTTTCCACATACCCAAGATTAAAATAATTTGAAAATATAATGTAGAGATTACATGAATAAAAACCACAATAAGCTGTCATGGATGAACATGAAACAAAATCACATATACAAATACTATACAGAAACCAAAGACCCCGATGGCCATGAGTCTGAGACAGAGAGGGTAAACAAGCTAGGGAAAGACTACCCCATTTTATTGAAAAAAACTACAAAAAAGGAAATCTCTTTTCCTTTCTTTTTTAATAAAACAAAAAGGTTCCAATAGATTACCATCATCTTCTCAACAGTCTGTCGCGTCTCTGGATCCAAGTCAGATAACTTGCTGTTCTCAGGTTCAACTTTCTGAGTATCAACCTCAGGATCTCCCTTAACCAGAGATTTCCACCATTCCATCTGGTTGTGCTTGGTCAAGTAGACGGAGATTGTATTCTGGTCCTCTACAAAACAGTATGGATTTACCAATTACGATATGATTAGCAACCTATCATTTAGGTTAAGCGCACTTAACAACAGAGAGAATAGACCTAAAGCCTTCAAATGATTGTTCATTGTTCTAATCACTTGATTTAAAACATTATTTTTAGGGATTGCGGATGAACCTCCCAACTGTTTTAGCCTATCAGGATTATTGAAAGTCTGTTCGACAAGACAGAAACAATTGCATGTATATTATGCCAACACGAGTGTGGATGTGCTCATAATACATACCTAGGCTCCAGTAAGAATCATCAATCTTGATAGACTCAAAAAGTGGCCCCTGTAATTTGGAGGCACACAATATAAGAGTCAGAAAAGGTTCAAATAGCTATAATATAGAAATGAGAAATCAATATATCGCAATGTAAAGTATACATTCAAATATGTAAACTGCAAAATAAGTTATACTCCAAAATTGAACAAGCATATGAGGAAAAAAAAACTTACATCAATTATTGGAGGCTGACCCTTGAGACCCACTTTTAGATGATTCTTTTTCATATCACACACAACGAGCCTAGATTTAGTTCCACTGGGAACTGGTACTTGTACATTAACCTCTTGCAAGGTCTGTGTCCAGGAATATTTCTCCAGATCAAGGCCATTGCCCTTGTTTGGAACTGTCCAAGTGACCACATGCAGGGAATCAAAGGTTATAATGTTGGTTCATCACAACGACCAAATCCGATGCAAGGTTGCAAATAAAATTGACCATAATAAACAGAAGACATGAGAAATCAAAAGAATCGACACAGCATTAAACCGTCACATAGAAACATGTGAACTCTTTGGCACGTTACTATCAAATGCAAGACATAGGACCCATATAAGCAAGATTTAGATAATTAGATCTCTAGGATTAATGAACATGGAAAATAGCTCCCCTGCTGCCGACAGACTTGTATGAAATATCTCGCATCATCCAATTAATCACAAGGGCAAAAGAAGTTATAAAACAAGAATGCCTAATTCCTCATACAACCCTGATTTCAGGTGGTAATTGGAATTTTTCTTAATTATAAATGTGTCTTAGCTCCATAATAAAACTTTATTTCTAACTTGAAAAATACAGCAACAGAAAAGTAAATCACAACATAAATGGCACAGAAATAGGAAGCAGGACAAAAGAAACCAAAGAACACAGACAGAAATACGATTGAAACTAGTGTGTCAAAGGCTTTCAAATTATTTCATAAGAAAATGAATCGATTTTTCAGCTACGGAGATAGCACACAATATTCAATCCAGCTGGGTGGATAAGTAAACCTATGAACCAAAAAGAGTATTTTTCTCACAATTGCAATCCTCTCATTCTAACGACTTTCGGTTACTCTAGAACACAATTCTAGAAGCAGTAATCTAATTCCAAATCAACACACGTCAAAATGATTATCAAGGAGGAAAGAGCATCAAGGAGGTAACCTTGTACAAAACTTCTTCATTTCATGATTGTCTCATACTTTAATACTCAAAAAGAATCAAATTCCCCTTTTGAATTCCATCTCTCTCGCACCGGGAAAATCAGTAACATAAACCTAAAACGCTCCCAGTACTAAACAGATCAAAACAATACGAACTCCCTCGTTCAAGAACTCTAAATTTAATTCCATTTCTTTCCCTCGATTTCAAAGCAAGAAAACAAAGAATCAAACAAACAACTCAACTAAAACGATAATCAACAAATAATAGACCAAAAAGAACAAAAATTTGAATTACCTCTCTTGCCACTCTTCTCTTCCGCCTTATCCTCGTCCACTTCCATTGGTTTCCCCTTGATTTCCACCTTCTTCTCTTCCTTAACTTGCTCCTCCTTGAGCTTCTTCTCCGCCGCCTTCCTCGTTTCTTCCTCCGCCTTCTTCCTCTTCGCTACCTTCTCCTTGGCTGCCTTCACGACTGAGGCAATCTCCCTCTCCGACGAATCCTTTCCCAGGAAGTCACTCTCTTTCGCTAGGAACTCGACAGCCTTCTCCACGAACCCTATAGGGTTGGCAGGATCCAATGTCGCGCTAAACTCCTTCGGCTCCAACGACGAGGAAGAGGAGGAGGAGGCGGACGGCCTTTGATCGTTTTGTTCTTCTTCGATATCGGAAATTATCGCCATAGTAAACACTAAACTCAACGAGGGTCGTTGACTCGGTGAGTTGGATCGGTCTGAAGGTGCTCGCTCAGTAAAACGAGGGTTCGTATGATGTATGTGGAAACTGCAGCATCTCAATAGAGTATTCTATTATTTCTATAGACTCGAACAGTCCCTTGATTTACTAAAAACTCCCTGAGTTGTCATGTAATTACATGTTAGCTTTTTAAATTTTTAATAATTTAGATGAATTGTTATCATTTTCAATCAACTATTGGCATTCTTAGTCTATTAAATTTAAATCACCAAATCGAATCCACTTATTATCTATATATATTTCAGTAAGTTTTTTTAACTGCAATAAATAGTCACAAAAATCAATATAATCTAAAGAAAACATCAATCATCTCAACTCGTTCTAAAAAAATCTGGAGGGCGTGGAAAAGTAAATTGAAGGCAACAAACAGAGAATTACTAAGAAATAGAATGTACCCAAGAATTTTAATCCCAGTCAGTGGTGTCCTCTTGTCAAGTATTGGAACTCAACATCTGCCAAAGTTTGTTTTGGATTTAATTTTTTGACAGCAACTATCTCGATCTATTACTCGTTTCGTTTATAAAATCTCAGTCATTTGATCATAAATTGTTAATTTGTTTACGCATTGTCTTTATTTATTTCTGAAGTTAAAGAGGAAGTCAAATATTAATGCTGGCTACGAAAAGAAGATAAAGGTGACTAAGATCACTAATATACCAACTCTCCCTGAGGCGATTTTCTTCAACATTCTTATGTTACGAGGCTGCCTGCCCAATACCTTTATGATTCATTGAGGTATCTGTTGCAGTTCTTGGGGTTCTATAATCAGTAATCCCCAATTTGTTGAGACACTTCTACGCCAGTCAAAATTTGGTCTCTTGGTTCAAAATTTGGCATCCCCAGCGTGAATCAGAGATTGATTCCCGAGCAGACCCAGATGTTTATGCAAAGCAGGCTGAATATCTGCCCAAACAAAATGAAGTGTAAGCAACAAAGAACCACAAATTCAGCAATGCAACAGTAGAGCTAGGCATTTTCACAAACAAGTATCGTTCTTTAAGCGAAAAGTGGGGAGACAGTACCTAATAAAGGCATGGATGGGAGCTCATTCAGCCAAATATCCACAACCAATTCAACTCAGTGGAAATACTCATCAGGTTTTTTACTTTTTTTTCTTTCCTTCCGAGTCACCAGACAAGAGAAGTCGGATACAGAACACCACACACAGAGGAGAAACCCAGAGAGAGACAGCTGGATAACGAATTTTACAGGAGGCGTCGCGTCGGTTCTCTAGACCTTCAAATACCAATCTGCTTCTAATGGGCCAACAACGTCCCACAGTAAACCTTTTCATTCATTTGGGCTTATGGGCCTGTCAATTTACAAACCTAAAAGAGCCCAAATAATAACCCAATCCATTTAAGCTGATCTAACTCTACTCCATAGTCCATATATGGTAACTCCAAAGTGGGCATCTGATTGCTCCCGATTGGGAGTATGAAACTATTCTCTTTCTTATCAGGTCGGCATGCACAGAAGTTTCACACTTGACGACAGGATAAATAAGGTTAAAAACTCAGCGCGTGATAGCATGAATATTGTTCTTAATGGGAATTGAGCTCAGAGTCTCCTGAATTCATACATTTTGACCTTGTATGAACCTAATTGAATCAAGTTTTTACTTTTTACATGTATTTTTGTTTGGCCTAATGAATAGATGGTATTATGATAATCCCATTATGTTACGTGTACTTTCACGACAAAAGCTTGTTAGAAAAACGGCATAGAGGTCTTAGAGAGTATAAAAGAGTAGGATTTAGGTTTTTGCCTCGTTTTTGGAGGTTACGGTTTTAAGATTAATGAATCAAAGGAGTGGAATTGGATAGGTGATTTTGAACTCTTGAATTAATTATTTGGAATTTGTCCGATTGATTGTTTGCTTAGGTCACTTGTTAATTGCTTAGTTAATTGTTTAATTTCATATATGTTTCATTTTAGTTGATAAACAAACAACCAATTCGATTCTCCATTTAGCATAGAATTAGCTTCGTTTGAATTGTCAATACAGATAAAATTCAAACACTGATATGAAATAATGCCAAGAGAACTTTATTGATGCTTCTTTTGTTAAGTCTTACACGTTAAACACAAGCTTACTTATACGACAAGAGCCTCAACCACTTAGTACTTTTACAAGACTTTATTCTTATCAACAGTGATAATATTTGTTCATAACCTACGGTGGTAATAATCTTCCCATGGATGAACACATGTGTTTGTTGATCATGATAAGAACAAGTCTACCAGTCTTCATTAGTTGATGATGATAGCACGGGACCAGTCTTGTTCTTTGAGCAAGTCTTACTTGAGCCAACTCATTATTCAATACATTTCAACAAACTGATAATCACCTTATCTCTCCATACGATCGCTTGAATTAATCATGTGAGGTAATAACACCTTATCCCTCCAAGTCATCTCCTTATCTCTCCATAATAATACCTCACATGATAGACATTGTTTTTGATCATTCCACATGGGATTGTCACCGTCTTTTAATACATTTGCTGCTTGGGCAATTGTCACGAAGTAATACTTTGGGCCCCAAGTATTAGTGCAGGAAATACCTATTTTGCCTTGATTTTGAAGACGCAACAGTCGACAACAACTACTTCGGATTGTGGTCCTATGTGGTGTGGGTGTTCACACCACCAACAACAACTTAATTTCTTGGAAATTAAACATGATTATGAGATTAGGGTCGCTAAATACGTAGCTGCAGCTGGCTCTGGTCAAGCAAAACGTAGGTGATTGGGTCAAGCATCGATCGTCAGTAGCATTAATTTGGATGGCTGCCTAAAGAAACGAATGGCTCATATGACTATTGTTCATTTCGTGTGGGTACCAGTACTGGATCCAATAGTGCCCAGTTCACGTTCCCCTCCTCTATCCAGCTCTTGACTTTGTAAAAGTCCCACATCGGTTAAAGATGTGGTGACTATGCTCTTTATAAGTGCTAAGCCCACCTCTTATCACTAACAAGGCTTTTTCCTAGGCTTGGGTGGGTTGGGCCTAACCCACCTCCTTGGAACTAAGGAGAAACAAAGCCGTGTGGGCTCGATGTATCCATGAGAACCGGACAACCCAAAGCGGACAATATTGTTGGTGTGTATGGGGGTGTGGAATATTGTTGGTGTGTATGAGGGTGTGGATTTACAAGCGGACAATATTATTGGTGTGTATGGGGGTGTGGAATATTGTTGGTGTGTATGAGGGTGTGGATTTACAACAGTCTTCTCTCTATTTCTCTCTACTTCACCGTTCAAAGTCTCTCTCTCACACTAACTTAAGCTCTCTCGCTCTGTCACAGTTTCTGTAAGCTTTTGCATGCATTCTCTGTATGCGACTTCATTTCCTCTTCCACTCCTCAACCATATCTAAGTTTATCTTAACAGTTTGGTTATTGTTGCAGAACTGATTCAGCGGATAAATGGGAAAGGACGTGAGAGAAATCTTCAACCGTTCAGGCCCGTAACGCTAATTGGATTTTGGATATACTTAATTGACCAAACCTAAATTGATTTAAATTCAGACAAGTAAACCAAAAAATAATCCAATCTGAGTTAGGATCCGGACAAGTAAACAAGATAAGATTTCTATGTTTGGATTCGGACCAGGTTTTAAATGGAACAAAAACTCTGTATTTAGACTCAGATTTCGGACATATAACGTCCAAACTTAGTTCAATCTAGATCGAACAAATTAGCTCATCCAGATTGGACAATGCTTTGCCACTCCGATATCACATAACCACGCAAATCCTAATATCAACATAATTACCCACTCTAGTCCATTTTCACATAATTACCCACTCTAATTCTTGGGGTGACGATATCACATAGCCACGCTATTACGCAAATCCTAGTACATGTTTGACAGTGTGTTTGTACTGCGTTTAGGTGTACCTCACCTCACAGCACCACAGTTTTTTGTGACACGCCAAACACTTTTTGTCAGCAGAACTCACCTCACAATACCATAATTTTTTACCTCGCAATACCTCACCTCACTTCACAGCACTCCCAAACGGGTACAATATATGTTGAATTGTCTCACGTAATCAAATTAGGTCAATTATTTTATTTTAGATTAATGTACAATGTAAACGTTAAGTGATTTTATATTAATATTATTAGTTATCTAATATAATCTTAATTTATATACGTCAAACACACCTCACATCACCACACCACAATTTTAAAAGTGATGCGCCAAACAACTTCGCATTTGAACTAACCTCACAGCACAACAGTTTTGACCTCACAACACCACAGTTTTAGACCTCACAATACCGCACAGCAGTTCACAGCACACCCAAACGGACACCTAATATCACATAATTAGTCACTAAAGTCCAATTTCACATAATTAGCCACTCTAATTCTTGGGTGACGCAATAGACCTGTCAACTAGGTATATGTTTGGCAGTGTGTTTCAACTGTGTTCAGATGCACCGCACCTCACAGCACCACAGTTTTTTGTGACACGTCAAACATCTTTTGCATTCCAACTCACCTCACAACACCACAGCTTTTTACCTCAGAGCACCTCACCACACTACAGCACTCCCAAAGGCTTATAATATATGTTGAATTGTCCTACGTAATCAAATTAGGTCAATTATTTCATTTTAGATTAATGTACAATGTAAACGTTAAGTGATTTTATATTAATATTATTAGTCATCTACTATAACCGTAATTTAGATAGGCCAAACGCATCTCACAGCATCGCACCACAGTTTTAAAAGTGATGCGTCAAACAGTTTTTTGCGTTCCAACATCGCACAACACCTCACAATAGTTGACAACACTCCCAAAAAGGACCTAGGTGTTTGAAAAGACACTACTTGGACCCACGTTCAATTAATGCGAGAACATAGAATTCTTCGCTATGACACGCATTTTTCAAAGCAAATTGTAGAAATTGCTGATAATCCAACTTTTATTTATAATATATATATATATTCTATGTTCTTGAAGTAACCACGTATGTCATTGGCTTACAATCAATATCAAAATAAATACTAATATGGGTTTTTCATGTAGCCCCTATAAAAGAATGAGACAAGACAAAAAACAACTATTATAACAAATAATCTAAACAAACTAAACTGAGTATACAATATTAAAGATATAGATTCAGCCAAACAAAATCCGAGAAGTATATAAATTAATTGCTTTGGATTAAAAAAAAGGTTTTTCTAAAAACACCCATCCTATTTACTATATAAACCCACTTTATTCTTTTCTATCTCTCTGCTCGTATTGTCAATGACCCCAGTGACATAGCTGAGTCTACAAGGACCCCGAACGAGCTCTAGAAAAGGGACCGTGTTTTATGAAGAGAAATACTAGTTTTTAATTATTTTTTATGTTTAAATTAATATTTTTCCCAAAAAATTAAACCCTGGTCGCCCCACCCAGGGCCGCCACTTATGACCCAACACCCGGACATAAAAAGTGCTGTCGTTTCAATCCATTCATGATTGCAGTCAACGTTAACTACTTTTTCTTTTAACAAATGAAGAGAGACGCTTGGATACGCAATTGATTTAACAAATGTGATCACATCCATCAATCCATGTCAGCCTCCAAGTCTTCTACGGGTAATTGTTTGTGGGCTTGACACTACAACTGCAACTGCAAGTGATTTTCTTACATAAAGAAAGTAAAATTATTAAATTACTACTTGACTAGGGCAACCTTCTTTTCTTGTACTCTCCCTCCCTCTCTCTATATAATCCCCTCCCTCTCTCTTTTTCTCCTTTCGTAGCTCTCTCTCTCTCATTAAGTGAAGTTCTCTCGCTTTCGATCTCTCAACGGTGGAGGACGGTGGAGTTGACGATGGCGAAGATGGGAGGTAGAGGCCGTTTGTCGCGATAACGGTTCTAATTACTGTTCGTTGGTTGGGTTGAGTGTTTTCTGACACTCAACCTCACCGGAATCCACAAAGAAAGCTCTGCGAATACAACAGAAAAGGCGGTTGGTGTTCGTTTTCCAGATCCCTTTGGTATCACTCCCACTCATGGTTAGGAAAATATGATATAAATTATATATATTTTTTTAAAAAAAACATGTATTTCTACTTACAAGCTTCTTGAATTTTTCAAAATTTCCTTTTACACATATATATTATCAAAAATATTTATATCTTCTAATAACTAGTATATAATATGTATGATTAATATAGAAATTATGATTATTAATTGATACCCCCTCAAACACGTTCATTATCATTGTCATCTGAGTCTTTATCTCAAAAGTTTGGAGTCGGTTACACGAGTCTATGAGAACATCATCGGAAATCCACTCTAACAATATTCTTATTTAGACTCATGTTAATATGTTTGACAAAGTTTTATGCTAGTTGTCAACCTATCACAACCCTCTTCCTTCATCCGGGCCTAGTACCGTTTGTAAGTGCAGGCGGAGACTGCTTAGTTACCCTCATACACGATAGATCATTTAAAAATTGTCCAACATAACTTAACTGATTTTTTTTTCTTATCTTGAGCATTTTATGTTTTAATTTTTGATGTATAATCTAATGACAATCTAAATATTTACTTACTAAAAAAATTCAGGGGCAACATCCTGTCAAACTTGGGCCGCTTCTATAAATTATCAGGATCCACAGCTAACCAAGGCCCCAAAAATCTTATCTCTTTGGTTTCGCCATTAATTGCAATTATTCTCACATGATATATCAAAGTTTATCTTAATTGTTTGGTTATTGTTGCAGAACTGATAAATGGAAAAGGGAGTGAGAGAAATCTTCAGCCGTTCAGGACCTTGCCACCTAACATCAGTCGACTGGTAATACCTAGCTTTAAACAAGGCTGAAATTAAGTACTCTAATAGGGTCGAGAACCAACAAAAGTCTCTCTTTTTTTTTTTCACCAGATTCTTGTAAAGATTGCTTGATTAACATGTTATATTATTGCAGGGATGATCCTGACCATAGAAGATCCATTGCTGCCAGCTTAGTACAAGGAGTGAAAGTCCTAGAACGCGATCGCCAGAAGAAGCGCCATGGGCCTCAAGCTGAAGCTCCTCCTTGGTGGAACTTCTTCAAGTTCAAGCTTATTGACCGTCTAGTCGACATTGACGACAATTCCATCTTTGGTGCTGTTTATGAACTCAAGTCCTTCACTAAGAATGCCCCGCAATATGTAGTTGCCTTTCGTGGCACACTACTCAAGCTGGACACCATAAGGTGTGATCTCAAGCTGGATGCCAAGTGCATCAAGAACAGACTGCACAACACCTCACGCTTCGAGGTTGCGATGCAAGCTGTCAAGGACATGGTTTTCAAACATGGAGCTAATAATGTCTGGTTAACTGGATATTCTCTGGGGTCAGCAATTGCATTGCTTGCAGGTAAAGAAATGGTCAAAATTGGCCATCCTATTGAAACTTACCTCTTCAATCCACCCTTCTTGTCTGCTACGATCATTGACAGGATCTTCCATATTAACGACAAGCTGAAGAAAGTGGTTCGCTACACAAGAAGTTTTCTCAAGGCTGGACTTGCAATTACAATAATGGGTACTTGTAATCCATATGAGGAATTTGTTAGATTATCTTCTTGGTTTCCTCACTTATTCGTGAATCAGGCCGATCTTATCTGTTGTCCCTATATTGATTATTTCGAGCACAGAACGAAAATGGATGACATTGGAGCCGGCAGAATTGAGAGACTTGCAACACAGAATTCCGTGACAGGTTTTTTGTTATCAAGTGCATTTGGGAAGGGCTCCAAACCTCTGCATTTAATTCCTTCAGCAAATGTGACTAGAAATCTTGAAAATTCCCCAAATTTTAAAAGACCTCATGGAATTGAGGAATGGTGGGATCCTAACTTTAAAGGACAGTCAATCCGGCACCAGTTTACCTAGATGATAGTCTCAATATAAACGGTGTTTGATGGATGAAAGGGGGCTGCCCACGCTATATAGTTTTATTACACAGCCTTGAATAAATTTATTTTTAATTTTAAAAAACTGTATTTGTATATTGATGGTTTTTAAGAATTCAATGATATATTAAGACTATATTTGTATTTTGATCGCTAAGTGAATACTACACACTAATAATTTTTTTTGTTTCCTTTTAAAAAATTGACGCCCAAACTTGCTACAGCCGACTACAACAGTCCTTCGACGTCCGTATTTGACATGTAGGCAAATGGAAATTTTCCTCTATTGTTGGGCCTCTATTTAATGACACTGGTTAGTCCCAACAAGAAATCCAATGGGATATGCCTAAGAGTACTTTCATCAGTCGTGGACAACTTTTTGTGAAGACAATCCCTATGCCACAGACGAATAATTTCGTGCGTTTGAGCTTGTTGCAAGTCATTCTTATATAGGAGGATGTGCAACCAACAACCACGAAAAAAAAAACAGTAACCATCACCGATTTTTCTGGCTTGCAACCAACCCATATCTTGGGCTGTTGCAACTGACCCTTAATGGTGTAACCATCATCCCATGAACAGGTGTTATTGCAACTGATGATGGTGTAACCATCATCAGTCGTGGACAACTTTTAGGGAAGACAATCCCTATGCCACAGACAAATAAGACTAAACATTTCAAAACGACGTAAGAATCGGGCCAAAAAGATGTTGAGTGTGTTTTTGACGTGTTTCAAGCGAGATTTGCAATAGTGTGTGGGCCCCTGTGCATCGATTTCATGTTACGACTCCCGATGATCGTTATTAACTAATGGACACCAAAATGGCTTCGTTTTGATATTTTTTTTAAAACAAAAGCCAAAGTGAAATGATGTCGTTTTGCGTAAAAAAAAATACTATCAATAATAAAAGGCCAGAAGGTGCACCCGCATAATTGCGCTAATGTTGTCCCTGCAACTAATGCAAAGCAAAAACGAGTGACAAATCCAAAACGTAGATAACAAAAAAAGAGAGCCACAGGGTGCATCTATTTACCTCATTGTATGGAAGGAAGATACAATTTTAGGAGATTTGAGTGAATAATGTTTTATATGGGTTTTTCAATTTTATTAATTTTAAACGAAATCGTTTTATCATTCACGGTTAGTCAAATGACATTTAATAGATGGAGGGACCAATCATGATACTAAACCAAAGCACAGGGGTCCGATTCTTACAAATTCAAAATGATGTGATACATGTAGAAATGACCACATTCACAAGGGGTGTCCATAACATTTCGCCTCATTAATTTTGTAAAAATATTAAAGGAAGGTCATTCTGATGAACAATCAGACCTATCGAGATCTTCCTACAAGAATAATAATAATAATAATAAAATTCTCATGTAGTCGCCTTGAGCTCCTCAAAAAAAAAAAAAATGTCATCTAACTCATAGGTCTATGACTTGAGTCTTACAATCTCCATTTTGGGAGCCCATTAGTTTGATGACCTTGTGATCCATTGGGCCCTTACAGCCCATTTGGTAATCTCATGGGCTGGGCTAATTCATTCGTCGGCGGACCTTCCCGTCATCACTTCCTCTGATTGCTCAATCCCCTAATCGCTATCGACGGTGACCCTTCGGATGCCTCTTTTCTTGGATTCGGCACAAGCAGACAGTCTTTTTGCCCTCAAAGCTTCTTCCACGCTGCAGCAATGGCTGACGGAGCTGCGATTCAGGACAAGAACATCGGTGTTGAGTCTCTCTTCTTTTCCATGCTCTGCTATTCTATGCTTATGTACAATCTCTCATTTATTTTTATTTTTTTTGCTGTGTATATTGCAGATCCAAATTTGGGCAGCTTCACCATGACTACTGTTTTGAATATTTGGTTGTAGACGCCCTCGTCTCTGAAGTCGATTTAGATCTTGATTTCTTTGTTTGTTGATCGATAGGCTTATTTCAATTCAGATTCTTCATTTGTAAGCGAAATGCACATTACTACTTATGATCTCTATGCCTAATTATAATTAGGTAAAGCTCTCTTGTATATATCTAGGCTGTATATTGTTGATTAGAGCGAGCTTTATTATAGTTTTTAGTTGACCATCATGGCTATGGGGGTGGAGCTCAAATGGTAGTGCGCTTGCTTTGCATCTCCATGGCTCCATTCTCTGATCAAGAACAATTATATATATATATATACATACTATTCTGCAAAGTCAGATTGTGTTGTTGATCTTGATTCTCATTTTTGCCACTGACGACAGTGGTCTCCAAGACACAGGTGAGAAACTTATTGGAGACTGTCCGTTCCAAGTTATGTTGCTCATGGCCTATCAGTCACCAATCATAGACTCACCCATCACAAGTTCATACGTGGGTTCATCCTTATCTTCATTTTTCTTTACAGAGACCTTGGAGTTTTCAAGAGCCGTGAAATAATGTGGTACCTTTCTGTTGCTCAGAGACTGTTAAAAGGTCACACACACAACTAGCACAGAAACCTTGCTTGCAAATGAAAATAGATAGCCTCATGGACCCCATCGAAGTAAGAAAATGAGTGTATGGAATTCTGCATGGCAATTTGTCTGAAGTGTACTTATATTCTTTCTATATCTGTAAGCTTTATCTTGAACCATAAGTTCGATAAATTAAAGCTCTCCGGCACATGTATTGTTCTCACCATTTTTAAAGTCACAAGACATCTAAAGGTTCATACTTCATCATCCTCTTCATGCGTTACGTGTACATGTTATTGAAGTGCTCCATCATAATGCATACATACATACAAATATACATTCATATATACCCAAATCACAGTAGGTACTTATGCATTGCAATGGCTGTTATTAAAATCCTACTAAACTTTGTATTGGACAACTATAAGTCGTTTATTATTAATGGTTTATGATTGTAATTGGCTGACTTATATGCGGGAAGTGAGCTATCTTTCTTTAGGAATGGTATATGCCAAGAGTTGCTTTCAAAGATTTATACGGTGCTTCAATGTATACTCTTCCCGATCAGACAGATTTTAACTTTCGTCCTGACTTTGGATTCTTTCCTGACAAATTTCCAAGGTTTCTTGATGGATGAAAAAATGTGGATCCAAACACATCGTTATGTGCTTTTTAACTGTGATTGCCAAGAAGTAGAAGCTTTCAGAAAGTAAGTAACAATATCAGTGTCTATGCATATTTTTATACAAAATAATGGAGCAGAATTTATCTATTATTTTGCGTGTTCAAAGAACATATCAGTATGATCAAGGGAACTAATAGGCGAAGGCGTCTAACTCAACATGAGATAGATAAGTTACACAGTGAAAGCTTTCATGAATAGTTTAGTGATAAGATAAGATTATTTTTTTAGATTTTTAAACCCCTGTTTTCATTAGTATGCAATCTTAACTTGAATTATGATTTTCATGTCATAGGTTAAGGATTCTGATAGTTATTCTCGTGATATTAATGCACTTGGTCGGGGTCCAAATCATATTGCAAGGAGTTTCAAAGCCGTTGATATGAATAATGGTTATAGATTTCGAACTAAGGAGTATGAGATGAATATGACTACCCAAAATAGTGGAGTTATGGTTGTGGCAAAAACACAAAGGTATGCAAGTACTAGTGACTCAGGCCATGTGCTGGGTGATGTTATATATTATGGTTCATTGATTAACATAGTTGAACTAACTACTATGACAAGTTTAGAGTAATTCTCTTTCAATGTGATTGGGTTGATGTGACCTAAGGTGGAGGAGTGAAGAATGATTCATTAGGGTTCAAATTGATTAAATTGTCTCATATGATACATACAGGAGAACGTTTAAGTGATGAACCATTTATATTTGCATCTCAAGCTCAACAAGTGGTTTTGTCAAAGATCCTAGAGACTTAGAGTGGTTTATTCCTTTGCCAATAAAACCCAGAGCCACTTTTTGATATGAGAGATGAGTCCTCCAGTGGTGACTTGGGTGGGCATACAAATAATGAGTCTTATGTTTTTTCTATATTGGATGAATCGCTCCATACAGAATAAGAGGATTTAAATTGGCTGAGGAGAGGTGTAGATGGGACAACTATTAGTTCAACAAATGAACAAAGTAAAGCGATGGAGCAAGATATAGATGATGATGATGATGATGGAAGTGTGCCAGATTGTTGATGAATGTCTTTTCTTTGCTTTTTTTTTTAGCTTAATATGACTTTACATTCTCTTTGGAAATTGTTAGAAGATTTATATGATTCATCACTGATTTTTGAGCAAATTGAGATGATAACATCCCATCAACAAGTGTTGTTGCAATTGTATAGACCAGTTCAAGAGTATAATAAGTCTTCTCTTTTCTTCCCTATGAGTTCTAGTCTGAATAAGAATGCTAGTTCTTACTGTTCATATGTTATGATATGAATATACCACGCCAATTCGTTATGTATGGATGAGATTCCATTGATACAGAGCCAATTCCAAGAGACTTATTGGAGGGTCCCATTGGCGTGCATCCAGTAGGAATTGAACCTACGAATTCGCCAATTATGAGTTGGGCGCTTTAACCATTCAGCCATGGATGCTTAGCGGGGATCCTCGTACATGGTGAATAACCAAATTCCAATTGAAATGAAATCCGGCAGATAAATCAATGCAATTTAGGAGGAATCAATGAAAGGACATCAATTCCAATCCTGGATTTTCGAATTGAGAGAGATATTGAGAGAGATCAAGAATTCTCACTATTTCTTAGATTCATGGACCCAATTCAATTCAGTGGGATCTTTCATAATAAGTCTTCTGTACAGTTCATTCTATTTGGGTTAATGGGCTTGCTCTTCTATGGGTTTGTAACGTAGAACGGTCTACGGAAGAGTTCCTTGAGAAGTTGGAACATGTTCAAAGGAATCCAAATCAAAATCGGAGTTGAAGTTGCTGTTTTTTGGAATTTAAAGTTTCAGTTTCCAACTTTGACCGTCCGTAACGTTTGATTCCCTTGTGTGTTTCCTTATTATCATATGTTTCCGAGGACTGATTTTGAAGACCTAAAGTTTAGATTTGGAAGAAGATCGAAATGGCATCGTCTTAGAGTCCAACAGAGTTAATTAAGTTTCCTATACGTTTTATGTTTCCAATTTTCCAATTCTAGTTTAATTAGGAGTTCAATTAGAGTTTGATTGTTTTGTCAGTCTATAAATAGTCTCATAAACGTTTGTAATTGATGCAATTCAATACATTCAGTTTTATTAATAAAAATTACTTGAGGTTTTCTCAATTGTTCTTGGTGGATTCCAAGTGTCTTGATTTCGTCGTGAACGAATTCAAGTGTTCTAGCTTCCGCACAGTGTCAGGTGGTATCGGAGCAGGTTATTTTCCTGTCGGATATGTCTATCACAGAACGGAATCGAAATCCCAACGATGCTGGTCGAGGGATATATGATCTATAGACTACGTTTGATGAGCATAGACAACATATGACAGAACAGATGGTCGAAGTTCTGCGTATGCTTGACGAATTGAGAGTCAACGCTGGCCATAATCAACAGGCAGCAAGGGTAGATGCTCGTGATGTGGCACAAGATCTCCCTGATGGCCGAGGCAAGCTTATTGAGAAAAATTATCGTAGACACCAACAACATTATCCAATTAGTGATGATGATTTGAAGTTGGATGAAAGTGGGATATTGTATGAGGAAAATTCAGAAAATTCTCAATTAGCCAAACGAATTGAAACTAATCAAATCTCACAAGAGCCCGAGGAGCATACATGTTCTAGTGATTTTACAAAGAAAGAGTTGGAAAATTGTTCAAAGAATATAATGCAGGTTGAGGTTATCGAGAGTAAAAGAAGAATTCACAAGTCAAGTTTTGATCGAAGAAGAAGTTAGAGACGAACTTTTGCACCATAATGACAAAATTATTGTGATAGAAGATGCAGATTCAATTAAAGACCAAATTATTCACGAATCCCAAAATTCTATAAATTTGGCAACAAAGTGTGAGATGCAACTTGTTGATTTTATTGGGGTTGAGGATTCTAATTTCATTATTAGCTCCTCAATATTAGATATTGTCAAGGAGTTGATGTTGAGAACTACGAATTTGGGTCGTCTAAATTTTATGGAATTTGTTGAGTTCATGAGTACATTAAACAAACTGTATTATTCGAAATACTTGTTTCTTTGGGATGGAAGAATACAAATTCAACCAATGGACACGAAGACTTCAAAAGGTCAACTCTCTTTGAGTGTCATGGTGAAGACAACTCTTTTTAGTCAAATTATAACTCAGGGTCGAGTTCTTTCCAAGTGGAGGGGAATGACGTAGAACGGTCTACGGAAGAGTTCCTTGAGAAGTTGGAACATGTTCAAAGGAATCCAAATCGAAATCGGAATTGAAGTTACTGTTTTTTGGAATTTAAAGTTTCAGTTTCCAACTTTGACCGTCCGTAACTGTTGATCCCCTTGTGTGTTTCCTTATTATAATATGTTTCCGAGGACTGATTTTAAAGACCTAAAGTTTAGAATTAGAAGAAGATCGAAATGGCATCGTTTTAGAGTCCAACAGAGTTAATTAAGTTTCTTATACGTTTTATGTTTCCAATTTTCCAATTCTAGTTTAATTAGGAGTTCAATTAGAGTTTGATTGTTTTGTCAGTCTATAAATAGTCTCATAAACGTTTGTAATTGTTACAATTCAATACATTCAGTTTTATTAATAAAAATTACTTGAGGTTTTCTCAATTGTTCTTGGTGGATTCCAAGTGTCTTGATTTCGTCGTAAACGAATTCAAGTGTTCTAGCTTTCGCACTGCGTCAGGTTGAGCTTGTAACAAAGCGCAAAAAATTTAAGATATGGTTTAGGGCCTAATACAAGCCCACCACTCGTGACGGAAAGGAATCGAGCCTAACCGACCGGGTGGCGGCGTGTGTGTTAATCAAAGCCCATAATGAGAAGCCTCTCCCACTTACAAAAGCTTGGATGCCCTTAGGCCCAAAGTCTTACTTCAAAGCTTGAGCTTATAAACACCACATTCACATTGTATTTTTCCAATGTGATATTCACACACAAACTTATTGCACTTTGTTCACCATGTTTATCATGGTCACTTTAGAGTCTTTTTACATTCAACCAAAAATTGACTTGGTGACATTAATTGATTCAATTTATTGTCCTTATAAGAATGATTAATTACCCATAAATTTAATTTAATAAATATTATTGAGTTTTCAATTAATATGACCATCATTTTTTCCAACAGAGATTTCTCGGAGAACTGACAAAGCCAAGAATTAGCCCATTAATTTCCCTTTCAACGCGGTAGGTACGTGTAACTCCTCTGGATTCAGAACCTTATATTTCTTCCTTTGGTTTCTCTTCTCGGTCATTCTCATATCTTGCGATCAAATTCCCCAAGAGATTTATCTTTTCTTGATCAAATTTCCCATGATCATATCTTGGTTTCTCTTTTCTTGATTTTTGTGCTCTCATGTCGGAGCTGAACTTGAGGAATATTGTAATTATTCTCACATGGTATCATATCTAAGTTTATCTTAACAGTTTGGTTATGGTACTTGCAGAAGTGATTCAGTGTATAAATGGCAAAGGACGTGAGATCTTCAACCGTTCAGGACCTTTGCACCTAAAATCAGTGGACTGGTAAGACCTAGCTTTAGACAAGTCTGTTGTGCATCAAAGCAGTGACTTATTACAAAAAATGCAGTTTTTATTAAGCACTCTAATAGGGTCAAGAATCAACGAAAGTCTCACTTTTTTCATCTGAATCTTGTAAAGGTTGCGTGTGATCTGAGAATTGTAGAAATTTAGGCAGCATTGCCGATCATTTCGTAGATGTTATTTTTGTTAAAAAAAAAGAAAGATGCATCATGGTTGCAGGAAAGAAGCATTTGGTTATATTATTGCAGGGGAAATCCCGACCATATAAGATCCATTCTTGCAAGCTTAATACAGGGTGTGAAAATCCAACAACGCGATCGCAAGAAGAAGCGCCTTGAGCCTCAATTTCAAGCTCCTCCTTGGTGGACCACCTTCAATTTCAAGCTTGTTGACAGTCTAGTCGACCCAGACGACAACTCCATCTTTGGTGCTATTTATGAACTCCAGTCCCTCACTTGCAATGCCCCGAAATATGTAGTTGCTTTTCGTGGCACACTACTCAAGAAGGGCACTGCGTTGCGTGATCTAGAGCTGGACCTCAAGTGCGTGCTGAACAATCTCCACTAAACCTCACGCTTCGAGCTTGCAATGCAGACCGTCAAGAGCACAGTTTCTGAACATGGAGCTAATAATGTCTGGTTAACTGGATATTCTCTGGGGTCAGCTATTGCATTGCTTGCAGGTAAAGAAATGGTCAAAATTGACCATCCTATTGAAGCTTACCTCTTCAATCCACCCTTCTTGTCTGCTGGGATCGAAAGGATCATCAATAACGATATGCTGAAGCAAGGGATTCATTTCACAAGCAGTTTTCTCAAGGATGGACTTGCAATTGCAAAGAAGGGTACTTCTAATCCAGACGAGGAATTTGTTAGATTATCTTCGTGGACTCCTAACTTATTCGTGAATCAGGCCGATCTTATCTGCTGTTCATATATTGCTTATTTCGAGGTCCTAAAGAAATTGAATGACTTTGGAGCCCGTACAATTGGGAGACTTTGCAACACAGAATTCGATCAGGGGTTTGTTCTCAAGTGCAACTGGGAAGGACAATAGAGAACCTCTGCATTTGATTCCTTCAGCAATTGTGACTACTAATCTTGCAGATTTTCCAAATCCTATAAAAGCTCATGGAATTAAGCAGTGGTGGGATCCTAGCTTTCATGGTCAGACAATCCTGCACCAGTTTAGCTAAATAGTCTCAATATATGATATAGGACTAGTTTATGAAGTTTGTTTTTTTTTTTTTTTTTTTTTTATTTGTTGGAAATCGTGTGAATGGATGTTGATGTTTTATTTTAAATTAAATTGTTTCTTTTTAATAGGAATCAGTAACAAGGAGGTAACTGACTCCCACTATGTCAGATTGCAATATATGTAATTGACCAGGTCTTTATTTTGGAAATAAAATCCCACATACGAGGGGAATTTCATACATACATACACACACACATATATATAGTCAACGTATATATATCCTTGTCATTTCCTTTATCTGTGCAAATTTATGTACAGTTGTGGATCGGTTAAATGACTAAAAAAACCTAAGTGAAAAATATTGACCTGTTGTACGTAAATATTGAATTATTTTGTAACTTCATTATATACACTTCAATTTTCACATATAATAATATAATATTATATAATAATTTTATATAACAGATTACATCGTTAAACAAATATACATTACCAACAAATAATGTATAATATTGTTATATATATTGCATTTAAAGAAAATTAAATAAATTTGCTCAATTTGGTAGCCGAGAGTTATTCGAGGCTGTTGTTTATATATCCATGTTTGCAGTTTTCTTTTTCTAATTTTGGTTCCAGTTATCATAACTAAATTTATTATATTGCTTGTTGCTTTTGGTCTTACTTTCATAATAATACACAAAACACAAATCACGAATTGGTTATCTTGAAAGGAAGACCAACTTTTTTGGTGACAAACTATTTTTCTAATTCCTGCATCTCTTTTTTCTCCAACATTATGGGATGTCTATTCTGCCAATCATTCCATTTTTTTTAATTCAAACCAAACAATAAAATATTAAACCCATGACGGTGTTGTTTCGCAGTGTGTTGCAACTGTGTTCAGTTGCAACAAACCTCACTGCATCACAGTTTTTTGTGACACGTCAAACAGCTTTTGCGTTCTAACTCACCTCACAGCACCACAACTTTTTACCTCACAGCACCTCACCATACTCCCAAACACTTATAATATATGTTGAATTGTCCTACGTAATCAAATTAGGTCAATTATTTGATTTTAGATTAATGTACAATGTAAACCTTAAGTGATTTTATATTAATATTATTAGTCGTCTAATATAACCGTAATTTAGATACGCCAAACGCATCTCACAGCACCGCAATTTTAAAAATGATGCGTCAAACAGCTTTTTGCGTTCTAACTCACCTCACAACATCACAGTTTTATAACTCACAACATCATACCGCACCTCACAGCACTCTCAAACAACACCATAATCTAAAAGGAAAACACATAATCATGTTTTCCAACGTTTTTTTTGAAATAAACTTTTCCATGACGTTCCAATTTCACATAATTAGCCACTCTAATTCTTGGGTGACGCAAGAGACCCGTCAACTAGGTGTTTGAAAAGACACTACTTGGACCCACGTTCAATTAATGCGAGAACATAGAATTCTTCACTATGACACTCATTTTTCAAAACAAATTGTGGAAATTGCTGATAATCCAATTTAAATGGATCACTCATTTTAAATAAAGTGAGGGATCCTCACTTCAGAATTTATATATATATATATTCTATGTTCTTGAAGTAACCACGTATGTCATTGGCTTACAATCAATCTCAAAATAAATACTAATATGGGTTTTTTCATGTAGCACCTATAAAAGAATGAGACAAGACAAAAAGCAACTATTATAACAAATAATCTAAACAAACTAAACTGAGTATACAATATTAAAGAAATAGATTCAGCCAAACAAAATTTGCGAAGTATATAAATTAATTGCTTTGGATTAAAAAAAATGGGTTTTTCTAAAAACACCCATCCTATTTATTATATAAACCCACTTTATTCTTTCCCATCTCTCTGCCAGTACTTTCAATGATCCTAGTGACGTATCTGAGTTTACAGGGTCCCGAACGAGTTCTAGAAAAAAGGGTCGTGTTTTCCTTTTTATTTATTTTAAAATCAAAAAGTTTTCTTTTATTGGTTTTTTAGTTAAAATATGTAGAGAATTATTAGTTTTTAATTTATTTTTTGTGTTTGATTTAATAAAAAATTAATATTTTTTTCAAAAATTTGAAACCCTAGGCGACTGTGTCGTCCCACTCCAGCGCCGCCACTTATGACCCCAACACCCGGTCATGAAAAGTGTCGTCGTTTCAATGCATTAATTGTTGCAATTTGAGAGTATGGATTGAAGAAGCCCCAAATGAAGTTCAGACAATAGTTATGGCAGAGAAGTTGAGGTGTGTGCCTGACGTTAATCACTAGCGAAATTCTAGTTACTAAAGGTTTTGTTGGTTTGCTTTATTGCAATTTGCTTACCTTTGAATAAGTTGCTTAATTTTTGATTTGTAATCCACCTGTTGGTGGCATGAATGCCTTGTTTAGGCCTCCAGTTCGGCTGCCCAGATTTGGGCTAATGAATTCATCTAGGTCATCTGACCTTTTCAAAAATCAAAAAAAAAGAAGAAAAAAAAAGTTTACTTCTTTTTACAAATGACGGGAGACGCTTGGATACGCAATTGATTTAACAAATATGATCACATCCATCAACTCCATGTCAGCCTCCAAGTCTTCTACGGGGTAATTGTTTGTGGGCCTGACACTACAACTGCAACTGCAAGTGATTTTCTTACATAAAGAAAATTAAAATTCATACGCGCAATGTTGACTACTTGACTAGGTCAGGCTTCTTTTCTTGTACTCTCCCTCCCTCTCTCCATATATACAATCCCCTCCTTCCCTCTTTTTCTCCGTTCGTAGCTCTCTCTCTCTCATTAAGTGAAGTTCTCTCGCTTTCGATCTCTCAACGGTGGAGGACGGTGGAGTTGACGATGGCGAAGATGGGAGGTAGAGGCCGTTAGTCGCGATAACGGTTCTAATTGCTGTTCGTTGGTTGGGTTGAGTGCTTTTTGACACTCAACCTCCCCGGAATCCACAAAGAAAGCTCTGCGAATACAACAGAAAAGGTGGTTGGTGTTCGTTTTCCAGATCCCTTTGGTATCGCTCCCACTCATGGTTAGGATAATATGATATAAATTATATATATATTTTTTAAAAAATACATGGATTCCTCCTCATTAGCTATTAGCTTCTTGAATTTTTGAAAATTTCCTTTTACACATATATTATCAAAAATATTTATATCTTCTAATACCTAGTATATAATATGTATGATTAATATAGAAATTATAATTATTAATTGATACACCCTCATGCGCGTTCATTATCATCATCATCTGAGCGTTTATCTCAAAAGTTTGGGGTCGGTTACACGAGTCTATGAGAACATCGTTGGAAATCCACTCCAATGATATTCTTATTTAGACTCATGTTAATGTGTTTGACAAAGTTTTACGCTAGTTATCAACCTACCACAACCCTCTTCCTTCATTCGATCCTAGTATCGGCTGCAAGGGCAAGCGAAGTTACCCTCATACACGATAGATCATTTAAAAATTATCTAGCATAACTTAATTGAATTTTTTCCTTATCATGAACATTTTCTATTTTAATTTTTGATGTGTAATTTAATTTAATGTAAATATTTATTTACTCCCGATCCCGGTCACTTTTCAGTAGATAATCTTTGGCCCCTCCTATAAATTATCAGGATTCACAGCTAACCAAGCCCCCCAAAATCTTTATCTCTTTGGTTTCGCCACTAATTGTAATTATTCTCACATGATATATCAAAGTTTACCTTAATTGTTTGGTTATTGTTGCAGAGCTGATAAATGGAAAAGGACGTGAGAGAAATCTTCAGCCGTTCAGGACCTTTCCACCTAAAATCGCCAGACTGGTAATAATATCTAGCTTTAGACAAGGCTGAAGTTATGTCCTCTAATAGGGTTGAGAACCAACAAAAGTCTCTTTTTTTTCACCAGATTCTTGTAGAGATTGCTTGATTAACATGTTATATTATTGCAGGGATAATCCTGACCATAGAAGATCCATTGCTGCAAGCTTAATACAAGGAGTGAAAGTCCTAGAACGCGATCGCCAGAAGAAGCGCGATGGGCCTCAAGCTGAAGCTCCTCCTTGGTGGGACTTCTTCAATTTCCAGCTTATTGACCGTCTAGTCGACATTGAAGACAATTCCATCTGTGGTGCTATTTATGAACTCAAGTCCTTCACTCACAATGCCCCTCAATATGTAGTCGCGTTTCGTGGCACACTACTCAAGCTGGACACCATAAGGTGTGATCTCAAGCTGGACGCCAAGTGCATCAAGAACAGACTGCACAACACCTCACGCTTCGAGCTTGCAATGCAGGCTGTCCACAACATAATTTTGAAAGCTGGTGGATCAGCTACTGATGTTTGGTTAACTGGATATTCTCTGGGGTCAGCTATTGCATTGCTTGCAGGTAAAGAAATGGCCAGAAATGGCCATCGTATTGAAACTTACCTCTTCAGTCCACCCTTCTTGTCTGAGCCGATGGAAAGGATCAATAACGACAAGTTGAAGAAAGTGATTCGCTACACAAGCAGTTTTCTCAGGGCTGGACTTGCAATTACAATAAAGGGTACTTGTAATCCAGATGAGGAATTTGTTAGATTATCTTCTTGGTTTCCTCACTTATTCGTGAATGCGGACGATTATATTTGTTGTCCCTATATTGATTATTTCGAGCACAGAATGAAAATGGATGGCATTGGAGCCGGCAGATTTGAGAGACTTGCAACACAGAATTCCATGACAGCTTTGTTATCAACTGCATTTGGGAAGGACGATAGAGAACATCTGCATTTGATTCCTTCAGCAATTGTGACTACTAATCTTGAAAATTCCCCAAATTTTAAAAGACCTCATGGAATTGAGCAATGGTGGGATCCTAGCTTTAAAGGACAGTCAATCCGGTACCAGTTTACCTAGATGATAGTCTCAATATAAACGGTGTTTGATGGATGAAAGGGGGCTGCCCACGCTATATAGTTTTATTACACAGCCTTGGATAAATTTATTTTTATTTTAAAAAACTGTATTTGTATATTGATGGTTTTGAAGAATCCAATGATATGTTAAGACTATATTTATATTTTGATTGTTAAGTGAATACTACACGCTAATAATTTTTTTGTTTTCTTTTAAAAAATTGACGCCCAAACTTGCTATAGCTAACTACAACAGCCCTTCGACGTCCGTGTTTGACATGGACGCAAATGGAAATAAGACTAGACATTTCAAAACGTTGTAAGAATCGAGCCGAAAAGATGTTGAGCGTGCTTTTGACGTATTTCAAACGAGATTTGCAATAGTGTGTGGGTCTCTGTGCATCAATTTCATGTTAGGACTGGTCCCTCTGTTCAGCTGACCGTCATGGACTAACGGACACCAAAATGGTTCCGTTTTGAGATTTTTTTAAAAACAAAAGCCAAAGTGAAATGATGTCGTTTTGTATAAAAAAAAATACTATCAATAATAAAAAGCCAGAATGTACACCCGCATAATTGCTTGTCCCTGCAACTAACGCAAAGCAAAAATGAGTGACAAATCCAAAACGTAGATAACAAAAAAAGAGAGCCACAGGGTGCATCTATTTACCTCATTGTATGGAAGGAAGATACAATTTTAGGAGATTTGAGTGAATAATGTTTTATTTGGGTTTTTCAATTTTATTAATTTTAAACGAAATCGTTTTATCATTCATGGTTAGTCAAATGACATTTAATAGATGGAGGGACCAATCATGATACTAAACCAAAGCACAGGGGTCCGATTCTTACAAATTCAAAATGATGTGATACATGTAGAAATGACCACATTCACAAGGGGTGTCCATAACATTTCGTCTCATTAATTTTGTAAAAATATTAAAGGAAGGTCATTCTGATGAACAATCAGACCTATCGAGATCTTCCTACAAAAATAATAATAATAATAAAAAAATTCTCATGTAGTCACCTTGAGCTCCTCAAAAAAAAAAAAAAATTTGTCATCTAACTCATAGGTCTATGACTTGAGTCTTACAATCTCCATTTTGGGAGCCCATTAGTTTGATGACTTTGTGATCCATTGGGCCCTTACAGCCCATTTGGTAATCTCATGGGCTGGGCTAATTCATTCGTCGGCGGACCTTCCCGGCATCACTTCCTCTGATCGCTCAATCCCCTAATCGCTATCGACGGTGACCCTTCGGATGCCTCTCTCTTCGGATTCGGCACAAGCAGACAGTCTTTTTGCCCTCAAAGCTTCTTCCACGCTGCAGCAATGGCGGACGGAGCTGCGATTCAGAACAAGAACATCGGTGTTGAGTCTCTCTTCTTTTCCATGCTCTGCTATTCTATGCTTATGTTCAATCTCTCATTTATTTTTATTTTTTTTGCTGTGTATATTGCAGATCCAAATTTGGGCAGCTTCACCATGATTACTGTTTTGAATATTTGGTTGTAGACGCCCTCCTCTCTGAAGTCGATTTAGATCTTGATTTCTTTGTTTGTTGATCGATAGGCTTATTTCAATTCAGAGAAAGTGTCTTGAAGTACAAGAAAGTGTTTGCTAGAATGGTGGAAGAAAATGCTTATTTCTTTTGTTATTTTAATGAGAAAGATAAGGATGGATCAAAGAGGGTGGGGCCACCATGTAAGGAGGATTGGGAGAAGGCAAAGGCCTTCGTTCATTTTTTGAAGAAGTTTTATGATGCTACATTGTCACTTAGTGCAACTAAATGTTGCACTTTTCACTTAATCTTTGTGATAGTGTCGGACTTGTTGATTGATATTAATATGAAAATTGATGATGATAGTGATCCGGTGTTGCAAAGTGGGGGGATGTGAATGAAGGTAAAATTGAATAAGTATTGGGGAAATTTTGAGAGTATTAACAAGATGATATATGTAACCCATGTTCTAAATCCTAGATATAAGCTTTAATTAATACAAATTTCCTTTGAAGACAGGGGGAAGGATATTGCTACAATAAAAAGAGTGTTGATAACATCAAAAAGTGCTTGCTACAATTATATGATGTATACAAAGGGGCTAGTGGTCAAGATCAATCTTCCACCACTACGGGCACCACCACTCGAGTCAATACAAATTCAAGTTCCCAATCAAGTGGGTTTTCTCATGTTGAGATGAAACTAAAAATAAAAAGAGAGCAAATGGAAGTTGCAGAGATTGCAAATGAAGTGGATAAATACATTTCATATCTTTGTGAAAAGCTTGATGGTGACTCTTTCGATCTCTTGACTTGGTGGAAGTTGAATCAATCATGATATCCTATTCTTTCAAAGGTTGCCAAGGATATATTCTCAATCTCAAGTTCAATAGTGGCTAGTGAAAATGCTTTTAGCTTGGGTAGGAGGATTGTGGATCCTTTTAGAGCTTCATTGACCTCAAAGATGATAGAGGCATTGGTGTGTACTAGTGATTGATTTAGAGCGAATGAATTTAATTTCTATAAAGAGCCAACGGACGAGGAAATTTCTTTGTACAAGGAACTTGAAGAATTTGAAAAAAATAAGCAACTCTTGCACTTTTATTTTAGTTGAATTGTTAATATGTAATAGTTATGTGAATTGTTAATATTTATTTGCATTGTTCACTTGTTTGCATAGGTATGAATGCACAAGCTCTACCTTCCGAACGAACTATTTCGGCTTCACAGCCATCAAATCCACAAGCTTTATAAGTGCCTATTTTGAACTGTTTATAACTTTATATGCCTTGTGTAGACTTTGCTTTTGAACTACCTTTTTCCCTATTTATAACTCTTCTTATTTGCTTTTTATTCACATACTGGGCCTATGATAGCAATATGTGAGTGCATGCCTCTTTGAGTTCAATTCACAGCTAATGAGTAATGATCACTGGATCTAGGTTAATGTCATTATGCTGATTGAACTGCTTTAACTTAGTGGGAAGAAATTTACAGCTAATGATCACTGGCCATTGCAAACTAAACCTTTTCAACAACCATGATAGTTTAAAGATTTAATTTAACATCTAATTTAATACACTAATATTAAATGCATGTAAGTGTCCCATACAACAACTTATGACTTATCAATTGTGGCTACAGGGAGTAGTGGACACTGCACAAGCCTTCTCTGTTTCTCTTTAAGCAGTCAAAAGAAGAAGAATCTTCACTGGAAGATTCTCAAGCTAGGACTTGGTGGTGGTTATGGACTCACGGTGCTGCATTGTTGATTACTTTCTTTTGTTGAGTTTCTTTAGCATTACGTAGACTTTGAGATCCATTATAACAATTTATTTATTGTGATGTTTTATTTATATTTATCTGAAAGTGGATTATATGTAATGTGGATGTGGATTATCATATATAATTATATATGTGGAATTAAGTGGATGTGGATTTGATAGAATTGATAAACAGGTTTTATTGTATTTAGAATTGGCACATTTTTCCTAAAACATGTTATATTCATTGGTAAATTTCTCAATTATCGTCTTATCATTACCGACTATCGGTATACCGACACTTCTGGTAACGATAATGGTAGTATTTTTTTAGTTACTGAAAGGATCGATATGATAATGATAGTCAGTGTTTGGTAACAGTAATCGTACCAATAATTGTCCTACATAGGGCCCACTTAAAGTCAAATATTTAATATTTCACATTTAGGAAGAAAGTCTATAAAACAGATCCGTGTCGAAGAAAGTAAAGGCAGCCTTATTGTTAGTGGAAGCACTCCAGAGTCCAGACTTTCGTTATATGCGTTGCATGTTCATAATTTTCTGTGTCATTTTGATAGGCGTAAAATGCGTAAATAAATATCTTTCTATAATTTATAGTAGTGGTAAATGGTGACCATTGAACACTGAATTTGGTTTGTTCAGGAAAGTTAAAAGAGTTTTTTTTGGCCGTTTATTCAAGTCTCTACTTTCCCTATCAACCCCTTCTTTGTTCTTGGTCATTCTCACGTCAGTGAATATTTATGTAATCTCATCCACACACCCTTGCCACATGTCATCTTGCAATCACGTCAGAGAATATTCAAATCCCTTTGGCGTTCTTTTGATTTTACGATCATATAACACCATCATTGTTTGTCTACATGCACGTTCTCTTTATTTATTTCTGAAGTTAAAGAGGAAGTCAAAGATCGTGTGTGGTTCGTCCGTTCGTGTTGTGCTTGGAATCTTATTAGGTTGTGTTGTGGGGGCTTGGATTATAATCTAATTTTTTTTTAAAGTGGGTATTACATAATTAGAATTTGAGTGTGAGATTGATATACAGAGATTGGAATCTTTTTTTGCTGCAAGACAGCATATTGCGTGGCGGCTGGTGACAGAAATTGCTCTTCCATTTCTTAGTGGGACTGCTCCTATGTTAATTTTGTCATGGAATGAGAATTATATTTTTCAACTGAATATTAAATTTAATTTTGGGTCGCTTAATTAGTTAATTCTTCCATACTAAGTAATTGGAGAGAGACTTTTTTTTTTTTTACTATTAAAAAAAATCTCTCTCCAATGAGTGCATGAAACAAAATCCTTGGAACAAATTTTTTCTTTTTTCTTTTTTAAATTAATTATTGTGTGTCTTCAAACGACATATTACACCTTTTTACACTATTATATGGATAATATATACATTTTTTGTTTTGGCAGACACATCATACAAATTTGTTATTTGGATATTCAATATAGGCCTAAATTCGAGAGGTCAAGCTTGTGCACACATAAATTTTTCACATGACAACATAATAAATTGGACCAAAAATCAACGCGTGGTCATAAGGATATTGCTCTCAGTGAGAATTGAACTCAAAACTTCCCAACTCCATGTGGTTTGTTCTCAGAGATATTCCATGCCAGGAAGCTCCTCTACAAAACCTTGGACTCAATCAAAGCCCAAGGCCTAATCCGTACCGTTTGCACATGTTGATCACATGACTCCAAGCACTATAAATACATGAGGTTGCCTCCTCATCTACTCTCTAAACTACTTGGTATATCTCTCTATATCTGAAATAGCCTTTAACTTCTCTCATTATAAATTATCCAACCGTTGACTGACTTGACCGTCGAAGCTTTCCCGGCCGACAATATCGATGTCAAGCTTCACGATATACCTAGTGTGATCTTTTGCATGAGAGAAAATGAATAAAATTAAATTAAATTTCTGACATTTGGGGGATTCTTGACATACCCTAGTGTGATCTTTTGCATCATAGTGTTTTTTACAAAGTCATGATGCATTGGACTTGCAAAGAAAAGATGGTGAATGATGTACAGGTAATACATTGACCATATTGTTTTTGCTGTTATTATTATTATTTGAATGTATTTGTTTATGAAGAATGATGAATCATTATGGGTAAAGAAAACATGGATAAAGAGATTGACAACTCCACAGACAACAGATTTTGCGGCCGATAAATTCAACCGGGGATGTGGGTGGAAAGGTCATAGCATTAAAATAATTGGCCAACCCACATTAGCTTTTTCTTTTCTTTTGTTTTTTAAATTTATATCAGTACAGGCTGTTTTATATATATACCTGACCCACTCCCATTCACCCCTCAGCTTCTCTCTATTTCTCTTCTCGTTCATCATTCTGATCTCTCTCTTCAGTAATTCAGTGCAGTCGTTGAGCAATCGCAAATCCAGAACCAGTCACTGTTGATCCGTAAGCTTTTGCATGCATACGCTCTCTGCGTTAAAACCGGCAAAACCGATGCTCAGATGAATCATCTTTTCTTTTTTTCAAGTTTTTTTTTTTTTTTTTTTGTAACATATAACCTTTTTTTTCTTTTAATCTACCTGTCTGCTAGAACTTATTTTGACACTTATAAGCTTCAAAATAAACTCTGTCAAACACTTTCACATTAGTTTAGCTTATAAGCTCGAATAACCTAGCTTATTAAGTTCATTTACCATGACTGCTGGGATCAAACGACACAACATTAGCAAACATTGAAACATTTAAACCACAATCTGTCTCTCCACGGGCCTTGTTCGTGTGTATTAGTGAGAGACTTGCGGAGATAGGAACACCGATAAGCAATTAAGTAAAGTATATAATATTTTAATTTATAAGAAGATAAAGATTCATGTAAATATGTATTTTAGGTATTGTACAATTACTTAGGGTTTCGTGCCAGGCCAGACCAAAAAACTCAGGCCCAAACCCGTATAGTAAGTCTTCCTGGATTGCCCAAGCCCGACGTCCTTTTATAATGGGTTTGGATTAAGGGATTTGGAGGAAGGGAATGGAAGGGAAGAGAAAAAGACTTTCATTCTAATTTTTTTGTTTTGATAGTTTGTAAAAAATTAAGGGGAAGGATTTGAAGAGAATTGGAGGGAATATTTCATTAAATTTTTGTTAAAATTCTTTCTCCCTAAAATGGAGTCATTTGGAGGGAATGGATTATGGATTACTAATTAAGCCATTTATAAGTTAAATACCTATTTTACCCTTGTGGATAATATTTTAATATAAAAATAAGGATACATTAGTAAATTAAACAAATTTTATTTCATTCCTTTTTTTATCTATCTAAATATGGGAGAGGAAAAAATATTCTCCCTTCCCTTTTCTTCCCTTTCCCCCAAATCCCTCAATCCAAACGCACTCTTAAGCTCGGGCCGAACTTTGATTCGCGGGCCATATGGTGACTCATATCACACATTTCTCGTTATTGGGCCCTAGTTGATTGGGCATGGAGGCCCAAAATAACAATTCAATTGAATTGAGTTCTCAAGCCTTTCTTGGATTCCAAAGTGCCTACGCATTGGGGGGCGCTACCACAACTTAATTGATTTTTTAAAATTATCTTAAACATCTTATGTTTTATTTTTTATGTAATTTAATGACAATATAAATACTAACTAACTCTCGGGCTCTTTTTAGTAAATAGTCTTAAAAAAAATTTCAAGGATGTTGACCCTGACCTTGACACTCCTATAAATTAGCAGATACACCCTTCTCCCCTCCATCTTATCTCTAGTTTCGCCCTTGATTGTAATTATTTTCACATTGTATCATATCTAAGTTTTTGTTAACAGTATGATTATTGTTGCAGAACTGATTCAGCGGATAAATGGAAAAGGACGTGGAAGAAATCTTCACCCGTTCAGGACCTTTCCACATAAAATCAGTCGACTGGTAAGCCTTTTAAACAAGACTCCCCAAACCCTTGTTAAAAAAAAAACAAAGAAAAACAAGAAGAAGAAGCTGTTGTGCATCCAAGGAGTGAGTGATTACTAAATAACGCAGTTTTGATTAAGTACTCTAATAGGGTCAAGAACCAACAAAAGTATCATTTTTTCGACAGATTATAGTAAAGATTGCGTGATCTGAGAGTTGTAGAAATTTAGGCAGCGTTACCAATCCATCATGGTTGCAGAAAAAGCATTTGGACTGTTTCTAAAGCTAGAGTTAAAAAGCAGTGATAAAAAAAGGCTTATTAATGCCTTGATTAACAGGATATATTGCAGGGAAAATTCCGACCATAGAAGATCCATTGCTGCAAGCTTAGTACAAGGAGTGAAAATCCTAGAACGCGATCGCCAGAAGGAGCGCCTTGGGCCTCAAGCTCAAGCTCCTCCCTGGTGGAACTCCTTCGATTTCAAGCTTATTGAAAGTCTAGTCGACATTGACGACAACTCCATCTTTGGTGCTATTTATGAACTCAAATCCTCCACTGACAATGCCCCGAAATATGTAGTCGCCTTTCGTGGAACACTACCCAAGCCAAAAACCGTACTTCGTGATGTCAAGCTGGACATCCAGTGCATCAGGAACAGACTCCACAACACCTCATGCTTCAAGCATGCAATAAAGGCTGTCCAGAAGGTAGTTTCCACAGCTGGTGGAGCTACTGATGTTTGGTTAACTGGATATTCTCTGGGGTCAGCTATTGCATCGCTTGCAGGTAAAGTAATGGCCAGAAATGGTTATCTTATTGAAACTTACCTCTTCAATCCACCCTTCTTGTCTGACCCGATGGAAAGGATCAATAACGACAAGGTGAAGAAAGTTTTCCGCTACACAAGCAGTTTTCTCAAAGCTGCACTTGCAATTGCAATAAAGGGTACCGCTAGTCCAGATGAGGAATTTGTTAGATTATCTTCTTGGTTTCCTCACTTATATGTGAATCCGGCAGATAAAATTTGCTGTCCCTATATTGCTTATTTCGAGCACAGACTGGAAATGGATGACATTGGAGCCGGCAGAATTGAGAGACTTGCAACACAGAATTCCATGAGAGGTTTGTTATCAAGTGCATTTGGGAAAGGCTCGGAACCTCTACATTTAATTCCTTCAGCACGTCTGACTACTAATCTTGCAGATTCCTCAAATCTTCTAAAAGCTCATGGAATTAAGCAATGGTGGGATCCTAGCTTTAAAGAACAATCAATCCTGCACCAGTACTTTAACTAGATAGTCTCAATATAAACAGTGTATGATGGACGAAAGAGGCTGCCGTGATCAGTGTCAGTAATCCAAACCGTAAAACCGGTGTGTTAAATATCAGTTATGTAAGTTGCTATGCTAAATATCAGTTATGTAAATTATCAATTATGTAAGTGACTCGACTGTTATGTAAAATATCAATTATGTAAGTCACTATGCTAAATATCAGTTATGTGAAATATCAATTATGTAAGTTACTCGATTGTTATGTAAAATATCAGTTATGTAAGTGACTCGAAAAGAAAAGGGTCAAATCTTGTTGTTTTTCGTTAAAACACAAAGTCGGTCGCCGGTCGATTTTATATGAGAGGTTCATGTTTTATGTGTTAAATGACTAAAAAAAACCTAAGTAAAAAACATTTCCTTGTTGTCAATATTGAATTATTTAGTAATTTCCTTATACGTACTTGGAATTTTCAATTTTTCACATATAATAATATAATATAATCATATATGATTATGATATACAGATGCACTGATAAGTGATAATATCACAAATCTAATCAGTAATCAGATTATCAGAATATAATATATTAAAATAAGTTATAATTTTATATAACAGGTTAAATCATTAAACAAAAAGTAACAAAATTCCCCCCAAAAAGCAAAATCCCTAGCTCCTCCAAAAGTCTTGTTTTTGGTTTTACGTGTTTATGATTCTTTTGAAAATGTCATCAAGATAGATATAATATGTGGACACGGTAGGGATAGGGGCTGTAATTACCCCAAATCACCCTTAAATCATTATTTGTTTAGGTTTTTTGGTGTTATTGTGTATTGCAAGTCAAAGAGCGAATTACTAAGAAATGTACCGATGAATGTTAATCCCAGTCAGTGGTGTCTGCTGAGGTTTGTTTTGGATATGGTTGATAGTTGAAATTAATAGAGAAACCAAAGTCTCACATTGGAAATGGATGAGAATTTTAAACACTTTATAAGGAGTTTAATCAACTATGTACTTGAATACATGTTAAAGTGAAAGAATGGAGGGAATACCAAATATTTGAATATATATATATATCAAACACTTGGTGCATGTGCATAAATTTAATATCAATTTTTTTATAATTTTCGGAATTATTTTTTTTCCCATTCTTTAAGACAAAAAATATGTTTGTTGAATAAATTACTACAGTTTAGCAATTCTCATTCAGACAAAATAACTGCTAGCAATTGTTTCGAATGAAGAGACATGTTTTTTAGTTTTATAACTGTTGAATCTTCATGTCTCTTGGTTGTTTATAAATACTGATATTAAGAAACAATTTTTTTTAGCCTTTCTTTCAATCTCTATTTCTCTACAACACAATAAAAAAAAATTCCCTTGAAAAACTTTCAGTTTTGCTTATAACAAATTTTCAAGGTTTTGTTATATCTTGAGGGTGATTTACTATCAACCCAACAACAAAATATTGTAGTGGGAGCAAATATCACCTAAAAGAAAGTCACGTCTCAAACCATCTATTTCCCTGTATTTTCCCAACAATAGCAATGTAATGAATTGCTCAATAACAAATGAGCTGATGCATCTTCTTCGAAGGTCACATATTATTAAAATCATATCATCAGGTCAAACCTTATTATACAATATTATTATTTTATTTATATATATATATATATATACATATATATAAACTAAACTAGCCATCTCTGCATTGGAATCCGTAAAAAACAAAAGAAAGAACTATTTTATTTCTCTCTCTCCAATTAAACTAGCTCTCTCTGCATTGTAATCTGTAAAAATGAAAAAAAAGAAAAAAAAAACTATGTTCTTTTCTCTCTTCCCCTCCTCTCTTCTCTACCCATGCCGCCCAAACCAGAAACTGACCTGTTCCGTCCGGTCATGTCGCCGACCTCCACCTATGCCAAACGAAGCTCCACATCAGCAGGGACCCATATCAGCCCTCACCGACCGACAACAACCACGGGATCTACCGGAAAATCCCCTGGAAGCCACGGACCACCGCAGCTTCTCGCCTCCATGTTTTGGCACGCCGATGGTACCAATGGAATCACCGGACCGAGGAGCACCTTTCCCAGCCGTTCTCCGGCCGTAACAGCCATCGGCAGTACACGACCTGTATTGGACCCGTTTGGACATGTGGATACCCGGTTGACCATAGTTTAACCAGGTATACTTTTATTTTTCTTTAAATTGTTTTTAGGATTATTTAAATTAAATATTTATATATATGGGTTTGTTTTTGTTTAGCAAAATATTGGGCTGGGCCGTGGGTATTGACATGAAGTTGGGTTTTAGAGGTTTCAAAATTGTCACTATTAAGGCCCATATTATTGTTTGGAGAATTGGACGGGGCTTTTGCATAGTAACCCCAAAGGCCCAAACGGGCTTTAAGCCATTTGAATGATAGCCAACGAATTAGTTTCTGGGTTGGGCCTTGGGCGGCGGTATGACTACTGCAGAGATCCGGATGGTCCATCGTACCAGTATGACTAACGGGGAGAACCTGAGAACTGAAAAAAGAGCAAGCAAGAACGAACGGCAAACACACGAAAAACATCAATTGTGGGCAAAGGGAGTCATGGTCCATCATGCCAGTATGACGACGGGGGAGAACCCGAGAACTCAAAAAAGAGCGAGCAAGAACGAATGGCAAACGCACGTAAAACATCAATTGTGGGCAAGGGAGTCGTCTGGTATGAAATGTCGTACGAACAGAGGTGAGGTTTGGCCGTGGGGCTGCGTGCGGGGAGAGAGAGCATTATGTGTTGAGTCTATAAATCGAGTGATTGTCATACACAAATCGGGCGATGGTCATACACAAATCGCAGTGAGCAAGATAATGTCATCTCTATATAACGCAAGCGAGCTGTGTAGAAAATTTCACTCAGAACAAGAACATCAGTGTAAGTCTCTCTTCTTCTCTCATGCTCTGCTCTTCTATGCTCATTGCTCATGATACAACCTCTGATTTGTTTTTTATTTTTTGCAGTAAATTGTGCAGATACAAAGTTGGGGAACTTCGCGATTACTGTTTTGATAAGGTTTGTTTCGTCTCTGAACTCTGAAGTCGAGTTAGATCTTGATTTCTTGATTTGTCGATAGGCTTATTTCAATTCAGATTCTTCATTTTGTAGGCTCAATAAGGTTTAAGCTCTCGTGTATATATTCAGGTTGTATATAGTTGATCAGAGCTTCATTATAGTTTTTAGTTGACCATCATGCTAACTAGTAAAAATAAAGATAGATTGCTCAAAAAATAAGGGGTAAGAGTTTGCTTGGACTGCGAGAAACTACATGTTTTTAGATTAAGTGATTGTTGAAGTTTCTGTCTCTAGGCTCATTTTCTTTTGGGAGAGAAATTCAGAGAGGAAAAGATTGAGGAAGAAGCAATATGTCGGTTATTTCAAACACCGGGAGCTGCATTATGCATTACTTTAAGAGATTTTTTTTTTAAGAATTCTTGCGAGAAATGGCATGTCTTTTAATCTTTTCTTGATATTTGTGCTCTCATGTCGGAGCTGAACTTGAGGAATATTGTAATTATTCTCTCATGGTATCATATCTAAGTTTATCTTAACAGTTTGGTTATGGTACTTGCAGAACTGATTCAGTGTATAAATGGCAAAGGACGTGGGAGAAATCTTCAACCTTTCAGGACCTTTCCACCTAACATCAGTCGACTGGTAAGACCTAGCTTTAAACAAGTCTGTTGTGCATCAAAGCAGTGACTTATTACAAATAATGCAGTTTTTATTAAGCACTCTAATAGGGTCAAGAATCAACGAAAGTCTCACTTTTTTCATCAGAATCTTGTAAAGGTTGCGTGTGATCTGAGAATTGTAGAAATTTAGGCAGCATTGCCGATCATTTCGTAGATGTTATTTTTGTTAAAAAAAAAGATGCATCTTGGTTGCAGGAAAAAAGCATTTGGACTGTGTCTAAAACTAGCCTTAAAAATCAGTGATGAAAAAATTAAGGCTTAGAAGTATTTGTGGTACATGCCTTGATTAACAGGTTATATTATTGCAGGGGAAATCCCGACCATATAAGATCCATTCTTGCAAGTTTTATACAAGGTGTGAAAATCCAACAGCGAAATCGCAAGAAGGGCCTTGAGCCTCATGAATTTCCAGCTTCTCCTTGGTGGACCACCTTCAATTTCAAGCTTGTTGACAGTCTAGTCGACACAGACGACAACTCCATCTTTGGTGCTATTTATGAACTTGAGTCCCTCACTTGCAATGCCCCGAAATATGTAGTTGCTTTTCGTGGCACACTACTCAAGAAGGGCACTGTGTTGCGTGATCTCAAGCTGGACCTCAATTGCGTGCTGAACAATCTCCACAAAACCTCACGCTTCGAGCTTGCAATGCGGGCCGTCCAGAACATAGTTTCCAGAGCTGGTGGAGCTACTGATGTTTGGTTAACTGGATATTCTCTGGGGTCAGCTATTGCATTGCTTGCAGGTAAAGAAATGGTCAAAATTGGCCATCCTATTAGAACTTACCTCTTCAATCCACCCTTCTTGTCTGCTGGGATCGAAAGGATCATCAATAACGATGTGCTGAAGCAAGGGATTCATTTCACAATCAGTCTTCTCAAGGCTGGACTTGCAATTGCAATGAAGGGTACTTCTAATCCAGATGAGGATTTTGTTAGATTATCTTCATGGACTCCTAACTTATTCGTGAATCGGGCCGATCTTATCTGCTGTCCATATATTGCTCATTTCAAGGTCCTAAAGAAATTGAATGACATTGGAGCCCGTACAATTGGGAGACTTGCAACACGGAATTCGATCAGGGGTTTGTTCTCAAGTGCAACTGGGAACGACGACAGAGGACCTCTGCATTTGATTCCTTCAGCAATTGTGACTACTAATCTTGCAGATTTTCCAAATCCTCTAAGTGCTCATGGAATTAAGCAGTGGTGGGATCCTAGCTTTCATGGTCAGTCAATCCTACACCAGTTTAGCTAAATAGTCTCAATATATGATATAGGACTAGTTCATGATATAGGACTAGTTCATGAAGTCTGTTTTTTTTTTTTTTTGTTTGTTTGTTGGAAATCGTGTGAATGGATGTTGATGTTTTATTTTAAATTAAATTGTTTCTTTTTAATAGGAATCAGTTACAAGGAGGTAACTGACTCCCACTATGTCAGATTGCAATCTATGTAATTGACCAGGTCTTTATTTTGGAAATAAAATCCCACATACGAGGGGAATTTCTTTTTTTTTTTTTGAAAGGAAAACTGTAAATTATTGAGAACCAACAGACACAGAGTCTGTCATTACAGCTTCCTTGAGCAACAAAGACTCAAAAAGTGACCTCCAAACACAAAAGGTAGTACAAGAAAGTGTAAAATATGCAATACAATGAGCTACTTTGTGAGGTTTGCAACAGCTTCACCTGATACTTTAAAATAATTAATAATTTATACTTAAAATTAATTTTAATGAAAGTTATATTATAAGATTAAATTTAACATTAAAAAATCCTAAAATCTAATATTATAATATTTTACTTCGTATATACCTTTTATAGTCGTATAACACATCAACAAAACACAAATTCTTATACATTTTTCATATACACCCAATATAGAGGCCAACAAATTCTCATTCCTTCATATTATCCACAATAAAACTATATCAAAACACAATCTTCCAATACAACCACATCAGTAAAACACATATACCAAAACAATCACATCAACAAAACACAAAACTCCACCATACATATTTATTGATCCAAACAAAATAATATCATTACAATTACTCTAAGATAAATATATTTTCCCTTCCTTCACTTTCTATTTTTCCTCTCAAAAATCCCTCAATCCAAACACTCTATTATCATTTCTACCTCCGTCCTTCTGCTTTTCCCCTCGCTATCTGCTCTCGGAGCTGCCAGACATTCAAGTATGAAGTAAGAGATCTCCCTTAAGGCAGCCCTAAGCAGGCTAGGTAAAGGGAGAAACTTTATAAACAGATCCGTTTGTCGAAGACCGGATGGGCTAACAAGGACGGGAACCCCTCTCAACACTGCGGGTCAAGTCCTTTCGTTTAGAAGGAGATCTATCGGGCTTCAGTAGCGACACCTTCAATTAATTTAAGAGGGATCAAATCTATTTACCATATGTTCGATCTATTAACTGATCTGGATGGCTCTTCCATTTCTCCCCCTTAAGTGAACTCTGGAAATTTGTGGCAGATTTCGCTAAACCCTTCCTCTTGGGCATAGAGTTTTTGGGGAATTATTATTTAAGGTAATCCTTAATGCATTTATTTTTTTTGCAGAAACCCCTCGAGACTTTGTTTCTGTTGCATGTCATCTTGCAATCTTATTTTCGATTGTTCTTTCATCTTTGTATATTGGATTGTGCGTTGGGAATTTATTCTATTTCGTGGTGACTATGTATATTAATGTCATTTTCATTGTTACTGATGCTTAACCATCAACACATTTTTTACACAGACAACTGACAATATAATTTATGATGATTAAGCTGAAAAGTTTGCGCAAGAGTGGAATTGAGCAATATGACCGTATCAGTGGAAATGCCATTGGGGAAGATGTATCAATGGACCCTCCTATTGTGGGTAACTGAAATTTTGATTGCCTTGTATATTTCTACTTACAAAATGAAATCGGATTTAGTATTTTATCGCTTACAAATGTACTTTTTCTTTGGATTTTCAAATCCCTTTGGCGTTCTTTTGATATTATGATCATAGTGTTAAACACCATCATTGTAAAAACTTCTTCAACTGATGAATCGGGGAATAGTTTCGAAGAGACCAGACCTCCTGAAGATGTATTGAATTTACAAAGAAAGGAGCGAATAATAGTAGAATTTAATTGTGAAGGAGATCCTATTGGGGTGGAAGGGGTTCTACTTAGACGTTTCTGTGGTGTATTGGAACTCAACATCTGCCAAGGTTTGTTTTAGATATAATTTTTTGACAGCAATATTACTTGTTTCGTTTATAAAATCTCTGTCATTTGTTCGCAATTGTTTGTTTACCCATTCTCTTTATTTATTTCTGAAGTTAAAGAGGAAGGAAAAGAAGAAGAAGGTGACTAAGATCACTACTTGTCAGAAAATGAAGCAAAATATGACTATAACAACTCTCCATGAGGCGATTTTCTTCAACATTCTTACATGGCTGCCTGCCCAATACCTTTATGATTCATTGAGGTATGTTTGCAGTTCCTGGGCATCTATAATCAATAATCCCCATTTTGTTGAGACACTTCTAAGCCGGTCAAAATTTGGTCTGATGGTTCAAAAATTTGTATCTACATATGGTGCTCATTTCTTGGAGTTGGAAAGCAATGGGGTCATAAGAATAAGTCAAACGTGGGCTAACAGTCAGTATCCTGGACTAGTTTTGGATTGTTCTGGGGGACTGTCTCTGCTTTGTGATATTGCTGGTTCCGGATGTTATGTTGCAAACTTTGTGACAAAGAAAGCTGTTGAAATTCCCAGTTTGCCTTCTAAACCTTATTCAATCCCTTGATGTCGGGTTATGGCACGTGTTCCTCGTACAGGGAAATGCAAGTTGGCTTGTGTTGGCTTGGATTATGATAATGGTGTTAATGTGTTTAAGTTCTTTGTACATACAGTGGGCGTTGATAAATCATGGAGAGTCATTGAGTACAGCCTTAAACGTGAGTGTCCTACGTTACCGGCAGTGAAGGTTGGTCCATTTTCCGTTGGAAAGTTTATCTTCTGGACCGAAACACCTAACTTGACGACGATGAGGCTCATAGCTATGGTCATGGACAATGAAAGCATTCATCTGGTTCGAAGTCCACTTGGACATCATAATCGGTCTGGTTATATAAGCATGGGGAATGATCTATCTTGTGTAAGGTATGAGAATTCCATGCATTACATGCACATTTTGACAGATGTGAACTCGGGAACATGGGTTTTGAGTCACAAGTTTGCAATTACATTACCACCTGAATTTGGTTTTCCTTCTTGCATATGTATGAGATTCATTTGCTGCTTGGGCAATAGTCAAGAACTGATACTTCGGGTAGAAGAGCGCTATTTTGCATTCAGTTTGAAGACGCAACAGTTGAGGTGCATTGACAACTACTTCTTCGGTTGGAGTTCCTTTGCAGTTGTTCACACCAACAACTTAGTTTCTTGGTAAACATAATTGTGATGGGAGTCCTCTATTTACTATTTATTGTATCTCAGCTCGATTTTATGTAATTCTGAATTATTTGATGTTCAAGATTAGATTCGAGAATTGTCTCTTGTGATGCCATTGTGTTGTGACAATCTTCTTTGATTGGAGTTCCTAATCGCTCTCGAGTCTCGACGGTGACCCTCTTCTTGGATTCGGCACAAGCAGATGGTCTTTTTGCGCTCAAAGTTTCTTCCACACTACAGCAATGTCGGACGGAGGTGTAATTCAGATCTGGATTATATACAATCTCCTCCCATGCTCTGCTCTTCTATGCTTATATACAATCTCTCATTTATTTATTTTGCTGTATATATTGCAGATCCAAATTTGGGCAGCTTCATGACTACTGTTTTGAATGTTTGTTTGTAGACACCTTCGTCTCTAGAGTCGAGTTAGATCTTGATTTCTCTATTTATTGATAGGCTTATTTCAATACAGATTCTTCATTTGTAAGCGAAATGCAAATTACTACTTATGATCTCTATGCCTAGTCATAATTAGGTAAAGCTCTCTTGTGTATATCTAGGCTGCATATTGTTGATTAGGGAGAGCTTTATTATAGTTTTTAGTTGACCATCATGGCCATGGGGGTGTAGCTCAAATGGTAGAGAGCTCGCTTTGCATCTCTATGGCTCCATTCTCTGATCAAGAACAACTAAAATTATTCTACATATTTTTCAGTTTTGTAACTACTCATTCATATATTATATACATACATACATACCATTCTGCAAAGTCAACATCCTGAAGGTAGTTGTCTTTTTCATAGATGCAAAGCAAAGCGAACATGTATATAGATTTCAATAGATTATGACTACTTAATTGTAATTGTCGATGGTGAGAAAAAGTTCTAACTATTAAACATACAGGTAGATTGCTAAAAATTAAGGGGTAAGAGCTTGCTTGTATTGCTAGAAGCTATATGTTTTTCAATTAAGTTTGGTGAAGCTTCTGTCTCTAGTCTCGTTTTCTTTTGTGAAAGAAATTCGGAGAGGAAAAGATTGAGGAAGAAGCAATAACTCAGTTATATCAAACACTGGGAGCTGCAGTACTTGAAGACATTGTTTTTAAGGATTCTTGTGGGAAATGGTATGTCTTTTAATCTTTTCTTGATATTTGTTCTCTCAAGTTGGAGCAGAAGAACTTGAGGGATATTGAAATTATTCTCACATGGTATCTATCATATCTACCTTTTATCTTAACAGTTTGATTATTGTTACAGAATTGAACAGAGGATAAATGGAAGAGGACGTAATCAAGCCACAGATCAGACTCAGAGAGAGAAATCTTCAACCTTGCAGGACCTTTCCACCTAACATCAGTCGACTGGTAAGACCTTTAATCAAGGCTGTTGTGCATCCAAGGAATTATGAATTATAAAATTTTGAAACAATGCAGTTTTGATTAAGTACTCTAATAGGGTCGAGAACCAACAAAAGGCTCACTTTTTTACCGGATTCTTGTAAAGGTGGTGTGATCTGAGAATTGTACAAGTTTAGGAAGCGAACCGATTCATTTCGTAGATTTTTGTTTCTGTTAAAGAAGATGCATCATGGTTGCAGGAAAAAGCATTTGGACTGTGTCTAAAACTAGAGTTAAAAATCAGTGATGAAAAAAGGCTTAGAAGTATTTATTTGTGGTACATGTCTTGATTAACAGGTCTTATTGCAGGAAAAATTTCCACGATAGAAGATCCATAGCTGCAAGCTTAGTACAAGGAGTGTACATCCTAGAACGCGATTGCCAGCAGAACCACCTTGGGCCTCAATATAAACGGTGTTTGATGGATGAAAGGGCTTAAGTGCCCAAAAAATTGTATTTGTATTTTGATGGTTTGTATGAATCCAATGATTTATTAAAATTGTATATTTGTATTTTGATCGTTTGTTGACTGAATACTACACACTAATGATTTTTTTCGTTCCCTTTCAAAAATTTGATGCTCAAACTTGTTACAGCTAACTACACCCAGGAGTGTTACTTGTCCCGACAAGTGGGATCTCAGTTGAGGTATGTTGTCAGAAATTAAAGCCCATCATATGCTCTTTCAATGTGATTCATATACTTCAACAATTAGGATCAATAGAATCTCAATTGTTGGGATAAATATCATTTTCGAAGAACATGAATTCTTGGGCACCCGTATTTGACATCTTCCTTTGTTGTTGTACCTTGATTTATGCCTTATAAAGCAAAATTTTCAGTGGGATATGTGTCAAATTAAATCATTGAAATCCAACTATTGTAACAAAAAAGGTTCATTATTGCAATTCCTTATTGATGAAAAACACTTAATTTTACTTAATTATTTATAATTCACCTGAAATTCACACAACCAAAACAATTCCATTTGCATTTGACTTCTAAGCTTCCGCTATTAGAATATTAACCAATTAACTATTTAAATACATCTCCGCACAAGGATCGGAAACCTAATCATCGTTTTCGTAGGAAGAGAAGCGAGAAATGGCGGCCAACTCCTCCGCCTCCTCCATGCCTGAAACAATAATCAAAGACATCCTCTCTCGTTTACCCGTCAAATCTCTGGTCCGATTCAAATCCCTATCGAAACCCATTTGCTCTCTCATCCACTCTCATGACTTCATGGCCGCCCACCTCTGCCTTTCCTCCCTAAAACCCACTCTCCTCGTCCGCCGCTACCACAACCCCACCGGCTGCAACTTCCAGTTAACCTTGGTTCGAGAGAGTCTGGTGAACGATTTAGACATCCCAAACGATGTCGTTTCGGCTCTTCGTTGTTTCCCCAAAATCGTTGGCTCCTGCAACGGCGTCGTTTGTCTCGATATCTCCAAATGCCACGCCGCCGATCTCTTCCTCTGGAATCTTGCAACCAGGGAAGTGAAACGCCTCCCCAAACCAACAATCAAATCCTCGCCGCTTCCCTGGATGGTTACTCTAGGGTTTGGATATGACCACAAAAATCACGAATTCAACATCGTGAGACTCGTCACTCTTGACGATGACACAAAGGCCGAGGTTTATAAGACCGGCACCGGTACTTGGGATCAGATAGAGGATTTGAGCATTACGTCCTGCGCCGTCAGTGGAGGACAACAGGCCGTCTCTGTAAACGGTGAATTGCATTGGCTGGCTTTAGGAGGGGGCCTATTCAATCTCCGCCGCTACATCGTGTCCTTCAACATGGGCGATAACAAATTCAGGCAGATTCCGGCACCGGACCTCCCCGTCGATTGTTGCCTGAAATTGATGTTTTACAAGAAATCGTTGACTCTGGCTGCTTACCCACTGGACATTCCGGATCGATTTGTGAGAAATCGTAAAGCTTTTGAGGAATTTGATTTGTGGGTTCTTGGTGAAGAAGATGGAAGTTCTTGGTCTAAGCATGTTATGATTGATTCTCTGGTTAGGTTCATTTTTCCGATTGGGGTTTGGGGAGACGATAAGATCATGATGAAGCGCATAGGAGGAAATCGAAGCCGTTTGATTTTGTTTGATCCAATGGTTGGTGATAGAGCTGAGACCTTGCAAGAGTTGGGTGGGGAGGACTCCCTTGATGTCTTCACCTATGTGGAGAGCCTCATGCCTGTCTAAGTTTGGGATTTTAGGGGTTCTCTCTTATCTTTTCTTTTGAGCAAAAAATAGTTGTTTTAGGGTTTGTTAATGAACTTTTATATGAATATATTAATATTAATCTCTCTTGTTCCATTTATTGTTGTGGAATTGATATAAAGGATTTGGGTTTACAGTTCACAACACTATATATTTTAAAATAATATTGGCATTTAATTAGCAATGAAGTATATAGATTTAATCTCTTGTCTCTCTTGTATAAATATTTTGACTTTGACTTGGAAAAAGAAAGAACTATACAATTTCATTGACTTGGATACAATTTTTAGTGAATTGAATAAAAATAATGTATTAGACATTTTGGTCATGGATTTGAAATGTAAATTCTCTTATTTTATTGGAGTTCATCTAGATTTGTAATAAATTGTTCAAATAGTAATAAATATAGAAAAGATAGTGACCAAGGGTTCTCATATCACAAAATTTGTTTATGTATTATTGTTTGATACGTATATTAAATATAATATAAATCGATATATAGTTTTTTTTTAATATGCATTTCAACAAGGCGGAAATAGTTTAACTGCATCAAAATATGAAAGTCTAACGGATAATTTTTTAAATACAAATCCGATCACGCTAATAGTTTACCGCGCTGAAACAGAAAAATTTAAATGTGTAGTTTTTAATATGAATTTTAGGGTCTGTTTGGTGTCACCTTCTTTTCTTGTTTTTTGTTTTAGTTTTCAAAAAATAGAAAATAAAAACAAAAAATATTGTTTGTTTGTATTTTCTGTTTTGGTTTTTATGAAAACCAAAAACAGATTTTCAAAATTTTTGAAAACAAGAAAAAGAGGTTTTTAAAAGTTTTGGAAACAGAACTAGTTACACTTATTATAGATTACACTTTCTTTAAGATTGCAAATTGCATAGAGATATGAAGACAATAATCAAATATACCGTGGGTTATTGTTTTATTTCTTATCTTTTTTTTTTCTTTCTATTGATGTTTTCAATGGTGAAACACAGCAAAGGTTGCAGTTATAAAAAATATAGGAGCGTGGATATATTCCATTATTATGAAAATAAAAGCATAAACACACTCTTTTCTTTTTTTTTCAGTTTTATGCTTTCAGTTTTTGTTTTCAGTTTTAAGTGTTCAGCCAAACAAGTTTCAATTTTATATTTTCATTTTATGTTTTATGTTTTATGTTTTTGTTTTTTATTTTTGTTTTCAAAATTTTTGAAAATGATACCAAACACAACCTTAGCGTGCAAATAGTTTACCGCGTTAAAAAACAGAATTATGAACAAATTGTTTGTTGAATACAAATTTAAGCATAGTTTGCAACATTAAAATGAGAAATAATCTAAATAGATAACTAATCGTATGCTGCAATCCAATTTAAGTATTAGTAGAGCAAATGCATCAAAATTAAACATAATTTAGCTTGTTATCTTATATGAAATCTTCTATCAAAATACCAAATTTAACAAACCTACAATTCTTATGATGAACAATGTCATCAGTCTATTAACACAAATTAGGCACATTTTGATCATACTAGGATAAATGAAATTTTACAAAAGATAACAATCTATGTTATATACTCTTTTTTTTTTTTTTGAGTACAAGTATAAATACAATATACGACACACCACCAGATCAAACCTATGAAAGTACAGGTGTCAACAGGCTCCACGCAGGAGGCACAAATCAAGCCCACGCAGGGGTAGACTATCAAGCCCATGCAGGGGCTGACTAAGCCCACACACCTCCTTATAAATATTCGGAGGAGGTAAGACTAGAACCTATGACCTGAAGTCAGAGATATGCAAAGTCATTGTCACTCAACCAATGACTCATTTGCAACAATCTATGTTATATACTAACAAACTTTTAGCTTAAAATTAAATATGAAGAAGCAAATGTGGGCAACCCAAATCTCTCAAGATATTATTTTTGGTCTCCATAGGTTGAATTTGAGTCAAAATAACTGAAATAAAATCAATGGAAATTTAATTTATTGTCAAATTTAGAACATAAATATATTATATGAAATGCAAGGAGAGAGAAAGCTCCTACAAACCCAAGTGTATATTCTATCTATAAATATATTTCAACCCAATTACCAATCACATTCACATAGTGAAAGAAGAAAGAATACTACAATGGCAATGATCACTTCAATCTTCTCTTCCATACCCCAACACATTGTTGAAGACATTATGGAAAGTTTGCCTGTAAAGGCAATTGTGAGATTCAAGAGCCTCTCCAAACACTATTTCTCTTACTTCACATCCTCCTCCTTCATCTTCACCCACTACCTCTTCTCCTCCCTCAACCCCTCACTCATCATTCCCCTTCATTGCAATCCTTGGCTTGTGAATTTCAACATCTCAAACATCAAAGACAAGAAGAAAACAACCAACCTTGTCATTGAATCACCTTTTCCCACCTCACACCAAACAAGAGTTGTGTCTTGTTCTTTCGGCCTCGTGTGCGTCTCTCTCACAAAGTTTCATACTAATGTCGTGGTATGGAATCCGGCCACTGGGCAATTCAGAACCCTACCCGAATCCAGCATTGACATTGTTGAATTCTTGGAGACTAGAATGATTATCAAAATATGTCTAGGGTTTGGATTCGATCGAGCGTTCGAGGACTTCAAAGTTGTGAGAATCGTTTACCATTTGATTGAAACTGACTCTATTGACCTCAATGTCCAGGTTGAGGTCTTCAGGAGGTCTACGGGGACTTGGAGATCGATCGATCTTGACAGTGATGGCGTGACAATAGGCTTTGATATGGAGGAAACAAAGATTAGGGATCGTTTTCCAGCAACAGTTGTTAATGGTGTAATCTATTGGAATGCTATTGATAACAATCCCGATTGGTATGAACATTTTATTGTTGCATTTGATATTTCAGACGAAACCTTTCGGAAGATTCCATTGCCTCAAGCTTGTGAGAATGTCTCATATTGGTGTATTCTTCAATGGGAGAACTCAATTGCAACATTTGTTCCTCAAATAGAAGATCAAGAGACCGTGTTTGATGTTTGGTTGATGAGAAATGGTTCTAGTTCTAGTGATGATGATGATGATGATGGTGAGGGATGGATTAAGGTTATGAGTATTGGGGGTTTTCCCGACTTGACTTTCCCAATCATGGCATCGAATGGCTATAATCATCATATCATAGTGATGAAAACCAAGAAAAAAGATAAGAGTAGTGACCTTATTATGTATGATTTCAAGACCAAACAATCCAAAAATCTTAGGATTGAAGAAGCTCATAATGTCTACATGGCTCATCAATATGTGGAGAGTTTGGTTTCGGTCTATGGAGAAGAGGGTAATGAAGCTCATGTTTGAGAGACTATAGTATGGTTTATGAATGGAATAAGAGAATAATATTAAGGTTATAATTAAAAAATCTTGTGCTCTATAAGAGCTATTAATTAAGGTCTATATGTTTCTTAAAAGTTGATATTAATATACTATATTATAAAAGTTTTACCATAACTCTACGATTGTGCCATGTGACATATTTCGACACATTATGTCTTATTAATTAAAATTTATACATAAATCATTATAGTGAATTAGTGATCATTGAATAAAATCTATATAGATTATGCAATTTAAATGCACGAGTTACAAAAAACAATATCTTAATTCTTAAATGAATTTGTTTTATTTTAAAAACATCATAACTTGAATAAATAAAAGAAAAACATCATAACTATACACACTCTGTTTATAATTTTATAAATTAAAAATTACAATGCTTTATGCTATTATAATCATAACCAAATAATAATAATAGTATTATTGTTAATTAATTATGAATTAAAATTATAAATTTATCTAATTACGTGTAATGCATGGAGCTAAACCTAGTTATATGGGTTTTCTACTCTACTAGTGGTTGATCATTAATTTCATTTCTGTATATTTTTTTCCTGAAGTTCATCATTTACCCCTTAAATTCTAGGGTATGGTTTCTCAATTTACTTGGGTGTGTAGTAGTGGGGCAGGTATGGGTCGTCAGTGGGCTCGGTCATGGTCTGTTCCATGGCCCAACAGCCCAAATACTCAACATTGTTTTGCTTTGTCTACGAGTCCAGAAAAAGGGCCTAAAAGCCCAGTATTATGGGCGTTGGAGGTCCGTTATATATGAGCGAATAGCCCACTTTCGATTTTGATCCAATTTGTTTGTGATATAATAATTTTGTTGGTTAATATCGGACAAACAACACTTTTTGACGATACCATACAAGTTTATCATTTGAACATCTTATGTGAGTCTAAACTCAGACCATTAGATTAGTCTACATAGAGTTTCTCACTTGGTGACAGGATAAGTTAGGGCAAAGCAAGGGCGAAGTCAGGACGTAATATGAGGGGGGGTCGTCAATCGCCAGGGCAGACAAAAGATTTCATGTTAGGGTGGGTAAAGTTAAGAGGATGTCCAGGGGCAGCACCCTCGAAAATTTATTTTGAGTTATCTATCAATTATACTGTGAAAAGTATGAAAAATAATGTTAAAAACCAAAATTTTTATATAGGACAAATAATAATTGTTACATTTTTTTTTATTTTAACTATCCGAGCATAATTTCTTTTAACGGGGGTCTAAATTGAAAATTCACGGAGATTTTTTTTAAATTTGTTCTATACTTAAGACTACTTAAATTTTTTTTGAAAGGGGTCCTCCTCACTAAAGCTTCGCCCATGGGACGAAGTTTATTAATTATTATGTGTTTATAAAGATATTGTTCCCAGTAAGAATCGCGCGAGCTTAGAATCTTCCAATTTCATATGATTTTACCTTATATATAGAAATTCCCCCTAAACTATCTCGAAATAGTTTTGGACAAACTATGTACCATTCACAAACTACAAGACTCTGAAACTTACCTTTCTTATCCTTTTAAGAAGCCAACGTGTTTCACCAATGAAGTTATATATGTGACAATCCAACCAACACATCTCTGACCTGTTATAGTGCGCTTTTTGTGGAGCATGTACTGTCATTACCCTTGGTGGTCCATACATACATATATGTATATATATATACATAATGCCAGCAACACCCACCAGCATTGATTGTGATCCAATCCTCACTTCTTCCATATATGCAATCCTTCATTATGTTTTGGAAATTAATTAATATGTTCAAAATTATTTCCGACAAACCTATTGATGCAATAACTATGTATTACATCTGCATAACGTGGGAATAAATTCATGTTTAGGTGAAGTTGTGTACCTACGTCCACAACATCAACGTATTGTTCCAAAAATGCGTTGGCAGTGGAATTTTCTACGGACCGAAATTAATTACATTAGCATTGTCAACATTTATTTGATCATCGTATTTAACACTACAATATAAGTAATAATTACAGTGACATGTCGCGCGAACATGCAACTAGTTTAGTTTCTTCTTAATTGCAACTAGTTTTTTTTTTTTTTTTCTCCTTCTTAATTATAGATACAATGTCGAGAGGAAGATATTTTGTGACTTGTGATGGATACATATATGATATCTAGCCACAAAGTAAGTTTGTGATTCACATTAGGTCCAGAATCTCTCCCTGTCTAATCAATTATTGGCTTGATTATGATATGAAGATGGATTAAGTCCACACTCCACAGTGTATATATATTTGTTAGCAGCTGGCCGGTATGATAGTGACCAAGTTGAAATGTATTAGCATAATATTAATGTATTCTTAATTTGCAATCCTCATTGATTTCTCAATTTGTATTTATGGTTTTAGTGTATTTATTACATGTAGTACATGTGTACATATATGTTTCTTAATTAATTTTCATAATTCGTCAATATATATATATAGTACAGCTAGCATGCTTAGGTTTATATATAGCCCATGTTTGTTGGGTAGATATACATAAATATTACACAAAAAACAACATATATATATATATATCACTATATGGTTATTAAAACATGAAACATTGGGAGGATGAATCCTGTCTTTCCTGTTATAGAAATCAAAGATGATATATACATAAAAGAGTTTTTAGAACCCAAAATTAATAATACATCAAAACCAAATCAATTGAGAATCAAATGATGTACATCTACCTTGATAAGAAATCAATAAACAAAGAGCATGTGATTTGCTTGAAGGATTGGCCCTTTGTCCCCTACCACTGTGGAATGAAGCACATGCTAATCAATTCACTTGCATGTTAGTTTGGTCATCCTATTTTTGGTTCTTTCTATTTTAGTCAATTTATTGTTCTTTCCTTTCCCCCCTTCAAAGACATGATGGTACCTATGGAATGGAGAATGGACCCATTTAGAATTTCATCTGAAATTTCCTCTCTGAATATGTGTACTTTCCTTTGTGTTGTCTTCACACTTTCTAGGCCCTGAGAAAATTATATTCATCTTTTTCCCTGAAACCAATCATTGTAACCCTACTTGTATACATCCCATCTATACATCATTTCTTTTTCTTTTTTCTTTCTTTCATTCTAGCTTAATTCGTTTTTGGGGTTGATTGTTCATTGAATAATGTTTTTTGATTACATACAAAATGCAGGGTCAGAGAAAGTGGGTCTGAAAGAGTTATAAGCTCCTTTTTGTCACATGAAATAAAAGAAAAAAAAGTAGAAACCGAAAGAAAGTGGAAGTGATGAGTTATCTTTGTGGAGTTTATAAAAGCAAACTCGTCTTTTTGTGACAAAAACCCCATCTTCATAGGAAAAGCAGGAAACTAGTTGCACTCCACAACAAGAAGTGGTTGTGGACTTTTGAGTTACTTAGTTACATGAATATATGATAGTACCCTACCTATGTGTGTATGTATTTATCTATAAATGTTGACAAGTGGCTCGAGTTGAAAAAGATTGAAAGTACTGGAATTCGGTCTGAGGTAAGACCGTTTTAGTGCAGGATATAGTACTTGAGCGCAATATGGTGCCAAGCAAACCTGTGGCATAGCATTAGAGCGGATTAGTGTAGAGCTAAAGCAGAAAGACTTGTTCATAAACCCGAGAGCAACCACTCAAGCGGAAGGGACCCGCTCGAGCGAAATCATAACTGGACTTGAGATAGAGAGTAAAGACCAAGAAAGAGAGCTAAGGATAACCTTAGAGACTTGTGAGGATTATATATCTATTGCACTCATGATTTTGTAAATTCTCTGAAAATCATAATAGACTTTAATAGCACCATTGTTGGACGTAGGATCTTGTATTGAATCTAAACCATAATAACTTATTTGGTGTTCTTCTTCTCTTATTCTTTATTTTGTTGCTGTACTTATTGATTCGTGTGTGTGTGTTTTTATGTGCTTGAGTGGATATTACTACAATAAACTTTTTTTCGATAATTATAGATAGTTTCTCAAAAAAAATCAAAGTTGGACAAATTAGATTGTTTGAAAACACATATTTCAATTAAATTATATGACGATAACATTTTTTTAATTATTTTTCGATTATTATAATTTTTATTTGACTTGTTACGCTTGTTTATGACAAAACAATACGGACAACAAAGCTAATTATTTTCAAAAAGAATGATTTAAATTAAATTAAAATCAATTTAATTAACAAAAAATAAAACCCTTTTGTTTGTTAAATTTACAAGTTACAACCGAGTGAGGAGTGACGAGATGGTACGCCACGCCGGCCCATTAATGTTATCCATATGACCACTGTCGGTGGATTCATCAATGGGCCCATCTGACTGTTAAAACCAAATTTGTCTGCAATGACAATTTTACCCTTTTTGTTTGATACTCTTTAAATCAATACCAGGATTTCCAAATTAATGTCTTGATCTTTGGACTAATCAAGATGGACTGTTGCCTAATCTTATAATAAATTTTGGAAGGAATTTTTGTTTCATTTGATTTTAGAGTAGATAAAATTATTCTAATGCCATATTTGGTTTCTCATTAATTAGATAGCTTCTAGCTAGATTTTAGAGTTTCTTTTCATTGCATAAACATGATAGGTGTTATCTTTTATATATATATATATATATATATATATATATATATATATATATATATATATGTATAGACCTTTTACCTTCCTTTTTCTCTGCTTTTCAAATTGTAAGTGATCCACAGTTCCACACTAGACGAACCGATTCGAAGCATCACCAAAAGAAAAGAAAAGGAAGGAAAGTGATAGAAAGTGAAAGAAAAAAATATTAGGTGGAAAGGATGAAAAGAATCTCAACCATTTGCGTTCGTGCAATGAAGTTGGGGGGTTCTTCCAATAAATAAATAGAACTCAAACACTGCCATAATGAGATTAACTTACACATGAAGTAACAATTACAATAACTATTATTTGCGCTGTTATAATTTGAAGAAATTAGAAGCAGAAAAACGAGGTGAGAAATAAAAGAAAGATGTGAGAGAGATTTTGACCCAATTCACTTAAGATATTATCCACGTTCTGCGCACAAAGCCCACGCGATTTTATAAAATTGAAAGGGCATCTCAAGTATTTGAGATCGTACTCACATGCAAATTACATAGTTGATTTACCAAATCGACGTGAGACTTTTTACAAATCTATCGTACATCAAAAGGGACGTGGGGCCATAAATTAATATTACTTTAATTTGGTTTCTTTTGAGGGTGTAGTGATAATGATATGTTCGTGAATTGTGATGTGCACACACAGTCACAGGCAGCATCAATCCTTTCTTCTTTCTTTTTTTCCTCTGTATACACATCACATAATTAAACCCATGATCTACGTGAAAACTTTTGCTTTCAATTATGATCGATGATGCATATATGTGACCCAACTTAATCATTTTCATAAACCTCATTTCTCAATGACTATTACCCACTAGCTCTTTTTCTTTCACGTTTTGTTCACTTCAACATTACTATCTACACAAGTCAAAAGTGTATATATGTGTGTCTGTGTTTTTGTATTATATATAAATATATATATGTATAGGTATATGTATATGTATATGTATATATAGGAAACTCTGAATTTAGGATTTCAAACTAGCTATTATGCATAAGTGGGGGGCCTACACTGCTTTCTTCAGTGTTTCTTTGACAATTGAAATGCTTAGTCCAACCTTTCCTCACATGAACAATTAACATTTTTCTTCATCTAGTTAACTTAATTAATACTGTAAAGTTCGAATGTCATCACTCCAAATCTACTAAACATAACAGAGATTAGGAAATCTTTCAGGATATCTAATCTAATACTAATTAATAATAATAATTAGAACTTAAACACCAAAACAAGCACCTTAATTCTATTTTAACCAATTTTACACAGACGAAAGCAACAGCTCTCTCTGTCACTCACTCTCTCTCTATCTATCTTTAGCACTGGGAAGTGGCCACTGGCAAGTATAGGAAGCCAGCTAATCCCCCCCTCCCCCTCGAAATAGACTTCACACCAACCTGCTTTTCCCTTCTTATAAACCGCACCACTCCTCCATCTCTCTTAACACTCTCCCCCCACCAGAACAAAAATGGGCTACGGCAGGCTCAGTGCTTCCGTACCAGCTGCTGGACCCTCAGAACCACCGCATCCCGCCACGTCAAGTCGCAAAAGGAAACTTATCCTCCTCTCTGTCCTGTCCTTCGCCTTGATCATCGCCTCCGCTGTCTCCGCTACTCTCTTAGTTGGGCTCCGGACACGGGCCTCGGGCGGAGGATCCAGCCCAAGAATCCATTCCAAGCCCACTCAGGCTATATCCAAGACCTGCAGCATGACTCGCTACCCGAGTCTCTGTGTCAACTCGCTCCTCGACTTCCCCGGCTCGCTGTCGGCCTCCGAGCAGGATTTGGTCCACATTTCCTTCAACATGACGCTCCAGCACTTCAATAGAGCACTCTATCAGTCCGCCGGAATCTCATTCGTTCAGATGGATCCGCGTGTGAGATCCGCCTACGACGATTGTCTGGAGCTTCTAGATGATTCCGTCGACGCGCTCTCAAGCTCTCTCCTCTCCGTCGCGCCGAACGGGAATAGTAACAACCGTGTGGGCTCCACTAACGATGTTATCACGTGGTTGAGCGCTGCTTTAACAAACCACGACACGTGTACGGAGGGATTTGAGGGAGTGAGTGGAGACGTGAAGAATCAGGTGTCGGCGAAGCTGAAAGACTTGGCTGAGATGGTGAGTAATTGCCTGGCAATTTTCTCCGGGAGTGTGACTGACGACTTCTCGGGAGTGCCGATACAGAACCGCCGGAGGTTGATGGAGAAGGAGGAGGAGATTTCGCCTGAAAATAAGGATGCATTACCAGGATGGTTAGGGAGGAAAGAGAGGGAGTTGCTGAATATGCCAATTCCGGCCATTCGGGCCGATATAATCGTGTCGAAGGACGGGAACGGGACTTGTAAAACGATCGCCGAAGCGATTAAGAGGGCACCGGAGAAAAGTGATCGGCGTACAATTATTTACGTGAGGGCAGGAAGGTAAAGTTACTACGATCATTCATTCTGTTTTTCATTGAAATGACTGAAAGATTCTTATCAAGTTTGAATTTAGTGGTCTGTGGACCATCACATTGCAATCATATAACCATGCTATTCTTCACGTAAACTTAATTTAATTATATTTGAATCTACAAAAAGGCACTTTTCGTGCAATCATTTTTTTTTCTTAAAACATGTTTTATTGCTTTGAAGTTTATTTATGGTGAAAACGGACATAATTTAATCGATCGATCTATTATTTTTTATTATTTGTTGATTTTTCAAAAAAAAAATATTTATTTTTTTTTTGAAATAACTGAATTGAATCGATTTGGTCATCGATCAATTCAGTTATTGGTTTTAGTTTTTAACAATTTAACTTAGTTTTAACAATTATTTTCAGGTATGAAGAGGACAACTTGAAGGTAGGGAGGAAGAAGACCAATTTGATGTTCATTGGAGATGGGAAGGGCAAAACCATAATTACAGGAGGAAAAAGTGTGTTGGCAGATAACATTACTACATTCCACACTGCTGCATTCGGTAATTTCTCTTTTGCCACTCCTTTTTTTTTTTATTTTTTATTTGGTCTATTAATTTTTATAAAATAAATCAAGACACCGTTTATAAGTTGCAATTATTGTTCCTTTTATTTTAGAAAAAGAAACGAAATACCACATCATGAACATGCAACGTAACATGATGCGGTCAACAAGTTGCACGTAGTCCACGTACCATTGCCTGCCTTATTGTCCTCCAATTTTGAAATATAGAAACTATATATATATATATTAATTAATAAAACCGACCACAATTTAGTTGGTGGTTCCAATTTAAAGCAATAGAGAATCACATTATTGAAGGTGGTCTTCATGATTAAATACGCATATTGTTGGGCAGCAATCAGATGTCTCCTCACAAATTATAATGCATGCTTCTTATCATAGAAAATTCACTCCAAATACTATGAATTTTTCTCTTTGGACATAAGCCCGCACAATTTTATTTTTCTAAACCATTTATGATACTTAAGTCCAAAAAAGACCTTGGATGTGTAAGAAAGTGAATCTTTATTTATAAATCACCTTGTTGAATTATGTCAAGCTAATGTTAGATTTTTAGTCTTTATACTCCCCGCACTTGTGGGTTGGGTTATTTCAAACTAAAAAAGTGGACAAATAGATGTCATGTCCAACTAAATCAAGACTTCGTTAGAAAAGACACCCCAAAAATATTATCCACTTTGGGATTTGGGCCTGAACTCACATGTTTTTATTCTTCTGGGTCATCACCTGTGGTACTTAAGTCCAAAAAAAGAGTACTTTAGATGTGTGAGAGAGTTGGATGTTTGCTTATAAAACACCCAGTTAGATTATGTCAATCCAATGTGGAACTTTTAGCATTGAAACCTTATTTATCACCCACAAACAAATAATAATTATAATAATGCGTAATTTTTATTATGGTTTATGACTAGTATCTTCGTCGTTTCAATTCCACAGCTGCAACAGGAGCCGGATTTATTGCACGGGACATGACATTTGAGAATTATGCCGGACCGGCCAAGCACCAAGCGGTGGCCCTCCGTGTTGGAGCCGACCATGCCGTGGTCTTCCGGTGCAACATTATCGGTTACCAGGACACGCTATACGTCCATTCTAATCGTCAATTCTTCCGAGAATGTGACATTTACGGTACCGTGGACTTCATATTTGGTAACGCCGCCGTGGTACTACAAAATTGTAGTATTTATGCCCGAAAGCCCATGGACTTACAGAAAAACACCATTACGGCTCAAAACCGAAAAGACCCGAATCAAAATACGGGTATATCCATCCACGCAAGCAGGATCTTCGCCACTCAGGATCTCAGGGCATCTAACGGTTCCTTCCAAACGTATCTTGGCCGTCCATGGAAGATGTATTCTAGGACTGTCTACATGTTATCATACATAGGTGATCACGTACAACCTAAAGGGTGGTTAGAGTGGAATGCCACGTTTGCATTGGATACGCTTTATTATGGCGAGTACATGAATTTCGGGCCAGGTGCGGCAATCGGGCAACGGGTGAGATGGCCGGGTTATCGGGTCATCACAGCCCCGCTTGAAGCCAGTAGGTTCACTGTGAGCCAATTTATTTATGGATCAACATGGTTACCATCCACCGGAGTTGCATTCTTGGCTGGGCTTGAGGTTTAAGTTGTTTATTTGTTTAATAAAAAATATATATATAGGCCATAGCTCGTAAATTAATGTTGACCCGGATCCAGAAATGGGTTGGAGGTTATTTACATGTAATTGTAATTTATATATTGTTCCTCTACATTTTTTTCTCATAAATGTATTAATAATGATAATTGTCATTTCTCCTGATTTGGTTATTGTTAATTTGAAACTCAATAGATTAGAGCAACACAATGGTGCCATATGCTAACAATATTTATCGGAAGACACGTTTTGTTGAGATGGTTGAGAATTAGTATAATGATGATGTGAATTTATTGGTTTGATTTGCTTATATTGGGAGACTTTTTTTGCTTGTCTCGTACAAAATTTCATTTTGTACTACTTTTTGAGTAAATTGTGGAAATGAAAGGTAAGGAAAAGAAAAGTAAATCAAATCATTTGACTTTTGATGTCATCTTTGCAAAACCCTTTCATCAAAAACATCAGGAAGAGAGAGTGACGCAGTTCTGTTACTTATCTTGCAGTTTGGTAGCTGAGAAACCATGGCTGATATATAGAGACAGGATTGCAAATACATGACCTGGAAGCTGGAGTGTATCAGAAAGGAAGAAGAGAAGGAAGGAGAAGTAGAGGAATAGAGAGAATGAGATAGAAGAGGTGGGGGCTAATATTGAGAAAGAGATAGTGCAGGCTCAAATTCGGGTCTTTCATGATCAGGCTGACAAAATCCCTCCAATAGCGGGATATTTTCCATCTGTGTGTATGGTCAGTGCAGAAAAGATTCACAACAATAGTCACCAACTGTTGGGTATACAGACACCAGGCCAAGAACAGGTCTGGGAGGCTACATCTGGTGGAGCGCCCACCAAAAAAGAAGGTGAATTTCGTGGGTACTAACTTTTTAGGGGAGGCAACTGCCCTGCAGTTCTGTACTCATGCGTTTGGAGTTTTTGATAAGGAGACACAGACTTTGAAGATTATGCCAATTGCTGGGAACAAGGTAATTTTTCAGTTTTAAATCACTGGTATTTTATTGAGAAAATGTGTAAATATATTATAAATTGGAGGATGATTGTGTCTTTTGTGTTGTTTACTTGCCAAAATTTGCTCTCTGTCTGTGATTTTTTTGTTTGGTTGCTGAGAAAACTTAAGGTCCTACTCACTGTTGGGAACATGTGCCTACGGATAAGTTGTTTGATCAGTTTTGGTCATTGGGAAACTCTTTCGTTTGCATGACAAGGAATTGTAAGGAAAATAGAAGAAAACTGTCGGCGCAATGATATTAGTTGTAATTTGTAGTTTGTGTTGAAAGACAGAGGTAATTACTGGGAAAAAGTTGATATAGCCATGGCAGCAGCAATCAAGCATTTGAGTTCGGGTAGGGGGAAAAGGCAACTGGAATTTTAGTTGGCATGGTTATATCCAGGCCGTTGGATTGGATTTATAAGGAAATTGTAATGTAGGATCCTAACTCGATAATATGTGATATGAGTATGTAGCCACATTTTTTTTGTTTGTGAAAGTTCTTCCAAGTGAAAAAAGAACAAATGATTCCTGGAAGGTTACGTACATTTTGCTTGTTTCCAACCCGGCCCACTCCTGGAGTCTTGTGCGCGGGAATTTTCTTCCTTGATGTTTGCAGTTTATTTTCTGCTATTTAAGTATACCTACATAATTATTTAGCTGTGAATAATAATTGACATCTTAATAACCTTTGTCACTAGGATGATGTGAAGAAGAAGACACTCTGCTGCATTCTATCTTACATTACTCATCTTATAAAGTTCAAAGACCTGCATTCGCTGGACGGTTATTCGTCTGGGAAGAACCATAGATTTCCAAGCATTCTACGCCAGAAGTTCTCTGCTACGTTTGATCCACAGTCGAAAAGGCTGTCGACTGAGAAAAATGATCTTCTCATCAGTTATGTTTTGGTGCTCACTCGATTTGCAGTCGGATTCTCCGAACGAACCTTTCAGATATAGCTAAGGATTTGAGGATGAGTCCATATGTCCTGAGAGCACACTTTGAAAATCTGGGGTGCAAGCTCAATGAAGAAAGCAAGTGTTTTGTTGCAACCCTCCCAGTCCCTCTCAAATTTCCAGATGTTAGGCGGAGGAGACGACGATGATGAACGGACGCACCATTAATCATGCATTTGTTTAGTTGGGGAATGAAAACCAAGGTTGCATAGTTCAAAATTTGCCTTTCTAGTTTCTTTCAGTGTGTTTGGAAGCCATTTTGTTAAAGTATTACTGGAAAACCAGTTTTTCTTAAATTAAATTATGAATTTTGATGACTATTATGTAATGAGACTGCCCTAGATCATACCAAGCTTTTCAAACACACTTGAATTGCATCAGCTATTTAGATTGATATAACACAACCAAGTAACCAAGTGACATGAATATAGCAGTACCTGATATGCAATTGGACTTATTTCCTTGATATGGAGAATCAGTATCCCACAATATGTATATCTTTTATAGAGTCTACCCATATATAGCAACAAAAATATTATCATCATCACCCTCACCATCAAATCCTTACTGCCCCATAATTTGTTTATTCTGTATAATTATATATACAATTAATCTACACTAACCCCATGTTGAACAATGCAGAGGCGAGAATCGAAAGTTGCATTGTTTCGCTGCTGATAATCCATAAGCACAAGCAGAAGAGGTCCCTAGCCATTGTTTGAAATGGCATCACTGGACTCCTGAATTCCATCAAATCCCGTCTTCATACATCCACTCCATGGCCTATATTTCTGAATCTTCAGCTTCTGTACCAATCACGAAACTGGGAAATGCCAGGGTTATATCCCTGAGAAAGGAGACGAGAAATGGCATATCAATGGTTAGTTAATCGGGCCAATTATATTTAGAGTCTTACAGACATAATCAGAATGCAATAACTCATTATAACAACTGAATTTGTTGGAAATTCGATGTATAACTTACATTAAATATGGCAGAGTCATATTCTTTATCAGGGACGGATGCTTCAGCACAAATTCCTTCCACTCCTCGGGATCAATTTTTCCATCACCTTTTTTATCAGCTTCACTGTATGTCTATCATAAAAGAAGAAAGGATTCAGAACATATCAACCATACCAAATAAGGCACAAGAATGTATGACTGTAAGGAGGGAGGAGTAATCCGCACCGTGTCTACAATTGTTTCGACAATATCCGCTGAGAGTATTAAGTCTGATTCGTGAAGAAGTGCCACTACCATCTCCTTCAACTGCCAGTCAATGCAAAGTTGTAAGTACAAAGTTGCCGAAGCACATCTCAAGGAAAGGATTTATGCCAAAATTACCTCCTCTCGTTCAATGAAGCCAGTCTGTCTTAGATCATATAACCTAAAGGCAACTGCAAAAGAAATTTGACCAAAACTTATCACATGATATATCTCGGGGAATGAAGGGGAAACTGAAGTGTTTTTAATCTGCATGTCAGTGTAAGAGAGTAAAATCCATCTTACAAGAAATTTTCTCATCCATGGGTGCATTCGGATGAAAGACACCTAACGATCTGACAAATTCTCCAAACTCTATGACGCCATTCCTCTTCACGTCAAATAAATCAAAAATCTGCAAGTAACCATAGCACAAGCAAGCAATTAAGAAGTGGAAGAAAAAAAAAAACACATGCTTTATGGATAATTATTAATAAAAACCGTGAGGCATGTCGAGAATTTTCTTTGAAATATTGAACCGACATTTAAAAGGAAAAGTTAGAATACATACCCTGTCTGCAAAAAGATTGCTCTTATTTCTATTCCTGAAGAGAGCAAGCTGAAACTCTTCCTGTTTTCAAGCAATTTAAGTTAAAAATGATATTTCACGATATCTTATGAACAAATAATAGAAGACAGGAAATCATTATTATTTTAGCAATGCCCCCCAGCAGCCGTACCTTGTGAATAAGTCCATCATCAATTATAGAACTGCTTAATTTCTTGTAAAGCTCATACAGGGCCTCTACTTCACTAACGGTGACTGAAAGGAATAAAGAGATGCGAGTTAATTTCCAAGATCAGAGTAAACCAGCAAGAAATTCAGACAAATAACTTAATTTAATGCAGCACACACTACATAACAAGCTGATAAGGATAGACCATCTCAAATTTCCAACTACTGTATTGGACCATGAGGCATACTCACAAGGTGTTTCAGAAGCAAGAACGGTAGGTTCCTCGTATCCAGGAACTCGACGAGTTGACTTTGAGTGAAAACAACCCATAAAGCAACTACCGCATCATTCACACACAAAATATAACAACTGGATAGCCATGTGCAATGGAAGTACCAGAGAAGCTGAACCTGCCAACATCCAGAGAAAACATTGTTAAAACAAAGACCTTACCGTAAAAACCTTCCAACACAAAATCACAAAGATTGTTACTCATCCTTTAATCTTAAGAGAAAACACTTGCAACATCATTTGATTGCAGGAGGCAACATTGATCCAGTTTATTAGTTCTTGTGCACATTAAAAGCACTTACTGCTTCCCATACACAATCTATTACTTGAAGTAGTTGGACAGCCACATCAAAAGCACTTAATGCTTCCCATACGTTATCTATCCCAGTAAAGGCAGGCGTAGTCTTATGCATTTGGATGCCCTTATAGCTGGTTTCATTTCAATCGTTTAGAACTACTAAGCATAACAAGTTATTTGTTTTCTTGTCCCAAAGGATGGAACCATAAAAAGTACAACTCAATACGCAAGGTGAGTGACCTTAAACCCACAACGGACAGTGGTTGCTTTCGTGATTTAAATCCATAACACAAAAGACGTTGCAATAGAGTAACCTCACTGCTTTCTTGTACCAGATGAAAGCATATGAAACAGAGAGAACTAATATATTCTAAAAACCAACATCAATTGACACTCTTCATTACATCTAGACCAATCGTCCGGTGAGACTGACGATGGATGTGCTAACAAACAGCTTGACAACGAAGTTTAATATATGGAGGGGTACAAACAAAGAATCAGTGGAAAAATCAGAACCTTCCAACACCAGAATTTTGTTAAAAAATGAAGAAAATCTCTGAATCCCAACAAAACCGACGTGAGCAATATTCGACCCCACTTCTTTAAATTCAAGAAACAACTAATATAGGCAATGAAAATGAGCATATAAAAGCTATCTGTTAGTCAAAGCAAGCAACTCTTGCAGCTAAAAACAGAAAACAAATCCGACATTCCATATTTACTTCATTGGTTTTGCAGAGAAAATGAAAGAAACTAAAATTTCTTTCATTTTCTCTGTAATATTAAGGAATCTTCAGCTGCTGGGACCACATAAATATCACTAATGATTCCCGTGAAACAAGACGAAATGTTAATGTGAGTGGTTGCAGTGAATAGGACTACTAACCTTATTTAGAGATTTGAATATTCGTCAAAATAAAATTAATAAAAAAAAAAAGTGTTTGCAGACTAAATTCTCTTAGGAATTGAGAAATCCGATCTCCCTGTTTGATTGCTAAGAAAATCTAGAACATAAAAGAAAAAAATGGTACTAAAGACTATTGATTTAAGTATTGATCACTATGATCCGTGAGCAAGCAAAAAACTCAAACAAATCCCCCTCCCCAAAACTGTTTCAAAAATGCCATCTTGGATCATAGCTAAACTGTAATTCTTCAATCTGAAACATCCGTATCTTTCCGTCTGGTACAACAAAATCACAAATGATTAAACAATAAATCAAGTGAATTTCATTAGAAAAAACATAAAATGAACACGAACCCAGAAAACCCCATTTCAAAAACAAGAAAAAGCTGAAGCAAAAACATCAAAACGGAGAGATATAAAGAGGGAGAGAGGGAGAGAGAGAGAGAGAGAGAGAATAACCTGTCGGGGCTATGTGTGATGATGGGTAGATGTAATAAAGCCGAAGACAGAAATAGTTTAGTTGTTTTTTTTTTCCACTTTTTATAATTTTCAATAAGAAAGGCAAGATCTTGGCGGAGCTTCTCAGATTCTCTTCTCCTTCTCACTGTCTCAGTTCATCAGAACCTATCTATGGTGGCCATTTTGAGTATCTTTGCCTCCATGCGCTGTCTCCTCCTCTCGAGTCTGCTGCACTTCTTATGTTATAAGAGTTTTCAACATTAACACACGCCAAATGGATCATATTGTGTGAGTTTGGTAGTGTGTTACAATTGGGTTCAGTTGCAACACACCTCACAGCATCATAATTTTTTGTTTTTTGTGACACGCCAAACAGCTTTTGCGTTCCAACTCACCTCACAGCACCACAACTTTTTACCTCACAGCACCTCACCACATCTCACAGCACTCCCAAACGCTTACAATATATGTTGAATTGTACTACGTAATCAAATTAGGTCAATTATTATATTTTAGATTAATGTACAATGTAAACCTTAAGTGCTTTTATATTAATATTATTAGTCATCTAATATAACCGTAATTTAGATACACCAAACCCACCTCACAGCACCACACCGCACCATAGTTTTAAAAGTAATACGCCAAATAGCTTTTTGCGTTCCAACTCACCTCACAACACCATAATTTTATAACTCACAGCATCACACACTTTACAGCATTCCCAAACAAACCCAAATTATAAAATGTAAATTTACCATGTAGCCTATACGTCTCCACCCATCCTATAAATTAATACTTTTGATTTTTTCAAATATAGAAGAAGGGGTGAGAGGTTCGAATTCGAGATCTCTATGAAATATTAAAGATGTGAGTTTCATCTTAATTATTCGTGATTCTCCACTTTTGACTTTGTTTTTGTACTTAATAATTATGTCACCTGCATCATCACCATCATCTTTAAATATATTTGTCTATGGTCAAAAATAGCAGGTCAATAAACAAAATAATTTTAAAAAATTTGTTTATAGTCAATGCAAACGTGAGCAAAGTAGCAAACCATGTAACCCAACACTTTTTTTTTTCAACGAAACCATATAAATATGCCTTTTGTATATTCGATATGAGTTTAAATTTGAGAAGTCATGACCGCACGCACAAAAATTTCTCACTTGATCATAGGATAAGTATAATCAAACTTAAGACTTCTCGAGCCCAGATAAATTCATCAATTAGGGTAAGCCAACACTGGTATCTTACCATATCAACTTATCAATCACAATTTGCTATTCCTATAAAATCAATAAAAATAATATTTTTGTGATCACGTGCTGAGCCCAGTAATATGAGTTTAAGTTATATACGTGTTTCATTAATAGGATTTTGATTCGCTAATAAAGTCAGCACATCATTTAAAAATATTACTAAACCACAAGTTTTGTGAAACTTCTATAAGATTTGGATTCGCTTACAAATCCACAATGAAGGTGATAGGTAATTGAAGGGCAAAAGAGTACTTTTCATCGCTTAATTATTGATCGGGTTTTATTTTCGTCCCTTTAACCTTTTTTTTTCTCCATTTTCATCCCCAACTATGGAAAAGTACCCCGTTTATCCCTCGAATAAATTCGGCGACTGAAAAATCTTACGTGACATCGTATTGTTCGTCAAATCAAATTTCTTCGGTGTGCCACATAAGTGTCACGTAAGCATTTCCCGACCTTAATCTCATTTGAAGGATGAAAATGATACCTTCCACCGGTTGAGGGATGAAAATAGGAGGAAAAAAATTTAAGGACAAAAATAAAACTCGTCCCATAATTGACTTTTTTGTCGTAATTGAAGATTTAAGAGGAGCAAGAGCATAGTTATTCAAATCAATAGATATGCAATGGATTTTTTTTCTGGTACCCAACTTTGACATTTGATTTAGATTATATTGGTGATGCTGATTGCCAGCTCATCTCAGACAATAAACACAAAGAAATGGATGTCACAATTATGATTTTTTTTATGGCAACTTGATCATTGAATGGATACGAAGTTGATAAACGTCCAGTAGTTTGAGATCCCAATTATCTCAATTGTTGAATTGGACGTACATGATTCAAGTGAATTTGTGAGTTTCACATGTCCCACATGATTTTCATATGAAATTATGTGCGTACGCCTCAGCAGCTGAGATAATTAAAATATGAGTTGTTGGAATCCCTATCATTACTGAAATGGATAAAAATATATTATAACGTCCCAATGGGGGATGCAAATTTGGCAAACTACCATTTTGCTTACCCAAACCACCAAATTAATCTTGCCTCCAATGAGAGATGCAAAAATAGTGTTTTTTTTTTTCACTTTTTTTGGATGCAAAAAGGGATCCAAAAGAGAGAGTAAAGTAGAATACGCAAAAGTTAATTAATTAAGAAACAAGCATGATTTCAAATTTTGAAATAGGTTAATTTAAATATATTTGAGGAATTATTACTCATTTGGAGTATGTGATTTTATTGAGAAATCAAATGAAATATTAAAGTACTATGACAATAATCATATTAGTGTTTTGATTATAGTATTTTGTTATTAGCATTGGAGATGCTCTAGAACTGGGGGTGGCGGCCGTGGGGGAATTATTGATGAAAGAATAATTAATTCGGGAAAAAGTTTGGTATATGATTTTGATGCGTGTCTCCTCAAATCCAAACCAAACATTTTCTACAGGAAAGAAAGAGAACAGACCAAATTCATTATTATTGTCACAATTCTTTAATTTGGATTCTTCTCCTTCAATCTAAAAGCCCAGAAAAGACTGGAATTATTGATAGCAGTACAAGTATGACTAGACATTAAGCATTAAGCATTAAGCATTAAGCATATGCATTATGCATGCCAATAATCTCACAAAGTAAAGCTTAATTTGGGAAGGGGGGGTAACAAATTATTGATGCAGCTAGAAGAATTAACTCAGTAAAAGAGTTTGGTATATGATTTTGATGCGTGTCTCCTCAAATCTAAACCAAACCAAACATTTTGCAAGCCAAAAGAGACCAGACGTCCAATTTCCAGCAGTACATAAAGACAATTACAGCATGCATGCCAATAATCTTACAAAGTTGGGTAGACTTAGTAAACCTTCAATTTGGTGATGATTTAAATGGACTAATTATAGAAAGTTGTAGATGATCCTCTCGATCTGGCCACTAGGCACTGGCTACTTGTGTCTATTTTCTCTATAATTATTGATTTCCTCGTCAAACATATACATACATACATACATACATATATATATATATATATATATATATATATATATACACAAACACACACACACGAGACTCATGGGATGTCCTATATTATATATGTAATGTGATAAAACAACCAAGTTGATACACGTAAAAGTCGCCTTCTTCTTTTCAACTTGTAGGATTGTTTTTTCATGTTGATTGCACAATCCATTGAAAGGAATGTCATTGAAGCCCAAATGGTTGGCTAAGCTTTACAATTATTGAGAAATTGTGGTCCCAAATCCTCTGGTGAGCTTTATTCACACCTTGAATTTTATGAACTATACCTTGATAATTGGTCTAAAACTCAGACATTTCTTCTTGGAATAAAACAATAGAGAAAAAACAATCACATTTCTTCTTGGAATACCCCATTTAAAATACATTATTGTTATAAGTGCAATCTCCACATAAACATAAATTTTCAAGGCAAGCGCATAAACCTGCCAACGCTACTCGTAGGGACAGGAGCTAAGACTGCTAAAAAACGCAAATTCATTCAGTTTAAAATGAACCAACATATAAGGAAAGACACGAAAACAATATAATCCTCAGCATATCCATGTCGTGCGTATCCAGAAACGAGAGCAGTCCAACAAACAACATTTTTTGAGAGGCATTTCATCCAAGACTTTATGGGCATCGTCCAAAAAGCCAAATTTTGCATACATGTTGATGATATATTTTGTGGCGAAAACGTCCACTGCATTGAGTGGTTCATGGGCAAGCATAGTATTTGATATTCCCAAAATACCCCCACTAATGGGAGAAAGCCACGTGGCAGAATAAGTTCTGGTGAGGACAATACGGGAGACGTACCGAAGGGTACACTTCGGTTCTTGACCGAAGTGTATACTTCTGCACTATCAGACCGAAGACCACACTTCGATAACCATACTACAGAAGCATGTACGCACGAAGTCCAACTGATGAAGAGTCCTCATAGGACGCCAATTCTAGGCAGAGTCTTACTCCCCTTTGGAAAGGGATACGGATGGAATTTACCATCCGAGAAACCCTCTGGAAAACCAATGAGAGAGAGTCTGACTCCTACTACAACTCAAACACTTCAAACTCATATAAAAGGGGAACCTCTGCCCTCAGGTGAGAAATCTAACTCCTGCACTCTAAAATACTTACTGAGCAAGAGGCAACGCTCGAAGCAACGAGCCATCCTCCCAAGTTTAGTACCGTACTGACTTGAGCGTCGGAGAGGTCCCCCCGAGTACACCCTCGGGGCCCTACCGAAGCTTACGTTCGCTCCTTGTGCAGGAAGGAAGGAAGAGATCACGTACCAGCAAAGGAGAAATTAGTTATTCCAGCTCAGTCTGACTTGGCTGATTTGTCTGATAGGGTAGACCTGTTTCAGACATCATCAGTTTGGCGCCGTCTGTGGGAAAGAAGTACACTTCCCTAAAGAAACTCACAATGGTCAGATTGAGAAAGAATGTCGCTTCTACTTCAGAAACAAGCCATCGAGTTGATGACCCTAATGCTCCCGACCGGGGGCAGGGTGAACACCCCCATCACGAGGAGGTAGAACACCAGGAGGATGTTGTTGACCGAACCAACCAGCATAACCAGGACGCTGGACCGTCTCAAGTACCTTGCACTCAGGAACAATTCCAACAACTTTCCCAGTAGGTGCAAATGTTGACTGAACTAATCATGAACCAACAGACACAAGTGAACCAAGAAATCTCACACAATGAGGAGGTGCGAAGTTCACACTCAGGTAGGTCTAGAGAACCAAGCCGAGGGGTGAATCCCGATGGTACCATTGGAGAAAGTACTAGAAGGAGAACTACCTACAATGAAGATGTTGGCCGACACCTAGATGAGATGAACAAGAAGATTGCAGCACTACAAGGAATGTCCCCAATGGAGGGAGTGTGGGACAGTACGTTGACCCCTTTAGCTCCTGAAATACTTGAAGCTGAAATGCCGCGTCACCTTATTGTTCCAAAGCTGGAGAAGTATGAAGGGTTAACTGACCCCTGTGATCATATCCAGGGTTTCAAATCAATGATGGAGTGTCGGGGGGCAAATGCCCTGATAATGTGTAAGATATTCCCATCAACCCTTTTTGGACCAGCAAGAACTTGGTTCAATTGATTACCGAGACACAGTGTGACTAGTTTTGGAGATTTGTCCGAGAAACTTGCGCTTCACTTCTCCGCCGCACGAAGGACGGCGAAGACTAGTTTGGATATGATGAATCTTGACCATGAGCATGGAGAATCACTTCGATCATTTCTTGCAAGGTTCAATAGAGCATGTTTGGAAATCCCACACGTCCAGGTAGAAGTAGCTATTTCGGCCCTGGTAAGGACAGTAAGGGATGAAGCGTATGTACGTTCATTGACGAAAAAACGCCCGAAGAGTATGGGAGAACTCTACGCTAGGGGAGATAAGTTCATGCAGTCAGAAGACATGATGAAAATTTCTCAGTTTTCTTCTTCCTCGGCCCCTGCCAAAAAAGGCTTGAGCGCCCCGGGAAAGACTGAGAAAGACTTGCCCCCTTCAAGCAAGAAGCAAGGAAGAGTAGAAGGAAAGAATGACAAGAAGAAGGATGATCAGTCTGGTAGGAAGACTGACCAGGGTCCAGTCCCTCGGTATAGTTCCTATACTCCTCTTAATAATTCGTTGCATAATATCCTTCTTGAAATAAGTAACAGGGATATACTGAAGTGGCCTAAGAAAATGAGGGCCCCGGCAGAAAAGCGTACTTCAGATAAGTATTGCCTGTTCCATAGGGATCATGGTCATGACACTGAAGAATGTAGGCATCTCAAGGATGAGATTGAAGGCCTCATAAGGCGAGACTACCTGAAGCAGTTCACTTCAGATAGAGAAGGAAAGAGAAGAAGAACCGATGGTGATGATAGGGATAACGACCGAAGGAGACAAAGAAGAAGGGATAGGTCTCCTCGTCACCAGAGGGGGACTGCTGGGACAATTGGAGTTATAGTAGGAGGTCTGGCCGCAGGAGGAGAAAGCTCCTCAGCAAGAAGGGCTTATGCTCGAATAAATGAAGTAAGTAAGGAAAGAAAGAAGCCGAGAAGGGATGAAGAAAAAATTATTTTCTCAGAAAAAGATGCTGAAGGTATCCAGGATCCACATGATGATGCCCTAGTGATAGAAGCAGTCATCGCAAATTTCACAGTGAAAAAGGTTCTGGTGGATAATGGAAGTGCAGCAGATATCTTGTTCTATCACGCCTTCAAAGAGATGAAGATCTCAGAAGAAAAATTGAAGAACTTTTCGGTTCCTTTATATGGGTTCGCAGGGGAATCCATAGTTCCCAAGGGAGTCATATCCCTACCTGTTACTCTGGGAACCTATCCAAGGACGGTTATGCATATGATCGATCTTCTTGTAGTAGACGTTCAATCCCCCTACAATGCCATCATTGGCAGACCATTGCTGCACAAGGTTCGGGCGGTGGTCTCTACTTACCACCTCAAAATGAAGTTTCCAACTTCTAATGGGGTAGGAGAAGTGAGTGGGGATCAGAAGTTAGCTCGAATGATGTACTATACGGACTTGAAGGACCAGAAGAAGACCTCCATATCAGTTGGAAGCTTAGATGTTCGGGAAGAAGAGAAGATACTGAAGCCAACACCGGTTGAAGCACTTCTTCCTATAACTGTGGAGAAAGGAACTGAAAAGAAGTTATTTCTAGGGTCTCTGTTAAATAAAAAGTTAGCTGAGGAGGTAACCAAGCTCCTCCTCTCTAACATAAAGAGCTTCGCATGGAGTGCGCATGAGATGCCAGGGATTAGTAGGGAAGTCATCTCCCACAGTTTGAGCATCATACCAGGGACTAAACCGGTCAAACAGAAAAAGCGTAACTTCGCCCTAGAGAGACAAGCTGCTATCAAGGAAGAAGTGGGGAAGTTACTTGAAGCCGGTTTCATCCGAGAGGTGCGGTATCCAGATTGGTTGGCCAATGTGGTCATGGTAAAGAAGGCGAATGGAAAGTGGCGTATGTGCGTTGACTTCACGGATCTAAACAAAGCTTGTCCTAAGGACTGCTATCCTCTTCCTAAGATTGATCAATTAGTGGATGCAACTTCAGGCCACGAACTCCTTAGCTTCTTGGATGCTTATTCGGGGTACCACCAGATCAAGATGAACCCAAGAGATGAGGAGAGTACCTCATTCATAACTCCAGAAGGGACATATTGCTATAAGGTTATGCCCTTCGGACTTAAGAATGCTGGTGCCACTTATCAAAGGTTGATAAACCATGTCTTTGCTGATCAGATAGTAAAATCAGTAGAAGCATATGTAGATGATATGGTCGTGAAGAGTAGAAGGGCGGAAGATCATCCTTCAGATCTTCAAAAAGTGTTTAACACTTTAGATAAGTTTCAAATGAAATTAAACCCAGACAAATGCGCTTTTGGAGTAAGCTCAGGAAAATTCCTAGGCTTCCTTGTCACTAGTAGAGGAATCGAAGCAAACCCAGAGAAGGTTGAAGCCATTCTTCAGATGGAACCTCCGAAGTCTCCGAAAGAGGTTCAGAGATTAACGGGAAGAGCAGCGGCACTTGGGAGATTCCTTGCTAGGTCGGGTGATAAGTGTAGACCCTTCTTCCAGGCCTTAAAAAAGGCCAAGGAATTTCAATGGACTGAAGAGTGTCAGAAGGCATTTGAGGGTTTAAAGGAATACCTCGGACATCCTCCCCTACTAACATGTCCAAAAGAAGGAGAGGTATTGTACTTGTACCTTGCTACGACAGATCATGCAGTAAGTGCAGTCCTAATCCGGGAAAGAGATAAAATTCAGAAGCCAGTGTATTATGTTAGTAAGGTCATGATAGATGCTGAGACTCGTTATACCGAAGCAGAGAAATTTGCTTTAGCATTGGTTACTGCGGCTCGAAAATTAAGACCCTACTTCCAAGCCCATACTGTAGTAGTTCTTACTGACCAACCATTGAAGAACATACTTCAGAAGCCGGACACATCAGGAAGATTGATAAAGTGGTCCATTGAGTTGAGTGAGTTCGACATTCAATACAAACCAAGACATGCGATTAAGGCTCAAGCCTTAGCAGATTTTGTTGTTGAATGTCGTCGCCCAACCTTAGTGACACTGACCGAAGAGGACTACCCAAAATGGAACCTTTACGTTGATGGTTCTTCTAACCAAGAGGGTAGCGGAGCCGGTGTACTCCTCTTCGGTCCGGGGGGCATATGTATTGAACATGCACTTCATTTTCATTTCAAAGCGTCAAATAATGAAGCAGAATACGAAGCGGTACTAGCTGGATTGAGACTTGCTGTCGAACTTGAAGTTAAGTATTTGTTGATCAACAGTGACTCTCAGCTAGTAACTGAACAAATGAAGGGAGAGTATGAGGCGAGAGGCTCAAATATGGTCAAGTACTTAGCTGCGGTCAAGAAATTACTGGCCAAGATTCCCAAGGTAGAGATCAATCGAATACCTAGGGAGGAAAATGCAAAAGCAGATGTCCTTGCTCGATTAGCTTCAGCCTGTTCAGCCAAAGGACCTACTTCGGTCAGAATTGAAGTACTTCCTCAACCAAGTATTTCGGCTGAACTAGAAGTGGCTCCGGTTGAAGCTGAACCAAGTTGGAAGGACCCAATCAGAGAATTCCTACTTGAAGGGAAACTTCCTGAAGACAGGAATGAAGCAAGGAGTCTCCGGAAAAGGGCAGCAAGATATACTCTGATTGATGGAGAATTATACAGAAGATCCTTCACACTTCCATACCTGCGATGTTTGGCGCCCAGAGAGGCCGATTACGCCCTAAGGGAAGTGCATGAAGGAATTTGTGGAAGTCACCTAGGGGGAAGAACATTAAGTTATCAGGTGCTACGTTGTGGATACTACTGGCCTACAATGGTGTCAGACGCCAAAAAGCTTGTTCAAAAATGTGATAAGTGCCAAAGGCATTCCAATGTACCCCACCTTCCTCCTAGCCAGATGGTGCCTATTCAGAGTCCTTGTCCATTTGCTCAGTGGGGTATGGACATTCTTGGACCATTCCCACCAGCATCGGGTCAAAGGACATATATGATAGTAGCCGTAGACTACTTCACTAAGTGGCTAGAAGTGGAGCCACTTGCAACTATTTCTGAGAATAAGGTAATAGACTTCATCTGGAGAACCGTTGTCTGTAGATATGGGATACCAAGAGCCCTTATTGTTGATAACGGCAGACAATTTGTCGGAGGAAAGATGAAGAAGCTATGTGAAGAGTTGGGGGTTGATCTCAGAATCACTTCGGTCAGTCACCCACAAGCTAATGGGCAAGCTGAAGTGACAAACCGAGTGATCCTCCAAGGTTTGAAGACAAGATTAGATAGTGCCAAAGGAAGATGGGTCGAAGAACTGCTGAGTGTGTTATGGTCCTACCGAACCACAGCACGGACTTCTACAGGAGAAACACCCTTCTCCCTGGCATTTGGCTCCGAAGCCGTGATACCTGTAGAAATTGGAATCCCGTCTACAAGGATCATTAACTTCAATATCCAAGAGAATAATGAAGCACTTCTGAATAATTTAGACTTGGTGGAGGAAGTTAGAGAAGATGCTCGAATCAGAACTGCTGCGTACAAGCAGAGGACAGCCCGGTATTACAACCGAAGGGTCAAAGAAAGAAAGTTCAACCCAGGGGACCTTGTCTTAAGAAAGAAAGAGGCCGCAGGAAAACACCCCGGAAAGCTAGGGGAGACGTGGGATGGACCTTTCAAAATAATTGAAGCATTCAAGGAAGGAACATATCGAATTGAAGACCCAGAAAACCCTGGGAAGAAGATGCGTCCATGGAATGCTGACAATCTACGCAGATATTTTATTTAGTTGAACAATAAAAAGAGTTGTTCTTTTTTCATTAGTTTAATAAACAACAGATTAGAAGTTGTCCCAATCATTCCTTCCATTAGACCCTTCGGTCCAAACAGGCCCTTCGGCCCAAAGCTTAGAAAAATTTTCTAAGTCTCAAAATTAGGCCACTTCGGCCCTTAGACCCTTCGGTCCAAACAGGCCCTTCGGCCCAAAACTTAGAAAAATTTTCTAAGTCTCAAAATTAGGCCACTTCGGCCCTTAGACCCTTCGGTCCAAAGAAGACCTTCGGTCCACATAAGACCCTTCGGTCCAAACAGGCCCTTCGGCCCAAAACTTAGAAAAATTTTCTAAGTCTCAAAATTAGGCCACTTCGGCCCTTAGACCCTTCGGTCCAAACAAGACATTCGGTCCACATAAGACCCTTCGGTCCAAACAGGCCCTTCGGCCCAAAGCTTAGAAAAATTTTCTAAGTCTCAAAATTAGGCCACTTCGGCCCTTAGACCCTTCGGTCCAAACAAGACCTTCGGTCCACATAAGACCCTTCGGTCCAAACAGGCCCTTCGGCCCAAAACTTAGAAAAATTTTCTAAGTCTCAAAATTAGGCCACTTCGGCCCTTAGACCCTTCGGTCCAAACAAGACCTTCGGTCCACATAAGACCCTTCGGTCCAAACAGGCACTTCGGCCCAAAACTTAGAAAAATTTTCTAAGTCTCAAAATTAGGCCACTTCGGCCCTTAGACCATTCGGTCCAAACAAGACCTTCGGTCCACATAAGACCCTTCGGTCCAAACAGGCCCTTCGGCCCAAAGCTTAGAAAAATTTTCTAAGTCTCAAAATTAGGCCACTTCGGCCCTTAGACCCTTCGGTCCAAACAAGACCTTCGGTTCACATAAGACCCTTCAGTCCAAACAGGCCCTTCGGCCCAATACTTAGAAAAATTTTCTAAGTCTCAAAATTAGGCCACTTCGGCCCTTAGACCCTTCGGTCCAAACAAGACCTTCGGTCCACATAAGACCCTTTGGTCCAAACAGGCCCTTCGGCCCAAAGCTTAGAAAAATTTTCTAAGTCTCAAAATTAGGCCACTTCGGCCCTTAGACCCTTCGGTCCAAACAAGACCTTCGGTCCACATAAGACCCTTCGGTCCAAACAGGCCCTTCGGCCCAAAGCTTAGAAAAATTTTCTAAGTCTCAAAATTAGGCCACTTCGGCCCTTAGACCCTTTGGTCCACATAAGACCCTTCGGTCCAAATAGTCCCTTCGGCCCAAAGCTTAGAAAAATTTTATGTCTCAAAATTAGGCCACTTCGGCCCTTAGACCCTTCGGTCGAATCAGGTACTTCGATCTTGAAGTGTATACTTCATCCGAAGCCAACCCTTCGGCCACGACAAGTACTTCACGCTCGGAGTACACTTCAAGCATCCTCAACCGAAGTAAGGTCAGACAATAAAGTACACTTCAAGCATTCACAACAAATTTTGAAAATCAAAGTAGAGCGAACTGAACATGAAAATAGAGAGATATCATTACCAAATGATACTTAACCATTCATACAAAAAAAAAATAATAAATAAAAAAAAAATATTGAAGTTAAATGTCTTCGGTTGAAGGGGGCAGCTCCGTCTCTGAAGGTTCATGCAGGGTAGCTTCTGGCAAGATCGGTTCAGGAGGATTTGGTGGAGGAATACCCTCTGGCGTAAAGGGACGAACTTCGCCAAGCTCGACCGAGTGAATAGGAGAATCACCTTCGGTAGGGATGACATGAGGGGGATCTTCATCCGAAGTAACTACGGTAAGATCAACAGTGGAAGGATGTTCATCCCCATCCTCGAAATCTTCTTCAGAATTCTCTTCATCTTCAGCATGTCGACGAACTTCTTCTTCAGCCCTAGCAAGTTCAGCATATATCTCCTCCTTGGACTCCTCCAGTCCGTCCTTTCCAACCAAAACTGGGCAAAGCTTATCAAGAACACTTGGATCTTGCCCAGCCTCAATTAGAGCCTTCCTGGCCATTTTGAAGGCACCACGACCACCGAAGTAGCCTTCTTGACGAAGAGTTAACTTGAACTCCTCAGAAGCTTTGAACTCTTGAACCCCCAGGGCCTTGCCTTCGGCAATAGCCTTCACTCGTTCAGCTTCAGCAGCTTGGGAAAGCCTAGTGACCTCAGCCTCCAGCCGGGATTTTTCCTTACGGTATTTGAGCTCCTTGGCGTTAGCAGCATTTAGAGCTTCGGTCCTCTCCGTTAGTTCGGCCCGAAATGTCTCTAGCTCAGCTTCAGCTTTCGCCTTCGTCATGGCAGCTGCTTCGGCCCTTTCAATTGCTGCCGTTTCATTGTGAGCCATGTTCGCTATGCCTCCAGGAAGTGTAGCAAGAACAGAGACAACCTACATAGGCATAATGAACTTCAGTACTTCGGGACCAATTTCATCTGGAAAAATACCAAGTCAAAAAAGGAGAACCGAAGTTAAATGAAATCATTATACCTTCATAGCTGCAACGTTCAGCTCTGACACCTTGTCCGACAAAGCAAGCGCTTCGTATCGACTGAAATCAGCCGGAGTTGGAGCCTTCGCAACCATCCTACCCGCAATGGTTGGGTTATTGGCAGAATCACTCACCAGAACATCCCAGTTCGATGTATGAATAGTGAGGTCCTCAATTTCCATCCTTCGAGGAGGTTGGGTCACTGGAAGAGGGATGTTGGCATAATCTGAAGTCCGAGAGGGGTTTGAGCTCAGTTGAGTCACCCTGACCGAACTATGAACAGTTGTGGGAGCGTTGAGCACATTGGCTGCAGCAGAAGTCTCTCCCGTTGTATTCTTCCTTGAACGCTTCGGGTTCGGCTTCCTCCTGTTTCCCTTACCAATGCCGTGTTTCTTGCCCTTCGAAGCCCCAGCGCTGAACATGTTGACGTAGTCCTCCATGCTCGCCATATCTGCACAATGGATGACCGAACATGTTAATAAATAGGTAATATAGACAAATGAATTTCTCGAAGTCTAAAAAGACCAACCGAAGCACACCTCTCTGAAGAAGGACCGAAGAATAGGTGTACGCAGAGTCAATCTTACTAAAAGATAGGTTGACCGAAGGGTTGGGAGGAAGGTATGACATTAGTCGGTCCAATAAATCCCTATCTGTCTCATGCCTTAGTTCGCGAGGATTATTGAAATGAAATACATGGGGAATACCGAACTCAGTTCGAAAAGGGAGGTGTTCTCCAGGTTGAAGGGGCGCCTTCACAAAGAAGTAACCCTTCTTCCAATCCCTGATTGAAGCCTGATAACGAGGAGATTCAATGGGTGGCCGAAACTGGAAATAGTATAGACCGGCCTCCCTACCATGGCGACTTAATCTAAGAATGTGTTGAATGATAAAAGAATTGAAGGGTATAGTATATTTGACACAAAGGTTAAGAACGGTATTAAGGAAGAGCCAGGAGTTCGGGGCTAGAAGAGCGGGACAAATATTGAAGATACGGAAAAAACTGGTCAATGCAGGAGGATATGGAATCCTTGCACCGTATTTTATGGAATGGAGCGAGACGGCGAATTCCCCTTCCTTTGGATGAAGGGGGTGTTCGTCTGAAGGTATACGACGGCAGGCCCAGGGGATACCGAAGTCCCTCTTGATATTTGACACCCCATGATCATCCAATCCTGAACCAGATAAACATGTCGGTTCGGAATCAACCTCGTCTCCCCCCACTTGTTGATTTGGAGGAAGTTCACTTCGATCAGCAACTTCGGGATAATCTGACCGAAGTGCCGAAGCCTCAGTAAGGCCGGGGGTAGGAGAATCGATGATGTTAACTTCAGAGTCAGACGCAGTCCGTTCACTCGAAGTAGAGGAAGAAGACGCGTCCCCCGAAGAGGAAGATGAAGTGGAGGAACTTAGAGACATAATAAAAACAAAAACAGTAGAAGGAAGTAAAGACTGACCTTATGGTATGGAAACTGAGAGAACTAGAGATTGAAGTATGTTCGGTTTTACAAAGGAAGGCTTCGGTCGGTCAGTCAGATTAAACGCTCTAAATAGTATAAATGAGGCGAGTAAAAATCGAAGAGAACTGCAGGCCACCTATTTATATAGGAAGAAAGATATGATCTAACGGTGCGTAGGTTGTGACGCTCTGCATCCTTCGATCTTGTCCGCAAAAATGAACCGTCGAACAAACATTATTACACTCATACCCAGTTCATCGTTAAGATACCTCGGTACGAGTGTAGGGGGCAACTGATATTCCCAAAATACCCCCACTAATGGGAGAAAGCCACGTGGCAGAATAAGTTCCGGTGAGGACAATACGGGAGACGTACCGAAGGGTACACTTCGGTTCTTGACCGAAGTGTATACTTCTGCACTATCAGACCGAAGACCACACTTCGATAACCATACTACAGAAGCATGTACGCACGAAGTCCAACTGATGAAGAGTCCTCATAGGACGCCAATTCTAGGCAGAGTCTTACTCCCCTTTGGAAAGGGATACGGATGGAATTTACCATCCGAGAAACCCTCTGGAAAACCAATGAGAGAGAGTCTGACTCCTACTACAACTCAAACACTTCAAACTCATATAAAAGGGGAACCTCTGCCCTCAGGTGAGAAATCTAACTCCTGCACTCTAAAATACTTACTGAGCAAGAGGCAACGCTCGAAGCAACGAGCCATCCTCCCAAGTTTAGTACCGTACTGACTTGAGCGTCGGAGAGGTCCCCCCGAGTACACCCTCGGGGCCCTACCGAAGCTTACGTTCGCTCCTTGTGCAGGAAGGAAGGAAGAGATCACGTACCAGCAAAGGAGAAATTAGTTATTCCAGCTCAGTCTGACTTGGCTGATTTGTCTGATAGGGTAGACCTGTTTTAGACATCATCAGTATTAGTGTAATAAAAAGCCTTATGGGAGGCATCCATGGAAGAGGGTGGCTAGGGGCAGTGCAGAACAGTGAGAAACTTGTTTAGAAGTCGAAACTTGTTCATAAGTTCGTCCTTCGCGAGACTCAAGCCGGAAGGTCCAGTAGAAGTGTCAGAGTTGAAGTTTCGAAGGAAAGTACACAAGCCACTTGTAACGAAACTGACCATTGGGGTGTAATTAAAGCTCACCAAATCCTCTTGAAATAAGCCTAAACCAAATGACTCCAGCGTTGTCGAGAATCGAGACAAGTCATTTATGCAGTTATTTTCAAGATGGGCCTTAATAGCAGAAGTCGTATATATTAATGGACCAGAAAGGCCAGTTTCTTAGCAGATTAGTTTGATGCCAGACCAGAAATCATCCTAGATTCCTAGGTCCATGGTCGGCTTATTCGGGCCTGGCTGCCTTTTATGGGCCTAACAAAAAGGCTTGGACATAAAAAAGCCCAGTAGCCATGACTCCCAAACCCTTTCAGAACCCTAATCTCTCTCCCGCTCCAAGAAACCCTTACCTGCTTCTTCAACGACCATATCCTCCAAATCTCTCGATTAATTTTACTGTATCTCTCTCAAAATGGCTCTCTCGAAGCCATTAGCCACAATCTTGGCTAGCCATGTCAAAGCCCTAACATTTTCCTCTCTCCACCACCACTATCCGCGGACACCCTCGTCCTTCGTCACTTTTCGCTTTTTCTCATTCGCTACCCCGGAAGAAGCAGCTGCTGAACGCCGCCGTCGCAAGCGTCGCCTCCGCATTGAGCCTCCACTCTCCTCTCTTCACCGCAACCAGCAACAACAGCAAGCGCCGAGGCCTATCCAAAACCCCAATGCTCCGAAACTTCCAGAACATGTCTCTGCGCTCACAGGAAAAAGGTTGAACCTTCACAATCGTATCCTCACTCTTATTCGTGAGAATGATCTCGAGGAGGCTGCACTCTTCACGCGGCACTCCGTCTACTCCAACTGCCGACCCACTATCTTCACCGTCAACGCTGTTCTCAATGCGCAGCTCCGGCAGTCCAAGTATTCTGATCTGCTAATGCTTCACCGGTTCATCATTCAATCTGGGATTGCCCCAAATATTATCACCCACAATCTCATCTTCCAGACTTATCTCGATTGCCGTAAACCTGATACTGCTTTGGAGCACTACAAGCAGTTCATAAATGATGCGCCTTTAAACCCTTCGCCAACCACCTATCGCATATTGATCAAAGGTTTGGTGGATAATAATAAGCTTGACAAGGCAATTGAGTTGAAAGAGGAGATGGTTGTAAAAGGGCTTGCTGCTGACCCTTTGGTTTATCATTATTTGATGTCTGGGTGTGTGAGGAATTCGGATGCAGAAGGGGTATTTAAGCTTTTTGAGGAATTGAAGGAGAAATTGGGAGGGGCTTTGGAGGATGGGGTGATATATGGGTGCTTGATGAAGGGGTATTTCATGAAGGGGATGGAGAAGGAAGCGATGGAATGTTATGAAGAAGCTGTGGGAGAGAATTCTCAAATGAAAATGAGTGCTGTTGCTTATAATTCTGTGTTGGATGCATTGTGCAAGAATGGGAAATTTGACGAGGCTTTGAGACTTTTTGATAGAATGATCAAGGAGCATAATCCACCTCGGGGGTTGGCTGTAAATTTGGGGACCTTTAATGTAATGACGGATGGATATGTTGCTCAGGAGAGGTTTAAGGATGCCATAGAGGTCTTCAGGAAGATGGGTGATTATAGGTGTCGTCCTGACACTCTGTCATTCAATAATTTGATTGATCAGCTGTGCAAAAATGGAATGCTTGCTGAGGCGGAGGAGCTTTATGGAGAAATGGATGGGAAGGGAGTGAAACCAGATGAGTATACTTATGTTCTGTTGATGGATGCTTGCTTTGAGGTGGATCGTATTGATGACGGGGCTGCATACTTCAGGAAGATGGTTGACTCTAGCTTGAGTCCTAACTTGAAGGTTTATAATAGATTGGTTGATAAGCTGGTTAAAGTTGGGAAAATTGATGAGGCAAAGTCGTTCTATGATTTGATGGTGAAGAAGCTCAAGATGGATGATGAAGCCTATAAGTTTATGGTGAGGACATTAAGTGATTCTGGAAGATTGGATGAGGTGCTAAAAATGGTTGATGTAATGGTGGATGATGAAGAAATTGATTTTAATGAAGAGCTGCTGGAGTTTGTTAAAGACGAATTGAGAAAGGAAGGGAGAGAGGAGGAGTTGACAAAGCTCCTGGAGGAGAAAGCAAGGCAGAAAGCTGAAGCAAAGGCTAAAGAGGCTGAGGCAGTTGAAGCAGCCAAGAGGACTACAAGGGCTGCTGTCTCTTCTATAATTCCTTCAAAGTTGTTTGGGAAAAAGGATGACGAAACAGAGTCTGCACCCGCTGCTGAAAATGCTGTCCAAGTTCCCCTAATCGAGAAAGAATCACAGAATGGGAAAGAAGAAAATGTTGAGGAAGCGACTGTTTTAGGGTCTGCTCTCCCTGACTTGCAAGCAGCGGAGGAGGAAACGGATAAAGCTGAGAGTTCCCGCTGAAACTGAGCCTAAGAGTGAAGGTAAAGTGGTAACAGCTTGAAATGTGCTGATGGAAAAACAAGTAATGTGCTGGGTTTTTTTTTTCATTATTGAAATAGGTTTGAAGCTCCCTGAGTTTATGTCATATTCTTCTCTAGAACAATTTTTATGTAATTAGAAGAATATCATAAATGGTGATGTTTTATATCCCTTATTATTGTTTCTCAAACCTTCAATGAGTTGATGGGTATGCTGGATTTCTTGATATGGACGCATCTTTAGCCTCCCATGCTACTGATTCTGCTGCTGAGCACTCTTATTGTAGAAGCAAGTAAGAGCTGAATTGCATTATTTGTCTGTTTTAATGGGATAGATTCCTTGCGCGATTCGATTTCTCATAATACTTTGCCATTCAACAGGGGGCATTTCACATCTTTTATATATATTCTAGCACCTTTCATAATGCATGATGGTTTACAGGCACTAGTAAGGTTTTGAAAATCTCATAAGAATTCCCTCACTCACACTACCAGTGGCACTGCATTATTATCAACTAGGATCAAAGACTGCTTTCAGACTTCGGAAGCTTTATTATACAAACTAATAGATGCTGAAGCTGGATATTGCCACCCTTTTAAAAACCATTCCAGAGAAAAATATTGGCGCAGGCAAGTACAACACACAACAGACTGTCCAGGTCCGAACACACAATCATGGGAAAAGTCTTAAAACATCTGTTGCTTTAACTACAAAGGTTTGGTATGCACACTCCACCATCTGGATTCTGCTGCTCCTTCCATATTCTCCCAGTAACTCTTAATTTCAGTTCTTTCCTATCGCCACCAGAGAAGAAGAGGGCCATGTTGCGCTGGATAATGAGACCGTCGTGGCTATCTCTGACCTTCCGGTGGCTATCCCTAACGCTTCTTGGCGTACCTTCCCATGTCAACTTCCTGCCATTTGCCCCAACTTCTAAGCTGTAGCTATAATTCCGAGCCTCAGCCTCATCACCCATGAAACGGAGAAATGCCATGTAAACTGGTGCCATCCCAAGCTGGAAGGCTTCAAAGTGAAGGCAGAAGTATTGGCCAAAACAATGGAAGACCTGATCAAACGAGAAGATACACAGGAATTTTCAGAATTGAGAAAGTATATTAAGATGAATATTCAGTCAACTATGGAAATTCCTACAAAGTAGCAACAACATACATGAAGTATCCCTCTGTTTTTCAAGGAGATTTTCCATCACCAAAGCCAATCATGAGATGAAAATAACATTTATTTATTTTGAAGACTTGACCAGAATACCCATTCATTTTCAAGTAAGAACAAAGTGTTTGCCCCATCTTTTCGTTCGGTTTTCTTAGAAACCCCCTTTCCCCTCTATTTTGCCCTGAAAGAAGGAAGCCAGCTTCGATGTCCATATTTAAGAATTAGACTCCATATTTAACAAGTACACATTTTGAAATCTTTACAGCTATTATATTAGCCCATCTGTATTCAAAACCACCAGCTTGCACGAAAGTAAAGCTTTATACACCAAGTCAATACCATGTTAATGAAAATCATTCAGACATCTAACAATGCCACTATGATTGATCTTTGCTGCAAACTCAACTGAAAAAACTTAAAAGCAACTTTACACTAACCGTTAGCATCCAAGTTGCATTCTCTACTTCCCGGGGGTTGGACTTAACATAACGATGGTTGAATGAACATCCTGTGTGCATGTCAACCTTGTGGTCATCCCTCAAATGAGAAACTAGGAAAGGAATCTCTCCAGTAACTGAACACTCGGATCCAGCATATGGGCAATTATATGGCCTAAAGTTGCACATTGCCTCGTGCTTAAGTTTGCTGTAATAGGGAAATATCTCTGGGCATCCCAAGCTGTAATATTTACAAGGCAATTCAAGTGACTCGGCCACCTTCTCCAGTGCTAAACACCTAATATCTCCAAGCTCCTGCCTGCAAGTGGGGCATCGGTTGTGTACTCTTGTTTTACAGGTGGAACACAGTGTGTGACCATTGTGGCACTGCAAGGGGGAAAAGAACATGGTTAACAAGTACCAAATGCCTAGTGATTCTGCCGCAAATTTATAATTAACATACAAATACATCCACATATGCACACACATGTATGTGTCCATACATACAATGGTGATTCAGTACATAAAATGAAATCCAGGAAAGACAGGTCAGGTGATGCAAAACTATGAACGCAAGACAAAGGAAACAAAGTTCATAAATTCTATTCATGTGACAATGAGGGCAGAGCGCAACAAGGCACATATAACCTTAACTCCTAAAACCGTTCATGAGATGATATAGTACTTGGACAATGGTAGATGTAGTAGTAGTCATGGGCCTCAGGGCACCAGTTTGAAAATGAAGACATACAACATCTATGTCTCAGATACAGTTACCCTATCAGGGTTTAAGAGGGAAAGAGATCCTAAAGGTTATCACTCAAGTCCAGCAGACGTTCTCTTGAGAATGTGGAACCTCTCTAAGCGAGGGCAAGACTAGACCCCACCTTACCGAGTAAACCCCAAACACTGACAAGCAATCATATGCACAACACCAGCATCATAAATGCAAGGAAAGGAATTAAATGTGATGGCTAAACCCAAACCCTATTCATGACATTATTGATGCAGGCGAATCGATGACATATAACTTGACTGATCTGAAATATTGTTGAACATCTACAAGCAAATTTCTAGACAGCTCTATGCCAGGTACTAACAGATTCAACTTTCTAAGGTATACAAAAACCATACCCCCTACTCAATGGTAGACCTTTAGGATCAACAATGTAATTCTTAACATGCCTACATGAGAAGGCAAAGAATGGACAGAACTTCAATAGGCTTAGCAGACTCCTAAATGCATCAAAGCCTCACTTCTATAACTAGCATTAGTAGAACCAAAATAAGTCCATCAGCCTGGAACGATCACATCTACTTATACATTTCACGAATCACCAACTTTAAAATTGGCCTAACTCCCACACCTTCATGGACCAAAAAGAAGAACAGGAAAATAAATGGGTGAGGAAAGGTCTTTCCATCTCCATCGTCATCTAAGCCTTTATCCAAACCATTTCGCTAAGCCAGCAAACACAAATCCAATCAAACAGCAGTCGTAAATCAATCACTGGAAAAGTCCCAAATTGGATGTTTTACTCCGGATAACCCTTAAAACAGAATTTAATCCATCAAGCAAATACCACAACACACATTACCTTTAAGTCTTTAACCAAATAAAGCACTATGCTTATATGACCGTGAATTCAACAGTATCTTGAACGCCCAAATTTGCAAATCCATTGAATCCACACCAAATTCAACATATAATCAACCACATTCAAACAAAACCCAGTTACACAAAAGTAAATCCAATTGCATAACTCCAACATTTTTGAGACATCGAAGCATAAAGAACAGACCTGATGAATAGGTGGGTACATGGAGTTGGTGCAGACAGGACATTCCAGCAACTCGTGGACGCTGGTGGCAGGAGCGATCGCCGTCGGGCCCACAATACTTCCATTGTTTCCGCCGTTGGCATTGTGAGGCTTTGATGAAGAGAATTGATGCCGATTGTGGAGATGAGGATGTGATGGATGGTGCAGACTGTGGGGTTGGATCTCATCCTCATCCAACCCATCTGAGGATGACACACACTCCACACTATCCAACTCCATCACGAAGCAAACCACCAAAAAATTTCAGAACTTTTTATCAAAATCGCACTCAGAAGCAATAAATAAATAATTAATGGGTTTCCTTCGGCTTTTCTTCCCCTCTTCTCTCGCCCCTCTTCTTCTCTTTATTTTCTCATGGGTTTCTCGGGAAAATTCAGTAGAGAGAGGAGAGAGAAACAGATTCCAAGGAACCAAATGAGCCCCGCTCCTTCTCTCTCTCCCTTCAAAAGGAGGTTCTTTTCTTCCTTCTCTCTCTGCACTTTCTCTCCCTTGCAAAAATGTTTGCAAAAGAGAGAGAATAGAAACCGTTGATGCTCAGGCTTGGAGTTAGATCCGGAAAAATCCAACGGTTACCAGATTTCTGTAGATAATGACAGGTTGCTTAACAGAATTTTAAATATATTTCCAAAATTGTGTAACTGTTTGATTCGACGTAGAATTTGATCTGTGTATCATCCCTGTCTGTCCGAATGTACTGCATTAAACCATCAATTCAAACTTAAAAAGTGAAAATAAAAAGTCAGTCCATAAAAATATTTCATTTTTCCCCCAACTAAATTGTTCTAAATCTATTGTTGCCATATGCCCTTCTAAATTGATTTCTAAATTTTACCCTTCAATCTCTTGTTTTAGCATAAAACTGCTGGAGTTACTTACAAGATGAGATTTCCCAATTTGAAATCACATCATAACCCATACAATTTATAATTTGAATATTCAATATAAATCTAAACTCAAACCATCAAATCCGCACGCACAGAAATTTTCATACACGTGGCCTCAAGCGAAACGTAAATTGGTAATATATGACAATCTGTTATGTACAAACCATGATCTCATCTATCAAGAAATGCAATGTAGTAATCATAAAAAATATAGCATCTAATGTGCAACCATGATTGAGTGCTACCTGGCCTTTTGGACTTCATAATTATGCATCCCAATACAAATATAAACTTTTGACTGAAAATAGTCTCAAGTAAAAGATCAATCGAACATAAAGAGTTTTCATCAGATGATGCATTAGAAACTGGCAAGAAAAGCTCAAAAGAGCCTTCATGGCAGACTTCACCGTATTTTGCTCGATGAAATTTTCATCCTCAAAAGGTAGACTATTGCCCATTGATACATCCGTATACTTGCTGGGATTTGCTGCTGCCCAGTTTGATTAATCATATCAGGAATTGTACAATGCCTATAATTGCACATTCACATTACTAAATTAATGTGAACTTATTATGTACAAGGATGATGAGACTACACGATAAAATTCAACCGCGATGCTACATGCTAGCTACTACAGTTTGAAGCTCTGGTTCGACTTCAGGTTCACCCTCAGACCTCTCTACAGTTGCCTGCAAAAACCCGATCAGGTGATTAGCTATCGATGGTAATGTCAAAGCAGGATTTTACATGCAATACACTAGTCGCCATACAAACCTCGTCTTTTAATTTTTGTTTGGAAAGATAACGATCCAATGCCCCTTTCCCATAAAGAATTTTAGCTCCACTACCATGTCCCTCGGATCCAACAGCCTCTTCATCAACAACAACAGCATCTATTATATCATCACCTGTTCTGACATCAGGAATCTGCAAAAAAAAAAAAAAAACAGGCAGTTGTATTATCCAAAAAAAAAGTGACAAATTCCGGAGATTGAATGAGCCATAGATAGCATCATTTTGGTTTATCAAGCAGAATCTCAAAACTTGAGTTATTTATCATCCAAATTAGCAAGCTAGTAATTAGACAGTAAAAACTTGCACATTACATTAATTTTATGCGTTAACATGGCCAAGCAAGAAGCGAGAAAGCTATACCTCATACATTGCGTCCATCAATAAAGTTTCTAATATACACCGCAAACCCCTAGCCCCCGTATTTTTGCTTATTGCTTTTCTTGCAATTAATCTTAAAGCGTTCTCAGTAAAGTCCAGCTTCACCTGTGGAAAAAATGAAAACAAATACTCCAAAATGATAATAATCTTTTCAGACAAAATAATATCATTTCCTAAAATCCTGACCAAACAAGTGATTAAGTAGGAAAAAAGTTAAAAGGGTCATGAGATAAAAACTTACGCCATTCATTTGGAACATCTTCCTGTATTGTTTCCCCAAGGCATTTTTAGGCTCAGTCAGGACCTGCACAACAATATCAATAAGTCACAAAAGAATGCTAAATAAGCTATATCATTCATGAAACATTCGCAGGACTCTATTGATAGCCATTTCAGGATTGATCAAGCAGAATGATTTCATTAATCATGTAATTTCAAGAAAACACGATACATTAAGAACCAAGAAGATCAATATCATCAAATTTCCTTGATGTCTGGTCAAAAAATTTTATCCATGAAATGTGAAAAGCATGCATCCCTCTATTTATAATTTTCCATATCACAATTGACAAGTCAAATAATTATAAATGGCTACATGGAAGAAAATGCTGTATCAATTTGTATTCATCAGAAGCAAAAACTGGATTGGCCAAAGACTACCTGAACAAGTTGACTCTCAGTAAGAGCTGATAAGCTGACAAGAACGGGGAATCTTCCAACAAATTCAGGTATCAAACCATATGAAATCATATCACTACTTTCAACCTGCAAAGCATGATTCCAAGGAACACTTTAACATTTGATGATATAGGGTATTCATTAGGAAATCTAAGTTCTTCTTAAAAAAGAGGTATATAAGCTGGGGATTTCGAGAACTTACAGTTTCCAACAAAGATGAAGTAACAGCAGCATTGGTAATGCCACCCACCCTCATATTTGCACGTACTGGAGCACCAAACCCAATAGAAGAATCTTGACGCCTGTAATGGATACAAAACACTTCTAGTTTGATAATTTCAATTACCACGATGAAAGCATATCTATTTTGAATATTATTATAGTAGAAGTACCTTTCAGAAATTGTTTTATCCAAGTCGATGAAAGCACCTCCGCAAATGAAGAGAATATCTTTTGTATCGATCTGGGGAAGAACATGAGCAAATTAACAATATACTGATTTTTGAACCAAATGAACAATGAGTTGGAAATTTTGTTCACAAACCAAAATTCTAAGGTAAGTTGTTAAAAACCAGGCCAAGTGCGCGTCCATACACACACCCAGTAGGCCCATACATTCCTCAACCAACCCCACAAGCCCAACCACTACCCACACATGGGCTGGTTGCAACCAACAAGCCCAATAGGTCACTACCTAGAAAACTTGTGATTGAGGAAGGCATTTGCCCTCCTTATCGATAGATCACAAGTCCCCTATCTAAACAATGTGGGATATTCGTATCATAAGTCAACCAGTAATATGTCAGATGACTGGCTATGGTCAGGCTGCATGAAGTAAAGAGTCTACAGACACACAATGGAAGTATCTTTCAATCCCGATACTGCCGCATGTGTCTCATCTTTGTACTCTAATAAATAGTGCAACACCTGTATGAAAATGTAGAAAATCAAAGCACAAATACCTGAATATTGTCACCTCTAGGATGCTTTCGAGCTCCCTTCTCTGGAACGTTAACAATCTAGACCAAAAAAAAAAGTATCATAGATAAGATTATGAAGAATTAAAAATTCCATGCATCAATAAAATATGGACGATGCTAGTCCGCATTGATAAAATCTAAGAGATTCTAGTCCACTAACAATTATCATGAACCAAAATTTTTTTATCAATGGAGTCTAGATGAATCTTGAAATATTTGCAAAATGTCAAACTAGATGCTTGAAAAGCACCTCGATAATGCTATTTGAAAGGCAATGAACTATAAATCAAACTATTTCTCCAGGAAATGAGAATGAAGCACTTACAGTTCCTTCCAGCATTTTCAATAATGCCTGCTGAACACCCTCCCCGGAGACATCTCTGCTAATATTAAGGCTTTCAGCCTGAAATAGAACATGTAGGGTAGAAGACTAATTTAGTTGTGAAAAAAACGTAAAAAGTAGGGATAATGGAAAAGTAAGAGGAACCTTTTTGGTAATTTTGTCAACTTCATCAATGTAGACAATGCCTTGTTGGGCAGCAGCCACATTATAGTCAGCAACCTGAAGACATACGAATATACAAAAATAACGCTTATTCCACACACAAAAAAAAAGCATCCTAAAAAATATGAATATGTTCATGGTACAACAGAGATCAGTTTTTTTTTTTCTTTTTTTTCCCCCAAAAGAAACAAAAGGTACAAGGATTTTATGCAGGAAAATTTCACTTGATAATGTAGAATCAATAAAAAAAATTATACCAACAAAATTTCTGCTTTGGCCATCAACTTTGAACATATCATAAGTTCATAACATTTAAAAGGTTAGGCTTGTTAGAACTTACCACAAGTAGCTTGTACAATATGGACTCTACATCTTCCCCCACATATCCTGCCTGGAAATAACATGTAGGCACAACTACTAAGTTCCTCTTTTTATGGAATCCCATCATTGCACTCACAAAAATGACAACTGAACTTTAAACGAAGTGCATGACAAAAATGAAACATTCATCAACTATTCAAAATTCACCATGAATTTGAAGTCAAAAATACCAACTTGCCTGAGTCAATGTAGTTGCATCTGCAATAACAAAGGGTACATTCACGAACCTTGCCAAGGTTTTTGCGAGTAATGTTTTCCCTGTCCTTGAAATGACATAAATCGTTATCAACAAGTGAGACTGGTCACTTAAAGGTGTGTCTGATATTACAAATAACACAAAAAAGGAGAACTTATTAAACTTTTATAGAACTACAGTGAAGATAACAGTGTGACAGAAAATTACCTGAGCCTGTTGGCCCCATCAGAAGAATGTTACTTTTCTCAAGCTCAACTTTATCATCATCTATAGCCTCCGCTTTCTCCTTACCTGATTCACCAGCAGGCCTAAATTCCCCAGCAAGCACGTTATTAGTAGGCAACTTACATGATAATCCTAAGAAACATTGCAGTGATATAGGCACAAATAGACATAGCATAGATACACAAGACACATAAAGTCAAGTATAGAGTTTTCTGATTCTCTGGTATTATGTCACAATCTCTAAAGCAAACTTAGAGAATAATTCCCACAAGGTTCTTATGAGTAGTAGCTTATTTCATTACATTAATCAATCATTCAATCTACATATGATAAGTTGTCGTATGACAACAACCTGGTTAATAAGCTATGAATGCCTATTTCCTTGACTTTAAGGCATTCTCTTGTTGTATATGTCTTAGATGACATGATGAGTTATCCATATCAAGAAATTAAATAACTGCCTGGGAGCAGATGATCAATGGCCGGCCAACATAATACCGAGAGAGGAAAATAAAAGGCCAAAAAAGAGAAAGACAAATCCAAACAAAGTATCTTCACATTGAAGGTATCGATCAACCACCTTTGCATTGATTCATAATATATCCTCATATAGTGATTGTAAACTGCCACAGAGAGCACCTGAATTCAAGGCATAGCATTAGGAAACTGAAGAAAAACAATAGAGATCGATACTGAAAAGACAACTCATGAGAATGCAATAGCAAAACATTTTGAGTCCTACAGAATACAAACCAAATTCAGACATCAAAATGTGACAAAAACTCAATTCTCGCTTAACCAAAGGAACACAAACATATATATATCAACATCTATTCTTTTATACGCACACATCTGTCCATAACCAATATTAAAGGCAGAAGTAGGAAATTCAACTCAAGCAAAAGAAAACACGTACGCTCAGCAATCCTGAACTCATAGATGTGCATTCACGAACTTGTGAAACACAAAGGCACCCACCAATTATCTCTAGTTCAGTTTCAAACTAAACTACTTAGCATGAACCCCACAGCATCATACTCAATCCCATTAACGAGACACCTTCGATTTCAGAAAATTCACAAGCCATTCACACATTTGTCTTGTTAGCATTTTATAGGAAGTGATTATAAAATGCCAACCAATCAATTCTAAATTGACCATATTCACCTTCTTTGCCTTCTCCTGTCCAATAACAAACTTGTCCAGTCCCTTACAAATCTCCTTTGGCGTTGGAAAACCATTCGCCAAAGTTGACCCACCCCAACACTCATCCTTTGAATTCGACCCGAACCCTCCTCCAGACCCGGTGCTCGTTCTTCTTTCACGAACCAGACTAGCACCTGAATCGCTCATACGAACCGAGATTACATCCCCAGGAGGCTGCCAAACCTCCGGTGGTTCCCCATAAGAGCTCAATGTAACCCTGCCGCTCTCAATGAATTGTGTACCCTTTTCGACGAGTTCACCGCGTAACGAGACGGGCTTGAAAGAGGTGAAGTGGTAGGGAGCACTAGTGAAGCGGTCGTCCCATTTGGTGCGGTGCACGGAGTGAGAGCCTGCCATCCGACCCGCGTGCATGTGATTGAACACGAAGTACCTAAATTGAGAGACCGTTTCTTTGGAGGGTTTAGATCTAAGAACAGCAGCCATGAGTGTCGAGAATTTTCCAAGGAATTAAGGGAAAAGAATGAAGCTACGTTATAGTACAGACTACAGAGGATAAGCTGTAGCAGTTCATAGAAGGACCAAGACAACAACTCTTTGAGAGGGTTTCGATGGAACCGGATGTGAATTTAGTTGGGTAATTGTCGGATTCTGTAATTATCATGTATGGCAGGAAAATTTTGGGTATGGAAAAAGTGGATTGAACGAAGACAAGAACACCATCTCCTCTTCGAGAAAATCTGAAAATGAAAATCACGCTGCTTTGTTTACTGCAAAAACGACGCCGTCAGTGATGGCGAAACTCTGGGCTGGGCAAAATACCGGACCTCATTGGGTTGTAACTTTGTTAATGGGCCAGACACGATATGCACGATGGGCTGGGCCAGAGGGCCGGACCTCATGGGTTGCAACCCCACACACGTGCTCCTCATTGAAAAAAACCACATAAATAATTAGGGATGGCAAAAAAATCGATTCGGGGTTGGACAAAATCACGTTTTTACGAAATATTTATATATCCGGACTCTAACCCGAATTGGATTTCAAAAGTATTTAATTGATCACACACGGATTGATTTAGATCTAGACAAGTAAATCGGACAATCACTTAATTCGGAATAAGGTATGAACAACTAAACTGGACAAGATTTATGTATTTAGACCCGGACCCGATTTTGAACCCGATAAAATTTTTATGTTTGGACGCAGATTTCAAACATATGACTTATGTCCGAGCTTGATTTAATACGGATCGAACAAATTTGATTATCCGAACTGGACACCAACAAATAACGGTAAACGGAGTAGCCAATAATAAAGAGAACCCTTCAAATCCATTCCAGACGTTCTTTATGGGAAAAAAAATAATAAAATTCATCCTTCACTCCTTCAGTTTTCATTTAACAGCGTAAAGATGGATTGCAGAGTATTGATAAAAAGGAATCAAGTCAAATATAAAGCTGTTTTACTTATTCTTCTCCTTATCTTCTTCCTTCATTTTCCTCTCAAATTGAGTTTCCTGTATGCCAGCAACATTTCATGCCCCCAGTAACCCCACACACCTTTGGCCAGCTCATCCTTGTCACTACCTGTCCGTGAAACCCATAAACATGAATTGACACCAAAAGGCCCAACAGTTGTGATTAAAATTTCTCTTCTCATCAGCGCTCATCACTTTGTCACAATAAAAATGAATCACGGCCCCAACAATTTTCTTCCTCGTTTACAACTTTTTTTGGAACAGCAAAGGAAAACAGGAAATGTATTTTTTTTTTACAAATTGTGGTTGAAATTCTTATACTACAGCTATACTCTCCGGTTAACTTTCTATAGACACACGAAAATAAACTACACACATTGGTGCTTATTTTTGGTCATTTTGTCATGGTACATATCATCCCTTCTAGATGATTAATCACGTGTGATAGCTTAGTGATGAATCTCTATGAGATGAAACTGTATGAACTTGAAAGATTCTAAATTCGATCCATGGTGGGAGCAATAACCTTGTAGTCACACACTTAATTTTGGCTCATCTTATTATGTCATTGAGGAAAAACTTATGTCCGTGCATTGTAACATCTTTCATAAACAACTAATCAGAGTTTTGTTTCACAGTGAGAGCTAGAAGCAAACAATAAAACTTAATTCCTCTAATGAAGATTTAATGACAAGCTGAATGAATAAAATAACTTTTCCATCAGGTTCATCCCTTCTGTGCATGCCTTCTGGATCAACACGAATCACGCACAACACTTCCACTAAAAATTTAGATGATCAACAGTTTTACATGATATCCATCCCAACTCCAATGAGATTCTAACTTACAGTTCTTAACAAGTGGAGGGAGATAAGCAGTAATTCTGACCTTCTACAAACTTGACAAAAGATTATGCACAAAAAAAAAAAAAAATCAGAAGTGGGGGGAGAAACCAGAGTATTGAGTGGAGGCTGCTTCCAATCTGTTCTCCATGTTGGATTGGTAGCTTTGCAAACGATCAAATAATTCAGTTTGCTTCCTATATCTCTTCTTGAACTTCTTCATGACTTTATCATATTGTCTTGTTTTAATGCTGATTGATTTTATTGTCTCTCTCAGCTCTTGCCTTTTTTCCTCCATTTGGTTCATCATGTTTACCACGCTTTCAGGAAGGCAATGCTCCTCATTACCCGTTGCGACAACTGGAAAGCAAATACCAGGATTCCTGAATGGGAAGAAATTAAGAATTCAGCAGTTTCAGTGGTCATGTTTTAGCAAAACCATTTTCCAAAAGACTAGAATGTTTAATCAATTTGACAGAACTGCATCATACTCATTTTGAGAATTATGCATACCCATATCCAAGAGACAGAAATCCTTTCTCTCTCAATATGCCACCATCAAGAGATACAGCACCATGCTCTATGCAAGCACGGGCTTCTTTCATGTGTTCCCTTGTTTCGTAAACTTGAAGCTCGCCAAAAAGATGATAGAACAATGTCTCTCGAAGACCATGACCTGCAGATGTCATTGTCCATAAATGAGGGACATTCAGGTCTACCATATTAACTGCATAGCCTATAAAGCCACACGGAATATTTCCATCCGGTAACATAGGATTTGGCAGTACAAGCCGCCTCTGCAGATCCAGCTTTTGCAAATCACCAGTGTATGGCCTGCAAAACGACTTGGATGTTTATATCATCCTGACAGCATTATTTTTAATCTTCCAACGGACATGAACATCAAATTAATACCATGATATGTAAGCAAATTAATAATACCAATAAAATCTCGAAATTGCAGCTGTGTAAGCCAGCTTATGCAAATGTACCTTATATCCTCGAGACATATAACTAGAAATCTTCCATCAATGGTTTTCCCAAGTGAAGCAGCTTTGCCATGAAGAGCAAGCTTGCAATCTACTTCTCCATTCTGCCTGTACTTCTCAAGGGCATCTGCACTCTCATAGGTTTTGCAAACCACAGCAAGCATTTGATATTCTCCCAAGTACTCTGCCAGTACTCTGCACATGGACAGGTTTAAATAACAATTACAAAATATAAATAGTTGCCACTAAACTTTTTAGCTCAAGAACATGCAAATAGCAGGCACGACCTGCTAATCTTATCGGAGGACACTGTCCCAAGCAATGCAACGAGGCCAACCATATCCCCCATGAAATGATGTTGTGGATCCAATACTGAAGATTCTCTAGAAAGAGAACACACAACAGCCGCAGCAGAATGGCACCTACTTTCAATCTGTCTTATCATATCCTCTTTGGCGGACTGGTTGGCTGGACTAGTTACCAGATACGGCTCCATGGCTGGACTAGTTACCATATATTCCAGATCACCTGCAAATTGACCAAAACGTAATGAACTAACTGCTGCATCTGTTTAGATCACTACTGAGAAAATATTTCTACCCTAGTAATGGATAAGAATTTTGCAAAATATTAAATAATTAAGTTTTAGATTAGGTGGTGTATCTCCAAAGCATTGCACTGCTTATTAAGAAAAACTTATCATCCACAGCCATCAACCACGTAATGAATGTTCAAAGAAAAACAAATGCATTTGGCCTACCGCCTAAGCACATAATTTGACAACTGGCTCGACATTTAACATACAAGAATGCAACAGCATATCAAGAAATCTGCAAGCCAAGAGTTGATAAAGTTGGAGCCTTTTTGACCATCTATACTGAGTAAGCTTCTTGGAAATCAAAATGCTTAATATATCATTGATCCACTTGCTTCAATCATGGCATCATCATTATTTCTCATCTATCAAGTAACAGAGAATTAAGGCGACTCCATGATAGTAAAAAGTAACGTGAAATGAACAAAATTTTTGAACCAATTGCATTTACTTGAACACAAAACTTGATAACTGAATCAATTTGATTTCCTTCCGTGGTATAAAGGCTCATATGTTGCTTTTCAGGGGATGCGAGTTTGAGAACATGATGTAGAATATGCGTTTAGCCATTTAGTAATTTACAACCTCGAAAGAAAGAGATGATTTGGTCAAGTTCAGCCCTCTGATTATTGAGATTTGACAGTTCCTTTTCGCAGTCCGCAATTTGTAAACCATATCTGTAAATATCATCAAATCCCTGCAACATTAATACAAGCAATCAACAACAGGATCCAGCAGACTAACAATGAACAAAATTTTAAAAAAGTGAAACAAAACTGAAAGCTTCAGATAAAAGGTCGTTAAGTGAATGAAATACTGGACATGGGCGCAAATCAATAAAAAGAAGACATAGCACGTGTGTCTAAACAAAGCAAAAAAGTTCACGGTTGATAGGAAAACTTTAAACTGAACTCGTAAGCAGAGTGTTGCATGCTGAATTTTTTGTACCTTTGGAGTTCTCACAATGGATGGTGTAAGGTTTCCTGCATGATCAAGAGAATCTTGGATGGCCAAAGACTTTGCCTCTGATACTGGCGACTTCGAATTTTCATACTCCACTTTTGGGCCTCTCAAAATAGGAATCTGCAAGAGGGAAAAAGAAAGAAACAATTAAGTATTAACAAGTGAAGACAGGCATTTAAAAAATAATAACTGCAAAGTTATTGCGACCTTGACACTCAATTGTAGCTCCTGGTGCCTCGGATGGGCAGCTACCAAGCAAAAGCTGCCTTCATTTTTTGGGAGGAAAATAGAGGGAACAGTGCAGCGTCCATGCTTGAAAGTATATCGAAGAGAATCTTCAGCATTAAATGAGTCTGACTTGATCTTAAGCGTATGGAAATGGCCAAGTCTTTCATCGTCGTGAATAGTCTTGTCAACATGGCCCTCAGAGTTCACAATTTCAAAAATTATATTATCAAGTTGTGAACCAGCAATACAAAACTCGGGCATCTGAAATCATGTGAACTTAATCAAATTAGCATGCATAATGAAAATAACAATTAGAACCAATAACAGAGGCAAAGCCTGACTGACCTCAGATGCGATTCTCAATTCCCGCTTCTCAGTTTGAAATTCTTGCTCAAAAATAACTTCCTCTTTGAATAATACAGAAATAGAAGCTGAAGGACATGTAAATCAGATCATAGGTAACAGGAGCTCCAAATATTCAGTTGGTTTATGGACATAAATAATTTGTAATAGTTGTTGTATAACCAACTGTGACACTGACATATATATGCAGCCAAGCATATTCATACTAAAATTCAAGTGAACCTATTTTTCCTTTCAAGGAATTCTTCAAATTTAATGGGTCATCCATAAAAGAAATTGAATAAATACACTCAGAAAAAGAAGCCCAACAGAATTTGGAAACATACCAATTTTTCCATAACCTGTCGTTAGTTCCAAAATTCCACTAAGGTCAATGCAACCTTTATTGTCCACCTACAACGAATTCAATTCAGCAGATATGTAATTCCCACGAATTTCCGATCTCTAATTCTGAAAGAATAGCTAAAAACATTATCCAAAGGATATGCGAGAAAAAATTTATCAGCATAGTTCTCAGAACTTTGCACACTGGGAAAGAGACGACCACTTTGTATGCATTATTGATCCCATTCATAGCCGAATTAGGTTCGTCAGCATGTTCATATCACAGTGTCTGGTGTTGAGAGCGCTTAATCACATAATAGCATTACTTTAACCCTTTTTAGGTAGGAATGCCAAAAAGGACTAATAGGAGGAAGGAATAGAGAAAAGGCCTAACTGATGGTAGAAATATGTGGAGGCAAAAAAGACATGCAGGGATATTGCTCTAGTCCTCGGTATCTGTTATTCTCCAAATGAGAGAAAATATTAACACAATATAACAACAAACCTTCTCCCTTCTTCCTTCCCTTCCACCTCCATCATTGAGACCAAACTAAGCAGTGATAACTCCAAACGGTAAAAGTCCATTGAAAGTAATAGAAGCAACCAAAGTTATGTTCTTAGGGGACAAATTTTTCTAAAACACTATAAATAAATTATTAGTTCATTTACACTTGTTGTAAACTTCAACAATAGCTCCAGAAACCTGAAAGGCGGGACGCGGGAGGCAAGTCCAATAATTCATTTTTAAAAACTTGGACATTATGATTGTATGTGAAAATCATGTCAAATATGCAATGTGGGTCCTCCAAACTAAGAGACAGAGGTGCCAAATATCAGAGAGTTCATTCTTCGAGCCACAGCAATATGCTCACTTCATCAGCATCTCAAGATTTTCATTTTTCAAGAATGAACCCTTTTAAAGAATAACATTATATCTCAATTATTCCATTCAAAAAAAAAACTATATGTCAATTATTACGTTGAGATTGTTTTGGGAAAAGACAGATGGTAAACCAAACTACAACTGCACCACCATTACAATTTTCAAGTTAAGCTGCACTCTCGCAAAGCAAAAGATCATTTCCTAGTAGGGCATATCTGTGCTGTAAATAGCATTTCATCACTCTTTCCTTTTTCAAAAGAACTGACAGCATTTCAGTGATTTTAAGAAAGAAGTTCATCAATGATTGCAATTTCAAATAATTGGAAATATCATCTGTATAAGCATAATCACTGCCGGATGGCTTCCACAAGAAGCGCAACATCACCAACACAATCATCGTTTTACTTTAAAGAACGTTAACATATATTATCTATTTACAGATCTATGCTGCCACTGGTTTTGGGCAAAAAAAAATTCATATTGCTTTCCTGAACTACCACAATATGCGAACATCAAGGCAAAGAATTCATATGAAATAACTCACCTTCCTCTTTAGACCTAAGCAATCTTTGAATTGAAATCCATTTGCATTCAACTCAACTTTGAAGCCTTCTCTAACATGGTTACCATAAGCATCAAACATCTGAAAAACAAAGGTCATAAAATAAACATGTTAAAATAAGGCAAATATTGCCATTTTGTAAAGAAGTTTAAACTGATCCATCATAAGCTACCCCCACTTTAGCAACAAACTATACTTTTCATAGTAAGTTTCACCATACAGAAGATGTGATAAAGGCGCAACAGTAATATAACTCTCTTCCTATAAATTAAGCATGTCGTAAAAGTGACAACTTCAAAAAAGTACTTCACTTGGCAGATAATATACCATAAAAATCTGGAAATGATATACTGATGGTGTCAAAGATACCTCTAAGATGAATTTCTTAAACAAGAAACCTGGAACCAAGCAATTTCCTGGTGTTGATGCTTGGGCTATGACACGCTGAAGAAATCCAGGAGCAACTGAGAAAATGAAACCAGAAATTGTATGAAGAATAACATCAAGACATCAACAAACAAATCACATTTGAGTTCTAGTCTATGCTTTGCATGGAGAACTGCTACTAGGGACCACCATACCTTCACATGGAATGCAAACAGAAACCAACTCATCTTGAGGAGATATCACCAAAGTGGCTCTATAACTTGGTCTAATTTTATCCAACTCATTGGTCTCAATTAGTAACTCCTGGAAGAACATATTCACTCACTCAATCAACTCAGGTAGAGCATGCAAAAGGAATATGTTTATATATATGTGTATATATATAGAGAGGAATACTCCTATGCGCACCTAATTTGCGCACCTACGTTTTCACCATTGATTTGAAACATGTGGGACCCAAAGCAGTGGATCCCACTCGTCATTCACTCATCCACACCCTTAAAAAGTGGTGCGTATTTTGAGTGCTCAAATTAGGTGCCCATAGAAGAATTCTATATAAATATATATATATATATATATATATATATTATATTATACATACATATATGAACAAGGTGTCATACCAAAAGGTGCAATTATGGAGGTTGATTGTTATACCTTAACTTCCAAAACCAATTTGTCAGAAGAAAGAGCTGCCTTCATCTTGTTTACATTGACAAGCACACCCTCATTTGTATCAAGTTTCACCATCAATTTTGGAACAGAAGTAAATGGCATTCGATTTCCATAGGTGTCATAACAAGAAATAGACAAAGGTGGAATATATGATCCCAGGCTATCACATATCATCATTTAAAGAGAAAATGTTAGAAACAGTAATTATAACTTAGCTTGTTTAGCAATTACAGATACCTAACAGTGGATACATCGAACATATACAAACTTCTAAGCGCAATTTTGCAAGTCCCAATGAAATGTACATCAAAATTGAATTAGTTAAACTTTTATCAAGTAGTTGTGGCATAATGGTTTCAGAAGGAATTCCTAGAATACAAATTTGTAAAGCCTTACAGTAGAAGCATTCGTACCTCACACTATATTCTAAACTATGTTCCTCACTCAAAAGTTTCCACCCACCAACCTTAGAAGAGGCCTTAACCAGCACCGTTTTCACAAAATTCTGACAACTTGACCCATCCTGGTGAGCATAACTTTATCATTTCAGTTTAAAAACGGTATAGAAAAATATAAAATAGAATAGAATATGAGGTATGGCACAAGCTAAGTAAAAAATTACATTCTACTACTTACAATGGAGAAAGAAAATACATAAAGACCAGCTTGTTGAAATAGTTTGGGCAACTTGTTTCTCAGTGGAAAAATATAGAATCCGTCAATACCATTACGACATAAGGGTTTCACACGAACTAAATATATGTGACCAACATCTTCACGATCTTCACCTTCTCCTTCACCTCTGAATTTAACTTCCATAATCATCTCCAAATTACTCTTCACGATATACTTTTGATCCAAGCCTTTCAAAACATCTGATTTTGAAACAACATAACTAGCAGGACGAACAACTGCCACAATTTCCCTCGGAGGATCTTGTCCAGCAGGAACTTCAAGGTCTACTGGTAATGCCTAAAGTATTCTAGAAACAATGTCAGCCTCACACAAAGACTATTGAGCCAAAATACTAGCATAACCTTCTGGATGTGTTTACATTCTCATCTTCTTTGGCAAAGAAAAAAGAGACGAGGCCCAAGGGGCACCACTGTCAACTCTATTCCAGAATAATGAAAAGTACACCAAAAGGGTACAGAAAAGGTGAAAATTACCTCCCCATTGACCTTCAAAACTCGACAACGGTGTGCACACAGCAGTTCAATAGTGGAAGGAGATTTTAGATGTTCCTTCTCAAGTTGGGTATTCCATTCCACAGCATCAATAACAACACACTGATATGAACAACTTATGAATCGGTGAATCATTCAATTACATGGAATTGCTGGCCAGAAATTGAAAATAAATACAAGAGACAAATCCCAAACCTTTCCAGAATCAATAACACTTATGGGTAAGGACAAAGAGCGACGAATATCTAAACTGGCATTCTCATTATTGACATCAAGGATGCAGCCCTCCTCATCCGGGATACCCATTTGTCTTTCCAACATCATAACAAATCAAGAATGTCACGAGAAACAATTTGAGAAATCAAATTTGCCAATTACAACTATTCGAACGTACCTGCATATAACTCGACCTTCCCCTATTAAAATAAGACCAAGAAAGAAAAGCAGTCAGCTTTTCAAATCCTAAATAGTATCAGGAAATGTTATGATTAGATGCTACTTTAATATTGATCTGATACAGTATGAGAGCAACAGTTACACTCCATTCCTTTCATGTTGCAAGAAGTGTGACATACCACCAGCTTCGCCTTGAAATCCTTCAATCAAGAAATATTCTAATATGGCATAGAAATTGTTCCTGTGGAATCCAGCACATGCACCCTTTAGAACTTTTATTTTTTGGCCATGTTTCCAAAATATCCCCTTCCTCTTCAATATCCTGTGCACCCTTACAACTGAAAGATGCAAAAGGCAGGGGATCAAACAATTAGATGAGAAACTCAGCAACAGGTGACAATAATGGAGAAAGCTAAATGAAAATGAAAATTTCGTAAACAAGAAGTTGATTGAGCAATTTTTGTAAGTCACAGAATGAATGTAACTGAAAATTGTTACAGTTGTTTGATGTAGAATCCAAAATTTCTTAATGAAAACTATTTGTAAGGTTTAATGTAAATAATGAAGAATGACTCCATCGACTTAAGAATTTGGGACGAAGGTCCAAACCGAACATGTATATCAGTTAATACCTACCATCAGAAGAAATGCCAAATGACTTTTTATTGGCAGGACCAATTACAAGAACTGGCTGATCCTCTCCTGAGTCAATTTCCTGATCATAACACTCATGCATCTGAAGGATCCAATCTTGATACTCCCTTTCCAGATTCGAAGGTGTTACCATTTTCCCACCTCGATAAATTTTAAGAGTGACATCTACATTCATAAAACTTTTAAATCAAAAAAACATAAATGAACAATAAAGAGTTACATACTTATAATTGACATTGAAGCATCACCTTTTTGTTTCTCAAGAGACTTACTGCCAAAATTCTTCAGTGTGATTGTAAAAGGATTGTGATGCGCTAAGTCAGTCTGTGAAAGTCAATCAATTTCTTATCATCATCGGGCTTATATATTAATTTCTCTAGATCAACCCAGGCACTAATCACAACATAGAAGAAATACGAGGAGATAAGGTGACTAGCAGCATAGGCACTTCCATACAGGAACCTCTGATCCCAGCCACCTGCATAGACTATCAGACCAATGCAAAGGAAGAAAACCAGAGTATTTGCAACCTTCTGCTGATAATGCTGTGTTATGTGCCGTTAGGTTGGCCTGCCTAACTTTGAGGATGTAAGCCTTTGAATATGTAAAAAATAAAACATATGCCCTCTGGTCACGTAAAAAACCCAAGAAAATTCTGTATATATCATTTTTTGTATTTCCAAGCACCACTTCCCATGTAGACTCTTTGCAACCTCCTACCAATTTGTCTCTGCCCCATGGGTCTACAAACATTGTGCTTGCACACAAAAATTGATAAATAATCTGGAAAATACCGCAAAGGGGACAAGCCAACTTTTTCCAAGGTAATCGTGGAAATAGTTTCTAAAGATGAAAGTTTTGACTCAAGCTACGAGAATGTTGTTTCGGAGTATCTCATTTGAAAGATTCTCATAATTCTTCCAGCAATACAAAAGGCGACATTTGAGCAAGTGAATCACCCAAAGTAAAATCTGGACACGAGAGTACTTAAATAGAGTAGAACCAACTACTTTCTAAGCATATGTTAAAAGTACCAAGCTCCGGATAATTTTTTTTAATTGTATGCTTTTACCCATCATAGCTAAGAAATTTCCTTACCTTAGAAGGCGTAGGATTGAAACCAGCATCAGTTTCTGCAAACCAAAAGATCAGAGCTCAACAATATCTCACCACCATCAACCCTCACTTCCCACATGCCTAAGCCACCAGAAAAGAAAACAGGTTTGACATATAGTTCTCTATGCAATTAGCTTACCAATGAAACATTTAACTCTTGAGCAACATCGCTTCAGCAACTGAGCCCTATCTCCTTTTTTTTGCCTACATTCCATAAAAGGAAGCGATGCCTGTGGTGAAGCAGAAATGACAGTAATTAGACTTATTGGCCCCCACTCAAGCAGCAATAATGATTTAAGGTCTGGAGGAATTTAAAAGTACAAATAAAACTCTGTTTATAAACAAACTAAAAGCACTAGAATGCTTCCAAACTTCACAACGCATGAAACTATCTAAAAACGGTTTTTGTCTAAGACTACATTCAAGGCAACTTTTTCTCCATTTTTCAGTTGCTAAACCTGTCTGAAATCTATTGTATGAAAGTCATGTTAGACTAGATGAAAACCCAAGGCTGAAAAATAAGATCAAGTTTGAATCAAGCCATCTAACTCCAACTTAAGTTAATACCACGAAGTAGATCTTGAGGCAAGAAAGACCACCCTTTTCTATGCATTTATAATATTAGCGGGTAAACATAGAACTACAACAGAAGTTCCCTAACAAAAGAAGACAAAGTAGTAACTACTGGATGGGGAGGGCGAGTGGCAAACAGCAGCACATATATGGTGCCATAATGGTGGACAAAGTTATATCATCAAACAAGGATGATATGATTGTGAACTAGAGATGGCAGCTTGTTCGAGTTAATATGATACTTAATCACAGAATTGACTATAATAAATGAGACTAGAAATTTTATCTTATAATAAAAGTGGTTCCTTTATGGAACAAGATACAAAATTACCCAGCGAGCATCTAGAAGTAGACGACCAAGCCGACGGATAGAGACACGACTAAAGCTTTCACATCTTTCTGTAGTCCCAGATCCTTCAGCTTCCAACTTCTCCAAGATTCTCTCAATGTTCTCTTTTCCCTGCAGTAGAAGGACAATCTTAAACAACACTATCAAATAGAAAATAAGAGAAAAGTTTGAGTTACAGTATGCTATCCTCATACCTCAACAATAGGAAAATAAACACATCGGAGGCGTGCATTAGCTTCTAGAGAAGCCCCTGAACCATAAATATATATACAATTCTTAGAAACCAAATAAATTATCGTTTGTTGTGGACTCATATCCACTGCCAATATTACCAAAAAAAATCAAAAAGACACGGAAAAAAATCATCTCGTTTGCCCAGACTTCTTGCCATACCATTTTCTTGTGTGAAGGACAAATGAAGCTGAAATATAAACTCTGGACCATTGCAGGAATGCAAGTTGGTGATGGCAACCTCCCCACCTTCAATTTCTGCTAAATCAACACCATTGACCTGAAAAGGCACAAGATTACTTCTCTAGTCTTGGTGACTGTCATAAAAGTTTCAGGCACACTAGGGAAAGGGAAATAACCCCTGATAAATTACAGGAAATTGAAACTTGAACATATAAATTAGAATGTGTCAATGTGAATCATTATTCTTTTCAGATCTTGTTATCATTTTATTTTTATTCAAAGTTTTGAACATAAATGAATTAAATTGTACAAATCAACAGCAGTAAATTGCAAACCTGAAACTCAATAGGTCTACTGGTCTTCCCTGTGTTGGAAACTTCATCACACTGTACATCAATAATACAAAGCATGATATAAGATACTCTCTCTTTTTTCCACCCCCGGAGGAGGGAGGGGTTACTGGGTTAGCCAATAAGAATTTAAGACAATTAAAAAAGTTGGAACAGATTTTATTCAACCGGTGCTTGACAATGGAAAGCCACCTATCCTTGAAAACCAAAATGGAAGACTCTTTGTCCATGAAAATTCTAGAGTTCCCGTTACTTCCAGATTAACCAACAGGTGGTCTGGAAGACAGAAAGCATTACAAAAATGTCCATCATGACAATGACCAAACTCCCATCAAATTCCAACTTCCCTGAACATGGGTACAATCACCAATTCTTCTAAAGATATATCAGCTCTTATTAAGATGTCAGCAAATCAGCAACACAATTGCTAAGAGTTGTAATATTTTCTACATAATAGAGCAAGCACAGGTAGCCATGACAAGTAAAATTCAGTAAAGAATAACAAATTTTATAAACCATAGAATACACCTGAATATATGGAAAATAAATATCCTTCAGCTTGCATTGGAGTTTGAACATGTCCAAGACTTTCATCTTAAGCTCCACGATATCTACCTACAACATATATTCAAAAATAAAATAAATTAAAGCAGTTAATAGTTATGTATCTTCTTCTCTCTAAAAGGCAGACTTTTAGAAACAATTTCCGTTATTTTGATAAGTGTATTTTTTGAGTGTGTAAAACATTGACAAGTGCCTTTTGAGTATTATATGATTCACATGTGTCATTCAATAAATTAGAAAATAGACAAACTACAATATCCATGGAAACATGCTCTCCACATATTATGTCTTGCACGTCCCCTACTCCGCTCAATGTGAGAGCCTTGTGCATTAGTGTTGTTATATATATATATAGCAAATTTAATTTATGGAAATAGTAAGGATCTTAATATAATTGAAATACAATTTTTGATACTCAACATATAAGATGTTCTTCACGTACATTTTTCCATTAATACATGAGTTATTGGTTAGTTATTCAAAAAAAAATTTAATAAAATAGTAAAACCCAAAGCTAAAAAAAACAAAGGTCTAAACTACAAATTTTCATGGTGACGTCTGATGTCAAAAAAGAAAAGAAGAAACATGGAGAAAAATATTACCAATACATTTACATAGTTTTCTAACGTCAAAATAAAACCTTATTTGAATTGAGCTAGTATACGAGTTCAATAAAATAAAATAAAAAGTAAATTACTTTAACAGTTAGATGTCAATAACGAAAATAACATCTTCAATCAAGAGTACTTGATAAATAAAACATTTAATATAATTCTGACTCTTCACCCAACATTTTTCAAGTCTTTTGTAATGTAGTCACTCATCCCGTTGATTTTCTCATTTACTCATGCAACCGACCCAAACGTTTGGAATAAATGATAAGATGATGCTGATAAACACTGATCCTAGGATTAAACAAATAGTAGGTCAGAATGAAGAAAATATAAAGGAAATCATCCAAATTGGTAAAAAAAAAAGGCACCCAAAGTAAAGTTTTTTTTTTCAGCACAACAAAGTTGAGGAAATTTGATTAGAAGATTTTAACAAAAGATTAGGGAGGACGAAAAGGACATAACAAAATGATTACTGGAGATTGTTACCTTATAAAAGATCGAGTGCCGAAAAAACAAAAACGAGTGAATAAATATTTTTTCACAAGATTCCCAAATATTGCAAATTAGGCTGGTAGTTGTAGTTGCTTTATTTCTAGCTCTTCAAGTTTCTTTGGTTTCTAATTTGCTTGATAACCTCTTTCTTGTCCTGGTACAAGACCTTCATATGATGTTTTAAGCTTTAAGGAGGATCAAAATATCACTGATATAAAGGATGAACAAATTACACCTTCGTAAAGCTTCCATGAGGTGACTTCCCAATTTCATCTTGTTTGGCAATCCTGATGCCGCCATCAGTCTAAAACAGAAGACAAGATAGATTTATGCCAGAAATTAATGTTACCACTGCTGGAAATAGAGTGAAAAGGAAATAAGATCATTGCTAAAGGAAAATAAAAGAGATCACGTATTACCCTCCAAGTTAATTCGTAACTACGGTTGTTTAGCAAAGCCTCTCTCTCAAGATACAGTGTAAAAACTTTCTTGGAGTCTTTAGTCTTGGATGAAACTCGAGCACGCCTACAAAGATGCAGTAAAATTGTAAGACCTGATATTAATAGAGGCATCAATCATGCAACGTGGGCTCATTTATCTGTGGGAATAAGGCCTTACCTCCCTAAATGCATAGAGGCAATAGGCCCTCCGTATCTGATGTGTCAAATATATACATACATTTGTGCATCCTTTACACATAAGTTCATTGCATTTTGAGTTGATTAAGAGTTAATATTGCCTAAGAAAGCTATATTTGCATATTGTAGGTGTCAAGGCAAGAAAGGGAGGAAAAGAGTGCAAAATGAAGACTTGGAGCCCAGGACTAATTTCCGATCGATCGGCCATAATTTCCGATCGATCGGACCTGCCAAAACACCTAAAAATATCATCGAGACAGATTGTATTTCCGATCGATCGGACTATTCCCGATCGATCGGAGTACTATTCACAGCACTGCGCAGTTTCGCGGAAAAGACCCGAATTCACGTGTTTCTAAGCCAAAACGACCCCAACTTGTTTTGGAAACGACATAAGAGTTTGGAGAAGTATAAAAGGGCATAAGATAGGGTTTTGGAGGGGAGTTGGGAGGCTGGGGAGCTGGATTTCGTGCTGCCTCCATGGGAGAGCTTGGAGGTCACCTTGGAGCTTGGAGAAGAAGAGGATCTACAAGGGGGTTTCCTCTCTCCTTTTCTATCCTAGTTTCTATGGTTGATTTCCTTTGTTTAATGATGTATTCTGCTTCCATGAGTGGCTAGATTTCCTACTAGGGTCTTAATGTAACCAAACCTTGAAGATTCAATAAACTTGATTTCCTTATTTCTTGATTTCTCTTTCTCTCTTGATTGTCTATGGGTGTGATTAATGCTTTTGAGTGTTTGGCCATCATTCAATTGATTTGCTGCCTAGATTGAGACCGGAAGGAGATATCTAGGGTTTGCCTCAAGCCATAGATGACATAGGGTGCATGAACCATAGGAATATAGGTTTGTGACTTATGCAATTGCTAAATGATTTCCATAGTTCGTAATGAGTTTTTGATATATTAATCCAATTGTTAGGAATAACAGGGATTTATATTGAAAATACATTTGATGTATCTAGGAATAGAACATTGAATAGGTTGAGAAATTGATTGTCATTATTGAGAGATGAATTAGGGATTAAGGAATCAAGGGAATTGAATTGGATAGGTGAGGTGAAGTTAAGTACCCTAGTGCTTTCCATCCTTCATTTCATATTTGTGTTTGATTTGTTTTTGTTCTTTTTAATTAGTTTAGTAAAAATCAAAAAACCAATCGCTAATCATTTTCTCCAATTTACATAATTGTAGCTTGTTTGACATTGATTTCTTTTGCCAACACATCCCTAGTGGAAACGATAATTTACTCATCTTTATATTACTTGTGCGATTTGTGCGCTTGCAATTAAATCCATATCAAGTTTTTGGCGCCGTTGCCGGGGATTGAGGCAATTGTTTTTTGTGTCAAATTAGGTTTTCAATTGTGTTAATTGGTTTTTATTTTTCTGTAGAAATTCTTTCTCTTGTATGAGCTTGGGAAGACGTTCTATTAATCCGGAATTAATTGGTATTGATTTGGAGATTGAAAGGACTCTTCACAATCTTAGACGGGAGCTTACTAATAATCAAATGGAAGGCATGAGAGACAATCAAGAAAGGGGGAATGTTGGTGATCTTGGTGGAGCTTTAATTGTGAATGATGGTAATGGTAATGGTGGAGGTGCTAATGGAAGAAATGGTGATGAAGCGGTTGAAAACCCTCCTAGGCAATTTGATCCTCGATCTCTTGAGGATTGTGCTAAGCCTACTTGGGATACAAACCCTTCAAGCATCCGCTATCCTCCTATCAATGCTACTAATTTTGAGATCAAGCCGGCTATCATCAACATTATCGCTAACTCAGTGGTTTTCTATGGTCTTCCTCATGAAGAGCCCAATGTCCATCTTCGCTCTTTCTTGCATGTGTGCACTACTTTTGGGATTCACGGAGCTTCTAAGGATGCTATTCTCTTGAGGTTATTTCCATTCTCTTTGAGGGATAAAGCTAAGGCATGGTTGATGTCACTTCCTCCCAATTCCATCATTACATGGGATGAGCTTTCAGAGCAATTTCTATCTAAATTTTTCCCTCCGGCGAAAGCGGTTCAAATCCGGAATGATATCATGACTTTCTCCCAATTTGATCTTGAATCTTTCCATGAAGCTTGGGAGAGGTTCAAAGCTATCTTGAGGAGTTGTCCCAATCACGGACTTGCGGAGTGGATTGTTTATCAAGCTTTTTATTCCGGATTGAGTATGTCCACGAGGCAAATGTTAGATGCAGCTGCGGGTGGTTCATTTATGACTAAGTCTCAAGAGGATGCTCGAACTTTGCTTGAGAAGGTTGCCAAGACAAATACTTCTTGGCCTACGGAGAGGCTACCACAAAGGCAAGGTAATTCAAGAGATGCCGATGTGATGACCGTCTTGGCCGCTATGGCTAAAAAGATTGACGCTTTAACGGTGAATTCTCATCAAGGAGTGCATGCGATTCAAGGAATGCCTTTCGTATCTTGTGATTATTGTGGTGCTAGCCATCAAACCGGAGAATGTTTGATTACTAATGCATCTTCTTCTCAAAGCAAGCAAGCTAATGATATTGGAGGTGGGCATTACAATCGGCCAAGAAATGATCCATACTCAAATTTCTACAATCCGGGATTTAGAAATTATCCAAATTTTTCTTGGAGCAACAATCAAAACGTGCAAAACCCTCCTCCTCAACAAATGCAGCCCCAAGAGAAGAAGAGGGACATTGATGAAATGTTTGCTAAGATGGTCGGGAGTATGGAGGCATTAGCCAACAACACAAACAACTTCATCAGCAAGACTGATTCTGCATTACAAACCCAAGCATCACTGATTCACAATCAAGGGGCTTCCATTAGAAATCTTGAGATACAAGTGGGGCAATTAGCTAATGCTTTATTTTCTAGAGAAAAAGGGGGACTTCCTAGCCAAACGGAAGTGAATCCGAAAGGGAAGGATCATTGTTATGCTATTACTCTACGGAATGGTAATCTTGTGAAAACTGCTGCCGATCTAGATGCTGAAAAAGCGAAAAAACTGAAAGATGAAGAATTGCAGAAAAATGCAGTTGAGGAAGGACAGAGCTCAAATCCGATCGATCGGACCACTACATCAGAAATTGAAAATGGGACAGAGCCTAACTCCGATCGATCGGTCCCAATTCCGATCGATCGGACCACTGTAGCCCAGAATGAGAAAGTTGAAAAAATGCAGAAAAGCAAGAATTTGGAGTCTCGATATGCAATTGAAATGGATTGGCCCGATAGTTCATTGCCAGCACCTCCGGTTAAAGCGTATGTGTCTCCAATTCCTTTTCCACAAAGGTTGAAGAAAACCAAGAATGATTCTCAATTCTCAAAATTCCTTGAGGTGTTCAAGAAATTGCAGATCAATATACCTTTTGCAGAAGCTTTGGAGCAAATGCCTAGCTATGTCAAGTTTATGAAGGAAATTCTTTCTAAGAAGCGGAGGTTGAAGGATTATGAGAGTGTCCAATTAACGGAGGAGTGTAGTGCCATCGTGCAGCAAAAGCTTCCAATTAAGAAGAAAGATCCAGGAAGTTTCACCATTCCTTGCACCATTGGTAGTACGGTAATTGAAAGGGCGCTATGTGATTTGGGAGCTAGTATCAACTTGATGCCACTATCAATAGCCAAGCTCATTGGTTTGCATGAGATTAGTCCAACCACAGTGTCTTTGCAAATGGCGGATAGATCTATCAAGTATCCTATTGGCATGGTAGAGGATGTCTTAGTGAAGGTGGGTGATCTTATGTTTCCGGTTGATTTTCTTATTTTGGATATGGAGGCCAACCCCACTACTCCTATCATCTTGGGAAGACCATTCTTGAGCACCGGGAGAGCTTTGATAGATGTTGAAAAAGGGAAGCTTACTTTGAGAGGTGCGGGAGGTGACCAAATCACTTTTAAAGTGTTTGGAACTAGGAGGCAAGAGGAGATTTCTCAACAATGCCTCCAAGTAGAGTATATTGACATGATCATCCCCGACACTCTTGAGAAGGAAGTTCCATATATTCCGGTGGAAGTTCTTTTAGGCAAAAATTCCAAGGTTGAGCATGAAGTTCCCAAGACAGCCTCACAAGCTGCAATTGAAGTTCAAAAGCCTCAAATTGAAGATCCCAAGGAGAAGCAAAAGAAGAGCAAGAAAAAGAAGAAGAGGAAGACCAAGAAAATGAAGAAAAATGTCTATCCTAAGGAAATGGTGGTGATGAAAGCTTATTCTCCTTGCATGGAACCTAAGCAATCCAATGTTAATCCTAGGAAGCCATCAAGGGGAGTCTACACCACAACTCTCAAGGATCCCGGTTGAATCCAAAAGAGAAGTCGGGCTGAAGACTTTAAACCAAGCGCTTTCGGGAGGCAACCCAGGTTTTATTGTTCTATCCCTATTTTTTTTTTTTAGTTTTATTTTCACCTATTCCATGCATTGAGGACATTGCATATTTTAAGTGTGGGGGTGGGAATTTAGGTTTCTAGTTTTTGTTAAATAAAAAAAATTTTGACTTCAAATGCCTTATGTCATGTCACTCTTGAGTGTATTTGGATGAATTTTGTGATCCTTGAAGCATTGATGGATCTTGCTATGGACATTCTTTCCAATTGAGTTTTCCTATCTTGAAAATTGTTTTGTCCATTGTGCCTTTCTGAATATGGAACACATGATTGTGGGGTATGAAATATGACTTGACTTTGGCATTTGTGGTTGTTTAAGATCAATTTGATTCTAAATAGCACTACTTGAGCAATACAAAATGAAAAAAAAAAAAAATAGAAAAAAATTCGTTTGTGAATAAATGGTTTCTTTCATAAGTTTTCTGCTGAGTAACCGGGCCTCTTGCCTAGCAAGCAATGAGTTTCGCGTAAAAATGTAGGAAATGAATGTTAGAGTACCTTGGTGACTAGTTTAACCTCGTAGCCTTTTTGACTCGGGTAATTAGATCCGTTGGGGTGTCTTAACACCTAGTGCCCTAAGCCAACTGGATTGGGAGTCATTGGTCGAAAGCTCGTTACATGGGTCATTTAGAAAGCTTAAGGAGGTTGAGCATTGCACAAGTCACCTTTGAGAAGAAAAAGAAAAAAAAAATGTGAATAAGAATGAAGTTTGAATAAATGCTCATTGTATTCGCTTTTTGATTCTTATTGTTCTTGGAAGACTTCATGGCCGTTGTTTATGTCACTTTGAAGCCAAATATCAAGTGGAATCCATTATGTGCATCATTTCTTGAATTTATAAGCAAAGTGGATGAGATAATATTCTTGAAGGAATGCTTTTATTGGTTTGAATGCCCTAATGTTTGGTTTGTTAGTATGGATAGGGTTGCAATTGTGAGTTCATTTTATACTCTTGTTGATGACATGAATTTTGGCATTGAATTTGTTTAATGTTTGTGGGTATCATTCTGGTAAACCCTCAGGAGACACAACTCCTCCTACTAGGGGCACCTAGGGGTTTAAAGGCTTGTGGCACATGCTAAGTGTCATCGTGAGCCCTACGAAAGTGGCATAGATTAGTTGCTTATTTGGAGTAGGTCTTTGTTGTTTTATTTTTCATTTGAGCTTAACAGAAAATACTCTTTCCCTCCTTTATTCATTCTCAACTTGCTCGAGGACGAGCAAAGGTTAAGTGTGGGGGTGTTTGATGTGTCAAATATATACATACATTTGTGCATCCTTTACACATAAGTTCATTGCATTTTGAGTTGATTAAGAGTTAATATTGCCTAAGAAAGCTATATTTGCATATTGTAGGTGTCAAGGCAAGAAAGGGAGGAAAAGAGTGCAAAATGAAGACTTGGAGCCCAGGACTAATTTCCGATCGATCGGCCATAATTTCCGATCGATCGGACCTGCCAAAACACCTAAAAATATCATCGAGACAGATTGTATTTCCGATCGATCGGACTATTCCCGATCGATCGGAGTACTATTCACAGCACTGCGCAGTTTCGCGGAAAAGACCCGAATTCACGTGTTTCTAAGCCAAAACGACCCCAACTTGTTTTGGAAACGACATAAGAGTTTGGAGAAGTATAAAAGGGCATAAGATAGGGTTTTGGAGGGGAGTTGGGAGGCTGGGGAGCTGGATTTCGTGCTGCCTCCATGGGAGAGCTTGGAGGTCACCTTGGAGCTTGGAGAAGAAGAGGATCTACAAGGGGGTTTCCTCTCTCCTTTTCTATCCTAGTTTCTATGGTTGATTTCCTTTGTTTAATGATGTATTCTGCTTCCATGAGTGGCTAGATTTCCTACTAGGGTCTTAATGTAACCAAACCTTGAAGATTCAATAAACTTGATTTCCTTATTTCTTGATTTCTCTTTCTCTCTTGATTGTCTATGGGTGTGATTAATGCTTTTGAGTGTTTGGCCATCATTCAATTGATTTGCTGCCTAGATTGAGACCGGAAGGAGATATCTAGGGTTTGCCTCAAGCCATAGATGACATAGGGTGCATGAACCATAGGAATATAGGTTTGTGACTTATGCAATTGCTAAATGATTTCCATAGTTCGTAATGAGTTTTTGATATATTAATCCAATTGTTAGGAATAACAGGGATTTATATTGAAAATACATTTGATGTATCTAGGAATAGAACATTGAATAGGTTGAGAAATTGATTGTCATTATTGAGAGATGAATTAGGGATTAAGGAATCAAGGGAATTGAATTGGATAGGTGAGGTGAAGTTAAGTACCCTAGTGCTTTCCATCCTTCATTTCATATTTGTGTTTGATTTGTTTTTGTTCTTTTTAATTAGTTTAGTAAAAATCAAAAAACCAATCGCTAATCATTTTCTCCAATTTACATAATTGTAGCTTGTTTGACATTGATTTCTTTTGCCAACACATCCCTAGTGGAAACGATAATTTACTCATCTTTATATTACTTGTGCGATTTGTGCGCTTGCAATTAAATCCATATCAGTATCCAAACATGCCAAAAAAGGGCTGCATCATAATAAGAAATCTAATATGAAGCATAAAGTAAAACAGTATCTACCTTCAATATTCATACAGGTTATCTGTTGATATCTCCAGTAAAAGTAACATATTTTATGCTTTCAATTAACAACAGTACTCCAGTCTAGAAAAAAGATAGAAGAATTTGTCTAAGAATTTTTGGTCTAAAGCGGTGCTTGTAGAATATCCCAATCATCATGCCTTGGAATGTACATAAGAACGTGCATTGCTTAATCATGATTTTTAATGAATAAAGAGGAGAGCTGAGATTACGTACCATTGAGAAGCATAACAAACTTTTTTTTTTCTGTTCATTTGAATATCTTAAAAAGACATAAAATGATAAAGTCGAGAATTTACTCAGAAATACAACATTACCATCAGGTATGGAGGCTTTCCACCTATAGCCATCCTCTTTGATGATCTGTGAAGTGAAGCACCCATCTTGCCCCTGAATTGAACGATAAAAAGTAAAAAAAAAGTCTGGTGAAAAATCAAATACGGGTGCTCCTAATATGAAATATATTGGTATGTTATACATGAGTGTGCCTGTGCCTGTGCCTGTGCCTGTGCATGTGTGAAGCATCACATTTGTGCCTGAGCATATATGAAGCATCACAGATGTACCCATGCATGATAATATTGGTAAAAGAAAAGGTAAATAATCAAATGGTGCTCTTAAAATGAAATATATGAGCATGTTATACATGAGTTTGCCTATGCATGCATGAAGTATCGCATATGTGCATGTGCATGTGCATGTATGAAGCATTGCAGATGTACCTATGCCATAATATTAGTAAAATAAGCTCCGTGTCTCACTTGCACAAGAATTAGACAAAACATTTATCTCCCTTAACAACTTTTGGTATTAGGCAAAATTTTATCTTCATCAGCAACATTTTGAAACATGATGGATGTATAGATTACCTTAGTCTCCTACACTAAGGTCCAGAGAAGTAGCACATCTAATGGGAGAAAAGGGGGTGTGTCAGGAAGCTAGTAGTTTTCCTGACATTTAAGGAAACTTGTACTCCTAAGTTTAAGGAGCACTTCCCACCAGTGTTTCTAAAAGAATATTCCCCAAGGCAGATGGTCATTAGTTATCATACAGATTAAAGAAACATTGAGAAAAAAGATAACAAAAATGAGCTGTAATGCGAATATCCAGTTCTTTCGACAGATCAAAAATAGCATTTCCCATTCTGAGGAGATGAAAAGTTAGAAAACCACTTCTCCAAGCTCTTTCATATTAACAAAAATGGACCCCACAATATATGATTTTCAACAATTAATTAACAATCTAGCACAGAGTAGCACTATACACATACCAGTTCACTATAGATTTCTCGTCACTACTATCCATTCCAGGACCAGAGTCATATATTGAAATCCTATTCTTGAGGATATCCACACTGAAAATACATTTAGACAAAAAATGAAAATATCATAAACAAAAAATGGCAACAGAAATGACCTAGTTACAAACCCATTTAAAAAGCTACGTATACCAGGCAACTTGGAACTCAATCAAAAGTTATTAGTCATCCTCCAACATAATAAGTATGTAGACTCCAGCTACAGCCAAAGTTTCTATGAAATATTGGCACCCATAATGTCTTCCCATCTAACATCAGGAGCATACAAAGTGTCAAGGACACCCCAGCACATTGGAAAAATTACCTATGCCAGCTGAGAATATCTAGAAGGCATATACAATGGAATCAGAATAGGTGGAAGGGGAATAACAACAAGTTGCACTAATAAATAAAATTTTGTACATGAATAGTTCCATTGGCATGTGATATGAGTTGTTTCCATACCGACATGCTTAAGCCAGACACCGTACTTTGTAGAAATAATGAATATCTGCTTTGGATAAGGACTAAGTTTGGACCATTTCTCAATTCGGTGCATATCATCCAAAGGCCGGGGTCGCATTTATCTATGATGTGTTTTTCAAATTTTACAAATCAAGAAGTTGGCAGTAGGAAAATCTGAGCTACAACGGAAGTCAGCCAAAATAAACACTAATACCACATTATTTTTTACCTGATCAGTCTCCTATCATTTGCACCATTAGACCATACTGCCTGCAGGGAATTATCCTAAGAAATGGGCAGCAAAGCCAAAGTATCAGTGCCCCAATGAAAACAAACATAAGTACAGAAACAAATCCTCTTTCCTAACAGGCTAACAGTACAAGACAACTTACTATCAAATCTGCAAGTGCAGTTTCAAAAGTGTATTCCTCAGGTAGCTCTGTTAATAATTCAGTGTGGGGAGTCAAATCCCACATATTCTGCAAAACAAGACAATCCACTAAAAGTTTATTTACGAGCTCCTTATCAAGTTGAGATAAGAGGCATCCAAAAGTCTACAACACAAACTGCTCACCTCAAAAGTTTCAGCAACCTCAGCAGACCCATCCTGATTCAGAATCAAAACAAGTAGAACACATTGTAAGCAAACCATCACGTCCAAAATAGAACCTTAATATACATGCTTTTTCAATTTTCGTTTCAAAAAAATGGGTATGAAAATAAGATGGCAGTCATCCTTGCAATATTACTTACATAGAGCCGCAATATGTGGGATTTGTGTGGCGTGAAGTTTGTGAACTTGATCATATTTCTTATCTTATTGTCATTTGCATCCTCTAGAAATATACATCCATCTCTCCAATTTATAGGCCTTCTCTGTTTCTTCAAGGTGGACAATCGATGATACTCATCTTTCACTAAACCAAGGAAGTCTGCAATGGGCATTTCATCTATAGGGTCATGAATGGCTAACCCTATACTTGTCCCATTTGGTAATAGGATCTTAAACCTATAACTCTTGCTGATGGCATCATCAGCAACAACAAGTTGTCTCTTTTTAACTCTCCCATAGGTCATCATCAGTTCATCTTCATCATTAACCACCACAAGTTCCCTCTTTCTAACTGTGCTCATTGATTTCATACCTACCAATGTTTCAAGAACGTAAATCAGGGACAAAAAAAAAATAAAAAATAGTCAAAAGGAATTCCAAAGGTACTTGGAAACTGAGAAAAGGGTCAAGCAATAAAAGTCTTTGGAGAGTTTATCTGTCTTAAGTAGCAGTGAGAAAAAAATAAACAGGAGAGTATATAGATTTTAAAGCAAGATCTCTTTTAAGACAAATAACATTCCAAATCGTGCGAAACCAATATGACTGAAACCTAAAGTATCATAATTTCCCTTTTCTTTGTAAGACTGTATGTGATGCAAATACAAATATATGGAAAAGAAAGGATCCTATAAATATTAAAAACTAAACTGAAAGAGGAATACCTTCATGCTTCACGGGTATTCTACACACATTCTCAGTGGAATGGGAATATATATATAGAAATACCAATATTTACACAATGCGACAAGGGGAAAAAAAAAAAAAAAAAAAAAAGGGGGAAAAGCATACATAAAAATGTAAAAACTTGACATGTTTTCAAATTTAGACAAAATAGAGCTACAACTCATAACCGAGAAGAAGCCACATGATCAAAAGACCAATGAAAACCCAGTTCTCCGAAGAAGAATTTCAGGGTGAAATCAAAATCTAATAAAAAAAATTTAAAAAAAAAGGAATAAATACCTTTGGAAACGTCTTTGTCCATCCTCAATAGACTGAATATAACTAAAAACAGTATGCACTAACACTTTTATCAGTCACTGAAGAATATCACTACAAAATACATCCAATGAGACTCATATTTACACACAAACTACAACCGTTCTTGGTGAAAACAAACAATAACGTATAAGCCAAGACCACCACATCCTTTTTAAAAGACAAATGAGATTTCGCTCCTCCATCTTAAAAAAAATAAAGGACAGAGTAGTTTCTTTACATCTATTTTTGACCAAAAATGGCAACAAGAAGCCCATTTTCCAACCAAAAATAGCAATGGTTTCTCACAGTGTTAACAACACACTATGACACTCTGTTTCCCTAAATAAGCATTTTACAGAAAATATCCATACCTGTTCAACTACTGACTGAGAACAACGTTTTACCGAGAGAAAACGAGAATCGTTGGCTAGGGTTGAGAGAAAGAACGAGAAGCCCAAGAGACAGAGTAGAGAGGCTTGAAGGAAAGAACCGCAAGAGACGCTTTGAACTTGCAAAGCAAGAAAAACGTCGTCTTTGTAATGGCCAGATTTACTGTGGCTATCATGCGCCTAGATGCGCACTGGGGTTTTGATGGAATACCACATCGTTAAAATAGGAGTACCGCCCCTAGCTTATAAGCGGTAGGTCTGCCCAACCTATCAGCCAAGGTTTTCATGGGATTCAGCCCATGGGCCTTGGTTACAGCCGGCCCGTAAGGGCGTCGGTTGGGCTTTGGTTGGCAAGGGGGGTTGATTCGTGCTGTAGGCACGTGTGGGTTTCCATCATTGGTGCTTTCATTGAGAGAGTCGTGCGTCCTCGGAGAGGGCTGCCGACGGAAAGGGCTACCGTCCGGGAAAGGGCTGCCGTCTGTCGGGCGAGCGTAGCCGCCAGGCGAGTGCAGCCGCCGGCGAGCGTAGCCGCCGTGGGCGTCGGCTCCCCAAGGGGGGTGGAGTGATGGAATACCACATCGTTAAAATAGGAGTACCGCCCCTAGCTTATAAGCGGTAGGTCTGCCCAACCTATCAGCCAAGGTTTTCATGGGATTCAGCCCATGGGCCTTGGTTACAGCCGGCCCGTAAGGGCGTCGGTTGGGCTTTGGTTGGCAAGGGGGGTTGATTCGTGCTGTAGGCACGTGTGGGTTTCCATCAGGTTTTTGAGACATCCATGCCACGCGTCAAAAACCCAACCCTCTTGTCAATGGTGCGTATTGCGCATACAACGTTCGTTAGGGGTCAGTACACGATACATGTGGACTGGCAGGCGTACGGAAAGCCCAAACGGAGACGTTGATGCGGATGGGATAAAACGCATCTCAATTTTGTCCTTCCGTTAGTTTAGTTCCATCAAACTTAACGGAAGGGGTCACCTGAAGCATTAACTGTGAGTAAGAAAAGAACTTAACGGTCATAATGTCAAATTACGAACTCCCTTCCCGAACCGAGAGGCGAGAGGAGATCGTCCTCCACTATCACGATTAAGGTATATTTATGGTAAAAACTTAAACATATTAGAGTTACAGACGAGTACCAAAACAGCAGAGAGACGAGAGTCGATAGGCAATGTAAAGAGAGAATAGCAGGGAGAGAGCCAGACAGAAGACGCAATCGCAGGGACCAGGGAGAAGAAGATGCAACGGCAGAGCTTGCTATTCTCCTGCTCTCACTGGCTGGTTTCGACGTTCGAAGGAATTGTAGAGGGAGGAAGAAGGAATATAAATAATAACTGGAGCTTTTTCGCAATCCCTCATCACTGGTTATGATTGGCGCATTTGGTTCCCTCTCGTTTATAAAATCAAGTAGTCTAATCCTAATTGGAGAAGGAAACAATCAGCGAAGCAAGTAACGGACTTCTCCTAGTCAACGTTCGTAGTCGCTAGTCAACAAGGCCAGAATGCATCAAAAGGCCAATAACGGCCCATCATGATCTCCTGCCCATTCACGCAGCCATCGACATTAAAGCCCATAACACTTGGACCAGGCCGGTTACACACTTATGGTACTTTTTTAAAGCATTTTTCTTATATTTGCAATTATACGGTGTATATAAAAGAAAATTCGATCCAATAAGATCTGTTGTAATTCTACCAACCCTTTATAAGATGTGTACGAACGAGAGTGACTCAATTGGATATTGATTGGGTTAAATATATGTGTACCTAAAATTAGATTTCAATGTAAAATATATTTCTCAGTGATATTTAAAAAAGAAAACCTTAATAAGATGTGAAGGGAATGTCTAAATCTCATGATTGCATTCAGTAGTTGAGATTTATTATTAAAAGTGGTTTCACGACAAATCATGATTTAATTAATTTATTTCTTTTTAACCTTCATACCCGTACAATCTTATTTTTTAGATTTTCAATAAGCCTAAACTGGACACTCAAGCCTGGATGCACAATCTTACATTTTGAATATCTGATATAAGTCTAAACTAGACAATCAAACTCGGGGTGCACAAAAAATCCCACCTCACGAGTCAAAACACAGTGCGTGCGTGATCAGTGGCGTAATCACCTAAAATTTTGAATTTTTTGGTTACTTCTGGAATACGAGTAATTTTAATATGGGCCTGATAAATATGGACTCAATAGAGATTGGCTTAAACCAAACTGGACGACAATCAGCCCCAAGCGACCTTCCTAGCTGCATGGCCCCAACCCAATCTACAGGCAAGAGTTCGGAATCAAGGCCCAAGTAAGCAGCAACCACCTTTCGACAAGGGGAAGATCAACAACTGGGTCTGCTCTGCATGGGATTCTTCCAGTTGGGCCGTGGAGCCGCAGAGAAACAACAACAGTCAACACTCAACAGCACGTCCGGCCCAAGGAAGCGGGTCTTGGGCTATGGCCCTGAATCCGGCCTTGAAGATGATTGGGCTTTGCCATGTTATACTCTCTTCTTCTTTTTTGGGTATTTATGGTTTACTTGATTTGAGAGAATTGCATAAATAATTTATCATTTGTAATATTTTGTTTGTGCGAACGTGCATTAGCATATATACGTCAATATTGGGTTGCATTGTATTTCATCAAACCAAATAGATTATGAATTGTAGTGGTGTGAATAATTTCTAAAATAAAAATAGGGATATCAAAAAAATTGTACGAAATGAATTGACTGTTAAATCAATCGATTAATCATTTTTTAAAAAAAAAATCAACAAAAAAAAAAAAAAAACTATTTACACTTTACAGCCCCAAATAAACCCATGCAGGAAGGGTATGAATACGAATGCCCATACATATTATTTATTTTTGTCCATATATGAGAGTCAATGCAATAAAATAAATTTTACATCTATTGAGTTAAGGAGCTCAAATCCCAATCATGAACTTAAGAGTTAATACTGTATGTCTGTATACAGATTCCTTATTATCTCATATAAGTACACTCTTAATCAGTGGTCAAACCAGAAGCTAATAAATAATCGACTTGAGGAAAGTAGCAAACGGTGATTCAATTTGATTATTTTTTTTATAATCGGACGATGCCTATCATTCTTGGAGAATAAAGGAAAAGAAAACAAAGAGAAAAAGTGAAAATTAAACAGAGTCCCTCTCTCTCTGTCTCTCTCCAAATCTATATGTGAGTATGTGACGTACGCTAACTCTCAGAAGAGTCACAGATGTCTTTGGTCTTTACACTATTTTAACGAGATTTTCTTTGCTTTTTCACCCCAGTTGTTCACGATCCCTTTCGTCCTACATTGGACTCGGCTCTCTGGGTTTCTCTGCTCATACACAATTCCTTTCTTTTTGTTTCTCATGGAGTTGTTGCAAATATCTCCTCTTCTGACGTTTCCAAATCTGTCGCTGAGCAAGCAAAGCCTTGTTAGCCCTATTAGGCAAGTGGGTTTCTATTCTTCGAGGCGTGGATGGTGTCAAAAAGGGTCCTTGAGGCTTGTGAGGGTAGCTACAGGTGACAGTGAAATTGGGTCCAGTGGTTCACAAGATGGGTCGTCTGCTGTTGAAGAGGAGAGGGTGGAGAAGAAGGAGGAGGAGGAGGAGGTGGAGAACAGAGGACTACTATTGGGCACTGAGAGGGATGGGTCTGGCTCTATCATTGGTTTCCACTTGATTTCTCAAATTGGTATGTACGAATATTTTACTCTGACATCTTCTTCTACATTTTTTTGGCTCTTTGTTTATGTGCAAATTCAGATCGCTGTGTTATTATTTGGAGTCTAATGTCTTCTACGATTGCTTTTTTCTTTTCTTTTCCTTTTTTTTGTGAAGAAATAAAACCAAGTGGGAAATACTATGTGTTTGATAATCTTCTATTAGGCGATAGGCTCATAATCTTCTGATGGTGATAGAACGGTCCTACTATAGAAACCTTGATATTCTTAATGACTGGACCCGGATTTTCCAATAGAAAAGCTGTACTCGTTAAAGGACATAAGTTGGCCGTCAATCTTTAGATTCCGAACCTGGCTCTACCCGTATCAATATCAAGCATGACAGGATAATGAATCTCTTTTTTTTTTTTCAGGGTACAAATAATTCACTGTCAGTTCTACCGTCTGTATATCCTCTGTTTAATGAACTGCTGTTTTTCTTGTATTAGCCTATGTTTGAAATACCAAACTACCAAAGACCAAGATCCTAGATTATTCTGTGGTGGCATTCAAATGAATAAAATCAATAAATCCTCTGGGTCATACTACCTTCATTTGACTATGTAAATAAGAAGCCAAGAATATGAGGCAGAAAGTATCCTGAAGCTAAAGTTATATTACTATTTCCTGCTTTGTCACTATCATGTGAATTGTCCTTGTTGTATTATAATTGTTGGGCACTTTAAACTCTTGTTAAATTTTCTATTCAACTACATAGTCAACATTTTTGTTTATAATATTTAGTTTGCCCGTCTCAAGGTACTTACGATTCTTAAGAACAATCTCAGGGTGAAATTTTCTCCTCCTTAACCATATTCCTTTAGGATGTGTAGTGATACTTACTAATGGCTGTGAAATCGGAATAAAGTTCACCTCTTAAGCCACAAAATCTATTGAAAATTTTGTTGCAAAGTTCAATTCATGAGGAACTATGCGTATTTATTAACTGTCCAATATGTTAATGAAATAATGTAAACTTTAATTCTAGGCGGGCTTGAAGCCACTAGATCTCGTGAAGTTGTTGCTCCCGATAGAGTAGAGGAGATCAGGGACATCGAAGAGGAAACAGTCGAAACCAGAGTGACCCACAATATTGTATTTGTCACAGCTGAAGCAGCCCCGTATTCGAAGACAGGTGGATTAGGGGATGTTTGTGGTTCTTTGCCTATTGCGCTTGCTGCCCGAGGCCATCGCGTGATGGTTGTCTGTCCTAGATACATACATGGTACTGCTCAGGATAAGAAATATTCAGCTGCAACAGATGTAGAACGCCGCATCAAGATATTCTGCTTTGGAGGGGTTCAAGAGGTTTCTTTCTTCCATGAGTATAGAGAAGGAGTTGATTGGGTAAAATTTCAGCTTACTACCTCATTTCTTGACCTGTGGGATCTTATAACATCTTTGTACTCTTGTCAGAACAACTTTTTAAAATGATAACTAAATGACTGAAGAAGAAAGAAAGAAAAGAAAAAAGGAAAAATGGGCTTTTAGTTATTCTTATAACTCTAATAGTTTTGTTAACATCATATCAGACACAATTTCTGTAAAACAACGAGCTTTTTACTTTCCCTTTCAGGTGTTTGTGGACCATCCTTCATACCATAGACCTGGAAACCCATATGGAGATATTCATGGTGCTTTTGGAGATAATCAGGTTAGATTTTTAATTATTGTTGATGCTTGGCTAACATTGATGTGTTATGGGCTTCCTCATTCACAAAGAATGACCAGTTTCTTTGTATGCTATACAGTTTCGGTTCACTCTACTTTGCCATGCGGCATGTGAAGCTCCATTAGTGCTTCCACTGGGAGGGTTTACCTATGGAGAGAAATGTCTATTTCTTGTTAATGACTGGCATGCTAGCCTTGTGCCTGTGTGAGTGGATTATTTTTATCAATGTTCCTTTTTCATTGTTCTAGTGCTTTGCTTCAGGTTGTTTTCATGTCCACTTATTTGCATTTGAGAGAGAAACAGTTTTACTTCACTGTTTCTCAGCTTGCTAATGGGATCTTAGATGACTTTGAAGTTTGAATACCTCAATTATTTCTGCATCAGTAAAAAAAGCTGTTGGATTTGTTCTTTCTGTCAGCTCAGCAAAAGAGCAGTTCATTTCATGATTACCCAGCTAGATATGTTATGTCACGTGGGTTATTTTATTATTATTTTTTATGTTAATTTTTTTTATTAAGGGCAATGGGTTGCACTTGAACCATTACATTCTGCAACGAAAAAGCTCCCAAAACTTTGTTAAGGACGCTATGTTACTATTTATATTGAACCCATCTCTACTTTATAAATCTAGTTATCAAACGATAACCCTCATGATGCCTTTTGGTGTTATGACTTGCAATCAAAACTCCAAGACTGAAGCTCCATCTCCAGAAATTCAGCTACCACCTGTTAAGTTTCCATGGCTAACCCCGATATACTAGAGCTCCATTGCCCTTTTGCAATGAAGGAGCATGTGATCCGCCATTTCTTCTTTTGCTTTGCCCCACCAACATCTAGTTATCAGAACTTATAACTTTTGGGTGTATCTACACTGGTTATTGTAACAGTGCAGTTGTGAATTTATATACTGAAACAAAAACAAAAAACCTTTCTTTTTTTACTTGGCTTATTTTCATTCCTCCATGCATATTATGTTTTATGTTGGTTATTTGGTAATTTATATTAAATTTATGACGTTTGCTTTTTACTCTTGGTCAAGTTTTCATCTATGTTCCGTGGTTTAGGCTTTTGGCAGCCAAGTATCGTCCTTACGGAGTTTATAAGGATGCTCGAAGTATTCTTGCAATACATAACCTTGCTCATCAGGTGAAAATGCTTCTTTCCTATTCGCACTTCTTTTTTTTGTCTTTTATGTATTTCTCTTTTTCTTTTCCTAAAGTGCACCAAAGAAATCACTTCATGGCTTGACACGGAGTTTCAAACCTCAGGCTCCTCTAGTTCATGTAAGACCTGAAGAAATGGAATTCCATTTCGCCAATACTATTCTGATAAATTATTGTCCTATATATGCAAGGGAGTAGAGCCTGCAGTCTCATACCAGAATCTTGGGCTGCCTCCACAATGGTACGGGGCTTTGGAATGGATATTTCCCACTTGGGCAAGGACTCATGCTCTCGACACTGGTGAAGCTGTCAATGTTCTAAAAGGTGCAATTGTGACTGCAGACCGTATAATGACAGTTAGCCAGGTCATTGATTTTAATATCGTATTTTTAATTTAAGCTATTATAAACTATGGGGTTTTTTCACACTTTGTAATGAGGATTTCGAACTTGTTTAAGCTTATGAATGAAAACTTTGTTTGATAGGGTCTTTAAATAATTTAAAACCGTAGAGGAAATTATAGAGCATGTGATTGCCCTTTTAAGGCCATGATACTTGTATGTAACATTGATAGAATTGTTTAATAATTCATTGCATCACAAGAATCTTTCTACTGTGTATGGTACAGGGATATTCTTGGGAGATAACAACTGCTGAAGGCGGGTATGGTCTGCATGAGCTTTTGACCAGTCGTAAGAGCGTATTGAACGGTAAGCATCAAATTATTTAGGACCTTGTGTTTTGCTTTAGATAAGCATTCTAGGTCATAAATGTGTTTTCTCTAACCATAATTCATTCTGATGCTTGAAGTTGACTTAACTATGTTTGTTGGTTATTAGGGATAACAAATGGCATTGATGTTACTGAATGGGACCCTTCTGTAGATAAACATATTCCTTCTCATTATTCTGTTGAGGATCTCTCTGGAAAGGTGATTAAGCCTGACATTGCTGAAGCCAGATGATCTTAATAACTGTTCTCTTCTCTTATCCCATAATTTTTGTGATTGCAGCTTCAATGTAAGATCGCTCTGCAAAAGGAATTAGGTCTTCCTATCAGACCAGATTGTCCAATGGTGAATATCCTAATTACTGCTGTTCATAAACTATTCTACAAAACTATATCTATATCGGATTGCGTTGGTCTTTGTAGATTGGATTTATTGGGAGATTGGACTACCAGAAGGGAATTGACATAATTAGATCAGCCATTCCTGACCTTATGGAAGACGATGTTCAATTCGTAAGTGAGTTTTTAATTATAACATCCACTAGTTTGCATGAATGTTTACAATTGTGAAGCAGTTTCCCTATCCTAAGAAGTTCGTATATATTGGTAGTATTTTTCTAATTCCTCAAAAAAAATTATGGGTTTTGTGATTGTTAAAATTTTTCTGTCATTTTTCCTTTTTTTTGATTTTGACTGATGGAGAGATAACCTGTAATTTCTAAAATCATATGATTATATAAAGAAATCCCATGGCAGTAAGTGGTTTCTTCACTGTTTGTTGGGGTTTTGAGTTAAGAGTTTTGTTTTCCTTAACTACAGCTGGTTGATGTGATTCAGGTTATGCTTGGGTCGGGTGACCCACAGTATGAAGACTGGATGAGAGCAGCAGAATCGACTTACAAGGACAAGTTTCGGGGCTGGGTTGGATTTAATGTTCCCATTTCTCACATGATAACGGCAGGGTAATCCAGAATCCCTCTTTGATGGTTATTTATGTCCCCATTTTTTATGGCATTAACTGAACTTGCATTTTGATCAGCTGTGACATACTGTTGATGCCATCAAGATTTGAGCCTTGTGGACTAAATCAATTGTATGCGATGAGATATGGAACCATACCTGTAGTTCATGGCACAGGAGGACTTAGAGTGAGATATAACATTCATGAAACTAAAAAGGATTATCCTTTATCTGGGTATATTAACTAAAGGACTCTTACTCTTTACTGCAGGATACAGTAGATAATTTCAATCCATATGCTCAAGGAGGTACTGGTGAAGGTACTGGGTAAGTAATTTTCCTGAAGCTCTGGCACTTCTATTTTGCTATCCAGTTCCCTGCCATTTGGAACTTCGGCTATTCACTAGTTAGCGCTACCCTAGAGGATCTTGATTTCATTCAAGGAATGGTTCTTTGAACTCTTGTTGCGTTGTTTACTGCTAAACACAATCTAGAAATGAGGCACTTTAAAAGATTTCTCGTACTCCGTGAGAGCCCAGAGAGCATGGAAAAATCTTCTTCTTTTTTTTGGAACTAGTTTTGGTTTCGACAAGTATTTTCTCTATCAGAAATATAAGTCTGTTGAAGAGAGGTGTAGGTTGTGGGAAAAAGTTGGAGGAAGGGGCATGATATCCCACAAAACTCATTCAAATGCTTATGTAGTTTATGGACAGGACAATCGGTTGATCAAATGAGATTGTTATGTCTTCCTAATATCCATGAATTTCCTTTTCATAATGAAAGTCGGTCTTTAATGAAGACCTCAAGTTTGATATAATGGCAAGAAATATGTTTCTGAAACAAGCATTGTGATTCTGCATTCTGCATTCCTCATTGTTGGTTCACTTTGATGGTCTCTTGTGACAAGTTTTTGAATTGCATTGGCAGGTGGACTTTCTCACCACTCACAAAAGAAAGTATGCTTGCGGTGAGTCATTCTATTCCGCACGAACAAAATCAGATACTAAATTTAATTTCATTCTCCTCTGTTTCTTATATTCTTCGGATGATTCTTGACAGACGCTAAGGGTTGCTATCGCAACCTACAGAAAGCACAAAAAGTCTTGGGAGGGATTGATGAGGAGGGGAATGGAGAGAGACTGCACATGGGAAAACGCTGCCGTTCAATATGAGCAGATTTTTGAATGGGCCTTCATTGATCCACCTTATGTCAGCTGAAAGTGGAGGGAACAGAAAAGAGAGAAGATAAACAAGACCGAAACTTCCATGCTCGCAGCAGGCAGAAGCAGTACTTGCGGGATTTTTTTTGTTTTCTTGTATACTGTATACATCCTCCTTCTGGGCTTGAGTTTCTACAGTTGTTTTTCTAGTTCATTTTGTGACTCAGATAAACTGTTTTCGCACAGATCCCATCCTTATTTTATCTATTTAATTTGAATCAACCTACTCTAGAAAACATTCTTGTAACATTTTTCAAGTAATACAGATGGAAAGCTTTGAATTTTAGGTTTATAAAGTGTCTTGTTGCATTATACCATTAAGACAGTCAATATCTGGTGCTGTTTTCATTGATTAGTTTCTTGTGCTTCATTCATTAAAACTGCTTTTGTTCCAGGAATTCAAGTAACCCTTTGTTCATGTACTGTCTTTGTACTATTCACTATTCAGTCCCTAAAAGCCAGAAGCAGTACAGCACTAGAGCCTAGTAGCCTACTAGAGGAAAAAAGTGGGCCGGCCAGGAATGGCCCACAAGCGGTCCAAAACTTTCATAGGCCATGCCGGCCCGTTCCAGTCCGCGAACTAGAAATTATGGGAACCCAGAACACTTGGCCTGAGTAGTTGCTCGGCCTTGACTGCCACAGCCCGCATCACAGTTGCAAACACTTTAGACTGGGTCGAAACTTGTGTTGATAAGTTGGTCGAAGCCCCCTCAGAAGTGGGCTGCAAGGCCCAGAGAAGTCTTGGGAAATATCCCAGCTAGTTTAGAACTTCCCGACTTAAAACTTTAACTCCCGACTTGCACCTTTAATCCCTCAGTCAAGAGGCAATCAAGCAGGCTATCGCTAAGTTGTTTTCGTTTGACACCCCTATCGCCTAGTAGGGACAGGGAATAATAGTCAACGTGTGAGTGATTCGATATGATGAATAGTGGACCATCATGTTCTGAAAATAAGAGTTTAGAAGGCAAGTTTAGCATCTAATGGCTGGCTTCATTTGGCTTGAAATAATTAACATATATTGTCTTTCTGCATTGCCTGCTAAACAAGAGCATCTTCTGGGGCTTTTTAGTTCTTTTATTCTTGTGATTGTGAGTTGGTATTGCCCTTTCCATACCTACCTTAAATAGTTAAATCTCTAATGGAGAATTTATCTTTACTGTAGGAAAAATAGCGTGTCAATAGTTTGTTGGTTACAATGAGGACAGCAAATAAAAGCCAGCCAAATCATTGACAATAAAAAATCTGTAAAGAATTTGTTCAGATAAGTTTCTTCTTCTCTCTCCTAACAAACCCAACTACTTCAAATTCCAAACCCTAACAACCAACCTCCTCTGTACAGGTGTGTATACACATAAGATACAGAGTTTTTGAGAGAGAAAATGGCGGAAAGCCCGAGAAATTTGAGTAGAAAGGATAGTTTCATAGAGAAGAATTGTTGAAGTTCTGTTCTTTGTTTTGTTATATTTTCAATGCTCATTCGGATTCGATTCTGTGATTGATCATTAATTTATTCGAGACCCGTCAATGATTTCGAATCCGAATCAAATCTTCTATGCCTGCATTGCCAAGGGAGCAACGATTCTCGCCGATTTCACCTCCAATGAGCCTGGAAACGAGGATTTAGCTCTGCAATGCATCGAGAAGACCCCGCCTTTCCACACCATGTTCTCTCACACGGTTCGTAAACGATCCTACACCTACTTAATCGATGAACCTTTTGTCTATTTTACAATTTATGATAAGGATCTTGACAAAATTGATGCCTATGAATTCCTAAACCGCTTAAAATCCGCTTTTGAGGAGGTGAGCCCAGATGGGGCCAATAAGGGATTCATCTCTCATTGCTTTCAATCACAGTTCAATCCCATTTTCAGGGAGATTATTGGGTTGGACTTAGAATTCTTGAATCAAACGACGAGTGGCAGAGAGAGTCGAAATTCGAGCATGGATTCGATGAAAGGGCAAGGCGCGGTGAGGGATCCTTTGCTTGGAGGGAAGCCAAGTAAAATATCAAAGAAAAAAAAGAGAGTGTTTGGAGATTCCAATGGAGATGTTAAGGATGTTATTGTTATGGAGAATAACAAGGTGGATGTGGGTATAGATGGGAATGGTAATGCAGTTGTTTGTAGAGATTTCTCTCCACCTCCAGCACACAGGAGTGGAATTCACATGGCCGGTGATCGACAAAAGGCAAAGCAGGTCTGGAGGAAGCATGTTTGGGTGGTTCTGATATTGGATTTGGTTGTTTGTGCTATTCTTTTTGGGATTTGGTTATGGGTTTGCAGGGGGTTCAAGTGCATCGATGGTTGAATCAGGACTCAGGACGAATGGTCTGGGATGTTAGTGGGTTTATTTCAATTGAAAATTTGCAATTTGTCTTTGTAGACAACTAAAGAATGATAGAATGATGGAGATTGTAAAAGTAAATGTTGCTGAATGCTGATGGATTCTCAAGTTTGTGTGCTGGTTTCTACTGGTAATTTTCCTTTTTCTTTCTTGTGTAAATTTCCTGTTCATTTCAAGGCAAGTAAATAGCTCCTTGTAACACTCACATCCTTGTAAGGTGTTCACATTGTTGATACTCCACTGGCTACATATATAAACTTTTGCCGGTTTCTTTCTATGGCACCTTTTGTTATTTACATGTTTGAGATTACTCATATGCCTTTTCCTTCAAAGCTCTGGATAGAGTTAGTTTCCTGGCAATAGCTTAGTTTAATCTTTTGGATATTGGCTGCAATATCATATGCAGTTCCTTCCCTTTTTCTTCTTGCATTTTTCATCATCATCAATCATAAGTTATCCTTGGATCCTCTTGTGCTTTTGTGACATTGGCAGAGCTGTTCCTTGATGCAGATTGCAGACAAACTCTCTTGGAAGGTAAGGACGTTAAGCATTTGCCGTGTCGTGGAAAACCTGTATAGTATACATATTAAATTGATGCAGATAAACTCTCTTGAAAGTTAAATTTGGTTAATGAGTGAAAGGGAGGGGGATTTCAGTGGATTTCCTTCTGGGAACTGGATAAGCAACAGCAGCTAGTGTGACATAGCATTTTCACGTTTTCTATGCTCCCAACACTTGAGAAATAGAAATTCATGGTTTTCCCGGGGAAATCTTTGTTTATGGTTGTACTCTCCTCTGTTTACTTCTCCTGTGAAAAAAAATCATATATTGTCTATTGTTCCTCAACATGCAAAACTTCTTAAATTTTAGTTAAATTTATGTGATATCACGCAGGAAGATCCAGACGAACATATGGCCCAGTGCCAGTGATAACGGGATATAGTTTGCAGAGATGTTCAATTCATGATAATAGTCTCAGTCTGCATACTTACGTCCTTGTGCAACAATGGTTGTGTAACAAAATATGACAGTTCCAGAAATTTCATTTTAAGAGAGACAGTTCCATCCCGTGGCTACAATATAGCAGAGACAGGGACCCTCCATCCGTCCATCAAACAACTATTGAGCTGTTCTTGAACAAATTTCACAAGTTCGATCTTCGAACAAGAAATTTATCATAAATGATTCTCATTTGAAAATGTTGCTAAAACAATCCTCATCTCTACATTAGAAACAACGGTAAAATTCATAAATATGGATGAAAAGACATACAAATGAACAAAATTGGTAACAATATCTACCAGTGAAAGCTTTAAAAAAAGGGTTATTAAACGGAGTATTATTATAGAAGACTATATGACGAGCAAAACATGGCTTGCTGCCTTCAGCCGCATGGAGTGAGCTTCTTATTGCCTGCACCACGAGGATTATCATCTTTCCAGTCATCCCAGGCTCTTGCCTTCTCCACAGCAGCGTCATCATCTTCATCCTCATCCTCCTCATCTGGTCTGGAAATGCGATTGTCCTTATACCAGGCAGAATTTGCTTCTTCCATGAGTTTTGCATTCCTCTCTTGCCATGTATTCATCATCTCCATCTCCCTTAGCCCAGCTTCTTCTATACTCATGGTTGGCAGCCTTAAAAGGAAATATTCAACTCAGCACTTCGACCCATAATGTTGAAAAAGCTAAACAAAAGTACATAACTTCGGAACTTCCTCAAACATATGATACACTGCTTATTACAGCATGGAAGCATACCTATGATGAGGTTGAAAAACTTGTGCTGCTATCCTTTCTCTCTCACTTGTGAGGCTCCCACCGACCAGGCTTGCAGGTCCAAACATAACAGGCTGATGCTTATGTTCATGTGCCTGTAAAACATTTGCTCTCCCTTCTATGATATCCTGGGCATGAGTAGCACATGTGATTGGCTGAGCAGGTTTCGTATACCGTGCACGAACAGCAGCATTTCGGTGCCAAACCTCTGCTTTCTTAACACGATCATCAAGAACAGACTGAGAGAACTCCCCTTCTCCGTCCTGAAGCTGGAAAACCATCATGATACAGACCGAAAAAAAAAACACTAAAGGACAACAAGATTAATGGCCAAGAAAATGTAGTATCATGTTTTAAAGACTATTCAGGCCAACTTGAGACTTGCTTAGAGTCCCTTCCAATAATGGAGTCTTGTTGTTACCTTTCCTAGTAAAAATTTTTGCAGATATAAATATATACCTTTAGTTGTCTTTCCTTCACAGCAGAAAGCATTTCCTCCTCCTTCTTTAACATTTCCAGCAGATCAAGTGCCTGTCACGTGATTGGATGAAAAAAAGGGTAATGGTCCAGTACAAAAGAAAGTGAAGTCTGTGGAGCTCTAGGGAGCTAGTACATTGTCAAATACACAGAATGACTAACCTTACAGATGGCCAAAGAGACGGTGGTAAGCCATGCCTGCATAAAAGATGCTAGCTATTTCAGCAAAACCATTTAAGATTTAAGAAGCCAAATAAGCAGAAATGCACAACTAGAGAAACATTTGCTTTTATTCATGACCAGACAAGCTTTAAACTTAATTTGGCCACATTCAACAGTCAAGTGAGGTTACAATCTCTTAAATCAGAAGACATGTAGGAAAATAGAACAATATTAGAAGGACAAATCAAAGTTCCAATCATCATTATCATCAAAGACTTTGAACATTTTGGCAATCACACTGGATGAGGTGCTCAAACAAATCCACCTACGTGATGATATACATAAAAATATAAACTAACCTCACGTTCCTCTTCTCCATCATCATCCAGCATATCTTCCTCTCCAGCCTCAATAGGAGTAGACAATGCCGCTGCTTTACTTGAACGCACACGTCGCTCTTTCCGCTCCTTTATTTCCAGTAGCTTTGCTTCAGCAGCTCTTTGCCGCTTAAACCGAGCAACCTATATAAAGATATATAACAAATAACCAAAATCTTATAAAATCATCTCACCAGGCTCCCACACATCTACAGTGATTGATATGAAGAACACAATCAACTATAAACATTGCACAGAAGCAAAAGAAGAATAATAGGATAGCAATAAGCTACCTTTAGGGCCCTTCGATCTGCCACAGAATTTGCACCCCCATGTGCAGACGTTTCCAACTCCTCTTCTGGCACAAGTTCCATTGCCTCACAAAATGAAAGAAATTCCTAGAAATGGCAAACTACCTTTCAGCAATTTTCAACAAACATATCAATATTTATATTTATACTTGGAAAGGAAATCGTCTCAAAGGAAACAAATATTACACAACTTATGTTAAATAGCTTAAGGCTGTGACTGGGAAGAGGTTTTGGAAGGTCACGTGAGGGGAGGGTTGGAGGGAGTGTCATTGAACCCTTGATTGGAACATCAAACGAGGAGGGTTTGGGAGGCTTCCCTCACCTCCCCAAAATTTTGAACCTCCCTACAAGTTGGGTTTGGGAGAGGTTCGTCAAAAGACTTCTACACCACCAAATACCATACACTCAATTAGAAGCATTTGGGACGTTGAGAACATCGAGAGCACCAGTCCGATTCCTCAGCCAAATATCTAAACTCCCGTTTACCATGTACTCATAACAAGGACCTTTTCATACCAAGGGAACAATAGCCAAGCAATATAACAAGGTTCTGGTGCTTCGCCTTGCCCAAAGTTGCCATTTCAACAATGAATTCTCAGTTACCTTGTGTCTTTCCCTTGCTACATTTCCATCAGGTAAAGTAGCATTATAAAGTGTTCCAAAACATCTATCTCCAAAAATGTTTGTCTTACAGAAGTTGTTCGTGGCCAAAAATATCCTCTAATGTCAGCTTCAGAAGTTGCTGCTCAAACATTGCTATATTAATGCTCAAAGGCTCCTTTGACCTGCTGCTACTTAAGAAATACATATTCTGATCTAAAAAATTGTTTAATTTGCTTTCCTCAATAGCCTCAGGATCTCCTCCACTGCTCCTAGTGATACATCTCCGAATAGCAAAGGCCACAACAAGAGAGACAATCACAATCCCAACCAGACTGGTCCTCTCAATGTTTGTGATCTTTATATATTAAAAAAGAAGAAGCAAATAATATGAATGCATAGGCTTTTGGATTATTTAATTTCATTTTAGAAACAATTATATAAAAATGTCTGTCAAGAATGTATAAAAGAAAAAGAATTAATTTACCCTTCTTCATCACATGGGAATTTAGTAAATTTTGCTTTAACCCTTCCCCAAAGACCTTTATAGCCACCTCTCCCCCAAACAAGGTGTTCTTACTCAAAATCCTCAACACCCCCCCCCCCCCATTCACTCTCCAACCCTCACCCCCCAATCACTCTCCAACCCTCACCTCCCCAACCACTCCCATCCCTCCCTTCCACAACCATCCTAACACCCTCTCCCAGTCACAGCCTATCCTAAGTAGTACACTTGTACTCCAAGAAATAAGTGTCCGTACCATGAAAAGCAAAGATAAAAAGGCACCTTTAGTTTTGCCTGAGAAGTCCTAAGAACATGCATTCTATCATCTTCAGCAATTTTCTCAGTCAGCTCAGCAAGATAAAATGGCGCCTGTCAGAAAGAATTGTGAGAAGTTCCCACTGAGAAAAAAATGTTCTTAACAAATGATGACAATATTTGTAATTTTGACAAGATTTCCAAGCAAAACCATTGCAAGAGATGAAAATAAATTAACTATGGTGAAAACTTCAGTTTTTTTGTTTTATCACTCAGCAATATAAAAGTAAATGGTAGAACAATAAAAGAAACTAAACTAAACAAGCTCAATATGTTTGCTTGACTGAGATGTTTAGGTTACACATTTAGGGATGGCACATCAATAATTGGTTTATTTAATTGCGTTTTCATGTCTCTACACACAAACTTGTCATAACCTTTGTTATCAATGTTTCAACAAGAGAAGCTTCATAAAAAATAAACTAAAAAAGGCCACATCTGTTAAAAGAAAACTAAAAATTACCAGGGTATACTTCAGATTTGCAGTGCTGATATCATCTTTGGCCTCGTTGCGGGAGAACAAACCCAGCTTACTTATCATGTCTTCGCACTCCTCCAGAATCCTGCGTCCCTCCCTTAGAAGCTCCTATTGATCCCAAAATCCCAATCAGCTCAAAACGAAATCAAACCCAAAAAAATCTAAACAGACAAAAACAAAAGCACAGAATAGAAAGCATACCTGATCGACACCGGACTCCGTTGCCTTATCGTGGATCTTCCGAGCTTCCTCAAAGAGAGCCGGGAGCGGCAAATCCCCTCTTCTCATTACTTGTTCACCCATCGGTCACTAAAACCCTAGATATATGTCGATTTCAGTAGATAATACGACTTGCGATTCCCAAGCTGTAATGGGAAGTTACAATTTGAATTCCCGGGATTCTTCAAACGATTTGGTAATTTAGGGTTCGTTTTGCAGAACCAAAATTTAGCTAACCAGCGAAGTACGGGGAAGGGGCATATAAAAACATGACATGAAGCTTCCAGTCAACAGGCGTACGTTAGCAGTTGCCGTGTATGGTTTTCATTTGGACTTGGACCAACCCTTTGACAAAAGCCCAGTTTTTGAGGCCCGGAAAGGCCTAGATTCTCTGAACTAACCCAGCCCACGGGCCCAGTTGTGCATTGGTGTCTTTGTAAATATCTGATCTAATCCGGGCCACGGGCCCAGTTGACCGGGTCAATACTCATTTTTCCAACATTTTTTAAAAAACCGAGAATCACCATTCAAATTTAACATTTAGACATTCAATATACCTAAGTCGCCAAATTTGGACCATCAAAACGATTCGTACACACATAAGCAACTACTTTTTCCTAAATTAGAGGAGAAATACTTAAATATATAATGCTTGAAACCCTAAAAAATCACCCCCAAAAATCCCCTATTTAATATGGGATGATGGATGTGAAGTGGGCCTGACATGTGTGTTTTTAATCAAAGACTATTTTAATGCCAGATAGATTTTGGGGACTTTTAAGAGTTTTTAGCATTGTCATTTATCATTCAAACTGAAGAGACATCACCCGGTATATTTAGATTTTGGACTTGTCAACGGTTCCAAACATTGCAATGAAAAGGGGAACCTTATAAGAAAGCAGCACCGTTCAAATGGGCTGGTCATAAGTTTTTGTAGTGTCAAATTTCATGGTGCTGAACGAGTTATTGAGTGGCAAAGAAGTTCAATGCTCTATATCCCACATCGGTTAGGAAAAAATAAAATGTAAAATATAATAGATCAAATCAATTAAGAAATTAAAATTGTGAGTGTTAATGTGAGTTGACTCAAAGCATACAATATTCACTTATCTAAGAGGGAAACAAAATTGTGAGTGCTAGTGTGAGTTGACTCAAAGCGGACAATATTAATTTATCCGAGAGAGGTGTGGGCTGTTTCAACTCAAGTATTTTTAATCCATATTTGTTAAATAATGCTTAATTAGCTAAATTTGAAAGCACAAAGAAAGATTTCATTTGAAACAAGTCAATTCATAGGGGACACATTGAAAACTCAAATAATTGAGGACTCCCTGTCACCCTAGCCGAATTTCCTTTGGACATTATTTTTTTCTCTGTTCCAAAAGAAAGAAAGGGAGAGAGATTGCTTTGGATATAATCCAATGAATCCAGCACTACTAAAATCCCACATTTCAAGGGGAGATCTGGGTAATGACATATATATTTATAGAATTACAAATAAATTGTGGGTGGTCATTGGTTTTAATAAATACAATTGCAAACTCTGATACAGGCAGTGCTGGAATGCAATGGATTTGTAGAGCCTTTCTTGAACAAGTTTACTGCTTTACAGGTCTTGCTTAAGGAAGGACGCAGCTTGAGGAGAACCCAATATCAGAGCAGAGGACCCATGAAGACTTGGATTCTTAGTTGGCTCCATCATTATGACTATGAACTGACACTGATGGTCTTGATTACTTCCTTTCTTTTATCTGCATATTATGCCCTTCGATGAGTATGCTAGCTTACACCCAAACCCTACCCAGGTACATAAATTAGCTTGCTTTCTTGCTTTTCACTAATTTTGGATTGATGGGTTGGGGCATTTTTCTCTTTGTGGGTCTTGCTTTTCATTGATTTTGGATTGATCTTTGATTCATTTTCCCCTGTTCTTCTCGTTTTCGTTTTGAACATTATTGTTGGTGTTAAGAATCTTTGATGGGCTGTCTGGGTGATTTAGTTAACAAAAATTGGTATAATACTTTGGCCTTTGTGCCTTGTGGTTCAGATTTTATGAGGTTGTTAAGAGGTGCAATCGAAATTAATTAGCAAAATATCTTATTCACAGTCTCCTAAAATAAAAAAATAAGGAGAAAAAGTCCACTTTATGATTACTGAAAACTGAAAAGTACTTTTATCGTTTTGTAGTCAATTTGTCTAATCTCAACAGTATTTTAAGTATAAATTAGTTACAGGCAAGCCACTATGGACTTTGATAGGGAGATGCTTCTTTCTTTAGTTTCTTAAACTCTTGTATTTTATTAGTAATGGAGACAAAACCACCAGGAATCTAGCACTTTTGCTTCCTTTAACAGTCATGGCCATAGTTGTAGAAGAAATGAAGAGAGGAAAAAAGGGGGGGCTTGGGGAAGGAAAGTAGTGTAAGTGGGGTAACTGGGACAGTCTTTCACTGAAATCCAGGGAAAAAGTACATAAATTTTCTTATATTATGGCACATCAGAGTCCTTTCTAACTGTTTCTGTAATCTTACACACGTGTAAGTAACTAGGCATCAATGCATTTGGCATCGCCTGGCCATTTGTCAGGGAAAAGACCTCCACACTTGCTATGAATTACAAATCTTCTGCACTTGGGTTTTGGGTGTAGCTCCTCAAGATTTCCTCTGGAACACAAATATTGCTTCATCTAAGCTACTGCATTTTCATTCCTGAAAGGGCTTCTGGGTCTCGGATTGAAGAAACTTCTGCACTTGCTCTCTGTGAGTTATGGATTATTATTTGTTCTGGTTTTATATTTGTTCTCCACCTTCTCTAGATTTGTATATGTAATTGTTTCTCATGGGGACTGTTTATTCATAATTATGTAATCTGTCTGTGGTAGATCATACTGATATATGCTAAACGGCTAGTTGTTCAAGAGTTCTCTACAAGTTCCTAGAATTTTTGGTTTTTTTTGTTCTAATAGTTCTTATATCTTAAGTAGTAATACTGTTCTTTTTTATATACTTCAAAGGAGAAGGGGCAAATTCCGGAGTAATGGATGAGAAGGGAGTTGTTTCTGGATCATATGCTGTTGTGTCAAACGAGAAAAGTGATAGCTTGTACCCAATGTGTTTTGGGGTCTCTTGTGCTTTCTTTGCACTTAGACTGTTGTCTAGACATGATGCAGAAGATGAGAAATGGTCAGAGTTGTGTGATAAGATGCTTCAAGGAAGTGCCCAACTCTTGGGATTGCTTTTGTGGAGAGTACAGAAAGAAGAAGCAAATGAGGGAAATTGCAAGCTTATCCATAGGCTGAAAACTTTTGAGAAAGAGATTGCAGAGTTAAAAAAAATGAGGCATGAAGATGCAAAGGCGAATGAGAAAGTCGTTGGTATTTTTGCATGTCAGGAGCAAAGCTGGTTGAGTGAAAGAAAGAAGCTCAGACAGCATATTGGAGCTCTTATCAATGAATTACGGATTCTTGAGAAGAAGAAGGTTGAAGCGATGAATGAATCAAATGAAAAATTGAAGGAGATGGAGGCTGTGTTGCAATCTAAGGATAAGTTATTGGAGGAAGAGGAGCAGAAAAGGAAGGAGCTAGAAGAGAACCTATCAAAGGCTGAAAGTGTTGCAGAAGAAATGAGTGAAACCGCAAAGTGCCAAGCTCAAGAGCATTCAACTGAAATTCGGAAGCACAAAACTGCTTTCATTGAACTTGTGTCGAACCATCGACAACTTGAAGCTGAGTTGGGTCGAGCACATAGGCAAGTTGAAGTCGCAAGGCAAGAGCTCAATTTAGTCTTAGAGCAAAAGGAGGAGTCTGTCTTGTTGGCTCAGAAACTATCTATGGAGCTTGTAAAGATGCGTAATGAATTGGAGCAGAAAGACAATATCCTATCAGCAATGCTTAGGAAATCCAAGTTGGATACAGCAGAGAAGCAGATGCTCTTGAAAGAGGTTAAATCATTGAAGGCTAAGAAGAAACAGACTGAACTGGATACAGAAAGGTGGAAGACAGTGTCTGAGTCTAGACAGAAGCGGCATTCATTAAGAAGCATGTTTGCCAATCAAGCCAGTTCAAGATTAGATGACAAGGGCACACGAGGGGCATCACATTTCGGAAAGTCCAGATCACAGCAAGTTGATTATGTTATTGAGTATGAGCATCATGAGGTCAGAAAAGACCCAGAGTCCTTTTCTTCCCTCTATGACCATTATTCAAGTGTGGGAAAGGATGAACTGGGTAAGCTCAAATTTCAATTTTTTTTCTTACGTATTCCATCTTTTCAAACATCAGCAGCAGCTTTATTAACATGTGCTTGATCTAAAATTTGGTCATGGTAGTATTAATGCTTGATCTAGTTTGTATTTATATTTCTCTTTCTTTCTTTCAATGTTAAATTTCTTTCCTTTTACCGCTTTAAAGCTGGAGCTAGTGTCAAGCAATTGGAAGGGTGGGTTCGCTTGGAGGCAGAGAAATATGCGACTGCAATTGATAAGAAGCATCACCTAGAAATCGATGCATTTGTAGAACAAATGAGGCTTAAAGATGGGAAACTAGAAGATTTTCGATGGCGGTTTGTGGGCATGGAAATAGAATCAAAGAAGTTGCAGTCCCTTGTTGAAGGACTGAACCATGATGTGTTGCGGCTCAGACGTGACAACAAGAAATTGGATGCCTTGTTATTGGAACGGGAAGAAGAATTAAATTCTTTGAAGCAGCAATTTGCATCACAACTAGAACCTCAAAGTTGTCAGAAACCAAAATTGAATGCGTTTCTAAATGATCCTGGATTAGTCCATGATGCTATTTGGTCAAAAGTGAAGATTGTAAGGAGAAAATCAATGGAAATAAATCATGAGACAGAAACAAGTTTGCCAACAATATCTCCAGAGAGAGTTAACGAGAAGGAAGAAGAAATTCCTAGTAATCATCCTGAAAATCTTCCTTCCACACTTCAATCTCCTGAAAGAGGGTCTGAAGAGGAAATGGGTGCTGGTAATGGTATGCATACTCGAGAGGAAAGTATGAGCTCAGTGGAAGTCGATAAAGTGGAGGAGTCCTCATCATCTAGCAATCCCTTAACTAAGAACGGCAACTCTCCACTGAGTATGGATCTTCGTGCTCTTGGAGTTTCATACAAGATAAAGAGGCTAAAGCAGCAACTTCTTATGCTTGAGAGGGTAATAGGAAAGCAAGGAAGTGAGAAAGGTATAGAAAGCTCTGATAATGGACAATGTGAGATAAAGGGATTCCAAGTGTTAATGTCTTTGGTCAATAAGCAAATTAATAGGTACCAGTCCCTCCAAGGGAAAACCGATGATCTTTGTAAACGGATGGTAATCTCTCTCTCTCTCGTTGAATTTCAGGATTTATCATTTATGAGATTGTGATGAGCTTCTAACTAAATGGCTTATGCTCATCTCTGTATCTGCAACTGGTTTTTCATACTGCTAGCTTTTTCATATATTGTAAGCAATCATTTGTCATTTTTTGCTTATTGGTTCCTCCTTGTGTAATATTATCAGCATGAGAATGAGTTGGACACAAGTCAAGCAGGTTCTACCACTTCAAAAAATAAGGGAAAGTTCAAGACACTTGAACATATTCTTGAGGAAACATTTCAGCTGCAGAGATATATGGTTGCAACAGGACAGAAGTTGATGGAAATTCTACCCAAGATTGCTTCTGAATTTGTTGGTATTGCAGAAGAGATTGACAAACCTGCTAGCTTCGACATGAAGCGCTTTGCTGACAGCGTAAGAACCCTTTTGCAGGAAGTCCAAAGAGGCCTTGAAGTTCGGATATCTCGAATTATAGGAGATCTTGAGGGGACTTTGGCTTGTGAAGGGATGATACATATGAGGAGGAGATAGTACTGGGAAACTCAAACAACTTTGTTTCTTTTCATGCTGACTTCTACAGTTAAATTTTGTATAGTCAAGTGGTTTTTCTTGTAAATTCTACAATTATATTTCCTTGAATAAATCTTCTGTTCTCTACAGTTTTCAAGCAATATATTCATTCATGGAACGGTGTCCGTATGTTCCATTGTTCTGTAAGTTTAGCAGTGGCAAGTGAAGCCCAAAAAGAGAAATTATGCAGCAAAAATTTTGATGGGCCCTAATCAAACTCCATCAATTTTCATTGTCCCAAAAAAACTAATGAGATGTGACAATGCCTACAGGTAAATAAAGGGCTTAGCTAGTTGTATATATATATATATATATAATAGGGTTTGGATTGAACTTACTTAACATTGGCTGACATTTTCAATTATGTTCCCTGTTTGTGAAACATGGTAATGTTATTGTTAAGAGGTGGTTGAGTTGGGGGCTTGGCCATTTAAAGACCTTTTTTGAGAGGTGAATGTGCCAAAAACAATAATAATTGGCTTTTATACATGGTTGGGATTTATGCATGACTGACAATAGATATATAGTTCAATATCTCACTCGTACTTGCTCTTCAAAGTGGTCTGGCTTGAACTTCCACTTCCAAATTCCAATCATGGAGAATTTAGCAGGACAGGCGTTCATGGGCTAAAGCGGCCGTTATGTTTTCCGTTAAACTCGGCCGTTATGGTCGGTTGTGACTGGTGACTAAACAGTGAACACTATAATGGGCCCTTCTGGAAGGATGGGAGCACATTAATGATTGGGCCTTAGGCCGTAGCCTTGTTGCCAAAGCCCGAGTTAATGCTCCGTATCAGACCCCCCAGGCCCCCACGTGCATATATCATTTTCGCAAGTTGATTAAGAAGAAAAAAAAAAAAAAAAAAACAGCTTAGTATTAGACAGTGGATCTTGTCAAAACAAGCACAATGTCAAGACATTTGCCTTTCACGACACTCGACTATAATTCACTTTTATCTTCATATAAGTCTATCCCATCAATTTCATCGATCTCTATTGTCCACATTAATACAAAATTATACGTCCAGTCCATTTTGTTCTTTTGTGACAACCAACTGGCCGTGTATAACTGCCGGTTTTGATACGTTATACAAAAAAAAAATGTTGTTTTGTTTCTTTTAAATTGAGAATGACACGTTAGAGGTGGTAAAAAAAATTTCAAATGATCCAGTTTGTTCAACTCGAATTAAATCAAGTTTAAATATAAGTTATATGTCTGAAATTCGAGTTCAAATGAAAAAAAATTGTTCGATTTAAAACTGGGTTAGAGTCCAAAACATAAATCTTGTCCAGTTTACTTATCAAGACTCTAACCCGAATTAGGTTATTGTCCGAACTTAAACCAATCTGGATTTGGTCAATTAAATGCATTCAAAATCCAATATGAGTTAGAGTCTGGAAATATAAATATTTCGTAAACATGTGATGTTATCTGACTCATAACCGATTTTTTGCCACCCCTATTGTAGTTCACAAAAAGTGAACACTAACCTGACCGAACTCCTCCTTGGATGATAAAGGTGAAGTCAGCCCATAGTTCCTCCGCGATCCAGTTGCCCTAACCCTAAAAACAAATACGGTCAGTGAGTCCGATAGCTATGGGACGACTGAGGACATTCCGACGCTCAAGTAAGTCTTCAAGAATATCACAAGCCCAATAATCACAAATTAGAGTTCAAACTTTACCTCGAGTATCGATCTTCTTTTATATAGTGCATGACTTGAGAATGTATGTTTGTCTAGTCCGACGAATTTGCATGGATTACCAAATCATTTACCTGATTTGGTGACCTATTATGGACGAAAATCATGGTGCCATTAAATATGACTTGGTCAACCCTCTAACGTGCCAATAAACTTGTGCAGCGTATCCATCTTAGATTATTCCCCCCACTGGCGGATGCACTTGTAAGGCATTGGGGCCTGGGCCCTTAGTGAAAAAAATATTTAGTTATACTTTTATATATAAAATAATATGGGCCCCCATTGGTAATACATTAAGGCCCCAATGCTCAAGTCCAATCTAAATGAAACAGTAAAAATATTTTTTATTTTAACCCATTCAATCATTCTAGTCCAGTGGTCTAGGCTCTCATCATTGGTCTCTACTAGCTCAACCTAAAGGAATGTGCCCATGGTAGACAATATTATCTATCATCGAAGAAATGTGCATGACTTTTGAGTATCAACTAGAGATATACATTGTAGAACAAATGACACATTTATTATCTTCATGCCATGCCTTATAAATAACCCGAAAAAAAAATTTTGGGGGCAACGAACCCCCATCACTCAATTGTACCCCCAGTGAATTCGAATCCTGGATCCACCATTGATTCACCCACACCTAGATATTATACAAGCTTATCCTTTGAACATTCTATATACGTCTAAATTCAGATCGTTTGGTTAGTGCACACAAAAATTTCACAAATTTAACCATAAGAATTTACTCCCGATGCAATACTAACATTTGGCGTGACATAACTACCATGAACGTAACAAAACCGTCCAAAGGCATACTTTCTGTCTCAACGCGATTTCACTTTCCTTTCATGACTTTTTCCAATCTAACCAAAACAAAACATGGCCGTTAAAACTTATGACAAAATTCCTAACGGTGGGACCCTCACGTGAAGAAGAAGCGCCAGGGAGCGTTCGCAGTTTCACGTTATATAACCACCACCCACACCTCCACTTCCTCCGTATTTCTCTCTATTAAAACAGAACCGACACAGTCATTTCATCGAACACCTAGAAATCGCAACTCCATTTGCGTTATTTTCTCGAGAAAATCTCGATTTTCCATGATTTAAGGCAGCATGCGATTCCCTGATGAAGCTGATCCGCCGAAGCTCTCTTTATTTTCGCTCCCAAACAAGCCAAATCAGGAGCCGCCAGGGATGCTAACGCCACCACTCAGAACCTCGGTGTCAGTGCCGTTTCAGTGGGAGGAAGTGCCAGGAAGACCCAGGCCCAGTACCATCACCGACGCGGAGCCCAAGCCCAAGACCGCTCGGAGCTTGGACCTGCCACCGAGACTGTTAATCAACGAGGCTAACTCGCCTACAACCGTCTTGGACGGGCCGTATATAAGTAAAGGAGGGTGGTCGTCGAAGTCGACGTCGTTTAGGAGGAGCCCATCGGAGATTTGGGGGCCCAAGAAGGATAGGCCGGCCATATTATTTGGTTCCACAAGGTGGGGGAGTTTGAAGAAGAGTACTAAAGAGGCTGTTGGGAATAGTTCTGAGCACTTTTCATCATCGTCAGTGGCTGCCGATAAAAGCAGTGAGGGTTCTGCTGGTGATCCAAAAGTAAGGATCACAAGAATCAGGAGAAGAACAAGTTTTATGAGTTTTTCTGACAAATCAACAAGATCACATATGTGGGTAAGTTCTCTTCTTAAGCATCATTTTCATTTCTTTCATGGGTTCGATTCATTCTTTTGCAGAAAACCATTGAACTTCCATAACCGAAAAAGACGTCCTGTTTTTTTGCTGATGACTTTTCTAGTTCTTGATTCAATACTACTGTTCCAACTGTTGCAGGCAAGCTTTTATGATAGTTTTAAGCAAGTGGTCCCATGGAGACGTAGACATTAGAGAGGAGAAAATGATGTATTGCCTACGTTTGATCTTCTTGATCGAACCTCATCGTCCATGACTATTTGATTGTAATAATTGAAGTTCATAACATCTACCATGACCCTCTGGCTTTCCATTAAATCATCAAATGTGTAATCTGTGGCCCAAATTTCCTCTCTGATATCAACTTAATTACCAGTCAATTTGCTCTACTGTACATATATAGTGTACTTTAAAGATTTCAATTGCAAGGCATTAGTTTTTCTTTGATTTGTTCTCTTCAGTCTCTACCATACCTCTCCAAACTGATTGGGACAGTTGAGATTTTCAGTTTGTGCATGTCCACACATAAATCTCAACAAAAATAACCAATCTGTAGAGTAACAGTGTGTAAAACCAAAATATACGGTTTCGATGACCAATCCGGTTTTTACAACCCTGAATATACTATTTGACTATCATCACTCAAAATGTAGAACTAATGACTTGTTTAGTACTTTAATTACATGACTGCTGTGACTTTATTTGCCTACCCTGCTCACAAATTCCCTACGATGTGACTAGCTATATCACTGTGTCAAAAGATACACATGGTAGTTTATAAAATGTGAAAATAAAAGTCAAGCTTGATGAGCAGCTTCCAAGAACCTCCTCTTCTTATAATTTGCTTTGAAACAAGCCTGCCTCAGTCTCTTTGTTCTCTCAGTCAGCTCCAAATCTGGCAATTCCTCTACCAGTCTCTTGTGCTCTTCCAGCACAGTTACCTCATTAGTCAATCCCAGTTCCTACGTTAATTCCCAACTTAAGACATTTGTACACATACATATACACTTAATTAGGAAGCAAGATATATTTTCTTTCACGCAATGTAGCTGGTACACGTATATACTATAAATGGTGATTTAGACTGATAAACCTCTGTTCATAGTCTAAGTCAATACTTCTCTTTTGAAGTCATCGCCATATATATGTAGAATGTAACAAAATAGGTTGTAGGTATCACGACCAAGAAGACTATAATGCAACCTTGCTTAGATAAACGCGTTATAGAAATTAGAATTGACCACTACCACACCACTCAAAATGGTATGCAGATAAACTTGCTTTAATATGTAGTTTGGACCTCCAAATGGACAAAAATACAAACACCTTGTCATCTCAAATGGTTCTTTAAGGTTGTGGCACATGGGAGGCATAGAAGGAACCTCTTTATTGAGACAGTGACAATTACACAAACAGGTTATGACTCTAACAGGACAATTGAAAAATAATACTGTAACAATAACACAGACAGGAATTCGAGACATCAAGCAGTCACTACGTATGTGTATAAGAAAATTATATATATGTATATATATACCTTGACATTGTTGATGAGGGTTTTCAAGCTCTTGATTTTTCTATGAGGCCATCTCATGATATTAAGTTCTCTGCACCTCTTCTTCAGCACAGTGAGTCCAACATTCATCAACTTGGCCGCTCTGGTTATGGGGACATCAAAGTACTTCCGAATCTCCTCCATTTCAAGAATTTCAGACTTCTTCCTCCCAGAACTCACTCTCCCCTTCCTTTTGATCACTTGATCATGATTATTGTTCACAGTTGAACTGTTCTCAGTTGAAACTTGGCTATAACAAACCCTCTGTGGCTCTGGTTCAAACACCACATCTTCATACGATAATGGAATACCAGGATTGTTGTAATTAAAATAATTCTCCATTAAGAAGTTTCCATTTTGATTGAAACCCACAAAATCATTGAACTGAAGATTCTGACTTGGCAACAGGGGAGGCATTTTGTAATCAAAGAAGCTATCCGATGGAGGCAATATCCTGCACAAATTGATAAGAACAAATATAGCAAGAAATCAAACACTTATTCCAAAAGACAGACATTGTAGTAATTGATTTTACTCTTCAAATGCTTCTTCGAGACAAAACCAGTCAAAATCATGTTGGTTTTCCATCTTGGGATGGTGAAGTTGTGAGAAATCCATGGAGAGGGTGAAGAGAATGATGAATGTGGAGAAGGGTATAAATTGAAGGAGAGGAATATTGTGTTGGGGTTTGTGGGTATGAGAGTTACGTACTCATTGAATAAGGTATTAATTAGTGAACGATTACCAATCAAGAGAGAGAGGCCTAAATGGGGAATGCATCAATTGACTAAATTGTTATGCTCTAATTAATGTTCCCTCTTTGAGGATTAGTTTGATTTCTCCATTTCTTTCATGTAGTAACACACATGCCATATATGGCAAGCTCGGTCATATGTACATTTCTTCTCTTATGTATAGTCATCGATGCGTCATGCCACGTTGGTCCATATTGACGCCTTGACGATTTCGTTTGGTCAAAGCGACACATAAGCACGTTGATTGATCGGAAATCTAAAAATTTACCCGATTATCAGTTTAGAATAATTTTAAATTTCAAATTACTAAGTGCAATGACAAACTCATGTACATTTTTTTTCTTATATACAGTTATCGACGCGTCATGCCACGTTGGTCCACATTGATGCCTAACAGTTTCGTTTGGTCAAAATGACACGCAAACACGTCGATTGACCGAAAAATCTAAAAATTTATCTGAACTATCAGTTTCGAACAAATTTAAATTTCAAGTTACTAAGTGCAACATTTGAACATTAAGTGACTGAATTGGAGAATCTTTTGGTGACAAAAAATATACTTAACCCCTCCTAGTTTTAATTCCGCTTGCTTATGATTATCCTTGAAAATAGAAGTGAATCCTTAAATGACATCCCTTGATTTGCAATTTGTGAATGCATCAGCACGCGTTTATGTACATGATACATCCACACTCACTTGTATGTATATATACATGATGCATGCACATAGACGCCATAATAATTTCAATGCGAGGAGTTAATAGCACGATTTACGAGGTTGAAGAGACATAAGTGTTCTCTTTAAATTCAACTTTACTAAGATCACAACGTATGAGAGTTCATACACTATCCTTATCATTTGGCCTTAATTAGGGTTTTTACGTGGTTATGGTATTAATTATGGTCTCACTCCTACTAATCCACCACCACTCCCGCACACTAACAATAATTGTTCATGAATCACGATGAAAAGAGTTATTTTGTGTGTGTGTGCATATTTTGCACAAGTGCACCCAAAGGAGATGGTGATAGATATGGATTTGAATTCAATAGTTTAGGAAATGTGTCACATGACACCACATTTTTATATTATAGTTTACTAAAATTTTCAATTTTGAAAATTTTTGAGGGTGTGATGCATGAGTCTAGGGTTTTACTATGATGGGTTGGGTCCAATGACCCCGTATTAGAAAGGTTCTTACGATACACAAAAAAAAAGAAAAAGTAATGCTACAAACTCTCAAAATATGATCCTCTTTTTACCCATAAATGTGGCATGCGAAATAGTCATTGATTATAAACACATATGTAAGGTCTACTTAACATTCAACACTTAACATTGATTGAGGGTAAAAATGAGTGTTATATTTTGAGGGTCACAGGCATTATTATTACACAAGAAAATAAAAATAAAAGACTTTTTGATTAAGACCAAAATAGAGCCGTTCATGGCCGGGCTGAAATATAGCATTATTGGGTTTCTGTCAGCCCATTTAATGGGTTTGGGCTTTGGAGTATAGACCTACTCGTGATGATCCTCTCATTCCATTATTAGGCCAAGATTGTGAGGCCCAACCATGTAAAAAATAATTTACCGAATCGGGCCTCCTCTCCTGGAGCCCATGGTCTAAGGCCTTGTTTCAGCCCGCAGGCCTAGAGAAGGAGCAATCATTCGGAAGAGTCTTCTCCGGGACCCACAGAATACCCCACCACAAATCACGGCATTGATTGATTTAATAAAAGTCATAAAACTAGTTAGATAGAAAAAATAATAATGTTTTGTCACAAGTCATGCAACTCACTACTTTAGACTTTAGAGTTGTTTCCTCTTTTGGAGTCAAAAGTTGGTATTCAAATTCAATATCCCAACAAGATAATACCACTACTAAAAGCGATTATTTAATGGAGATTAAAATGTATTTAAGAATGGTGGGCCACAATTATAATTGTTGTAGGTTTATTAACATGGCTATCATTGAAAGGAGATTCAAAAGATGACCATGAGAAAAGAAAAATACATTAAGGTTTTGGTTTGGATATCTCTCAAATGAGTAATTTTTATTCTCTCAGAACGGGAGGAATCCTCCTTAAAAGTTGAGAATTTTCATTTATTTTTAATTAAATACATATAATTTTTTTTTTAAAAAAAAAGCATAATTTTGACAACGTTTTACAATTATGATCGACGATAACCTAAGCATTATTCTATTGTAATATGGTCAAGGAAATCAATAATATTATAAAAATATTATGACGGTATGATTTAAATATTAGAAAGAAATTAAGATATAATAAAAATAGGTTTTTTTGACATTCGCTTTCTATTTCTATCTCCAAATACGCGAACAAAGCGATGCATCCCGAATTAGAGTTGTTAAAAAATCATCAAAATCTAATTAATTGATCAATTTTTTCTTAAAAAATTTACACATTTCTTCATTAAAAATTGATCAAAATAATTTGAAAAAGACCAATTGGTCAGTTTAATTTATTTTCAAAAAAATTGAAAGAAAAAGACCAAAACCGATCGCAAACCCAATCTGAATGCATAAGACAATCCCAGTTATGGCTTTAGATTGGCAGTCTATTGAGGGTGATGCACCATATGAGCATCAAAAAGAATCCTTCAAACATGCGGAAATATGATTTTTGGGGATTTGAGAGGAATTGCAATGATATTGCCTGCCAAACCATGAGCATGAGTGACGTCAAAGTTCAAGACTTGCCCAAGTAGATTGTCCACTCTCTCAGTTAGAGATTGGAATTCACTCTCCATAAAAAGCTTTTGGTTTTGTACTTGTGATGGGGAAAGACCAAAAGTATACGAATGTAGAGCGCGTGGGTTTGATTTGGGATATTGTAAGGGAAGCCTCCTCGCGTGCCTTTCAAGGGCACTGAGTGCAGTTGATGCTTTAAATCCGACGTTCCAAAATCAAACCCATGGCTATCAAACACCCCGTGAAAGGTGGTCAGAAGATTGATATTGGGTGGGCCCGTCTCAAGAAAAATAACAAAGCCTACAAAAAATCAAAAAACGTTAATGAATTAATAAACTAATTAACAATGAACTTGTAGTGATCATATTAAACTTTTGTAGGGCGATTCAAAATGATCGATTATGACAGAATCGATTTAATGGTCGATTACTTTTCAAAAGAATTGTGCCACAATGAAAAAACCGACCAATCGATGATTAAAATTATGTCAAAAAATTGACTATTAACTAATGATGACAATCCTAACACTCTCTCATGAACCACACTATATAAGTTAATCATTTTGACGTTCGATACCATCCTAAATTTGGGTCATCAGACCCGTGTGTCGGCATATACATACATTTTTCATATGACGACAATGTAAATTGGATCAAATTCAGTGTGTGAACACAAAATTCCTACCCAACTTAAACTTAAAACCCTCAAGCTTCATATGCCACATTTTCCATGATGAAATATTACTATGATCAAGTATTCATGTTTACAATTTTAACACTTTCTTTTAATAAAAATGTTATGGGGGTAGCACTAAACTTGAATGAATGAGTTGATCTGGTCACACCATCGTACATATTTGTTGGCCCAGACAAAATAATACCATTGTAAATGCTCTTATACGGTTCATATTCAACTGGACCCACCCGAGCCAACAAAGAAGGGAAGGACATGGGTCCCACTAGTACGACAGATGATGATATATGGAATTTTTTTTCTTCTTAAAACCCACTCTGAAACTTAAAAATGAAATACAAATTCAAAGCATAAAGATGTGCTCGCCTTGATGTTCTCTCTCCCACTTCTTCCACACTCTCTCCTCTCCTCACACCTCCAGCAAGTCCTTACTTTTCTTCATGGTCTTCATGAATTGTAAACTTCATAAGCTTTTAGACCCATATTTTTTGAAAGTTATCATTTCCTTTTGTTTTTAGTCAAAGTACTTCTCCATAACAAGCCAAACTGCTCTCTGTCAAATCAAATTTGGCTTATTTATGCCTCTCACTGGACTGGGTTTTCACATTCGACGCCTGCCTATGCAATAAACTTTCTATGGAAAGTGGGTTTTCCCTGTTAGCTTCAGCTCCATTTCCAGGTTAGTATCTTTTAGGTTTTTTTTAGAATGTAAAATCAGTTGTTATCTTGTCTAGGCTTGGTTTCTTGGAAATTTTGCAAGAAGGGATTGCAAAATAGCCCGAGAAATCAGCTTCTTTTGTTCTGTCGAGGTGTTCGATTCCCTTTATCTTTTCATGAAATTTTGGATTCTAATGCTTGCAAGTATTTGATGCCACTTGTATTCTTTCGGGGGTTTATTTCGCTTTAACAAAATGAGAATATTGTTGAGGATTCAGACAAAGAGGGGCTTTTTTTCCCACGGATGTTGGTTTATGGAGTTTCAGTAATTTGTTTACTTCTCTATCAATTTTTGCTTTATGGGTTGTTGCAGAATGGCGCTGTCTAAAGCTGTTGGCTTTGTTAGTGTTAAATCTTGTTTTGGACTTATATTATTGGAATAATCTCTTTTGGCATCGTTAGTTTTTGGCTTGCCATTGAAGGGACTCCACTGTCCCTCATATATCCTGCTGTTGAGTAACCCCTTATTGATTTCTAGTTGTTTAAAGTGGATTATAATTGGGATTCTTATTTTTGGTTGCAAGCTGTTTTTCTCTGTCCCTCTCCTAAGCAGTTATGCTATCTCTTCCTGGGGCTTTCAGATTTGAATTCCTTGTAGAATTTGGTTTTGAAAAGAAACCAGCTTTAGTTACTGAAAAATTTTAATCTGGCAGAAGATAATATGGCACCACCCATTCTTTCATGCCCTTTTCTTTTACATCTAGACCAAAAGTAATCGTCTTAGTTTGATTGCTGCAGGATAAGGCATTCGGAGTTCAATCTTCTACTTCATTGGTACCATGACTGTACCTTCTTTTCCTAGAGAAGCATCCAATTACGATGAGGTCTCAATGCAGCAAAGCTTGCTCTTTGCTGATAGTCTCAAGGTACTTACTTTTCATGTTCTTAAATAGGAGGTTTAGTGGTTACTGGATTTGAAATTATTACTATGATCTTTTGCTCGAGCTCTATAATCTTTTTAGCCGCGCCCTTTTAGTCAACCAGTATATTGAGTGTTTGAATGTTTGTATATCACAACATTTGTTTGGAGTTTTAGAAGCTGTTTCTGTGATCATTAGTCGTTTAAAATACTAACTATTGAAATTCACTTCATTTTTCAAGCACTATAAATTGAAAGCCTACTGTTTCGTAGATAAGATCTTATCTGCATCTATAGTACTTTCTTCATTTCTGTATTGGTCAGTACTGTTGCACTTTATCCTTATTCATTGGATTTTATGGCTTCATTGTGCTATTTTTATTTTCATTTTCAGGATTTGAAAAATCTGAGAACACAATTATACTCGGCAGCGGAATATTTTGAATTGTCTTACAATAACGATGATCAGAAACAGATGTGAGCCACCGTAATTCATTTGAGCTAGTGCTTGTGACTGGGGGATTTGATCGCTACCCTTGTTTTCTGTGCTATTATTTTCCCTTCTCTAAGAAAGAAAAGTTTCCTCTGTCTTCAGGGTCGTAGAAACATTGAAAGACTATGCTATCAAAGCTCTTGTGAACACTGTGGACCACTTGGGATCTGTGACTTACAAGGTTAATGATCTCTTGGATGAAAAGGTTGATGAAGTCTCCGGAACAGAACTTCGAGTCTCTTGTATTGAGCAGGTGTGCTTTAATTCTCTTCTTTTTGGAACTTTAGTTTCTTTGGTAACTGAGTTCTATAAAAGAGAAGGAAATCATGGTAGAGTTACAAAAGTCATCCGACATCTAGTTACTTGTCAACCATTCACTATATAAGGTTAATAGCGGATGATAGTACATAGGTCATATGCTTGAAGTTCTTTTCATTTATTGCTTTTGAGTATCAGGCATGCTATTTAGTTTACGAGTAGGAATAATGTATTCAAGCATGATGCTATTTAGTTTATGATTAGAGCAGGTTATTTTGAAAACAGTGAGAAACAGATGTGAAATGTTTAACTTGGGTCATACAACATTGCACTGTTTTAGGTTTTCGGATGTGACCATAGACGTTTACCATTTTTTACCCTTCACATTCAAAATTTTTTATGCCAACAGGGTTAACGCTCTGATGTCCAATGATCCATAAGACATCACCAACTTAGTTCTGTTATTGTTCTTTAGTTTGAAAGCGATCGAGAACATAATTGTCGTTGTGTCTGAGAAAAGAGCCAATTGAACCTAAGGCATCCATAATTGGAAAGCTCATCTTGCTCAAAGCAAATTAAAAACATTGGCCCACAAACACATTTTTGGATATGGGGTATGCTGGTTCTCCAAATCTTATCTATATTGCATTTGACATTGTAGTAACTGAATAATATGTCGTACCTGCATTTCAGGTGAGGTATGCACTGCGTACATTGGATTGAATGCTTTTCCATTGATATTAGATTGAGATACTACTTCATATTAGTATGAAAATGTAATCGCGAGCACAAGGCTACTGTAGTGGGTGGGGTCGGAGATAGACAGGAGTTACACAAACCTTACTCCCACATAATATGTGGAGAGGTTGTTTCTAGGAATTAAACTTGTGACCTCTATTGCACCCCTGCAACTCTACCACTGGGCCACATGTTTGCTTGTGGTGTGAAAATATGGTGATATCGCCAGTCAAAACACAAAAACTAATGTTTGTTGATTCGTCTAATTATCCTAGAGACTACGAACGTGCCAGGAGTATATTGATCATGAGGGCCTGTCACAGCAATCACTGGTGATTAATACTCCAAAGTACCACAAGCGGTACATCTTGCCAGGCAATTATGCTCATCTATTCCTTTCATTTTTATTTTTTTTTTGTTTTTGGTATTATCTATTTTCACTTTTGCATAATATTTTATATAAATTTCAATCCATGTTCAGTTGGGGAGACCATGCATGGTGCCAATCGTACTAAGTTGAAATACCAAGGTTGCAGCCTAGACGATGAAGATGACTGGCATCAATTTAGAAATGGTATGCTTCTCAAAACCATATTTTAATTGTTTATTCAACAGTATGATGTAATTTGGCTCTTCTGATGACTTGCTTGTTTCCTCAAAGCTGTTCGAGCTACAATCCAGGAAACGCCAACATCAACATCTGTTGGGTAATAATTGTAGTGTCATTTTCTAGAGCATTGAACAACTAATAACTTTCTGCTTAGCCATGCCACATGGCGAATAATATTTTATAATTTTACTCACTGCAGAAGAGGGCGTACCCCATCACCTTCTGTACATCCTCCTCGACGAGCTGCTCCACCACAGCGTTCCGCCACTTTTTCCTTTACATCCACCATGGCAAGAAAAGAACTAGGTCTACATACTTTCAAACCTTTTGATTTACGAGTACATTATTTTCTCTCTGTTTAAGTTTCATTTAAAAATAATTTGATGGTGAGCCATTCATGATAAATTTCTGTGTTTTTAGACAAGCGTACTGTTTCACCTCATCGGTTTCCACTTTTACGTTCTGGATCTGTCTCGAGTAGGCCAAAAACTCCAAATTCTAGCAGGCCGACCATGCCAAATATGTCTAATGCAAAAAAACGGGTGAGTATTATTTAATCTTATCTGTCTTAGACATTTTATACTGAAAAACAGTTGCATATGAACATGGCATTAAGGGATGGACGACCCTATTTCCTTGCTTGTCTTGCCTAATTCCTTGTTTCTATGGGTTGGCATGTGAATATAACTAGTAGTTTTTTTTGTTGATCTTCATTATGAAAAAACTTTGATTACTAACTCTTGGACCTTTCCCCCCTAATTATGCCAGTATCCTTCAGAGCCCCGGAAGTCAGCTTCAATGCGAATCCAGGCTGAAAGGGAAAGCCCCAAAGAAAGCGATCAAATTCCGAGCAAAAGTAAACGCCTTCTCAAAGCATTGCTTAGCCGACGTAAATCAAAGAAGGATGACACGTTATATACTTACTTGGATGAATACTAAGGAAAATTAAAACATTGCAGGAAGGGTAAAGGAAAAGGAGTCAAGTTTGCAGCAAATATCTGTAGAGTTGGGACATCATTTTTCACTCTTTTTTTTCTTTGATTCTCAATTATTATTTCGTACTTCTTTATATTTGTTTCCTCTGCAATAGGTGTCATGGTGCGTCAATATATTTCTTTGCATGTCTTACATAACCTGCCTACCAATATGGAGTTGATAGGGAGTGCTTATATTGAAGTCATTATTTACACCTACCAAATGTCTACCTTTGAATCCATGAGTAGCAGCAAACTTACAGGACCATATTAAAATTGAATTCTCAGTTCTCTCACGGTTGGGTTATTTCCTAGTGTATCCTTAAGTGTGTATGGGATGGGGTATGACCTACAAAGGTTTTAAAGAATCCACCTGTTATAATGAAATGAAAATACTCATGAGACTTAAATTTACTATCTCTCATTTGTGTTGAGAGTTACCCATTTGTTTTGAGAGTTATTGCGATCCAGTTTACCATCTCAACTAATGACATGACCTGTTGTTACTTGGTATAATTCCCCTGCAATGTTTAAGCTACTGTTGAAATTTCAATCACCATAAACACTATCTTCATATATTTCAGTGGCCCAAAAAATAAAGGTAAGTTACACGAATAGCAAAGAGTGCTTGACCTACAGATCATTTCACAATATGAGGATGCCACTGATTAGGTAAGGACTAATTGTTCATCACGATATCATTTTCTGGCCAAATTCTTCAATTGTTTTTGTAGCTAGCGTAAGGATGTCAACGAAAGCTGAAAACGATGCACGAAGAAACCTTGCCTCCGCTGCCTCAAAGTGACTGAAAAAACAAGGAAATAAAGATTTTGTTAATCCAAAACAGAGAGACCATAAAACTAAGACGACTCCTCGAAAATGTAAAGGGCAAAATATTGCAGAGATGACTATTCAGAATGACCGAAAGAATAGGTGAATATGGCAATGAGAGTACAAAACAATTGACAGTGCATCTAGTAAATCATTTCAATGAGGTGTCTTGCTTCATTTTTATGATGGAACAGATATTGATTTTATAGATGAAAGAAGATTACAAAATACAGTGATATAATGAGAATTGAGAAATATATTTTCCTTGAAGCCATAAGAGTTACACCAAAGTACTAGTAGAAGAACAGGAAATTAACGGAGAGAATTGCCCTACAACTAACCCACAAATTATAAGGGTAAGAAATCATTTGAATGTAGGGTATTACTTCACATTAATCTAAAACAAGGATTTATAGTGATTATTATACAATCTTATAATTTTAGCTTCTCCGCTTATTAGGGAGATGGTTGTTCTTCTAGGAATCAAGTAGATGCTAATCAAGTGACAAAAAAAAAAACATGCAAAATTACTCCTTTGATTGAAGATTTGAAAACATGCCAACCAACAATTGTCACAAGAAAGAGACTTACACTGACAGCTTCCCATCAGAAACTGTCATTTGCCTTCTCACCTTATCTGGTTGCAACTGCATATAGAAATTGAATGGAATGAGTATATAGTTAGTTAAAACCAAGGTAGCAAACCAAATGCTGGTTTTAGAACAATGAAACCTCACCTCCTTATCAACAGCTAATGCTGCATAGACAATAGAAGCATTTTCCTGCGACTGAAAATCTACTTCGAAGTCACTGCAGGCAAAAACGCTTATGATTACAGAGAGACAAGTTTTGAACACACAAAAGTGAGCAAACTAGAAACAAAAATAACAAGGTCTTAATGTGTTTCTGTAGGAAATAGCTTAATAGTTAAGATCTTAACCGAGACCAAAACAGCGGATGCCGATTTCATATAAAACTTTCCTAACCCATTCTCATACGCTTTTCCACTGTTTCAGAAAACAACCCTTTGTGCCCTTTCTGTACAAGTAATAATGGTGGGAATATAAAAAAAAGGAACAACCCAACAAAACCCTAATTAAACAATGCACAATAAGCACAGTAACTCGTATAAACTCCTCAAAACATAAAGTTGAACCTATAAACCATATGGTTGGCACTTACCAAACCAAAGGCGGGGTTTTTTGTATTTCTAACAAAGATCCTCACAAGAACAATTCAGAATTCAAACTAAGTGCATCAAAAGCTTCGCAATATTTTGAATAGATACCATTGTGTCGCATAATTTTACATCTCCCTCAAGTACACGACCCCATCAAAATGGTCAATTCAAAGACGAGAAGAGAGAGAGATTACCAGCTGAATTCCCACTGACTTTGATAATCTGGGACGCCAGAAGGCATGGAAGCAACGGTTGCAGCCGCCATTTCTCCTCCTCGACGACCCAACAAAAACCGCAAGTAACCTTAAAATCCCAAGGACGAGTGTTGTGCACCACTGCACCTGACTTCTTGCGCCTTTAATTAGGGTTCTACACTAGTACTTTGATTTTTTTTTTCCTTTTATTTTAGGAATGGGCTGGGTTGATATGGGCCTAAATAAGCATTGGGCCTTTCCAGCCATCCACTTCCACTTCCACTCTTGTGCAGGATTGGGCCATAAAAAGTTTGATAGTTTAGGATCGACCCTATTAATGCTTCATTATTATTCATAAAATTAAATTATAATATAATATTAATTAATTAGGACTTAAAAATGATAGTTTAGGATCGACCCAATTAATGCTTAAATATTATATTATTATTCATAAAATTAAATTATAATATAATAAACATACATATACAGCTCACAACACTTCACATTGATCGAGAAGGTAATATTCTAGAGGTCTCAAACATTATTCATATAATAATAATTAACCTATAAATTAATAAAAGTGATAAAGCTTAGATGGGCCTGATCACCAACTATAAGACTTAAGATAACCTGTGGGCCACCCAGGGTGACAGCCCAAATAAAACCCATCATTTCTGGCGACCCAGTAAATATCATAGGACCATTTCCCACACCAGTCACCTTCAACAAAGACATTAAAAACATCAAAACTCGTGGTTCTCCGGCCCAATGTAAATCGACAAAAGTAGAGTGTAGATCCACTCCAATTGACCTTGAAAGCCCAGCTAAACTCCTTGTTCAGGCCCAATTTGTGAACGCCGAGATCATCGTCGCCGGACTGACATCGAACCACTAGCGGACGACGAGCTTTGTCGATTCTGTTGACAATGTGAACACGGTATTTGGCAAACAACCCGTATTTCTCTCCAAACGAAGTTGCAGAACAAATATAAATATGGAGGCAGATCAAATGCAGAAACAACAATGAGTTCCTGGTTTCCATGTTTCTGTTTTCATCTCCCCTAACTTTGCGAGCTATAATTTAATAGAGGAATAGTAAAAGTATTTTACGGTTTTATATCATTAATTAATGCATATGAATCAGTTTTGCGTATTGAAAAATTAATTGGAAACTGATTAATTAAAACAAGAGTAACTGATCATTAATTTCTTTAAATAAAATGTAAGGCGATGCGTCTAAGGCTCGAACGATGATGATGAACGTTACATTTGAGGCCAAATGACGTATCACGGATCATATAGAGAATAACGCTGCCCTCAAATCTCTTGCAATATTATTTTCTTTTTGACTTCCGTTTGTCTAGATTGAGTAATGCTACAATCATTCAAAAGAATGAAATACCAAGGTTATATTTTAGGGGTTTCATGAATTATTCGTCTAAAATTCAGACCCAACCCCTTCACCCTCACCCAAATCAACTCGCTTGAAATTTGAAATGTTGTTCATTACTCCAAAAGTGTTGGTTCACGATTCACCCGCTCCGTGGAAAGTGGTTGAAATAAAACGAATCAAAAAATTATTGAACCGATAAGCATTCTATGTAGTACATATTTCCTCGTGTATTCTTGTAACTATCTCGGCCAAGGTCTACGATTTTGACCAAATAAGGTGAAGCTGACATATAACGTGGAAGCAACCCATTCATCATGCCGTAAGATATCTCCTCAACAAGGTCCATGCGAGCCTCATAGAGTCATAGTCGAGTCCATATGCCCATGACCTAGGCTATCTCCTCAACGACGGAGGCCCACACGAGCCTCATAGACGACCTACGTCCCACAGGCACATAGCCTAGGTCACGGACAACTCAATAGAGGGCCCACAACCTCTAACCCACTCAAGGGTCCATGGCTTGGAAGCTCTCTCATAAGCCCGTTTACGCCAGGCCCAGTATTTGTCAGCTCTCTCCATCGTGCACTGTGAGGCTTGTCAATTGAGAGAGATTGCATAAATCAAATTAAAACATTGTAAGGATCATAAGGTATATCCTATCGCACGAACGTGGGCGCTAGATGCAAATAAGTAACCAAAATATAGTGGGTATAGATTTGATCATGGTTGAGCTCCACCATACGATAATTCATCCTCGATGTGGTACTAGCACTCAAAATGTAGTGGTGTATATTTGATAATTGGTTAACTCCCGATATTGTCTCATTCATTAGATCTATATCATCCACAAACAAGATGCACAAAGGCACCTCACCCTGGATATGTCGTGTGAGTTCATCCATCACTATAACGAATAAGAAAAGATTTAGTGCTGACCTTTAATATAAACCTATGGAGATGGAGAGAACTCACATGTAACTCCTCTAATAGTCCTGACACTAAATAGTAGACATGACTCATTCATTCATATGTATTTTTAATCATAGTAATATAACTAATCGGGACTTGTCTATTCTCTAAAATCCACCACATACAGACTTAATAACTATAATCTCTATAGATAGTTTTTCACAATATCAAAATTTAAAACGATTAATAATATTATAATTGTAAATAAAATAATACCCAGCCGTAATCCAATAGATAGACTTATACAATTTAGGATACACCGTAAATATGATATGATGATAAAATTATAAAAACTAAATAATAATAATAATAATAATAATAACATAATATTTTTCTTATTTTATTTAATTAATTAAAATTTAAAATTAATATATATATATATAATTAGTGCATTGGCCTGATCACCAATTATGGTCCTTATAAGAAGGAATGAGTCCTTTGGTATTCCAAGGATAACAACTAAAATAAAAGCCTTCATTTCTGACAATCCAGTAATAGTGACCTTTATGGCCATGATCAAAAGCACACCGATACTCGTCGCCAATGCCCCTAAAAACTTCAAAACTAGTGGTCCTTGGGCCGAATGTAAACCGACAAAAGAAAACTGTAGATTTAAGCCAATTGGGCCTGAAAGCCCAACTAAACTCCTTTTTCGGGCCCAATCTGTGAACGCCCAGATCATCGTCAGCGGACTGACATCGAATCACCAACGGACCTCGAGCGTTTTGGATTTCGTTCACTATGTGAATACGGAATTTGGGAAAGCCCCAATTCCAATCCAACTTCTCTTCAAACGAAATTGCGCAACAAATATGGAGCAGCCGGAGCCACAACAGCAACAACAACAATGAAGACGAAGGGTTCATTCTGCCAGCCAATTGCCAATAGTAAAGTGTATATATATATTCTGCTTTTATATCATTGAACCATACCAATACCAGTCAGTTACAGAGTTACTTACTGAAAGCATTAATTGGAAACTGAATAATTAATACAAGAGTTACTGATAATTAACGTTGCGTTAATTTAAGGCTCAGATGAAGGAAGGAGTGAAAACACACTACAGCTCTTATATATATTGAACTATCAACTATCCCGTATCTATTTGGGGTGTCGTTATAAGAAAATTCAAGTCCTTACCATACTAAGAGGTTTTTTTTTTCTTTCTCCTGTATCAATGTACTATTAAAGTGAGACGGCCTAGGAATAATAAATTCATACGGATTCGATATATCCATAAGAGCTGATAAATTCAAAACGGACAATAATATGTTTTATATGTGCGTAAGGGTTGGGATTTTAAACAAGATTTACAGTTCCTTCCGAAATGATAAGATCTTTGGAGCAATAATCCATCTAAGATATGGTTATATTGGACCCCTTCCTAACTCGGGATGTGTGAATCTCATGTCTCAGACATACCAGAAAACAAAAAAGTTATCAAGAGAAAGTGAGGATAATATTGGTGGAAAATAGATTTAGTAGGAGATGAAGATTCAAGTCATGTTACAATTAATATCGCTCTCTTTAAGGGTAAATTATCCCATATATCGATTTGGGTAATCCAAACCGTGTTTTTTGTTTGAATATGGAGTTTGATTTGTTATTTGTAAACGGTTGCATTGATCAAAACAATATATTATTGGTAATTGACCTTTTCTTTGGGGGTGGTTGGGTGTCGAACAACTATAATGGCAAAGGATGCAATTGCTTTATTGGATCATCTAGGACGGGGAAAGGCACATATCTTCGGGCATTCAATGTGTAAGCTCGTGATATTGAGCATTCTATTTTTTTCATCTTAGCCTAGTCAAGTAGGGTTGTGAAATTATACAATTATTAAATTAAGCTTTGAACTACGTTGTTTAGTTTACTTTATTATTATTTGCCACTAGTTTGGAAGCACCATGGTCCATGGAAGCTTATTTTTCTCGAAATGCTTATTTTTCTCGCATAACAAAGGCTATGATAGCTTGTAATTAGCTAGCAACAATGTTGCCCGATAGAGTTCTGTCTTCGGTAATCTTTTGAGTTACTTTATGAGACCAAACATCAAGATCAAGATGTATATTAAGTGATAATATCATTTCAATAAGTTGTAATGTTATAAAATAATCATAAAGAATTAGTTCATCCCATTATCACTTCATGACCCCGCCCATACTTAAAATTAAATATGACAGACTATAGTGAAAACTGCAGTTTCCATTGTAGGTACCCTTAACTCTGATCACCAATTATAGCGCTCAGAAAAAGGAGTGGATCTTCGGAAGCTCCAAGGATTACAACCAAAATAAAAGCCTTCATTTGTGATGACCCAGTAATAATCCCCGTTGTTACGGTCCTGATAATTACACCAATTCACGTCGTCAACGCCCCTAAAAACATCAAAACTAGTGGACCTTGAGCCGAATGTAAATCGACAAAAGCAAAGTGTAGATCCACTGCAATTGTAATGGAAAGCCCAGCTAAACTCCTTGTGCAGGCCCAATCTCTGAACGCCCAGATCATCGTCGACGGTCCCAGTCGACTGACATCGAATCACCAACGGACCTCCTCCAACATTTTGGATTTCGTTCACTATGTGAACCCGGTATTTGGCCCACCCGAAGTTCTCTGAATGCATGGAGCAACAAATATGGAGGAGCCACAACGATGACGACAACAACAACAACGATGAATTCCTTGTTTTCATATTATTGTCCATGTTTTCATCAACTTATTCTACGCACAAGATTTTCTTTTTTGGCTCTGTTTGGCAGAGCGGAAATCTGGATTTTCAATGCTAGCGGAAATGCTGTAGAAAAAATGTTGAGCTTAAAGTTATAAAATATGTTATAAGGTGTTTGGTAAAGTAAAAGTTGATACTAGCGGAAAAATTGTTGAAATAAAGTATTATAACAGTAGTTTTTTTTTTATAATTAAAATTAATCTAATAAATATAATTCTTATTCAAATTAAAATTAATCTAATAAATATAATATTAGTTTTTAATTATTAATTAATAAAATTTTAATTGGCATTTTAAGTATTAAAATTGTTAAAAATAATTTTAAGTATTACAATATTTTTCATAATTAAAATTTTAAAATTTTGTTTTTTGTATTTTTCATAATTTTTTTAAGCTAATAAATATAATCATTTTTAAATTTTTTTATAAATATTAAATTTAATTTTATAATATTAATTATAATTACAAAATATAAGTTAAACTAATAATATTTATTATTAAACTAACAATATATATTAAATATATTGTAAAGTATATTAACGGTGGGCCCACATTAATTTCTAAAAGAAAAATCATCATGTATGTGGGTCCCATGATTAAAAAATGTAAAAAAAAAATGTTGTAGACGCCATCCCAGAAGCTCCTATTCAGAGCTTCTGGGATGCTAGCGAATCTGCTTCTCCTGCTATGTTGTTTGGCACAGCGTTCCGCAAAACGGGACCGTTAACGGACCCACTTTGCGGTCCACTGTGTCAAATAGACACTATATCATTAAAGCATGCCAATCGGTTACATCTTGAAGCATTAATTGGAAACTAATTAATTAAATAAAACTAGAGTTACTGATCATTAACGATGCGTTTAAGGCTCGGATGAAGGAGGCGTGGAAACACATATAAGAACTCTTGAATAGAAACGGAAAATAGATGTGTTAAACTATCCTATAACGATTTGTGTCTATCTAAAACATGTGATTTATAAGAAAACTCAAGTTCCTACCGTACTAAGAGGCATTGTCCTAAATCTAAGTACCCTTAAGTGATGAGACGACACAGATGGAATAAATCCATACGGGTTTGATGTCTCCAAGTGTACCCATAAAACTGAAACAAACAATATTTTTTATATGCGTAAGGGCTGGGATTTTAAAGAAGATGTAAGTCGAGTTCCTTTCGAAATGATAAGATCTTTGGAGCAAGAATCGATCCAAGATATGGTTATATTGGAAAGTTGTAGAAACAAATTACTCAAAAGAAATTTCAAAAAAATATTGAACCGATAAGCATTATAATATTACTAGGCAGGACCCGCGCGTTGCGGCGGGGTCCTTTTCGTGTCGTGTTTTTGTTGTGTGAAAGTATGTAGTTTTTGGATTATTAGATGATGGAATTACGTGGTAGTAGATTGAATCAGTAGGTGCAGTTGTAATTTTGTGATTACGAATATGCGAACTTTTGAAAGCGGGAGAAGTTAAATTGTAATATGTGTAAGTGCGTTAGGTGTCTAATAAGGAAATTGTCTGCAAGAGCATTAGAAAGGAAAGTTGAAGCTGCACAACGTTATAAGATAGTGTTTGATACAATATTCAAAAGTGGAACCAATGGTTCTATATTTACAATCGGCATTTAGTTGCAGTGGTGCTGCCTCAAAAGTAGCTTCAGCTTCTTTTTGTACATTAGGTTTGATTGCGACTAGATTTTTCCCAGAAGCTGTATCATACAAAATATAGACATATATGGAGGCCTGTGGAATGATCGATTGTGTTATGATATGAATATTGGATAGTGAATATGGAATTGAGTTTATGTACCTGTTGTTTGTTGTTTGCTCCATGGCTGCGATGATGCTTCTGTTGTTGTTTGCTCCCCTGTATTTGTATTTGGTGGGTAGATTTCGAAGCTGTGTATTTTTTTTGCTATGATGTCGATTGTTCTTCCGATAGTAATAATGTCGAAAATGTATGGTATGAGAGTGCTTCCTTTTGGTTTTGTTGTGATGTTTTAATGTGCTTCATTGTTGGCCTTGTCTCCCGTGTGATATGGATTCTCTGTATGCATGGTTTCTTCTTCTTCTGTGGTCCACATGCTTGTGTCATTGTTGAGGTTTCTCACTGCATTTAAAGTTAGTAGTTGTTGTTGAAGTCATGAGCAGGTAATGTGTCTTACCATGGTCTGTATTTGTTCCATCTACGTCATTGTGTCTGTATTAGCTTCTTGTTCTGCCTCTTGCTGTATGTTTTGGTGTTGCATGATGTCTTGAAATTGTTGCAGAAGCTTGTGATACAGAGTCTCGACGGTTTGATAAATTTCTTTAATCTCTGATAGGTAGAAATTTGGTTTCTTTTCTCCTTTGGGATTTGTAAGGATTGATATTTGGAGCATAATGATGTTTTTCGTCACTTTGTCTATTTCTTGGTATTCCTTGGAAGGTAAATGAAGTTGGTGGTCATGAATGATGTAGACATTCCTGTGTTCTTCTTCATATTGGAGGCGAAGCTGAAGAGCTTCTGTTGTTGATATTTAAGGTTAGTTTCTGAGGAGCTACATACATTTCTTGAAAGATGGTTAGAAATTGAAATGTCTTATGAGTTATGAATCGTAAATGATTACGAATTTATACCTATTCGTCAACCAAGATGAAGTCAACTGACATAAGCTCGTTTTGCATTGTTGGGTTTGTCGAATCCCAAATTCTGATCAAACGACATATAATTTTGCATCCTTGTTGACCAACTTGGAGTTGCGATAATGGCATATGCTCCATAATTCCTGAGAAAATAACAAACTTCACATAAATCAACAACACATGATAATATTTTTTGAAATTTACTGATTCATGGATGACAGTTTCTGATATATAGAATAAGAGTTTCAAATGAAATGCATTGCACCTTAGAGTCCATCAAACACTTCGTGGTAGACAATATTTTTAGTGTACATACTTTCTTCTTCGTCATTTTTACGAATGAGGATTCGAACACCTTTATAACTTGTGATAAAGCGACATATAGTTGACCATGTGAGAAAAGTGGCCTAGGAAGGTAGAGATCCAATTTCTTTAAGGTTTGGCCTTGACTCTTGTTAATCGTCATTGCGTAGCACAATCGTACAAGAAAGTGTCTTCTTTTCATGACAAATGGCCATTTTGCTTCTGTTGTTGACATTATTATCCTTGGAATGTATACTCTAGCACCAATGTGGCTACCAGTTATAATATTGGCCTTAATAACTCGATCTCCAAGTCTAGTGACTAATAATCTTGTGCCGTTGCATAATCCACTACTTTGATTGATATTGCGTAACAACATAATAGGTGAATGGATTTTCAGTTCTAGCTCATGATTGGGAATTCCATTGAACTTAAGCAAATTTAAAAAATCGGAAGGATACAACACATTAGAGTCATCGAAGGTATTACCTTCTTTACCAATGGAATTAAAGCTGAGATATATCTTTAAGTTAGTAGGTATCAATGAAAGAACATAAGAGTTGATCAAATCCACAACTTCATTTGTTCCTGTGATAACAACTCTCTCTTTTAAGTATGCAGGATCAGGGTAAAACAATGACAAATCATCATAAACTTTAGATGTGATGTCTTCTATTTCTCCTTGTTTTGGAGGAACTTGGAGATTTTGAGGTATTTTTATCCAGCTTGGGTATTCCTCTTCTTTATTCATTTTAAAAGCCTGTTCCTTTCCCTCACCAATATCTAGCAGCCATTTTGAAAATGAACGTAACTCTTCTCTTTCATGAGTTGATAGTCCCTGTGTAGACAATCTCATATTTTGGGTCAATACAAATACTTGGTAGTGTTTCCACAGATAAGATTTAGTAATGCATGCATTAATTGTATCAAATCTCAGAACCTTTTGGTACGACTGGCAGAATTTGTCTAAAATCGCCACCAAGTAAGACACATTTTCCACCAAAAGGTACACACTAAGACTCCATTTCATCATAGTTGAAGATATCATTTAGTGATCTGTCCAATGCCTCAAAGCAATTACGGTGAGTCATAAGTGCCTCATCCCATACTATAAGGCTTGTTTTTCTCAAAAGTTCAGCAAGTTGTGTTCCTTGCTTGATATGGCAGGTTGATTGATCAAGGATATTTATTGGTGAATGAGCAGTCTTTCCTCCTGGTAATAATAAAGAGGCAACACCTGACGATGCAACAACAAGAATTATTTTGCCTTCTGAACGTAAGTGATTGATAATTGTACGATAGAGAAAAGTTTTGCCGGTTCCTCCATGTCCATACACAAAGAACAAACCTCCACAATCCCTATATACAACAGCCAAAACTACATCATATATTGTTCTTTGCTCTACATTTAACTTACTAAACATATTATCAGCTTCTTCTCTAAGCTGATGGACATTGTGACATAGTTCTTCTCATAACAGTGTATTGTTGATATTCTCCATCATACTATTTGCAGGTGTAGGAAGTTGATAATCTGTAAGGGATGCACCATTTTTGGATAGTAGTGTTTCCAACTCAAGTAGTACTTGATCTTTAATATGTGATCCTGAAATGATTGAAGGATGCAGTCCATATTTATTTTGTATCTTATAAACCATGTCGTCCTAGAAATTCATAAAGTGAGCATCAAGTAATTTTTTGGGATCACCAACTTCACAAAATAGATGTAAAGTCACAAATAAAGTTCTCAATTCATGGGATGTAGCCCAATTTGAAGCTTCGTTAAGAGCATCGTGCCACTCTTGATCGTTTCCTGTTAAACCCATTGCATTACATGCCTCCTTAAATGTTGGGTAAACAATGGCATTTACTGTCCATATTTCAGCAAAGCTTGTGGGGCCTTTGACATATGTAAGTAACATCCTTAGATAGTAAAACTCTCCTACAGAGGGGTGAACATATGATATTCTACCAATACAATGACCCCTTGCTCTGCGAAACCATATTTTTTTCGATGCATCCCACCTCCAAGAAGATGGGAATTCAACATATGTTAATTGACGTGTATCAGGAGCAATTGTATTTGTAAATAACCACTCCGTCAACATTGTTTTTTCTATTCCTGGTTGTCTCAACACCGTGTCTATCTCAACATCTCCTCTGAAGATAATATTGTTCATTGCAGGTAGGTGTATAGTCAAATTGAGGACAGTAGGGTATTTGGAATGAATATCATACTCAAAAATCCTCCAACATGATTCATAAGCATATATGTACCTGCAATCAAGATACATCTTGATCTCATCAACAATTTCTGAATTCTCAGATGGTGAATTGTCTATACTTTGTATGTTTTCTTGTAGAAGTGCTCTTGTCCTATCCGGTCCTTTGTTAATGTATTTAAATAGATATTTAATCGATCTTGAACAATTGCACCACTCTACATTGATGTGTGCTTGGTATTTCAACAACAACCCCTTATTATATGGAACAGTGAATTTATTGTCGAGGTGTACTCCTTGTTTCTTAATAGATTTACCGTCATTGCGTCTTCTATAAGCAGCAAAACCATTGTCATTAATAATAGTCTCAGAATAGAATTTTTTTTGGGAAGTGTTTGCTTCATCTGCCATTTTTCATCCATGGAGCATAAATTTGGAGACAACAGCAAATAAAGCAAGTTGAGCTCTTTCATCTAGGATTTCTACACAAATTACCCTGTCTATATCATCTGCAGCTGGGAATTTATCATTTTCTTGTAGCAAACTATCATATGAACATGAGGCAATCCTCTTTTTTGAAACTCTACAGTATGAATCGATGCAATTGCTTGTCCAATGTAGTTGTTTTGTTTAATATCTTTTGTGAACTCTGCAAGCTTCATGTGGAAAACTCGAGAGATGATATCAGGCCTATCCTCTGCTTTTTGACCTGGTATGAGTTGCAGTGCGTTATGAATTTCAATCCATTGGACATTGCATGTGAAAGTAATAAACATATCTGGATTGCCCTTTGCTCGACAAATTGCCATAACATTGTGATAGTGCTAGATCATATATATGGGACTTCCAGTAAAACTTGAAGGCAGAATAACTCGTTTGCCAATTGATCTTGCATTAACATCACCTCGGAGAAATGCATCTTGGACACCACTATATATTTCACTTCTGAAATGGTCTTGCTGGTTCTGAAAACGAATGTAACATAGTCTCTCATCTTCAATAGAAGTGAATGCATCTACAACATATGCTGGAACAATTTCCTACCGAGAATAAGTAATCCACCACCAATATTTCTCTGCTGCAGCATATATGCATAGTACTCATGTCTTGTAACAAATTTTCTCTTCAATTTACTTTCTACAGTGGAATGATAAGGAATATTAAGCTTATATCCATCTTCTCCATATGGAAATAAGATGGGATATTACAAAGCCATGAATGAAGGATGCAAGTCATTGATTCGCTTCAACAATCCGGACAGGTGCTCAACTATTATATCACGTCCATCATTGGTGCCTCCGAGATCTCCAATAACTAAGCCAGCCATTTTAGGAGCAGATGGTGGAGTATATTGTAATGTATCTCCTCTCACATAGTCTCAAAGACATGGAATGCATATCTCCATTTCGAAATCTATCTCTTGTCGTCTGAAATGATTTGACTAACACATTAACCGTATCAAACATATGTATCAATTCTGAGACAATATGTTCATCGACTTCAGCTTGTCCTGAGTGATTCCCAAGGGCAGCAACCCTATTAGCAACCTCATTCTCTGTGTCATAGATGTAAAGCTGTGCAAACTGTGGTTTATGACCATCAAGTGGAAGCAAAGATCCAATCATGTGATGGTTTTGACCATTAAGTCTGAATATATATGGGGACTGGCCATTGTTTATAGTCTTGTCTATTTTTCCACCGATTGAGGTGGATGCAAAGATTGAAGTGTATCCTCACACTTGCTGACGAAACAGCCTTGAAACTTCACCACCATTATAGTCCAATAAACGCTTCAATAGTTTAGGAGGTTCTCTTAGTTGGGGAAGCTTTATCCTACCTTGGCTACAACAAAGAGCAAATACTGGCACAAGCAGTTTTTAGTCGCTCAGCATACCAAAATATTGCCCTACAATACTGACAGGTATAATCTGGGTTCCCAAGAGAGTGACAATTAACATTCTCACAGTCTAAAACATCCCTATAAAGAGAGTTTCGTAGCTTCTCGCTCCTACTGTTATTCATTATGCATTGCTTATTTCTAGGAGGAGGAGCACATGATGATGAAGTTTGGACAGAACCATGTGAATCAAATGATTGTCTCCAATTTCTCATTACTTGTTTCCGTGCAATTCTACGATGTCTACTTGATTCCCCCTTTTCCATCCTACTTGCATAGAATGAAGCATAATACAATGGTAAAAACGATTTCATAGAGGAAAGAATTCAACAATAGACAAGGAAATTAAAAAACTGAAGCAAGCAACACTGTCATGCATAACAGTAGAGTAATAACAACAAGTATAGAAGCAAGCATCTGAAATACTATCAATTATATAGTTATTTAGCAATAATAGACATGAATTAACCATTTATATAAATCATTACAAAATTGTAGAAATGAATCATTTCGAAAAATAAATTACCTCAAGTAAGAAGGATGAAGATACCAAACTTCAGTGGATGAGAAATTGCAAATTCAAATGTCTCCAAACAACTGATTATAACAGAAGAAAACCTGAACAATAACACAATCTTACGTGAAGAACTATATTAATTTCAAAGTAACATAATTTCAAATATGCATAATATGAACAAAATAGGTAGAATGATGAGCAATCAACAGTGTTGTTGAAAGTGCCATATTTTCCAAATAACTAATATAAAACACATGAAGAACTGTACAAAATGCCATATATGAAGAACTGTATTACTTTTTTTTTTAAATTCATTTTTTCTTTTAAGATATCCACCACGCAACTCGGAATACAAATATTATCATAGCTATACATATATATGTATAGACAACCACAACCACAACAAACACATATATACAGACACCATTTATTACATATCCAGCCATGTCAAAAATCTGCAACCTAGAATTCGGATAATTTGCATTATTTTCTTTTTCAAATTGAGATGAGAACCAAAGCAGGAGCAACAAACCAAAGCAAAGTCATGAAGATTGTGTTGGCAACAATTACATTATTTTGAGAGGCTAAGGATCTCTACATGGTCCCTTGCAGTAGATTGGCAATGGAGTGGCAGGGAAGCCAAATCCACAACCAGCTTACAGGAGTGATGAAATCAAGAATCAAAAAACTTGAGATACAAAATTCAAAGACTTACTTAAGAATTAAGGAAGCAAGGATTTTTAAAATTTCGGTACAGTGCTGCACAACCTAGGATAGCTACGATAATCAGCTAAGACCTAACACCCATCAAATGAGGAACAACAAAACCAAATAAAATGGCTACAACCAAACTCCAATTCACAGAAAATGCCACAAAGAAACCAAAAACACCAGTCGAATCCACCAATCACCGCTAACACATAGAGGAAATCAAAGCATGAAAATTGACACTCACCTGATGATGAAGACGAAGACAGACAAACTGACGGACTGAGTTTCGCACGGAGTGAAGATAACGACAATAAGGATCTGAGGAATGCACTTTTGGTTCATGAACTTACTTTTCAGCTGAAGTTCTAGAAAACGTTGAAGAAGGTAAAGCTACAGCTCAATAATTGCTCGCACAAAGTGACAAATCGCAAAAGACATTGACGGAATAAATGGTAACAGGAGATACAAAATGTCTTAACGGAGGCAGCCAAATGAACCACATGATGAAGACCCAGCCAACAAATCTAACGGTTCCCATTAAGCGAAAACAAACACCACAACCGCGAGTGGGTAGAAGTTGCTGAACTCGCCAATTTTGGTACAGTGCTGCACAACCTAGGATAGCTATGATAATCAGCTAAGACCTAACACCCATCAAAAGAGGAACAACAAAACCAAATAAAATGGCTACAACCAAACTCCAATCCACAGAAAATGCCACAAAGAAACCAAAAACACCAGTCGAATCCGCCAATCGCCGCTAACACATAGAGGAAGTCAAAGCATGAAAATTGACACTCACCTGATGATTGAGACGAAGACACACAAACTGACGAATTGAGTTTCGCACGGAGTGAAGATAACGACAATAAGGATTTGAGGAGTACACTTTTGGTTTATGAACTTACTTTTCAGTTAAAGTTCTAGAAAATGTTGAAGAAGGTAAAGCTACAGCTCAATAATTGCTCGCACAACGTGACAAATCGCAAAAGACATTGACGGAATAAATGGTAACGGGAGATACAAAATGTCTTAACGGAGGCAGCCAAATGAACCACACGATGAAGACCCAACCAACAAATCTAACGGTTCCCATTAAGCGAAAACAAACACCACACCCGCGAGTGGGTAAAAGTTGCCGAACTCGCCACAAAAACCTCCGAAAACTTATGATCTTAGAATATAATATATATATATATATATATATATATATAGATATATATAGATATATATATATATATAGATATATATAGATATATAGATAGATAATATAGATATATAGATATGGAGTATATATTTACTCGGGTCTTCTAGTAGCTGTATCGGTATCGGTCTCTGACTTTGACCAAATAAGGTCAAAGCCGACATCCTACGTGGAACCCATTCATCACCAGCCACGTGTCCGCAACCAGAGTCCCGTTTCTCCTTTAACTAACACGCCTATGACATGTTCCACTATCGTCTTACCCCTTACCTAGTTACCTTTCCTCCCTTAAATACCGGAAGCCACCCGATTGTACATAAAACGATGCCGTATTGCGAGGTCCTGAAAAACCAGACCGGCGGCGATGGGGATGCAATCAACGACAATGGAATCAGGATTTTCTACAGAACGTACGGACACGGGTCAACCAAAGTTCTCCTCATCATTGGTGTGCAAAAAATTTACAATTTATTATTGTCTTTTTGGTTTTGGTGGATTGGGGATGTTAAAGATGGAATTCTATGGGTTGTTGATTGGTTTTCTGTTGTTGGGTGATGGACGGTCAGGATTGGCGGGGACACATGAGTCCTGGGGCCGGCAGATTAGCGGGCTGACTGGCACGGAGAAGCCCAACGACGATGAGATTGGGGCCGATGATAGGGAATTTAGGGATGAGAGAGATGGAGTTGGCTATGACGGTGCTGGTGGTATTGAGGTCTGTGCTTTTGATAATCGTGGAATGGGTCGGAGCTCTGTGCCCACCAAAAAATCCGAATATACGTGAGTTCTTATTTGATTATATGAATTTACATAAGTTCATTCAATTCTGAAACTTTTTATTTGTTCTATTTATTGAAAACCCATTCAGATTTGAATTGAGAGGCTTGATAGTATTGTAATCTATAGAATATGATTTGGGTAATTTACTTCCTTTTTTGTTTTCTTTAATATGGAGTTTGATTTGTTCTTTGTAAACGGTTGCATTGATCAAAATATATATAATTGGTAATTGACTTTTTCTTTGGTGGGTGTAGAACAACTATAATGGCAAAGGATGCAATTGCTTTATTGGATCATCTAGGATGGGAAAAAGCACATGTCTTTGGGCATTCAATGGGTAAGCTTGTGATATTGAGCATTCCATTTTTTCATCTTAGCCTAGTCAAGTAGAGTTGTGAAGTTCTCCAATTCTTAAGTTAAGCTTTGGAACTCACTATTTAGTTTGTTTTATTACTATTTGCCACTAGTTTGGAAGCACCGTGGAAGGCTCTTTTTCTCGAAATGCTTATTTTTCTCGCATAACAGGGGCTATGATAGCTTGTAAGTTAGCAGCAATGGCGCCAGATAGAGTTCTGTCTTTGGCCTTACTTAACGTAACTGGTGGAGGTTTTCAATGTTTTCCAAAGGTTCGTATCTTTTTCTTTGTTCTTTATTCTGAATTCAATTTGATCCTCTGTCAGTTAGTTCTGTTGAAACGATATAATTCTGTCTATCTATTTTTGAACAGCTATCATGGTCATTATTCAATCAATATGCTCAAATGTCTGTTATCTATTTCGATATCAATTTGCTTCATTGTTTTTCATTGATTTTGAATGCTGGTCTTCATATGATGTCTTTCGTGATTTTGGTTGTGAACTAGAAGTGCCATTTAATTTGGAAAGCAAAGTAATATTATCAGAAAGATAGTGAAAGTATTACATCTCTTGCAGCTTGACCGGCAGACAATGTCCATTGCAGTCCGTTTCTTAAGGGCAAAGACACCTGAGCAAAGGGCTGCAGTTGATTTGGACACCCACTACAGTAAGGTCATAATTTGTTCTTAATTCTGCTGATTCTTTGCTGAATACTACTTATGGTAGAAAATGGACCAGGATATAAATTTGCTGATTAACATTTGGAAGTCTGTTTTTATTTCCTGTTTCACATATGATAATTAGCATGCTGACAAATTTGAGGAGACCTTGGCCTACAAATCATCTTGTTTGCTCTCCGAAAAAATCTGCAGTTCATATTGTTTACACAGTTTTAGATTTTCTATGGCGTGCAGGAATATCTTGAAGAATTTGTTGGATCTAACACCAGAAGAGTAATACTATATCAAGTAAGAAATCTTGAGCAGAAATTCTAAGTTTCTGTTGGAAACATGGGAAGACAGTGCTAAAATTCAAATTTAAATTCCACTTGCGCATTCATGACTTATAGTAATTTTTAACCTCTTCAGCACTTTTATGAGAGGAAATTACATTGTCAAAACATCACAGATTGAGATGGCCTGGAAGAAAATACACAATGATAAATATGTCTCAATCAATCAAATATATAGTTGTGGAGCTATTGGTTGTTGTCCTGCCCCTCCATTGATAATAACTGCAGTATCTGGATTCAGAAACACAAATAAGACAAGAACCAGGCCTGGCTTTATTATAACTCAAACAGTAAATTCATGAAAATTTTGTGTCAATTAACCAAATTCTATGAGTAATGCAATGAAAACCCTTCTTTTTCTGTGGCTGCATCGTTCGATAAGCCATTTCTTCGCGATATTCAAGTGAATTCTCCAGCTTAACAATAAATTTGCCTTTGCTAGGAATATGTAAAAGGTATATCATCAACCGGGATGCAATCTAATTATGGTTTTGTTGGTCAACTTAATGCATGCTGGACGCATAAAATGGCACGTTCAGAAATTGAAGTGATCCGATCCGCGGGATTCCTTGTATCAGTCATTCATGGCAGGTATGCTATGATATCTTAGAACCACTATGAGTATCCTCATTTCACTTCTCTTTTGCCCCTGAATATAGTTTTCAAAACTAATTTCTTTGATGGATCTCTGACTGACAGGCATGACATCATAGCTCAAGTACAGTATGCTAGGAGACTAGCAGAAAAGCTATATCCTGTTGCTAAGATGATAGAGCTTCATGGAGGGCATCTAGTGAGTCATGAGAGGACTGAAGAGGTATTTTTTAATGCGAAATCAGACAACAGACATTCCCTCACGTTGTCTCAGAGCAATGAATGCAGGATACTTGTGATATGACACCATGAACAATTAACTAGGATACTAATGTGCACAACATTTTATCCCGTGATTTCTTCATTCTTCTTGGCAGCAACGAAACTCATGTGCATTAGTTCTTACTAAAATCGCAGGTCAATCAAGCGCTTTTCAAGTTGATCAAGGTTTCAGAAGTGAAGATAAGCCCATTTGATTGGACTAATTTGCCCAGCAAAGGCTCTCGTAAGTTTTTTATTATCAACCCAAAGATCTATTTAGCATGAACTAAGGTTGACATGACCTTGGGGTAACCGTCCTCCATACAAAGACAACTAGATTTCTACTTTGGTATGCCTCTAGTTACATCCATGAATAAAATTTTAAGAATGACCAATTGTTGTCCTCCCCCGCATTAGAAGATAGGTTCCTAAAGGAAAATGCAAAACTCAGGTTTCCAAAGGCAAAGCATTTGGACATTTTGAAAGAAGGGGGGGAAAAAAAAAATATATATATATATATATATATATATGTATATAAAGGATCAGGGTTATTTAATGAGCATTTTTTACCAACATGCCTTTATAAGGAAAGTAGTTAGGTAATTGTTTTGGAAATGACTTGAGCATGAGTGAATAGAGGGAGGATTGGTGTAGAAGGCAAAGATGCAACCACAACCATCTCGACATATCTCTATGGATACTGAACACACCTAACTAGACACGATTGTGTTCCTATCTAGAGGATTTATCCATTGTGCACCATGTGGCTTAAAGCTGGAGGTAATTTCTGATATTCGATAGACAAACCTGATTGAATTGTGTGACTAAATGAAAGACAGTATGTAGTAGGGGCTGCTACTTATTTCTTCATTAGGATGGCTGCAAAGTTATCTGAATGGTACCAACTATCTGCACAAACAGGAGATGTTAGTCATACTAATGTGTTTGCAATGACATTTTATCTTTTCAATATCATGCAAACTGTTCCATTCAAAAAAGATATCCTGGTAACTGTTGTTATTCTATGTCAGGATACTCGGGCACTGAGATGTCATGTGCAATAACAAGTACAGGAGAAAGCAATGCCTCTTTCATGTTTAAAGTGCTAGAAAAGCTACACCTTTTCCTATTATTCCTGTTTGGTCTCTTTGTATTGGCGTATGAGTATGCAAGAAGAGCTTTAAGAAGACTCAGACCGGCGGCTAGAGTTGGAGCTTCTCTCACATAAGCTTCTACTCACTTTGCCCCCTTTTTAATTGGTAGGTAGCCCCTTATCCCTAACATTCCCTCTTTTTCTCATTTTTCGCAAAGTATTTGGGCTAAATAAGAGAAGCTTGATAGTTACTGCCTTTGGTTATGCAGGGGCTTCCACTTTGCTGTGTCTGGTGCAGCTGTTCATGGTTTACTGGCTATTGTTCGGTAAACGCATCGGAATGTTTAACAAGAAGTTTCTTTTATAACCCAAAAGTTATTATGAATGTTGCTCCTAAATGCTCTTTAGGCAGTAGTGATGGAAGGAAACCAAGGATCCAATAATTGTATGCCTTGGATGTTGTTTACTTGCAACAAACTATTTATACAATGACTTATGTACTGTTGGAATTGGGAGAGAATATTACGTTTCTTGTAATTATGGGTTGTAAATATTCCCTTTAATTACTTTGATTTAGTTTCCTAGAATTAGGTTGATTTGATTGATTTAGTTTTCCTAATTTAAGGCTTTCAATGTAACTATATAATGTACAACCTCACAACATGAATATACAACACAAATTATTCAATTCTTCTTGGTATTGGAGCCTTAGGGTTTTCTTCATAGTATGCCGTCATAGTCACTGTTCACAGATACTATTCATGGTACTGTCCACCATCACTGTTCACGGTTCGCCACAGTTCATCGGGCAATTTTTTGCTATTGCCAAGATGGATTCTGGTTCTTCTTCACCAGAGTTAAGCCAGCTCCAGTCCCAGATTGGTCAGCTACAGTCATTAGCTGGTATCGCTGCATGTACTCCTACTGCTTTCCATGGTAAGTCGGGGAATCCCACTTGGATTTTGGATTCTGGGGCCAACAACCACATGACTGGAGAGCTGTCCACCTTCGCCTCTTCTGTTACTCCTATCAACCAATCTGTTTGTATTGTTGATGGTACTTCTCTCTCAATTCGTAGTCAGTGTTGTGCCCGTTTGTCTCTGGATATTATCCTTCCTTCTGTTTATTATGTTCTTAAATTTACATATAATCTTCTTTCTGTCAGTCGCCTTGCCAAGCACTTGAATTGTGCTGTTGTCTTCTTATCTGATCGTTGCTTTTTACAGGACCTGACTTCGAAGAAGATTTTTGGCAGGGGGTTTGAGCATGACGGCCTCTACTACTTTGGTGATCCACCTTAATCTGATGTCTCATCATCTAGTCTTCAAGCTTCCGCACTATCGATTCTAGATCCTTCTACTTTATCTTCCTCTGTTTTTTCCCTTGCTACTTTAGATTTGTAGCATGCTCGTCTAGGCCATGCGAACTTTCAATATCTATGTTCGCTTTTTCCGCCTTTGAATAAAGCGTGCAAAAATTTTAAATTTCATTGTGAGGTTTGTGAATTGTCCAAACATACACGCACTTCTTATATTCCTCGCATGCATCCTTCTTCCGCTGCATTTGATCTTGTTCATTCTGATGTCTGGGGACCATCTCCCACTACTGCTTTTTCTCAACATCGTTATTATGTTACCTTTATTGATTACCACACTCGAAGTACTTGGGTTTATCTTATGAAAAACAAATCTGAAGTCTTTGATCATTTCACTAATTTTCTTCGCATGGTTAAAACTCAATACCATATTGTTGTTCGTGCCATTCGGTTTGACAATGGCGGTGAATATCTCACTAATGAGTTTCGCACTCAGCTTGCTCAAAATGGGATCCTTCAACAGCTCACGTGCCCCTACACTCCTGAACAAAATGGTGTCGCAAAACGTAAGAACCGTCACATCATGTCTGTCGTTCGATGTCTTCTTTGAGGTATGAATGTTCCCAAAATTTTTTGCCACTTAACTGTTCTTACTGCCACATACCTTATCAACCGTACTCCGAGTCGAGCACTTCATGGTGTGACACCCTTTCATGTCCTTCGGCCAGGTACTACTTTGTTTCCCCTTCTTCCTCGTGTGTTTGAATGTACCTGCTTTGTTCAAAATCGTAGTCCTTCTCGTACCAAACTTGACGATAAAGCCATTCGTTGTGTTTTTGTCGGGTATTCCTCTATGTCTAAAGGTTATCGGTGTTATGATCCCTCTTCTTGTCGTTTTTATCACTCATTGGATGTTACTTTTTTGGAGACTGTTCCCTTTTTCTCAGGTAGTCCTCTCATATCAGAACCGACCGTGGAGCCTTCTATCACCATCTCAGATCAATCATCGCCTCCACGATAGCTTCTTATACCTAAGTCTTCCTCTCCTTCCTCTTTTCCTGACTCGACATCTACTCATAGTGCACCACCTCTCGTTCCCTTTGATTAGGTCTATACTCGGCGCCCGTCTGCTCCTGCCCCTCTACCAACGTCTTCTCCGGAATCAGGTACTTCCCTTTCTCCTATTTTTGCCCCTCGTTACCCTACTCGTGATCGTCGTCCTCCTTCCCGTTTTGGATTTACTAGTAGTACTAATCATCCCATTGCCAAGTATTTGTCTTATCATTATTTTTCAGATTCTGTAAGGTCTTTCTTAGAAAGCTTGACTCCGATTTGATCCCTCGCTCAGTCCACTTCGCTCTCCAGAATCCTAAGTGGGTCTCTGCCATGAAAGCAGAGATGGATGTCCTACAGCGTAATCATACGTGGGACCTTGTTGATCTTTCTTCTAGTGCGAGCACTGTTGGTTGTAAGTGGGTGTTCACTATCAAGTATCGGGCCAATAGTTCGGTTGATCGCTATAAGGCCCATCTTGTGGCCAAGGGCTTCACCCAAATTCCAGGAAAAGACTTTGGAGCCACTTTTGCTCCAGTTGCTAAACTCATTACAGTTCGTCTTCTTGTTTCTCTTACTGCCACATACTCTTGGCACCTGCATCAACTGGATGTCAAAAATGCGTTTCTTAATGGGGATCTTTCTGAGACTATCTATATGGATACCCCACCAGGTTTTCGTGGCCAGGGGGAGTATTCGGGAAAGTGTGCCTTCTTCGAAAATCTCTTTATGGTCTTAAGCAGTCTCCCCGGGCATGGTTCGGCCGCTTCAGTGAAGTTGTGCTTGCTATGGGGTTTGTTCAGGTCGCTCGGATCACACATGTTTCATTCGTCGCCAGTCTCAGGGTCAGTGCATTATTATCTCAGTCTATATTGATGATATCCTTATTACTGGAGATGACTCCCCAGGTATTGTTCAGGTAAAGGATGATCTGCGAAAATCCTTTGATATTAAGGTTTAGGTCCCCTCCGATATTTTCTTGGCATTGAGATTGCTCATTCTCGTTGTGGCATATCTCTATCCCAGAGGAAATATGTTCTTGATCTTTTGTAGGATACTGGTATGCTTGGTTGTAAACCTGCCTCTACTCCTATGATTCATAACCTAAAGCTATCACGAGCTCAGGAGATTGTTTACCTGATCCATCTATGTATCAGCGTCTTATGGGACGCCTTATTTATTTGACAAACACAATACCAGATATCACGTTTGCTATAAGTGTTGTTAGTCAGTACGTGTATTCTCTACGTACTTCCCATTTGGATGTTGTTTATCATATTCTCAGTTATCTCAAATCCTGTCCTGGTCTAGGATTATTCTATGCTTCTAGAGAGATGTCAGGTCCACCATCCAGTGTCTCATGCTATATGCCATCTGATCTCTCGGGCTACACTGATGCTGACTATACGGGTTCCATAAGTGATAGGCGTTCTACCTCTAGCTTCTGTACTTTCCGAGGTAATCATCTCATCTCATGGAAAAGTAAGAAGCAAGCAGTTGTTTCTTGATCATCAGTTGAATCTGAATATCATGCCATGGCTCAAGGTACATGTGAAATCATGTGGCTCCGTTCTCTCCTCACTGAACTGGGTATTTCTATAACAGACTCGTCTTCTTTATTCTGTGATAACAAGTCTGCCATAATGCTATCATCTGACTCAGTTCTTCACGAAAGAACTAAACATATAAAAGTTGACATCCACTTCCTTCGGGAAAAAGTTCGGCATGGCATTATCACTCCTAGGTTTGTTCCTTCATCGGCTCAAACTGTGGACATGTTTACTAAACCAATAGGTCCTTCTTTACTTAAGTCATCTCTTGTCAAGCTGGGTCTCGTCAATCTCTTCGCACCAGCTTGAGGGGGAGTGTTGGAATTAGGAGAGAATATTACGTTTCTTGTAATTATGAGTTGTAAATATTCCTTTTAATTACTTTGATTTAATTTCCTAGAATTAGGTTGATTTGATTGATTTGGTTTCCCTAATTTAGGGCTCTCAATATAACTATATAATGTACAACCTCACAACATGAATATACAACACAAATTATTCAATTCTTGTCGTACAACTGAAATGATGAAAAGAGAACATTTTGCAATAGAGAAGAAATTTTGTTATCTGAAACACTGCAAATTTAATGCATCTATAGTTGAGAGAAGGCTTTGAGTTCCCCTTTTATGTTCCTACCTATCTTTACAGCTTCTTGAACAAGATGCAGATTACGAACGGCTTCTTATTAAGGAAATGCTTAGATATAATGTGTGATTGATTATTCATCAAAGAAAACAACCCTACCTGCAGAGAGTTTTCATGCAGATGAAGACTCCAAGGGAAAGGGATGATAAGAACAGGAACCAAGGAACTGGAAAACACTGTTCGTGCAGATAGATTATAGTAGCTTGAAAAAAGGACAGGTTTGGTACCAACAAATAAAAAGAGAAGGAGGGGGAGAGGAACATACCTGGCCAGATCTGGAGAAGAGAGGAGAGGAGGAAAATAGAATCTGCAGAATTTTCCTTGCTTGTAGAGGTGGAAGAACATAAGAGAAGGAAGAGTGAGGTTTTTCCTTGTTATGCCAAGTAATATGCCAAGACTTGAGAGAGAAGAAAAAGTAATATGCCCAAAGCACCAATAGAAAGACATATGCCAATGGATATACTCTTATTCCTGATGGACCAATATTAGCCAAACAAGTTGGCTTCTATTTTCATTGTCTTAGTTGTAGGGGAATTCTTGTAAATCAAGTTTCATACCATAACAAAAGTGTTCAAGGTTTATCTCTAACCCAGTTTTGTTTACATCATTAAAGAGAGAAACATACTTTAATCTACGTACAACAATATCAGCCATGTATGTACATACAACAATATTTCCCAATGCAAAAAAGGGATTTAAGACGCAGAAAAATGACGAGAAGTTCAATAGCCTAATAGGTACATAAGTTCCTAAGCCCACACCATAATAGAGGTGGGCTTGGAGTAACATTGGAATCACAATCAAGTTTCACTAATTTACACTCAGCATTTACGTCTGAACAATCTACAATAAATAGTACAAGTATCTGCCATTTATACAAAGTAACACAAATCACTGCAATCCAACCCATCCACACAACAAGAAGATGGGTTACCACGCACCGTATCTTCAAGTGGTCGGAAACAACCAGCCCATGGTCCAACCAAGAAGCAACCCTGCACCAGCAAGACTCAGCCCCACTGCAAATGCCACAGCACACTTGGTAATCTCATATACTGATGACTTATGTTTCCTCCTCCTCCTACCCTTGTGTTGAGACTTCTTCTTTGAAGGGAAAAAAGTAGAAATCGGAGCATTCTTGTTTTTAAACTGAAGGTAGAAGTTCTCAAGCTGCAGAATATGGAGCCATTGTTTGTAAGCAAAGAGTTGTGAAGCCTGTCGAAAAAAAAGGGTGAGGACGTGCTCCTTCTCATTATAGGCTTGCTCGGCTGCCTCCTCGGCCTCCCTTGCTCGTGTTTGTGAGTGACACAGTGCTTCCAACAACTGAGCTTTGCTTGGATCCATCTCTGATGAATTTTGGTACCCCGCCTCATCCTTGTTTCTTGCATCCGAGTTATTGCCACTGGATATGTAAAAACAATGTCATGGTTTATCAATCAATTAACTTGGGGATACCAAGCAGTCATTTCAGTCGAAAGAGAGTATATAAATACATCACCAATAAACAATGAATCTCGCAGGAAGCCATGGAAAGAGGATGTATTTCAGAATTTGTAACTATTGAAAAAACTATAGCCGAATTTATTGGCGTACAAATCTGTGGTGTAGTGCTTCATGATGGGGCGTGTATTTAGCGAACAAATTCAGCAATGAAAAACTTTAGCAATAAGAGGGAATAAATGTAAACTAACAACAAAAAGAGACTACCTGAATAATCTCTCTGACACACATCTTGATGGAGTCACATTACTACCATTATGAACACTAGCTGAAGTGGGACTTCCTTGAGTATGGCTGGCAAGTTTACGGAGCTGCACCCCAGTAGTCCAGTCTGAAGAAGCCAAAGACTCACTGTAGTCAAGAAACTCCATAGAAGCAGATGGTCCCTTCCTTAAATGCTTGTTCAAAGGTTGAGGAAGATCACAATTCTCAATCTGCCCAAGTGACTTCTGAGCAACCAAGGAAGGCAACTCATCCTTACCAGCTGTGCGCCACCATGGCTCAGTCTTCTCAACACCCATCCACTCAGATTCCAAATCAGAAGAAAGCTTCTTTGGCTGTTCATATACCAAGCAGTCAAATTCCAAGTCAATCAGGCAATCATCTGGGCACCAGAAACCACCCACATCCTTTTGGCGTTCTCGAGCAAGTGTGGCCTTTAGTTCCTGGACTCTGGCACCCAGCTCATTTTTTTTGCAAGTAGCTGGGATCTTAGATGAATGCTCAAATAAATACTTGTCATTATGCATTGTCAGAGTAATGCTTTCCTCAACAGTCTGGAGATTCTCACATAATTTTTCATTTTCATTAATAAACCCAGTATTCAAACATTCAATTTCAGCTTCAAACATGTTATGCTGTTCATAGGAAATGTCCTTCTGATTATCAATATCGTGTTGGAGGTGCAACCACCATTTTACATTGGACGGCAGGTTGGAATTGGGTTTTTGGGGATACCGAACAGGGGTTACATGATCTCGGCCAGTAGTGCAATCACCAGGAGCACCATCAGACTCCAAGTTTGATGAAGAAGGTGATGGGCTGCCTGAAAATTTTGGAGCCCTCCTGGCATCTTCTTGGATAATGCGACGATTAGTAGCACGCTGCCAAGCAGCTCTTACTTCTGCAGCAGCCATTAACTTGCTGCTCTCTGCTGGATAACATGGTGGCAAATGAATGTTACATTATAGCAAGTGACATATAATGGAGTAATTATTCCAGTATGCAATCAATATGTTCCTAATTCAACTTTAAATCGCATCCGTCCAAACCAAACTCAACAAAGCCTTGTCTCAATTATATAACATAAACGAACAAATTTCATCACAATTCACAAATCAGTTGTAGAAAATGGCACACGTGTCTGAATTTAATCAAAGTTAACGAACTTGACTGAGATTGAATTATAGAGCAAATCCCAACAAGTGTCAAGGCAAATGTGAAAGCGAACATGCAAGTGATCAGAAACCCATGATGTATTGATATTTCCAAACATGGGGGAGAGAATATGCGAAAGGCCGTGCTAAGAAAATTTTCACGAAAACGGAAAACCACGAAAAATATACTCAGAAACTTAGATTGTGCAGAAATAAGCAACACAAGTTGAATACTAGATCATCCGACTGGAATACACATAAAAATCAGTTTTAATCCCAAAAAGCTTCTCCGGATTCCTAATAGTGAAATTCCAGGAAAACCATGAAATTTGTAACAGAACCACCCTATTGGACTTTGAGAATCTACAGATGTAAAACAAAAGACTATACCGTAACAAAGAACCATAATCATTAGTCTGTGAACATGTAATCAGTAAGAAAAAGTCACTGGAACGCAACATCAAACTTATCAGAACGATACATACATACACAAGCCCAAAAGCATAAATTATATAATATTATAAGTAGACAAATACCCAATTAGAGATAGAGGTAGGTTTTCCTGGGATTCGCTTCAAAACTCATCTGGTCATCACCCATGAGATCATCCAAGGACGGAGAGACAGAGACGACGAAGAGAGACCGGAAGATCGTCCTCATCTTTCTTCGTTTTCTTACATGTCAAATAACCGCGTCATCGCCACGTGTTGCTCAGAAGGCGATGACGTGCTTCCTAACGGTTTCGCCGCGATTGAATATATAAATTTACCCTTAACGCCACACTCATGTCTTTTAATATCGATAGTGCCACCAATAAAATTAAATTTTCGTTTTTTTTTTCCCTTCCCGTGGTAATTTTGTTGGTGGAGTGAAATATCAATAGTCGTTGTCCAACTGCCCTTCCAATTGCATACTTGTAAATAAAAATAATTAGTTTTAAACAAAATAAAGATTTAAAAAGTAGTCCATTAGAAGGTGTTGGCATCCAGAGCTTTGGTCGCTAAATAAATGAAGCAATGGTTGTAACGAAGCTCGCACATCCACAGCTTGGAGAAAGAGCTCGGCCACCAAAGCTTGGACTTTCGTCGCGCAACTGAATCTTCGCCGCACTGTTGGTTAGGGCTTTGGCACTTTGACTTTTAATTCTCTTTCGTTTTTTTTTTAATTTCAGAGTCCAGTTTATGAGCTTCTAGCATAGGTGGCTTTTAGTTTTATTTTAATTTGTATATGTGGCAGCCACTTGAGCATTTTTGACCAAAAATTAAATTAATGTCATATCAACAGAAACCTGCCCAAATTAGATTAGGGTTGTTATTGGTACAATTATTGTTACCAAACACTGAATATAGTTATCATACCGATCTTTTTGATAACTAAAAAAATGTTACCGTTTCCGTTACCAGAAGTGTCGGTATACCGATAGTTGGTAACAATAAGACGGTAATTAGTAAATTTACCAATGAATATAACATGTTTCAGGGAAAATGTGCTAATTCTAAAAAACAATAAAATCTGTTTACCAATTCTACCAAATCCACATCCACTTAATTCCACATATATAATTATATATGATAATCCACATCCACATTACATATAATCCACTTCCAGAGAAATATAAGTAAAACATCACAATAAGTAAATTGTTATAATGGATCTCAAAGTTTACATAAGAATAAGATTAACTGATTAAGTTATAAGTTATAACCCTAAAATTAATTAATCAATGGTTTAGATTATAGGATATGAATAATCTAATGGTCATAATTAAATAAAACTAATAATAAAACTAATACTAATATATATTTAATATATATGCCGGTAATCAGGAAATTTACTGATTTTGAATTTTGCTTACCGTTACCGTTATCAATTGCGGCGGTAAATTTACTATACCGAAGTATTGGTAACAGTATACCAGTCTTCTACGATTTTTGGTAACCAATACATTAGTAACGGTATACCAATGAATAATTTACCATACCAATAACAACCCTAAATTAGATTGATATATGGCCAAGTACTTAAAAAGTCTCGTTTTAGAAAAATGAGTTATGACTTTGTAATAAAAAATCGTTGGATGTCAAAAATGAACAAACTCTATCTTTCGATAATGAAAAATATAATTAACCCAAATATTTGTCATTTTTTTTAAATAAGAAATTTGATTTTCCACGTTTTTAGTTGTTAGGCCTTATTGATAAAAAAAATTAAATTTATTTTTTAATGCCACCTAGACAAATTGATTGCTCGAAAGAGTCAAAAATTGTCCGAGTGATCAAAGTATAATAAATTTATGTTATGACTGATTTGGAACGTTTGATCTTCGAGTGTCAAGATGAAAAGTCTTTTTCGGTAACAAAAATTTACTTAATCCGAATTTTGAACTTTACAGTATACTGTCACTGTCGAAGTTACCCGCAAGACAACTGCGAGGAAACGCGGTCGTTTCAAACTGATCCTAAGAAGTCCATTGCACTTGGCACAGCAAAGAAAGTAGAGTAGATCTGTCCACACTTCCATCCATAGAGACGAGACAGAAACTTTGCTTATAAATTGCAGTTGTCCATAACCAGACCAGAAGAAGCATGTGATTCCCACTTCTCTTTAACTTCGGGAGTTGCATTGTCTTTCACTTTCCAGAGAATCAATAAGCGGAACCGGAAGAAATGAACACAACGAACACCGACATTCGAACACAGGAATTTCAAAAACCCTAGACCTTGAGAAGCAGCTTCAGTGTCCAAGTAAAAGGAACTAATCTAGAACATTGACGTAAAGGGCGGGACGAAATTGTGAAGATTTTGAATTTCATGGACAGATCTAGATCTAAACGGAACTATTACTACGACCAGGAGTATGATGCCGACGTGGGTAGGACCAAACCCAGGTACAACAACCACTATACGGGACCGGCGGCTAATAACCACCGCCGTGTTCGGCAGTCGAAACCCCAGGACTCTCCCCTCACCGTGACTACGAGCTACCGAATTCTTTGCCACGACATGAAGGCAGGGGGCGTGATCGGGAAGTCTGGGAGCATCATCAAGTCGATAAGGCAGCATACCGGTGCCTGGATCAACGTACACGAATTGATGCCCGGCGATGAGGAGCGAATCATTGAGATTTCCGATACGCGCCGACGGGACCCGGACGGGAGAATGCCGTCATTTTCTCCAGCACAGGAAGCTCTGCTTCTGATTCACGAGAGGATATTGGAGAGTGACGCGCAATTCCCGGGGGTTGGGTATGGTGGGAACGAGGAGGAGGAGTACGGAGGAGGAGGAGGGAATGCTAATCGAGTGGCCTCGAGGCTGGTGGTGTCGAGGATGCATGTGGGTTGCTTGTTGGGGAAGGGAGGGAAGATAATTGAGCAAATGAGGATGGAGACAAAGACCCAGATTAGGATTCTGCCTAGAGATCACACCCTGCCGCGTTGTGTTTCCGTGTCCGAGGAGATTGTTCAGGTTGGATAAACAAAATGAACTGAGACTTTTGAAACTGTTTTGGTATTATTTGCTGAGAATGTTGGTGCATGCAGTTTTAAGTGAAAATCTTGATTGGAACTTTGGGAGTTATTGCATTGCTGAAAACTCTATGTTTCTTTAAATGCATTGAGTTCATGAAGTAAATTTGCGGTTAAATGTGGTGAACTGAGTTGACATTCAGAAAATTAAAGATGAAAGGAGACTGTGAGTTACAACTTACGAGAGATGAAACTGAATTGCTTTGAATAATTTGTTTCATGAAGGATCATTGATTCTGTTATGGAGATGAAACCATGGATAGATTTTTTGTCAATGATATTGATTCCATGACTTCATGGCTGATAGAATGGTTATGCATTAGCTCCAAGTGGAACACAGGCTTATGCTGTGTTTCTAATGGCGTCTCTGATTCATTGATAAGGGGCCACCGGCTCAATTGCCATTAAGATAATTAAACCACGGGAGATTGGTTTTGCTAACCTAAAATCTGTATCGCCATAGAAATACTGTTGATACTTGTCTGTCAAGAGTTGAACACAACAAGTTTATGAGTCTCATATTGTCCTATATTATATTGTTTGGGAAGGTTAAATTGGCATGTCAATGGCTTCATTGGGGAGTCTGATTTTGAAAAAACCCTTAATTTGCTTACAACACTATACTGAAAATAGGCATAAGGTTCTCTGTATGCATGTGCAATCTGGGTGCATTAGGTTATGCTCATAACATACATATTAGGCAGTTACGGATGCCTACGATAGCACTTTTTGTCTTGTGATGCTATCATGTTCTTAATTTGGTTGAAGTCGTCATATTATTCATACCCGATGGCTATGACGCTAGTAGTTTGCTATGATTGTGTCCTAAATAGGCCTTATGAGATCTGAGTGTGTATATGTATTATTTTTTTTAATGGGAGTGTGTATGTATTATACTCTTATATTATTGATAAAAAATTTCTTAGTTAAGTTTATGTCGAATTGGACACTATTTCAATTCAATTTGATGTTGCGTGTTCTCACTTGTGGTGCTCTTGCTGACTATAATCCATTGGTTATCATAGACATCTTGCTTCAGAGCTATAGAAGCTAGCATCTAACATTTCTGAACTTTTAAGCTATGTTATGCCTTCTTTGAGTTTATACATCTTACTCTTACAGAATTCTACTAGAGATAGATTCATTTTCAATTCCTGCCAATCATGTACGATAGATATGGTTATGAATATTCAGTAAATAGCATGGAGTAAAAAACTTGTTGGGGTATAACATTCTGTTCAATCAGTCAGTTCCTGTAGTTTTCTTTTCTGAATGATTCTCTCTGTAATATTGCATAGATTCCCTTATCCCAAGAAAAGCAAAGAAAACAAAAGCATAGATTCCATTGTTCTGGATCTTTCATTCGTGCCCATAGATGGTTCTTCATTTGTGCATCTGAAAGGTGTAGTACTACATGGCTGAGAATGTTTTATCATAGCTAGTATTTGTGAGAGCAATTTAGTTACCCTGCAAGACTACAATTTGCATGCATAAGAGTTGAAAGCTTTAAATCATTATCAAGAAATGTATGGTTTTTTTCCCCTTTCCTTTGGGTAAAAATGTTTGACGTTGCATAAGATTATTGCCTTTTACTTTATATTTTTATTTTGTTGCTCAGATAAATAGTTGATTCTCCCCACCAGGTTGTAGGTGATATGAATGCTGTGAAGAATGCCATAGAAATTATTTCATCACGCTTGCGAGAGAGTCAACATCGTGACCGCAGTAATTTCCATGGACGAATACATTCTCCTGAGCGAATGTTCCCTCCTGATGATGACTACATTCCTCATATTAATAATGCAGCACGGCGGTCATCCATGGATGGGCCCCCTTTTGGATCACGATTATCTGCTGCCGGTTATAGAAGTAATAATTATGACCATCGTCCATCTGGTTATGCGATTGAATCCGGGGCTGCTTCAGTTGCTGCTAATGCACAGACCTTTTATGGTGAGGACTTGGTGTTTAGAATTCTCTGTCCTATTGATAAGGTTGATAGAGTTGTTGGAGAGACAGATGGTATAGTAGACTTACTTCAGAATGAAATTGGGGTGGATGTTAAGGTTGCTGATCTCGTGGCTGGGTCTGATGAACAGATAATTATCATTTCTTCTGAGGAGGTGCTTCTCTTTTTGTTCAATAGTGAAGTTGCTCTTTCTGTATGATTATTGGCTCTAACTTCATTTGTTGTACTTTTTATCTGGAACTAGGGTCCTGATGATGAACTCTTTCCTGCTCAAGAAGCTCTGTTGCATATCCAATCGCGCATTGTTGATCTAGTTCCAGATAAAGACAATATCATTACAACTAGGTTGCTTGTTTCATCCAGTGAAGTTGGGTGTATAGAGGGGAGAGATGGATCATTGTCCGAGATGAAAAGATTAACTGGTGCAAACATACAAATTTTGCCAAGGGAAGAACTTCCTGGATGCGTCTCGGCAGTTGATGAACTTCTACAGGTTGGTCCACTACTCCACTTAACTTACCCACTGGCTTAAGGAGCTGGACATTTTAGATATTCGTAATTAAATGTAATTGACAATTCTTGTTTTGCCTAATTTAGAATGGTAAATCATGGCAGAATTCCCTCAATAGCCTGATTTTATGTAACTGAACAATTTTAAAGTGCAACTAGTTGTGCTATCATTGGCATAGGCTATCTTTATGCTGCTGTGTTTTTGGATTAGCACATTTCATCTTCAGTTGTAATTTTGGGTTTTGAAATGCTCATCACAAAAGTAATTAGCTCCAGACCTTGGTTCTAACCAGGACTTAATTTGAAGGCCATCTGGATAGGATGGACTCCAATTTTTTCGTGAGTTTCTAGATGGGATTTGACACTTCCTGCAGATTGTAGGAGAGATAAAAGCAGCCCGTGATGCTCTCGTTGAGGTGACATTAAGGCTACGGAGGGAGTTATACAAGGAGTTCTTTCAAAAGGATACAATTCCCCCAATTTCTGCACCAGGTCCTGTTGGGAGCACTTTAACAGTGGAGGCAGCTTCCCCAAATAACATAACTCCAGCTCATGAAGGTCTCACTGGTCGCGATATAGGTCCTACAACATATCAAAATATTCAAATCACGGCAACAGTTCAGTCATCAAAGGTTTTCCTTATACCTGATGCTTTTTTTTTCCTGTTAATGTTGGTCTGTCTTTTCCTTTTCCCCCAATTATTTTCTACTTGTTTATGTTTTCGATGCTTCAGTATGTAACCTCATTTCCATAGTTTGCTATATGGGAAACGAAACAGCCAGCCAAACTTTTTCTTGATCAGAATTGTGAAAATTGTTAAGTTAAACTTGTCAAATTAGGATCAAAATGGGAGCTTGAAAATGATCATGAACTCCTTTTGAGATCTGTTTGTATGTTTTAAACATAGACTACGCAATCTTAAAGTTCTTAGTCACTCTTGTTTTTTTCTAAGAAGTAAGAACTTAACCCTCATTTTGTAGGGAACTGGAGGATCTAGTGGTGAAACAGTGAAGCAGATCGAGACTGAACGCCGTGAAGATGCGCCAATCGCTGTGAATAGGTAATCAATCAGGCTTCATTTTACAGTACTCAGACCTGCTTTGCATTAAGATTTATAATGGAGAGATGTCGTGGGCAAAGTCGTGCTTATATTGTATTAGCTTCATCTTTCTGTCAGACTTCCTGGACCCCTTGTTACTAGGAGTACATTCGAAGTTGTCATACCAGATTATGCAGTTCCCAAGCTCATAACAAAATCCAAAAACAAGCTTGCACAGATCAGTGAGGTGAGACTACTTTGTGGTCCATTACCTGTTCAACCATTTTTCTTATCTAAATGCCCGCGAGTTTTGTGAACAGATATCGGGAGCCAATGTAACCGTGGTAGAAGATAGACCGGATGTGACACAAAAGATTATCAAAATATCTGGCACTCCAGAACAGGCAGAAAGAGCCCAAAGCTTGCTTCAAGGATATTTTTTGAGCAGTAAGTTTCTTTTTTCATTACATGTGTTGTTTCTGTGTAAGTTACAAGGCCGCTTGAACCATTTTCTCTGATCCAGTGCAAGAAGAAGATGGACCTTAAGCAAGCTTGAGAAATATGCAGCCCGGAACTCAAAGATGGCTACATAGTGACAACCTCATTCAGATTTTGGCTATCATCAGTTTTGTTAATGTATAATCCAGCCAATGCTGGAGCATTTTGCCCTTACATTATCAATGAAGTGTCTGTATGTGTTTCACCTTTACACCATTTCTAGATTACTGTCTTATCGCAACGGGTTCCGGTGTAAATGTGACATAAGGAACTCTCATCATGCTTTTTTGCTGTGTTTCGATTTTCCTGTATGAATATGGAATTGCTATCGGTTTGTTGTTTCCTGTCCTGTTGTTGTGTATGAGCAAATTCAGAATCTGAAATTGGTTTATGCAGCTAATGCATGTGGCAAAGTTCCATTACTGGATGTTTGTTTGAAAAGCTGTTAGAACAATTAGGGTTTCCCTTGTATTCGATTCATAGCATTTCGCATGCAACCCACATCCCTACTATTTTAACTCACAGATAGAATGAGGAATTATTTCATGGGCACTTAAAATCAAGATGTAACATGCGGAGGGACATATATTTTCATTGTTGTTTTGGAACACGTGACATCCAAAACAATGAAACTTTATTTGTCATTTCGTTTTTATACCTTCAAAAAATTATCCGCATTTTATGCTTTTATTTTAAAGTTCGCATAGAGGCATTCTTGAGCATAAATGATTGGGTCAAATCCTGTAAATTTTTTTCCATAAATTTTTTTTTATGAAAATATACTATTTTAAATATCCTCTCTAATTTGATATATAATATGTTTTTAATTAAAATATTTAATATAATATTATCGCGCTTTGGACCTTTGGTTGACGCCTAATTTTTACTTAAAATCATTTATTTTTTTTCTAGAAAAATATAAAATTCATAAAACTAAAAACCCTCCTTTCCTCTTGTTTATCACTCGTAAACCCTCGCTCGGCAAACCGCGATAACCTGCTAACAAGCCTACCACCGTCGTCACCGCGACACCACGTCGCTGGGACGCAAGCTCATCAGCGATCAGTCGAGACCACGTTCACAGACTACCAGCTACTGCCAATAATCAATCCAATTCTTCCTGCTTTTATCTCTTTTCTGCCACCCCTCCATTTCTGTAGATCTCACGGATCTCTTATCTCTTCCCTCCGCCCGCGTCTAAAAGGTTCTGTTTGTGATTCTCAATGTAGCATTTCTGCATGTTAATTTTAGCGCCACAAGAGAGTGACTTTGTAGAAGCTGAATTTGGGGTTCTGTTTTTGAATAGGATTTCAATCAAGAATTTAACAGTTAAATGGCTTACGTACAACACGGAAGAAATGCACTCCGGCAGATTTTTCAAGGCCAGAGGTTGAAGAGCTCGGATGGTGCCGTGCATCCCTTGTTTCATGCCTGTCAAGGCGTCAGATTCAGAAAGTTGGAGGTCATTTTGACGACAGTGAGTAGGCTATGAACTTAGTTGAAATGGGCTTTTGTGGGTTTTGAATTTTAGTCCTAATAATTGTTGGTTTGATAATATGTTTAGAGTATAGAGAAGCTTGGCAAAGCTGGAGAGACTGTGAAGGTTGCACCTGGGTATTTCCGCAATCACCTGATGCCCAAATTGCTCGCAGTCCCTAATATTGAGAAGTTTGCCTATCTCATCAAGGAGCAACGCAAGGTTATTATCATCTTTAGCATACATGTAATTGTTGATTTCTTAACTGTGAGAAATTTGTGTCTTTGATGAATTTAAGAAGAAACAATAAAACCAACATAGCCAGTTTCTCTGACTTTCCCTACCACTACCAGTCTTGCCATGCAGTTTGTTATTTGTTTAATTACAGTTAGTATACATTCAATCTTTTCTCTGCTGCTCCAACTTGTGGAAATGCATAGTCTCATGTGCCACAGATTGGGTCTTTAATGTTTTCTGTTTGGTGAGTTTTTACCACTCCAAAAAAACTTCTTTTGCTAATTTTTTTTTCTTATGTCCTTATTATGTTCATCTTGGTTTTGGCTACAGTAATTTATTATTCTTTTTGATATTGTTGTCTATTTCCCTATGAGAGTTTTTCGATCGAATTCCTGTCGTAACATATCAGTTTTACTTTCAAAGACACATCAACAATATACTTTTGAACCATGTTGATCAGATTTACCAACCTGTGGAAGTAGAAGAGGTTAAAGTAGTTAAAGAGACGAAGGAAGACAAGCTGAGAGAGTATGAAGTGGCAGCAAAGCGACTAGATAATTCACGGGTGGTTCGTTTTCTATCATTGTTACCCTTTAATCGTTGAAGACACTAATACAATAGCATGCTTACAGCCTTACAATGACACAAATATGTGTCTGCATCATCATCCTCAAAGGCTTATCGCAAACCATGTTGGGATCGGTGAATCTAGATGAGAAATATATGTCTCTACATACATTCAAAAATGTACATTAATGTGCTCACAAACTAACATTTGTCCAAGCTTCGCAAAGTGTTAAAACTGCTACATAGGTCACAAGTAAAAACCACATGCAATGCAGGGGCAAGGCTAAGTACATCTGCAGTCCCCCAATGCATCCATCACTGTGGGAGCTTCGTGCACTAGCTATTGTCTCCTTTTATCCATGCATGTTTGTGCACATACATGTGTTTCTTTTCCCTGTCTCCTGATTACAGCATGTGAACATGGAAATTCACCTAGCCAGTTAGACATAAAAATTGATGTATAGACAAATTTTCTTAGAAGTTTGTTGAAGCTTAAATATATGTCACTTTAATGTTGATACTGAGGTGGGCTGATTCATGCCACATTATTCTAGGTATTGAGGAGATTCATCAATAAAGAAAAGTTTCGTGCTCGTGCAACAAAAGATGAGCCCATAGAGGTGCTTGTTCCGGTGACAAAAGAGGAGCTCGTTGGAGAGGTATGTTAAGCTTCATCAATATTTTATCTTTTGGTTAGTATTTATATGGAAGGAAACCTTGCAAACGATCAGTCAGATGATGATGGTTTTTAAGCACCTTCCAGCTAGATTACCAGCATAGCTGTAGTAGTTATAAAGGAATCTGCATCTCCCATTTTTTTGACCTGCCATCAAAGTCATTAATTATACTTAACTATGCTGTGATTTGTCAAAACCCTTGTTTTCTAGTCTTATTGTTGGTAGTGGGGGGAACTTGTGAAGGGAAAACTGTGGACTGTTAATTATCTAGGATGATATTTTGGATATATGAGTTTGAGCTTGATTTTCTATTTTTCTTAAAAATAATTTCAGGTGAGAGTTTTCTTAGGTAATGCTTTGTAAGAGAAATTAGATGTGGGTTTGGGTTGACCATCGAATTTCAAGGTTCTGCAAGACTGAGTGATTTCATTCATATTGGTTGATTTCCATTGCTTACCATCCAAGGCTGTGAATCGCCCTCTAAATGGATCGGTGGTGGTGATGATTGATTGAGGAAAACCCTTGGCCATAAATCACACTCTCACCACCATATATCTTTTGCTCTCTTTTAGCCATAAAATTAGAGTTATATGCACGTGCACTCTTACAGTTGCTGATTTCTGCATGATTTCAGGTGGCCAGACAGCTCTCTGTGCAGATTGACCCTCAAAATTTGCATCTTCCATCACCTCTGTCCAAGTTTGGGGAGTATGAGGTGCCACTTCGCTTGCCCAAGTCCATTCCTCTACCTGAGGGAAAGGTTCAGTGGACTCTCAAAGTTAAAATCAGGGGTAAATAAATGGTGCCAGACTGAAGAAAATTTTTCTATGGACGAACTTAAACCACTGAAGAATGACTGTTTGACCCAATACTAGATTGATAATCCTTTGGGTTTTTTATATTTCAATATGATTGTAGTTTTCTATTCTGACTTTCCAAATAAAACGGCTTTCTTTCTGAAAATTTCTTTTTTGCCTTGTGTAATGAATTTGATTAATAGGGAAGACTAGCCATTTATGTTACTGCGTGGTTTACTGGAAATAAGAACAGGCTTGCATCTTAATTAGCCCAAGGCTGGTGGTCGGCCCAAGTCGTCTTGGACCTCACTGAATAGTGAATTCTTCTGTAGCCCAATGCTTATAGCCCAACTGTGGCCCAATACTTAAGTTTTCCTTAACAGCCCAAGAAAACTAGGGCTTGGACGCGCGTATTCTTTCAAAAGGCCAACCCTAACCGGGCGAAAAAGACGAAAGAGATCAAAAAATGGCTTCTTCCTGCAACATCCGATTCGTTCACTGCTGATTGATTCTATAGCAGCAGCTTCTTCTATTCCAGCTGCCTATTCAATAGCAATTGATCGGAAAGGAAGGTCAGGGAGGAGCAAACAGGATTTATACCGATAATCGTGTTGAATTGAATGTGCCAAAATTCTCTGCTAAAGATTGTTTTCTGTTGGCTTATCTGCTGTTCCCAATCTTGCAATTTCCCAATTCATCCACCAAATCCGTAACAAGTTCCCTCCGAATTTGACCTTCCTTCAAAGATTCAACTTTCTGAACATTTCGATGAGTCAAGTGTGTACATCTTTGCTTTCGTACCAGGCACAGCTTTCAAGTTGTGTAAAAAGGCAGAGTTTCAACTTCAAGCTTCATATGATACCCAATAAAGCCATCGGCTTTCGCAGTATGCCGAAACGTTGTTCCTTTGTCCAATCATTCAAAGCACATATGCCATGCCGAGAAAATCATGGTGCTTATGATCTTTCAGCATCAAATTCCTTTCAGAGGTAGGGCTTTAGAATCACCTATTGTTTGCATCCTTCACTATATATATTAATTAATCGCTGATGTATTCCGTTTATTTTTTTACTTTACTAGAGAAATCACTGCAAAGTATCTGCAATTAGCAGGTCTAAAGCATTGTTTGGCCACTCAGATGAGCCTTGGGATGGTGATAAAGATTTTGAGAGACAGTTGCAGGAGTTATTTGATGAAGTTAAAACTGTGATTAAGATGGGCAACAAAAATGATGCTGTAGACCTACTTCAAGCGAATTTTGAAGCTGTTAAGGAACAAATGAGTGCAGGTGATAAAGGCATGGAAGAAGCTGCTATTCTTGATGTTATAGCTTTGGGGTACATGGCTATTGGAGACTTTGAGATTGTTGAATCCATACTGGATATGGTATTTCCTTTACCTTTATATTTGTTATATAGTTGGTTATTTGGTTGTAATAGCTTCTTATGGTGTAGTTTGTTGATCTACCACTTGGAAGTGACTGCATGTAATTCTATAAACTTATAAGTAATTTTGCTTCTATTTTATGAGCAGATATATTTTCTGAAGATCTTCTTGTTCCTTTTTTTTCCTCCTCTTTGTTTGTATTGGTCAGTTAAGTGAGATTGTCGATTGTCTTGAAGATGACGAACTCCTACTGGATTCAGTTCTTATCCACATGGCAAGCATGTATTCAACTTTGGGGAATTTGGAGAAATCCATGCTTATGTATCAAAGGGTTACAAACATTCTAGAGAGAAAATACGGTAAGTGCTGTCCCGGATTCTAAATATTTGTGTGGACTTCATTATGTGCATTTTTGAGTATAAATGTTGTGGCATTAGAATTTTTATTTTATTTACTTATTTCTTTTTTGCAAATGAATTGAAAGAAAATTGAATTATGTATTCAGTATTTCAGTTGAGTGCTTTGTGCCTGTGGAAGTTTTTCCAGATGACTAATCTTACCTGCCATCTGATTGATCTTTGTTGCTTTCGCAATTTGAAAACCCGGTATGGAAGCTGGATATATGTGATAACATTGTGCTTGCAATGATGCAATTCTGAAGTTTTTAAAAAGGCAGCTATCAGCTTTGTTGTTTCATCAGACCTATGCCGTTTACATTCTTGGCTTGCTGATTGGCTGTGTATTGGGATTTCGGGATTGCTTTTGAAACAGTTCCAACTTCCTGGATTTTCCAAAGTTTATGGCGAAAGACAAAAAATGAGAAGAATTTTCTGCTTTCTTTTGCCTGTCGTGTTTTGATATGAGTCATGTGATTCTGGTGGCATTGTTGCTCAGAGATATGAGATACAAAAAAATGTCCAGGGTATTGTGAAATAAACATTTTGTTGCTTTTTAATAAGGTGATGGAATGAAATGCAAGAAATCAAAAGTTGATTTAATAAAATGTCTTGTAGGGAAAAATAGTACTTTTCTAGTTACTCCACTCATGGGGATAGCGAAGGTTCTGGGTTCTACTGGAAGAGCCATAAAAGCTGAGGAAATGTACCATCGTACCATAACTATTATGGAATCAAACAGAGGTGTTGAAAGTGAAGATTTGGTGGTACCTCTGTATGGGCTTGGCAATCTTCTGATAAAGGAAGGAAAAACCATGGATGCAGAAAGTCCTTTTATCAGGTTTCTTGTCTTTCATCAGTTTATTGATAAAGTTGTTGAGAGTATCAGTTCCTTTATTAACTTTTACATCATATTCTCATTTAGAATACTAAACATTTATACGAAGTTGTACGGAGAAAATGATGGAAGAGTTGGGATGGCTATGTGCTCCCTAGCGCATGCAAAATGTGCTAAAGGTATGCATCTCTATTTTTTTGTGCAGAGATGTTACGCATTGTGAGGCTAGATGAAAAATGTTAGGGAATTAGGCAAAAAGAATATCAGATTGAATTGTCTTGTTTTGAATGGAAAACATTGATGACAACTATGGTATTACATAATATGGAGTTTTAGAGGCTTTTAACAACTTGTTTTGAATGCCTCACAGTCTTCTTAATGAATCACTTAATATGTTCTCGAAGTCTAAATTCTTGACGTTGAAGTGAAAATTTCTTTACAGGGAAGGCAGATGAAGCCATAGTCTTGTATCAAAGAGCGATTCAGGTCATCATGGACTCCAATTATATGGCTTTAGATGACAGCGCTATGGAGAAAATGAGGATAGATTTGGCAGAATTACTTCATGCTGTTGGAAGGTAAAGACACGGTGTGGGTTCTGCAAATAGTATTCCAGTGTTTTTTTTTGGTTATTCAGCAGCACTGTTTTACCAGTATGAAGCTCTCCAATAGGCTGAGAAAAATCAGATATTCATAAGTTCCCTAATGAATTATCTTTATTATACCGACGAAAGTGCTTGAGACACTTTGAGCTTAAAAGGCATAATTCTCCTTGTTTTTGTGTTGTGAACTTTTGATAAGTGCTTTTAAAAGAGCAATATTTTCATTATTCTTGGTCACAATATTGAATAGAGTCTGCATTTTCTCTTAAAGGTCTTGAGATATGGCAATGGTTATATCTAGAATTGCATTGTTGGATCATGGATTGATGGGACTATCTGTAGAATGACTACTGTGCTGAAATTTCACTGATTAACTGAACGTTGAAACTGTCTAACATTGTTTGATGGTATTGCAATGTGGAGAATTCAGAATTACAGATCATTTTAATTTTGTTGGTCGTAGGGTAAAAGAAGGCCGGAAGCTACTGGAGGAATGCTTGTTGATCATGGAGCAGTATAAAGGGAAAGGGCACCCCAACTTAGTTACACCCCTTCTTAATCTTGCCACCTCCTACTCACAATCAAGAAACTTTGTCGAGGCTGAGCGCTTGCTGAGGACGAGTTTGGATATTATGACAAGAAATGTGGGACCTGATGATCAGTCCATCTCATTCCCAATGTTAAGTCTGGCAGTCAATCTATTTCATCTAAATCGGAATGAGGAGGCTGAGCAACTCGCACTAGAGGTTTTGCGCATTCGTGAGGAGGCATTCGGAAAAGATTCTCTACCTGTTGGTAAGGTTACACTCTTTTTTGTTTTCATTATAAATACCCGGTTCATCTGATCCATAGTCCATACAAACAAAGAAGATGAAAGGAAATTTTTTTGTTTACCATCCCATGGTAGTCATTCTGAAGATCTGAAAAGACGTTGGAAAAATATTGAACTTGATGATTTTGATAAAGTTTTCCGAGTTTGATATTGTGCGCTTATGATGTTTTCCGGATTTCTATGGCAGGGGAGGCTCTGGACTGTCTAGCATCAATTAAAACCAGATTAGGGAGAGACGACGATGAGTTACTGGCTCTGCTCAAAAGGGTTTTGAGGATCCAAGAGAGAGAGTTTGGCCGTGACGGTGAGGAGGTAATGGAAACCATTAAAAAAGTTGTATTTTACTTGGACAAATTAGGCAGAAAAGATGAAAAACTTCCGCTGCAGAGGAGATTGTCTATGCTTAGAATGAAACACAAGCAGAAGGTTCATTACTGATGGTTAGCTGTGATTTTTGTCTTCTATGCGCCGTCTCCTATGTACCATAGGTTCCTCTTGCCCTTCAGAGCATCCCTGATTCGAATTCTATATACCATTCCTATGCCTATATCGGCACCGACTGCTGAGCGTGTTTTGATAAAGATGAAGAAGCAATCTTCATTGCAGGATGATCAAAACTTCAAATAATGATAAGGAAGAGCAACGAAAACCATTATAGAAAGTGAAATTTACTGCCTTTTTTTCTGGGTCATTCGTGTTTATATGAAATTGACTGTCATATGAGCTTAAAACCTTTGATCTATAGGTAGTACCAAGTACCAACAATGCAAGCTTGGGAGAGATGGTTGATCCAATCCATTTTATCATAATCGCTTATGTACATTGGGGATTGCAACTCCACTTATTTCCCTAGTCACGGAGGAGTTTTTCTCTGACGATTGTTTTCTGAGGACTTACTTTTGGATATTGATTTTTGCAAAGTTTGTCTTTTTTTTTTACAACTTTTCAAGTAGTCTATTATTATTATTTTTTTTGTTAAAATAAAAATGTCTCACGTGGAAAATTGTGTGGAAAAAAAATATTTTATAAACGAGTAAATAACTCTATAAATGGATGTATCACGAACTAGAAAATAGAAAGATTTCGTCACCACTTTCTCAAAAAATCATTAGATATGAATATATAAAATACTTGTGATTGAATTGGTGAAACAAAGAAAATATTATCGAACTCTTCTCAATTGTAGATGGACAAAATCGTGCTGACTTAAGGCTCAAAACGGACAATAACTCCTTGACGAATTATTTGGGTTGAATTACCGTAACGTTTCAATTGGGAAATGCATGTTTGCAAGTTAAGACATTGTTATGGGCGACTCGAATCGGGTCATGGGCTCAGAGCCGTACCTGTTATACGGGCACCCGGTGCATATGGGTATTTGTGAGATCCTTGCTGGATAGGGATCAGAGTCTTGTTCCTACAAGACACTCGTAGCCATGGCACTCTCCGCGCTTCCCTTCTCTTTCTCTTCTGTTTCATCTGTAAATTCATTCTCTGTCTCTCTCATAATATGTTTGTTTCGTAGGAAAGTAACTTTTGTTTATGAGTTAAATGTAGTTGCGCTCATCATTGCAGAGGACGGAGCTGAAAGCTGGAAATTCATGGAATTCGACCTTTAGTACCAAGTCTCAGGTCAATTTTTCGAAAACTATTACTGGCTACTGCTCTAAATTCAGACTATAATATGCCTTTTATGATCATGATCAGCCAATAGTGTCCCAATCGCCGAACAACAGTTCAGGTCGGAGAGTTTGGCGCCGACGAAAATTGGTAATTTTGTACAGTAATTAGTAATTATCATATTCCTATTCTATTGCTGAATCTATTAAGTGAAGATATAGTTGGGAATCCAATCATCTTTTGAAAGTAATTGTGCTCCCTTTCTTTATCAAATTCGAGAGTTAAAAGTGTATGTTGACTGTTTTAATCCTGTTTAGTAGCTAACCTTCTTAGTTCTTATTTGATTGAGATGAATGCGGCTATTGCTTCTAGAGAAAATTTGAGGATATTATATCTGGGGTTTTGTAAGAGTGAATTGCTTTGAGACTCAATTCTTCACTGTTTGATATAGCGTTACTCCCTCTTTATATATTTCTGTATTAGGCTAAATGGGTATTCTGTATTAGGCTAAATGGCTAGGGCAAAGATAGCATATTTTTTGAGATTTTTCTAGGAATTGGAATTTGGAATTGGGTTTTAGTGTTTTACTCTTTTAAATAGTTAGTAATACTGGTTTTGCTATGAATGCAAAACCTGTGTTTGATATAGAGTATGTTTTTGTTTTAGATTAGTGACACAATTAATCTATCTTCTATGTATGTAGACATTCTAACAAGCTATGTAAAGTTGTGCTCGAATCCTTTTTTCTTTGAATTGATTGCTTTTGGTTGCAAGTGCACTTGCATCTCATCTTTACTTGAGGTGTCTTTCATTTTTCTTTCCAGTGGGGTACATCACTTTCTTTTTTCAATATTTGTCTCTCCACAATGAATGGAGAAAACAAATACATGTAGTGGATTCCTGTTGATTTTCTCATAGACTCGTGTAGCCGTCTCCAATTTCAGGACAAAGGCTCGAATGATGATGATGATGATTTTGAATATACATAGGGGAGGAGTTAAAGTCCTTGTTTAAGGAGGACAACTTATATCGTGTGATTGTCAGGCATATTCTGAACAATTTTGTAATCCAGTGAAAAACATGGCATGGCAATTTCTCGTGATATCAGTTGTGATGCTTTTGTATAGTTTGGATAACTAGTAATCTTTTGGGGAGGATAGTTGGGTTTGCATCTTAGGTCTGGTCTTTAATCTTTTTTGTTAAGAGCTGACTTGAGGATGGCAGAATGTTCATCTTTATTGTGTATCTGTGAACTGCCAACGTTTATTCTGATATTAATGCTATGTTAATCTTTGTTCAAACATGTTCAAACTAATGCTATGTTAATCTTTGTTTTTTAGACAAAGAAAGATGACATGCGAAAGTACAGAATGGAGCGAACACCTTTCCTCGAGGAGCAAGTGAGGGTGATAAATGAAAGAGGAGGACTCATGTCAATGGATATCGAGAGGCTGTTACTATCGGAGGATAATCGATTTGACTTTGTGAATGAGGTGGCGGCCGAGGCCATTTCTTATGTTGAAAGCAACCGGGACGAGTATGGAGGTACAAAGAAGGCAATCCTTCATGTTCTGAGCAACCGAATGAATGATGCTGGGTTTTCCCGGCCTGAAGCATATGCAGAATCCGATCCTTTCAAGCCTGGCCCTGGTTATTTGAAGGAAGAACTCACATAACAAAAGTCTGATATGAAAAATTAAATGTTGTTAGTCTCTCAATGATGGTGTATTAACATTACCTTTCCCTTTTCGTTCATGTACGTGGTTTTGTTCTAACAAATGCCCTTTCAGAGTTTCATGAAGTTAATCTTGAATCTTTCTAGATTTTTTCCTCGTGGGAATAATTATTTCTAGATTGCTCAAAACATATCCTCTCTTAAAATAACGCTATCCTAAATGATGAGGTTAACATGTATTATCCTTATGAAATCGTGATCTTCATATAATCTATATGAAATTGTGTATATTCATCTTCGTATTTGGGGTAATTTGGATAAAAAACAACTATTGATCATGCAATCCTAAATGATGAGATGAACATACATTATTCTTATGAAATCGTGACCTTCATATGATTCATATAAAATTGTGTATATTCATCTTCGCATTTGGGATAATTTGAACAAAAAACAACTATTGATATTCCTTGTGAAAATATTAAGGAATCCTAATATTTTTTGTCTCAACTATCTCAAATGCTCAAATTCTCACATGAATGTACATTATCTATATGAAACGAGGGTCCACACACTCCCGGGTCCACATACTCCCGGTGGACATGATTCATATGAAATCATGAATACTCTCGGTGGACGTTTATGATCCATCTGAAATAGTGGGCACAACATATCTCCATATGAAAATTATGTACATTCATCTTCTTAACATTGAGATAGCTAGTAAAAAAAAATATGGGGATCCATAATAATGTTACTGTTGTATTCCCCTACCTTGCCACGTCATCATCCAAAACCCAAAGAGCTGTAGCCTGTAGGTGCTCTCGCCTCCATGCCTGCAATCTAGCCGTAAAAAATCGGTTAAACAGAGTGGCTTCAGTGTCATCCTCGACTACTACTATAATCACCACTGAGCCCTCAGTTGCAGAGTTTCCTCTTGACGAAGCTCCACCACTGCAACAACAACAACTACCCTCACCGGACGTGCTAGAACCCAATGCTACTGCTCCGCGATTGCGATTGCGATTGACGCTCCCTCTTCTTCACTGACCGGAGTCTCGGGGATCCGTTGGGGGTCCACGAGCTTGAAGGGAGCACGAAATGAGATGGAGGACGACGTAGTCATCCGATCCGACGGACTCGAGGGGTTCTCGTTTACCGCTGTCTTCGAAGGCCACGCAGGGTTCGCTTCAGTCAAGTTCCTCAGGTTCAAATTGATGGAACTTCTTTCGATTTTGAACTTTTTTCTTTGAAATTTCCCTTTCAATATTTTGATTTTAGGAAATAACAGGGATGAATTGTACGAGGAATGCGTGGCGGCTTTACAAGGTGGATTGCTATTGAGCGGGGAGGATTTGGTTTCCATAAGAAAGGCTTTACAAGAGGCTTTCGAAAATGTTGACAAAAGGTTATCGGAATGGTAAGCCACTGTTGCATGCTTTATTTCTAAAGGATTCATCTTCTTAGGATTCCGTGTCCTTATTTGAGCTCAGAAAATGCTTCATTTGTAAAGGCTTGAAATAAATGGAGAAGAAGATGAATCTGATTAAACAGCCACAGTTATGGCTTCTTGGAAACGATACTATGTTCATATCACATATTGGTGATTCGCGTTTGGTATGTTACCAATTCTACGGCTTCTCAAAAGATTCATTTTGCCTAATAAAATTAACTTTTAATTCCACGAAACACTATGATGAGTAGGTAGGATCAGAGATTATAATTCTTCATATTTTCTCTGTGGATACGGTGATGCTGGCGCTATCACGTTTTGAAAAGCAGAAATGCTGACTGATGCTCATCGACCTTATGGAAGCAGTAAAGTCTCTCTTCAAGAAGTCCGTAGAATCAGGGAAGCAGGTGGATGGGTGTGTTTTTCTGTTCTTTGCAACTTTCAATTCTCCCTTGTGAATTGATATTAAGGAGGAAAAAGCAAAAATTATTTACCAACCTAAAGGATTTTGGAACTTATTTTATTTTCTTTTTCAAAACCGGGTAATATCTTAGAATCTCATTGTGATTTATCTTTTCTAAGCCTAAGGTTTTAGGGGTAACAAGGCTCTTCTTCTGTGTCTAAGATTGAGCTTTAGTGAAGAGATTAGAGAGCTGTTAGCACAAGATGAAAAAAAGTTATGCTCCATTGCATTTCAATTTTTTGGTGCTGAGGAAATGCTAGTATTTTATGAAGTCTAAGGAGTTTATCCTTTCCAACCTGAGTGGTACTTCCTGCATTTTCTTCTTCACTTTTTTTTCGACCTTAAATCAATTGGTTGGCATTTCATGCTGGTAGATTGTTTTAGAATTTGTTGCAACAACAACCTCATATTCTTCTATAGATTCTTCTCATTTTGAATTAGTCATTAACTAACATTAAATAATTGGTGATGGTGATGGTGATCGTGATTCTTACAACATGGTCAACGATTGTCAATGGAAGGATTTGTGGAGACATTGCTGTATCGCGTGCTTTTGGTGACATGCGGTTCAAAACCAAGAAGAATGAGTTTGGTCTTTTCATCTTTTATTTCTATCATATGTGTGTGTGTGTGTGTATATATATATATATTCTTTTTGTTCCAGTTTCAACATATGCGGAGTACTGCATCTATGTTTCCTAACACTTTCTTATGTTTCACATGTAAATAGGATGCTGCAAAAGGGATTCAAGGAGGGAAGATGGTCGGAAAATTTTTGTTCTAGGTAGGAAACTTGCTATTTTTCCAGTAATTTGTCTCTGACGAAGATCCTTAGGAGATGACTTTATAGCTCAAATTAGTTATGCATCATTCCTTGCACACGATTTATGCATATGGAGGCATTGATCTCTGGAAAGTGGAAACAGACGGAAACGTCCCAACTCATAAGTCAATTGCAGGACTGTAAGCCCCAAGAAAAGTCCATTCCTTATTTGCTTTGCATTTTGGCACAAATTGGATTGACCGAAACCTGCACTATGATTGCCGTCAATAATAGAATGGATAAGGAACCAGTCAAACTTCAGTATCTACTATCATTTCGTTCTCTGCATTTATATTTCAAGTGTCTTATATCAAGTATGAGTATGGCCTTGATGAATTGCATGTGATGAGTCGTTGCAATATGATGTAGTATCTCTAGTTTTTAATCCTTTTCTAGTTACATGGATGAATCTTGGAAACATGATGCTTCAATCCGTTTCTAGGTACTCATGAGTATGTACAAGGAATGAAAAAATGCTAAATCATCTTGCGGACTAGATTTGAAAATGGATCAAATAAAATTGAAAGCATGTAGAGGGGATGATCATGATACTTCCCAAGCATTCAAATTTTTAAGTTGCAAAACGAGTCCCCCCGTGTCGAAGCCGAGTTGAAGGTCAGTCTTGGCTGGGTTGACTATTCCGATGTGGTCAACACGTGTTAGAGCCGCATTTTTGCGAGTCAATCACACATATGAACTCAGCTTGAACTCGAAGCAGACTCGGCACCCATTTTGCCGGGTCAGTGCTTCCTAGTCATCAACTTATTGCCAGAGTTTGGTTTACCAGTACCATGACGGCGATTGAATTATATTTTGTGTCGGAATACAATTCAACGGGGACTTGGTTGTTGCCTCTCCAGATGTCTTTGAAGTATCTCTTGGTTCAGAGGCAGAATTTTTATTTTTAGCAACTGATGGTTTATGGGATTACATAGACAGGTTTGTTAGGCCTTCTATTTTACTCTAGGAAAGTACTATAAATGTCTTTCAAACTAGTGAACAATCAAGCCATTTAGCTATCTGTTGCAGATCGGACGCGGTTTCTTTTGTCAGGAATCAACTTCAACAACATGGGAATGTTCAGGTAAACATTTTGTTTTTCACCTAGTTATTGATTCCCTTGATGTTCTCACACAGAACGTAGTTATACTTATATCCGTATTCATCTTTATGATGTTAATATTATCATTCAGTTCTAACTTTCATATTTTTTCCGATTCCAGTTGGCCTGTGAAGCTCTTGCACGAGCAGCTCTGGTAATGACTTACGTGGAAAATATGTCAAAAAACTTATAATACAAAATTCAGTCGGTTTTCTTTGCAGTTTTAAGCTAATCTGAGTAGGGTATGTTGCAGGACCGGCGATCCCAGGATAATATCAGCATTGTAATTACTGATTTGGGGTATGCACCTGTCTGTACTTGTTTGATTCTACTATTATTAGTTGTAGCAGTTTTTGTGTTGTTCCCACCTACTTACCCAAAAAAAAAAAGTATTGTTCCCACTTTCCCAACGTGAACAAGAATGAGATAACATGTTCCTGGTTTTGCATTTATGCTTTCTTGGTCTGAGTTTTCTTTGTTTAGGAAGCACATTTTGTGGATTGAAAGCAAATGTATCCCTGATGTTTCTTAGTTGCAAATATATTCTTGTGTTAACACTTTCTTTGCTTAGACATGCAATCTTTGTGCAGCTTGATATCTTTGGCACCTTTTTTTTCCATTGTGTAATGGTTTTTGATTTTTAATCAGGTAGACAGATTGGCGGGATTTGCCCCTCCAGGGACAGAACCTTATATATGAACTGGGCCAGGCTTTTGCTACCATTGGTATTGTGTTGCTTGGAATATGGATGTCGTCACAGCTTTCATTGTAACTTTGAGAGCTCTTGGCCATGTATATAAGTCAACATAGTTTTTACTCTTTTTGTCTGTATTTCGTGCTTGTATACATATATGCATAGAAATCCCATATACAGTCTCCTGATATAGCATTTTGATTCTACTGGCATTCAACTGCTACTTTAAATCAATCAACTTTAATTTTGCAAAGTTGTGAACTGACTTTTACAGAACTCAATTACCCAATACAGGGAGAATTTAGGGTCAACTGGTCGAGGCTTCATTTTCTAGTCTAGTCCTTGTTTCGTTTGATTGACACACCCATATCCTGATCATTTTATTACTCCTATTCAGTAACGATGCCTCACAATTACCTATTACTGTTGCGTATACTAGTTCTCATTATTTATGTCCTTTCCTTTCATGGGGTAGAGCTTTTGTTATCATGTCCAACAGATTACAGACTGCTGTATTTTTCACTTTTATTGCAGAGCTAGATTCCAGCTATGAAGAGACTGGTATGTTCTTAATGCTGTCGATAGATGTAGAATTTGTGATCTCAGTTCAGAACACGGTTCATGTATATTCAGTATTCCAGCAATTTTTCAAGGTAATTACTTCATTTACAAATACAAATCTAATTGTTGGTTAGAAGACTATATCTGTAGCTCATAATCTGAAAGATGTTGATATTCTATTTGGTTGATATCACCTTCTATTTGAACTTGGTGACTCCTTAACGAGAAAAAAATTAGGAATGAAGATCTTGGCTGGAGTGCCATTTAAGTTAATTATGTGGATGAAAGGCTTCAGGATTTCAAAAACAAAAGGTGACATTTAAGATTTAAGAGCATCCTACATCCTATTAGCATTTATAACTTTTTTGTCTCTAAATCATCAAATATATCAGTATGATGGGTAGAAGAAGGTAGGGATATAACCCAGTGCAGTAGTTGGGCCATCCACCTCCACTATCTTCTAGGCACAATAGATAGAATGTCATAAAAGTTTTTGATAGGTGCACACACATAGCTATATGCTTTTAGGAGGTTGTCCGATGTTACAAGTGTCAAAGCAATCAGGTAAGTCAAAGCATGGGATGATAATGGATGTCACAAAATGTCAAATTAGGCATCAAGAGTAGTTCTTGCTGTGGTCATTATTTTACTCTTTAAAACATTTAGAGAAGTTTACTCTGTTTATTAGCGTATGGCTTTTCTGAGGCCAATAAACATCCAGTATGGTGAAACTTCATTCAATTTTGGATATGTAGCCCATTGGTTGTCATACCTGTTTTACTTGTGTTCAATCTGTTGCATCATTTGTTGTATGAAATAGCTGAAGCTTTGTTTATTTTTCTTTGATAGATAAACATAGGCAATAGCCAATGAAATTCGTTACATATGAAGGGTGCATGTTGGGACATGTAGCAGAATTATTATCTAGGCTTTAGGCTTTACTAAAGCTAGCCACAGGCAGGGCTATTATCATTATTGTTGGTAGACAACCCGAAGTAGAATGTTTCCTGATGATCAAAATCTGGAGAGGAAACATGAGATAGGGAGCAGTAGTTTCTCATTTATTATTATATATAAATAAATATAAAGCCTCAAAGGGCATGCGCTCAAGGTCTGCCAGCGCCACCAGTTCCAGGTTTCCTCCTTGGGTCATGCTTAGGGTTAGGTCCTGCATCGTCGTAATCCAGCATTGCATCGAGCATTAAGAGCTTCCTTGAGTTTATTTCAAATCCTACCTCATCCTTGACCCAAAAAAAAAGGAACATTTGTTAGCGGCAAAAGCTTGTGGTTATACCCATTAGACAACTTGTGGTATCATCCTCTCCCTGCAGTAGTGCAGGATTAAGGCTGTGAACTTCTTAAAATCGTAAAATCAGCATTCCTCTCAACATGTAGTGAATCACAGAACTGTGAAAAAATAAAGAACTAGAAAAAGTAGGAGAAACATAATATTTTTTTTGCTCTTCATAAAACATATACGTTAAAAGGAATTGGCATTCATGTAATGTCCTGTACTATAAATAAAGAATGAGGACTGACTATATACCTTATAAAGTGAGTGGTGATTCTGGTTCATACCATCCTTGAAGCCTTCAGACATGCCTAGAAGAGGAAGAACCACATTCACAATCAGAAAAGGGCTAATAGTGTAAATGTTGAGAATATGCTTGATCTTTCTCACCTGAGTAGAAAGGTATGACTAGAAGCAAAACTAGAAGAAATGTTTTGATCGTAAGACTTGCAAGAGCCATGGCTGATTGGCTTTAGCAATTATCCTCGGTTAGGATGTGAACTGTGGTATTGGCAGTGAGAGGGTGAGGAGAGGTAGGTAGGTCGGCTTTTATGGCCACTGATGAGAGCTGTTCATGTTATTGTGCACCCCATTCAATCGCAAAACAGGCACTCAATAGCAAACATATATCATGGTGAGATCCCATTATCCCCTCCAAGTCCACAATCCTCAAGTCAACTATACTGTTTTCATCTTACACGTATATGATATGAGAAAAAAAAGGTAGTCATCTAAATTTGTTATTCCTTCTGAATTATGCATGCCTGACATAGCAGACGAACAATCCCGTGGCATGGCTCACGCCATGTATATACTCATTTTTCTGCTTGTCTTTCTGTTTGGATTATGTGGTCATCTTGTTTGTCATCAGAATTAGCTCACATTGTTTCATGGGTCGTTCATTACTAAGGATTAGTGTTGTCAATTAGTTATTCCAGGCTGTGATCAGATCGGTAGTCTCCTGCACTGCACTGAATCTCCCTCTAATCTGTCTAGTCTGCATGTGTTAGCTCAACATCATAGCTTTTGTGACTGTCTTTTTCGGAAGATTAAGAGAATTTTATCAAAAGACGACGATAATACTTTCTTTCTATTCCTCCCCCCATGGACGGTTGTGAATAATGAGCAAATTTTTTTGTACTGTTGTGCTCTGACCATTATAAGTGGGAAGCCTGGATTTTCTTTAGTACTGTGTACGGGAGAAAAACAGTGCTATTCATGATCCTCATATATGCATTTTTTCAGCTTTCATGATCTCTTTCAATAGTCAATAGAGATGGAGACAGTCATGGTGAGTGGCCTACAAGGGACATCAAATATGTATGGCGAAAAACCATCTTTAATCTTTTTGATGGTTGGGTGGAAGCACTAGCAAGAAAAAGGATGACAAGGTAGAGGTTTGAACTAGTACACTAATCTTATTTTAATCATTTCTTTGAGGCAGGAAAAGTTGTACTAATGATGTTGTTTGACTGGTAGCCCCACCTTGGAATAGATACAAAACGCAACAATTCTCTGTTTTATGTACTCAAGACACAAGTGATATGGGATGTCCATGTATCAGTTTAGTTTGGAATTTGAAAGTATTTGAAGCCTGTAAACATTCAAGTTGTGAGTCAAACTACAGATTAACATCATTCCTGCATTGTACATGGTCAAGAAATTATAATCATTGTTTTGAAGCCATCCCAGATTGTCTGATTTGTGGTGGCCTGCCTGGTGGGTGATTCAAATATAAATGTATATGCATGTTCAAAGTTACTGTATGCCACTAGCCCAAGTGGTTTGTGCTATTCATTTTGGATGCTTATTGTAATAAATTCATTTATTTATTCTTTCTGTTTTATATTATATCTGGTTGAGTTTTTCTTTTCTTTTCTTTCTTTGCATTTTATGGTTATTGTGGATGCGATTTTTGCATTCAAGTCAAGGTATTGTCTGCTTTGAGATATCTCTATGGGCGTTCAAAATATCCCGTCTCCTTCACTCAAATCCATGATCTCGTAGAGATGGGAAATTGAGTATCCAAGCAACCGTCTAGACTAGTTGGTCACTTGGTTACAAACTAGTGAGAGAGAGAGAGAGGGGGTAGGTTAGTCATCCACATGAATCCACTGTATTGTTAGAAAGGGATTATTGGGATTCATGTGAGGGAAGGTCACCACCATATTCTCTGAACTATCTTCAAGTAAACCCTAACATAAGTATACAGGGTCTCTCCTCCTCTAAAGCATTTAGGTGCTCATCTTAGTTCTCCGTTCTTGACATGAATGGGAGCAATAGATCATGAACCTTTTGTAATGATGTTATGAGATTGAATTGAAGCTTTTCATAGTTCATCATGGAAATGATCATAATCCTCATCACTATCATCGTAAATTGTGCTGTAAAATAAATATTCATTGTTCATCATCTCATCCAGCGTTAGCCTGCCATCCCCATCATCATCAGCCTGCACCCAAAAACACAAAGTTGTAATTTCTACTCTTTTGATTCTTGGTCATGGAAAACAATATGAAAGAAAAAAAAAAAAAAAAACCCTAAAGAGATCGACTAATTAACCTCATGGATTAGATAACCAGAGTAATATCTAGCATATGAAAGCTCTCCAGGATGAAGAAAATGAAGTATAGGTATTAGTTCCTCCTCATCCAGTAATCTGCATAAAAACAAAACAAAACAAAATGAGAAAGCTCCAACCAAATTAGTTAATACTATGTTGTAAGATTCTAAATGGGGAAATTGTATACTTACTTGTCATTGTTCAAATCAAGCCCGGAAAACTTGTCATCAGATGTGGATACATAATCGTCCCCAGAAGCTTCAAATTCTCTGTAAATCTTGTACGCGTGTCGAGAGAACTCCTCGTAGTTGAGCTTCCCATCTTCATCACCATCCATCTCCCTGCAAATCAAACATTGCCTAATATTCATACGACTACTACTTAATTAATCAAGAGGATCAGTCTAAACTGATTGCTAATGGAATGCAAGCTTATAACAATCCAAGTCTAAAACCCATCTCTGCATTACTTAATTTTTCCAGTCAAAACCCATCTCTGCATTGCTCCATCGTTACTGTCTTCTGGGTGCAAGAAACTGCAAGAGAAGGTGATTTGAAGTCATCAAACTAACGCATTGTTTTGAAGAAGAGAAAATGCACAAGGAAAAGGTAGGGAAATGAAAGAATGACAGAAAATGAATACGTGTTGAACTCGTCGAAGCTGAGGGATCCATTGCCATCAACATCTGCAGTCATGAACCTCTGCTTCCACCATCCAGCTTCACCATGCCCCATTTCATTTTTTTCTATTTTATTAAAGAAAAAGAAAAGAATACCAGATTTTATAAGCACAATCTTTTCAACCTTTGTTAATTTCCTAGCCAACCAAACAAGAGTATACACTTATCTGTGCATAGCATGATTAGAAATCAACAAATTTTACCTATATCTTCTTCAGAAAATTGGGGCAGATACTCTTCAAAAGTAATATCTCCATCCCCATTTTTATCTTTTAATTCAATCTCTTTGTGTGTTCTGTAACTCAAACGATCCATTGCTTGATTTATATTCCAAGCCTCCATCTCCAATGGAGTGACAAACCCATCATTTGGTGCATTATCTAACCCGGGAAATAAAAACATCAATCTCAAGGTGATATTCAACTTCCCTTCATCGCCGAGATATTCATGTGCATCGGGAATGTCTTCGATGTGAGAATCCTCTTCTGCATTGCTCGATCCTCTTTCCTCGGCTGCTCTTTCCAATCTTGTTAGCAGAGGGTCAAAATTTGGTGCCGGAAATTTGTAACCTAGGCGGCGACTAAGGCCAAGACGACTATGGTCACCTTGGTTCTTTGGGGAGAGGAACATGAAGATGATGAAGACGGTGGCTAGAAGGGGATAGACCACCGCCTTCCCCATTTTCCAAGCACCGGTGAAGTCCCAATGGAATTGGGAAGAGAGACAAAATGTTGGAGCAAAAAGAAAGACAGTTATTTTTGCTTCTTACCTATTTTTGTGTCTGGTGTCAAGTACCAGCTTGAGTGGAGGGAAAGACGGTTATAGACAGTTAAATGGGAAGGGCAATCTAAATTTACGGACAATTGGCAATAAGAGCACTTTAGACAACTTAATTGTAAAAAGGTAATGGACATTTTTAAAATTGTAAAAAAGTACAATTTAAGGGTAATTTGGTCATCTGACTTAAGATATTTTTTAGTTTATACCTACAATACCCTCCTTCTTCTTCTTCTTCTTCTCCCTCCAACTATCCAACTTCCTCTCTTTCTCTCATTCTTCTCTACTAAAAGTTATCTCCTTCTTTCTCTTCTTCTTCTTCTTCTTCTTCTTCTTCTTCTTATTCTCGATCTGAATTTGTTCTTCGTTGCCTTCTTCTCCGTTTTTGGTCGAGTTTCTCCTCTCTTCATCGCCTTCTTCGTCGTTGCTCAATCTGGACTGCGTCGAGTTGCTCTGCCTTGTTTTTGACAGATCTGGACGATGCTTCGTTGTTCAATCTGGGCTGTGCTTTGTTTTTTTGCAGATCTGAACTCTGGTTCGTTTTTTGCAGAGATGTATCACTATAGTATCACTATAGTATCACCATAGTATCACCAACATCAAAAAATCACTAAAATGATACAATGAAACTAGTATGCATACTTCATCTTCCTAATTACTTTTCCTTTCTTGATTTTCTTTTCTTGGTTACCTCTCTTATTCGTTTTGGAAAAACATTTACAAGTGCAGAGATGTATCACTATAGTATCACCAACACCAAAAATTCATTAAAATGATGTAATTGAACCAATGTGCATACTTCTTCTTCCTAATCACTTTTCCTTTCTTGGTTTTCTTTTCTTGGTTTGTACATCTCTTGCTCGTTTTGGAAAAACATTTACAGCTGCAGAGATGTATCACTATAGTATCACCAACACCAAAAATCCACTAAAATGACATAATTGAACTAGAAAGACATGTAATGCAATCAAATTTACATTCTAACATTTATATCATCATTTTATAAGCAAAAGATATAAATTGAACACTAAATTGGATCTTCTATTTAAAAGTATCACTATTGTATCACAATTCGTGGAGAGAGAAAATCAAATTTGAGGTTATTTTGGTAAAAGATAATCCCAGTGTACTTTTTTAAAAGGATGTTTTAGTGACTGCACTTTTTTACAATTAAGTATAATCTGATGTACCGGCCTCCAAAAGTCCCCTAAATTTATGTGCATGTAGTCATGAGCCAGACAGCTAAGCCCATTGATCACATGACATAATCCCCCGACCAAACTTGGTGGGCTAAGGACGTAAAAACCCATTACTTGTCAAACCCGCTAGCTATTGGGCCGAGGTCCAAAACAAATCACTTTTGAAATTATGGCGGCATGGCACCACTTCACCAGTTTAGAATCAAACTCCAGATCTTATACCAAAAAAATGATCATTTCAATGAGGAAGAGGCAGCTAGACCAAAAAGAACAATATGCCCCAAATAGTTAACATAATCAAGATGAGGGTTCAAACATTATGTATGGCAATATACACACGCTAGGGATTAGTCGAGGAACACTTTAGTTGAAGGAACAGAAAAATAAACTAGGATTACTTCTGTTCTCCAGCAAGTTGCATACAATTCCACTTCGAGTCACAGAGATCGCAAGGTGAGTCGCCACTATTGTCCTTCACATTTATTTCCGCATTATGCTTCACTAGAAATTCGGCAACGACTTCTCTTTCACATACTGCAGCATAATGCAGTGGAGTTTGGCCTTCATTGTCCTTCCATAAGATACAGAATTCAATAAGAAAAACAGTATCATTATTATCAGCAACGAAGACAAAAGAATCACACAACCAAAATCAACAAACTGTCCAAGTCTTGCACAAAATCTATGCCAACATAGATTTATAGACAACATTGGTATCATAGATGAGGAACGACTTGAGTGACAAGAATATCCCTATGACGATCAGGAACTGAGAAATTTCATACACCTCCAACCACTCTTTGAAAACAAAGGAAAATAGTCAGGTTGGCTAACCGTATCATTACTAACCAATAGAGATTTATTTCACGATGATGCCAATGACCCAAAAAGTAGGGTGTAAAACCACCTGAACTCCAGCCCACGTAGGGTGGGAGACAATTGTCCACCAAAACCCCATAGAAAATCCAACATTTTCAATGTTAATACAAAAACAAGTAAAAAATTGCGGAGTAGAATACAGGGTATTGCAATGATTAAAATCGGTATATACTCTGAACAGAGCCATATAAGGAAGAGGAAAGCAACCCCAAACAAAACCTAGCAGGATAATTAACTTACTTTGGTATTCACATCAGCATTTCTACCAACAAGCTTTTCCACGATGTTAAGGTGGCCACGGTCTACAGCCCAGTGCAATGGGGTGCGGCCCTCACTATCTGCAATTATTGGTAACAGGGTGATAAATTACAATAGGATACAAATACAAGTGACGCAGAAAGTGCTTTCACAATTTACTTATTAGTTATCATTAATGGAAACATCATCAGGGCTAATGATTTCCAATTTGTATGCTTAATAAAATATCATAAAGAGTAGCAACTTATCGACTAAAACATATAATCTTATTCTTACTTGATACAGGAAAGGTTTAGCAGGAAAAAAGGTCGTAAAACAAGTATAAAGAGAAAAGAAACAGACTCTAAAGCAAGTAGTAGGAGTTATATTGATAGTACATGTCCTAAATAATGCTATAACTATGAGGTGCAAACCGACCAAGCCATATTCAGCATGGGTAATTGGCTGGGCATATGAAAACTGAAACAAACCTTTCGCATCCACTGAAACGCCACTTTCAATACACTTCAGCAAATTATCCACCTCTCCTTCTCTTGCAAAGGCATGAATAGCATCCATTTTCCTGTGAAATAGTTAGACTTTAGCATCATCAATGGAAATTCTCTGCAGGTACCACCTTACTCTCAAAGAAGGGAAAGTTAGCGATACTTAATAGGATCAACATATTATCCAAAAGCAAGAATCCCAAATTATCAAAAGAAAAGGTAATGACCAGACAAACCCGGCAAAATAATTTACTATTACAGGTTAAAAACTTCTCATAAATAACTTATTGTGTCACTCGGATGATGATAGTGACACACTTGCCAATTAAAAGAGCCATTGATTGTTAATCAAGCCTTGAAGTCAAACTAAAGACATTATACCCAAAATCAACTAGCCCAAGCATAAATCCTAGCACAGGACATGCTAATAATGGCTAAGCTAGTACTAAATCAACCAGCTTTATGCCTAGTTAAAAATGCATACATATGTGTGATAACAAATATTCTTCATCAATCATCAGTTGATTTTCACATAAACCAAACTCTTCTTTGTTCTTCCCTTTAGTTTATAATTCATATTATCATGTAATAGAGCCAATATCCTGCCAAAAAAATGTAATAGAGCCGATATAAATCCATGGGGAAACTACACAAAAAGGAACAAAAAGTCGAAAACAAATCACCTTCCTAATAAATTACAACACCTAATAAAAATATTTCCAAATATTAAAAGGTATGAAAATTAACCCTCCAATCCTAATACCTGCAATACCCAAATTTTGAACTAATTATGGATGATAGGAAATTTAGTAAGCAAAGAGTTTGTCAAATACACAAGTTTGTTCTCCACAAGCAAAAGCAACAAGGGCAATACCAATACTAATAAGCAACAACTATGCCACATTTAACATCTTATAGTCGCTGCCCATTTCAAACTCATAGAAAGATAATAGAACCATAAGAAAAATGGTCCATAGAAAACATGCCCATGCACCCTTGCACTTGTAAGGTACACACACAAGATACAATTCACAGATCTGAAAAATAAGAAACATGCAGCCAGCTAAAAACATAACAATACAAAAAAATCTGCATGAGAAATCTACGTCAAGAGCCAGGACATCTAGAAGTGCTAAGAACCTTACAACTCATTTCCACCTTCCTCCTCATAAACGAAAGAGCTGAAAACTGGTCCCATAGGCCCTTTAGCTTCTGCACTTGATGCCCCATCATTCCCGGCTTTCCTCTTCTGGTTATCCATATTTTAAAGCATCATAAATGAAGAAATAAGTATTTGTAGCGTACATAGCAAGATGAAGACATCAACAATATTAAAATCTCACCATTGAAGAACCAGATGCCCACGTAGGATAAAGTTCTGTAACAATTTCAATATACTTCAGCATTGCTTCTTCTGGTGGCATTGCACCCATTTTTTGCCATGCTTGCCTGGCATATATTAACAGAGAACAACAGTTCAACCACTCCGAATACTATATCATTTTGAAATAGAAAACTTCCAACCCTATGGAAATACGTTGTAGAAATGCAAAGATCCTGTCTTGACCATAACCAAATAGATGATAACATCTCCAACGGCATCAAACTAGCAAGATAAAACTCAATAACAAAAGAGAAATACTGAAACCACTTGATAAAACAGAAACAAACAATACCATTTAGCACGAGCACTCATCTTCAGCGCGGATGGCTGCGGTGTGCTACAGGGCCCCTCCGTCGCAATCTTATACAATCCATAAAGCTGCAGCTGCAATTCATTGGACACCTTCTGGGACAGCCGATCCGCCGCAGCAGTCGCCACAAAAGCAGTCGCGGCACTAAAAGCCTCGTCTAGCTCCGTGCTCTCCACGCCCTCCCAATCATCATCGTCATCATTATCACTGCCAGGTAGGCTCTCATTTCTCACACTCCCATGCTCACCGATCAGCGAATCTAGATCGTGAGCTCGACCGCCAAAATCTTCGGAGCCTCCTTCGATTATCTTTGCCTCGGGTCTGGTTTGCTCCTGAGGTTGGGTTTCAGCACTAAAATTGCGCGTCACGGTGAGATTCTCATCCTTGAAAGCGACGACGATGGAGATGAGCTTGGCGAGGAGGTAAGAAAATACGAGGCCGATAAGAACAGATTGGATAAGCTGCTGCCAGTCTCCCATGGCGGCCATAGAAAACCGTATAACAACAAAAAAACCCTAACCTTAGAGATAGAAATTGGGTAAAATAGGAAAAATCTACGGTTAGTCTAAAACCCTATATATGGAGTCATGGCCATTGTCGAGGACCAGAAAGAGATAGAAGAAGTAAAAAAAAAACAAAACCTAGAAACTGAAGAGATTCTCGAGAAAATAATTTAGGCAAAAAAACCCTAATATTGGAATTGAAGTAGATATGGCGTTCTTCTCTGAGAGGAGAAAATTTGGCGCCGGAGAAACAGAGTGCAGCTTATTAACAGTGAGATGGAGGCCCAACACGCACGTTTTTAGGGAAATTTTTTCACCTGCTTTACGAATATTCTTGGCCAATTTTGGCCCATTGGTGTGTCAGGCCACCTACAAGCCCAATAAAGAAAGATTATGAATGGGCCTACAGAAGGAAAATGAGGCCCAAATACTTAATGACAATTGGCCCAGTCCAATAGTTAAGATTTTAGTGTTATTTTGGTCACAATTGTTAACACACAAGTTGTAGCCACAAAAAAATTGTGAGCAGCAGCGAGCACCTCAGGCTCAGAGCAACAGAGCTGGGCCATTGAACATCACAATGGGCCAAGTTTTATCCAACTTACCTTCGTCTATATTTGGGCTGGAGTGTCTGGCCTCATTGTGCACACAATCGTACTTCACAATGCTGGATATTAGTGTTGCAATGGGCCTATTTTGGGCAAAAATAAATGTGTATTTTTTTTACCCATATGAGAGTTGAATACGTATATCTCCGAACGTAGATAAACGTAATATATTTACATGGTAAAAAACCAACATATATCGCTCAAGTAAACCATAATGATATATAGCTCAACTAAACCTTAGAAGACACGGAAAAATTGAACATTGTTTAGAGTACATGAGCAGATTTACAAATGTAAGTATTCTCAGTAAAAGGCTTCAATTTAAGAAATGTAAAACAGAAAACAGTTGCCTTAGCCACAAAATCATTCTCTATATCACTTGGTATTGCTTACACATTGGTTGGGGACTAGTCACAGACTCACAGACCATACTTAACTGGTCATCTGCATCCCAGCTCAGCTCTTCCTTCAGCACTAATACTTGTATTTACACAAAGCTTCTGAAGATCGACGTACCCGATTATCGTGTCCTCAAAAACTGCATCTGCCAATTGGGCTTCATCGAAAGTGGATCCCGAGAGTACCGTGTTCTTAAACACAGCTCCTTGGAGATTGGCCTTCCCAAAATTTACACGATCTAGCACAGCATTAGAAAAGTCTACACCTGCAGGTATTTCGTTTTGCCATCAGTCTATAATGTTGTACTACCATCAACGACACTGCTACTGGGCATGAAAAAGAAGCACAGAACCACATATTTCATTATGCTCCAGTACAAGTGTAGATGTCCTTTGTACCAATTCCGGTATAAAATAGATTTCGTTTCAGTTTGCCATTCGAATTCGCATAAGCAAAGAGATCATTCTCCCGTTCGTTAAGGGATTATTTAAAAATATCAAGAGGCATCAAAAAAATTACCCTTGAAGCTGGCCCCGACGGCGTAAGCCTTTGACATCACTACTTCTGTCATGTCAGCACCATCGAACTTAGCATCTGAGACAAGTGCAGCAGAAAGGGACTTTCCTTTCAGGTTGGATTTTTCATTTGTATAGTCACAATAGCGGAGATCAAGTGGCTTGTCATAGACCCCATTTGCCTGACCTATGGTGTTTCCCACAAATGCACGCTCACACCGATTTGGATCTGTTGATAATGGAGGCAACCTCTGCGTGGCAAACATGAGCATTAAATCAATAATTATACATATTATTATTAGAAACTTTGTTTGGGAATAAGAAGTTGCTGAAAATAATGAAACATGATGAAAACTTTAAACGAAATATTCTCATTCCAGATTGCGCAATATAAGTTCTACCAAATTCCTTCTATCCGACTTACTTCAAGAGTACAACCTACCAACAGATACCAATGTGAGTAGTAATCACACCTATTGAACATTTGTAAAGCAGAATTCATGAAGATCAAAAAGCTCAGATACGGAGAATGCTATATCAGGAAATCGATGATTAGCACTTTTGTGACTGATTCACATTTTGCTGCTCCTGATACCTATTATAGCAGATACTCATGTTGACATATTTTGGACAGTTTCCTTATTACTTAAAGTGCACATAACAAAACGACTGGAAAACATGACATTAAAAAGAGGATAATCAATTTCCAAACATACAACAACTAGAACATTAAAATCTTGAATAACAAAATCAACTGTAAGTTCTTGCTTTACCTTGTTTTCATATCATGATGTATTGGTGATGCTTTCATATGCAATGGCCTTTCACATTCCAAAGTAGCACTAAGATCTTAGATCTAGTTGTTCAATATAAAAGTCACTGTTCTAGATTTTATCTTTTCATAAGATCGTCATTATATCTAAATAAGCTCTAAATGATTGTGGAAGGTATGTTTGAGTATATCTGTTCAACAATTTTCCAAACTAAAAGGCATAATTCAAGCATTCATGAAAGTTGCAAAACAGAGCAAAATAATGCTCATAAAAGCCTCTGAATAAAGAGAAAATATTGAAGGGAAAACAGAAGTCAATAAAGCAATGGTGTGATATAAGCGAAACAGATACAGAGAGCTGAGGTTTTAACCTGATTGGCGGCAATTACAGGCGTTGCACTGGTCAAAGCCCAGACAGCAAAAATTCCACAAGCTACACTCTTCACTTCCTTCAGTTGAAACAAGTTTTCCCTCCCCTCAGAACCATCTCTGCTAACTGGTTCAAAATTAACCCCAAAAAAACATCAGCACGTTCATCACAAGGCTCCAAATAAACACTTAATCATGCATCAAAAGAGAGAGCAATTCACAAATGTCGCTATTTGCTGTTTCTTGAACTCGAAATTCGATGTACAATGGGTTAGAAAAGGGGAACACAATGAAACCCAATCGACAGAATAATGTCTTTGCTACATGGGCAACAATTTATATCAACAATTTGTGCAAGATTTAATATAATGATTTAAGCAAGAAACCAGAAATGAGTACACAAAATCAAACACAATAAGGAGAGAAAACCCAGCAAGAAGAAATTGATACCAGAGCAAGTGATTCTGGGCGGAACAGCAACGGAGAACCGACGGAGAGAAAATCCGTATTGGGAGAGAAGGGGTGAAATGGTAGCCATCGATTTCTCTTTCAAGTTTCAGCGTCTATGCATATGCACCCATCAAACTGAAAAAGCTTATCCATTCATGGACTGCATACGTGGATCTGACGTGGCATGATAAGTCCTCTGAATCTTGGTCAGATTTTTGGACCGGAAATTGAAGAAATGGTAAAGATAATTGGGATTGTTGAACCAAACGAAGTCACATTTGCAAAATCGAAGTTCTGATTATAGAGCTGAGAGCATATCTCCTACTGGATTGTTGAACCAAGCAGAGATGGAGAAGTTGCCTATGACAACTTTGGCTCATGCGGACGACCCTTTGCCTCAAGCGGACCGACGTGAGTTTAAGTCCATTGCAATTTGCGAGTTGAATTATTACTCAGCTTAATGCATGTGAATGTCATTGTGCATTATCTTTCTAAATTTACCAGTTGATTATCCGAATTTACCAGTTGATTATCCGAACAGCCACTGAGCGAGTTTAATGTTATCAACAAAAATTGATTCTTATTTTCATCTCCGAGAGAGTGTTTGAACTTGTGATGATTAACTTTATCAGCATTTACCCCATTTGAAATGTAACACAAAACCTCAAAATTCGCATAGAGATTTTTAATTCAAAATAACTTCCAACAAGAAGGGATTCCTTGGAATGGGAAAAAAGGTCTCTTCTCCTCTCAGAAAAAGAAAATGACATGAAAAATCAAAACACACACACCCACAAAGATTCATGAAGCTATATCTATGCATCGCTTATAAACACAAGAAAAACACATAAGAATCAAACGAATCACTCTTAAGAGCACAACCAGAAGCTGCCAATGTCTCTTGATCCATTCACATCAATGCAATCTCAGTTGTTGTCCCTGGATGAACTCGCAAATGTTGTTGGGCTGCTACTCCCACTGCTGTCGGACAATGAAGCAATTGTTCTCTGAATAACCCCAGATGGGGAGGACACAGAGGTAGCCTGAGGGCTATCGGAATCTCCATTTCCGGCCATGATGCTAGGTCTTAGTACCTCTGCTAGTGGCCCACCAGGCGTGGAGACCACCCATGAAGTGGGTTGGCTCTGGTCCGATTCTATAAGGCCTAGACCCATGCGGATCTGGCCCATCTCGTCATTGATGGAGCTGTGAGCGGCCATTGATAGCGTCAGTGAAGAGGAAAGTGAGAAGTTCCCATTTGAGGAAATGGAGTTCTTCTTACTGGGTCCCTCAGACCAGGCATCGATGAAGTCCCTTGGGCTTTCTGTGAGTCCTCTCTCCAGAGAAGAATCCACACCAGGAAACAAATGGTGATGATGATGATTGCTCTGTTGATGATGATCTTCACTCGCACTGAAATCTGTATATATATTCAGATCCAGAGGCGCTTGGTTGAGAAGAGAGATGCTTGTGTCTGCTTCTATATTGGTATTATGAAGCCATTGTTGATTACTTGTCAAGTCTCTCATGATCATCCAATCCAAGCTCCTTCAATGTCCAAATCAAACACAAACAACCAAAATCAGTGGACATTAACATACAAAAAAACTCCATAAAAGATCACATCATCCATAATAACTTACCTGGAATCGTTAAAGTTAGGGGCTTTAGCACTGGTTTTATCAGTACACCAAGGTGTTTGTGGAAATGCTTCCGAAACAGCTCCAACGAACTGAGATGCAGAGCTACTACCAGTATTGATGTTGTTGACAGAAGGATTATAACCATAACGAGTCTTCTTGTTGGCTTGAAGTTCCACATGCTTTCTTGAACGGGGACGACCTCTGTGCATGTGACGCTCACAGTACTTGTGGTCAGGCGCCACATCTCTTGAGCACCTCCATTTCTTCCCATCTGTTCTCCTGCACCGTCCTGGCTCAAGATCTGCCCCATTCGACAACCTCAGATTGAGGCCTCCACCTACATCAGAACCCAAACCAAAGCACAAAGTTGGTAACTTTGGAACAAAATAAGATAAACCCACGAAGAAAAAAGAAAAAAGGTCATTACAGGAAGAGTTGGGTGCAGATGGGTCTGAGTAAGTTCTGGGAAAGAGAAGTTGAGGAGGCACAGGAACAGAGGGAGGAGGCACAGGAACAGAGGCCACAATGTATTTGTATACCATTGCTTGTCTCTCTAGCTCATTCAACTGCGCATTTGTAAAAGGATACCCCAAAGCTGCTGCCATGTTTCCTGCCACCAAGAGAGAGAGAGATTGTATGCGTTTGAAACTTTGAGAACAAGAAGTTATATTCATTTATGATACAAGATAAACTGGATTTGACTGAGTAAAGAAAAAAAGAGAGAAGATTTTTAGTACCAGAGGATAAAGTTCTTACACCAACAGCACCACCACTAGCAGCAGCACCAGAACCACCAGCATCAACAGGAACAACAACATCGTATATATCACTGCTGTTATATATGGGACCATCACCATCACCGGTAGTATTCATACATGATGGGGTTAATGAACGATGGTGATTATCATGATGATGGACCATATTCGTCATCATCATCAGCTTGGTTTCATCAACACTAGTGTTATGACCTCCTCTCCTACTCACAAGGTCTTCTTTGGCTGCTGCTGCCTTGTCTGAGACGCTATGATAATCCATGCTCATAATAATGAAGCAAAGCAAACCACTTTTTCCTTTCTGGGAAGCTCTCTTTCCCAAATATCTAACAAACACCTTACCCCGAAAACTCTGTGATGCTTATAGATTTTCCTTTCAAGGAGACCAATTTATTAGCTATGACCCTGTAAATCTCATATACCAATTTACTCTGCACCTCTCTCTCTCTGTGTGTCAAGTTGGTGAATTATTTGTGGGGACGATGTGGGGATTTGATGATAAAGGGGATGGGTTGCCGCCGTTCTAGGCCTTTGCTTTGCTTCCATGCTTCCAACATTCGCACCATTGGAACTAGACAAAATACTAAAACCATTTCTTTCTCTTTCTCCTCCTCCTTATCTCCCACATCATTATTGTAGCATCTATCGTTATCTGCATGTAAAGCTAAAAAACGGTACTAAGCCCATTCTACTTTCCGTTACTTTATTTGAGAAAAATGAGCACAACCCTCCACTATATACAGGCATGGACCCCTGTTTTCAAAATCACCGACATTGGAAATGGAAAGACCAAAGTTTGAAACTTTTTTTTTCTTCCTCCTCCTCCTACTGAATTGCTTAGATGCGCCCATTGTGCGCTATTGAATGCAATCGCTTCAAGCCAAAGTCAACTAAATTCCTCATACTCTGGTTTTTTTTTTTTTTCATTTACCATAGATTTATCTGAGATTTTAGGCTAATTTTGCATGTAACAAAAGTGGTATGATCACTAAATTAATCCAATCACATACATTGTTTTTTTGGAATGAATACCCAGAAATGATTCAATATCCAGAAAAGAACCAAGTCTCTTTGACCTCTCCACCAAAAGAAGAGACACAGCACGAAGTGTCTCATTCATATCAATGTACAAATATATTTCGGAGGGCACAATGGGTATTTCACAACTGTACTGTGTTCTTCTAGTTTCCAACCAGGAGAGGACAAAAAGAAAAGGAGACGGCGTGAGTACCGTCGTTTGGAATATCTTCGGTTGGCGAGAAAAGGCCACTCGACGTTAGTATTCGGTTGAGTAGGGCCCGTTCCAGCCACTCGTAGGGCCCAGCTTATTATGCAATAAAGTGAATTTGATTGGAATTTGGTTTTGTTTCGGGGAGCATTAGACAATGTCTTCTTGTTTGGTCAATATTTCATCCCATTTCAAGTTCTCAAGAACGATTGAGAGAGCTAATGAAATGAAAATGAGGTGGGAGCATTGTATAGTATAGTGGGACATTGACGGAGGGAGAGTAGGCCTAGAATGTGAGAGGGAAACAGCTGGGGAGATATCTCTATCAACCAAATGTCATAATGGTCTTCACTTTGCACTTGTCTGTCACCCCACATTCAACAAATATTTCTGAATTGGGGTAGTGAGACATGTCTCTTTGTAAGGGAACAGCCTAGGGAGGAAGAAGGCATGGGTCGCTTGCATGACTCGGTGATTGCACACGTTACCACCGCCAAGGAAACACCCATTTTTTAGAATTATTAATTCATTTAATTTAATTTGTTAGTTTAAAATGGCAGATGGACGACAAGTCTCCTGGTTTCTTTTCTTGCGCATGGTGTCTGCTTATTTTTGTGGACATTGTTTCTTGATAGTGATGAGGCCCACAACTAGTGATAACTTTGATCTTGAGACGTATTGGCCTATTGGGTTGACGGGTCACATGCGCACATGTCAATGGCCAGGAGTTTCCTGCTATCCGAACAACAATTTCCAAGTCAGGGCTTTAAATCTTTCAGCCACTGGTGTCTTGAACAAATCTCTCCGCAGACTTGGCAATAATTTTGGTCTCTCTTAACCTTAGTAGGGATAATTTCACTGGTTATGTACCTAAATTGCTTGGAAACTGGGGGAAAATTGGCACAATTCTACTGAATGATACGGGTTGAAGGGTTAATCCCACCTGAGCTTTTTCAGATTTAAAGCTTGATTTGGGTGACAATTCTCTCGAAGGTAATGCTCCTCCTGAGGTAAAGCCTCTCTTCCAAGCTTGAATACCTTGGACCATACAGCAATTATTTGACTGGGTAGTGGGGAGGTCCTAAGTCAAGTTTGTCAACCTCTATAGTGTAACATACAAGAAAGTCGAGTTAATTATTTTCAGAAAAGGTGGAAAGTAAGCACCTGCACTGCATAGAAACTAATTGCTTTTAGAAAATATCATATTGGATCCACAACATCAAACTACAGTAAGGTGCCCAAAGGCCCCTACTCTGTTGCTTCCGCCGGTGGTGACACTTCAGTTTGTCTCAATTTTTCCAGAGCAGAGATTTTTCTATCAAGTGACTCATTGAAGCCTTTCATCTGGAAAACACAGACGAAAAAATTGTAAGTAGTAGAACACAAGCTTTGCAACCATGTAATCTCTTAATAGTGAAGGGGGAAACCAGAGAAAGTAGCAGTCCACTACTCAGGTAACATACTAACATGCATGTTACAAAGACAAAATGAACTCGAAAAGTACATGCTAATTACTCTTTGAACAGAATTGAATACTTTTTTCAAAGTTTCCTTTCAGACATCTTCTACAAGACTACGACTTATAACAGTGACAAAAATATAGGTCTTAGTCTCAGCAAGACAAGCCGTCAATTAATTCAGTGAAGGAGGAAAAATAATACATACTAATTGCAGTTTGGAGCATGTTCCAGGTTTGTCATCATCATTCAGAACATTAACTAGGTAAATTGCATATAAACAAGAACATTTCAAGAAAGATAAAAGGGATGCAATGGTTCCAGTTGGTTATTTAAGAAGACACGTTAAGAAGTGATTGGGCATTTCAACCACATCTATCTTGGTATAATGGCAACTAAATCAAGCTTAAACCACACTGAAAGGAAGTGACAAAGCATTGAAAAGGGTCAACAAATAATGACTCGATGCTAATGCTTACATTACGGTATATAATACATGCATGCATAGTGACCGAGCAATAGAGGAATATAAGAACAAACAATGCCTCAATTGTTACCAAGACAAAGCCAATTCAAATAAATGACACATGATCTCTCTTGTGAATTTCTTTCTAATCACCATAGGAACAACGAAATCCTCCTCACACAGTCACCAGGCACTCATCATTCTTAGTCAAAACATATAGAATTTCAAGCTCTCTAGCACATCTAAATCAACATCAACTTTATGTTGGCCTTAAGCTACAAAGTTGAGTTCAGCTGTGTGTTTAATGAGGCTGAAGAAGAAAAAGGAAGTAGATGACTAAAACCATACGAGCAAGACCTATTTCAATAAACCAAGGGGGAAGCACTCAAGCTTCCAATTTAGAAGGCAGACTCATATGCGACTGAGCCAAGTAAGAGAAGAAAGTGAAGAAGAACAAATTCAACAATTTCGGAGATTTATGAGTATAATGGCACGGGACGATTAAGTGATGGTGGTAAGACAAATTTGGTAAATCGAGGCATTCGTTTAACGTTCTAGTCCAAATCCAGTATTTTTCATCTGACAAGGATTTTCCTGCTTCCTTTTGATCAACAATGGAAGATATCTAACCAGACAGATAAGTAACTCAAACAGAAACCCAAGGCTGGGTGCATCACCCGAGAAGAATCTATCAAAATAGGATCCCTGAGTGTTTAACTCACATCCATTAATTAAAATGAAATATCTGCATCTCAATTCAGCTCTGCGTTATGCTGCCCTTGGAACAAATAGAGTAAAAAACCATCCACCAGCCACAAGGTAGCCAATCAAAGCATTATACAAACAGGTATGCACCTCCTTCCACTTTCATCTATAACGCAGAGACAAGCTAACATATTGACTCATAACTATCTAATTTCTTACCCTTCATGTAAGATTTTAAGATATGCATCACAACAAACAGCAATCCAATACGACCCAGTTTCCCAACTGACTTTCAATTTCGAGAAAAAAATCAGACAAATGAAAATTGTTTGCATCCTTTTGTACAACCATGCCCAATTTCCGCTTCCAAGCAATGCGATAGCGTGAATATTAGAAATCAATAAAAGAAAATTAAATTTTCCATATGAGAACAACTGAATCGATTCTGATAAACATGGCACACTCGGATTCGCACATATTAATATCGATTGATTAGTTCATTTTTTTGAGATTTGGAGTACCTGTTGAGAGATGGCTTCATGGGCAACCTTGTAATCCTTGTAAAGGAAATAGATTCCAGTGAATGAGGCCGTTGCGGCTCCAGCGAAGAAGGACGCGAGTCTCGCCCTCAAAACGTAACCCATCTTATTTCTTCTCCTCCTTGGTCTTCTCCGCGTCTGTTCCCCCTATGTGATTGTCAGCGTGAACTAATACAGTAATACGGTTCCTCCTTGCCCTTCAAAATTTCGATTGTGTTATCTTCTTTTTTTCTTGCTTTATGAAAAATGGTAATAAAAAACCTTTTCTTTTTTTTTTTTTCTTTTCTAATAAAGTTCTTTTAGACGGGAGGGGATTCCGACGACTCAGGGAAAAGGCCACCGGGATGTGTTTGGATGGAGCAATTTGGGGTAGGAAGGAGGAGGAAAATGGAAGGTAAAATATATTTTTTTTGTACAGATAAAATAAAATTTTAATTTGTAAATACCTTAATTAACCTCTAAAATATCGTACATATCAACTTTATCATTCTATTATAATAATTTGACTATTACTTTATGCTATTTTTTTCCTCAGGAAAATTATACTAGAAGATTTTTATGCTTCATTTTTCAAATTCTGCAAGTATACGCATACCTTTCAGTGGTCAGATTTTAAGACAATGATAATTTTAAAATTAAAAGATGTTTAATCAATAATTTCACTACCCATATGATTAAGCCAATTAAAATATGCTAATACAGTCGTTGGATTTCTCTGTCCGATAGAAAATGGGTATTGATTGGGGCATTAAGCAGTTGATGGTTGATACCATGTGAGGCCTTGTAAGCCAAAAGGATATACCTACCCATTTCTTCAACACAAAATGGGACCAAGACCCCTCAGCAAGCAAACACATGCATATTCACCCCCGTGAGTGCGGTTCAACGGGAGAATCACACAAGGGCTGAAGGGAGTAAGGTCAATGATCCAAGATTCACAAAAGCAGAGAGAGATGAGAGATGCAGAAAGTTAGTTGTACTTAACTGAAACGCATGAACATGACCAAAATAATTGTTTCCCAATGGAGTACGGGGGGTGAAAGGCAAAAGAAAAGCAAAATGGATTAACTGTTAATTCCAATCATAAAATTATATGCTCCACTGCAGGCCAATCCATTCATCCAAGAAGATATTTTCACAACCTACAGCCTCAAATATGCTCCTTCTGAACACTTGACAACATTCCTGACAACCCACCTCCTGCCATAGCAAACCACAAAAATTAATTTATTACTCGCCCAAACTGGTATGAAATAAAATTGTAGAAAATCAAGCCCCAGGTACTAACGGTACTAAACCCCTGATCAGGCCTTTTGGACTTTCTAGAACACAAAAAAAGTACATGAGTCGTAGTTAGAAACACCACAACCTTTTAGATTGAACACCTATAATATAGTAATATAAGTGGTTTGATTATCTTAGCATAACAATGAATGATTGGAGTGACCTCAGGATTACTTCAAATAGTACTGGTTTCAACTTTCGAGATGCAATCATGCAACCATAGAGGAAATAATCGTAAAACATTAGGCATACAAGTCAGAGAGGCGAGTATCATAATTGCAGTTACTATACTTACTATCTTCCGGAAGAAAACCCAGCCCCATATATCCTGCAATGGCACAAACAGCAGGCACAATTAGTTCTTCAAATCTTCATTCTAATATACAAGATTTCATGTAAGGTTTTGAACCACACCTGCTCTGCTGCTTCCCAACGAAATTAGGATTAGACCTCCCATGATTTGAACCCTTGATTTGAGTAGCAATCACACTAGATCTATCAAAATCTGGTCCATTCATCTGTAGATGATCTTTTGACTTGCTCAAAATTTTAACCTTAGACACACCTTCCGAGACACCAAAACTAACACCATTAAGATGCTGATTCTGCATGACTGAAAGTTGCGAGTGATTATCAGCGGTTGTGGTGGGAGGAGGATTGACCACATATTCCTTGAAACCAGTCTTCTCCTCATTCACATGTTTGGAATCAACGGAAGGAACTTTCTTCATTCGAGGCTGTGCCATTGGAGTAACAGCCACAGAAGGCAAATATGAAGAGTAAGGAAATGCTGCCGCAGCTGCCGCAGCTACTTTGGCTACAGCAGCCGTAGCTGCTATCATTTCTTGTGCTCCTTCCCGAAGTTGAATATAGTCGCCCTCAATAAAAAATAACTGAAGTCACTTCAGATTATCAGGTTCTACATGCACATGAATATATACACATGGAATCATAATTCCAAGAAACTTACTTCAGGGTGACTGGCCAAAAAGTCATCAAGCTTTCCATGCCTTTTCTTGTAATCATGCCAATGTAAAGGTGCGAGCATCTTCCCCAACCTATTTGGGAGCTGCACTTCGCACAGGTAGCAATTACAATCAAAATACTAATTTGAAAGATCTAAAATATCAATCCAACAACTTTTTAGAGGGCGTTAGCTTAGTCTCATGGTAATTCTTCTCAGCAACTTCTTGGTGCTTTAATATAGACTTTAGAGTAAAAAAATAAATCCAGCTAAAAGACGGCCTCGGAGGTATTTACAAACTCACTAACCGTTGAACTAATCCGGACTCTACCACCAGGTGGAATTGTGCGCACAAGGCAGGCCAGAAGAGATCTTTCATCAAGAAGAGCACTCTCCAACATCTTTCCAGCATTCAGAGTATTTGCCTGCCCTGTTAAGATAACCGCTTCAGGTGCAACTGAACCGGTGCCATCATTGACCAATGCTTCATTGAGATTCCCAGATTCAACTGAAATGTCAGATGGTGATGTACTAGCGGCAGAACTTTGTTCTACAGCTAAAACATCTGCTCCATTACTAGCTGAGTCCAAAGCATTTTGCTCCTGCAGCAGTTCAGATTCAGGGTAAAGTGCATATCTTCGAAATTTACTTTCTAATACAAAGGGTAACCAGGCCAATTTAAAGGCACCAGCCAACCAAAGAATACTGGGCATGAAAAAGATCACACCTTTGTTTCGCTATTCCGTTCACGAGAATCCAATCTTAAGGCATCACGAAATTGGGAGGAAATTTGTTGTAGGCTTTGCTCAGTCTGAGGGGCAACAAGGTAACTTCTATCAATTGACTCAAGAACCTGCAAAAGAAGAGACAATATAATGCACATATAGCACACATAAACAAATGGTTAAGTGTCAATAATGGCACAAAGCATGAAAGCAACATCATTTCAGAACCTTTGGTTCACCAGTAGATGATGAGTTGACAGGGTCGGGCTGTCCTCCTTGATTCATATGGGCATCCAGATAATCCGGACGAAGTGCTTGTCCATTGGCAGACGCTTCATATTCATACTTTACATCTGGTCTCCTATGGTTTTCATCAGCCTCAGAAAGCATAAGTTGATCCTGTGCAGATATTTGTGGACTTTCAGATCCAGCCTGGAAAAAAAAAAGGATAGGGAAAAAAACTCATTTCATTAACATGCGCAATGTATAACATTCATTGACAACAGAGGATGACTGTATAATGGCACCTGCTGGTCCTGCCATTGTTGAAGGGATACATATTGAAATTGCCCGACATGAGATTGAGGAACATTTGATGGCACAGAATGGTGAACCGCTTGTTGATGCATAACATACGGATGTAGGGCAGTCACCTGTCCAGGTGGAAGGTAGGTGGGCATTCCAAGTAGAGATGATGGTGCAATTGGAACACCAGACACATGGTCGGTCTAAGCAACGAACAGGTAAAAGTTAGTGAAAAGGATTTAAATGCTTAAGACTTCAATCTTAAGGTGATCAAAATCATGATCCCAAAGGAGGGTGATATCAAATATAAACTATCAGAAAGCAAAAGAAATACATTCATAATTGATTAATTGCTTATGAATGTAGGTGGGATTCCAAGTATAGATGATGGTGCAATTGGAACACCAGACACATGGTCGGTCTAAGCACCGAACAGCTAAGAGTTAGTGAAAAGGATTTAAATGCTTAAGACTTCAATCTTAAGGTGATCAAAATCATGATCCCCAAAGGAGGGCATGATGTAGTTTTTGAAACTACCGATGTAGAATTTGTTTAGGATTAAGCAACCAAAACCCTAACCCCCGAATTAAGCCCAAAATTAAGAACCCTAGGACATAAACTCACAATTCCAGGTCTGACTCGTCTGAATCTGGAACCAAAATTCTTGAATTTTTGAATCAAACAAAAACGACCCTGAATCTCTCAGGTAGGGTTGGATAAACTTACCTTCCCCTCTCAGTCTCTCACTAAGCGTGTCTAAGGAATCTCTCCTATAACAAATTTGTATAAAAAACTCTCATTATCATTTATTCTTGACTTGCATCCATATAAATAGACTCCTAGTAATCCTAATTACATAAGAAACTTCCGTCAAATAAAACTAGGATCCCTAAAAGTAAACTAATATGACTCCAATTATAACTAGGACTTGACTTAACAAAATAACCTAATAAAAGACTCTCAAAACAAATAACTATTACTAAATTCGAAATTCCAACATATCTGGAAATTCTGACAATACCCTTGGTATGAAAACTAAAAGAAACTTACTTAAAATTAACCCAATAATAGACTAACTTATAAAAGCCTATATTAATGGTTCTCCTGCATCAAGCCAATATCAAATATAAACTATTAGAAAGCAAAAGAAATAAATTCCTAGTTGATTAATTGCTAATCTTACATTGTTTTTTGTTCTAAGATGCTCAACTGTAAAGCAAACTAGATTAACATGGAATAGTACACAATTGAGTAATTACTCAAAGCAACAACAATATGCACCAAATAAATAAGAGGTATCATGCTATGATACTTCAAATTTTTACAATTAGTCTCTCCACTGTCATGAATTTAATATTCATTTAGCAGGTTTCTCCTTTTTCCCCCAACATTATGATCATTATCATAGTACGGCTTCCTGCTTTCTGCTTCTGAACCACTGAACTCTGACATGCAAAGCCAATCTACTTTGATCAACCACCCTGACGCCTTAACACATAAACAATCAAAAGGTCTCATGAAAGTTTGCCGGCCTCACACTACTTAGTACTCGATATCAGAGTAGTTACTATCAGTATTTGAATGTTATGTTAAAAACCCTAGGTAACAATAGCAGCTACCCTTATTACTCTCATAATGAGCAGAGTGGCACTCCTCTTATGTCTGATGGCCTAAAAAACTGCAATCCACATTCATGCTTGTTTCATAGTCAACTTAAAACTGCAATCCACATTCATGCTTGTCTCATAGTCAACTTCATGCATGTAATAAACCAATAAAGGAAATGTAACAGTTTAGAACCATAATAGGCATCATCAGCAATAGAGAGAGTTTTCAGGAAAGAGTTTTCATAGAAATGATGATATTAATGAAGCTTCCAACTAATGATCAAATTATACAATGTTTTGCAGTGAAAACGTGTTCTTAATTACTAAGGCCACTGTACAGGAAGCATACCTGAGTAGACCCATTGCCAGTTGACGCAAACGATGACATATTATCCACAATTGCATTTGGAAGAGCACCCGTATTAGCATTTGATCCCCCACCACCACCATTCACATCTAGATGGTTTATATTGTTATGACTAAATTGGGAGACATCATTTGAATTTGATTGAGATACATGTGCCTCATCATTGAAGGTTCCCCTTCTTTCTCGTGCATCAGCCAACTCAAGTTGAAGCTGTTGCACTGCATGCACATGAACTCTCTCCATCTCAGCAAACTAACATGAATACACATGTGATTAGAGGGCGGGAAGACATCAATTCATATTGAGTGCAGCAATATCCATGAAACAGCAAATATGCAAGTTGATACAAGAAATTTGAGTTCACCCCTTAAGTTATTTTACAATTACTGCGAAATCAAGAAAGCAATTTGTTTAACTTGTGAAATAGTACTTTGAGCATGGAAAATGTGGCATAATTATGAGTATCTAACGTAAGCACGTATACAAAATCAACAACTAATCAAACAATGTAAAAGTGTAAACAGAGACCAACACCAACCTGTCTTTGGCAACCTAACCAAAGCTGATTATATTGCTCTGTACGGTCTCGCAGTTCCGCTTGTAGCGAGTGGTTCGTAGTCGACTGTAAGGCATCCATCTCCTGAACACGTGCAATCCAAGCTTGAGCCTCCCTCAATTGCTCATCCTTATACATAATAGTCTCTTGAGCAACCCTATGCTGAAAGATAAGATTCCCGAATCAAGCATCAAAAGGCAAGGTAAAGCTTAACCTTGGCAGAGTAAATGTTGACTCCTAGACTAACAAAATTTGATACAAAAGTTCCAAACTGAATAAAATAATTTTCTTAATGGCCAATTCTTTCCCACATTACGTGAGCAGGGAGGTATAAGCATAACTCGCATGGATGCACTGATATAGTTCAAATTGCATTTAAAAACACCAGACAACTATTAACAAAACAAGCAATCTGAAAACTCCATATAATAGTGAGACGGCATCAGAATAATGCAATGAACAGACCTGTTCCTGCAACTCAATGAACTGCCTCTCCTTTTCTTGAATATGTTCCTGAAAGTCGTGTATTTGTTGTATATGTTGTGCTCTTTCAGCTTCAGAATGATCACGCTCTCTCCTGACATGTACGAAAATAAGTAGCTCATGTGAATTCATTGAAAAGGTACAAAACCCAAACGCTAAAGGCTTCAACACAATCAATATGTATACGTAGAACACCAATGTACAGGAATTATCCATATTAGCATTATACACCTTCACTGTGATTATATCATTCAAATAGATGTCCTTGAGGTATCGTGCTTTATATTTTTATTAAACTTTTAGGCTTTCATTCAAATAAATACATGTCCTTTTTTTGTGCTCAAAATTAAATTGGAAACAAGATGGGGAAATTTGTCTCAAAGCCAAAAATACACACCTGAATGTTGCCAATTCCTTATTTTGTTCTCTAAGAAGATCTTCTTTGGCCCAAGCCTGCAGCAGAAAGCAATAAATAGTAACTCACATATAATTCAACAAAACCTTTTTCCTTGGGCACAAAAGAAAAATCAACACACCGCATCATTGTCCAACTTAATTGCATGTAGTTCCTGGTCTTTCTCATCCATTTTCCTTTCCAAGTCATGTATCATTTGTTCACGTTCATGGAGTTGTTCCTGCACAAAAAGGCACGTAAGTAATAGGTAATCATAAACAATTTGAACTCTCAAAACTCGGTGCAAATACGAAGCTGAAAGTTTTCATAATTTCAAGGGAACTATGAGTCCAAACCTGAAGCTTTGAAGTGATATTGGCATGCTCTTTAATCTGAGCGTTGAAGTTATTTTGCATTTCTATGATCTTAGACCTTGCGATCATCTGAGCTCTAAGCTCAGCCTCCATCTTCTGGAGCTCCTGCCTCTGTCTAGTAATGCCATGAAGTTGCTGCTCCATAAGGCCACCGTCTGAACTCCCATCAATTGTGATGGAACAAAAGTCAACATCAGCTGGCTCTCTTCTACTCTGCACCATAATAAACATACAAAAATCGAGTCCATCCATCACAGGCTCACAGACCTTAAACAAAATTCCTACTCTAAAACCAAAATCCTTACTTCATATATTGTTCTCTCATCTGATTGACCTAACTTTGACCGCTCAAGATCCTGTGCATCATAGATTCTCCGATTAATAACTCACAGAGAGGAAAGAAAGCAGTGAATACAAGTTCAAAAAATTCATGAAATTGGTCAAAATTCCTAGGTTCTTGCTAAAGATATCTCAAAATTAAATCAACACGTCACACTGCCTATTGCACAAATAAAAAAACAAAATAGAACAATATCTTGGAAGTCTAGTCCATCGAGGAAATGAGTGAATTTGGGAAATACCATAAGCAATAAACACAGATAAACCACTTCTTCACAGTTTCCATGAGTGCACAAAATTATTTGCATTCGAAACCCACATTATCATAGTGTAAACAACCCTATGATAAAACCGAATAAACCCGAATACTTCTCATCTACCTCAGCCCTTATAAATTTTCTTACTGCCTAATATCCAAGACTACATAAAAACCTAGGATTCCGACACATGCAATCCCTTGACATCGGCTACATTTTTTCCGCAACCAAAAATAGACCCTAATTTAACCAAACATTATAGAAAGTTTTACCACTTCGTCCCCAGCGTTTCGAGCCGAATGGTGCTCGGAGACGGCCCGCCACTCCTTCCGCGATGATGGAATAGACACCTGAGCCCCTCGCCCGCCGGTAGCAACACCGGCCGTGGCCTCCATTGAAGAATCAAAGTCTCCGATTCTACTCCAATTCCCCAACACTAAACCCTAGTTTTCCCCCAAAAAATCCAAAACCAACCCTAGAATCGCAGAAGATTACGATATATGGCACTCCGAGTGGGTATGGAGTGAAACGAGAGTGTCAGACAAAGATTCCGACTATAAATGTAGCGGTTTTCAGGGATTGAAAGGTTTTGGGGGGGATTCGAGTGAAAAATAGTGAGAAATTGAAGGCAGAGAGATAATTGGGTGCGAGAAATCTCGATTTAGCGGAGGCTCCCGCCATTTATAGTGCAAGTACAGTGGTACTGCATGGTGGCCTCACGCGTTCTGGTGGCGCGTTTATCATACTTGAAAAGAAAATGGTTTTGTTTGATCGGGCTAGAAAAAAGACAGAGAGAGATACCCATGTTGTAGGCCCAATGGACCCTACCGGCCCATTCTATAGCAATTTGAGATTTGTAGTTTTTTTTTTAATTATTTTATAATCCCAACCACATGGGCGGATTAGATTAGATTTTTTCTTAAATTGCATGTTTGTTTTTGTTTTGAATACCAACATTAATTATGTAGACGGTGTATTCAATGGTAAAAGTATTTGGAAGTGGGAAAAATGGTATTCGCATACTATTTATTCCACGCGTTTTTTAGGCACATGCATGTTGACAAGCCTGTGACCAACTATGCTCAAAGACTTCCATCATCAACAATCAACATCAACCTAATGACCCTTCCACTTTAAAAAATGATGGATCAAGCCCCTCTATTTTGTTGTGGGCTAAACAAGTCCATGTACTTTAAGAGTATAAATATTCATTTACTTTGGATAGTTGATCAATTAAGCCCTTGAAGTTTGAACATATGAGTTAAAAACCCTACTTCTTCCGTGTATCTCCATCTCCACCTCCACTAGCCACCAACCATTACCATCAATCTTTCTCTACCCCCAGGACCCTATCTCTTTGTTTTCCTGCAAAACCCCTCTTCTCCTCCTCCTCCTTCAACTTAAGATATTAAGATAACAATGTTGGAAGAGTTTGATGATGAAAAGAGTCCAAGAATATTGTGGCAGGAAATAATGAAATCAAAGAGACAAATAAATGGTCCATGTACTTTCATCCAATCATCTAGATCTGCCCCTGCTTGTGAGCACAAATATCAAAATCTCGCAAACTCTTGAATCAACGACGACGTGTCGCGTAATCAATAGTGTATGACTAAGTTAAAGAATCATAGATAACTAAAACGACAAAAAAAAAATCACAAATCAAGCGGGTAGGTTATATGTGTCATTTTGATGTAACCATTAGAGGAGGAAAAGGAGGAGATTTTGATATACGATTTCTAATTTAAGTGAATTATATATATATATATATTTTTTTTTTCAAAGTCATATCACGTATTAGAGTACACATAAGTTAAATTTCGGCTAACAAAGACCACGAAACCTCAAAGTACATGAGCTTGTTTAGCCCTAAACAAAATAGAGGGACTTGATTGATTATTTTTCAAAAAGTACAGGGGCTATTTCGAAAGTTACCCCCTTAGAACAATTTACTATTATTTGGGTGCAAACAAATTTGCAACACCAGGCTCAAAGAAAGGGAAGGCTGAAATAATTGTCAAGAAGGAGATCAAACGGCCAGAAATCAAGGATTCAGCCATTCATTTTGCCTTGCTGTCAAATTAGCACAACTCTTCAACTTTAAAATTCATACCGGAGCTGACGACGTTTTCAACAATCTCGGAATCTCCTCGGCTTCTCTCTCGTGCCCTTTTCAACCTTCAACTCCTTTTGCCGGTGTAATTCTTTCAACTGCTCCGGCTTAGCTCTTCATCGTTCGATCATCTGATTCTGGCTGATCGACGTTCAGAAATCAATCTACAGCCATGGGCCATTGCTGCAGCAAAAACTTGTCAGCCGTCGACAATCACATAGTCGGTGCCGGCGGTGGCCACCAGAAGCAGCCCACATCACCACTTCCCTCCGCAGCGCCTCAATCCACGAACTCCAACTCTTACTCGAATTCGAATTCTAATTCATTCGCAGGAAGTCCATTCCAGAGCCCACTTCCAGCTGGAATTCCACCGTCTCCGTCGCCGGCGAGGACTCCTGGGCGGAAGTTCAGGTGGCCTTTGCCGCCTCCGTCTCCAGCAAAGCCGATCATGGCGATTATGAGGTGGAAGGGGCCTGCAAAGCCGAGCATACCCGAGGACGATCACGTCGGTGGGGAAAACGGACGAGCTGTTGAAAGGCCGTTGGATAAGAACTTTGGGTATGCGAAGAACTTAGCGGCGAAGTATGAGCTGGGGAAGGAGGTAGGACGTGGACATTTTGGTCATACTTGTTGGGCTAAGGTCAAGAAGGGAGAGCTCAAGGGACAACAAGTCGCTGTCAAGATCATCTCGAAAGCTAAGGTGCGTGATGGTATGTGTTAGTTTGTATTTCTGTGTTGTTAGTGACATCTGTTTTATTGATCTAAGCATTGCCTTGTTGATATGAATTTTCGCAACTGAAATTGAAATCAAACTTGATGATTCTGATTCCATTGGAGAGTAGTGACGAGAGAGCGAGTTTATGCTGTTAAATGATGGATGAGAAAATATTAGCTGAAATTCGATTGTTAAAAACAATGTGGCATGGGATGCTTCTGGTGGTGAATCTGTATATGCACCAGATTTGGGGGAAGTGAGATGCTATGCAAGAGTGGATAGGGCATGGGATGAGCTGTTGTTTAGAGCTTGAAAATGCAACGCTTGATTTTTTCTCTTTTAGCTTTATTTTGGACGAGGTTGGATACACTTAATTGGCAGGCATGTGCTGTAGGATCATTATCTCTGCTGAACCAGCATGTCTATGGTGAGATCAACTATAGCTGGAGATTTGAACAGTTTTGTGATCAACGAAATGAGATAAGATGGTTCACTGACTGGGATGGGAATTTATTTGGTGTATGTGCTTACCATTCTTTTTCTTAATGTCATTTAGTGCAAGTGATAATGCACGCCGTTTTGGTAGCTATTTGTGGTGTACTCGTTCAGTTGCTTACCTGAGAACAGTTGTAGACAGCCAAATTATCAGCTGAGAGTTGAGTGACCAACCATTCATTCCTGGGCCGCAATTATGGGGATTATTTCTTTCAAGCTAGTGCCTCATTGCTTTACATACTAGATGTAGGAATTCTTGACCACGGTGCTCGTATTCCTATTCGTCTTCTGCTTGTGGAGAAAGAATTGTTGTTTTACAAATTCCTTTTTCCAACTATTCATAGTTGGATCTACTCGATTCACTTAGTTTTTTTAGCTTGATGAGTATAAGTAACTAAACTACTGCTATTTTCGCAGATGACAACGGCAATATCAATTGAAGATGTTCGTCGGGAGGTAAAAATGTTGAAAGCCTTGTCTGGGCATAAGCACATGATCAAATTCCATGATGCTTTTGAGGATGCCAATAACATCTACATAGTCATGGAGTATGTATAATCTTGTCATGTTTTATTTGATTTTTATTTCCTGGTTATTGTTTGATGCCGTTTGCATGCATTTTTTTGTTTGTTTCTTCCATATGGGTGTTTAAATTTTTTCGTTTGGGAAATTTGCACTTATAGCTATTGATGTGTTGAACTCTGTCTAGTTCCAAATCTTTGCTGACAACATCCATCTGATGAGATATTTTTGTGCATGGATTAGTACTTCATAACTCACTTGTAGTCATTAAACTATATAGTTTGTTTCCATTTTCTTATGACTTTTCTGATATCAGGTTGTGTGAAGGAGGAGAATTACTTGATAAGATCTTAGCAAGGTAATAAAGGAATACCTTCCTTCTCTAATGTTGATATGTTTTGCCTTTCCACTTCTATTCTTAGCCATTCCATGTCATTTCTTCACTGCAGAGGAGGAAGATACACTGAGGAAGATGCTAAAACTATTGTCGTACAAATTCTTAGCGTAGTTGCCTATTGTCATCTTCAAGGGGTTGTCCACCGTGATCTAAAGCCAGAGGTATGGTAATGTGAACACAATGTTTTTTTCCTCCTATTTAACCCACTTTTCTCATCTGGAATATCAAGGCGGTAATTGGTTGTTAGTGTAACTGTTGATGTAGTTATATATTCTGCCATTAGCTTTGTGGTGATTAATAACCATTAATTTGCAACTGCTTGGCAGAATTTTCTTTTTACCACAAGGGATGAGAATGCTCCAATGAAGATAATTGATTTTGGTCTATCTGATTTTATTAGGCCAGGTAACACATTCCAATCCATAACCCCTCCGTTTTATGCTCCAATGGATTAGTTATTAAACAATCACTACTGGCATAATGTTCTGAAACATGTTGCATTGTTTTGTTTTCTTATACGTGAGGCCTTTAATCGGTGTTTACTTACATAGTTACATAATTGTAATTTAGGAGAAAAGCTTTATTAGCCCTGCCATTTGCTTATGGATCTTGGCGCACTTGAATTTGGATTAGCCATGTCCTAGTTTTTCTCACAATTGACTATGGTTGTGCAATCTTGTATGTGCTTTGTCCCCTTCGAGTCATTGAGATGCATCTGAGTCACTTGTTTATGTGTAGTCTGTGTACATTTACGAAAAAAATCGTGTCTAAATAGTATTATTCAAAATCATACATCTGTTGTACTAAAAATCTATTTTTTCGTACTTCTACTCTTGATAAGTCTTTTGCAGAAAGGCATTGTCAATTGTGTACATCTTAATCTTAGAAAGTCTCTCCCTAGTTAATTGTCCGCATTGCTTCAACTGTAATTTTATGCACATACGTTCAATTCTTGTATTTTTGCAGATCAACGTCTTAATGACATTGTTGGTAGTGCGTACTACGTTGCACCTGAAGTTCTCCATAGATCTTATAATGTTGAAGCGGATTTGTGGAGTATTGGTGTCATAACATATATACTGCTATGTGGAAGCAGACCCTTCTGGGCGAGGACAGAGTCAGGAATTTTTCGTTCTGTATTAAGAGCTGATCCTAATTTTGATGATTCACCTTGGCCTTCAGTTTCACCTGAAGCCAAAGATTTTGTGGAAAGGCTTCTCAACAAGGACCACAGAAAAAGAATGACAGCTGCCCAAGCACTGAGTAAGTTATTTCTAAATATTTAAGAGCTATATATAAGTTCCAAAGATATGATATTCTCTGTCTCTTTATAGGTTGTGAATATCTTTAGTCTAGATCCAACCCTGTTTTTCGCTGATGACGAATTTGTCTTTTCATTGCAGGTCACCCATGGTTACGAAATGTAAACGATGCTGTGCCGTTGGATATTTCAATCTACAAGTTAGTCAAGGCATATGTTAGAGCCACACCTTTCAAGCGTGCAGCATTGAAGGTAATAGACCTTATAGTATTTAATCCAACAAAAAAGAAAAATAAAAAAGGAGGCGAAAAAAGGAGAAAATTTTTAGTTGTGTCACACATGCTTGGAGAATAGGTAGGCTTATATTCACGACACTTATTGAGTGGTGGGTAGAATACTAGAATGTGTGGGCACCTTCTGGGGCAAGGTAGCATAACCCTTGACAGTATCTGGGTAATGGGATTTTCTCTCTTTATCTGCATTCTAATGTGCTTTCTTTGACTTTACGACAGGCACTTTCAAAAGCTATTCCAGAAGATGAACTTGTATATCTTAAGGATCAGTTTAGGCTTTTGGAACCAAAAGAGGGATGTGTCTCCTTAAATAATTTCAGATCGGTGAGCAAGGGCTTACTTCTATTACCATATTCTACCTATAATTGAAATAGAGATTATAACTATGTTTTGAAAATCTATTCAATTGTAATAATTTAGAAAAGCATTTTTTTTTGGCTGTAGTCTTTCCTCCTGACTGTTTAATTCAAATTGACCAAGTGCAGGCTCTGATGAGACATGTGACAGATGCCATGAAGGAATCAAGGGTCCTTGAAATTTTAAATATGGTGAGACTTATTCCACTTTTTGAGTTTGTATGAGTATGTTTAGAAATGTGTGCAGTTATCAGCTGTCCACCAGGCACCAGCATATATGTATGAATATTCTAAAATACATGAGAATTGTAAAAGACCTTTGTTCTTATCATCAATAATGTTTCCCTCGTTAGGATCATAGTTTCAGTTTGTTGCATCATATAATCTTTTTGCCTGTTAAGAAATGGCGAAACAATTGTTTGAAAGTGCCAGGTTATGAAGACAGGCAATCATCCTACCCTAGTTGGGACTTGGGATTATTTAATTACATGCGCATACACAGGCTCAAACCTTCACAGTTTTTCTTCAAAGTAACATCTAATGAAACTTGGAAAGTAAAGTCTTTATCTTTTTGTGTATGGGACAATGATAGACCCTTACATTAAAGTGCCTTTCTTCTTCTAGGACTTCTCCTGTTTGTGTATTTCATTCAATGGCCGCAGCATTGGTGGTCTCAAAATGGATAATTTTAATAATGCAAACTCTTGTCTTTCAGTTAATGTGTCATTTTATTAGAAAAATTACTTTCTTATTTTTGATATCTAATTCTTTTAGATCTGACCATTATGTTCAGATGGAGCCTCTTTCTCACAAAAAAATAGAGTTTGAAGAATTTTGTGCTGCTGCAATTAGTCCATATCAGCTGGAGGCTCTTGAAGGTTGGGAGAAGATTGCAACCACAGCTTTTGAGTTTTTTGAACAGGAAGGAAACCGGGTCACTTCAGTTGAGGAATTGGCACAAGTATGTGTACCTGTTTTCTCTGGAAATCTATGCGTTTTTCTCTCTGGACTGATCTGACTTTGTAAGTATTTGGTGTAGGAAATGAATCTGGGCCAATCATCTTACTCATTATTAAAAGATTGGATCAGAAAGTCGGATGGGAAACTGTGCTTCCTTGGATTTACCAAGTTTCTTCATGGTATAACAATACGTAGCTCCACCCCAAGGCGTCGATAGCATTGTGAGTAGCCAAATTGTTTACATAATTCTTCTTATCTTGGCCTTTTGCAATTCTTTTTTCCTAATCTACTGGATTTAGATAAAAGGTGTAAAGATGTATATCAGCAATCCGAAAAGGAAAATATACTGAATTCAGTGCATATGATTTTATTTATGTATTTGCATCTCGGATAGACCCATAGGGGACATTTGGACCAGAGTGCGTCCAAGCACTCGTTTAATGCCATCCCCTTTCTAGGGCACATTTCTGCCTTGTGGTTGAACTTTCCCAGATCTTAGCTTTTCCTTGATGAATGATGCCAGTGTGATTTATAACAAAAGGAAAGGTAACCAAGCAACGCCAATTTCAACGGCACAACAGAAAAGAAAATATGAGAACAGTGGCACAGGGAACAGCTTAGAGCCTTGGACAGGGCTTTTAGGTGCAAGAAAAGGGGGGACGGAAAAGTTTTACCCATTACGCTGTTGCCTGTTATGTTGATTTGACGAACTAAAATGAGAATAATAGCTTGCTTAAGATGAATTTCAGGATTTAAATTCTTGTTTCAGCATATTTTCTTTTGTGAATATCTTCAACCCTATAATTCACTGATAAATCTCACTGTTAGGGGATTATTAGGAGAAGGAGGTGCTCTCCCATTTCACCTTTCTTTGAGATCTTGTTAATTTTATGCCCTCTGGCCGTCCCAGAAAGAGAAGTGAAAGATAATCATGTAACTGATACTGATGGGTTGCTTACGGAGGTCAAATTGAATTGAGATACTATAATACCATGCATATATAGAGAGAGAGCCTTACGAGGGACGGCTCCATTCTAGATTAGACAATAATAAACCATTTGAAAGTCAGATTTCTGTAACCAATCCTGATGAGTTGCTTTCAAATTAGGGTTTAAGAACATGAATGAATTCCTAAAATATTGGAAGCAACCCGCAATTTAGCTGGAAGTGCCTGTAAACATTGTATTCCATGTATATTGCTGTTTATGTGGGGAGGGTTTAGGGTTTTGGATAATGTATAAGATTCTACTACATAGCACCATCTCTATGTCGAAAGATTACAAGGTCAAACACATCAGAGAGAGACAGGCGGAGGTGAGCTCTGCTGCTTTTGGTCAAGCAAATTCATATGGGGGAGGCTCTATCTCTTGAAAGAAGTTACCTTGACCTCATCCATGCATATTCCATACGCGTGTATAAAGAATTACAATGTCAAACATTACATATATATATATATATATATATGGCCTGCGCTAGATGTAAGCTTCAGTTTGCGTAATAGATTTTTACATGAATCCAATTGACCATTGAAGGATCAGAACAAGCCAGCCTGCCGCCTAAAGCTACATGTGTTCAAATGGAGAAGCTTTTCTTGGTTTTCAAAAACTTGAAATGATAGAACTCTTTCATACCATTAATCCCCACACAAAACTGCAAGAGTCTCCAGGAGACTAGGAAAATCATAGACAAATTGGAGAAAAACAAAAGCTGAAAAGGCTAATAGAGAAACAACTAAGGTAGATGCTGGCCTGTGGATTCCAATCCATACGTATCAACCTTACTATAGTGTATATGTATTGATAGAGAGTCACAACCCACCCACCAAGGCACCAACCTTATTATTCATATTCCATCATAAAAGGAACCCAACCATCATGAAAAAGGTAAGAACATCATTTTTATGGATCGAATATCATCAATCATAAGCTCATATAGCAATCCAATGGCTCTAAGCAAACCCTTTGGCTTATTCCATGTTCCAGCCGTGTCCCACACGATGTCTCTTCATGGACTTTGGTTTTTTATTAGCTGACACACTTTCTTGTGTTCATATCAACAACAACATTATGTAATTTATGTTTACTCAAAATAAAATTCAATAAAAATCACAAATTTATACGAACACTTCAATCTGATTCTTCATTTTTTTCGTCATAATCGTGTATCGATGGGAAATAAACAAACAAAGGGAAGCAAATTTACACAGGATAATTAATGAATCAAACCCTGAAGCACAAGCCATGAAGAAGAAGGTGGTGGTGGTGGTGGTGGTGGTGGTGGTGGTGAGATTTTTCGTTGTGAATCATGCCTTGAACAGCTTGAAACTCCTCCACATGACAAGGAATTGTAATGGGTCCTTTCTGATCAAACCCATATTCCTCCTCTGCTTCCTTCAACAATTGCTCAAACAGAGGATGATTCACATCGATTACAGGGATCACAAACCTCTTTTGCTCCTCACCTTGACCCACCATGATGGCTAGACAACCCTTCGGGACATCTTTCAACTCCTGCTCCTTCTCTTGATGATGATGATGAAAGTGAAGGTGTGGTATGTGAAGATGGAAGTGGTGGTGGTGGTGGTGAGTTTGGTTCTTCATAGCAACAAAACCCAAAAACTGAAATTGGAAGCTACCCTACCCTTTGTAGGAATCCTAGTTTTTTCTTCCTGGGGTCTTGTTTTTTTTCCTGGGGAATTTGATGTTACGAGAAAAGAATAGAGAAAGGCCAGGGATCAGAGGCAGAGATTGCGAGTTTGAAGAGTGTCAAAGAAGCGTCTGTGAGAGATCTTGGTATGTTGCTCATTCTAATACCAGTTCAAACACTACCCACATAGAGATTTCTGAGAGGACGAGAGATTGGTGTAACTACATGTATCTATATATACACACACATAAGATATATGGGTAGTGAATTGGTTGATTGGTTAGGTTCTCAGATGGTTCTAGCTGGGGTGGGGTTTGCTTAATTTACACACAAAGTGATTTTCTATATTTATTGCCGTCTAAGATATGGGTTTTTTTTTTCTTTTTAATCCTCAAATTCTGGAACTTTGTTTTGATTTACAGCTGGGAGAACAGCACTGAACACACGCTATATGTGGAGGTCAACATTTACTATTTCCACGAACATCAAGGGCATGGGGTGATATATATGGTTCTGTCTGTCTGTCGGTATGCCGTGTTTGGTTTGGTCAAACCTTTATCCGAGGGAGTTCAAAGACGAGGCGGGTAAAAACTATAACTTCGACAATTGTGGGGTCCACTGATGATGGGGGGCGAGGGGTCACATTACACGTCAGCATTCCCTCAGGGAATTTTAAAGAGCGGATTTGGGTCTTTCAATTTTGAAGGGAGAGATATGGGCCCCAAATGTTAAAACTTCAATTAGTACCGGATCTTGTGCCTGATTTCATTGCAAAATTGTTGTCAATGAAGAGATATCATGGCCCATATATATATATATATATGTACACACTCTACATAGAGATCCAATCAATTAACCGATGACTAGGATTCGAATCCCTCTCCTCATTTTCAAAAAAGAGATCCAATCAATTCATTATAAGAAAATATATATAGAAAATAAAAAAAGTAGAGTGGTAGTTTTAAAATAGAAAATGAAATATGCAAATGGAATAATAACTAAAGGGGCCAAAGAGATTGGAAAGAGCATGAAAACAACAATTGAGAGTGCTTTTGGACAAAGAAATTTAGCAAATTGAGGCGTGATAAACGGGCTTTTCCTCTTCTTTTCTCCATGTCCCCCATCTTGTCCTTTCTTTTTTCTTTCCTTTACTTTTCTTTTCTTAAATTATCATAGAGAAAACTTTCTTGTTTAGGCCCACTTCCTTAATTATAAGTTATTGGGCCTGCAAAGAAGGGACAGCCCACAACATTGTTGAAGCCCAATATGAAACCTCTAAAGCCAGGCCAGAGACAGAAGAAGAAACTACAATGGTTTTCAGTGGAGATGGAACTCTTTAGGCTCATCACAAATTGGGCTTCCACAATCCACATAAACACACTCTCTCTATCAAGTATCAACACAATTCGCCAACAATTTTTTTTTTTTAAAACGGTGGAGAGAGGATCCGAATTCTGATTATTAAAGTGATTCGCCAACAATAAGTAATAACCAGAAATGAATGTATAATTTTTCTGTCATCCTACTAATATTATACATAGTTTTTGTCAAAGAAAAGAAAAGAAAAGAAAGAAAACCAATCAAAATCACACCTACTGATTTGTAGTATATCAATTCCTTTCTTCCATCTCCTGAACCACATCTACCACAACCACCAACTGCTGCCTGCACCCGTTTTCACTTTGGGGCCCTGAATGTTCATCGGCAATCAACCATGGGCAAAACCCTCCCGCAACCAAAGAGTCCGTGATCGGTCTAATCACCAAAAACCCCTGTCCCACCGCCGCACAAATCAACGTGCTGAGAAAAATCACCAGCACAACCCCATCGTACACTGCCTGGTCCGGCGTCCACAAAACGGACAACCCAAGTAACACAGTCTGTAATGGCAGAGCTACCATGACCGTTATTGCAAGTACGTATATTCTCACCCTCAAAGCCTTGTTAATTACGAGAGATACCAATCTGAAACACGACGTCGAGAACCACATCCCATAAACGACCACGAAAGCACCAAAAACGACGGTACCCGCCAAAGGGTATGTACAGAGCACCGTCTCATCGCCCATTCTCGACCTGTAAACCATCGAACTTCGCTGAAAAATCTCCGGTAACAATTGTAGCTCCCATCCCGAGAAAAACGTAAAGAAGGTCTGTAAGAAGACAGTTGGCAAACATGTGGAGAGCACGAACAGGACAGCCCGAGAGCCTCGCGGTTTCTCCTTATTGACGGACACATTGACGAGGAATAGCAGTGAAATCAAGAAACCGGGTTCAAAGACGCCTAAAGAGAGGACAACGTGGATTTTACAGATTTGGGTTCGTTGATCTAATGTCGGAGATGGTAAGAATGGGTAGAGATACTGGAAGCGGAAGGAGGGTAATCGGAAGAGTTCATTTAGGGCCCAGAGAGTGATGAAGGAGACGAGGAGGTATCGGACGGTCCAGAGAGAATTGAAGCTCTGTAAATGGCGAGAGAAGCGGGATTTGAGGCGGAGGTGGAAGATGTAGGCGAGAGAGAGGAAACAGAGGAGGAGAATTCCGGCAATGAATGAGAGTGAAATGAGATCGCAGGCGAATGGTAATGGAGGATCAACGGAGAACATGGCACATGACGGAAATCGGCCGGAATTGCCAGAGGTGGTGGTGGTTGTGGCGGCGGCGGCGCAAATACCGGCGGCGAAACGATGAAATAATTGTTGAGGAAACTGGCATAATTGGGGGGTTAATCGGAGGGGAGACGAGATTTGAGAAGATGATGGATGTTGACCTTCTTAGTTTCTCTCTCCCCTACTCGCCCAACCAACCAACGAACCAACCAAGAAAGAAAGTCGGTTGCAGAGCTTGCAATAAAGAATTTGGTGTTTCAGAGAGAGAAGGTTGGGATGATCTGAAATGGCTTCTCTGCTTTGATTTCGGGATAAAAATTCTATGATTAGAAAATTTTGTTATAAATTTAGCTATCCTAATTAATTATATACAATATGATTTTGTTAATTAACTTGCGTACTACAATAGGAGAGCTAGAATCGCATTTTGTCTCTTTGATGGAAAACATCAGACCATAAATTTTTTATGCCAAATTTGTAATTGTAGGACTAACTTCTAAATGTTTCAACACCAGTGATTGTTTAATTATTCACATCTTCATGCATAAAAATAAAAATAAAAAAGGTCCTACAGAATCATAAGAAATGAGCACATCCCTAGAGAGTTGCCAATGTTCTTGATCTGCATCTGAGCTCCTTTTCACACTAAGCAAAGAAAGCAATGAGTAATGAAAAATCAACCGATCATTACTGACTCTCGATATCCATTAAACCTAGGACGCATCAAGCCGAACCATACATACAAAACCACATAGAACCTAAAATTGATGGCAATTGATATGCAAGATAATCAACAGAAACTTGATGATGAGAGCCAGGGGTAACGCAAGCAGCAATCAATCCAAAATTAACCAAGAACCTGGAAATATATGTTGCCGAAATTTGAAAACTATGCTATTCGCCTATTCCCTGCAATGGGGATGTGCTAGATTGGATGGCAAGTCTTGCTTTTCTTTGGTAGGGTGGAAACTGTTGTTAGTCTTGTAGTCCAGTCCTGAGTCTCCTGACTCCGTGAATCCTGATACGTTTTACTTCTAATTTTTAATAGAAAAGGACCGGTCAAGCCATGCGATTTGAGGTTCACGGGCCAGCTCAGACCGACCCAGCCCGTAAATTGTGACAAGGTGGGCCGGCATGTAGAGAAAAATTACGTGGAGTTGGTAAATTCTCTCTCACAAGTATCTTTTCTGTTCTTATTTTTGTAGTTGTTCCTTGTTCCTTGATGAGGGCTTGTGGTAGTTACAGATATAGAACAAGAGAATTCTTCAGGTAATTGGGATGGATATTGGGAAAGGACTTGATCTTCCACTCTTAAAAGAAAAAAAAACAAAAGGGCCAGGAAGAGCGTTTGTCAATGAAGCTAACTCTGTATTCTGTAATGGCTAATTTAAGTATAGCCTGTGTACCAAAAACGCTCAATTCCTGTTACTGTATGAACACAGTCCATTTTATTTAAACAGCATTCCGAATATTCATGTGTATGTTTGTATAATTGAAAAAAAAAACCTCAAAACATTTGTCCTAGTTTGAGTAAACAGGGTGTTGCAACACTAAAATTCTGGATAAGAGTCTACATGCTCAAAACAAGCAGCTGTGACTCAACTCCAGTGCTTTAAGGAAAGGAATCTACCAACCAAAAGAAGGAGATGACGCTCCAATACAAATTCCATCAAAAGAAGCCCAATACTACCTCTGGTTCAAAAGACATATTCGAAAGGCCACTTCATTGCAAATGCTCGTTCAGCTAATGCACCGACGAGGTACGGGAAGATGTAATGGATGTAATCCACAACCTGCTCAGCGTCTTGAAGTATGGGTCTGGCCCCCATATTCTGTGACAAAAAATCACTTTTAAGCAAATGAAAGAACAATATAAAGTAAAAGAAAGGGAATTATTATGTGCTTAAAGGTGATAAAATTGACAACACCAGGTGCCAGGTGGGACTAAGAAAAAGCAATCACCTCCGATAGTTGTTTCAAACGTTCAAAATTAAAGTACAAGTCCCTGATGGTTTCAATACATTTCTTCATACTGGTATCCGGCACCCCTTTTGAATCACCAAAGCTGCTTCTAGAAATATCCTCATTGAGACGAAGAAATAATGGAATATCAGGATGACTCCTCAATTTAGACTCTCAATCCTCCTCAAAAGAGCATATTTTTCCAAAAGAAAACGTTGTTATACACATCCAATGGATGACTGCAAAAGAAAAGATAAACGTTGGTGTTTATCCAACCTGAATATTTAGGAAAAGAAAAAGAAGCCCAGACAGGTTTCGAACATTAATACACAACCACTTATTTCATTTTGGGCAAAGATAGAACATACACCAAAAGGAGACACTCTTTCTGAAAGAAATAAAAAGAAAAAACATATAAAAGAAAAAATATTTTCAGTTCCAAATGAGAATAATGCAGGTAATAATCAATCGCACCTAATATTTGAGTTCCAAATGACCATCGCAGTTCACCATACAATGATATAATCGACAACATTAATTATTCACCATTGCAGTTCACCATATAATGATATTTAATATAATTGCAGAAAAATGTTCTAAATAATATATTTTTCAACATACATAAAAGTCTTTACGTCAATAAAATTTGGCAAGCGATGAAAACTAACCTTTAATCAGACTCACTTTGACAAAAATGATTTGTTAATCAAATAAAAAAATTAAACTCTCATTGTAATCAATTAAATCTCCCGCCACATATTATCCATGGGATAACAAATCTCCTGGTCAATGCATCAATGTAATATCATAAATTAGAGACACGACTTACTCCAGAGTGAAATTCTTCAAAAAAATATCAAACTCAGCTTTTGAACCATCATCAACATTGCATTTGCTATTGATCTCCTCAAAAAGTTTCCTCAAATTTTCACGCACTTCAACTGTGTCATCAATTACATGCTCTGCGACCATATTGTTAAAATCTGTTAACAATCAATAAGAACATCAGAACCACAAAAGGTATTAGAAATATAGACCTTGCAGGTCAAATCTCAAAAACTTGGCATAAGTAGCACGATCCCTCACGATGTCGAGAATGAGTACAATGAATCAAAAACATAATTGAAGCAACAGAGTTCGAGATATCTAAGATGGCGAAATGCCGCTAGGTTTCTCTGCTCAACCCCAGAAACACAAATTATCTTCACAATCAATCTTCCAGAAAAACAAATGACCTAGTGTCAGATTATTCATTTACCGTGCACAGAGTACAAAGCATGGCTACTGAGACCAAGAAAAAAGATTATAAAACAATGTATATGAACACAAATAACTAGTCTTAAGAAAAGAACATTAATAACTTGTCTTAAGAAAAGACCATAAGTAACCATCAATGCATGTGAACAGCTCATCAACTAAGCAACCTCAAGATACATAAAGTCAACAGACAACATACACTCTCAATATTCATATGCACATATAACGGGCAAAAATGCTCTGCAGGATAAATGTTTTGACATTAAAAATCTGGGACAGTGAACATGCTCAAACAGGAAGTGGTGAGCCCTTGAGGAAAAAAAAGAGGCTCGATGATATCCATGGTCGAAAAGACGTATTCAAAGGCCACTTCATTGCAAATGCTCGTTCAGCTAATGCACCAATGAGGTACGGGAAGATGTAATCCACGACTTGCTCAGCGTCTTGAAGTTTGGGTGTGGCTCCCATATTCTGTGACAGAAAATCACTTTTAAGCAAATGAAAGATCAATATAAAGTAAAAGAAGGAATGATGTGCTTCAAGGTGATAAAATTGAGAAGAGCAGGTGCCAGATGGGACTAAGAAAAAGCAATCACCTCCGATAGTTGTTTCAAATGTTCAAAATTAAAGTACAAGTCCCTAATTGTTTCAATACATTTCTTCATACTGGTATCCGGTAGCCCTTTTGTATCATCAAAGCTGCTTGGTTTAGTAATATGCCTATTGAGCTCGAGAAATAATGGAATATCAGGATGACTCCTCAATTTAGACTCCCAATCCTCCTCAAAAGCATCTTTAGTCTCATTGCCATAGATCACAATATTTCCCGACCGAGAAAGTTCCAGTATGCAATCAATGAAATTCATGCGCTGATACTTTTTCCAAAAGATAATGTTGTTATACATGTTCAATGGATGACTGCAAAAGAAAAGATAAACTCAGTGTTTATCCAATCTGAATATTTAGAAAAAAGAAAAAGAAGTCCAGACATGTTTCCAACACTAATACACAACCAATTATTTTCTTTTGGGCAAAGACAGAAGATACCCCAAAAGGAGACACTCTTTCTGAAAGAAATAAAAAGAAAAAACAAGAAGCAAAAAAATATAAAAGAATAAATGTTTTCAGTTCCAAATGAGAATAATGCAGGAAATAATGGATCGCATCTAATATTTGAGTTCCGAATATTACACAAACATTAAAAGAAATATTTCTTTAGCTAATCATTTGCGTCACTAAAATGTGACCTAAAGAAGAAAACAAGACCACCTACATAATGCTGTCACAAGACGACAACAATTGTTCACCATTGCAGTTCACCATACAATGACCTAATATAATTGCAGAAAAATGTTGAAAATAATGTATTTTCAACAAACATAAAAGCCTTTTACAACAATGAACTTTTCGACATACATAAAAGCCTTTATGTCAATAAAATCAGGCAAGCGAATAAAACCAACCTTAATCAGACTCAATTCGACAAAAACGAATGGTAAATCAAATAAAAAAATTACACTCTCAATGTAATCAATTAAATCTCCCTCCACATATTATCCATGGTATAACAAATCTCCTGGTCAATGTATCAATGTAATATTATAAATTAGAGAGACTACTTACTCCAGAGTGAAATTCTTCAAAAAAAGGTCAAATTCAGCTTTTGAACCAGCATCAACATTGCATTTGCTATTGATCTCCTCAAAAAGTTTCTTCAATTCTTCAAGCACTTCAACTGTGTCAACAATTAGACGCTCTGCAACCATATTGTAAAAATCTATTAACAATCAATAAGAGCATCAAAAACCAACAAAAGGCATTAGAAATATAGACCTTGCAGGTCAAATCTCAAAAACTTGGCAAAAGTAGCACGATCCCGCATGCAAGTGCCATCATACTCTACTATGTAAATATTCTTCAGAGATAAGCGACAACGCAATTGTGTATCCCTCAAAAGCCAAACAGATGTAATTATGTCCCTGTATCAAGTACAAACAAATAAGAATTACTAAGATGTATAAGGAAGCAAAATAATTAATCTGAGGTAAGGCATTATTACTAACCTCAAGATGCATTTATAGGATTTAGATGGGAAAAAGACGTGTCCGTCATCGTAAAGTGTACAGGATTTATAGAGTTTTTCTCTGGATGGTTTGAAAAGAGCACCTTCCGTTGCGAAGGCGGTATACCATGAAGAATCTGCTTCCACTTGAAAGGGAGGTAGCACATAGGGTCCAAAGTGACCAAGCACTGTCAATAATATGTCACATACCATCCATGCATTGTCTTCGTCAGCAAACTTTGAAATACAGCACCCGCGAGTTTCTACAAATACTGATGCATCACGTAGCTCATGCCTTATATGACCAAGGATCTTATCCTTGACCTGATAGAGATCTTCAAAATCGAAATGAACCTCCATTTGAAACCTGTACTCCAAGATTGACAAAACCAAAAACAATTAGCATTCAAGTAAATCCCAAACTCAACATACCAGTAGGGCAGGAACCTTCAAAACATAAAGCTGTAGTTGAAGATTGAGGAAAAAGAAAAACCGATGGTAAAAGAAACAATACGGCACCATTGAAATTGTAAAGTTACTGGTAGATCACGTTGCTCATGCACCTCATCCTCGACCTGATAGAGATCTTTTTTTCTTCTTTTGACCTGATAGAGATCTTCAGAATCAAAAAGAACCTCCATTTGATACCTATACTCCAAGACTGACAAAACCAAAACCAATTAGTGTTTGAGTAAATTCCAAGCTCAACATGCCAGTAGGGCAGTAACCTTCAAATCATAAAGCTGTAGTTCAAGATTGAGAAAAAGAAACACTGATGGTAACAGAAACAATTCCTATATGCACAATTTTATAAATCATTCCTACTCTTTCACCAAAGTTTTCTGCTTCATACAATGGCAATTACAGAAACAATGATCCAAACCAAAAAACTAATTTTGATGAGATCAATCAAAATTAAGATGAGAAACCACTGAGCAATGAAAAATCAGCGGATCATTATCGACTCTCAATATCCATTAAAGTAAACTAAACCTAGGACGTATCAAGCCAAACCATGCATGCAAAACCACCCAAAACCTAAAATTGATGGCAATCAATAAATTGGTATACAAAATAATCGACAGTAACTTGATCAGAGCCAGGGGTAAAGCAGGCAGCAATCAATCCAAAATTAACCAGGAACCTGGAAATATGTTGCCGAAATTGGAAGAATTTCCAAGGCTATGATGACATCTATGCTATTCCCGCGATGGGGATGGGCTAGATTGGATGGCAAGTCTTGTTTTTCCTTGGTAGGGCGGAAATTGTTGTTAGTCTTGTAGGCCAATCCTGACTCCTGAATCGGTGAATCTTATTCCTGATACATTTTACTTCTAATTCTTTTTTATTTCGGACAATTGACAATAAGAGCACTTTAGACAACTTAATTGTAAAAAGGACATGAACATTTTTAAAATTGTAAAAAAGTACAATTTAAGGGTAATTTGGTCATCTGACTTAAGATATTTTTTAGTTTATACCTATAATACCCTCCTCTTTCTTCTTCTTCTTCTTCTCCCTCCAACTATCCAACTCTAGTGTGTACTCTCTTTCTCTCATTCTTCTCTACTAAAAGTTATCTCCTTCTTTCTCTCATTCTCCTTCTTCTTCTTCTTCTTCTTCTTCTTCTTCTTCTTCTTCTGGTTCTCGATCTGGTTCTTCGTTGTCTTCTTCTCCGTTTTTGGCCGAGTTCCTCCTCTCTTCATCTCCTTCTTCGTCGTTGCTCAATCTGGACTGCGTCGAGTTGCTCTGCTTCGTTTTTGACAGATCTGGACTATGCTTCGTTGTTCAATCTGGGTTGTGCTTTATTTTTTTACAGATCTGGACTCTGGTTCGTTTTTTGCAAAGATGTATCGTTATAGTATCACTATAGTATCACTATAGTATCACCAACACCAAAAAACCACTAAAATGATGAAACTAGTATGCATACTTCATCTTCCTAACTACTTTTCCTTTCTTGATTTTCTTTTCTTTGTTAACTCTCTTGTTCGTTTTGAAAAAACATTTACAAGTACAGAGATGTATCACTATAGTATCACGAACACAAAAAATTCATTAAAATGATACAATTGAACCAATATGCATGCTTCTTCTTCCTAATTACTTTTCCTTTCTTGGTTTTCTTTTCTTGGTTTGTACATCTCTTGCTCGTTTTGGAAAAACATTTACAGCTGCAGAGATGTATCACTATAGTATCACGAACATCAAAAATCCACTAAAATGACATAATTGAACCAGAAAGACATGTAATGCTATCAAATTTACATTCTAACATTTATATCATCATTTTATGAGCCAAAAATATAAATTGAACACTAAATTGGATCTTCTATTTAAAAGTATCACTATTGTATCACAATTCGTGGAGAGAGAAAATCAAAATTGAGGTTATTTTGGTAAAAGATGATCCCCAGTGTACTTTTTTAAAAGGATGTTTTAGTGATTGTACTTTTTTACAATTAAGTATAATCTAGTGTACCGGTCTCCAAAAGTCCCTTTTTATTTAGGTCCTAACTTGTCGAGCCATGGGATTTGAGGTTCATGGGCCAGCTCGGTCCGACCCAGCCCGTAAATTGTGATAAGGTTGGCAGCCTTTGCCCACGAAAGCTTCGGGCCACGATATTCCTTGTTCCTTGATGTGGGCTTGTGGTAATTACAGATACTGATAGGGTATTGAACAAGAGAATTCTTCAGGTAATTGGGATGTTAGTATCATAAACCTCCACTGACAATTTTTTTTTTTTTTGAGTACAAGTACAAACACAATATACGACACACCACCAGATCAAGCCTATGAAAGTACAGGTGTCAACAGGCCCCACGCAGGAGGCACAAATCAAGCCCAAGCAGGGGCCGACTATCAAGCCCACGTAGGGGCAGACGAAGCCCACACACCTCCTTGTAAATATTCAGAGGAGGTGAGACTATAACCCATGACCTCAGTCAGGGACATGCAAAGTCATTGCCACTCAACCAATGACTCATTTGCACCTCCACTGACAATTTGAGATGCACAAACAATTTCAATGGAAATAAAGTCAGCTTTGCATAAAATCCTTGCACCACCCGAGTCGGACCAATCAATGGTCTCTAAAGAAAATGAACCTCCCGCTAAGCACTGCCCTAATGGCATGGCAATGACAAACAATAAACTCATGGGAGTCTAAAAAATATTTACTGAAGAATGTAACGGCAAAACGAAAATATAATGATCCAAGGCCTGTAAAAGGGATCGAAGTTGGATCGGATGGGTATAAGAGGATCGAAGTTGGATCGGATGGGATTACGAAATACCTGTGTTCAGGATGGAATTCGTTCGACGTTTATTCCCCTTTCCTACGGATGAAAATTCTAACCCGAGCCTTGTACCGGTGTCCGACAATGAGTTCAGTGTATTTGTTGTGTAGATTGTGGATGTCCTTTCGATCGAGGTGCTGCTGTTCAAGTTGTAGCTATGGGCTGGTTGAACCCTTTGTAAACGACTTAGAGCATCCCTAATGGTGTGATATTTAACATTATTAACACCACTTTTTAGATAAATATAGTGCTATACCATCACAAGGGGTATAATGGAGTGTATTTTAAGTACTTGAAATGTTACTTTTTAATAAGTATAGCGTTACATGCACACAATGGGTGAAAAATGACACTTGAAAATTTAGTTGTGGAAAAAAGATACTTGAGAGTTGGAGTATATATATAGTTGATGAATAGTGAAGAGAGAGGTGATGAAAAGGAAGAGAGATGATAAAAAGGAAGAAAGAGAAAATAGAGAAAATGAAAATAGAGTGTTGGAATTTATAGAGTGTTGTTGAATAGTATTTATTATGAGACTCACTCATCCAATTGAATTGTGTCACACAAGAGAGAGGAGAAGAGAGATAATGATTTTGAAGTGTTGTATTATATGGTTAGCATTGTGGATGCTCTTATGGCGGTGATGCATTAATCTTTTTGATAGGGACCGGTTGGTAAACATTTCACCCTAGTTTTTCCACATTTCTTCAATTTGGTCAACCGAATCAGGATGACATAGTCAGAAAAAGACCAAACTTGTGTGTATAAGCTTGGTCGACCGAATCAATATGGTATATAAAGAGACCAAACATGTCATATAGGCATGCAAATTGGATGTGACTCGGACCAAACAGGAGTCATATGCATATGTTAATCGTCATTCGATGGTGGAGAACCCGTTCGAATGTCGTTTGACATTGACGATTTCTACTAACTGTTAAACATTGCTGCTCTTTATAAATTATTCCACATCCTTGACTATGGGATGCAATAATTATAATTGTGGGATGTCATGTGACAATGCACTAAGTCGGTCGATAATGCATTGGCATGGGGAAAGATGCACTAATAGCGACACTGCATGATGTGGAGTTTAGTACCCGCTAAAAGTATAGCGATTTCAAACCCAAATTATACTCGCAAGTGCACGAATCAATTGTAGTATAGAAGTGGCAAATACGAGTGTCGTACCCACAGGGACTGTCTATTAAATATCTGCAATTCCAACTCTTGTAATTATCAATGGAAACAAAATAAATAAGGATTAACGCAAATAAACAAACACTAGGGATCCGAATTCACCAACTCTATTGTATTTAAATTATTTAGCCGACAATTATCATTTCATTCATGCATGTCAAAGATCAAGTCCCCTAATTTATGTAATAGTCATGGGCATTTGACTTACCACGTCTATTCCCAATTGCAACCATCCATGGGCATTTGGATTGGCTAGGACAATCAAGAATGCATTAGGATTTATGGTAACTTATGTAGCGATCACAAAGATCCTAGCATATGGCATTTATGTCTAGGTAACTCCGGTATTAATTGCAAGAAGCTGGTCTCAAATTGGACATGGGCATTTGCCTCAATTTGCATCATGGTAATCAAACCTAGATGGTAGCTAAGCATCAAGATTTAATTATCAATAAAGAATAGCTAATTAACACTTGACATAGCATAAATAAACTAATAATTAATCAAACCAAATTTATTTAGATACAATAGAGTGGATCCATCATCACCCTAGTAAGAGGATTAGTTCCTCATACTAGATTTACACAACCAACAATTGATCTCATAAAATTCTAGAAAGAATATGTGAGAAAATTGTTGTAAAAGAGAAAATAAAACTCAAGAACTCACTCCTTGGTTTTTGTCCTCCTCTTGCCTCTTTCTCCCCTCCTTTAATGTTGTCTTGTATTCCTTCCTCTCCTTTCTCCCCTCTCCCTCCTTTCTCTAGCTCTCTATTTATAGGAAATTAGGAGCTATCCATCCATTGAGAATTTTCAAACCAAAAATGTTGAATGGCCAAATATGTCAAAGGAAGGGATGTCACCACCATTGAAAAATAGTGTTGCACATGACCAATTTGTACTATAAAAATGATGGTGATGCAGGGAATGATGTCAAGAGAGATATACATATATGTGTATATATGTATAGGTGGAAATGGTAATGGTTTTGACAAATCATGTGGTGGGCTTTCAAATGATAATCAAAGAAATGGGTCAAGATGGTAGTGGACACAAGTAAATGGGCTCTTCACGAAATGTGCCAGCAAATGTTGAACATGGGTTGGTATGAATTGGGCCTGAAAATATAAAAACAAATATAAAGTGAGTGAGAATGATATTTGCATTTTAATGGTGTAATACTCACTTTAAGCCTTAATTATCTAACAAATGCCTTAATAATTCATTATTAAAAGTGTACATTTTTGGCACTTATCACAACCCCCAACCAGCTTATTGCTAGCCCCTAGCAATTCAAGCGTTCAGAAGATTCATGCCATATATGCAAATAATCCAATTATCTCGTTAGTATGAATATATTCAAAAATCCACCAACCACTATCACTAGAACAAATCATTCTGACTAAATCTCATACCACCCATTCTATCTTAGCGTGATGTGTAGTGCGTAGCGAATTTAACATAAATACGTGGCTTTAATTTAATCTTAACACAAACATTGCAATATCACAAGAATCATCAGACTCAATGAATAATCAAGGGATTTTATTTATCGACTCTTCATTTTTTTTTTTTAATTAATTTATTATTATTTTATATATATATATAATATTTTTATGTGACTTGTGCAATGCTCAGTCTCATTAAGCTTTCTAAATGACCCTTGTAACAAGCGTTCAACCAATGACTCCCAATCCAGTTGGCTCAGGGCATTAGGTGTAAAGACACCCCAACGGGTTTAATAACTCGAGTCAAAAAGGCTACAAAACTTCACTTGTCACATAGGTTGATGTCTTGATTTTTCTACCTTTTTACGCGAACACTCACTGCTTACTGAGGCAAGAGGCCCGGTTACTCAACAGAAAAACTTATAGACACTACCGTTTTTTTTTTTTTTTTTAAATTTTTATAGATATATACATGTATCCCAAGATATTAATATTCAAAGAATTCCAATTCAACTCAAGAAAATCACAATATTCATAATTAATCTTAAATATCATACCCCGCAAATATGTAATTCTGTGCAATTGATTAAATTATTAAATAGAATAGGTGAGACAAAACTAAAGTCAGAAAAATCCACAAGTGATTATGGGTTTTCAACTCAAATTATTATCCACACTTTAGAGATATTCAGACCATTTCAGAAATATGGTAGAAACATGACTTCCAAATCACAAACAAATATATTTTTTAAAAATAAAAAATAAAAAAAAATACGTAACTACACAACATAGACATATCGCAAACAAACGGTTCTAAGACTCAATATTCCCAAAGCACCGTAAACAAACGGAATTTGTCTCAACACCAGGATCCTTGAGACTGGATGCTAGGTTACTATCAACCTAACTAAAGAGATGTACCCCGTAGCAAAGGGTAAAAGGCTAACAAGGCCTTACAATAGGTTGTCATTCTCTAAGAGTTTCTGGTCGGCTCAATGGAACCCAAGCCAAGGTCAACAGTCCTTTGTATCTCCACTTTGGGGCTTTACAATTATGGACATTTCGTCCAGTCCATGCTTAGGACTCCCAAATACCTTATCGGTGGTTGTTTCCTGGACAAACTACTAATTACTTAGCTGGTTGAGTTGGCATCCCTCTAAGAGATCAACTACAAGTGTTTCAAGCTTGCACCTAAGGTAGCACAACACTTGCCTCCTCTAGCTACATTTTTTTTTTTTTTTTTAAATCTAACAATCATTTCCTCCCCCACTTAAAAGTTCGCATTGTCCTCAATGGGAAAAAAAAAAAATGAAAATGAAATATGATAAACTGTGGTTCAGAGAAATACAACCTGATGCAAAAAATTTGGATCATTGGATTGCTATGTTTTCAATGCCGTATCATATCCATGAGCACGGCCAACATGCTCTCCAGTCTGTGTTGTCCATCCTCTAGTGTTTGTAGCCCCATCTCTAGCCGGGCTATCGCTGCACTCATGTGATCTGATTGTGGAGACACTGCAACTCCTGATGAGGAATCTCCAGGTGGTGATGTTGAGGGATCTTTTTGGGTCTGCTTCTGTCTAGCAGAAGTTGTTTTCAAATGGCTGATGCTCTGACGCCATGTCCATTTTTCCAGCATGGTGACCTGATAACCCAAAGATGCTTGAGGCCGAGGAGGTCGAATGCTTTTGAACAAAAGCAACCTTGTGATAAGCCGTGGGAAAAATAACTTCCCCACCTTTTTTGGCTTATTCTCAACAAAATATTTGGCTCTGCAGATCATGGCCAGATAGATCTTTCCAATATCAAACCAACACCCTTTATACATATAGTATAAAACAGACAAGAATTTTCCCCGTCGTTCTTGCTCATGGCCTATAGGATAAAGATTTTTCCTAATAGCATCATCCAACAACCACATCTTTGATGGCAAGTAGGCGCGGCGTGCAGCGTTATTGTGCTTATTCATCTTTCCACCGCACATATCATCAATCATTTCTTGCTTTGATGCATAGATTGGTTGTCGAGATCCAGTGGGCTCATCATCTGTTGGTGGATACCCTAAGCAACAACACAAATCTGCTGTTGTGAATTGAACTTTCACACCAGCAATGATAACCTGATAAACCAGTTGATCCCTAGTCCGCTCGCTTCGTGGTAACTCGATGAGAGTGTGATAGAAAGAGCGAATGATCTGAGGATACACCAGTAAGTTATTTTCTGGATCTGGATCTACGAGAAACAACAAAGAATGCTCCCTCAAGTAGTTCATCGCCCATCTGTTGATGGCTTCTCGTTGTATCGTTTTTTCAATTTGACACTCCGGAATTATTTCAGCTTTATTGAACAACGCAAGCCTGGATTGCAATTGTGATACGATGGTGCGTGGTCGTCTCGGCATGGTTTCTGATCTCTGTTAGAGAGAAAACACACTCTTGCCAGAAAATGAGTGAGATGAAGATGAAAACTGATCGAGACAATAAAGGAAAACGTACATATATTAAGAAATTTGTGGTGCTTGTCACATCAGTACTCACTTTACTGTCACGCTTTGCGGCTCATTATCACTCTCGAGGACGACTTTTTTTTTTCTTTTGTTATTTTTTTTAATCAGATAATATATAAAAAATAATAATAAAAATAAAAATGAAAAAAAAAATAAATGAAAAAGAAATACGGGTTGCCTCCCATAAGCGCTGTATTTATCGTCTGGGCAAGACGGAGTGTTCCCAACACTCAATTACCTGGATCTTGGAGAGTAATGTCTGGGCAAGACAAAGTGTTCTCACCAGCTGCATTGTAATGAAAATTCAACCTTTTTATTACCCAGAATGCTTTATGCTCGAGCTCCACAAGAAGATGGCTACCCTTGCTAAAAATCAAACGATATGGAGACATGCCAATTGGAGTTTTATATGCAGTGCGATATGCCCAAAGAGCATCATTCAATTTTATACTCCAGTCAGTTCTTTTGATATTCACAGTCTTCTCCAAAAGTCGTTTAATTTCACCATGAGAAATATCAACTAGGCAGATTGCCGAGTCAACCATTAGAGAATGATGGTGGAAAGGCCAAAATGAAATTATTTTGTTTTAATTTTAAATTTTTTTTAAATTTTTTATGCAAGGTGAACTTGCAGTTTTTTTTTTCAACAAAATTAAAAGAGTTAATATACACAAAATAAAAAATTAATATAAAAGACAGTAAAATAGGGCATAAAGGCCAACCATAAGTATTAACAGAAATAAAAAGTTATAGTAGGCGGCTTAGCCGACCATATATGTATATATGTATATATTAATATTAGTATACTACAAAATAAATAAGGATTAACACAAATAAACAAACACTAGGGATCCGAATTCACCAACTCTATTGTATTTAAATTATTTAGCCGACAATTATCATTTCATTCATGCATGTCAAAGATCAAGTCCCCTAATTTATGTAATAGTCATGGGCATTTGACTTACCACGTCTATTCCCAATTGCAACCATCCATGGGCATTTGGATTGGCTAGGACAATCAAGAATGCATTAGGATTTATGGTAACTTATGTAGCGATCACAAAGATCCTAGCATATGGCATTTATGTCTAGGTAACTCCGGTATTAATTGCAAGAAGCTGGTCTCAAATTGGACATGGGCATTTGCCTCAATTTGCATCATGGTAATCAAACCTAGATGGTAGCTAAGCATCAAGATTTAATTATCAATAAAGAATAACTAATTAACACTTGACATAGCATAAATAAACTAATAATTAATCAAACCAAATTTATTTAGATACAATAGAGTGGATCCGTCATCACCCTAGTAAGAGGATTAGTTCCTCATACTAGATTTACACAACCAACAATTGATCTCATAAAATTCTAGAAAGAATATGTGAGAAAATTGTTGTAAAAGAGAAAATAAAACTCAAGAACTCACTCCTTGGTTTTTTTGTCCTCCTCTTGCCTCTTTCTCCCCTCCTTTAATGTTGTCTTGTATTCCTTCCTCTCCTTTCTCTCCTCTCCCTCCTTTCTCTAGCTCTCTATTTATAGGAAATTAGGAGCTATCCATCCATTGAGAATTTTCAAACCAAAAATGTTGAATGGCCAAATATGTCAAAGGAAGGGATGTCACCACCATTGAAAAATAGTGTTGCACATGACCAATTTGTACTATAAAAATGATGGTGATGCAGGGAATGATGTCAAGAGAGATATACATATATGTGTATATATGTATAGGTGGAAATGGTAATGGTTTTGACAAATCATGTGGTGGGCTTTCAAATGATAATCAAAGAAATGGGTCAAGATGGTAGTGGACACAAGTAAATGGGCTCTTCACGAAATGTGCCAGCAAATGTTGAACATGGGTTGGTATGAATTGGGCCTGAAAATATAAAAACAAATATAAAGTGAGTGAGAATGATATTTGCATTTTAATGGTGTAATACTCACTTTAAGCCTTAATTATCTAACAAATGTCTTAATAATTCATTATTAAAAGTGTACATTTTTGGCACTTATCACTGCACTCATCTCTTTAATTAAGACAAGTTGGCAAAACTTATTTACCATAGTATTTTGGCATTTCCTAAGTCGATCAAATCAAGTTAGCCTAGTCAGATGAGTGCATATGTGTATCATGTGAGCGTGTATGGTGTGCACTTGTGTGCCAACTTGAGATGAGTACATGCACCAAACGTGTGGGGTGTCGACCAATGGATCTCCTACGGTCGAGTTAGAACTGAGAGTAATCAGATCACAGGAGCCATGTTTTTTACGTCAAAACTTAAACCAGGTTAAGTTTCGTACGCCATTCGAGAGTTGGCACTAGTCAATTAAGTTATAGATTGTTGTCTTGACTTTAGAAAGGGCTCGAAATCTCTCCTAATTACCTGATTTATTCTCCTTTTATAATATCTACTAGTCGATCGAACGGTGAAACGTCTGCAAATTTATCAAGGCTAGCATTTTTTTATTGGTCCATGCTCATGTTTGGAAGTACTTGGTTGAATGTATACTAGTTGTACATGTTTTGATAGTCTAGTACCTATTACATAACAAGAATATATTTTTCTTTTAATCGACCAACAAACATCTCGACGGTCGACCATTAGAAATCATGAACCATAACTCGAAATGTATTGCGGGTAAAATGAACTTAGTCGAGGGAGTGCTAGGACCTAGAAGTGTCATACAGAGTGAAAATGGCCGAGGGAGAAATATAAGCATCGTGTAGATCGAACGTGGTCAAGCGAGTTGTATAAGCATTACGTAGACTCAACATGGTCGAGAGATTATAAGGAACGTCGTGTAGACCGAATACGGTCGAGTGACTAGTGGTAGCATCGTATAGATTGAACATGGGCATTTTGCATCGCGTAGACCGAACGTGGGTGTGGGGAACCGAGTAGATCGGACATGGTCGGTCGTTGCTTAGACTAAGCTAGATGTCAAAGTTTGTAAGTAGTCGGTAGTTTACCTGTTGAGCGGACAACGTAGTCTACTTACCGATGTTGAACTGACTAGCGTCAATTTAGCTCAAAGATGATTGTCGAGGCATGCTTTATGTGTCATCATGTTAGACCGGGGAGGTAGGATAGTTATGTTTCGCCGACTTCCATGATTCGATCGACTCCAACATTTCACATGATGAAGTGAGGAGTCGATCGAAGCAACGTGATCTAGCCAAATGATTGTCAAGGCCCCATGGTGGGCGCCAAATTGTTGATCCAAAAATCAACAATCAATTTGTTATCGTCGATCGAGGCCTATGACAACCCTGTAAGATCACAGTAGAGGTCGACCGTTAGGCTTGACACTGGTGTGGTGTCGGCCAGGGAAGCTCCGACAGTCAAGTCAGTTGACGGTGAAGAGAGTATGTAGTGAGAGAAGTGAAGTTTTTAGAGAGAGAGGGAGAGCAAGAGATACCTCAGGTGGGAGAGCCCTCTAATGAGGAGAGATCCTCCCATATTTATAGTGCTCTGGTCATATGACTAGCATGTGTCAATAGTACAAATGGGCCTTGGGCTTTGATTGGGCCCAAGGACTTAGATAAGATCTCTTAGTTGTATGGGCATTGAGCCTTTGTAGAATAGATGGACCCTTTTGTGGGCTCATATGGCTGGACTCTCGTGAGCCATTATGTTGACCGGGCTTCAGTGGACCTCTTGGTCGACTGAGCTTCAATGGGCCAATATGTCGATCGGGCTTCAATGGGCCCATTTGGTTGACCGGGGTCAGTGGGCCCTTTTCGTGCATATTTTCATGTAGATGATTTTTGGTCATACACAATGTATTTTTTAGATTTTGGAGATAGGGATTGACTTTTATTAATTTTTATATTCCTTGTCATACTAATTGCAATCTTATGACAACCACATGAAATTCCAAGTTATCCCATCAATGTCAACTATTGCATCACTCACGATATTCAAGATCCATTTTCTCACAAAGCATATATTGACAAACTTATCATAACAAGTATTGTGAAAACAAATTTCGAGCTAAATGACATTAAACTTCCAATATATGACAGATGAATGTCATTTTAATTTGAAGAAAACTTATGTGTTGTATTCAAACTTGTTTATTTTAATATAGACCTCGCAGGTGAAATCTCAAAAACTTGGCAAAAATAGCACGATCCCTCAATGTAAATATTCTCCAGAGATAAGTGACAACGCAAATTGTGTTATCACTCAAAAGCCAAACAGATGTAATTATATCCTTGTATCAAGTACAAACAAATAAGAATTACTAAGATGTATAAGGAAGCAAAATAATTAATCTGAGCTACGACATTATTACTAACCTTAATATGCATTTATAGGATTTAGATGGGAAAAAGACATGTCCTTCATCGTAAAGTGTACAGGATTTATAGAGTTTTTCCCTGGATGGTTTGAAAAGAACACTTTCCGTTATGAAGGAAATATACCAAAAAAGTGCTTGTTGGGTCTAAATTAACCTTACTAGCAAGTGTACTAGTAGGTGCTTACAACACAATGATAAGCAAGGGTCGAATCCACAGGGACGGAGCTATGTCTAATCCAAATGTATACTTGCAAGTATGTATGGACAATGCAAAAGAGTAAAGTTTCACTCAAGTTTGTTTGGTTTAGTAATTAAACTAAAGACAAGCAAATAGTGAAGTGTTGTTGGTATTTTCTGGGAATAAGGATGCAAATTACTAATGCAAACTATCAATAATGCAACTAATATGAATGAGATGAGTTAATGAATATGATATGAACACCAAGGCTTTGGAATCCCTCTTGGGAAATGACTTGCAAAGAGACAAATTCACACACATATTTGCTAATTCGGGCATAACGAATCCGTACCTAAGTCGGTTTTAGCGCACTTAAACCATATCTCCCTAAAATCGAATACTAGCCATCTTATTGGTCTAGGTCGGATGTTCTTAAATACATTCTAGCCATCTTATTGGTCCAAACATGCATAGAAATTCACGAAGTTCCATGGAGATTAGGATTCATACAAATTGTCACCTAATTAAAGGGAAACACATTAATAATCAAGAGTTTCAAGAAGCATAATCTACTTGATATATTACCGTCTAAGCAAATTCTTTAGACAATTTCATCCAAAAACCTAAAGTGTTGGCCAAACACAACAAACATGAAGAAATTGCAATCAAACATAGAAACACAAGATTTATACCCAAATCAACTCATATATATGTCAATCAAGTCATACACAAAGTCATTAAACCCAAGGCTTCATCCTAGCCTTGGCAAAAGTGGTTTAGTTACACATACAGAGAGAAAAACACAAGAAGATGGATGAGAAAAGCATGAATAAACTCAATGAGTTGAGAAGATCCAAGTTGGGCTGAAGAATCTCTCCTCCTAGCTCCAAGAATCACCTTTCCCCTCTGTTTTCGCTCTCTAGAAAGTCTGTTTGAAGTGTCAAAAGTGTTGTGCGGCTAGGGTAAATAGCGAATTAAAACTGGTCCAAAAGCTATTTTGTGCGTCTAGGCGTTGATAGCAATTTTCGATTACTTAAAATAAGCAAACAAAAATCCCAAATTAAAATACTCGCAAGCGCACAAGACCGTAGTAGAATAGGTTATGCAAGAACGAGGTCGAACCACAAGGATTGGACAAACAATACGATTAACTACTATACTAAACTTAGCAAAAGAAACAATTCTTGAGAGATGGTTGATTGTAGATAGCAAGCGATGAAATCAAAGTAACGAAGTAAAAAAAATACAAAATTGTTGATTTTGATTGTGAAAGCAAATTTATGAAAGCACCAGGACAATGAATCCATCTTAATAATCCTCTCTAGTTGTTGATTACCTCACCTTTAATCCACTCAATCGATGTTGTTGGCGAATCCACTAAGACGTGAATTACCTATGGTATCTAGGCTAATTCCTTTATCTTAACATGCAATTTGGTTATGGTATCTAACTCAACTATAAACATGAAAGATGTCCTTAAGTTCAAGAATTCATTAACATGCCATGTAAACCCTAGGAGTATGGTATCTACCCTAGGCGTTCCCAATTCCTAATCACAAGAAGCTGGTCCCAAACCCCGTATGGTATCTACGTGAGCTTGCATCAAATTACTTAGTTGAAAACTTAGTTGGTGGCCAATCATCCAAGCAATCAAACAAGTATATATAGCACAGTGATTAGAAATCCAACATCAAAAGAGCAATCAAAGATAATAACAATAAACAAACTAGAGAATCATATTAAGATTTCATCACGCCCTAGCAAAAGTGTTTAGTTACACATAGTTATGAATGAAAACCACAAGAAAGGTTGGAGAATACCCTAGAAAAGTCGGCTGAATATCTGAGTGTTTGAACCCCCGAACGTCCTATGAAGTCCTCCTTTTATAACCTCTTTCAAACCCTAAACTTCCTCTAAAACAAATACTAAAACTCCAAGGAAACCTCACGGCAACCCCTGGTTTCCAAAACAATAAACCCAACAAAAAGGAAAGAGGTTGACTTCTTCTTTGATTAGGAAACTGGATTGCTGAATGTCTCAGATGTTTTTCCTATGTTCCACCCTTCAGAAAAATCTCCAAAAAAATATGCAAATTGAAGCTTGATGTCTTAGCTTTTTAGGGCTATCTCACACGTCTCTAGAAAAATTATGTGGAATCTTCTAGACCCACTTCTTCACAGATAGCACAGTTCTGTCGAGATCATATTTTAGGTCAACTTGTCTTCAAATTCTGGATCAATTGGCTTCACCGAAAATTCCCAAAATATTCTCCAACATTCTTCAAGGTCTTGGCTTTATTCTCCAATTGACGGTTCTTCAAAATACTCAAAATAGACCCTTTTCCATCAAAAACCATTCAAGTACTCGAGAAAACTGAAAATGAGAAAAACAAAGTAATAAGTTCTTTTTAAAGCCAATCCTCTAACAAAAACCAAGTTTAGAGAGTACTAAATTGAAAGAATATATGAGCTTATCAGGCGTGTTGAATTCATGCCTAGGCACAATATCATATTTTAAGTTTCCTTCAACTCAATGCTCCCTGGACTGGGAAAATGAAATTGTCCTGGGCGTGCATAAATGGTTCGCCTAGGCACAACTCGCCTAGGCACACTCCTTCATCAAAATCTTCGGATCTGCCCTATGAAAGCTTGAGATGTCTAGTTTCCAATGCCTTTTGTTTCACTCGATTCCAACACCTTGACAGAAAGTTATGACTATTTGAACACATAAAGGTCGGTGGACATTTTCTTCAATTCAGCCCCTTTTCCGCCTCTTTTCATCCAAACTGCAATCAACCTATCAAAATACAAATCAACACATAAATACACTCATTATTTATCAAAAGGAAGCTTAAGAGGGGGAGATTTCTACCAAAAATAATAGGTATTAGCATACCTATCAGTGTTTGCTTCTAATTTGAGAGAAAAGGACATGGTTAATAACATGTCATTAGTATCTGATAAATCTTGCCCTAAACACAGGTAGAGAACAAGAGAGTTTGAGAAGAAATCTCAGAGTTTTTTGGTTTATTAATTGATATCTCTTGCTACGTTACAAGCTGGCTTATATAACCATAACCATGCAACCTAATATGACTAGAAATAGGAATACTAAACTAAGAAGGAATTTCCTTCAAAACCAACCTAATTAATAGGTAATACTTATTGAACTCAATTACATAAAACTTATAATGGAAAGTAACGACTAACTCCCAAATATGCGGCCACTCCATATCACGCCTGATATGTTTCCTTTGCAACAAAGTCTTTCTGCACATGCATGGCCTGCAAACCCCCCTCTACTTGACTACTTTGCATAACACGTTTCTCCTTCATCTTCAATCTTCGAGCTCGATTATAAGCATTCTTTAATAGTCTACCTTGGTCCTCATCATTCCCCCCTCCTTTAAGATTACTCTTGTCCTCAAGAAGAAAATCAGGAAACTGCAGTTTAAGCATAGCAAGATCTTCCTAGGTTGCTTCCTCATCTCCCAATGAATCCCACTGTATCAAAACCTCCCACCTATTACGATTTCCCCTTTTTATTTTCCTATACTCTAGAGCCCGACCAGGCCTCAATAGTATTTGCCCATCTGGATTCATGGGTGGCAAAGTCGAACTGCTCACCACGTCACCTCCAATACAACGCTTAAGTTGAGAAACATGAAATACAGGATGAATTTGTGCGTCCACCGGCAAGTCCAATTTGTACGCCACCTCCCCTACTTTCTGCACCACTCTGTAAGGCCCATAAAATCGGCTACTTAACTTGTATAACGCCTTTTGCGAGAGAGACTTCTGACGATGGGGTTGGATTTTAAGATAAACCAAATCACCGGGGCTAAAATTCTCCTCACGCCGGTGCTGATCAGCATATGTCTTCATTCGATTGTTGGCCCTTTCTAAATTGCTTTTGAGTTGTCGAAGCAACTCATCTCTTTCAAGCAACTCCCTATCTACCTCATCATTTGGAGAAGAACCTTCTGCATAACTCACCAAAGCAGGAGGAGCACGACCGTAAAGATACTCAAAAGGTGACCTTTTGGTGGATGCGTGGTATGTCGTATTATACCAATATTCGGCCCAAGCAAGATAGTCCTCCCACTTACGAGGATTTTGGTGAGTCAATGCTCAGAGGTATTGTTCAAGGGAGCGATTGGTTACTTCAGATTGACCATCTGTCTGGGGATGATAAGCAGAACTCATGGACAACTGTGATCCTTGTAACCTAAATATTTCACCCCAAAAATTACTAAGGAAGATCCGATCCCTATCCGAAACAATTGTCCATGGAATTCCATGGAGTTTGACAATATTAGTAACGAATAAGTGAGCCACAGACTTCGCAGTATATGGATGAACCATCGCTACAAAATGAGCATACTTGGTCAAATGATCCACCACAACCATTATCCCATCGTACCCATTGGACCTAGGCAGTCCGACTATAAAATCCATAGCAATATCTTCCCATACCTGATCAGGAATTGGTAAAGGTTGTAACAACCCGCCTGGCCTACGCGAATCACTCTTGATCCGTTGACACAACTCACAAGCCGCCACATACCGTTGAATTTCTCTTTTCATGCCGGGCCAATAGAAGACTTGTGCCACTCGCATGCCCGTACGATAAACTCCTGAATGTCCCCCTACCACAGAATCATGAAAGTGGTGCATGATCTTTTTCTTTAATTCTTCTACCGCTGGTACCACAACCCGTCCACAGAACTGGATTAATCCCCGCCTCTCCTCATAATCCGGCATAGATTCCGGTTGGCTGTGGAGTTTTTGCACTATTTCTTGGCACCCAAGGCAGTCCTTAGTGCTCGCACGAAGCTCATCCCAAATAGGCCAATTGGGTCCCAAAATTGCACTTAAAATCGGGTTGTCTTCTCTTCGAGATAATGCATCCGCGACGTTATTGTCTCTCCCTGGTCGGTAATGTATTTCAAATTCATAGCCTAACAATTTGGCCACAAATTTCTGCTGTTCCGGGGTGATTATACGTTGCTCTAAAAGATGTTTCAATGGACGTTGATCCGTGAAAATTTTGAACTTTCTCCCAATTAAATAGGGTCGCCATAATCGGACTGCTTCAATTATGGCCAACATTTCTTTGGCATAAACCGACCAACCTTTTTTCTTAGGTCCTAGAACCTTGCTGAGAAACGCCAATGGTCTTCCTAATTGGGACAGAACCGCTCCAATCCCGATATCACTAGCATCAGTATGTACCTCAAACTCGACTTCAAAGTCCGGCATGGCCAATATGGGGGTACGGGTAATCGCTACTTTAAGTTGTTGGAAGGCTTGCTCTCCTGTTTCGGTCCAGCGAAAGCCCCCTTTTTTCAACATGTCCGTTAATGGCTTGGCAATTATATCATAATGCTCCACAAATTTGCGATAGTACCCCGTCAAACCGAAAAACCCCCGCAATCCTGACACAGAGCTCGGCTTAGGAGAAGAAACCATGGCCTCAATCTTCTTTTCATCCACTTGCACCCCTTTGTTGGATATTATGTGGCACAGATATTCCGTTTCCACTTGTGCGAATGAACACTTAGACGGTTTAATATGAAACTGGTGTTGATCCAGGATCCCCAACACTATACGAAGGTGTGAGATATGCTCATCCCAGGTCTTCGAATAAACGAGAATGTCGTCAAAAAATACCAGTATGAATTTTCTAAGGTGCATGCTGAATATTGAGTTCATAGCAAATTGGAATGTAGATGGAGCATTGCATAATCCAAAAGGCATTACCAAATATTCATAGTGGCCATGGTGAGTCCTAAACGCTATTTTGTAGATGTCATCCTGGTATACTCGAATCTGGTGGTACCCAGCTCTCAAATCTAGTTTTGAAAAAAATTGTGCACCACCCAATTCATCGAGCATGTCATCAATTGTAGGGATTGGGAATCGATCCTTAATGGTTGCTTCGTTAAGAGCTCGATAATCATTACAGAATCGCCATGTCCCATCCTTCTTTTTTACCAAAAGCACCGGTGAAGAGAAAGGACTATTGCTTGGTCGAATGAGACCGTTGTGAAGCATCTCCTTAACCTGCTTTTCAATTTCGTTTTTCTGAAAGTGAGCATATCGGTAAAGAGCGACATTGACGGGCCGTGCGTCCTCTTTGAGTGAAATCCGATGATCAAAGGACCTACTTGGCGGTAGTGCCCGAGGCTCCTCTAGAACTGAGGTGAACTCCTTTAGTAAAGCTTGAACTTCTTCATGTAATGGACCCTCAGCCTTACCGCTGGCCTCCCAACTAGTTGTTTCATGTATAGAAAATAATTGTTCTCCATTCATATATAATTTCTCAAGGGATCGGGCATGTATAGATTCTGGTTTCTTTGGTGGCTGCATAGTTAACTTGACCCATCCATCTCCCCAAGTAAACTCCATTGTCATATGATGATAATCGGACACTACCCTTCCCAGACTTTCCAACCATTGTACCCCCAAAATGATATCTAGCCCAACCAAGGTTAATACAAAAAGGTCCACACATAAGTGTATGCCTTGTATTTTTAGAGAAACCTTGCTACACATCTCACGGCAACATAGTTGCTCCCCATTAGCCACACGTACTTCAAAGGCTTTTATTGATTGTACGGGTAACTGTAATTTTCTGGTCGTTGTGCTACTGATGAAATTTAAAGATGACCCATTATCAATGAGCACGGAGACCGCATGGTTTTGAATCATAGCTTGGAACCTCATTTTTTTGGGTCCGTTTACTCCAGCTAGCGCGTGCATTGATATTACTGGTTCTGGTTCTTCAGTACCGTCTTCTATGACTTCCTCTTGCTCCAATCCTTGTTGTTCTTCGCTGACATTCTCAATCACGAAGACTTGAGGAACCTTGCACGTATGCCCGGGTGTGAATTTTTCATTACAGTCAAAACACAACCCCTTCTCCCATCGTTTTTGCATCTCGTCCCACGTCAATCGCTTGGTCCCAGGTGGAATAGGCTTTACCGTGGCATGAGAAGGTACCGTGGTACTAGGCGTTTTAGAGCCAGACAGAACTGGTTTGGACCATCCTGTAGGCGTTTCATTGTTGCGCCGAGGCTCGACTTTACCCCCCTTCTATGCCTCCTTCAAGTAATCGTTCTCCAAGCGAGCCCATTCAATCGCTTTCCTCACTGTTCGAGGTCTATGCGCCTTAACTTCCCGTGCTAGATCTGGTTTCAGGCCCCCAACAAGCGTTCCAACTAAGGTGTTTTCCGGCCACCCATGTACCTGGTTGGATAATCGCTCACATTCCTCCAAAAATTCTTGTAGGTCACCGTTTTGTTTGATGTGGGAAAATGCCTCATCATGATCGATGTATCTTGTTGGTCTGAACCTAGTCAATACTTCTTGTTCAAAGTCCCTCCAACGAATTGGTTTCTTTTTCTTCTTATAGATTTGCTCAATCCACTGCCACCAAAGATTGGCCTTTCCTTCTAAATAGAAAGCAGCAAAGTTAACTTTTGCGGAGTTTTCAATATCGTGAAACTTGAAAAATTGTTTTGCTCGACTGAGCCATGCCACCGGGTCCTCTCCGGAAAAAGTAGGAAAATTCATTCTGGGCTTATTGATGAGAGGATTTTTTTCTTGTTTCTTTTCGGCAACCTCTTCCTCATCTGAGAATGTCTCTTCTTCAATTTCGGAGGTGGTTTCCGAACTATTACTAGAGCTATCAGATAGCACTTTCTGATATGATTTTTTTCCCCGCTACTTCTTTTCTCGCTTTTTCACGAGTAAGTCTTCAATTCGTGACATCTGTCTGCATATCTTGAATTCCTGCTTGCACCTCAGCGTGACCAGCCTCAAGTGCTTCGATCCGTTCCTTATGAGTGTTCGCCATTGAGAAGGAAGCCTCTCAATGAAAGCACCACTGATAAATCTTGCCCTAAACACATGTAGAGAACAAGAGAGTTTGAGAAGAAATCTCAGAGTTTTTTGGTTTATTAATTGATATCTCTTGCTACGTTACAAGCTGGCTTATATAGCCATAACCATGCAACCTAATATGACTAGAAATAGGAATACTAAACTAAGAAGGAATTTCCTTCAAAACCAACCTAATTAATAGGTAATACTTATTGAACTCAATTACATAAAACTTATAATGGAAAGTAATGACTAACTCCCAAATATGCGGCCACTCCATATCACGCCTGATATGTTTCCTTTGCAACAAAGTCTTCCTGCACATGCATGGCCTGCAAACCCCCCTCTACTTGACTACTTTGCATAACACGTTTCTCCTTCATCTTCAATCTTCGAGCTCGATTATAAGCATTCTTTAATAGTCTACCTTGGTCTTCATCAGTATCATAAACCTCCACTGACAATTTGAGATGGACAAACAATTTCATTTGAAATAAACTCAGCTTTATATAAAACACTTGCACCAGTCGAGTTGGACCAATCAATGGTCTCTAAAGAAAATGAACCTCCCGCTAAACACAGCTTTAATGGCATGGCAATGATAAACTGATGGGAGTCTAAAAAATATTTACTGAAGAATGTAACGGCAAAAGGAAAATATAATGATGCAAGGCCTGTAAAGGGGATCCAAGTTGGATCGGATGGGTATAAGAGGACCCAAATCCAATAAGGCTAAATATTAAAAACTTCTAGAAGATTTCCCATGGATTCTTAAATGAATTGCATCATCAACCACAACTCCACCTTCAGATCTTTGTGCTTCCTGGAGTGATTATTGTGCTAATTATATACATATAATTACACACCCTTTACATTGTATTTCATGGTTCTTTGAGTAAATTGAGGATCAATATTACCTAAGAATTGTATATTTACACATTGCAGGTGCCTAGGAGCATATCAGACGAAAAGGAGTCAAATCGGATCAAAGACTAAAGAAAGGAGAAAATAATAGCAGAGGCAAATCCCGATCGATCGGACCTGCCAAAATACCCCAAAATTCGTGGAGACAGAAACCATTTTCGATCGATCGGAAATATTCCTGATCGATCAGATTACTATTCACAACACAGTAAATTTCGTGAAAAAACTCTGAATTTAAGTGGGTCCGAACCAAAACGACCCCAACTTGTATGAGAAACGACATAGGAGTTTAGGGAAGTATAAATGGTAGTTTTTAGGGTTTTACAGGGTCATACACATTCTCACACATTCTACCACCATTGGAGAGCTTGGAGGCACCATTGGAGCTTGGAGAAGAAGATGGTCTACAAGAGGGTTTTCTCTCTCCATTTCTATCCTAGTTTCTATGGTTGATTTCCTTTGTTTAATAATGTATTTTGCTTCCATGAGTGGCTAGATTTCTTACTAGGGTCTTAATGTAACCAAACCTTGAAGATTCAATAAACTTGGTTTCCTTATTTCTTGATTTCTCTCTCTCTTTTGATTGTCTATGGGTGTGATTAATGCTTTTGAATTTGGTCATCATTCAATTGATTTGTTGCCTAGATTGAGACCGGAAGGAGATATCTAGGGTTTGCCTCAAGCCATAGATGACATAGGGTGCATGAACCATAGGAATATAGGTTTGTGACTTATGTAATCGTTAAATGATTTTCATAGTTCTTAATGGGTTTTTGATATATTAATCCGATTGTTAGGAATAACAGAGATTTATATTGAAAATATGTTTGATGTGTCTAGGAATAGAACATTGAATAGGTTGGGAAATCGATTGTCAATATTGAAAGATAAATTAGGGATTAAGGGACCAAGGGAATTGAATTGGATAGGTGATGTGAAGTTAAGTACCCTAGTGCTTTCCTTCTTTGATTACATACTTGTGTTTGATTTGTCTTTGTTCTTTTTAATTAGTTTAGTTAAAATCAAAACAAACCACGAAACCTTTCCCCAATTTGCGTAGTTGTTACTAGTTTGACATTAATTTTGATTGCCAAAATATCCTCGTTGGGAACGATAATTTACTCATCTCTTTAGTACTTATGCGATTTGTGCGCTTACAATTAAATCCATATCAAGTTTTTGGCGCCGTTACCGGGGGTTGAGGCAATTGTTTTTGTGTCAAATTAGGTATTCAATTGTGTTAATTGATTTTTATTTTTCTGCAGAAATTCTTTCTCTTGTATGAGGTTGGGAAGACGTTCTATTAATCCAGAATTAATTGCTATTGATTTGGAGATTGAAAGGACTCTTCACAATCTTAGACGGGAGCTTATTAATAATCAAATGGAAGGCATGAGAGACAATCAAAGAAGGGGGAATGTTGGTGATCTTGGTGGAGCTTTGAATGTGAATGATGGTAATGGTAATGGTGGAGGTGCTAATGGAAGAAATGGTGGTGAAGAAGTTGAAAACCCTCCTAGGCAATTTGATCCTCGCTCTCTTGAGGATTGTGTTAGGCCTACTTGGGATACAAATCCTTCAAGCATCCGCTATCCTCCTATCAATGCCAATAATTTTGAGATCAAGCCGGCTATCATCAACATTATCTCTAACTCGGTGAATTTCTATGGTCTTCCTAATGAAGAGCCCAATGTTCATCTTCGTTTTTTCTTGCATGTGTGCACTACTTTTGGGATTAACGGAGCTTCTAAGGATGCTATCTTGTTGAGGTTATTCCCATTTTCTTTGAGGGACAAGGCTAAGGGATAGTTGATGTCCTTGCCTCCCAATTCTATCACCACTTGGGATGAGATGGCGGAGCAATTCTTGACAAAATTCTTTCCTCAGGGCAAGGCGGTGCAAATTAGGGCGAATATCATGTCCTTTGCCCAAAAGGATCTTGAATCATTTTATGAGGCTTGGGAGCCCTTTAAATGAATTATTCGAAGTTGTCCAAATCATGGCCTTCCGGAATGGGTGGTGTACCAAGCTTTCTATAATAGGTTGACAATGCATACTAAGGAGACTATGGATGCGGCTGCGGGAGGTTCTTTTATGACCAAAAATCAAGAGGAGGCTCGGGAATTACTTGATAAAGTGGCCAAGACCACTAACTCTTGGTCCTTGGTGAGGGGGAATCCAAAGCAAGGGGGAAGTTGTAGAGATGATGAAGTTATATCTACCTTGGCTATTATGGCAAAGAAGATTGATGCATTGACACTAAATCAAGCTCAAGGAGTGCATGCTATGCAAACCACACCTTCCTACATGTCTTGCAATTATTGTAGTGGAAGTCATCCTAATGGGGAATGTATTAGTGCTTCTTCTTCTAACGCTAGTGAGCAAGTGAATGCCATTGGTAGAGGTAATTTCAATCAACCCCGAAATGATCCTTATTCCAACTTCTACAATCCGGGATTTAGGAATCACCCCAACTTCTCTTGGAGCAATACTCAAAATGTGCAAAATCCTCAACATCTAATGCAGCCCCAAAAGAAGAAGAGGGATATTGATGAAATGTTCTCAAAGCTAGCCGGAGGATTAGATACACTTACAACTCATACCTCCCAATTTATGACAAGGACGGAGCAATACATGAGCAAAACCGATGCCACTCTACAAGCTCAAGCAAATTTGATGCAAAACTATGGAGCTTCCGTCCGGAATCTTGAGGTACAAATGGGGTAAATAGTTAACACTTTGTCATATAGAGAACGAGGTACATTGCCAAGCCAATTGGAGGTGAATCCAAAAGGGAAGGATAAGGAGCAATGCATGGCAATCACTCTCCGAACTGGTAAGGTGGTTAAAAATGCTTCTGATCTAGATGTCGAAAAGACGAAAATTTTACAGGAGGAGGAGAAGTGCAGAAAAGAGGCTGAAAATTGTCCAGGGAACATTTTCGATAGATCGGACCCCATCCCGATCGATCGGCTAGTTGTAGAACAGGGAGAAAGATGTAGAAATGAGAAAGATATGCAGACTCAGTATGCTGTGGAGTTGGATTGGCCCAATAGTTCACTTCCTGCACCTCCAATCAAGGTTTATGTGCCTCCAATTCTATTTCCTCAAAGATTGAAGAGCACTAAGAAGAATGATGATCAATTCTCTAAATTTTTGGAGGTATTCAAGAAGCTTCAAGTGAACATCCCATTTGCCGAAGCTTTAGAGCAAATTCCTTGCTATGTCAAATTCATGAAGGAGATCTTATCCAAAAAGAGGAGATTGAAGGAGCATGAAAAGATACAACTAACCGAAGAGTGTAGTGCCATTGTGCAAAGGAAACTCCCAATTAAACAAGAAGATACGGGAAGTTTCACAATCCCGTGCACTATAGGTAACACCTTGATTGAGAGATCCTTGCGTGATCTTGGAGCTAGTATCAATTTGATGTCATTCTCGGTTGCGAAGCAAATTGGGGTGAAAGAGATTAGTCCAACCACGGTGTCATTGCAAATGGCGGATAGATCAATCAAATACCCGCTTGGCATAGTGGAGGATGTCTTAGTGAAGGTGGGTGATCTTATCCCAGTGGATTTTCTTATCTTAGATATGGAGGCCAACCCCACTACTCCCATAATCTTGGGAAGGCCATTCTTGAGCACTGGGAGAGCCTTGCTTGATGTTGAAAAAGGGAAGCTTACTTTGAGAGGTTCGGGAGGTGACCAAATCACTTTTAAAGTGTTTGGAACTAGGAGACAAGAAGAGATTTCTCAACAATGTCTCCAAGTGGAGCGTATTGACATGGTCATCCCCGACACTCTTGAAAAGGAAGCTTCATACATTCCGGTAGAAGTTTTCCTATGCCAAGATTCAAAAATTGAATATGAAGTTCCCAAGGCAGCCTCCCAAGCTGAAATTGAAGTTCAAAAGTCTCAAATTGAAGATCCCATAGAGAAGAAAAAGAAGAGCAAGAAAAAGAAGAAGAGGAAGACCAATAAAATGAAGAAAAATGTCTTTCCTAAGGAAACGGTGGTGATGAAGGCTTGTGCTCCTTGCATGGCACCTAAGCAATCCAACGTTAATCCTAAGAATCCATTAAGGGGAGTCTACACCACAACCCTCAAGGATCCCGGTTGAATTCACAAAGGGAAGTCGGGCTTAAGACTTTAAACCAAGCGCTTGTGGGAGGCAACCTAGGTTTTATTGTTCTGTCTCTATCTTTTTATTTCTATTTTCACCTATTCCATGCATTGAGGACATTGCATATTTTAATTGTGGGGGTGGGAATATAGGTTTTTCTAGTTTTTACTTGAAAGAAAAAATTTTGACTTCAAATGTGTTATGCCATGTCATTCTTGAGTGTATTTGGATGAATTTTGTGATCTTTGAAGCATTGATGGATCTTGCTAAGGACATTCTTTCCAATTGAATTTTCCTATCTTGAAAATTGTTCTGTCTATTGTGCTTTTGTGAATATGGTACACTTGATTGTGGGATATGAAATATGACTTGACTTTGGCATTTGTGGTTGTTTGAGATCAATTTGATTCTAAGTAGCACTACTTTGAGCAATGAAAAAGAAAAAAAAAATATAGAAAAGAGAGAAAAAATTGCGTTTATGAATAAATGGTTTCTTTCATAAGTTTTCTGCTGAGTAACCGGACCTCTTGCCTAGCAAGCAATGAGTTTCGCGTAAAAAGGTAGGGAATGAATGTTAGAGTACCTTGATGAGTAGTTTAACCTCGTAGCCTTTTTGACTCGGGTAATTAGATCCGTTGGGGTGTCTTAACACCTAGTTCCCTAAGCCAACTGGATTGGGAGTCATTGATCGAAAGCTCGTTACATGGGTCATTTAGAAAGCTTAAAGAGTTTGAGCATTGCACAAGTCACCTTTGAGAAGAAAAAGAAAGAAAAACAATGTGAATAAGAATGAAGTTTGAATAAATGCTCATTGTATTTGCTCTTTGATTCCTATTGTTCTTGGAAGACTACATGGTCATTGTTTATGTCACTTTGAAGTCAAATATCAAGTGAAATCCATTATGTGCATTAGTTCTTGAATTTATAAGCAAAGTGGATGAGATAGGATTCTTGGGGGTGGGAAAACCAATTATGGTGGTGGAAAAACCAATTAAGGGTGGGAATCTAATGTCAAATCGCACGTAAATCAAATGAATTAAATATCAAATCAAGACATAAAAAATATTAAAAAATTAAACCAATTATTTGGGGTGAGATTACTAGAAAGGGGGGGGTGAGGATACCACTACTCTTAACATAAACACAATTGACACGAAACGTTGGGAAAGAGGAGACAACAAGGGATGGGGGCTGAAATGACTTTGCATGCGATTTGACATTTGATTCTCATTTCAAAAATTAGTTTCCTCACCCCATCAATTAATTAAAGTAAATTTATTACATCACATCAATGTAGATTTAGCGGTACATTTAATGTATGATGCAAATTGTTCTCTGTACGAAGTAATCCCCTCGTTTGCACAATCATACCTATATCTAAATCATTGAATCATAATAGGAGGCATCGGGTAACCATCTGTCAATGTCAATTGAACGAAGTGATTACCATTCATAAATCCTATTGTGTTAGTAATACGTTCATGTTGAAGTGGAGGTATAGAACGTAAAAGCAAAAATGTCAAGCACTGTTTATAACTAAGAACGTGTAAAACCACATTGTACTTAGAAGCAATCAAGTGACTCACATCTGGAATTGACATCCAGTTCTCAAACGGTGCTGGTCTATCTATTTCAAAAAATGTCAGTGAGTTGTGGATAGACGATACACGCTCATAACCACCAAATAGGACAACATATTCACCCCAAAATGTTCCCAGCTCGCCAATCAAGTATTATCGAACGTTGGCCCATACATTATTACCAAACCCTAATGACCCAGCAATAGCCCTAAATCCACAATTTCCTTATGCTTTTACATCTGTCACGGAACTAGATGTCAACATGAACGTATTACTATCACAATAGGATTTGTGAATTGTAATCACTTTGTTCAATTAGCATTGACAGATGGTTACCCAATACCTCTTATTATGATTTAGATATATGTATGATTCCGCAAATGAATTGGTCACTTCATATAGAGAACAACTTGCAACATGCATTAACGTACCCACCACTATGTGTTGATGTGATGTAATACGTTTAGTTTAATTAATTGATGGGGTGGGAAAAACTAATTTTTGGAATGAGAATCAAATGTCAAATCACATGCAAATCGAAAGAACCAAATATCGAATCATATTACAAATAATATTAAAAAATAAAATTCAATCAGTTGGGGGTTAGGATTACCAATTTGAGGGGTGAGATTACCATTTCTCTTGATGAAATTATATGAAATGTTTTAATTTTTCACCGTCCATTGCATTTAATGGATAATATTTAATATAATTAAATAATCATTTATCCCAAAAAGTCACTCATTCCATTGAGAGAAGTAGAGAACCCTTAGAGTTTGTTTAGAGTATGTTTGATTGCTGTTTTGAAAACAAAAATGACTGTGAAAATTTGTTTGACACATATTTTTACTAACTTGTTTTGAAAATATTGGAAATTACTTTTTTGTTTTCAAAAAGTAAAAAATCAAAACAACAAAATCAAGTTTTGTAAAATTTTGGGTCAATATCTCAAAGATCGATGGTAATTTTGTAAACAAAATGATGTTCCTCATCTCTACTGTCTCCCTGTGCACCATCACCTTCGCACACCACATCTTCATTCGGTCATCGATCTAGGGCACCACACCATCGAAATGAAGCTCTAGACTTCCAACATTCATTTTTGACCAAGCTTAACCGTTAAAAGTGATCATGCTCGCCAAAAATTCATTCGCAAGGCCAAGACTACCGTAGCTTCATACGTCCGATCCGAATGTTATATGAGTCATCAATGGTCGCCACTACACCATAAAGATTGCTCGGTCAGAGCACTACACATCCCATGTCTTGATTGGCCAGAATCACCATCGGAGGTCGGAGATCTGACATTGGCTTGAGCCGGGTCAAAATGACCCAGATTTTTGTATTTTGATTTTGTGGTTTCAACAAGAATGAGACCGAATCTTTCTTAGCAACAATGGGCCTTGGTCACAACGACGGCGACGGCGACGGCGACAACTGTCACCAACTTTGACGACGCCGACGGTGAACCTCTGATTCTCTGGTCCTCTCCGTTTTGTTTTGCTTCTTCTGATATGGCAAACCTCTGATTCGAGGTTGCGATTGCCGATGATCCACTCTCCAAGCGACGACCACTCCTCATGGACCACGACGCACCTTCCACCAGCAAGCAGATCGAGGACGACCCACTCTCAGGTCCTCTGATTCGACCAATAAACTTATTAAAATTGATTGTTCGTGGATCGGCGAAAAGCAAGCAGATCGACGACAAATAGACTTGTTGGAATTGTTTTTTTGGTGATCGACGAAGTGCAAGCATATCAACACGACAAGTTATTTTTTGTGAAAGTTCTTTAAAATTTTGCTAACTCCGTTTCACATCATATTACAAAAGGGGAGAGGTAGAGAGGTAGCCTGGTTCCCCTAGTTGGGTTGTCTAAGTCTGTTTCTTCATCTCTAGTTGGGTAGGTCTTTTTGCGTCCTGGTATGTCTTGATCTTGGCTGTGCTTTGATAAGGCTTAGCCTTTCCCTTGTTTATCTGCTTTTCCCTCAGCTTTAAAGCCTGTATTAATAAGATCTGATTTATCAAAAAGAAAAGAAAAAGAGGGGAGCAGAGTTGAAGAAGGAAGGAGAAAAAGAGAGCTGATTTCTAATTTGATGATGTGATTAGATATCATCCATTAGATGCAATGGATGGTGAAGATTTAAAACATTTCACATAATTCCGCAAAAGACCGCGAAGCGATGGGATTACCAAATACATGTGTTCGGGATGAAATTTCGAATTTTCTAGGTTTAATCGCGTATCACTGTGCTTCTCACAAAAAAATCACGTATCATCGTACCCATGGGCCCCGGTACGAACCCAGTGATATGGACTGATAAAAGCTCAAATCCAAATGCAATTATTGGGCCCAAACACATCAATTAACAGAAGAAGCCCAAATCAATAATTTCCAACCATAAGACGAAAGTGTATGGTTACCATTAGTAAATACTGAATACTGTTATCATACCGATCCCTTCGGTAACTCAAAAAATGTTATCGTTATCGAAAGAGTCGTTCGATAATAGTAAGTCAGTAATTGCTAAATTTATCAATAAAAGTGCTCAATTAAAAATCATCAAATTAAGATTTTAAAAGTAATCAACAGATAACCCAAAAAATAAATAAATAAATATTTTACTGAAATCCTGCATCCATTAGTCAAATCAATTAAGCTGACAAATAACACAACTACTAAAAATTGAAATAATTTTGATTTTCATAATTTAGGTGATATGAAGAGAAGTGTGTGGACATGTAATGCTTCCGATATCAATATTTATAAATTTTCCAAAATTGGGCAAGAAATCCTTCTCCTTGACAAACCCATAAACACTGCCAACAAAGCCTCACTCATCTGCATTCAAGCGCGCGTCCAAAACCTCCCAATCCCTCTCTGTTCCACCTTAGAGCCCCAGCTTGCCAAGTCGAATCTTATTTGACGAGGTTCCATCAACTCAACTGGATCATCTCCTCTCATGATGAGAAGACGAGATGAGAGTCGAGTTGGAGAGGCGAAGAGGAGGTGAGATTCGTGATTCGAGTTTCTGAGATGAGACTCGATGGGAGAGGTGGAGGTCGAGCTTTCAGCGTCGTGAGAGAGTTATTGGTCTGAATACATTAATGATAATCCTAAAAATAATCAATGGTCTAAATTAAATTAGATAAATACACGAATCCTGATTAAATAAAATTAAATCTAAAAACAATATTAATATATATGTTAATAATCGGTAAATTTATCGATTTTGAACTTTATTCATCATTATCGATACCGAATTCAATGGTAAATTTATCATACCGAAGTATTGGTAACAGTATATCAGTATTATGTCATTCTCAATAACCAATGTCTTAGTAACGATATACCAATTGATAATTCATTGCTACCATAACAACCCTAAGCAAAAGCATCATCTTGTGGATCAATGGGTACAAAAAAGGGTGTGTCGGTGATTAATTGCTCTTTGTTCAGATTTGGTAGTCTGGCTTGTGTTTTTCCTTCTGTTTTGTTTTGAAAGATATCAATTCCTTGCCAGGTAGTAAAGGAGTTTGAACTTTGAAGAGTGCAGTTTCATCAAACATTATAGGGAATTACAGATTACAGGATCACATATATGCAAAGACGAGCAACGGCTATAGGCTGAGATGACATGCATAATTCTGACACAACAGTGTCCTAGTCTCTGAGACACTAGCCGCTGAAGCTATTCAAACATATAACTCAAACCAACTCAAATATAAATATAGGCTAAACCATATTTTATATCCTTGAAGTTTCACCGCATTATCGTTTATCTCCTTAAAATTTAAATTTTATCTAGTCTGTCCTTAATATTTGAAAAACCTATTTATTCTTATCCAGACTTCAAGATTCCGATGGGATACTGCTGGTTTTTGCTTACATGGTAACCGGAGTGGGTATATGACTTATACACGTCATTTTCAGCTTTATAATATGTGTCACGCCAGAAATTAAAAGCTTTAAAATATCAAAAACCCTTACTAATTTAGAAATAAAAAATCACAATTTTTCTCATCTTTCTCCAGAACGCGGAGTAGCTAGCTTCATCTCCGCCAGATCGGAACCACAAATTCGCCCCCAATTTCACCAAGATGAACCACTTGATTTTCCCATCGATTTCGACTCTCACGAAAGACTTATTTAAAGACTTATTTAAAGGAGGTGCATGGTCCACTCTTTTTATAAGAGTGGACCTTAGTAATTTCCCTAGAGCAGAAGTCAGAAAAGCTAAGGTTATAAATTAGGGCTTTATTTTGGGTAAATTTTTTGTTTATTTTTTAAAAGAAAAATGACATGTAAAATGTTATAATTATAATAATGAGATGTAATTGTCAGATTTCCAGTTGCCAGCTAATCAAATTCCGACCGGAAAATTGATTTCAAGACAGAAAAGACTAGCTTTTTGAAACTTCAAAGATATTTGGGGTAAATTTTAAACTTTAAGGACAGAAACGAGAAACACGTGTAACATCGAAGGCATAAAATATGGTTTTGCCTATAAATATCTAACCTATGGACTGAACTTACTTTGAAGAACAGCTGGGCTTTCATTTGGGCTTCACATGTTCTTCACGAATATTGATGGAGATCTCCTTAGTTAGAATTGATGAATTTATTCTAATGCCCATTCACGCAGAAAGTTTTTACTGTTTAATTAGTTGAAAGTACCCAGTAACACAACATATAATATTGGGCCTGGTTTACTGAAACCTTCATCATATTCTCTTCTTTCAAGCAATGAATACACGGTCCAAGATACTACACTCGTCATCTGGTTCTACCATTTTTTGCTCTTCTGAAAAGAAAGAGGTTACCCCCATGAGCAATATTTTTCACGCCTTGCCTCTTTTTTGACTCGAGGCTCTACAGATGCCTAATGACATATTGGACAAATGCCCAATACACCGAAACACTAGTAGATTAACATACAGAATTGACACTAAATGTCGAGAATGAGTATAAGAAACCAAAAACATAATTGAAGCAACAGAGTTCGAGATATCTAAGATAGCGAAATACTGCTAGGTTTCTCTCCCCTCAACCCCAGAAACACAAATTATGTCCACCATCAATATTCCAGAAAAACAAATGACCTTGTGTCAGATTATTCATTTACCGTGCACAGAGGCACCCCGCTAGAGTTGAGGTAATTATTTATCATTAGGACCTGCTCTCCAATTGTTCCCCGAATCACTTGGATTAATTTCTAAAGTCCTATTCAATTGCCAATCACCTAAGACTCTTAAGAGCATACTCAGGGAATCACACTTGGTCCACGCGGCCTATCCCATACCAGGCTCAAATTCTACAAATTGAATAACCATTGCCTCACTTAGCTACAAGGAAATAAAAAAAACAAGCACCCAATTATAGTCCACAGCATGACTAGTGAGACCAAGAAAAAGATTATAAAACAACGTATATGAACACAAATAACTAGTCTTACAAAAGAACACAAGTAACTAGCAAGTGCGTGTGAACAGCTCATCTACTAAGCAACCTCAAGATAAAGAAAGTGAAGACAACATACACATTCCCATTATTCATGTGTATATATTATATATAACTGGCAAAAAAGATCGCAGTGAACAGAGAGGACAAATGTTTTAACATTAAATTTGGGACTACATGCTCAAACAAGAAGCTGTGAGTCCGTACTCAACTCCCAGTGCATTAAGGAAAGGAATCTACCAACCAAAAGAAGGATGATACTCCAAGACAAATTCAATCAAAATAAGCCCAATACTAACTTTGGTTCAAATGACATATTCAAAGGCCACTCCATTGCAAATGCTCGTTCAGCTAATGCACCAATGAGGTACGGAAAGATGTAATGGATGTAATCCACAACTTGCTCAGCATCTTGAAGAAGTTTGGGTTTGACCCCCATATCCTGTGACAGAAAATCACTTTTAAGCAAATGAACGAACAATATAAAGTAAAAGAAAGGGAATTATGTGCTTAAAGGTGATAAAATTGACAACACCAGGATCCAGGTGGGACTAAGAAAAAGCAATCACCTCCAACTGTTGTTTCAAACATTCAAAATTAAAGTACAAGTCCCTGATGGTTTCAATACATTTCTTCATACTGGCGTCTGGCGCCCCTCTTGTATCATCAAAGCTGCTTGGTTTAGTAAAACGTCTATTCAGCTCGAGAAATAATGGAATATCAGGATGACTCCTCAATTTAGACTCCCAATCCTCCTCAAAAGCATCTTTAGTCTCATCCCCATAGATCACAATATTTCCCGACCGAGAGAGTTCAAGTATGCGATCAATGAAATTCATACGCTGATACTTTTTCCAAAAGAAAACGTTGTCATACACATCCAATGGATGACTGCAAAAGAAAAGATAAACATCGGTGTTAATCCAACCTGAATATTTAGGAAAAGAAAAGAAGCCCAGACAACTTTCGAATACTGATACACAACCACTTAAAAAGAAAAAACAAGAAGCAAAAACATATAAAAGATAAACTGTTTTCAGTTCCAAATGAGAATAATGAATATTCGATCACCTAATAATTGAGTTCCATATGACCATTGCAGTTCACCATCCAATGATATCATCGACAACATTAATTATTCACCATTGCAGTACACCATACAATGACATTTAATATAATTGCAGAAAAAAGTTCTAAATAATATTTTTTTCAACATACATAAAAGCCTTTACGTCAATAAAATTTGGCAAGCAACGAAAACCAACCTTTAATCAGACTCACTTCGACAAAAATTATTTGTCAATCAAACAAAAAAAAATTAAACTCTCATTGTAATAAATTAAATCTCCCTCCACATATTATCCATGGGATAACAAATCTCCTGATCAATGCATGAATGTAATAACATAAATTAGAGAAACTACTTACTCCAGAGAGAAATTCTTCAAAAAAAGATCAAACTCAGCTTTTGAACCATCATCAACATTGCATTTGCTATTGATCTCCTCAAAAAGTTTCCTCAATTTTTCACGCACTTCAACTTTGTCATCCATTATATGCTCTGCAACCATATTGTTAAAACATGTTAACAATCAATAAGAACATCAAAACCACAAAAGGCATTAGAAATATAGACCTTGCAGGTCAAATCTCAAAAACTTGGCATAAGTAGCACGATTCCACACGATGCCATCATGCTTCACTATGTAAATATTCTCCAGAGATATGCGACAACGCAATTGTGTACCACTCAAGCGCCAAACAGATGCAATTATCTCCCTGTATCAAGTAAAAACAAATAAGAATTACAAAGATGTATAAGGAAGCAATACAATTAATCTGAGGTAAGGCATTATTACTAACCTTAAGATGCTTTTATAGGAGTTAGATGGGAAAAAGACGTGTCCGTCATCGTAAAGTGTAAATGATTTATAGAGTTTTTCCCTGGATGGTTTGAAAAGAACACCTTCCGTTATGAAGGAAATATACCATGAAGAATCTGCTTCCACTTGAAATGGAGGTGGCACGTATGGTCCAAAGTGACCAAGCATTGTCAATAATATGTCACGGACCATCCATGCTTTGTCTTCATCATCAAACTTTGAAATACGGCACCCTCGAACTTCTACACCTGCTGGTAGATCACCTAGCTCATGCCTTAAATGAGCAAGAATCTTATCCTTGACCCGATGGAGATCTTCAATGTCAAAATGTACCTCCATTTGACACCTGTACTCCAAGATTGACAAACCCAAAAACAATTAGTATTTAAGAAAATCCCATGCACAACATGCCAGTAGGGCAGTAACTTTCAAAACATAAAGCTGTAGTTGAAGATTGAGAAAAAGAAAAACTGACGGTAAAAGAAACAATACAGCACCATCACCATTGAAATTGTAAAGTTACTGGTAGATCACATTGCTCATGCCTTACATGAGCAACGACCTTATCCTCGACCTGATAGTGATCTTTTTTTCTTTTTTTTACCAGATTAAGATCTTCAGAATCAAAATGATCCTCCATTTGATACCTGTACTCCAAGATTGATAAAACCAAAACCGATTAGTGTTTGAGTAAATTGCAAGCTCAACATGCCAGTAGGGCAGTAGCCTCCAAACCACAAAGCTGTAGTTGAAGATTAAGAAAAAGAAAAACTGATGGTAACAGAAACAGTTCCTAGATGCACAAAACCGTTCCCTTTAGGACTACTCTTTCAAGAAAGCTTTTATGCTTAAGACAATGGCAATTAACAGACGCAATAATCCCAACCAACAAATAATGATGAAATCAAAATTGAAGAGCACATAATGTTGATAAAAACAACTTAAAAGAGAGAAACCGTCAAAGCACTCAAAACCCTAAAACTAAATTGATGGCATGAAAAATTAGCCTATCACTAACTCTCAATATCCATTAAAACCAGGAAGTATTGAGCCCAACCAGTGTTGTCAATGCGCAAAACGCACTTCAAGCGCAAAGGCATCACATTGCTTCAAAGCACGAAGCGCATTTTAAGCGCACGCTTTAAGTATTTGAAGCGCAATATTCATAAAATATTTAATAAATTTAATAATAATAACAATTTATATGTATTTCATCACAAAAACAAATATCAAGTTCATATATAATAATGAACAGCACTACCGTGAATATAAAATAATGTTCTTGATCACTGTTAGACAACACTAGTGTGATATAAAATAACAATTCATGAGTCACTACAGCACTGCGAATCTGTGATATAAAAAAATGTAACAAATATATTTATATTTGATAAGAAATTGAATATATACACACTGACTGAATCTGTGATATGTAAAAATATAGAACAAAAAAGAAAAAAGGAAAAAAAGCTTCACGAACAGACAAACAGGAAGCACAACACGAGCACAGGCCACGAGGCACAGAGTCTTCTTGCAGTCGCAATCGACTGAAGCTTGAGTCGCACAGAGTCGACTTGCAATCGATCCACAAAGTCGCACACTCTCCAGTGGAGTCGGAAGAGAGAGAAGGGATTGAAGATGAATCGTGTCATACAAAGTCGTAAGAGGTAGTTCAAGAAACCACGGCGGGAATGACTTGGGGCTAGGGCTACAAAGGTGGGTTCGAGATTTCCTAACAATCTAGCCTATATCATGCCCAAAAAGTCCTTTTAAACCAAAGTGAGAGAGGCGGATGCTTCTTTGCACCTTGCGCTTTGACAGAAGCGCGCGCTTCTCCTCGCTTATGTAATTTAGGCGAAGCGAGTCGAGCGAGGAGCAAGACGTGCGCTCCGCCTCGCTTCTAGCTTTAAGTGTGCAGTGCGCACGCTTTTGACAACATTGAGCCCAACATGCATGTGAAACCACCAAAAACCTGAAATTGATGGAATTCAATGACTACCAATCCAAAATAATCAACACAAAATTGAAGACAACTAGGCGCAACGCAAGCAACAACCAGTCCAAAACCAACCAAGAACCAGGAACATTTCCTGAGTTTTGAAGAAGTTCAAGGCTATGAGGAAAACTTAGTACAGGGTCAAGAAATGGAATCAAAAGCCCAATAACATGTTGGTTGGAAAGATTTTTCCTATTTACCCCTGCTTAGGAGTTGGAGAGAGGGAAATAGGGGTTAATGGCTAGGGTTAAATGAAAGTGAACTCCAAACCAACAACCTTCCAAACAAAATTTCAAGCCCCTAAAGAAGAATCTTAAATAACGATGGATTGCAAACCTATGACTCATAAAAAGAATTTTTCAAAATGTCCATTTAAAGAAAAAATTTAAATCCCAACTTTAATCATGCCTTAAATGGCAACCATCTCAGTGCAACCTAAAATAGAACTTGTGTCGATCAGAATAGCACAAATAAATTTACTCATCATCAAGAAACTTTCGACAACTTAACTAAACCTGTCAAGTGTCAACTCCTTCCCACTGCAATATTTTCACAAGTCAATACTTTTAACATATAATAATATCGTTTGCATGGAGCCAGCACCATTATATTCCTCCTTTACCATTAGAGAGAGAAAAAAAAGGGCTTGGGTCATAAATATAGAGGAATATCTTTTGGAATTCAAGTGCAAGAGAAAGATTCATAAACGAAGCTATCTCAAGGAGTTCAAAATCTTCCCAATTAATTCATTTGCAATAAATCCACAAAGCAATATAGAATTTCTAAGCACAAGCAATAACATATATATCCCTTCATTTTTGCACATGAATACAATGGCAGGACTAAACTTGCTTATCACTTAAGATAGCCTTTACTCTTCTACCATCTCTTTGTTTCTCTTTTCATATTTGTAGTTATTCTCCTGAATACAAGGTGCCCACCCATGCTCCAAGGAAAGTAATATCAGAAATGATTCAAAACTTCTCCTCAATGATATTGCCTATGTTACTATAAAGAAACAGATATCTTCATTAATTAGTCATTAAAAAGTCTCTGCTTCGAATTTGAGAGAAAAAATAACATGACATTAGTATCATAAACCTCCCTTGAAAATTTGAGATGCAAAATCAATTGCAATTAAAATATAATCAGCTCTAAAGCTATGCATAGAATACTTGCACCAGCCGAGTCTAACCAATCAATTGCATCTAAAGAGAAGGAGCCGCCCGCTAAACACATCCTTAATGCCATGGCAATGACAAATAATAAACTCATGGAAGCATAAAAAATATTTACTGAAGATTACAACGGTAAAAGGAAAATATAATATGATAAAAGCTAGAAACAGGGTCTAACTTGGATCGGATTGGTATAACCGTATAAGAGGACCCAAATACAATAAGGTAGACTATTGGATTCTGGATCTGTAGCATTTTCTGGAGACTACAAAATTATTTTTCTGTGGAAAAATCAACAACCAGAGGTCCTAAACATATTGAACAGTTTTAGCTCAGTCTTGCAAGAATATACATACTAATCGAAAAAAGCAAATAGAGATACTTCTTGGAACATCACCTTTACTCGTGAGGCCCAAGATTGGGAAGTGGAAATGTTTACTAGGTTCTGGCAGTTGGTTTATGGTGCAAAAACCTATCCCACTAAAGAAGACAAAATCTGCTGGAAGTTGGAAAACAGTGAGTTGTTCACGGTGAGCTCCTTTTATAAAGAGCTTCTAAAGGACCACATGCACCTTGGTAACAATCGTTTCCCATGGCTCTGGTTATGGAAGTCTAAGGCTCCTCCTAGAGTTATCTTCTTTAGCTGGGAGGTTGTTTGGCAGAGAATCTTAACTCAAGACAAGCTGCAAAGGAGGGGCTTCTCTCTTGTGAATAGATGCTATTTGTGTAAAGCAGATTCGGAGTCTATTAATCACCTGTTCCTGCGATGCCACTGGTCCAGAAAGGTCTGGGAAAATGTTTGGAAGATGTTGGGGCTATGGTGGGTCTCTCACAATACTGTAGAAAAAGAGCTACTTGCGTGGGCTTCTATTGGAAAAGACAAGCACCAAAAGAATTTCTTTCAACTCATTCCTATGTCAGTTATGTGGCTGATTTGGAAAGAAAGGAACAACAGAATCTTCGAAAATAAGGAATCCTCCCTAGACTTGTTTATTGTAAATTGGTTTGCTTGTCTAAAATTCTGGAGTCTGTCTTTCCCTAGAAATGTTTTTGATCTTATTAACTACTCGTCCTTGTTGTAGTTGTGGGTTGCACCCCTTTGGTGTTTGAATAAATTTTTCTATTCAAAAAAAAAAAAAAAAAAGCAATAACAATCAACAGCTCATGGAAGACAGGACGACGATAATTATTGAAGACTCACAGAGTTTCAAATAGCCCGGTTTCAACTGAAGAGAAGTGATTCGCAACGCAAGTTTTCGTACGAGCTGAAACACCTGACAAAACAGAAAGCAAAGTGAGTGCACACAGATAGAACAACAGAATTGACACGAAACGTTGGGAAAGAGCAGAAGAGACAATAAACAGATCTGAAAAGTTATGGGATTACGAAATACTTCACGCACGCCGCTAGGGTTTTCGTCCTCTCAATTTGCGTTCGGGCTGGAATTCCAAACTTTCTCGGTTCAAGCGTGTATATAGAGGCACCTACGCGTGGGCCCCGACACCCTGTGAAGGGATGTACCGAAAAAAACTCAAATTCAAATGGCAAATGCAATGCAAAGGCAATCTTCATCAGTTGTTGGGCCATAAACAAAAGCCCTACTTTATAATTTCGAAACAATTCAATGGGCTTTTGCAAGCCCAAATTTATAATTTGAAAATAAATAAATAAGCAAAAGCATTTTTAGAAATAAATCAATAAACAAAAGCATTTGCCAAGAATTAGGGATGACATAACTCTTTCTGGTCTGGATGATCGAATTTGTCTGACCCATATTAAATCAAGTTTGGACAAAAGTTATATGTCCAAAATTTGGGTCCAAACACAAAATTTTTTTTCGGTTTAAAATAGGGTTAGGGTCCAAATACATATATCTTGTTCGATTTACTTGTCCGGAACCTAACCCGGATTAGATTATTGTCCAATTTAGTTGTCCGTATTTAAATCAATATGGGTTTGATCAATTAAATACATCTGAAATCCATTACGAGTTAGGGTCCGAACATATAAATATTTTGTAAACACGCATTCTTATCCTACCCATAATCAAATTTTTGCTACCCTACGGCCCTACCAATAATAACCCGCCCAAAATCAAAAAACGGTAAAACAGAGTCTTTCTCCTTTCTCCTTCTATTCTTGACTTTGGTGCAGAGCAGCCTTTGGTGGAAGACCTTCTCACAGCTCAGGTATAGCTCTGAGCTCTCCATCTCCTTTCTTTCCATTCTCTTTGGTTTTTTAGGAATACAGAGCTTCTTTAGTACTAATGACCTTTTGCTCTTCAAAGGTGAAAACTTTTGTGTTTTGAGGTTAAATGGGTGTGTCCTTGAAGGATGAGCGTGATTTCTCTCAAGTTTCTTTGCTTGAGAATGCATATTTTTTGATCCTAACGTTTTTCATTTTCTATTTCAGATTTGAGAGAATACAATGGCAAGCAGTTCTCAATCAGTCCACGATCCCATTGTTAAGGTTTGTTTCTTAACTAGTTGGTGTTGTAACCGTGATTTTGTTGTCAGTGATTAGTAACCAATTAAATTTCTGTGATTGGGCTGTGATATCATGGGCATTCTAAACTACATTTTTAAAGGTACTTACTTAGGACTTAGAGGTTGTGAGTTATTTTATTGTTTTCACTAAGTATGTAATTAGACTAACCTATTTTTATTATGATTTGAATAGCACGTCAAGGATCATAAAATTATTTAGAGCTTCCTTCACATCCACACTCCGTACCTGTGAAGAAGAAATAGTAATTTTCTTGATATTAATAAATGTCTTTGCACATTATGGGCATTCTGGACGGTTATGGTTAGTTAAACTAGTATTGGTAGATTTTCAAGTATCGATTCTCATGTTTTCTTGGAGACTAGCATTGATTTGAATGTTTCTACTGTAAGGTGAATATTTACAGTTCATGTTCTTTTAAAGTATCATGCAAATAAAGTTGTTAAGGTAGTTTTTTGGATTGTTTTTGCTCCTTCACTGGTCTGAAAATAATTGAAATGATAGATGGAATTTTAGACTTTGATATAGCAAACACAGTTTATGCTTTGTTGAAGTGTATTGCAAATAAAGTTGTTGAGGTAGTTTTTTGGATTGTTCTTTTGCTACTTCACTTATCCGAAAACGATTGAAATGATCGATGGAATTTAAGACTTTGATATAGCAAACACATATCAAAATCTACTGAGCTTCTAGTCAAACTACGTGTCTTTATTTTAGGCCTCTACTGAATTTGGAGACTTTGGCCATCAGATGAGAACCTTGGATGAGTATAGAGACTAATGATAAAAATACCCTTACGAAGGTGGACTCAGAAGTCTTATGGCGCCTTTTGTTTTGGGTATTTGTGTTGTCTAGTGGCTTGGTGTTGGATCTGGAATGTAGGTCCTAGTCACAATCATATTTTTAATGAGTTCTTGATCTCTATGGTAGAAAATGTTGACCGATTTGCCTTTGTGTAAGAATTAATGTATGACATGTTAAGAATGCTTGGCTGTTTTTTTCTTTCTCAATGAGTATCACTCTTGCTCTATTTCCAGTGCATAATATGGATTTTTTTTTGGTTTTGAAGCATATCTTCTATGAAGATGAAATATCTATCACAAACGATATCAATATGCAACTTGAGACTCACATACGTGGATGCCGATCATACAAAGTACATGAACACTATCATGTTCAGAGATTTAAAACCAGACAAGAGGCTGTGATGGTATGCGATGAGGTGACAAAGATGCTTGGTAGCTTGGCACCTATCATTCTTCCTCCCTTACAAATTCAAGGAGATTGGTATGTTACTTCAGTGGCATTTGGTGAAAAGAAAACAGAGAAAGAGAATTGTGTATGGTGTTGAGAAAATTGTATATACATTTACATCTATGTTAGTGATATATATAGGAGAAGAAAGCACTAAGTCAAGCCTAAACAATGGCAAACAACTAGAAACATTGCCTAATTTATGCATGCATTTAAGGTAATTGAATCAATAATATATTCTCCTTGATATCCTCCTTGATATCCTCCTTAACATGTTCCTTGATATCCTCCTTAATATCCTCCTTAACATCCTCCTTAATTTCCTCTTTAATACTCCCCCTCAAGTTGGAATAGATGTTGACTATGCCCAACTTGCTAAGTAAGATGGAAAATTGTGGGACACCTACAGCCTTCGTGAAAATGTCTGCCGGTTGCTTCGAGGTTGAGATGTGAAATGTCTTGAGTAAACCGGCCTGAATTTTTTCTCTTACAAGATGACAGTCAATCTCTATGTGTTTCGTTCGTTCGTGAAATACTGGATTTGACGCTATATGTAATGCTGCTTGATTGTCACAATACAACCTAGCTGGTTGTGGATGCTTGATTCCAAGATCACATAGAATGTACTTTAACCAAGTTATTTCACAACATGCCGAAGCCATGGAACGATACTCTGCTTCCGCGCTTGAGCGGGACACTGTGTTTTGTTTCTTAGTTTTCCAAGAGATCAGTGATTGTCCGAGGAACATGCAATATCCTGTGGTGGAACGACGTGTGTCTCGACATCTAGCCCAATCCGCATCGCAAAAAGCATTCAGCTGTATCGGACTAGTGGCAGAGAATAAAATACCTTGTCCGGGGGCTTGCTTGATGTACCGCAATACTCGGTAAGCTGCTTCCAGATGTGGAGTACGGGGCTTATCCATGTATTGGCTAAGAATATGGACAGCATACACTAAGTCTGGGCGAGTAAGTGTCAAGTATATCAACCTTCCAACAAGTCTTCGATAAGAAAAGGGATCACTGATGCACTCTCCATCAGTCTTGTTGAGGGATAAATTTTGTTCCATAGGAGTGTTGACTGACCTAACAGCAAGGTAGCCTGCATCCTCCAGTATTTCAAGGGCATATTTACGTTGTGAAATAGCAATCCCCTTGCTAGAACGTGCAATCTCTATACCCAAGAAATATTTCAACTCACCGAGATCCTTCAACTTAAATTGTCTCATGAGACCATTTGTAACTTCCTCAATGTCTTGCAGACTATTCCCTGTGAGGATGACATCATCAACATAAACAAGAAGTGCAGTGAAGATGCTACCTCGGGTTCGGATGAAGAGTGAATAGTCCGACTTAGATTGATGAAAACCAGCAAGTTTGAGTGCTGTAGACAATTTTATGAACCATTGGCGAGAGGCTTGTTTGAGCCCGTACAGAGATTTGTGCAACTTGCATACACGAGTCTCCCCCTTTCGTCCGAAACCCTGAGGTAGGGACATATATACTTCTTCCTCAAGATCGCCATGGAGAAACGCGTTATTGACGTCAAGCTGACGAAGATGCCAATGTTGGGTGGCAGCCACGGCAAGCAGGAGACGGACGGTAACAAGCTTGGCAACTGGGGCAAAAGTCTCCCTGTAATCAAAACCTTCAATCTGACTGTAACCTTTGGCAACCAACCGTGCCTTGTAACGTTCAACCGTGCCATCAGGATTGAATTTGATTTTGTAAACCCATTTGCAGCCAACAGGTTTCTTGTGCGGTGGCAGTGGTTGGAGGGACCACGTACCATTTTCTTGGAGAGCCTGAAGCTCTTGGTCCATAGCATGGCGCCATTGGGGGTCCTTGACAGCTTGGGAAAAGGTGGTGGGTGTTTTGATGGCTGAGATGGATGTGGCAAAGGCCCTGTGGGAAGGAGACAAGTTATCATAGGATATAACATGAGATAAAGGGTGAGAAGTACCTGTATGTCCAGCCAATGATGGAGGCGATGACGGTGGATCCCGAGTGGGCAATGAAACCTCCACATGGTAGTGTTGAAGATAACTGGGAGCATGGGTTGTGCGGCATAGCCGAGGTGCGGGTGTGGAGGTGGGAGTAGGGTGTGGCGGAGACATAATGGGGTCAAGTGTGGTAGTGGTGTCACTATGGAATGATGTGTTTGGTGGAATGTTAGGTGTGTCTGAAGGAATGGGCATGGCACTCGGTGCAGGTGTCGGTAATGGGTCAATAGAGACCATTGGAGTGGGAAACAACGTGGAATTGGGGGGAGGGGAAAGAGTGGCAGCGGAAGTAGTGTAGGGAAATAATTGTTCATGAAAAACAACGTCCCGAGAGATGAATATTTGACCAGTTTCGAGATTGTAAACGCGGTATCCCTTGGTACCATATGGGTATCCAAGGAATAGGCAACGGATAGAACGGGCATCAAATTTAGTAGGACGAGTATGGTGGGTGGAGGCAAAACACAAACAACCAAACACACGTAAATGTGCATAAGAAGGTGTTTTGTGAAAGAGAATTTCGTATGGAGTTTTACCTTTAAGAACAGGAGTGGGAGTACGATTGATGAGATAAGCAGCGGTAAGGATGGAATCTCCCCAAAAAAATTTAGAAAGGTTGGCTTGAAAAAGTAAGGAGCAGGCAACATTTAGAAGGTGACGGTACTTGCGTTCGGCTACTCCATTCTGTTGTGGGGTGGAAACACAAGTGGTTTGATGCATAATCCCTTTTTCAGAGTAGAAATTATGCATGGAGAATTCAGGACCATTGTCACTCCTAATGACTTTGACGCGAGTAGAAAACTGTGTTTCAACATAGTTTATGAAGGAAAGAAGAGATCCACGTGCATCGGATTTGCTATGTAATAGATAAATCCAAGTACAACGAGAAAAATCATCAACAATTGTAAGAAAGTATTTTGCCCCATTGAGTGATTGGATATGGTATCCTCCCCAAATGTCAACATGAATTAATTCAAATGGAACTTTCGTAGTAATAGAACTCAATGGAAAAGAGTTACGAGTTTGTTTGGCAAGAGGACAAATGGCACAATCATAAACTGAACAAAAATGGATATTTTTGGTAGACAAAGATATGGCCCGTAGGCTTTTGTTAGATAAATGACCTAAACGTTGGTGCCATAAATGGGATGAGTTGGAAGGTGTAATTGTTGAGGCGGAATAACACCCAGATATCCTCGCAACGTCCAAGTAATAAAGCCCATTGCGCTCAGTTCCCATCCCAATCATCTCCCCCGATCGTTGGTCCTGAACAATGCAAGACACATCAGTAAAAATTGCAGAACATAGGGATGTTTTGGCTAATTTGGCTACTGAAATTAAGTTTAATCGGAATGATGGAACACATAAAACATTATAGAGCACAAGATTATCAGAAAACCGTATGGTGCCTATATGTGTTATGGGAGCAATGGCATGATTGGGCAGGTATACATGACGATTACGAATTGGTGTCTTGGTGGTCATAAGAGTGGATGAGCAGACCATGTGATCTGTAGCACCTGTATCAAAAATCCATTCCTTATGTGGAATAAGAGAGTTTGCACAAACTGTGTTACCTGAAACGTTGCTCATTGTAGTTGCCGCATTCACTTGACTAGCCATGTTTCCTACTTTGTTTTGATCAATAAGAGCAAGGAGATCATGATATTGATCTGCCGTGAGGTTGTAGGAAGGTGGTGTGCTATCAGTATTGTCTGGTTGAAAACTTACATGATAAGCCTTTGAACGAGAATGAGAGTTTGTGTTCAAATGATTACTCTTATCACCGTGAGAGTTGGCCCTCTTAAGCTTGCGGCAAATATCGATTGTGTGACCTTTGTGTCCGCAGTAGTCACATTTTAAGTGTGCCCGACAGTTTTCAGTGGAGTGACCAGTAAGGTGGCAACGATGGCAACGGATAGTGGAGAGGTGGGACAAAGGAGCTTTCCCTGTATGATTGAACCTTTCTCTAGCGGTGAAAGCTGCTGCCTCTGGTGCTTTACCCAGACCTTGTGAGGAGATGACTCGTTGTTTTTCGTCTTGATTGACAAGAGAGAACACTTTGTTAGCAGGAGGTAGTGGATCCATGAGAAGAATTTGACCACATGCTGCTGCATAAACCTCATTGAGTCCCATAAGGAACTTGATGGTACGTTGTGTCTGTTGGTATTGATGTAGAGTCTTGGCAATATCCCCACTACAAGGTGGTAGAGGACAAAGTGCATCTCGTTTGTCCCAGAGACTTTTGAGCTTGGTGTAGTATTCACCAATGGTCATGTTGCCTTGCAAGCAATCATGGATTTCCTGCTCAATGTGAAAAAGGTACACACTGTTGGTGGTAGAGAGTAGTTCCTTTAGTTCATTCCAGACGGCAAGAGCACTATCATTGTACATGACGCTTTGTCCGATTGCAGGGGTTACTGTGTTGAGGATCCATCCTTTGACAAGAAGATCACAACGAGTCCATTGCTTTACCTCTGCCGTGGATCCTGTGACAGGTTTGGTCACGGTTCCATCGATGAAACCGTCTTTGTTCTTGGCAATAAGGGCCATGAGCATGGCATGACATGACTCCAAAGAGGATAGTTCTCTTGATTCAGCGATTGGGTCACCAGGATAAGACCAGGTTGGTCCGAGTGGTGAAGATAGAGAGGATCACTTGGATCATCGTGCCAATGGTTTTGCATCTTGGTTATCTCGGATTTTTCTGGGTCATTGTTGTCGGTCTTTGCCATGAGTGCGGAGGCAAGGTGGAATAATGATTTGCAGTTGATGTTGTTTTACAGGAAGGGTGAAAGCCTAAGCTCCGATACCATGAAAAGAAAACAGAGAAAGAGAATTGTGTATGGTGTTGAGAAAATTGTATATACATTTACATCTATGTTAGTGATATATATAGGAGAAGAAAGCACTAAGTCAAGCCTAAACAATGGCAAACAACTAGAAACATTGCCTAATTTATGCATGCATTTAAGGTAATGGAATCAATAATATATTCTCCTTGATATCCTCCTTGATATCCTCCTTAACATGTTCCTTGATATCCTCCTTAATATTCTCCTTAACATCCTCCTTAATTTCCTCTTTAATATTTGGGGCGATTCAAGTAAGGGTTCACAACTTACCTCTATATGAAAGACGTCGGTTTGGTAAAGAAGAAAATAAGATTCTATTCATAACCGACTCGTATAAAGAAATCATAAAGTAAGTCATGCATTCATTAATTTTATTGATTTTTTTTTCTATTTTTTTAATATTGACAAATTTCTCTGCTTTAAATATTCAAGGGATATAATTACAGCCGTCTCTCTGTTAAGAAAATCGGAGCAAGTACGATGTCGTGTAAAGTTGGAGTGCATTGAAATGTGCGGGAATACAGCCAAGTTCATGGCATTTGACGTGCTAGGTATACAACTATTGACATGTAAACACTTTGCAATATTTTTATCTTTGTATGACTAATTTTTTAGACAATTATTATTGCAGAAAGTAGTCGAAATCAAGGACTAGTTAAACTGCGTGAAGACCTGAAACAACTCTTTAGGAATATCAATTTAAAATCCAAGATTGGGGGTGTTCCGGAACTTGAATTAGTTCTAAATAAATGACTATAAAACTATTGCTAACTTAGATATTGTATGATAAACGATCTAAAGTTGGATGCATTTTTTGTTTTTTTTTTTTTTTAATTCTCAATTTGCAGGCATCTTGAGCAAAATCCAAAGAATATTATATTTTGGTCTAAAGCTAGACGACGGAATTTTGTGACTGCACTTTATGAAGTTTGGCGACCTGACTCTTTTATTATACCTGATTGTGTTCGCGTTATTAAAGAAGCTTTTGGAGATGATTGGGAGGAAATATTGATGAACAAGCATCATGATCTGAGATTATTACTCCAGGAAAACAAAGATTTTAATGAACAAAACGGATTTGATTAGTATGGTACTCGAGGTTATGTGCCTGTGAATTCACAGAATGTCAATCTGAAGAGATGCATAACACGAATCAGAGACTTGTATGAGCATTTTTTAAGGATAAAATCAAAAGCCCGACCACCAATTAAGGTATTATTAGTTCCTTTTATGACTTCCTGTAATGTTCTTTTTTGGTTAAAAAAACTTGATGATATTTTTCTTTTCTTTTCTTACTACTATGGTTGCAGCTAAAAGAAATTGACTTTTATAATGATAATGATCTTGTGGAAGTAATACACTTTTACTTCCCAAGCCATATCACTTTTTTGGTCAGATGGTTAGATCAGCAGTATCGATCGAGGCATAATCCACATGATTATTTTCCAATGGAGTCATTTCGACTTCCATAATTTCAAGGTGAGAGTACTCTTGTATGTGAAACTGCTATTGTTTTTGGATGTGTATTATGAAGATTTTTTTGACATCTAGAGTTTATCATTTGAATTGGCTTGTTCCTAGTTTTGCCTGCATCACTTGACTGGTGAGTGACTAATTGCTCTTTGCTCAGATTTGGTACTCTGACTTTGTTTTGTTTAGTTTTGGATATGCTGGTTGGTGTAGGGTTTTGGGGCCTAGCCACTTTAGTTGTGATTTAAAGATTGTTACTGATGTTTAGGATCAGGAATGTTAATATGAAATCATCATCCGCTGTTTTGGTCTCAGTTAAGATACTAAGCTATTTCTATTGTCTACGCAGCATTAGCTGTTGATAAGGAGATGAGGCTTCGTTGTTCTAAAACCAGCATTTGGTTTGCTATCTCTGTTTTAAGTTTTAACTAATTATATACTCATTCCATTCAATTTCTAAATGCAGTTGCAACCAGATAAGGTGAAGAGGCAAATGGCTGTTTCTGACTGGAAGCTGTTAGCTGTCAGTCTCTTTATTGTGGCAATTGTTGGTTGGCATGTTTTCAAATCTTCTTTCATCTATAAAATCAACATGTGTTCATCAGAAAGAAAAATGAAGTAATACACCTTATTGAAATGATAATTCATTCTGTACTCTCATTGCCATATTCAGCTATTCTTTCTATCCATCTCTGCAATATTTTTGTCCTTTACATTTTCGAGGAGTCTTGGGGCATTTTAGTTTTTGTATGAGGTCAAGGAATCTTAGAGCATTTTAGTTTATGAATGAGGTGACCAAGTATGCAGTTTTATGGTCTCTCTGCTTTGAATTAACAAGATCTTTGTTTCCTTGTTCTTAGTCACTTTGAGGCAGTGGAGGCAAGGTTTCTTTGTGCATCGTTTTCAGCTTTCGTTGACGCTTGCTACAAAACTATTCGTGTAACCTACCTTTGCTACAAAAACTATGGTTTTCTGTTTTGAATTAACAAAATCCTTACGCTTGCTACAAAAACTATTGAAGAATTTGGCCAGAAAATGGCATATCATGATGAACAATTATTTCCTAACTAATCAATGGCTCTCTTATTGTGAAATGATCTGTAGTTCAAGCTCTCTTTGAAGTTAGTAAGATGAAATGGTGCATAAGCAATTTCATTCCATGGTAGTGGTATATTGCATCCTTGAGCCTTTACATTCAGTCTAACTCCATTTGATGTGTTTTTTTTTTTTGGAACACCCAGGGGAGGAGCTTCCCAATGAACTTACAAATGCACCGTCCATAGTCTCGAAAGTTCTGTTGGCTGATGTGCCAATATTAAGAATTTTGTTTTGTCTGAGATTGGATTCGAGGATGCTAGTGTAAGCCTGTTGCTTTTATGCTGTTCTTTTTTAGGATGGAAAGAGGTGTTGTTGGGGGTATTTGTTGACCTCTTCTTTTGTTTGCTGCTTTTATGTTGTTCTTTTTTAGGATGGAATGAGGTGTTGTTGGGGGTATTTGTTGACCTCTTCTTTTGTTTGCTGTTTTGGGATTACATTGTTGGATTATTATCGGTGCTAATTTTGTAACCTTCTCTGGAATCCATGATCTTCTTTGGTTTTCAATTTTGTAACCTACTCTGCTCTCTCTGACAAAAAGAGAGGATGTGATTGATGAATGTGTTTTGTTAGTAATTTAGTTTCTCCCTTTGTCCTAGAATGTGTTTTTGCCTATTTAGTTGGTTTCTAATAGATGGGTATTGAATGAGAGGAGGTTTGCTGGCCTGGGTGTTCCCTCTTTTCCTTGAGTGTAATCAATTTTAGAGAAACAGTATGGGATACTGTTTATGAAAACAGTATCAGATACGGTTAATTAAACAATATCAGTTCAAAAGGTTCTGTTTAATATGTTTATTTCTTTAACAATGCTTTGTGATTGAACATGTTAATAAGAAACTAATCTTTTTGGTCCACGATATTCAATATAAAATACCAATTCTAATGTTAAACATTATCATTATTGAAAATCAAGAATTAGAAACCCAAATTTAGTGAGATACTGTTTCCATAAACAGTATCAAATACTGTTAATTAATATGTTTTTTTCTTTAACAATGCTATGTGATTGAACATGTTAATAAGAAACTAATCTCTTTGGTCCACGATATTCAATATAAAATACCAATTCTAATGTTAAACATTATCATTATTGAAAATCAAGAATTAGAAGCCCAATTTTAATGAAACAGTATCGGATACTCTTTCCATAAATAGTATCCAATACTGTTAATTAATATGTTTATTTCTTTAACAATGCTTTGTGATTGAACATGTTAATAAGAAACTAATCTCTTTGGTCCACGATATTCAATATAAAATACCAATTCTAATTTTAACATTATCATTAATGAAAAACAAAGAATTAGAAACCCAATATCGATACTGTTAATTAAACAATATCAGTTCTTAAACCTTGACTTTTTCCCAATTTCCCCTTTAATTTGTATCAGTCCGGGGCAGCCGCTCAAGCACTAATCGCCGCTCAGTCTCCACACGATATAGCTCCTGCAACAGGGGCTGCATCAGTCACCGATCGAGCTCCCATGGGAGCTCGGGGAGCATGGGAGATCGAGCGTCCAGGTCAAGCAGAGGACCGCTCGAGCGGCCACAGGAGATCTAGCGGATTATAATAAGGCCGCGGAGACAGAAGCTGCATCCTCCGAGGATTGAGCGGCCATTTACGCTCGAACGGTTCTGGACGGGAGAGTTTTCCGAGATTGATTAAAATTAGGTTTTTCTTTTGATTCCTAGTTGGATATAAAGGGGGGCGGGGCCATGAGTTTAGGGTTGGACACACTTTTTCTGGGGGTATAAAGTCCCGAATTTTGTTCTGTCGAATAATCTCTCTCTGTGACTTTCAAACTGAACATTTGATTCAGACTTTTCGGGAGAGTTGGAGATGGACAAGGAAGAGTTCTTGAAGGAGTATGGGGAATATTACGGCTACCCGAACGGACCCAAGTCTATCGATGAAATACGAGCAACCGAGTTCAAGCGATTGCAAAATGGTCCGTTAGCTCTTAATGTTTCTCTGATTCCAGTCGTAATTTTTAATCCTTGTTCGTTTACCGAGAAAGTTTGAGAAAGAATTTAGTTGCGGTTTCAATCTAATCTGAATTTTAATTCATCAAATCGTTGTTGAGCCTTATCTTTCTCCTTCTAATTATTTGTGCTTTGCTGTCTTGTTTGAAATTCAGAAATGGAATATTGAGCTGCTTGTGGTTTCACATGGGTTTTGTTTGGTTAATGAGAAAATTAATTAAGAAGATAGTAAGGGGCAATGTGAATGATTAGTTGATGCAGCCAGCTATGGATTTGCACCCAAATCATTGATTTCATTGATCACAGTAAACTTTACATACTGTAGTAAGAACTAACTACATACACTAAGACAATTAACGTTTCTTAATTTTCGTCGATTGGAGTAGTATTTGTTTTTATGTTGTGTTGATTTAAATGAAGAATATGGGAAATTTTACTTATTGTCGAATGCGGTGGATGAGTCAGGGATTACAATACATCATCTTGGATTCTGCTTCAAATTCTTGAACTTTATAGTAGAAACTCATCATGCTCGGTTCGAGATATTAGTTTTTTCCTAGTTTGTTTCAGTCGGTTGCCTAGCGGAGGGCATAATGATTTTCTTTTGACTGTTTCCATTGTATTTACAAATTGTAGGTACTGTGTACTTGGACCATGCTGGAGCAACATTGTACTCTGAATTGCAGATGGAGGCAATTTTAAAAGACCTCACGTCTAGTGTTTGCGGAAATCCTCGTATCCTCTATATGCTATATCTTTTCATGTTATGTTTGGATAAACTAAATTTTTGGGACCTTGGTAGTATGTTGCTCAGTGAACATTGTTTGAAGGAAGTTTTGAAAACACCCTTTTAAAATTCATTGGTGGAAAGGTAGAAGTTTTCATCTTGGGACTATTCTCAATTATGTGCTATCAAGTGCTATCTTAATTTAAGATAGACAGCCAAAGCGACTCGAGTTTGGCCACTTCTGACATTGTTTTATGTTTTGTTGCTCTGTTACTACAAGGATATGCGGATATCTTTCTTTTTTGATGCAGGTACTTGAGTTCTTCAATGCATCTCCAAGAGACTACAAATGCATATTTACCTCTGGGGCAGCAGCGGCACTGAAGCTGGTGGGGGAGGCCTTTCCATGGGATCATATAAAAGCTGTTTTATGTACACCATGGAGAATCATAGCAGCGTATTAGGAATAAGAGAGTATCCTTCCATCGTAGACTACGTGTTTATCAGCCTAAATTAAGTGTAGAAAGGCAGTTTCTGGTGTCTTTTTTCTTGTTTTTATCTTTCTTTCTTTATGATGTGTTTCCTTCCTGCCATTCTAGACTCTTATCTTTCTTAGAATATTCCTCATCCTAATTTACCCTTTTATAAATATTGTCTTCAAAGTCCACTAGATAGGTGCAGTACCCATATGTCAATGCACAAATGATATGAGTCGAGGTTTACATGTTTTTCAGTAGATTATCTTTGCTGTGAGACACTGTAAATTGAGCTAAATGATTTCAGCAAAGTGTTCGTTTATTTTTTCTCCTGGTCCTTGCATACATATTCATAGGTTCTTTCAGCCTTGATAGATTCTAGATATGCTCTTAGTCAAGGAGCTGCCGCCTTTGCCATTGATATTGAAGAGGAATTGCATCATAGTGGAATATGCGACGCACACTCTGTCAAGATGTCTCAGCACCTGGTGCAAAGGAGGAAGGATGCTAGATCTCTTGAAAGAGATCCAACAGGTACCTGTTGACTGTTGCCTACGTATAAGTTGTAATGTGCTATCATCCCTGGTTAGAGTGGTTAAAACATGAATGCAAAGGACGGAAGATAAAAAGCTTCCCAAAGTAGAGCTTGTAATGGCTTGGTTCTTCTCTTGATGATGAGCTTGAATGGTAAAAAGCTGTGGTTCAGCTTGAAGCTGGTCTTAGGTTCAAATTTTATTAAAAAGATTATGGTAGTTGTTTTTCCCTGTTGGAGGTATGACTTTAAGGACCCTTCTCTCTCGTGTTTCCATCTGACCTTTATCCTTCTTCTGAGTGTACCTTGATGTTCTCTTTCGTTTTTCATGTGTCATGTTTACTGAAATTAAATGAACAGTTGTTACCTCTTTTGATACCTCATGGCCTCTTGACAACAATATTCTAAGGCACCATTTCTAAACGCCCCAATAGCAGTTGCCTTGTCCTTCTTTTTAGAAGACTAAATCAAACCTCATTTTCCAAAGATTTATGAGATATGGTTATGCCGGACAATAGTCAGGATCTCGGTTCATACTGCATTTAATTTGACGTATGGTCACTGGACTTTTACATTTTATCTTCTTTTTTTTCCACTAGATAGGAGTTAATCTTATGCTTTTAGTTGGGAGTGGGAACTTAATTGTGGTGGTTGTTTGCTAGTTTGAAATACATTAGGTTGCTAGAATTTGTGGCATATGCAGACTTTGTGTAGAATGGGATATCGACAGATGTTATATTGATATTACTGCCACTCATCATTATCATGCGAGCCTTTATTCCAAAAGTTTGGGGTTACTGCCACTGAAAGGAAAATTTTCTCTTGATGTTAATTGCCTTCTTAAATTTACTGTTGTACTGATTTTCAGAACTATTTATTTGCCTTAGGCCCACCATGTTGTTTGCTTGCTGCAGGTACTTCTTTTAACTTATTTGCCTTTCCCTTGGAGTGCAATTTCTCAGGTTTGAGATTCAAACTTGAATTGGTGAAGATTATTAAGGAAGACTCGAAGAAGCTGTTGGAAAGTTCTGCATTTAGCAGGTATATGCCAGATGTCTGTTGAGTATGTTGCTATGCAATCGTTGATTTGATTGGTTAACCAGTGTTACTTCCACTTCCTCGCTGGGAAATAATGTAAACAAGCATACTCAATTAATTGTGTTGTATTTGAAGATATTCAATTTGAGTCCTGCGATTTGTTAAGTCGCAGGGAGATTGAATTCTTCTTCTTTCTCTTAAGTGAGGTTAACACTCGGGTTTTTGCCCCATTCAGACTAGTCAGTAGTGATAGTTTATCAAATTTTAATATGGTACTGGTCTTCCATGATACTTAACTCAGCTGAATAAGTTTTGAACCAAACTTGACTATCTGTCAGGTGTATTATCATGGTAAGTTACAATTCGCTTTCTTCTAGGGCAATGCTCTTGCAAGTTGCAACAGTGATCTGCTTGACTAAAATAGCTCATGTTCTTTGGTGATGTGGACCAATTTTGGTCAATGATAGAATTTCCTTTCGGGCTATGAATTGATAAGGAGTTAGCTGAAGTTGCCTATGAAGAAAAATGACTGCAAAATGAGTTGTACACTTGTACTGATTAATGCTGTCGCTGTACTTTTGCTAGCAACATAGGTTTTTTGCTGTAGCCTTAGTTATTTATCATAAACTATACAACTTATTATTTTGTCTGGATAGTACGTAATAACATTGCTTTGCTGGTTATGTGGTTTGTATTTGAAAATTACTGGTACAACATCAACCACTTTCCTCTGTTTTTCTCATACAGGGGATGCTGGATGATCTTGATAGATGGTGCCAAAGGATGTGCCACAAAACCATTGGATTTGTCGAGGTGTCCTGCAGATTTTGTAGTCATCTCGTTCTATAAGGTAAAATCTCGTTTTCTTTTATTTTGGAAAAGCTAAAACAAATAGCAAATCTAAACAACTGATTTTGCACAATGTCACTTTTCTTTTCTCTTGTACTTGCTTAGTTATTTGGCTATCCAACTGGACTTGGGGCCCTCATTGTTCGCAATGGTAAGTGAGTAATCCTACAAGGATTATAATTTCTCTAGCTTAAGGAATAAGATGTGCTATTCGTTCGTTCTTTGAGAATTAATGAGCATACAAACTACTATTGTTGGATGATAGCTCATCAATTCTATCCTTTATGAATTTAAACAAAAGGTGGTTGTTGAAGATTCCAGTGAGCCCGTCATTTAAATATGTAGGTTTGCCTTGAAATTCCTATGGGTGAGCTAAGTCCTCTCAGTTTTTTGGGTCATGAATTCTCTTTATCCAAATTAACGAAGTAGGTTAGCATGAGAATAATTAAACCTTAAGAAGAGTGGTAGACATCTTCTTTCCCCTACAAGGTATGAGGCCTTCTCTTGGGGGATCGGTTTGGTTTACTTAATTACTTCACACAGTTTTGGTGAAGTTAAAGAGGTTAGTGAATTTGTGCATAAATTGATGTTGATGTTATTTTGCACTTGGGTTGGCAACCCTTGGTGCCCTATGTGAGAGTTTTCTTTGTACTGATACTGACAGAATTACTGTGTTACAGATGTTTCCAAGTTGCTGAAGAAGAAGTACTTCGGCGGAGGTTTGTGCCTAGACATTTTTATCGAAGCATACCGCTTATGTAGTTGCTAAGTTGGTTAACCATTAAAACGTTTCCAGGCACAGCTGCTGCGGCATTTGCTGACAATGGACTGTTAAAAGAAGAGAAGGTGTTGGGGAGTGCTTTGAGGATGGTACCATTTCTTTCTTGAACATAGCATCAATCCGATATGGGTTCAAGATACTCAATTCCTTGACTATATCTGCCATAACACGGTATGTTAACTTAGTTTTTATATCTGTTTGTGTGATACCATGGGTATGAGTAACAGAAGATCATGATATTTGTATAATGGAATATCATAATTTGTTCTTATATGTTTCTGAATATATGCAATAGAATATTAATTTGAATAACCGAGGATGACTGTGTATGAGAAAAAAGAGTGAGCCTCAGTTTTGATATGTTAGAATTTATAAAAGCAAACTAATTTTTATGGAGGAGAACTACACCTTCAAGATAGCATCCAGCCATCCGTTGTGGGTTTTCAGCTAAAAGCTTAATATCTGACTAACATTTTCTCCCGATATTTAGATCATATGAGTTACTGGCTAAATAAATACTAAGAGTCTAAAATATTAAATTGCATTCTGGAAGTTTGAATTCTTTTCTTTATTTCCTTCATGTCATAGAAAATGTGAACGTCGGTTAAGTGTTTTAATTACTTTTGGTTCCACTGTTTGGTAATGGGTCTTAGTTTGTTTTCCTTTTCCCGTTTGCTTGGTACTCTAAACAACTCCTACTCACAAGGTTCCCGCAGTGGGCGAGGTCGGGCCATCGGGGACATGCGGGATGTACACAAAGCTTACCCCACATAATATTTTTAGAGGTATTTTATGGGAATTGAACTTGTAACCTCTAAGTTTTACCCCTGCAACTCTACCACTAGGCCACATGTTCACATGTTTCTTGTTTGCTTGTTGATTGAGTAAATCTTGTGCTTCTCTGACAGGTACCTCTATTTTTTTTCCTTGCACTGACATATTTTCGACTTTAATGGGATATAGCGAATTAGAGATGCACTTCTTGCTATTAAAGAAACATTTGCATATTATAATGCATTGTCAATACTCAATAGTTCTCCTTTATATAGTTTTTTGTTGGTCATTTTTGGTATTGTTGTGCTGAACGTGTTTAAGGGTGAAACTTTTCTTACTGGGTAAAGTTGCTTCATTACAAGCTAGGTGTCATAGGTTCAAACAACATAATCATCCCCCTTTGCATGGGGGGTGAGGCCACAAATATTTATCTTTCCATATCCTCGTGCTTTGACTGTGACCTTTTCTTTAATATTTACCTTTTCATACCCTCATGCCTTGAGTGTGACCTTTTCTTTCGTATGCAAAATTTTGTATCTTTCATGTTAGAATTGTTTATTAAGCTCGCATAGAAAGCGTATGGGTAATGTCACTTTCTTCTTTTCATATATTATTTTTTCAATGCTATTTCTAAATAATGTTTTCTTCATCATCATAGCTTGTGTATTCAGATGAAACGATAATAAATATCACTTGCATTCTGTTTGCAGTACTCAACAAACCTCACTTTTGAATTAGTTTAGTTAGTCTTCAACTAGTTAGTCTTTTAATTCATAATTATTGTAACTGTTATGCTATATGTCTAGATATTATTTGTAAATGCTCATCTTTTTCCCGAACTTGCAGGCATACAGCCTCACTTATCTCTTATGTGAAGAAAACACTTTTGGCTTTAAAACATGAAAATGGAGCTAGTGTCTGCACACTTTATGGTAGTCTCCCATTGAAGGTAGTACAAATGACTATGAATTATCCAGAAGCTTAATCTTTTTTATCCTAGCAATCTAGCACTGATTTGGTAGTCTTTGATAATGAAATATGACAACAAAGAGGGATTTTTTTTGTGTATGGGAAAAAAAAAAAAACTAGCACCAATAAAATGCGCTAAAGGAGGCTAGAAAGATGGCCCCATAAAATTATTAGATATGCCAGAACACCATAATTTCAAAATACTAAAGTTTAATTCATTGATAAAATTTTACTAAGGGACTCCTTATTGTTGAAGATTCAATTGTTCCTTTCATTCCATTTCGCCTTCATTCACCATAATTTCATAATTGAGTATTTCTAACTTTGAATGAGCCACTCTGATGCTTATCCATGTACAATAATCAATTCATTCTCCCCTAGCGTTTGTCATTAGCATTTTTAAAAATTTTGATATATGTTTAATGTTATTCTTTTAGGTATTCCATGATGAATCAGGTCCTGTGGTTTCATTCAACTTGCAAAGGCCAGATATGGCTCTTGGGTTGGATATCGTGTAGTAGAAAAGTTGGCTTCCTTATCTAGAATTCACTTACGGGTAAATTTTGATAAAATTCTGATTAGAATCTACTGTTTGTTTACCTTTGTTTGAATAATTATGCAAATATCTGCTCTCTGAATAATTATTTGGTTTTTTAGTTGTCTTTTTGTTCATATTGAAACCACATGTTTTTATTTATTGAGAGTATTCGAATGGAGCTCATTCTTCGAGTAACTTTTGATTGATTTTATTCTTTTTTTTTTGGAAGAAATTTTTTTTATTAACAGCACCAAGGGGGTGCAACCCATAAAGCAAACAGATTAAGGATTAAGGTTCACAAAAATATTAGAACAAGAACCACTCAGACAAAGCTTGAGTTCAGAGAGCCAGCCATCCAAAAAGCTTTTTGATTGATTTTATTCTTGATGGTATTTATGAAAATCTACATTCACCTGGGCGGCACATGCCTCGTTTTTGCTATTGTCAACTGAAATAATTATCAAAAAGCTAACTGTGGTGCACCTAACGTACAGTGCACGTATATGAAGACATAATAAAGCAATAGCACACAATTAAGCGTGGATGCAATATAAACACAATCATTCGATGGTAAAGTCATCGTAAGGAATGAATACCTGATTTGCCTAGTTTGGGGAATTTCATCTTTCTGAAATTCCTTGCAAGTGTTTCAAGCAGTAGAAATTGATTTCCAGTGCTAGTGGGAATTTTTAAAATTCTTGGCTTTAGAATTGTATGTTGAAAAATTCGATCTAAGCTTATGCTAATCATTTCTAAGAAAGTAGCCACAATCTTCATTACCATATGGGGCATCATTAAATCCACTTTGAAAATTGAGGGAAAGAAAGGCACAAAATCTATGTAGGAGGTGAACCTTGCAAAAGAAGGTACAAGCTCTATGTATCAGAAGCCTCTTTGCTTAACCAGATTTGTGCTTTTATGGTGCCTTTGTCTGAACAGAAAGGTGTCGTGCCAGTTGCTTTGACTTCTAGATGCACAAGGAACAGTAATGTGGTTTGACAGAATAGTTGATAGAAAGATTTAAACACAGCTATTATTTTCTGAAGGCACCCTAACATGTAAAAGCTGACCCTGTCTCATCTCCCTGTAGTTTTGAGATTTTCGGCCTATTGAATCCATCTCTCAAGGGCGTTGAAAAGGTAGCTTCCATTTTAACAGTCCTCCAACCCAGTCCATAGACAAGAAAATTACTTAATAGTTGGCTCCCACTCCACATATAATGCTAAAACAGCTCTTTTGCTCTGTAGTTGCTACAAATCTGCCCGCTGCAGATTTGTTGGTTAAATTATCGAGATTTAAATATTTATAATTTTTTATTAAATCATCTTTCTAATGTATATAAGCTTGCTCTAGTGTATCCACTTCTTGGTAAGAAGCGTGCTACACCATCTTCTTGTTGTGTTTGATTTACCTGTTTATTTATTTGTTGACATTTGCGTTTAACGAACTTTGTGAACAAGCAGTTTTTTGCTCTGCTTGATTGGGAACCATTGCTGAATTAGCATTCTCACAATTTTTTTGAAGTGCTTTTAGTGGTTGGCCTAGAACTCTTACCTTATTAACGAGAAATTTAGAAAAATTGTTATTTTTTTTCCCTACTGTAAGCCTGTCGTCCTACCACTTCTTAAGATGAAATAAAATTTCAATTGCCATTGGATAGATCTGTGATAGTCTAAGACTCTAAAATGTAATGTAGATCCTATACTGTAGAATAATTTTTAAAATTAGGTCATGATTTACTTTCCAAAATTCTGACATTAGTTCCCCTTTTTCATATTATTTACAGAGTTGCATGTGTGCCTTGGAGTGTATCGAGCTTCTGGTGTAATTTCTAATTCCCCTCTTTTTGACGGGTTCTTCGCCTTTCTGCCTCATGTTTTCTTATAGACAGGTTGCTTTTGCAATCGTGGCACTTGTGCAAAGTACATTGGTTTGTCTCATTCAGAACTTCGCTCAAACATTGAGGTATGCATTATTGTTGGTGTACACTGTGCTGAGTTATGGAAGTATTGCACTGCATGCTCTTTTACCGCTTTGTTAATAACTGTGAGCTGAAGCATTTACCATTTTTCGCACATCGTAATTCATTTAGGCTGGGCATGTTTGCTGGGTTGATAATGACTTAATTCATGGAAAACCGACTGGGGCTGCTAGAATATCATTTGGTTACATGTCAACATATGAAGATGCAAAGGTACTACAGGTTCATATCTGCAATTTGGTGGATTCTCATGATATCTTCAAACTAAAATCAAACATCTTCCTTCTAAAACAAAACAAAATAATGAAAACGGAAACCAATTAGTTTTTTTCTCAGTTCTCATATCTTTCTCATGTACGTCAATGATCCCATACAATTTATTCTAGATGAATTTATTTACTTGAATTTCAAACACTAAGAAATATCATTTCTTAGACTTTAAAGAAGACTGCAGGGTTTACATATATAAATGGAGGAACAAATATTCAATTTTTTGTAAAATCTTATTGTCAACCTCTTTTAGATATGAATCTATTTGATTCAGAGGGGAAGTACTTGCATCAGTATCTCAATTCAGTTTAAACATGAGTTGATTTACACCCCAATAGATTTTTACTATCCAAAAAGAGGAAAAACGGAATCTTGAAGTCTAAAGAAATGTGTTGAGAAAGGGGCAGATGTATAGAACCTTTCAACGAGATAGTGATTTTTAATTTTTCAACTCTCTCTAATTGGAATCTATTTCAAACACAGGTACCACAAATGAAATAAAGTGATAAAGAAATTTTTTCTCCAACACATCCTTTGTGTGTGTTGGCTGTTTGGTAGCAGTTTTTTATCTGCACTTGTTAGCAGAGGTTTTTGTGAGTGCTATTTTGTGATTTACGATATGTTTATATTGATATGCAGAAATTTATTGATTTCATTACAAGTTTCTTTGTAACATTGCGGAGTACGTCTGGAAATGGGAATCTATTGAGTGCTGGGTCTATCCACTTCTCGAGCAAAGGTTATTTATTTATCCTCGGATAAAAATTTTGCAATTTGATTGTATGCAGTGAAGGTAGGCTTCTGGTCGAATATCAACCAAACATGTCAGCAACGGTTGTTCTCTTTGAATTACCTTCTGCAAACAAAAATAGTAAAATTTTTACCTTTTTATTTGATTCTTTTTCTAAGCCCTCCTCCAGCAGTTTTTTGAATGTCTTTTCGGAGGCAAATAGGTTTTGCATTTCGATGGATAGGACTACTGACATTCAACTTTTGAAGTAGAAGATACTGTATTGAATAAGAAACAAAGTTGAGTTAGTAATTTCAATATTTTAAATTTAAAATGACATGGATTTTGAATGTTATTGCTCGTCTTTTGTCAATTTTGGTGTCTGTATTGATGAGTTGTATGGCAACTTCTTCCTTGTGATTTCCCTTGGATTAAGGTAATCTTTCTTCAATTGTGATTATCTTATTTACTCTTTGTGATTATTGTTGATGATTTTAAGAGTTGCTATTGATAATTTTTATCATTTCTCATTGCTAGTCTTGCTGCAACGCCAGGGCACTTACCGAGCTAATAGGTATCTCAATTATTTGAGTTGTACGCACAAGATTTCCTTGCATCATATGGGACATGTAGATTCCCCAATTTCACTTGGATGTTGTGCGTCCAACTCAATAGTTAGGATAAGTGAGATATCAACTGCTAGAATTTTTGTTAGTTTTGGATTTTACTTGATTACTTTGAAGTTTTGGATTTTTAGTTGGAAATTGGAGTTCAAATTTGTAGAGACAAACATTATCATGTTTCAACCATTTTGTTGTCACTACTCCAATTCATAGTTAGCCTTTTTGGATTACCATAAAGGTCGACACAGAAACGCACAGTAATACTAATACATGTGAACTGGGCCCAATGACCCAACAAGTGTCATACTTATCCATAAACACGGTGGCCCAATATGTCTAAAGATAAGGCCCGTGTAATATTTATTCTTAATGGTGAAGGGTCAGAGCAGCTCCAACGGTACCCTCAAATTAGAGAAAATACCATTTTGGGGGACCACTTTTGATTTTGATTGCTCCAACCGGTCCCTCATATTCACCCGCAAAATAAGGAAACTCTCACATCTTGATCAAAGTTGGGGAGACTCCACTCTCCCTCAAAACATTAAAAATTATTATTTTCTCTTTCCTTCCTATTTTCTCTCCATCTTCGCGCGACCTTGCTCCTCTCCTGACCTAGATCGGCACCACCACTTAGATCGGCACCATCAAAGCTTTCGTAACTATCGCCTGCCTCTGCGCTTTCCTCCTCTCTCCCATCACCTTGAAGCATTTGACCAGGTATGATTTTTGGGTCTTCTCTCCATCTCCTTCTCTAAACATTTGACTAGCATTCGATTGAAAAAACAGATTACATATTAGTTTATTATGCCTATTAGTATCAGATTACATTTAATGATCACTTGAAAAAGCAGTTTAGATCACTTGGCCGATTTTTCATAGTTCTAGTTCTTGAACACCTGTAATCTTTGTTTGTAATTGAATTTTGATGGTTGCATTGGTCTCTATCACATGTAGATGGATTCGCAAAACAGTTCATACTTCACCAGCCTATTAAGTGGAGGATCAAGTACCGATGATCCCTTGTTTACCCAAGATTATGGTGACGTTAATGAGTATAGTCCCAATGTGCCTCAAGTCACCAATACCCCTTCCAATACCTCTTCCATTGCTAGGAAGAATCAACGGGGATCCAACTTTGCTATAGATGATGATATGATGCTCATTTCGGCGTATTTATTTGTATTTATTAATAATAAGTTAAACTTGAAGGTAGTTAAAAGTAGTTATATTAAAAAATAATAAAATATTTGATGTGATGTTGAAATGGGGATGTGGTTGGAGTGATATTAAAATAGGGATCCCCTAAAATAGATTTTGGATTAAAATAGGGGAGAGGTTGTCCCCCAAAATAGTATTGTGGGTTGGAGATGCTCTCAGGCCCCCGTCCCCAACAAAGCCACTGAGAAGAAGTCTAGAAACCAAGTCAAGTCTAGAGAAACCAAATCAAGTCTAGAGAGGAATAATATAAAGAAAGAGAGTTGAATGAAAAACCCCTTGAACTTATGGAATTGTGGTTGGAAGGAAGCCGCAAATCTCCGAATCTTGCAAAAGCTCGGGAAACTTTATTTTACCGCTTGGGAACCCCCAGAAAAAGTCTGTCCGACCCTAAACTCATGCCCCCCCCCCCCCCCTCCAATATCCATCTAGGAATCAAAAGAAAAACCTAATTTTAACCAATCTCGGAAAACTCTCCCAAATTTTAGTGTGTCCTTTTTGATACAAATTAAAGGGGAAATTGGGAAAAAGTCAGGGTTTTTAGAACTGATATTGTTTAATTAACAGTATCTGATACTGTTTATGGAAACAGTATCCGATACTGTTTCACTAAAATTGGGCTTCTAATTCTCGATTTTCAATAATGATAATGTTTAACATTAGAATTGGAATTTTATATTGAATATCGTGGACCAAAGAGATTAGTTTCTTATTAACATGTTCAATCACAAAGCATTGTTAAAGAAATAAACATATTAAACAGAACTTTTTGAACTGATATTGTTTAATTAACAGTATCTGACACTGTTTATGAAAACAGTATCCCATACTGTTTCACTAAAATTGATTACACTCGAGGAAAAGAGGAACCGCCTCTCATTCAATATCCATCTATTAGAAACCAACTAAACAGGCAAAAACACATTCTAGGACGAAGGGAGAAACTAAATTACTTACAAAACACATTCATCAATCACATCCTCTCTTTTTGTCAGAAAAAGCAGAGTAGGTTACAAAATTGAAAACCAAAAAAGATCATGGATTCCAGAGAAGGTTACAAAATTAGCACCTATAATAATCCAACAATGTAATCCCAAAACAGCAAACAAAAGAAGAGGTCAACAAATACCCCCAACAACACCTCGTTCCATCCTAAAAAAGAACAGCATAAAAGCAACAGGCTTACACTAGCATCCTCGAATCCAATCTCAGACAAAACAAAATTCTTAATATTGGCACATCAGCCAACAGAACTTTCGCGACTATGGACGGTGCATTTGTAAGTTCATTGGGAAGCTCCTCCCCTGGGTGTTCCAAAAAAAAAAAAAAACACATCAAATGGAGTTAGACTGAATGTAAAGGCTCGAGGATGCAATATACCACTACCATGGAATGAAATTGCTTATGCACCATTTCATCTTACTAACTTCAATCAATAAACTTGGGATTTGTAGATAGAAATTGTAGAACTCCTAATTATTGATTTAACAAACTTTCAACTAATCAATCTTGATTTATAATTTGTGTAATGATTAGGTTAATATATGTTGGAACATGTGTGTTGAATGAGTCTTGTGTTGGTTGAGTCAAACCCACATTTAGTGGGGTGGGAAGTCAACACAGACCCCTAGTTGTCCATTTTTCTTCATCACTGTACAATGTTGGCAATCCATGTCGGGTATTTAACTTCTCGAATGAATCCAGCTTCAATAAGTTTATTGACTTCATTCTCAATTTTTGGGACTAATTCCGGTCGGAATCGTCTTTGAGCTTGTTTTATGGGACGTACTCCATGTTTGATAGACAAGTGATGGACAACAATCTTTGGATCTAGTCCTGACATTTCTTTGTAAGTCCGTGCAAACACATCCATATATTCTTGCAAAAGCTGGATGTATTTTGTTTCTTCTTCTGGACTTAGAAGTGCGCTTACAAATGTTGGCTTTGTATCGGCATCAGTTCCTAGATTGATCTCCTTGAGTTCATCAACTGTAGCTTGCCCCCCATCTTCAAAGGTAGATGGTGTCGATATGGGTTCTTCATCAGAAGATGATCCAGATTTGACTTCTTTTTCAGTCACTTCCTCAATTGTGACGTGATTGACAGAAATAATCACCTTGTTTTTATCTTTATCTAGAACATTACGTCTACAACGTCTTTGTCTCCTTCGTTTCTTCATATCCTCTTTCTGGACTTTTGGCCCAAGCCTAGAAAATACAGAGACTTTTTGTACGGACTCTATTTGGTTTGATGTTGACGGATTATCACCCATCCGTTCAAATACTAAAATTCGAGTATTTTGCTCTTGTATTTGGCTCGGAGCAAGGGGCTCTACGGGCTTATCATCATTATACTCAAAAATTTGTATCATGATTGGATTGGCCGATGCTTTCTTTGCTCTAATTCGGATAGGGTGTGAGTCACGAGACTCATGTCCCAATCCGTGTTTTGGTTGTGGAATAGATATTCCTTGTTTATTTATCACCGGAGCTTTTCCACTAGACAGAACGGAATCCAGGTCGCCAAGTTTGCGTGGCTTCCCTTTTTCGTATCCAGCGTTCTCCATGAGCTTCTTTACACGTGGATCGAACCATCCATTTGAGTGGTTTCCCAAAGCTTTAGGAAGTTCAGCCTCCTCGACATTTTCTTGTGTAGAATTTAAGTCCACAACTTTCCCAATAGAAGGAATCAGAAGGATTAGGTCTTCCTTAAGAATGTCAACATCACTCTTTGATAACTCAATTTTTGATGATTCCTTTACAAAGGTTCTTGATAAGATGTCCTCAATTGAGTCATCTTTTACGTCATTTTTTAATTCTGGAATCAACACTGGAAGGGCTTCTTGAGACATATCTTCCTTTTGGTAAAATTTTGCATCCGCAAAATGAGATTCTTCACTTGCGAATGGTTTTGATTCTGCTACAATGCATTTTTCCTCGCCATCTCGACTGTACTTGAAGCATTGGTGCCATGTTGAAGGAATTACTCCATTCTCATGTAACCAGACACGTCCCAGAAGTAATTCATAGGATGTTTTGGAGTCGATTACATGAAATAAAGCTGATGATATCAAATCATTCATCTCAATCTTTAACCGGATTATGCCAATGGCACGTTGTCCTTTTTGATTAAAACCTTGGATTGTGAGTTTGCTTTTAGAAAGCTCATTCACTGAGATTCCAATCTTTCTCATTGTATGAATCGGCATAATATTTACAGCAGATCCACAGTCAATAAGGATTCGAGATATTTTGTGTTCTCGAATAATTCCACTAACATAAAGTGGCCTGTTATGAAGTCTTGTCCCAGCTGTAAGTCATCGTCCGTAAAGATAATTGTTGCCATACGATCACCAGGACTAACTTTTCTTATTTGGGAAAATATTTTCCCTTTGTATTCTTCCGGATTGAGCAGTGTTTGAACTAGCGCCAACCGAGTATCTATTGGGAGTTCAAGGACTTCTAAGATGTTCATGTCAGAGGAAATTTCTTGGAGTGAAGTAACAACTCATTTCTTCTCAATGCTTGAGGCTTCCATGTTAGAACCATCTCTTTCTTCATTTGACTCTTTAGAGTCTATTGCACTAATCACATATGATGTCATATGTTCATCTAGAAAGTAATCTTTCGGAAAGTATTCCTTAAGAGTTACTTCCTTTCGGGGCGTCGAATGAGTGTTCTCAGTCTCAACATTAACATGTGTCTTTCTTCGATTTCTTCTTAATCGATTCTTAGGCCGAGATTTCTTATTTTGTCTCATTCCGAACTCTTTATCCGGAATAGGTATTGGACTTGGAAAAGGCCAGATTGGTGATGGGTATTGTCTTTTACTTTTCACCTCTATCCAACCTTCATCTTCACTTTCAGAAGATGAATCGTACATTTCTGGTGACGAATCTCACACATCCAGATCATCCGTTATGATTTCATATAATGTTGGCCTATTTGGAGCTTGTGGCCTCGACATTCCGGGATATGCATAGACAGTGGTAGCTTCTCCATCTACAATGAACTGGACTCTTACAGCTCCTTCAGGAAGCTTAGCAGTCAGTTCTATATTTGATTCCTCGTTAGTTAGGGACGAGGGCATCGTTTGAGATTCCATTGATATTGGAATGGGATCAAATGACCTAAAAGCCACCATTCCGCAATTAACTTCAACATTATCAATAAGATCGAGATCGATCTTGTTTTCCCTATTCAACCGCATGATTATGTCTTTGAAGACAAAACATTTCTCAATCGGATGACTAATGATCCGATGATACTTGCAGTACTTAGGATTATCAGTTTGGCCAATTTCTTCCGGCCGCTTCGAAGTAGGAAGCTCTATGAGCTTTGGTTCAAGTAATTGGTCTAGAATTCCAGACACCTCGGAATCCGTAAATGGGTATTCCTTCTCTTGCATTTGTTTCAAGGTTGGTCGCTCCTTGATTTGAGTTTGATCCTTACGAGTCTTGGACTCGAATTTAGATTTAGATTTTTTTGTAGAAATCTTAACTGGATCAGTAGTAACAGCCATGGCTTCCATGCCTTGCTATTTGGATTTCCAAGTCATGAGCTCGGGTTGCAAGTTCCTCGAAGGAATGTGGCATATTAGCTTGAAGATTGTAAAGTAACCCCCAATGCATTCCTTGAACACACATATCGATGGAGGAACTTTCACTTATACGTTCCTTGCAATTTAGGACAAGGTTCCTCCAGCATTCAATATACTCAACCACAGTTTCTTCTTTATTCTGCCTCATTCTTGCGAGTTCCGGGAGACTAACTGTCCGTCGGGTGCTATAAAAGCGAGTTAGAAACTCACGCTCAAGTTGATCCCAACCTTCAATGAAGCCAGCTGGAAGGTCAGTATACCATTCAAATGCAGCTCCTTTTAGGGAACGCACGAATTGTTTCACCATGGAATCACCAAATGTACCCGCATTATTGTAGGTTTCTATGAAATGAGCAACATGTTGCTTTGGGTTGCCCTTCCCATCAAATTGTTGGAACTTAGGGGGTTGATAACCCCATGGCATACAGATTTCATCAATCCGGTGACTATATGGCTTTGCGTACACTAGAGATGATTGTGGGGCTCCACCATACTGAGCTCGGATGGTGTCTACAATCATGTTTTGGAGTTGATTCACAGAGAGTGAAGCAACAGATAAGTTCGTAGAATTGCGGAGAGCATTTTATGCTATCAAGCGATCTTGCTCTTCTTGCTTTTGTTGAGCTTTAAGAGAATTTGAACTTTCTGGAGCTTTACCTTCTCGTGAAACAAAGGTTTCACGGCTCAGTTCCGTGATTGGTCCTAGGGAATCCAATCGGTTTATGAGGGCAGCAATTTGTTTGTCCTTCTCTTCTAAGGACTTTGTCAATTGATCAATGGTGACATTCATTTGTTTCACCTGATCTTCGGAACTTGTAGTTTCGGTCATCATAACCGGTACAGGAATATCTGATTCCGACGTTGGGATGTAATTATCCCACTTCCGTGATGTGGATTCCTCATATGAGGGGTTGGAATATACATATTCCATTCCTTTTGACTTAGGAGATTTGGATTCGGATTCAGACTCTGAAGCAGAGGTGTAATCACCCCACTTCCGTGATGCCAACTTCACGGAATGAGATTTAGACTTGGATTCATCATCCGAGGAGCTGGAATATACATATTCCACCTCTTTTGTTTCAGCTTTGATTTGAAGGGATTTGAACTCAGATTCATCACCAGAGAAGCTAGAATGTACATATTCCGCCTCTTTTGATATATGAGATTTGGATTTAGATTTACTCACATGAGACTTCTTTTGACCCTTTTTTGAGAATTTCCTAAGAGGAGAAAACAATTGTGATTCTCCGGCTTTAACTCGCGTACGAGTTGCGTGAGAGACGTCATCAGTGACATCAATTTCTTTTGAAGGAATCATGGATTCCATAGTTTTGACTTAAACTGAATTTAATAAATTCAACTGAAAGATAAGAGGAGAAGAGTGTCCCACCAAGCGTACCAGAAATTTGTACACACCAAATTTCTCATTGTAAATTAAAATACACTTAAATTTGTACACCAAATTCAACTGAAAGATAAGAGGAGAAGAGTGTCCCACCAAGCGTACCAGAAATTTGTACACACCAAATTTCTCATTGTAAATTAAAATACACTTAGAACTTGGTATAAATTACAAATATTTAAATCAAAGTGAACTTGATCTCTTCTTTTGACGTATTCCACACGAATATGGAATCCTCCGATTTTTAGTTGAATGCTTCAAACAAATTCTACGAATTTGTAATAAAATCCAGTTGGATTTGAGTGTTGGACTTGAATTTGGGATTTGATTGCTGGACTTGAATTTGGGACTTGATTTGCTGGACTTGAATTTGATATTTGACTTGGATTTGAAACTTTAAAGGAATTCTAAGAATTCCAGATTTAGAGAACTTGAACTTTCACTTCCGGGACTTGACTTGGACTTGAGATTTGAAGGAATTCTAATAATTCCGGATTTAGAGAACTTGAACTTGAAGGAAATTTGAGAGAGTCTTGAGATAGTTTCTCTCTTCTTTCTCCTCATTTTCTTTTTTTTCTCTCAAATGAGTTTGGTATTTATAGGCAAAGGGAGAATTGGAATTTACTTATGTACCGTTAGCCTTAACCCTTGACATTAAGGGTATTATAGAGAAATCACTTAATCAATGATTATCTCTTTGATTTTATTTTTTTATTTTATTTGAATTTTATTTTATTTGAATTTATATTAGATTTTATCCATTTAACAATATTTTGGGCATCATAAATTATTTTAATTTAGAGCCCACAATTTTATTTAATTGGGCTGTAAATTTTTTATGTCTACACCTGCCATGATGGAAAATAAACAAGGCTAATTGAGGTTAAGTTTGATAATCAGAGGAATCTGTATTAAAAAAATAGATTCTGAACAGTTTTTTTCAAAAAAGGAAAACAATGGATTATGATATAAAACAATGAATTGAGGTTTCAACTCTGAATTTATCTCAGGTTTTTTTATTATTTCATTGATTTACAGAGTGAAATTAGCTTTAAATCAATGAAATAAAGTTATTCCTTTGAATATCGTCAAACAATACTTACCTTTTTTGAGTTTATTTTGAACACTTTACCTGAGCAAAATTAATGCTCAACCCAAGCTTTTATATTTAATTACAACAACATTTGCCCACTTGATGTAGTTCACAAAGGAATTAAACCAAATATTGAAATTGCAGGCAAGATTCCATCCTCACATACTAATCCTTTTTTAGAAGACCCAAACATTATAAACTCGTGTGTAATTTCATAAAGACAAAAGCTTGAAAAACCACATTAGAAACTCGTGTACAATTCTTTCTACAATTTTTAGTTATAAATACTAAATTATAAACTATAAACCTTAAATCCTATACTTTAAACACAAAAACTAAAAATTAAATCTTAAATCCTTAACCCAAAACTGTAAATCCTAAACTCTACCATATCATTTTTTTTTAAAAAAATCATGATTTTAGAAAAGAATTGAACTCCCTCCCATTCCAACTAAGTTTTGGGTTGTTTGTCATTTTCCTTTCCTCTCCAACAAAACGTAAGAGACTCAAAATCGTTTAGTTTTAGACTTTTAGTTTTATTTAATCCATAACCGTTAGATACTTAGATATCTTGGAAAATAGAAGATTTTGTAGGGTTTATCTGGTGGTTATTCAATCCTAACTCACAGATTATCTCTCTGCGAGCGTTCGCCTCTCCCCCTCAGTTCCGCGACTCTCTTTCTCCGTCGATCTTCCATATACACACTCTCTCCGTCTCTGCCATACCCATACACTCTCTCTGTCTCTGCTTCTTTGCGCTCAGTCCCCCTCGCGAAGATATCAAACCGACAAACCCTTTTTACCCCTTGATTTCCCTTCCGTATACAATTAGCCTTTCGCCATGGACTGACTGAGTATGGGTAATTTTCATGCCTTCCGCTGTTCTTACCAGTAATTTTATTTAAAATTTGTATCTTGTGATTGTCTACCCCTATGCTGCTGTTAATGTTTTGACAAATGAGATACCGTGGGAAATTCGATGAGTTGGATTCTTATTTGACTCTGTTCTGCAGATTTCACCTTAACCTGGTTTTGATTATTGGATTGAACAATTGGTTTCTCCGGTGGGTTCAATTTCTTCTGGTCTGAATCAGGTTCAATTACTTGCCACTTTTAAATGCAAGCTTGTATATTTCCACAGATGCTTTAGTACTGGTCAGTTTCTTCGTCTTGCTTCAACTTTGATCAACATGGCTTTTCACTTTTGTGAAGATACTTGATAAGGACGGTAAAATTATCAATTACCGACCTACCAACGGTTGCATTTCTTGAGTTACCGAAGGATGGGTAATTTCATTACCCTGGTATCTGGGGTTGACCGATGTTCAAATAGTTAATATCCTGAAAATGTCAAAATTTTGATTTCCTTTGTGTAAACTTGAATTTGTATTATTTGAGAATTTCAAAGTATAGAAGACATTTGAATCTCTAACCTAGATTGATCTGACCTTAAACTCCAACTGGCTGATTTTTCTACAATGTACTCTTGAATCCTATTATTGTTTTCCATGAATGCAGCTGAAATGTATTCCTTGGCTAGCTTAAACAACTTATATGTTCTGTTGGATCAGCTATTTTCAGCATTTATTGTTACTTTTTTTATTGTGTGTTTTTTTTTTTAAAATTTCTCCCCAGATTTATTCTGAAGATGGAGATTGGCTCGAACGATGTATTGGTTAGTAGTTTAATTTAATCCCTCTCTTATTAGTTAGTGTTTATATTCCATTATAGTCATAGTAATTTTTATTATATCTTATTACAGCCTGATGATTTTTTAAGTTATCCTAGCATTGAAGAGTACTGCGTCACTCACAATATTCAAAGTCCATATTCCGAAAAAGATTACAGTGACAGACTTATCGTAACAAGGATCATGAAAGCGAATTTAGAGCTAAAAGATGTTAGACTTCCATTATGTGGAGGGATGCCGTTTCATTGTAAAGGAGCCTTTAAAGTTGTATTCAAACCTGCTGGTCAGACTTTCGAACAGTTCCTCTCAACAAAGAGGAACAGAGATAGGTTATTTGACTTTCCTAATGTTGGATTGGAGCAAAACAAGGCATTTCGCGTGTCACAATACTTCAAAGATATCATACGGTTAGTTCTAAAAAATTTGTCGATTTTATCCTTTTCTTGTCTAAAATTAAAACTTACATGCATGACAATTGAACCTTATGTTTTTCAGGAATTTAATTGTGTTTGTTGAAGTAATGGTTAAAAATAGTCTAAGTTGTAACTTTGACCTCAATCAATGTTATATCTTTGACATGGATGGTTCTAAGGCTACTATTGATGTCGTAGATGTTGGTATGTATGTTAAATTACTTTTAATATAATACTTTTTTTTTAGTATTATAAATATCAAGATTCAATACAATTTCTATTTATATGTTTTCTATTGACAGACAAACTCAAGTGCGAGAATGATGAATTTTTTCATTCTCTGGTAAAGTTCATCCGATTAATTTGTCAAAGATGCAATGAACCTGACCAAGGAGTAAATTTTGATATGGCGAAAGACAGAGTCTTGATCAAAATTTTAAGCATTCTTGACACATTTCCTCACAGTAGGTAAGATCGTGTTCTTAAAGGCATGATTGTTCTAATAATTTCATTTTACTAACTTTTTTTTCCTGTTTTTAATTTCAGCAATACCCTACCAATTAAGAAATCCTCATTTTTCTGGCATATTGATGAGAAAATTAAGCTCATAAAGAGTTTGAGGGATGCACATGATTTTCATTCTGTGCTAACTTATGTAAAACAACAAACTGTCATAGATGCAACATGGATTTCAGCATTTGACAATGTGGAAGAGATTAAGATTTGGAAAAAACATTGTGATGGAGTGGCGGCGGTGGTTGGAGCTACGCGGGGTGGAGCAGCGATGATTGGAGCTGCGCGGGGTGGAGCAGCGATGGTTGGAGCTGCGCGGGGTGGAGCAGCGATGGTTGGAGCTGCGCGGGGTGGAGCGGCGTGGGGTGGACCTGCGAGGAGTGGAGCAGCGGCGTGGGGTGGAGCTGTGAGGGGTGGACCTGCGAGGGGTGGACCTGCAAGGGGTGGAGCAGCGGCGTGGGGTGGAGCTGCGAGGGGTGGAGCTGTGAGGGTTGGAGACTTAAGGAGTGCATGTGTTGCTTTTGTTGCGAACTCTTTGGTGCACTTTGAAAAAAATAGAAGGGTATGAATATCTAAGTTTTATTTCTTTTTTCTCATTCTCATTCACACTAATAACAATTGACATATTTTTTATTTCTCTTTTTCAGTCTTTTAATGCGGGAAAGACGGGATTTCCGGAGAGTGAAGAACAATTATTGAAAGCCTATGAATACGCTTTGCCAGAGTTTTCGGTTTACCTGTATGTTATGGTAGCTAAAATGGAAAATGTAAAATCTGTTAGAAGTTTTGGCTAAAAATTTGAGGTATGTAGGTTTGAATTGTTTTAGTTTTAGAAAAATTAGGGTAATTAAAATGTTGTGTTAATTCTGGTATTTTAAAGCACTGTTATGTCATTACCAGACTTGTATGTTGTGGGAGCTTTGGTTATTTTCAACTTAAATGTCATTATCAGATTGATTTGTATGTTGGGAGCTTTGGTTATTTGAACTTTTCAACTTATGCTAATGAGCATACTGATGGTTCCTGGGAATCTGGAAAATTCTTAAAAGCTTGGAAGAAGGTGGACTATTTATTGAGCAATTCTGAGAGAGACTTCAAATTTGTATGATGTTGTTCTCTGCTGAAAGTCTTGTTTGATTGAACAGCTCCATCTCAGGCTCAATAAGAGAGATTTTGCTTTGATTCAATTGGCTGAAAGATTAGAGCGACTTCAGAGTTGGAGACAAATTTTTAAAGGCCTTCGAGTGGCTTAATACATATTTGTTATTTTATAAAAGCTAAGTAGATTGTATGTTAATACATTGGTATGGACATGAGATTGATAGGCTTGTGCCCATAATGGGTGGTGATAGAGAAACATGTACACGAATGAAATCAAGGCTTGCTATTGTCTGTCATGGTTATACTTATCCGATACTATAAGCAAGATGTAAGAAGATGCGATTTCTAGCATGACTGTGTGAAGCATATGAACTACCACAGATGAGGGTCTTAAACATGTATATGGTTATTCCTTGCTTGTATTTAGCATCTAATATATATTTTGTCAATTAAAACGTTTGAACTTTATGACAGCTAAAGGTCTTGGCCATACGAGCCTTGTGAGTTAAGTTATGAGCGTTGCTTATTTGAACTTATCAATATATGCTAAAGAGAGTACTGAGTCATTCTCCTCCTCCTTCACTGTGTTGGTTTAATCGTGTGTACCAACATATTTCAGCTTAAATTTATCGAGTTCTGCGAAAACAATGGAAATTGTTGAGGTGGAGACATGGAGAGAAACCTCAACCAGCAAAATAAATGGCGCCAACCAGAAAGGACATAGCTAGCTCAAAAGGGGATCGCATGGTCTCAGTAGCCATGCTGTGTACTCTGTGCACGGTAAATGAATAATCTCAAGAGAGTCAGAATGATTAATGTTTCAATACTAGTTGTCGTTTTCTTCCCTAATATCACCCAAGAGCACAAGCTTGGGAATGACACTTGTTTCAAGCGATCAAATCCACCAAATTGAATGCAACACAAATTATGTCCACAACAATCTTCCAGAAAAACAAGTGACATGGTGTCAGATTATTCATTTACCGTGCACAGAGTACACAGCATGGCTACTGAGACCAAGAAAAAGATTATAAAACAACACTAGTCTTAAGAAAAGAACATTAATAACTAGCGTAAGTAACTATCAATGCATGTGAACAGCCCATCAACTAACCAACCTCAAGATACAGAAAGTCAACAGACAACATACACACTCTCAATATTCATATGCATATATAACGGCCAAAAATGCTCCACAGTAAACAGAGGATAAATGTTTTGACATTAAAAATCTGGGACAGTGTACATGCTCAAACAAGAAGCGGTGAGTCCTTGAGGAAGAAAAAGAGGCTCGGTGATATCCATGGTCGAAAAGACATATTCAAAGGCCACTTCTTTGCAAATGCTCGCTCAGCTAATGCACCAATGAGGTACGGGAAGATGTAATGGATGTAATCCACGACTTGCTCAGCGTCTTGAAATTTGGGTTCGACCCCCATATCCTGTGACAGAAAATCACTTTTAAGCAAATGAAAGAACAATATAAAGTAAAAGAAAGGGAATTATTATGTGCTTAAAGGTGATAAAATTGACAACACCAGGTGCCAGGTGGGACTAAGAAAAAGCAATCACCTCCAATTGTTGTTTCAAATGTTCAAAATTAAAGTACAAGTCCCTAATGGTCTCAATACATTTCTTCATACTGGTATCCGGCACCCCTTTTGTATCATCAAAGCGGCTTGGTTTAGTAATATGTCTATTGAGCTCGAGAAATAATGGAATATCAGGATGACTCCTCAATTTAGACTCCCAATCCTCCTCAAAAGCATCTTTAGTCTCATCGCCATAGATCACAATCTCTCCCGACCGAGAGAGTTCAAGTATGCGATCAGTGAAATTCATGCGCTGATACTTTTTCCAAAAGATAACGTTGTCATACATGTCCAATGGATGACTGCAAAAAAAGAAAAGAAAGATAAAAGTCAGAGTTTATCCAACCCGAATATTGAGCAAAGAAAAAGAAGCCCAGACAGGTTTCAAACACTGGTACACAACCACTTATTTCCTTTTGGGCAAAGATAGGACAGACACCAAAAGGAGACACTCTTTCTGAAAGAAAAAACAATAAGCAAAAAAATATAAAAGATTAAATGTTTTCAGTTCCAAATGGGAATAATGCAGGCAATAATGGATCGCATCTAATATTTGAGTTCCAAGTATTACACAACGATCAAATGAAAGATTTCTTTGGCTAATCATTTGCGTCACTAAAATGTGAGCTAAAGAAGAAAACAAGACCACCTACATAATGCTGTCACAAGACGACGTTAATTATTCACCATTGCAGTTCATCATACAATGACATCTAATATGATTGCAGAAAAATGTCGTAAATAATGTATTTTTTGACAAACATAAAAGCCTTTACGTCAATGAACTTTTCGACATAAATAAAAGACTCAATTCAACAAAAACAAATTGTAAATCAAATACTAAAATTAAACTCTCCATGTAATCAATTAAATCTCCCTCCACATCTTATCCATGGTATAACAAATCTCTTGGCCAATGTATCAATGAAATATCACAAATTAGACACACTACTTACTCCAGAGTGAAATTCTTCAAAAAAAGATCAAACTCAGCTTTTGAACCACCATCAACATTGCATTTGCTATTGATCTCCTCAAAAAGTTTCCTCAAATTTTCACGCACTTCAACTTTGTCATCAATTAGACGCTCTGCAACCATATTGTTAAAATCTATTAACAATCAATAAGAGCATCAAAAACCAACAAAAGGCATTAGAAATATAGACCTCGCAGGTCAAATCTCAAAAACTTGGCAAAAGTAGCACGATCCCGCACGCAAGTGCCATCATACTCCACTATGTAAATATTCTCCAGAGATAAGCGACAACGCAATTGTCTATCCCTCAAAAGCCAAACAGATGTAATTATGTCCCTGTATCAAGTACAAACAAATAAGAATTACCAAGATGTATTATAAGGAAGCAAAATAATTAATCTGAGGTAAGGCATTAATACTATCCTCAAGATGCATTTATAGGATTTAGATGGGAAAAGGACGTGTCCGTCATCGTATAGCGTACAGGATTTATAGAGTTTTTCTCTGGATGGTTTGAAAAGAGCACCTTCCGTTCTGAAGGCAGTATACCATGAAGAATCTGCTTCCACTTGAAAGGGAGGTAGCACATAGGGGCCAAAGTGACCAAGCACTGTCAATAATATGTCACGTACCATCCATGCAGTGTCTTCGTCAGCAAACTTTGGAATACGGCACCCCTGAAGTTGTACCTCTACTGGTAGATCATGTAGATCATGCCTTAAATGACCAACGACTTGATCCTTGACCTGACCGAGATCTTCAAAATCAAAATAAATCTCAATTTGACACCTGTACTCCAAGATTGACAAAACCAAAAAAATTAGTACTTAAGTAAGTCCCAAGCTCAACATGCCAGTAGGGCAGCAAGTCAGCAACCTTCAAACCTTAAAGTTGTAGTTGAAGATTGAGAAAAAGAAAAACTGATGGTAAAAGAAACAATACGGAACCATTGAAATTGTAAAGTTACTGGTAGATCACATTGCTCATGCACCTTATCCTCGACCTGATAGAGATCTTTTTTTCTTTTTTTGACCTGATAGAGATCTTCAGAATCAAAAAGAACCTCCATTTGACACCTGTACTCCAAGATTCACAAACCAATAACAATTAGTATTTAAGTATCCCAAGCTCAACATACCAGTACGGCAGTAACCTTCCAAGTTCCAACCATAAAGCTTTAAGTTCAAGATTAAGAAAAAGAAACACTGATGCTAAGAGAAACAATTCCTAGATGCACAATTCTATGAACCATTCCTATTCGTTCACGAAAGTTTTCCGCTTCAGACAAATGACAATGGCAATTAACAGAAACAATGACCCAAACCCAAAAAAAAACTAATGTTGATGAAATCAATCAAAATTGAAGACCACTCAGAGAGAAACCACTGAGTGACGAAAAATCAGCCCATCGTTACTGAGTCTCAATATCCATTAAACCTAGGACGTATCAAGCCAAACCATGCATGCAAAACCACCCAAAACCTAAAATTGATGGCAATCGATAAATTGATATACAAGATAATCAACGCAAGCAACAATCAATCCAAAACTAACCAAGAACCTGGAAATATGTTGCCGAAATTTGGAGAATTTCCAAGGATATGATGACAACTATGCTATTCCCTGCGATGCGGTTGGGGTGGGGTGGATTGGATGGCAAGTCTTGTTTTTCCTTGGTAGGGCGGAAACTATTGTTAGTGTTGTAGTCCAGTTCTGATACCTTTTTTTTCACCCTCCGATTAGTGACAATGATCTGACGGACAGAACGTTGCGTTTTCTCCTTAAGAGGCCAGGGGCTGCTTGGCTCATTAGTTTTCTTATGCCCATTGCCCACCCTCGTCAACAGTATGCAATTTAATTACCGTCCTCAAAAGGGCTCTCTCAGCCTAGCCGTCGTTGGACTATGCCTCATGGAATCAATCCTGCCGAGGTTTTCCTTGAACCTAACTGGTTTAATCTGTCGTCTTTAGATTCTGAGGTCATTTGTCCTTTGTAATTGGTGTCTTCGTTCTTAGATGAGGATTGCGATTCCCTGTATTCCCGTGGTTTTCGTCGCGGAGACGGCACGTCGTTTCTGTCACTCGATCGGTTTCAGTTGCCGTGAATTGAGCGCGAATCGAAGGGAATTCGGTGGTGAAGTGAGGGCATTGGGGGTCGATGGCGGCTGTGGTCGGTGAGAAGAAGAATAAGAAGGTGGAGGAGGATCTGGCGGTTTCTCTGGCGAAGTACCGCGCGGATCTGTCAGATAAGTTTACTAAAGAGGGGCTCTTTCACTGTGGCTTTGTCCGGTGGTTCTCTCCTCCAGTCGCTCAGGTGAGCTTAGCTTTATAGCTCAATCTCTTCTGTAAATGACAACTTTGATTGGTTTGCTTGTTTATTATATCGTGTTGTTAATGGCCCGTTTAATTCTTTTGTGAAATTGGTGGAACCGCCTTATAATGATTCCATAGAATGGTCGAAGTGGCATGTTTTCTGGGTGGATGAGAGGAGAGATTTGTCCCCAAGGATCACGCTGACAGTAACTATAAACTGGCATTTGATGGTTTTCTTCGTCAGGTATTACTTATATCTGTTGAAAATCTTCTTATTTTAGGGGAGTATTTTCTGTAAGATCGAGCTTTGTCCATTCACTCCATTGGATTTTTCATCACCATTTTTTGGTTCTTTTTAGTAGCCTACTACTCTATCTAGAACTGTATGGGACAAGAACATTATTTTCCCTTGCAAATTGAGTTGACCTGTGTATCTGAGTTACTTTAGGAGGAGACAGGCCCTTGTTAAGCATTGATAAATGCCTTTTTGAAACTAAAATGTGGGAAATGTGGCTGTCAGTAGTTGCATAAGCATTAAGCTTATGCCTTGGAAGCAGAATGAGTCGGTGTAGATACTTAAAATCTATCACATTGTGAGTGATGGTCAAATATGAATTCCATGATTGTTGTATTTTCAATGATGGTTCATAGTCTTCGCATAAAAATACTTGATTAAATCAATTCGTTATCAATTTATACTTGTGGTCACTGAATGTCATAGTTCTCAGTGTGTACCTTACAATTCCATTTCCATAGATTGTTAAATGACTCGGTTATTGCTGAAACCATATAATTAGTTGATTTAAACAATTTTGCCGTCAATCTCTACAAGTAGTTATTGAATGTCGATTTAATCATTTTGAGTCATAATTCCATAGATGTGAAACTTGGTTCTTGCTTCATATTCAAACTTAGTTCTTGGTGTGAATGATATTTATGTGAAGTCGATGACAAATATGAGGATCATAGTCTCGCAGTTTACATCCTGTTATTTTATGACTAGTTAGTGGCCTTGCTCTCAAAAAGTGTTTGATGTAATTCCCCATCCATCCCAGGAACCAATTCTCCCTGTCCCTGGTATTGTTTATGCCATCAATGATGCACTGTCGGCTGAAGGTGCAACTGAGGATTATGAGACCTGTCTCAAACATTTAGTTCATTGCAAGGTGCTAGACACTGCAGCTAGCGGGTTTCCAAAGTTTGATCTCATGCTTCTTGGTATGGGCCCAGATGGACATATAGCTTCTCTATTCCCAGGGCATGCTCTTATAAAGGGGAATGAGAAATGGGTCACCTTCATTAAGGACTCTCCAAAACCACCTCCATAGAGAATTAGCTTCCCATTTCCTGTGATCAATTCCTCTGTGTACATTGCACTTGTGGTGTGTGGTGCTGGTAAAGCCGAGGCAGTGCGAAAACCACTAGGACGGAGTGGCAATTCTGATAAGCTGCCGTTGAAATGGTTTCACCTGAAGGAGAGCTGACTTGGTTTTTGGACAAGGACGCAGCTTCAAAGCTGTCAGAGGTATAATAATGCCTCTGCTGAGGGTTAATCCATAGATTACATATGGTATCTATTATATGCGTATCTTTTTCAACATTGAGCGTCTATCAGTAGATAGTTTACTGCATGGTGGTTGTAAGTATCTATTTAGGATTTGAAAACTACTTGGGAAAATATCTATCAGTAGATAGTTTGTTACTTTGTAGTTGGTTGATCACATCTTCCATGAACTTTGCTATTTCTGATACCATTAATCTAAGAAACTGATATTTTCGTCGGGAAACTTGGGTAAGGGTGAGTATTGCCCTGTTCTTATGTAACACCTCAAGAGAAACATATCCGATCTTTTTTTTTTTTATTTTCACTTTGGGATTATGTCCCAATGAGTAGATGGATAACCTTAGAAGCCTACAAACAAACACGTTAAAGATCAATTCTGAGCTTGCCTCTTTCAATATCGACTTGGAGTTGTTATTTTGTAATTATATGTTTTGGTTGGGACTTGAATTTGATGTATGGGAAGAGCTTTCTCCTGAGGCCTCTTGATTTGGCGTTTAATAAAGTGTGATTACATATAGGAACTATGAATGCTGCCTAACTTTGCAATGACTCAAAGACATCCTTAGCGTGTTGTCACTATCCATCCAATACTCCTACAAGATAAAGAGTGAGCTACTTTGGAATGCATCTTCTTATTGTTATTTGTTCTCTTGGTTTCCTTACTACTACTTTTGCTTTCTCATTCTTTTTTTTTTTTTTTTAAATCTGAAAAAAAGAAACCACGCCTGATTAGTTTGACCAGTGGTTCACTGGATTCTTTTACACCTTTTTCTTTTGTTGTTTTTATGATAATCTCGAGCAGGTTATATACAAAGACAGAGTTAATTGCTTTTATCAAGACAAAATTATGATCATCTTGGTAATCAGTCCATATTTATTTGATTATGGTTGTAGCAGTCGCCTAAGGTTAGTAATGCATCTAATGACTAATCCCATGGCCTTAATCAAGGTTTTGATAATTGGTATAGTTGGAAAAAAAAATGATTCTAAAATATCTACGAGATATAGAAGATTAGAAGAAATTTTTTTTGAGTAATTGTGGTACAAAATGAGTTTTGGGATATAATTGACACAAAGCATCAATTAGTAGTTAGGTTAGGTAAATATGTATGATGAAAAATTAAGGTCCAAGTAGAGGGCACCAGTGTTGTATTAGTGTAATTAATCAGAAATGATGAAAGGTTAGGTGAGCATTTTTCATTCATATTAATTGAATTGGATATTGGGTGAATCACGAATAGCTAAGACGACATTCATATTTGTTATCTCATAGACCCCTTCCCTTGTAATCAAAACAATTTAGTCATTCAAAAAATTAGTAAATATATTTAATCTCAGATTTTGTATCCAATAATAATCACATCCAGACTTGATCAGTAAGTTTACTGCGGCGCTAAGTGAAAATATACAAGGAAAACAAAAAAGAAAGAATTAGTAAAGCAAAAGTCTTTCACACGCGCATTGGCGTGTGCAGATTCCTGGTCTTCCCCTCTTCACTTTTTCTTGTCTATCCATCTAGAGTGATGAAACAGACAACCACCAACTAAACAAGACGCCAACGACGACTTTAAAACAGAGAGAGAGAGAGAGGCAACTAGGGGTTTCAATCTGTGCCTCAGGAGGAGGAGGAGCAGGAGGTCATTCCAGTCAATTCATCGATTATCTCCTCAGTCCCCCCATGTTTGGTAGGAGCAACAACAGTCCTACCGGAATCGACGGCGCCGGATTCTGGGGGGCAATGGTGGCGCCGCCATCCAGATCAGCTTTTGCCATCACGGCGCTGGCTGGAATCGTCGTCGTTGCGGTGTTTTATGCTGCCACAAGGTACTAACTTATAGAATGGGAGGGGAATTGCCACTGTCTAACGATAACCCTAGGCCCTAGCAGATGTACAAGTAGCTTCTGATATTTATGTTGTAGTTTATAGGTAAGAAACAAAAAAAAAAAAAAAAAGTTTGAATAGATGAGAGCTCTTCGACGAAGTCACACTTCGTCATCGTCGTCGAATTCATCTCCATCGTCTTCGTCCTCGTCTTCATCGTCTTCGTGGATTCATTTGCGTTCGGTCCTTTTCGTTATCCATTCTTCCTCACCAGCTTCTTGTTCAAAATCTGATCGGTGAGTCTCTATCCCTTTGTAAATCACCCATCTTGCAATTTTCTGTGGACTATATTTAATAATGTTGATTGGAATCTGATTCAGATCTGGTATCACTGTCACTCCACATCTTTCTTTTTCACAGTCCAATCCTTTATCACTTCCAGTCCTACTTAGACATTGTTGTTTCGCCTCCATTTCTTGCATCACATTATAGTCCTGCTTTTTCTGTAGCTTGATCAAGCTGATTTTTTTAGTTTTTCATTTTTGAAACCGAAGAAAATGACATTTGCATCGTTGCTTGCTGCTCTGTTGTCATTATGTTGGTTGGAGTTCTTGAAGCTAGAAGAGAATGTTTTCCTCATGGACTCACTAATTTTGCCGATTCAAACTGATGGTTCAACTGCATTTTATTATTCTCAAAGTTTGTAATTGAGCTGGGAGGCTTTAGGTATTAGAGCCACCTTGTAAATCCATCCCATTGCATGGTGGTCCTTAAAATATTTCATCTAGATGCATTGTTGTTATTGTTATTAATAGGTTTGAGATATTTTTGTTCACATCTTACACTTTTACACTTAATATCTTTCCTAACAGATCTTCGAACATCGACTTATTTGATTAATCAATATATAGATCCTAGAGCTTGAGGAATGTATTTAAAAGTAAACTACATTCATAATTTCTATAACTGCATTGATTTCGTTATAGTTTATTTTCTATTCACAATCTATTTTTTCTATCAACATGTGTTCTTACATTTACACTCATTAATGCAACTGCTTCATCCTCCCCAGTGGCAGGCTCAAATCACCATGGTCTCAAAGGAGAAGAAAGCACACACTTTCACCTCAGCAATGGAGGAGTTTGTTTACACAAGAGGGTAAACTTCGTGATGGTGGAATAAAATTATTGAAGAAAGTTCGCAGTGGAGTGAGTTATCATTGCCATTGCATGTATGTCTTGTCATTTAGTTTTGTGATTACAGCAATTTTTTCTCACCGACTTTTTCTTCCCTGGTGCAGGGTGTTGATCCAAGCATTAGGCCAGAGGTTTGGCCATTCCTCCTTGGAGTGTGAGTGCATCATCAAACCTAACTTAAAAGATTTTTGCTTCCTTGAGTTCCTGTGATGGCCTTTTGATATGAGCTTTTGAAATTCATGTACCCTCTTCTCCTCATAGGTTTACCTTAATTGATTTAGTTGTTGATGTTCCGGGGAAAGGGCATGCTTGGTCTTTTCTTTTGCAGGCCAACAAATAATAAATTATTTTTCTCTTTGTTATTGAAGCATGCTTCATTTATATGTGCAACCTTTGATTTCTTTTTTTTTTTCCCTCTCTGTTTGTATCTGCTCATGTTTTTCCCTCAAGTTCTGAGTATCATTTTGTTCCATTAACAAACTTCTCTTTTCTCTATCAACAGCTATGACCTGGGTAGTACCAAACAAGAAAGAGAGGTTGTAAAAATTCAGAAAAGGTAAATTTCGCAAAGCTCAATTCTTAATTTGAGATTTGTCTTCTTTTGGCTACTTTTGGATTATGATACGTACACTGCTTCCCTTTCAGCTCCTGGGCTTAACATATTGTTTCTATAACATTTTCATTTTCATGTTCTCTTGTGTCAATTCATGGTTGCAGAAAGGAATACGAGAATCTTCGAAGACGCTGTCGACAGCTCCTAAAACATGGCAGTGAGAGCTTCAAGTTGAATGAAATTGGTGAAACCAGCTTCAAGGGGGAAAGCAAAAGTATTGCTCAGGACACAGATTCTCTTAGTTCTGAAGATGTGGTTAGCGCCAGGGAGTCCCTTTCTAGCGAGGAAAAGTGCCCAGATGAGAGCTCTGACCACCCCTCAAGTACTTTGGTGGACGGAGATGAGAGTTCAAGACATATTACAAATGCTGATGCCTCCGCACTAAACACCGACTCTTCTGACTCTGACTCTTCTGAGGACCCTGAAGTGATACAGGCCTACCCTCCATCAGAAGGCAAACAAGAGGATGATCTGGATGCGCCTTCCAAAGAGATTACTTCTCCTTCGAGGGCTGAAAATACTTCTACCTTGAGGGCCACTGCACAGTCAAAACTACACACCAGTGAAAGTTTTGCCACATGGCAGCGGATCATTCGTGTTGATGCGGTCCGGGCCAATGCAGAATGGATACCGTACTCTCCATCTCAGGCTTTAGTATCAGAAGGTAGGGCACGTCGTTCTGCTGAGGCTGTTGGATTGAAGGATTATGATTACCTAGAACCCTGCAGAATTTTTCATGCTGCAAGACTAGTTACTATTCTTGAAGCCTATGCGCTGTATGACCCTGAGATTGGCTATTGCCAGGGAATGAGTGATCTACTTTCGCCAATTATTGCTGTGATTACAGAGGATCATGAGGCTTTCTGGTGTTTCGTTGGTTTCATGAGGAAGGCTAGGCATAACTTTAGGCTTGATGAGGTGGGAATCAGGAGGCAGCTAAATATTGTCTCAAGGATAATCAAATCCAAAGACTCCCACCTCTATAGGCACTTGGAGAAGCTTCAGGCTGAGGATTGTTTTTTTGTTTATAGAATGGTGGTGGTACTGTTTAGGAGGGAATTAAGTTTTGAACAAACAATTTGCCTCTGGGAGGTAATGTGGGCAGACCAGGCAGCTATTAGGGCTGGTATTGGAAAGTCTGCATGGAGCAAGATAAGGCAACGAGCCCCACCAACAGATGATTTGCTTCTTTATGCAATTGCTGCATCGGTGTTACAAAGGAGGAAATTGATTATAGAAAAGTATAGTAGCATGGATGAGATTCTGAGAGAGTGCAACAGCATGGCTGGGCAACTTGATGTGTGGAAACTCCTTGATGATGCTCATAATTTGGTGGTTACGGTACACGAGAAGATAGAGACTTCCTTGTGATATGAATACTGTTTTCTGCGTATGTCTATGCTATTTATTTGCTTCGATTCCTTTCCCCAGCCATAGATGTGACTGCATGATCATACTTCAAGTCTCTTGGTGCTTCAGGTATTATGTAGATGTAGATTCTAAATTATGCTAAGCACTTACTTTTGATGTCGAAGAAAAGTGGCTATAGTACCGTTACCATTCAAAGATAAATTGATTGCTTTGAATATATGGGTTGTAGTCGCACCAATTTTTTGTGTTGTGGGTTACAACGGCATTTAAGATTAGCAAGGGCATTGCTGCGAGCCACTGTGCCTTGTGGAAGGGAGGAATACAATGTTTCCGTTATGCCCTGTTTTTTCCCCTCGGAGATATGTAACGTACGATTTGATTCAATTGGAAAATGCTCACTTTTCAGATAACGTAAAAACCCAGATGATTTAAGACTACAGAAGGCATTCGCACTCACGAATTGGTAGCAAAATTTCTTGTGACTTGTGAGCTGATTATCAAAAAGAAAAAGTCTAGCCAAACTCACTCAGTATCCCGCCGACCCCTTGTAACTCTTCAACATTTTCACGGCCAGGTGACATTGGGAAATTTGATCCCAATTCGACTCCCAGCTTGCTGGGACATCAAATTGCCTTGCACAAACTCAGCTCAGCTGCTATAACAGAATAGGCAACTGCCTACAGCAACTTCACTATGGACTCAAAACGCAAATGGATCAACAGAGTAAAATGAGAGGGGAAAAAAAAGCCACCAAGTCCCTGCTTATTATCCAATATTTTCTTCAAAAAAAAAAAGTTCACCACCATCACTGTATCTTTAATTTGGGTGAAGAAAAACACAAACGATAAACATTGCCCCTCACGGACAGAATTTTCACTCCAATCTTCATCTATTCTTTCTTGGTGAAGTGACGTACTGCAAAGGCCAAGCCCAAGATCAAGAGGGGTACCAGAAACTGTAAGACCTTGACAACAAATTCGGGCGTCTTATCCTGATTGTAAGCGGGTGTCTGTGCAGGAATGTAATTGCGTTTTTCCGGAACAGTTTTTCCATCGATCTCGCCAATGCAATATTGATCCATCATATCTCTAGCATTGTCACTGTGGCCCACATCTTCAAAATCATTTGTTGCATCCTTCCCTGGAAAGTTTCATACAAAAGTCATGAACCAATCTACCATACATGCGTACCAGAAAGAAAAGAACACGGGGGATGTAAAGCATATATAAAAGTTGTAAGATTACCAGTCGATGACAGTAGAACCTCGTCACCTCCAGGATGATCCTCCATAAATGGGGTTACATCATAAACCTGAGTTTGAAGTTTAGAATTTTAACAGGGATATCTAAACTGAGATAACAATGCAGCACTGAAGATAAACAACTATTTAGTTTAGATGTAACTTCAATTATGATAATTTAACTGTAGACTGTGCCAAATTTTCTCAACATAAACAAAAAGTTAAAAACATCATATCTGTCCAGCTTCTATATTAAGGACTTATTTTCCTTTGAAATTAGTTCAAGCTCTAAATAGATCCCTGAGCAAGTTGGCATAACCCCTTTTGGTTCTTTAAAATTTTGAAATTAATTTCGTAGAATAAGGCATACGAAGTTAAAACTTAGAAGTAGTTTCCAATCAACTATTACCCTGTCGGAAATTTGACAAAGTTTTTCAACAAGCATCAAAAGGAGCTTTAGGACCTACAGTTTGCTGTTTGATCAAATGGCATGCCTACCAAGACATAAATTACCATACTTGAATTCATCAATCCACTCCTCCGAATTCTCCGAATTGATGATAAACCTACTCTATTACAACAAGAGTAAGCTGTTTGGGGAGTTACTGTGCTAAATGAAGAAATTGGTTCCTTTCACTTTAAGGTCAATCAACAAAAATAAGAACAAACTCTCGCATAAGAAATTGGTTCCGAATTACAAGTTCATTTTCCCATTGACAATAATTCCCAATGAGAAAGTGCTCTAGACAAACAAGTAATTAGACCAAAGGATGACAAACAACAGCTCTTCCCCAATATCATAGCAATCAAAAATTTCCTCATCCTTTTCTTTTCATCTCAAAGAGCAAGGAGAGAATTAAAGATCAAAAAATACTAGAACAGAGAGATCAAAAACAAGGGGAAAAAAAAATAGATCTGACCTTGCCAGAAATAATAAGCCAGCAATCCTTGGTTTTGTTGTGCGTCTCGACCTCTTTGAACTTGTATATCTTCCGATCCGAAGCCATTTCTGCTGTCCAGAAACCACATAAAAATAAAAAATAAATCAATAAGCCACGAATTATACACAACCAAAGCCCTTAAATCCGCAAAATGAACATACACAAGCTCGATCCAAGCATTCAAAAACCTCGTTGACCACAACAAATTAGAGCAATCAAGAAGTATCACACGAGAAATCCATAAAATTGACACGTAAAAGGATCGACAAAGAGAGAAACCTGATCCGAAAAAGAGAGAATAAGCAGTCGGCGTGATCCGGATGGATCTCTGTCTGTGTCACTCTGTAGTCAGGTAAATTCCTGGAGTGGATTGTCAAGAATTTAAAGCCGGCCTGAGAGAGTGAGCACACGCGTCCAGTCGAGCGTGGTCAATTTGACGAGTCAGTATAATTACAAAACCGGTCCCTGGTATGGTGTAGCTGACGAGGGTAGTTGTGGCAAGCGGGAAGTCTCACGTGCGCACGTTTTGTGTGGCTGGCACAAGCGTGGATAATCATACTTGTGTTTTTTTATTTTTCTTTTTTTCCAAATTGAAGTGTGTAATTAATGAAATGAAATCTAAACATGGACACATGGACACATGGACAATGAAAAAAAAAAAAACAATTTATTCATAAAATGAGTAGCAATTTATTCTTATATTCAATTTGTCAAAACATAATTTGTTTTTGTTTTTAGCAAAATCACATCCATGTCATAAAATACACTCCACATCAAATTTTTTTAATGACATATTGCGTGAAGGGTTAACAGAGATCATTGTCCAAATTTCAAAATTGAGGGTTCTGTTTGGCCCAAAAAATAATAGAGAAACTCAATTGGTCCTTTTTTGACTATTTTTTGTAAGTATATGTGCTATTTCATTACTTTTCCCTCATTGTCTCCATGGTTGGTGAATTTATGTGTAGTTGGGATTGGGACTCGGAGGTGTGATGGGCTAATAATTGTCAAACTTAAACTATTAAACAAGTGTCCGATTCAAAATTTGCTTTGTGTGATTCTGACTGATGGCTGGCTCATATATATTATATACTCATACGAATAATGCGTGAGACCTTTAAAAAAGTGACGTTCAAAATACCTCTATTTAATGTGAAGTGTTGCATGTGAATTGGACCCTATATGTGTATTTTTAATCAATGGTTATTTTAATGTCACATAGATTTGGGGGACTTTTAGGAGGTGATATTTTGGAGGTTTGTAGCATTTTCCTAGTCATATATCATATATATATACACATTGACTAATACCTTTTTTTTTATTTATTTATGAAAATACATTGACTAAATACTAAAGATTGCTCACATCCATTTATAAATGATAGTTCGGAATGACTAAAAAACTAGCCAAGGTTGAAATGAAATGTCTGCATTGCCTGCCTATCAGTGCCAGCGCCAGATATCTAATTACACATATTCTTTGAATCTGTATCATCCTTTCTTTCTTTCTTTTTTCTAAACAAGGAACAAGATTGCATATTTTTCTAAAGTCATAGGATTAACAATATTCTAAGTCTTTGTGTTGACAGTAATGCGGACGTTTAAGCAATATTATTGTCTGTCAAACATTTTCTTTTTGTTTAAACCACAACAAGACCCACAGGATCCATATAAACCAGTCTACAACTTGAGTAATATATTTAGTCTAATGTGGAAATCACAGCCACAAAAGAAATATATATATATATATATATATATATATATATATATATTTATTTATAGTCAAGCTAGGAGCATGACTCTGTGTGTTTGAATGATTTTGTTCAATATTCATCAAGATTTTGGACGCAAAGGCAATAATTCAAAACACACTGCAATGTTGCTGATATCATGAAGAAGACAATATGAGAAAGAAAGAAAGAAAAAAAAAAAGAAGCAGCTATTATTTATTGTAATTGGACTCTGTTGGCGAAGGGAAATGGACGGCAAAACTGTGATCATATAATCACTATGCGATTACCTGTCTACATTTGTGACTATCAACTTCTGATTGCCTGCAGTTTTTGTATATTAAAATTACTTCTACTTCATCAATACATCCATCTCTCTACTCTCTTCTACTTGGAGGCCAAGAAGTTCATGCATATCGGAGGGCGAACCTTGGTCAAAGCAAGAATCGACGAAGGGAGTATCCACAATCCATCTCCACATATCAACCCTGAAGCCACTGCTGGAACCATTAGTTCAGCCTTCTTCCTGTTTATCTTGTGCCATGAAAACACAATCAGGCTGCCAACGCACATATCAATCGCAAAGCTAGCCCCAACCAGAAATGGCACAGCCATAGCCATTGGAAGCGGAACCCATTTTCCAATGTTTTTAGGGGACATGTCCCTTACCAAGTTCGCTATCATGGCAAATGCGAAAAATCCATAGCAGAGCTGCAAGCAATGCTGAGGCAAGACGGAGAAGCCTTCCACTCCAATAATTGCCATGTTTCTATAGACAATGGCATATGGCGCCTTGTATTCTCCATTTGGGTCGCCCACATTGAACGCCTTGTAGAAGAGGAAGAATGTAAGGGGAGCAAGCACACAACCTATAGCTGTCCCAATGGCCTGGCTAAGAATCATTGATCGAGGGGAAGTGAGAGTGAGATGACCAGTCTTCAGATCATGCATTAAATCAGAAGAGATTGAAACCATCGATTTAATTAGACCACAACCCACAAGTCCTGCAACCACTCCATTCTCTTTTCCAGATATTGCAGCAAGCACAAAGAGGGCCACTTTTCCATAATTATAGGCCATGTTCATGTCCGTTAGACCAGCGCCATAAGCATTGCAGAAGCAAAGAGAAGGCGCAAAAATGTATGCAACGAGGACGAAGTACCATTTCAATGCAGGGAACATAAAAGGGATCACAATAATGGAGATGACGGAGAAGATCATGTACCCTGCACACGCTACCCACAATGGAATGCTCTCTCTAGCGAATAATTCATTGCGCTGCAGATCAACAACTGCCGTATTCAGATTATCTCGCTGTGAAGCTGCAATATAGCAAAAAAACAAAGAAGATATTAGTGAAGTTTTAACACTCTTAAACCTGTCAAGGATGTCAGGGTTCCAGTTGAATGAGCACCAATATTGGCACTCACCAACTGACCAGGAATCTGGGGGGGGGGGGGGGGGGGGGGGGGGAAAGAATCCCTGACGTTTCATGATAAGATGATAGCAGCGTGTGGGCAATGCCCACTTACATGTTTTGAGGTTGTTGTTCTTCACTCTGTCATCGATGTTTCTGGCTCTTTCACGAATGTTTTTGGCTGTGAAGAATAGTATCTTGAGAAAATTGTAGAGCCCATCGCCTAGGATTAGAGCAATAGAGACAAAAACCTACAGTGTCCACAATGCAAAAGTAATAATCCAACATCAATCTATTATGAGAACACACTCAATGCCATGGATTCAGTTCTAAAAGACTAGATACATAATTTCATATTCACCGACCTTGTATCCAGTTAGACTCTTCATGCTACTTTCTGAAAGATTTGTTGGGAACCATTCTCCCTTATGCCTGTGAATCAGTGGCCACATTATTCCCCAGGAGAGCACAGCACCAAGAAGCAAGGATAAATTCACAAGATGAGAACAGATCATTCCGGCTCCGACATATGTCATACTAAAATCAAAGAAAAACCTGCACAGTTTCACTTTCTTTAGTCAATACTTGTGGAAGGTAACCATTTAGACTTTAAGAAGTAAATGGAAGATGAAGATCACCCACGTATTTTTCCAAGCTTTTAAACCAAATGTAGGAAATTGAGAAAACCCACATTGATCTCCACCGGAATAGAACCACTGAAAGAAAGCCCAAAGAAAACTAAAAGAAAAGGATCTCACGAATCCAAAGACCTGCTTCCTGTAAGAACAACCACAGATTTGTTTGAGTTTTATCATTCTTGAGCATCCTAGTAAGTGTTCAATTTCCAAGAGCTAAATAAAAACATAATGTTTTACCTAGCCATTTTGTCTCCTTTGGGAGTATGGAAGCCATTAATAAGAACTGCAGTGGCAGTTCCGCTCGGATAAGTCAACTTGTAGTCAATTATCATGATCTGGGAAGATGAAAATTCATGATCAGGTTTTGCAAATGATTATTAGCTAGACATTTAGAATATTGTGACTATTATAGCACCACTAATCACCTAAACCATTGTGAAACATTAGGAAGTTTGATTTTATTTCAAAATCAGTATCTACAATCCAAGATTTCTATTGCATCCAAAGTCAACAACTCTAACCTTTATAATCAATCTGTCATATATGGAAGAAGATCAAATGCAGAGAAATATACCTTTCGAAGAGGAACTAATGCCAGCAACCCCACAAAACTAGTCACGAATAGGAATCCGGTCATCCAACCAATCCCAGGTTCTTTGGTGTTCCAAGGATTATTCCCTTCTGTATCGACCCCTACTTGCACATATGTCTTCATGTTTAAACCCAACAGATAAGACCCAAATCCTCCTGCAATCCCAAATTTGATAGATTAAGATATACAGTAGTTGAATCTGTGACAAAAACAAACAAACAAACACTATATGTGCAAATAATAGATAGATATCCAACCAACCTCCAACGGCAATGCTATAACAAGCCACAGCACAAGTCTGAATGATGGTATTCTCTTGTGGAGTGAATGGAGACGTTACAAACCCAGCTTTTTGGACCAGATTAGTCCATGTCCGGATGAAAACAAAGGCCAATAAAGCAGCAGAGACATTGAGATTGGGGACTAACCCAGTTGTGAGATTCAATTTCGTCACCACCACACTGTACATGATACCAATAACTAAGCTGGCAATGAGTCCTCTGATTGTTATCTGTTTAGTCCATGGAGCAATTCTCCCCACATGATCCTGTGATTCCTCTCTTGTCCTTTCCAGGTCCTCTCCCTCAACTCCCTCAATCTCTTTCATTTGTTCCATCTCCATGCTGAGCATTTTATTGATCAGAATCTTCGAAAATCAAAACCAAACATAAATACTTGAAAATAAAATAAAATGAGGAAGAATTTCAAAACGATTCGAGTTAATCACAGCAAAATTTTCAATTTACCATTCAGAATTAAGAATTAAACGATGCCCAATTAGGATCTACTCACCCAGAAGAAGCAAGAGGATTGTCCCAGTAAACTTCGATTAGGTTCTTCAATTCAATCTGATGAAACCAAGAAGAACCCCCCCCCCCCCCCCCCCCCTATTGAGAATTCCAATGCTGCAATCAACAGAGCCTTAAATGCCCAGACAGAGAGAAAAAAAAAAAAAGGAAAAATCTTTACATGGCAACAATCTGCTGAATAGATTCTGAATTTATAGAGTTAAGATTATCAACCAATGACGACATCATCACACCACACTGCCATTTCCTTTTATCGGCTCGGCTTCATGTACTACTCCATGGTAGTGTAGTACAAAATAAAATCAAAAGCTAGTGTAGTACACACTCCCCCGAATTCACCTGCAAACTACTATGGTTTTGACAATAAATTTGAAGATGTTGGGCCCAAATTATTGCGCTTGTCCGTTGTCTCTTTAGTTGACTCTTATCTCAATCTCTCCCTATCAATCTATCTATCTCCACTTCCACTTAACTTGGATAAGAGAGGATGGAGAAGAGGATCCGTCCTTCATCCTTCCCTTACCTTCCAAGGTCAACACTCCCTCCATTCCTCCATTCACACAAAGAGAGAGAGTTACGAGTGCCGGTTCGGTGGGGTCCCTGGAAACCGGGATGTGGTTGATGATCGAACGGTATCGGGTTGACTGTCGCTGTCTCTTTCCTATATTTTTTTAATGTTTTTTATTGAGTAATACATATCTATAACCCACTTAACATATAATATTCCACATTATTAATTGTATATATCTCAAACACGGATGATATATTTGGAAGCATGAAACCTGTCAAGAATAATAATAATAATAATAATATGTATAATATATATGTCCTAATAATCAATTAGAATCCATATCTAGTCCAATAAAGCACTCAATATCCCCCCTAACCTTCTATATTTATTGGTGTTTTCTTTTATAATAAGTTCCATACACTTTATTTCGACAAACAATTTGAAAAATAACATATATGTTGTCTAACCGGACGTGTGAATTATACCTACATGAATTCTCTTATTAAAAAGACATGGGATGAGCTCGAATCAAGAATAACTTTGAACCCTAGCTTTCACATCTTTTCTTTTGTTCAAACAGAACATTATGGAATTAAAATGTGGCTGTTTTATAGTCTCACATATTGGAGTTGGAATTTGAGAGCAGGGCCTACCTTCCATTGAACGTCTTTGTACTTCCAAGGAACAAATGGCAGTGGTGATCTCATCACTAGTTGGAATCTACCACCTTTCCCACCACTGAACCCGAAACCTAACTCATAAAAAAACAGAAAGAAAGCACATTGCCTTTCTTTTTTCTTCACCCACGTGTAAGGAATTTTGGAGGAGAAAATGAGACTAAATCATCATCTCTTTTTTTGCAATTTATAAATTATTTCTATTTAAAGAGATTGGCATCACTCTTTCATTTCTTCTTACTTCTTTTGTTTTTAATAAGCATTTCTGACTTCTTTTGAATCAGAAATTTAAATTATACATTCATTCTCAAAAAAAGTATGTGACCACAATTCTTTTTTAATTTATTTGGTTGGGTTTGGGATGGCTTTGGTATTTAATTTAATTTAATTTGTATTAATAAAGTTTTTCATTGAGAATTAACCCCATTTTTCGCTCCGATGTTTTGCAGTGATACTCACTTGTCTAAAAGGCCTGATGATGGATTGGATACCCACGACCTGGGCCTTGTTCACAAGAAAACGTCCCTGGATAAGCCCAAAGTCCAGGCCCATGATCAACGAAGTTGAAGTCACCCAAACTCGACTCTCCACTACATTCTCTCTTCTATTCTATCTCATTCCCTTCCTTACCCGCCAAGGACACTCGAAACCGAAAAGGTTTCCTTTGGACAATTTATACAGCTTTTCGCACTGAAGTCGTTAATCGAAGAAGACCATATCAGAAATAAAGGAACAAGATGGGAGGTTCTTCCGAGACGAAGTTCTTGCAGGAACTGGTGTTGTACGCGGCAAGTGCGGCGCTTAGCTGCTTGGTTTTGTTCGCGGGGCTCCGACACCTCGACCCCAACCGGGAGGCCTCCAAGAAAGCCCTCCAGCACAAGAAGGAAATCTCCAAGCGCCTCGGCCGTCCTCTCATTCAGACCAATCCTTACGAGGTACCCACTTAGAATTGTGAATCGCTTTGTGTTCGGTCCAGTCGTATAACCATAATATGGATATGGAAGTCTTAATTACGCGTCATTTTTGGATGTGAACTATGAATTTTGAACCGATTGAGGAACTTGGTTTTCAATGTATCATTGTTAATTGGCGGTCTTTCAGAATGGGCTAGGGAATGGGTTAGGGTTTTCTGCGTGAGTGGTTGATCAATGATTTTCCATGTAAAAATATTTTGATTGTTCGGAATTCTGGTAGTGCGGGATTTGAATCCTTGCGTTGTTACTTCAATTTCAGGTTTATATTTGTAGTTTTTGGTTAACTGACCAATTTAATATGAAAGAAACAGTGGAATTGGAATTGACACAATGCGATTTTCAGCGTGTTTCCATTTTTTTTCGTCTGCTTCAACTTTATAGATTTAGCCAATTCCTTTGTTTTGCCGGATGTTTTTTTTGCCCGAATTTAGGGGTTGAGATGACTCTTAGCTGCCATGCAGAGTTCCTGTAACAGTGAAGTGGTATCTAAATGGCTCTTTCACATCCTTTTGTATCCTTGAAGAACGATCTATGCCGTCATAAATTTGATCTGACAAGATATTCTGTAATTATATTGACATTTTTCCGGTATGTGATCAGTTGATGATCTTCTGAAGCATTTATTCAACATGCTACTTTCCTAAGTGTGGGTTGCTGTCTTTTCTGTGCTTCCCCCTCAGTTTATCGTGGTAAACATTTTTATGGAGGACTTCTTAGATTACCCTGGCACACCTTTAATTGACTGAAAAGAGCTATAGGTTGGAAAATGGATTTTGTTAAAAGTGACATGGTCTTGGATAGAGATTGGTCCTGGAACTTTGAAGCATGAGGACATCAGCATCGAAGCTGATAGCATATATTTGACAAAAGAAACCAACGTACTCTCATAATTGGCATGCTTGAGGTTCACATATACACCATCTTTTCAGTCACTTTTAGTTTTGTTAAACTGTTTTATATTTTCAAGTTTTGTTTCATTTGTCACGTATTTTGAAATATTATCCATGAGAGGTTTTTTCAGTTGCGTGTGTGGAGTATACCCAAGGTCTGAAGACTCTGAACGGTTGATAATTTCTTGTTTTGCCTGTCTTCTTTATTCAAAAATTTGGCAGGATGTGATAGCTTGTGATGTTATAAATCCTGATCATATTGATGTGGAATTTGATACCATTGGAGGATTAGAAACCATCAAACAAGCTTTGTATGAACTGGTTATTCTTCCACTTCGGAGACCCGAGCTGTTTTCGCATGGGAAGCTTCTCAGTCCCCAAAAAGGGGTGTTGCTATATGGGCCCCCCGGTACTGGAAAGACTATGCTTGCAAAAGCAATTGCAAAAGAGTCTGGAGCTGTTTTTATTAATGTGAGGATATCTAATTTGATGAGCAAGTGGTTTGGTGACGCACAAAAACTTGGTGAGTCTAGATTGCTAGAAATTGCTTCTTCGATGTGAGTGTCTTACCTGTGGTTTATGCCTTTATACTGTTGCATGAAATTTACTATATTCAGTGTGTGACTACCTGACTCTATGCTAATGGAACTTTTCTGCAATGGGGTCAATATGTTTTTTTTTTTTTTTTTTTTTTGGTTTAAGGCTGTATGAGGAGTAACTTTACTGTGAAGATGAGTTTCATGTGTCGTGGATACTATGTCAGGGTAGGGCTTTGAACCTCCATCCCCTTTGAACAACTAGAAAAAAATATGTTTATATATATGTTAATTCTTCGCATGGAGCAAATCATTGTGATTGTACAGATTTAGTTTTTGTATTTTTAAAATTTATGGGGTGTAATATTATGCTGAATGAGTATGAGAAAGATAGGGTTCCGTTCCTAACTTCCCTATTCATATTTGAAGTTTTGAACACCAATGTTACTCAGAACAGACACAATTATAAAATTTTAAATAAATTTTCTCATATAATAGAGGATGAACCTTGGTCCAATGGTAAAGTTACTTCATTGGATTCTGGGTATCACAGGTTCTAGCTGCACAAAGAGCTTGTCTACATTGCTAGAGTAACTTCACCTACATATGCCTCTCCCAATCTTTATAAATTGGAACTATTTCTGGAGCTTTGTTCACTGTGTCTACTGTCTGAAGTCTGAACTTACACTGAGGTCAACAAAAATGGTCCTTCAAGGAAGAAGATCGAATTTTCATTAAAATAGTTTACTATGTTGAGTGGATTCTGATGATGAAACCATCTTTTGCTACCCTTCTTCCCCTCGAGATTGAGCTTTTAAAGGATTAATTTGTTTTTGTGATCAAAAGTAGTATCAAAGCAAATTTCCAAGATTGTATATTTGCACTCCTGTTTCTTTTTTCCAAATGTAAGCTTATTTTTGGACGTTACTAACAATTGATCCTTTGCCATACTGTTGGCTGTTGCAGTGGCTGCTGTATTTACCCTGGCTTATAAACTCCAGCCTGCTATTATATTTATTGATGAGGTTGATAGTTTTTTGGGTCAGCGTCGTACTACAGATCATGAAGCATTAACAAACATGAAGACTGAGTTTATGGCTTTATGGGATGGGTTTACCACAGATCGTGAGTTTTTTCCCCCTTTCTGAAGATAAGTTTAATTAATGTTGTTTCTTGTCTAAATGGGGAGGGGTTTATCTTCAGGATGTCTTACATAGGATAAGTTTGATAAATTTATACATCGGTCTTGCATTAGGCTGGTGTATTTTTTTTGATGATTTCATTGTTCTTACAGAGAATGCGCGGGTTATGGTTCTTGCTGCAACTAATCGTCCATCGGAACTTGATGAAGCGATCCTCCGTCGTCTTCCTCAATCCTTTGAGATTGGGATGCCTGACCGGCGAGAAAGAGCTGAGATTCTGAAGGTCATTCTGAAAGGCGAGAAGGTTGAAGAAAGCGTTGACTTTGATTACGTATCCAGCATGTGTGAGGACTACACAGGTTCAGATCTCTTGGAACTATGTAAGGAAGCAGCCTACTTCCCAATCAGGGACCTACTAGATGAGGAGAAGAAGGGCAAAAGATCTTCTGTAAGTGCATTCTTATTCTTTGTTTCCATTCCATTACTGAATTTTCCATTGCAAAATACTGGGTACTCTCCTGTAGTACTGTTTGGGTAGTGGTTGTTATTATTATTTTTGGCTGGGGGGGCTTTCTCATTTAACTCTCTTCATTGCATGTGAAGTGGTAGGTTAACTTAGGTTCCTTGCCTTGAGATTTTGCATTCGACTGAGCATATTTGGTCCTTCGCTCGTGTTTTCAGGAACCAAGGCCAATGTTACAGTCAGATTTAGAGAAAGTTCTTCTTACTTCCAAAAAGACCAGGGTTGCCGCCAGCGAGTACAATAGCCTAAACTCACAATCGCCAAGATGGTCGAGATCTAGAGACACAGATGATAATCAGGTTCATTCTGCAATTAATGAGCTATCTAGGCTTGTGGTTTCCCAAATATTAAATATTCAATCAGATAACCAAGATCCTTGAAATCTTGTCTTTGCCACATTCTCCAGATACGTTCTAGTCTTTGTAAAATCATGACGTGATTTTTTAGTCTGTGGAGTGTTTTACTTTTTGGTGTTATGTGAGATTGAAGTATCTTAAGGCAGGTGTTGCACTTTGGTTTTGAAATGCCATCCAACATATTCTTAAATGTCTCGAGGATATCACATTTTGACTTAGCATTAATGCTTTTATTGTTTACCCTGCCCTGCTGCATTATTAATGAGCAAAGATGGTTAATTTCTCTTAAGGGTTTCATTTAGTTATGGTTCTTCCTTCGTCTACCTGACTGTCTTTTCATGCGCATTTTCAGCCAGCTGTGAATTCGGATGATAGGTATGACTTACTCTTTTTATTTATAAGTTGTAGGCATTCTCTTCCGGGTATAGAATTTGATAGAAGACTGATATACCAGTTTACTTTCTTGCTGAGTAGGAACATCTCTTAGATTCATTCCTTAGACCCTTTTGCATAGATTTGTTGAGCTGTTTTGCTCCTTCATTATATTGCAGCTCTTGCATCATCCAAGCTAATTGTAGCTTTGAATCTCCATATGCAAGATGGACTGCATGACAGTTTAGATTACTTGGAATGGCTGACCAATATCCATGAGAATAGTGGTTGTGATTTTTGAATTGTCTTCTTTGTGGGGTTGGTTGAATATAGTAAAGGATTGTGATATGATCGTAATCAGTAGTGTTTATGCACTTTGTAGTTTTTAATTGGAATTCTCTCTCTTTTGCGTTTGTTTATTTTGATGACTTATTTATTACCAATATGATGTATCGATGCCTGCATCCGCATGTTCGCCAATCTTATCCCTTCTTCTATCCAGTCTTGTCTGTAAGGAGGATGTTGTTAGGATTGTTGATTGACGAGGCTTTTACAATATTTTGGAGCTGTGACAATAATGGAGGCTCGTAAAAGTGTTTCTGGTTACTTGTTCAAACCTAACATATTTCAATGTTGAAAGATGGATAGAGACAGACTAGTACTATCTTTGACGTTTGAATGGGTAGTGTCTGTAATTCTAATTTTCAGTCTTTCCACATTTCATTTATTTATTACTCCTAATTAACTAGGCATTGCATGACAAAGACAGATAGCTACGATCCCCGATTTGTGTTATATCACAAACAAATAGTTTTATCATAATACGAGATAATTAGTTTTGTCTACTCATATGGTAATACTAGTCCATGTTCAGTTGGTCATAAAAAGACGGCCAAACACGCCTTCCATTTCAGCGTTATTCCTTCTGCCCCTCTCTCGTGGCCTTTGTTTGACCCATTAGTGCCGGCTTTGGCCAGACACCCCTCCCATTAAAATCATCAAACCATTTTGCCTGCTTCTGTATCAGCAATGGCTCCTGCAATAGCCTTGGCGTTTGCCATGCTGGTTTTGTTCATGATTCTTCGGTTCTTGTCAACGACATCGTCATTAAGCATACTTGGACGACTCTGGCGATCTTTCGAGGACTTGTTTCACGTCCACCAACTCTACCGGGTACCACAGACGGACCATGAACATCTCCAGCAGAACCAACTCTACCGCAAAGTCTCCACTTACCTCAACTCCCTGCCTTCCCACCACGAAGACGCCGATGTCACCAACCTATTCACGGGTCCAAAACCAAACGACATCATCCTCCGCTTCGACCCGGAAAAACATTCCATACCCGACACCTTCCTCGGTGCCAAAATGTCTTGGACACATGTAGAGAGGACATTCGTGTTGAAGCTGAGAAAGAAAGACAAGCGTCGGGTTTTGCGTCCTTACTTGCAACACATTCTGTCCGTTGCCGAGGAGAACGAGCTAAGCAATAGGGAGATAAGGATGTATATGAATTTCCCGGCGGTGGAGGGTATGCATGGACGGTGGAGATGGGTTCAATTCAACCATCCGGCAACTTTTGATACGGTGGTCATGGACGGTGATGTGAAGAACAAGGTGAAGTCGGATCTCGAGTCATTTTTGAAGTCTAAGCAGTATTACAACAAGTTGGGTCGGGTTTGGAAACGGAGTTATCTTCTATACGGTGCGTCTGGTACGGGAAAGTCAAGTTTCATCGCCGCCATGGCTAAGTTCCTCTGTTTTGACGTGTATGATGTTGACCTGTCCAGAGTTTCCGACGACGCTGATTTAAAGATGCTTCTGCTGGAAACCACTGCCAGGTCAGTGATCGTGATTGAGGGGCTCGATCGGTTCTTGACGGAGAAATCAACGACGGTGAGCTTGTCCGGTATATTGAATTTCATGGACGGGATCATATCGTGTTGTGGCAAGGAACGTGTGATGGTGTTCACGATGAACAGTAAGGATCAGATTGATCAAGCGGTGATGAGGCCTGGACGGATTGATGTTCACATTCATTTTCCACCGTGTGATTTCTCCGCCTTCAAGGGCTTGGCGAACAGCTATTTGGGAGTGAAGGAGCACAAGCTTTTCAGCCAAGTGGAGGAAATGATCCAATACGGGTCGAGCTTGAGTCCGGCGGAGATCGGTGAGATTATGATCTCGAACCGGAGTTCTCCGAGTCGGGCCATTAAATACGTGATCACTGCTTTACAAGCCAACAGAAAGATCGGGCAAAGATTGAGCGAAGACGGGTCGGGTCACGGTGTGGAAAATAAGGGTGATCGAGAGCCGGGAAGCTTGTTTGATCGGGAGAACTCGGTGAAAGATTTTCGAAAGTTGTACGGACTATTGAGAATGGGAAGCAAGAGAAAAGATGAGCCATACGATTTAGGATCTATTGACAAACAATGATCAGGATTTGATTAGTAATAGTGCCCAGTAAAATTTGAAGGGCTTCCTTACGATATACCTACAATATTTTTTAAATGTTATTTATTTTTTTTGTTTTATGTAAACAACAAAGTAGGTGCGTCGGGACAGATAGAGAATATACATAAAATTCACCTCTACATAATATGTTATCAGTTACAAATTATTTACGCACTCGTTACAAAATCATATGAAACCCATCCATCCTATATGCTAGAGAAGCAAAGAATGTTGTAGTTCAAATATAAGTACTTACGAATTATTAATTTTAAATGTCTTTTTTGTGGACCTCCTTATAAAATAAAGAAATAAGTTAAATAAGATTTTATTCAAGTTTCATAAAATTTGTTTTTCTCCAATAATATATATTATGTTACAATTTGAATTTTTAAATTTTTTTCAATATAATATATACTTGAAAAGATAATTGAGTACTTGAAAAACACCAATCTAAATTAGAATGTAGGTGTAAAAATATGTGCACTTTAAGCTAGGATTCTAGGTCCATATACTAAATTTTAAGTGTTTAATTACTCAAAGAGACAACACAAATTGAAAGAAATTATTTATACATTATGAGCACTACAAATTTTATTTCAGGATTTTAATTATTTATATAAAATTTTCCATGAAATTTTTTATAATTATGTGTGTTTTGCCCTAATTCATCCCAAATGATCACATTAACCTATTATAGTCTTTGTACTCAAATTACGATAGCCTCCCTCACCACCACGTGGAAAACACGTGAGTTGAGCTTGGCGCTGGCAACTGCTAGTCCGGTAGTCTGGTACTATTGTTACTATGCTCAACTGTCAAATTTTCCTGATCAAACTTCGTTCTCTCGCTCTGACTTAGTTCGATCTCAGTTCTTCCTGCGCGGCTTATTGAAGCAAAATCATATTGAATCAGTTCGATATCAGAGGTGCGTCAATTTTTTTTTTTTTTTTATCTCTAATCAAAGCTTTCTCATCCCTAATTTGCCGGCCCTGCATTTTTTCAAAATCGATCCTGATTTTGCTGCAGTTCATTCAATTCACTGGGATTTCTCACGCTTTTAAGGTGGTTATTACAGTGTTGCATCTAAGTATTTGCGTGAGTGAGAAATTGTAATGTTGTGGCATTAGTATGATATTAAGTCAGGGTTTAGGGAATTTAACGGAATTTTGTGTTTTTGTGTTCCTGGTTGCTTTGTCGCCTTGTATGTAGTTTTTCTTGAAATGGAAGTTAAGGTGTTTTTACCTGTGTATTGATTATGAATGAATTGACATTGGGTTCATCAGGTATCCGGTCGTGTTGATCCAGGCTTAGGGATTGAGACTAGACTTTGAACAACATGGTAATGTATCTTGCTGATGGTTATGAACTTATATTTCTTCTACTTTTTAGTATTTTATTGATTAGCGACCCAAAATTAATTTTCCAGAATTACCTTATTGGCGCCTTCAAGCCATCATGTAGTATTTCAATCACATTTGCTGATGGGAAAACTCGCAAGCAGGTAAACCTATGATTTCTGCTGTGTATCCTCATCTATTTGTCCTGTGTTTTGATTGTAGCTTTTATTTTTATTCATTTATTCGCAAGTTAGACTTACATGATATTAGTTTTTGATATGCTGGTTTTTGTTAGGTTCCTATAAAGAAGGAAAATGGTCAATCAGTTATGGCCCCACTTTTTCAAAGCCAAGAAAATATTGCCGGGAAGGTATTTTGTTGCGTAATTGTGAATAATAATCACAGGCGAGCATGTGACTCGGTGGTAGAGTTGTAGGGGTGCAACCTAAAAGGTGACAAGTTCAATTGGTGAAAACAACCTCTTCACATGTTATGTGGGGGCAAGGGCTGTGTCCATCTTGCCTATCCCTAACACCACTCATTGCGGCAGCCTTGTGTATGATGAATATGATGTGCACATTATATAGTGTATCATATTACGTTAACTTCAAGTTTTTATTTTCTAGTTTTTCATTTGTTGGCATATCTAGATTTCTGTGGAACCAGTTCAAGGAAAGAAGGTCGAACACAATGGTGTGAAAATAGAGCTCCTCGGTCAAATAGGTGAGTGCTTGATCTGATGTTATTTTACAGTACATTTTGCTTGACAGGATAGGATTGGAGAACTAGCATTACGTGCTTCACTTTGGTAATCTAAACCTCAATCCTGTCTTAGATCAGTTCTCTGGACCTCATAATTTGTGAGGTGGTATTTTTTTGCACCTAGTTTCTTGTAAGGAAAGCCCGTCAGATAGCTGTTGTTCTAGCTTGGGCTTCCTTACCCAGACAATGTGGGAATGATCAAGACCTGAATCTTGACTACAGTGCTCATAGGAAAAACAAAATGAGAGCGAAAAATAACTTTTGAAAGGCTGTTTATAGAATGCACATTGTCCAAGATATAAGGTTGTCACCTCTGTTTCTAATCAGCTCTTTCCTACTCATTTGGATTTTCTCCTATGATATACCTTTGGTTGTGAGGATACCTACTGCTGTCTTCTAGTTCTAGATTTATCGCTCTCTGCTGACCCTCTCCTTTTTATATTAAAGCTGCTTTCTCATTGAGTTTATGTGAATCTGATTTTGTACTTCAGACTGCTATATATAGTTGGATGAAAAAACTTTCCTGAAGGTTATCAAGTTTCCTTCGTAATTCTCATTCTACCCTCTTCTTCTTATGGTGAAGAGGGCTCTGTATGAATGACTGCAACTAGTTTGATATATTATTGGGTCAAGTTGCTTCCTTGTAAGATATGTGCCAATAGCTTACTCTAATAGAATGGAAGGATGCCTAATTTCTTTGTTGATACTGCCATTGGATTTTTTTTTTCATTTGCATGATGAAGGCGTCTCTTAATAGTGTTGCCCCTTCCTATATTTTGAAATGAAATTTATGATATATTTTCTGTCTATTTGCAGAGATGTACTTCGACAGAGGAAACTTTTATGACTTCACTTCTCTCGGTGAGTAATGTTTATATAGTTTCTTTGGTACAGAAAAGCGGATATATGCATCTGAGTGATGGATATGTTTTTGTCCTTGATCTTAAATTTGCAAAAAGTGGTGGAATCTATACTTCTCTACTTAACTTTTTGTGATCTGCGTTCTGTTGCCTGCAGTTCGTGAATTGGAAGTTCCTGGAGAAATATATGAAAGGAAAACATATCCTTTCGAATTTTCTACCGTTGAAATGCCATATGAGACATACAATGGGGTGAATGTGAGGCTCAGGTATGCTATGTACTCATTCTTAAAATCCTAGAGGCAGACCCCTTTTTGTCTCTTGTTTGATTGTAATATTCAGTAGTGTTTCATTAATACTTACAGTTTGGTTGTCATAAGTATTTATAAATATCCTATAGCTCTCAAATCTATATAGATTTATTAGAGCTGCTATTTTTTAGTCATTTGTTTGAGCGTTTTGCACCTTAGAGCTTGGCTTTAGTACTTATTTCATTTCATAATGTTCAATGTAAACTATTAAGTTATGCTGGGGACTGAATGGTTTTTATGACTCAAAATATTGAGATTACTCGCATAGTCGCATCTGTATAGGGTTAAATTCTGAAATTATTTGATAGAACTATCATGGTTGTTTATTGTGTTTTTGTCATTATATTCATGGGTAGGGATATGTACTCATATCTGCGGTTGAATTCCTAAGTATATTTCAATCATAAGCCACAATCCGCTGGTACGTAGTGAAAAGTATAGTTGTTGTTTGTTCAGTTCTTTGTGAAACGATAGTGCAAGTAAACTTAATAGCAGCACTTCTCCGTTATCTCCTCTGTGTATTGATATGCCTTCATGATTTATTAACACTAATAGATGGTCAACAGGGGCGCACTCACTCTACTAATAACCTACAGGTTATAAGTGTGCTTAACTGAATGTGGAGAAGCAAAAGTTGGGAGTTCCAAACGAAGTGCCCTAATTGGAGGTGTATGGGAATTTTATGGGATATATAGAATCCTAATATATGCAAGTTTGGCTAGTGATAAGATGAAAGTTTTGTAATAGTGTAATGGTTGACAACTCAACTGACAATAATTTGCTTATTTGCTATTTCCAGATATGTCCTGAAAGTGACTGTAAGTCGTGGTTATGCTGGAAGCATAATTGAATACCAGGACTTTGTGGTAATATTTTTTACTGGGTTTGTGTGTTATTTGTGGGTCATCATTGTCATCAATTTTCAAAAATACTAAATCTTTTTGTATCTTTCACAATTTTAGTTGTTCAATTTTTTTGGCATGAAATATCATTTCTGAGCATGGTAATTCTGGAAATTATCTCACATGCAAAACCATCTTTTCATGTACCTATTATATTGCAGAAGGATAGTAAAAGTACTCTCATTATTCAGCCCATATCTATTGAATGGTTAAGTCGGTTCCGTTAAAATTATCATTCTGGCACTACTTAAATTGTTACTTACAAAGTATCTCTAATTTGTATTTTAGGTTTGTAACTATTCCCCACTTCCACCAATCAACAACGGCATCAAGGTGAGAACAGAATTTGAAATTTTGTAGAATGAAGATGTAGTGTAGTTTTCACTGCTAACAAAGTCAAACATCACCATTTTAATGTTTGTGGCAATTTCTGTGACCAGTATACTAGTTTGAGATAACAATTACAGTTAAGTGGGCCCTGCAGATACTCATTGAATGGAGTGAAGTTTTTTCTTTAAGTTATCCTTTTTTTTTCTTTATATATATATATATCAATATCTATATGTATATGTTGGAACGCACACAAAGTCCCACATTGAAAAATTAGAAGGAAGTGGTGTGGTTTATAAGGCATGGGGGAGGCCAAACTCATTGGTTTAAGTTTTTGAGTTAGATGAGCTTGCTTCCATTGCCAAGTAAACCCACATGTGTTAGGCCCATGTAACGTGGGCTCACCTTGTGTTGGAACCCACACAAAGTCTCACATTGGAAAATTAGAAGGAAGTGTGGTTTATAAGGCATGAGGGAGGCCAAACTCATTGGCTTAAGCTTTTGAGTTAGATGGGCTTTCCTCCATTGCCAAGTAAACCCACATTTGTTAAGCCCATGTATCGTGGGCTCACCCTCGATCCAAATTTCTAACAGTATAGTGTATATATATTTGTGAATGTTGATTTGCATATTTCTTGCACTGGACAAGTGCTGATCTCTATTAATCCGTAGACTTTATTGCAATCTTACTGTCTCGTGCAGATGGAAGTTGGAATTGAAGATTGCCTACACATTGAGTTTGAGTATAATAAAAGCAAGTGAGTTGAGCATATGTTGTAAATAGGGTCACTGGCCAATTTGTTTGGTTCATTATGCTCGTGATTACCCAATCAGTATGATGAGTGTTGGTTGAAAGATTAAGAGTTTGTTGTTTCATCTGGTTGTGTTTTTGCTAATTCAGCAAAAGAGCTTTTCTAATCACAGTCTGATTCTGATCTGAAATGATTCTAGCTCAACCTGGATATATGGGGTGGCTTTATATGCTTTGCCTTATCATTTAGGCATGCAAATTGATTTGTTGGCTGTTTTCTGAGGTGAATGTCATGCTTTGTGCTGATTGGAATGCAGGTATCATCTAAAAGATATAATCATTGGGAAGATATATTTCCTTCTTGTAAGAATCAAGATAAAAAATATGGACCTTGAAATCAGACGTCGAGAATCTACAGGATCAGGGGCCAATACTCATGTTGAGACGGAGACACTCGCTAAATATGAGTTGATGGATGGTGCTCCAGTAAGGGGTATGTTAAAATATTGATTTTCCTGCAAGTTTCGTTTATGCATCACCAACCAAACGCAGTGGTTATCATTTTCTACCAACATGTCATATGCACGGATATGCCACTGCATGCATCAGGTTGGCATTATCTATTTAATTCATTTACATGACCAGCCCAAGTTACTGCCATATGTACTAATATGCCATTGCGGGCCAGGCACCCAGTTTTGGCCTCGTCTTTTCATATTATTTAGATGGCTTAAGTTCTTAACATATGTACAATGTGCCAATGCAAGCATTAAGTTCAGGGTTTATCTGTTTAATTTATTTAGACAGCCTAAGTTCCTTGGCAGATTTCGTTTCTTTTGAATTTAGGTGCAACACACTTTTTTCTGCTGTCACTGCCAAAAGTTGTAATGTCTTACCAGCGCTTGCTTGCTGATTCAGGCGAATCAATACCAATCAGGCTGTTTCTAAGTCCTTATGAACTGACACCAACACATGGCAACATCAACAATAAGTTCAGTGTAAAGTATTATTTAAACCTGGTTCTGGTTGATGAGGAGGACCGCCGGTATTTTAAGCAGCAGGAGATTACAATATACAGGCAGCAAGAAACTTGTTGATTTGAGCATTGTATATGATGTCATTACTACAAGACATTTGGATGATACAAGATTAACTGCCTGTCTGCCTTATGACACCTTGTAAAGCTTTGAAGTTTTTGGGAATTTCTGGAGCTCTCATATAGAGGGCTGAAACTTTATTGTATACTTGCTTGGTCACATCTTTGATCAAGGTCAATTTAGTTTGTGATAATTTGGTATGAACTATGAACGAAAAAATAGTCTCCGAAATTGTTTTCTAACTGTTGTCATAGCCCACTGGGCTCGTTCTAGTCCAATGGGCTTGTCTATAATGCCAGTCCAGTCTAATCATACAAAGAGATTTACGCTGAGAGACGACGTTGGTTCATTTCGCTGTCACGCACCCGGGAAATTAAAATTGGAGGAAAGGTTTTTCAAATGTTCGCGCTGAGGCTGCGGCCGCGATGGTGGAGGCGGAAGCTTGTACACACTAACAGGACTTGTAATTTCTCAACCGAGGCGAAGCGAGTGGGAACTCACGATGGAAGCTTTCACTGCGACGAAGCTCTCGCCTGCTTCATGATTCGTCTCACTAATAAATTCTCAAATGCTCAAATCATCCGTACCAGAGACCCTCAGGTTCCCCTTCTCCAACTATTTTAACCTTGTTTGCTTGCCAAGTAGTTAGTGAGAGTCGATTGGAGATAGTCTCTGAAGTCTTATGATTCACAAATCTTATTTCTCTAATTAGTGGTCGGTTGCTAGAAAATGTGCACAAAAAGGAAGCAACTACCTAAAATCTCTTTCTCAGCATTCTTCGGTCCGTGTTTCGTTGCTAAATAGGGTCAGGATGCATTAAGAAACTATCGTCTTTGTATGAAGTATCGCGCGAAACTTAACAAAACGCAATTAAAACTTCTACCCTGTTCAGTGAAGAAGTAAATCGAAAATGTCTCCATATTTTGTAGCCTCAGATACTTTTAGAACTTAAACAACTTGAGTTTCTCTTTGTTATTGTTTTGATGAATTTCTTTGGTTTCGATGAGTGTTGTTTTAGGTATTGGACACACTTGACGCAGTGCTTGACGTTGGAGGTGTGTATGATCAGAGCCGAGATCGTTATGACCATCACCAGAAAGGATTTCAGGAAGCCCTTGGGTATGGCTTCACCACTAAACTTAGTAGTGCTGGACTTGTCTATAAGGTACCTTCTCTGTAATTATTACTATTGGCAAAAACATGCATGTATACTCTGTTTTTCTACTGATCTATGGCTACCATTTGTCATTCACTTTCCATAAGCATGGCTTGTAAGAGTATGCAAAAAGGTTAGTTGTTATTCTTTCTTTTATGAAAAAAAAAACTTTAGAATGCAAATTTATTGCTAATGGCCATTGTAATTCACCTTATAGTTTCATTTTGTGTGGTTTCACTGCATTTCGTTTGTAAAGGGAGATGGCAGAGCGCCCAAAAAGAAGAAATTTTGTATGCTCCCCTTGCGGTTCGTAATAATTTGATTCCTCTTATTATCTAATTGCCAAGAACATGTTCCTCAAGGTCAGAGCGAAGTTTCTTCAGTTTAAATGATTGCTGTGTTGTGAAAGGAAGATGTTACGACCTTTGCATAGTGTGGAATTAGCAACTTGATTACCTCTCGCTTGTTTATTCTTTTATTTTATTCTTTTTATTTTATGGAGTGAGTTGGTTGTCTTTTTTCCCCTTCTAATTAGACAGATTAAGTTAACTTTATCTCATGTTGTTGGTAACTTGAATATGATGGCAAAATTTCACCCATAGCACTATGGAAGAGAGATCATTGGAAAGGAGCTTCAGCTTGGTGAGGGAGACTCGGATTTGCATCACTTATTTATTGTCGTTTATAAGGACTTTATGGAGGTAACATATACTGCATATTGTTGATCCTTATAGGTTTGGAAAACCATGATTTTGTAATTTCCTTAAGTTTTGATCAATAGTTCATTAATCATTATATGTTTGTCAAGCGGCATGCTGATTTGGTAGTCTTATATACGTACGGGAAATTGAAATTCTGGATGTTTTAAATCATATAGTCAGAAATGTGATTCTATCTAAATTGGGATTTGATCAGTTACTGATATGGACAATATTGTGTGAACCTCAATACATGTTTGTCATGTTATACAAACTTGACAAATTGCTTGTCGATGATGACCTTGTTGGAGATGCATGATGGAACCTGAATCATTATGGCCTAATAATTTTTCTGAGTGGTGGCATGTGTGATGACTTCTTACCTTCTGCTAATGCCACATTAAAAACTTCCTGGTAGCATAAGCTGTCTTCTTAGTCTTGTGGTTCTCTTATGTTGCTGCCTTGCTTGCCTGTCATGTTTGTGGTCCTTCTCTAGGTGTTAATGTTTGCGTGGGTAGTGGTGGCACTCTCTTCAGTCCTGTTATTCTAGGGGAGGCTGGTAATCATTGTTTTTTTGGCATTCATTGACTCAATAACAAAAGTGTCAAAATGCAAAAGGTCCTTGGTTTGCCAAATTATGCTAGTGGACAAGCTTCCTTGTACCATTGCCAACAGAGGTGGGTGTTGCCCTTTTCAATAGCTGCCAAGGTCCTACTTGCAAGTATGCGAGATATATGCAGCTTCTCAATCATGAATCTTTCATAAGCATTTGAATTAATAAATAGATGAAGAACATTCAAAACATATGATGTGTGGAACGAGTGGTAACATATTGGGAAAAGGTCTTGGTAGTTCTTTGCTGCAGTCTGTTCTATGATAAGTCTTATTCATTAGTGTCCTGATAGGCTGCCGTCATATCTGATATAGTCGTTTGAACTTGTCTATCCTTACTGATGTTATTTCTACTTTCAACAGGCTATCGATGCAGTTGATAACGGAATCAGTCAGTATGATACGGACAAGTCCCCTAAATATTTGAATAATACAAGCTTATCATCTAGGGTGGAGAGATTGAATCTAGACTGGGTTGACCATGACCTATCATCTGAGAGAGAGGATGAACTCTTTGAACGAGCAATGCAACTTTCCGGCGGAGAATTTTTGGAGGTGTGAATCGTGTTTAAAAAACAACTTCCATTCATAAGGCTCATGCAGTGGGCAGACTTTAAAATGCTCCATGTTTGAATAATGTTAAATTTTTTTTTGTTTATACACGTGCTAGTCTTTTAGAGCTCTTCTCATAACATTTATGGCTAATGTACAGTTGAGACTTGAAAGACTGATCACATAGATACAGCTTCTACTGTCATCCAAATGGAATTACTCAGTGAATTTACTGATTGCTATGTTACAGAATATTCATTACAAAGCAAATTCATGGTCACCTGCTCGACCTATTGTCATGGAGTGTCTTGCAGCAAGGAACGATATCGATTCCAGCGGTGAAATCATGATGTTGACTAAAAGTTGCCCTGTAAGTGGGCTTTAATATCTTGTTTTATATGGTACTTTTGCTGTTAAATTGATTGTTTTTTGATGTCATATACAAAAACAAGTTTCATGAGTGAATATTTTGAATTGGTAGCTTATTATTACAAGTGGTGATCTATTTTTGTTACATAACTAGGAAAAAGAAAAGAGTCTGCTGTTGGAATGGGTATAAATGACTAAATTTCAACCTTTCCAATAGCTTAAGCTATGGGAGAATCAATGACTTAATATGGTATAGGAATAACAGGTTGAGAGTTTGGATAGCAGTTTTCTCCATCCTTGTTTCCCCCATTCCAAATTAATTATCCGAAAAGAGATGTTCAGTCCCCACGTGTGGGTCTTCAAGCAAATACCCATGTGACATGTTCAATTTGTATATATGGGCTTCGAAAGTTAGTTATCCCCTGATTTGGGCCTCCTATTGTCAAGGGTACGCTGGACTATACGTGAGGGAGAGTTTTGGAATGTGTCTAAAGGATTAACTTTGCCCCTTTTCCACTTGTTTAAGCTGTTGGGGGAAAGTGATTTAACATGGTGCTAAATTATCAATTCTCTCAATAGCTTAAGCTTTTGGAATGAATGATGTTATAAGCTTTTGGGTGAATGGTGTTTGGCATCTGGGCTTTGAATCACTGAATGGTTTATTGGTAAACATTTTGCATGAAGCTAAATGTGCAGTTATTCTTTTCTTGCTAATTGAATTAGAATATTTTGGAACATATATCACTTAAAAGTTAAAACTCCAATTGCCTCTTTATTCTCTTTGGCAGTGGAAACTCCATATATATGAGCTAGAGGAGGAAATGAAGATTTGTCCATTAATCAAATATGTTATTTATCAGGTATGTACTCTCGTGTTGTGTCTGTCTCTTTTAATATTGCTTATGTTCTTATTTGGATGACGATTCTAATTGATCAAATACCAAATTGTCCCATTCACAAAATCCCCAATGGCCTTCCAGCTTATCAAAACAGCTCTCACACCAAAACAAAGTTATGGTATTCGTTATGCATGACAGAGGCTGGTGTTTTATATGTCCATGAATGCTTGTGTTGTGGTTACCAACATATTGGATCATGTGGGCCACACATTATCAACTTATATATTATAGTTCGAATACATTTTTTTCTGCTATTCCTATTTGCAGGATGACAGGAATCAAAAGTGGCAAGTGCAGGCGGTGGCGGTGTCGCCTGATAACTTTGAGAGCAGGAAACCTCTGCCACTTTCCTGGAGAGGTTTAGAAAACGACGAACTTTCTGAAGTGACGGGGATCCCTGGTTGTGTTTTTGTCCACATGAGTGGGTTTATTGGTGGAAATATAAGTTTTAAAGGTGCTTTGCATATGGCAAGAGCTTCTTTGAAGGCATAGCAAAAGACTGATGCTGATGAGTGAAGGTAATGTATCTCGCTGCAGTTCAACTGAATCTGGGATGCCCCACTGTCGTGATTTGTCACTGTATATTGTCCTCTGTTATATATGATTGGTGCGCAGTTTGGCAGGTATTAACTACAGTGATATCTATTGCATCTGTATGGTCTCGATGAATTACAGAATGTTTCCTTGAATGACTAGGTACAATGCCATACTATCTACGTTTTTGAAGAGGTATCTGTCAAACAGTTGGGCATTGTGTTTTGAATATGGTACTTTCTTCCTCTCTATCTATCTCAATTTAACTTTTTTCCATAGTGGTATGGCATGTATATTCTGCTGCATCATATGTGACAGTTTGACTTTCATCAATTACGGTCAAATCCATTCGTCTTGTTTTCAAGAAGATGTAGTGGCAAGTAACCACAGAACAATGTATTCTCTATGGAGTACGGGAGTTGGCTCTTTACAGCCAGGTGTTCAAAACCTTTCACTCCCCTTGTAGGCTTGTACGATAAGGGAAAAAAGTTTCAGTGCTCCTAGAAAATGTTTTAATTGTCAACCAGTTACAACGAATCCGTAAGGTGTTAACAGTTGAGATTTCCTCTTTATTATTGTAGCGGCCGTGTTTATCTTTGCTTTATTAATACTATGTAGTGCTAGAATATCATTAGTTTCGTTTTCTGTGTGGAAAGACGTTCAAACACTTGAGCTTCAAACTTCAAAGTCAATTTTGTCATAAGCCTGTCAAATATGTACAGCTCTTAAAGTCTTCATACAAAAAACATCTTCGACAGAATAGAGCAATCTTGATACAGATACATCAAATGTTTCATTAGGAACAAAATTTGAGTTTCCCGTCCGACTGCTCCTTTAAAACTCATGCTGCTTCACTCGTCAGAAATAGTTGGCAATTCCTCCTTAAACCATGTGTAGAGGCCTCCTTCTAAATGGAAGACATTCTTGTAACCATTGAGGACTAACAAGTAGGCTGCTATCAATGATCTGCAGGAATTTTTGGAAAGCATTTATTTCCTTTTGTAGGGTACTAACATGCAGCAGCATCTTAAGTCAACTTAGTGTCTTGAATTATTCTTGTTCATACATCATGACTCCTTGAATTTTCCTGATTAACTTTTAAGCATTTATAGTGTTGTAAAAGTTTAACATCTTATTTGACGTTTCATCAACAATGCGCCTATTAGTATTTATAAAGTATAGCATCATACATGAAAGTTATCTGATGCAGTGAAGTTCTTAGGCAATGGAAAACTATGTAGAAGGACCAGATGAAAAATAAGAGTGGACCAACCTTGATTGTTGACCCTCTGGGAGATTTTGAGATGGCTTCATGGTGCCTCCGGCTGAGCAGGCCACTATTATTTTTGCATCCTTATTTAAAGTTGATTCCACACCTGCTAGCCAGTAATAGGCATAAAATTTACTTAGTTTGTGAGTTAAATGAAAATGAAGCAAAAACAGAAGTATGGTGAGATAGGCATGTTGTACTTTGGATGAACTCGGGGTTTTCCTCTGTGCCAGCAAAGATACCAAAAAATGCAAATGCTGCACGCCTAGCAATGTCCCATGCCGTCCATTCCTTTATAAGCCTATATACTTGCACATTGATAGCACCTGGTGGATGAGCCTAAGGCCAGAAGCATGACATTTTAACATTGTGTTCATCTCTAGATGATGAAATGAGTCCACACTCCACAGACAAAATGAGTCTTTTAAAATTTAAACACTGTTTTTTAAGGTACTTATATTTGAGCTACATGTTCTTTCATCTAGGCACTGGGTAGATTTGATTAGACTGACCTCTTTGTATTCTGCTTCGGGCCGCACATCAAGGATCACAAAATTATTTTCTTGCTGAAGGCGTCGAGCTTCCTTGACATCCACACTCCTTACCTGTGAGGAAGAAATATTTTTCTGCATTAGTAAGTGTCTTTGCTTGTTTATGTTCATTCTGTAGGTTAATGTTATGTACAACTACTGCTGATAGAAATTTCAACAATCGATATTCATGTTTTGATAGAGCTAGCATTGCAATTCGGAGACTATCGTTGGTTTGAAATGTTTGTACGGCATGGTGAATCTTGACAGTTCTTGATTTGTTGAATTAGATTGTAAATAAAGTTGCTGTCTTGTTGAGGTAGTTTTTCTGATTATTTTTGCTACTTCACTGGTCTTAAATTGTTTGAAATGATTTGATGGAGCTTTAGACTTTAATATAGCAGATGCAGGGCCAAATCTACTGAGTTTCTAGTCCAACTACTTTGGGAGGCATCTCAAAATTCTCTGTTACCTTTTTTTTTCCCTCTTAAAACTTGATCCTGCTTTTCATCTTAGATTGGTGTATGTGGGAATTTTATTTTCTATGCAGTGTTTGGGGTCATGGATTGATATAGCAAGAGAAGAGTATTACCTTTTTCTGTAGAAGATACTCTCTTTTGACCTTCCAGTCTTCTTCAGCTAGTCCCTCCAAAATAGGATGGAAAAACCCAATGATTGTCAGCCTTGAAGGAAAAACTTTAAATGTTTTGCTGATGAACCAACATTATTTTGAGTTTAATCTATTGAAGTTTAAGATGAAAAGAAACTACCTGGTGATTTTGCAGGTTTTGTTGCAGCACATTGGATTTTCCAGCCCCTTTGGATAGTATGTGAAGAAGATGATCTTTGGCTTAGAGGTTTGACTGTGGAGCAGAATCTGTTGTGTAAAGTAGTTTTTGAAGAGGAAATCAGTAGTAGTGAGGTATGGAGATTGGGATGCAAGGAGAATGATGAAGATGGATGCTGTGTGATTGAAGTAAGAAGAGCCATTTTTCTGGGTGAGCTCTAATGCTTGTGCTACTTTTACTGAAAGTACAACTCTTGAAAGCTTTGTGAGAGATATTTTTGCCCAAATCTGAACGGGTGGTTGCTATTTCATCTCAGATTGGATTCCTATTGCTGTTGCTGCTTAGCGATAAACTTGATGATATATTAATGGGCCCTCTCAGTATTTGGGTTTAAGAGGCTAGCAGCCCATGAGCCATTTCTCCACGATATATATATATGCTTGTAATATTAGTGTGTGAATGCAGATAGTACACATTTGAAGTCAACAGATCTCCACAGTCATCAAAAAAGATGATTATGGAATGGTCGGTCTCCTGGCTCCCACTCGTCACGCGTAGCTTCATTTATTTCCGGATCTCTTATTTTTCTGTATTATGCGTGTTTTTCAAGACTAAATCCAAGTGTCAATTAAACCACCACCGACACCGGCTGATATTGCTACGTATAAAATTCTCAAGTTCTAGTGCGTACAGGCCAGCTCCTTGTGTTTTAATCCTTTGTATTTGTATACATAAATCTACCATAATAATAATTATTATGATCATGTAAATCTATCATAATTATTAGTTTTATTACGATATAATGCAAGTGATTTGTTAATTAAAATATTTTATTGTAAAAGAGGCAGTCGGCCACAGCGCTCAAAACCCAAGTCAAACGCAGATAACAACATGCATCAGAATGATATATTTGTTAAAATGGAATCGTAAATAGAGGATCCAAAGCTCTCTCTTCTTCACCATATAGGTATACTGGAGCTGCTCTTTCTTTCCATTACTAAGAAGGGCATGACACAATCACAATCTCACTGTAGAGACCACACAGCTTTTTAGCGCTCTCTCATTTTTCTCACGATGGAGATGTTCTTCTACTTGGTGTTCGGGGGGTTGGGGGCAGTGGTGGCCGCATTGGAGCTCAGCAAGAACAACAAGGATCGGATTACCACCTCTACGGCTTTCAATTCCTTCAAGAACAATTACCTTGTCGTTTACTGTCTAATGATGGGTAATTTCTACTTCTATATATGGAAGATCACGCTCGATCTATCTCATTCTCTATTTTAGATCTTACTATTTTACAAATTACAATGCATGTCTCCCTCCTTTCTTGCTTATTCATCTCATCTCTTTTTTCCTTCATTGTTTCTGAAGTCCAATACAAGCTAGAATTCTCTTACCGTGGGTTTAGATTGCACTTTATAAGCATCCCAAATATCAAATCTGGGTCACATGACTCGTTTTGGAAGTGAAAATAATAAAAAAAAAAGAATGATTCCTGCCTTTGTTGTTGTTTTTTTTCATTTGTTGTGATGTTTGCGGGATCTGGGTTATATGTTTATGTGGTTCATGCGTCGCGACTGTTTGGTACCAGAGAATACGGGAGACAAGAAAACTAATCAGCTTTATTGGTTTCTAATTATACTTGTTCCTCGAATTTAATTAGATTATGGAAATAGAATATGAGATCTTGCTGATACTGGACATGTTTGTTCCTGCACTCATTAGGGAAATATGAATGTGCTTGCAATTCTTTGTCTGACTCTGTACTTTTTTTGTGGCAATAGCTGGAGACTGGTTGCAGGGTCCTTATGTCTATTACCTTTACAGTACGTATGGCTATGGAAAAGGGGAGATTGGACAGCTTTTTATAGCTGGGTTTGGGTCTTCTATGTTGTTTGGGACTATTGTTGGTTCTCTTGCTGACAAACAGTAAGATTGTCCTCTAATATGTGTTCTTTTGCCCCCTTCCCTTGTTCCTCACTCTTCATGAATGGAATATATTTTATCCTTTTGTGTCTTAAATTCAGGGGCCGAAAGAGGGCTTGTGTGACATACTGCATTACTTATATACTGAGTTGCATCACGAAGCATTCTCCTCAGTATAAAATTTTGATGATAGGCCGTGTTTTGGGAGGTATCGCCACTTCTCTCCTGTTTTCAGCATTTGAATCATGGCTTGTTGCAGAACACAATAAGGTGAAGAATGATATCTCTGTCCTCACTCTTCAAGTCTTCATATGCATCACTCTTTGCTACTTGAGGAAAAAGAAAGAAAAATTTACTTGAAAAATGGAATAATCTTTTGGGTCCTATGTATTTGAATGTTGTATCAGCCAGTAGTATCTATGTTATTATATATTAGGGGAATTTAAATAGTCAGTGTTGAATTTGAATTACAGTATCTAAAATTTTAATTTTTTAAGTAATCACTTTCTACACGCTCTCCACAACTATATCTTTAGTCCTTGCAACTTGTTATAACTTTGGCCATTCTGGTTTTACACCTCAAGAGGCACGTTTTAGTTTTGCATCATTGTTCTGTTTGGCAAATAATTCCAGATATTTCTTTAGCATGACTTCTTAGAGGATTTTTTTTTCCCTTTTCATTTTGTGGATTGTAAAGAATTCAATGTCCAAAGTCCTAATGTTGGGCTATAACTGTAGAGCCAAGAATGTAAGTTTTGGTGTTTTTTTTTGTATCGAGTTCACGTTATTTTGGTTTGTTCCTTGCCATGATCATTTTTGTACTCCCCCATTTGTGTTGTTTGAAGTCTTAATCTGGTTCTCCTCTACAATGTTGCATTCAGTGCATTTTCTATCAGTTTTGTTAAAACCTGGTGAAAAGTTTTAAATCATCAACTGATGTTTGATTTCTCCCATCATTTGCAGAGGGGCTTTGACCAACAATGGCTATCACTAACTTTCTCGAAAGCAATATTTCTTGGCAACGGTCTTATTGCTATTGTGGCTGGATTACTTGGAAATTTGCTTGTCGACACAGTTGCTCTTGGTCCTGTGGCCCCCTTTGATGCTGCTGCATGCTTCCTTGCAATCGGTATGGCTATTATTTTATCATCATGGACAGAGAACTATGGTGACTCTTCAGAGAGCAAGGACTTGCTTACCCAGTTCAAGGGTGCTGCAGTGGCAATTGCTTCTGGTAAAAGATGCATTATGTATTTAAGCTGAATATTTATTTACTTAGGGCGAATTTTGGCAGAATGAGTGACTAGTTGCTATTACTATAAGTTGTCATCCTCATCGTCTACGTACTTTTCACTTTCTTTTGAATCCCTTCCTTAATTCATCATGCATGTCATTCAGATGAAAAAATTGCGTTGCTGGGTGCCATCCAGTCTTTGTTTGAAGGCTCAATGTATACCTTTGTATTCCTATGGACGCCTGCTTTGAGCCCAAATGACGAGGAAATTCCCCATGGTTTTATTTTTGCAACATTCATGTTGGCTTCCATGTTGGGAAGCTCTCTTGCATCTCGTTTGATGGCCCGCCCGTCCTCAAAAGCGGAGAGCTATATGCAGATTGTTTTTATGGTCTCTTCGGTGTCACTTCTCCTTCCCATTGTAACTAATGTATGTCGAGGGTTCCACCTTATCTTTTTTGTTTTTCATCTTTCTTTTCCGTTTCTTTTGTGATTTTGCTGTGTCCTGCTCTTATTCTTTAACTTCACTAATTTGTGCCAGTTCTTGGTGGCACCTACTAACGTGAAAGGTGGAAGCATCTCCTTTTCCGGCTGTATCCAGCTTCTTGGCTTTTGTACTTTTGAAGCTTGTGTAGGAATATTTTGGCCATCCATTATGAAGATGAGGTCCCAGTATATTCCCGAGGAGGCCAGAAGTACCATCATGAACTTCTTCCGCATCCCTCTGAATATATTTGTGTGCATTGTGCTTTACAATGTAAGTCCCTTGCTTAACGAATAGGCCTGTGATTTCTTTATTATACCAACGTTGGGAGCGGATCATTTATATGGCTTACCAATTTTGACAGTGTAACACCTTTAATTTATTTGAGCCTTGTCATGATTCATTATTGTAACATACAGATTGGTCAAAAGACTCAAAACTGACCTTGCTGGGATGTTTTGTTTAACCCACTCGAATCCCTTGAATCATTTTCGAGTGACCCAAAGCATAGCACCCAAAAGAAAACGAAAAAAGCTCTCTCCTTATCTTACTAGTTGCTTTCATGTGAAGGTTGATGCATTCCCTATCACCGTCATGTTTGGTATGTGCTCGATTTTCCTCTTTGTGGCATCTCTCTTGCAGAGGCGGCTCTTCGTCATTGCAGATAAGCCAAGTATGTTCCTTCTCACTCTTTGTATTTTATTGTTCTGTCAAGCTTTTATATAAATGGTGTACGCTTGGTTTGTTTCAAGCTTGTGGTGTTTGTATTAAATCAATTTGAAGATTTGAATCGAGATTTGAATCGTAACTGTAGTAACATTAGCTACTTGGTTTTTTTTATGGCCAATATCCTGGAAACCAAACTTCCTAGTATAAGTATATCATGAATGTCAAATTCCTGTCGTTATTTATCAATTCTAATAGTTGACATTTTCTAATGCTGCAGAGACACAAGAATGGACAGGAATAAAGGAGCATGATACTGAAGCAGATCCCCTAAACATATAATTCAAGTTGAGCTGACAGTCGAGGAAATATTGGCTGGTGGAAGGCAACCAACAAATTCATTCCGTCAACTATTACAGTTGCAATTTGATTTGATGATGTGCTAAGTTTGATATTTGAAACATACAAGTTAATAGAGGTGACAAATTGTTGGGAAAACAAAAGGGTCGCACAAGCTCTTAAAACAAAACTGTCTTTCAGTTATTCTTATATTTACACAAATACAATATGTTATGGTTGTAGGAAAGCATTCATCTGTTTCAGTAATTGTGATGTTATTTCTTTTGCAAGATGTGTTTATACTAGTAATCCATGAGTAGAATGTTTTCTGGACATCTATTATCCACTAGGAAGCACGGACACGGGACACTTCGACACGGCAATTTCAAAATTTGTAGGACACGGACACGGCAAGGTAGTGCAAATAAAAATGACATATACAAATATTTTTCTACTTTCACTTGATGTTTGAACCCTAACAAGTAATAACTATTTAAGGTAGTGCAACTCTTTTTCATTTGATTCAAATAGCAGCACTTTGAATTGTAAAAAAAGTGTTTTGAATAAAAATCATTTATGGGTTCTCTTTAAGATAACAAAAGCATGTAGTGGATTATAACTACTAACTCTGTATGATATTGAAATTAGTGTCTTAAAATTAAATCTAAGTATGTTAGTATAGTATAATTTCTATATACTTCTATTTGAGGGTGGTCTTGATAAGGAAGATTTCATACTTGTGATTCAAACCTTACAGACTCTGTGTAACTTGTATATTGTCTATTGCCGTGTCCGGGAAGTGTCCAAGCCGTGTCCATCTTCAAAAATATTAAGAAAAAACAGGACACAGCTTGGACACGTGTCGGAGGCGTGTCAGAGGAGTGTCGGTGTCCGACACAGACACGCCACCACTTTAGGAGTGTTTGTGCTTCCTAGGTTATCCATTAGCTTACCCTGTACGTGAAAGTTTCACATACTGGTCGAGTCATTTCAATGCAGAAAGGTCAGCATGAAGAATGTATTTAGATTGGAAGGTTTCTTCCAATCCACACCTCAATTAGATTGAATGTCTGACACAATATAGATTTACACTCATTCATTCATCTTTGAATCCTCATTGTTTCTATAACATGCTTATTGTCATCTCTCTCTCTCTCTCTCTCTATTTATATATATATATATATATATATATATGTATGTATGTATGTATGTATGTATCATTTGTTTCATGATACATTACTTTCCTCACAGGACTGTTAAGTTTTAAATTAAATTATGGCTTTCATTATGTTGGGATCTCTTGTCGATACTAAAGCACGATCTTGGAAATACCTCCTGCATTGTAGTAACTCAACTTAAACATTGACAAGTCCTGATTCATTCAGCCACATCGAATCCCAAATTCTCACAATTCCAATGGGTGTCTTATGTATTTTTAATTTTAGGGGAGTAAGAAGGATAAGGTTCTGAATATTGGGCCAGTGTGGGCCTTGTGGACCAATAAAAATCTAGAGATCCTTGGGCCGAAGCTCTCTCGAGCAACAACTGGGAGGCCCCGAACATTAAAATCCAGCCCAGGGTTTCAAAGCAAATGCATTCAAAACATGAAGAGTCAACTCTCATCATCAGTAAATTAGAAATATGGATTGATGAATGCCATGTGCTGCGACTAAACTGTGCATTAGGCAAGGGTATACTTTCTTTTCTTTTCTTTTCTTTTTCTATAACGCAGAAGTAGATGCATAATTATATTGCTAAACTGGCACAAAATGTTGGCGCAACTAGAAAAGCTTTGATTATATAGAGATGCACACAAGTTTAAAAATTTAAATCAGATGCGTTTTATAGATGGGTCAGGGTCACAGTTACTGACCCAGTAAAACTCCTATTTCCTCTCGGAAGAAAGGAATGTCATCTAAGTATACAAAGGTTTACCTTCTGTAATACATTTTGTACAAATCTTCAGCAGGCCAGCACTGAATTCTGTCACACTACAGTATCAGAAAACAATGACAAAGCAGATTGGATCAGATTCGGTAACTTGCCCCTCAATTTGGAAACTGTACCCTTTAATATTTCGCATAAACTCTTCACCTCAAGCCCAATGTCGCCCTCCTGAAGAACATGGAGCTGTCTTTTCAAGTACCCACAAAGACTTGCTTCTACAACATTAAGAAGACTAAGAGACTCATTTGTGTGCATGGTTTTTGAGACGAGAAATCCTGCTAAGATATGTTGATTGGCCTTCACAAGCTCTGCTATGAAGCAAGGGAAGACCAGTCTCGCAAATACGAATAATTCGTTGTCCTCAAGTTGGTTCCTTCCTCCCTGGGCGAGCCTTGATAAGTGGAGTTCCTGATACTTGCGAGAAAGATTGCCAACCAAATATGAGACATAGTAAAAAGTATTACTAAAATAAGACTTTGTGACAACAGATGAAGTGATTCCAGAAGATAACACAAGCATCAGGAGCTCATGATCACTTCCAATCATGTCAGAAACACCACCTTGTTTCAGCTTGTTTTCCACTTCATCCAAACACTGAAACTGCACTGATTCGTATGGGAGCAAAAGCACCATTTTTAGAGCCAGAAAGCAATCCTTTCCCAGTAAAATCTGACTTAAGGTCCTGGCCTCATCTTCATTGAGCAATACTCCATTAGACCTCAAAAAGGAATGGTCAATCAATTTTAATACGTCTCTGAACTGGGATACCGCGATAAGTTTCCTGAAGATCTCCGCCCAACATGTGTGTAAAGGATGAACTGAGAAACAGTTCTCCTCCTCTTTCTCAAGAGGTTCTGCTTCCTGGAAGGTTTCCCATCCTTCGTCCCAGTCATCATTGCTCCAGTTGTTTCCTGCATCAGATGATTCTGCAGAATTTATCTCCTCTTTCCCAATCACAAAGAGCCCTTCCCACTCTTCCAATATTGCAACCAAAACATCATAGTGAATATTGGCACTGGAAGCACTACACAACTTCAAGAAGCAGGCAATTGCTGTCTCAACATTTAAGAGATCATTCGGGGTAATCTCCATGCTTGGTGAGATGGCTGCCACAAGCTGAGACGACTTAAGGGCAACCAGAGTACTTGTAAACCTGCTAGAAGAATCTATATGATCTGGTAAACCCTGGTTGGAAGTTGTCTTGTGTTTTTGACTTGTACAAAGCAGTTCATCCCATTCGTCCCATGGTACAACATTTTGTGTTATCTCTGCTGAGAAACCTTTGACAGTTCTACCTGAGATGAATTGCATAAGCTCTAAGATGTAAACTCGAATGTGACTCGGTAGCTGAGGATCATCCGAGACTGTGGCCAATTTATCCCAAACTACATGCCTGACCCGCTTTAAAACTGCTATTTCACCTTCCAACTTACTCAGAGATGATAACAGATTGTACAAGTTCTGATTTTCGTTTGAACCATGAACCAACTCTTGTAAAATTGGTTCCAACATACACAGATAGAGACAGGGAAGATCCTGGATCTCAGTATCAGTTGTTGTACAGCTTGATGCTGATTCAGAAAAGACTTCAGATATGGCCACAAACTTACAACCAGTAAATACCATGGCTCTGCAGAAAATTAAAGTTTCAGTAGCAAAATCACCAATTAAACCCTGATTGACATAGCCAATAATGGAGCCCCAGCCCTGACTAGGTGCGATGATGTCCTCCATGACCAGCCTCATTAAAACCTTTAGGCAACTCATCAAGGATTGTGGTCTGAAACAGAGATTTTCAGCTTTATCAGTGGATGTAAATTCCTGCATTCCTTCTGTCAATCTGATCCAAAAGTTCAAAAGGATGATTAGGCAATCCTGCCATGTTGAGTTATCTGGTATATTCCCATAGACACCATGTAAAGGTATGATGACCTTGAAATACTGCTTCATAATTTCCAAAGCATCCAAAGGAGCCAAGAGTTTAATATAACTTTTGCATAAATCGTAGGTTTCCTCAGCTTGAGTAATTACATCCACGAAATTCTCAGGATCTCCAACTCTCGACTCTTTCTCGGCTCTGGTTACTAAAGTTGTTAACAAACTGAAAATGTAGTGTTTATATACATCCTGCCATAAGATGAGACCCTCTGTCACTGGATCAGGATAGATGCTGACCAGATTTTGTACCATTTCAGCCAGAGGTTCCAAGCTAAATTTATCAAGGTGCGTGTAGACTTCACTCTCAAAGTTTTGCAAATTCAAACCATCCAACCCAGCAATATTTTTAAAGTTCAGGTTCTTTATGAAAAGAACCTTCCTGCATTCTTGCTCGATAATCTTGTAGTAATGAGCCAATTCAAGAGTTGGTATGTGCACTGGACCTTGGTGTATCATTGGTAACTGCTCCTCAGCTCTCTCCAACTGCAAGTAGCACTCTGACAGGAGGCCATATATACAAGCAAGGCGCTGCTTGTTGCACCCATCAATTGCAGGGTATACAACCAAGGAAACAGTTTTAATTGTTTCAGCAGCATGACCAATTATTTCTCCTCTGACTTTGGAAATTTCATCCATGATATCATCATCCGTCCAAGCTCCAGAAACAAATACAGAACTCAAGTATTGTAATACAATCTGCAGAACAAAGAAAAATATGCATAACCAATAATTCCTGAACTTGCATTCTAATGTATTGTCTTCCATAAATATTTTCGTAGATAAATGCCAGTATCCAAGCACAGCAACCACATACCTCAATACGATTCAAGCCATAGGTATCAACTAAGTTCAACACATCCTTCAAAATGAGCTTCTTTTCCAACTTTATTGATTCAAGCAAGGAGAAAACAACATTTCTAATGTAGCTAGAGTCACCAGACAAAAAGCGTGTTGCTTCAACGCCAGGAATTATTCGCTCCAGCATTCTTGAATGATCTGCTATACGTTTTTTTTCTTCTAATTTCAGCTTCCATTCCCTCCAAAATGAGGACTGTGTTTCATCAATTTTGTTTATGTCGTCTGGAGAAAAAAACAAGTCAAGAAAAGAAGGGGAAAAAAAAAAACCCGTCATATCATTAGGTTAATAAATAAAACCAAAGCATTACAAGGTCAGCAACCCAAGATAATTCACGGAGTCTAAATTCTAGAAATCAATTATGAAGTTGAAGCCAATCACCAGTATTAAGTGATGCATGCTTCTCTCTGAATTTCCTCAATAACAGTTCCCTCCTCTGAGCAGGATCCTCACATTCCAATCCAGAGTTATGCAATGAACTATATGTCATTCCCACATTCATAATACTGCAAATCTCCTTGTAATTATCCCTCATTTTCAGCTGTTCCTCAATTACTTCCACTCCGTTGAAGGCATCAACAAGATTCAACAGGAAAGAGCAGCCAATAACATCTTCATCTTCAGTGACCGGCGGTTCTATTACAGATTTTGCTAAAGAGGCAATCAGACTGTCGGTGGGAGAAAAACCATTCCTTGCCAACCAGGAAAGTATAGTCACCATGGATTGTGTTCTTATGCTTACATTATGACTACCTCGAAAAACTCCAGAAATCAATTTCTTCTTACCATATTCTGCTTTTGTACTCAATTCAAGTAACCCTGGGAGTTGTAAAGCAACAAAAGACAATATTTTCTCATTTTGTCTCAAAAGGGACTCCCAGTTTGTTCCCCCATCTACAGTTGATTCCTTAACAACTCCTGAAAGAATATTTTTGATCTTATTGAAGTAAACTTCTTGATCATCACTATTGACTTCCTCCACCAGCTCAGAGCAATCTTTTAGGTCAACCATATCTTGAATACTATAGACTGGATGTGAGATGACTGAGGAACCATGAACTGAAAAATTAGGAGAATTTGTCCCATTCAACACCATCAAAGCTTCACACTGACCTTGCATGTCTAAATCCTTCCACGCATGGAGAAGCTCACCGATTGATTCCTCATCACAATGGCTCAAGGCAAAACCAAGTAGCTGCTTTCGGGAGCTTATATTCATGTTTTCCAGCGCTGGACCCCTTGCTATTGCCGCACATAAGTCCCAAATGAGACCATGCCCTTTTTTCGCCAATATAAGGCAGAGGTCAAATGCCAATTGTAGATCCCCCGCAACAGCAGCCTCTCTAGCGATAGCTTCCTGAACAGTTGATATATCACCCGACGAGTTCATCCCAAGAAGTTTAGCAACCTCAATAAGTTCATCTGTGAGTAGATAAGCTCCAGCTTGACAAGTGATTGCCATTTTGATGATTTCCATTGGATCTTTTATTTGCCTAAATTGCATGGGTAGAAGAGTTACTCCAAGATTTGGAAGCTTAACAGTTAGTGCATCGATAATATCAGCCTCAGCTTTAACATTTCTGCTACTAGGGAGAATGTTCAGACATTCCTTAGCTTTCCATATCTGAAACCAGTCAGACAATGCAATAAATAATTTTAAATTGAAATATTGGCCACATGAGTAAATGATATTTAATCATTTTACAGCAAAATAAGGCAACTGAACTGGTACATATTTCTGAAAAAGAGAAGAAAATTCCAAATACTTACTTCTGCGGAAGCAAGACTCGAAGCTGAGAAGAAATACTCCCTCGCAGCTTGAATAACAAGATTTTCAGCTTTCTCTGGTGCTAAGGCAACTGAACTTGTACCCTTCAGATAATTTCTCGCAAGCGAAAACTTTCCAGCTTTCAATAGTCCTCTACAGAATTCCATCAACATATACTCTAGGTCCAACAAAGGAAATGCCTTCTCCTGCAAGCAATGCATATCACGCCACATACTTGCCCAATCATTATCTAATCGGCCAGGCTGCCGTCGACTAAATTTCGAGAGCATGAGGCGAAGGATCTGTTTTACACCTTTTCCGTCTGCATGAGCTTCAAGGAAAAAACTCATTGGCTTTGGAACCTGACCACAAACAAGAACCATCACAACCAGACTTATTCAAACACACCACCGGAAAAATATAGAAATTCCAACTACAATCAAGAGTCTTATGGCTTCACTAACTGCCAACTGCATTTAACTCAGATTACATTTTCTGGATACTAAAGGACTTCCTAAGAGTCATTAGGATTTATTTAGCTGCCAGTTTAGATTCATTAGACATCTTTGGCTCGGTGGCTCCCATTGAATTTATTTCATCTTATCATTTTTTTTCCCTTCCCCCTTGAACCCTTTTCCCAGAGGGTTGTCTCCAAGTCCACATGCTTCCATGCCTTATACTTCTTCTGCCATTCTTTTATAGCACATTTTCATAATGTTGGGAGAGATTTTCTCAGGAAGCGGTGTTGACAGGACCAAAATGCACTTCACTGCTTGGTGAAAGATGCATCAGGTCAATCAAGAAATTCTTCAGATTACAAGAACCCAAAGCACATCAGTAAAGCAGTTTATATGTGACCAAATGACATGTGAAGTTGCCTTTCTTCTTTTGATCGAACAATCACAATATTTTGGGAGTCAGGGATCATTCTCATGACACTGATCCCCTTAATTGATGAAAAAAAGAAAATGTGTAGAGCATGCCCATAAAAGTTCTTTGTGCTTTTCCTTTTATTTTTTAAATTAAAAGAAACGATTAACAGAAAAAAGAGGCTCTAGATGGTAATGGATAATGAAAGAGAATCCACTTAATGGATTCAAACTGATTTTTTCTTATAACAAATAAAGCAGCTGACCTAAAACAGTTTGAGACCTTGGCTTTGATAATTTTGATTAATAGTGAGGATAGATAATAAGATTTCATTTCAAATAACTTAGCAGTTTCGTATTCCTGCATAAGAGCAGGCGAACATCCATGATCCAAATGGCCAGGTAATAGCTAATATATTATACTTACAGACCAAGAGCAGGTTAAGATACAGTAACTATATAACTTTTGGGGGCATAAACAAACTTAGCACCTTGCACATACTTCTGAGCTGGGATTCACCTTTAAAAAAGATCAATAACACTCACCAATTCATAACAATAATGACATACCAATATTCATAAGCACTAGCCATAGAAGAACAAGGCAAACCTGGTAAAATGCCAAAATTCTTCCAGCTTCAACATGTGCTTCTGCTTGTTTAATTCTTTTTAACAAGTCTTCATCATGTATCTCAGTATCTGTGAAGTTCAAAATATTAAATGTCACAATATATCCTCCAGCCATAAAAAAGACCTTATCAAACATAAATTTTAGATTACTCATCTCAAGATAACAATAAAAAGAACAAAAAGAGTATGTGGGTATCTTGTATTCAAAAAGGGGAAGAAAAACAAACTAGATACCGATATCAATATATAGTAGCATTTCTGCTAAAATCTACACTAGATTACATTGTCTAGATTACATTGTCTCAGTTTGCATCTGCTGTAAGTTACCCGGAGAGGAGGGTGATGAGGAGCAAGCCACTGAACCATGGGTGCTCTTCATTCAGTCGGAATATTAAATGCAACAATATCAACATTTCTTAAAAAAAAACACTTCATAGAGTAGGCCATTTTAACGATAAAAATATTGAAGACGACAGAATACATGATATTCATGAAGCAGTTCACTCCAAAACTTGTTTAAAAAAAATGAGTCCATTGTCAACTATCCAGATACAAAATCTGATAAAACCTCATGTGGCATGCTGATAATAAACTATATGATAAATAAGTTTACCTTGCTTCTGCGGAAGTTTTGACAATATGCTAGCCATGGTACTCCACCTATCTGTGGCTGTGCACAAATATATGCACTGAATAGCACAATCTATAGCTTGAACCTCATCCCTAAAAAAGCCATTACTGGGAAACTCCTTGCACCCTTCCTCAAAGACAGTTAAGCATATATCTAATTTGTTCTCTACAGCAATCTCCTTCAGCCATCTAACCAGAAATGATTCATCCTTAGGATCCACTGAAAACTGGACATCTGTTACCTGATCTTGAGTGACTGAGGTCAAATCATGAAGCCTATTTTGCATAAATGGAATTGCCTTATCATGCAACCTTCCAACCACATTTTCTTCCGTGACTCCTCTAAGTGTGACTCTGAATTTTTCATAGTCAGATAATTGTTCCCATGTGGCAAGAGTCATATTCAAGCATAATTCACCATCACTCTCATCAGAATAAATAAGTTGGTGCAAGTATGAGACATCCGCGTGAAACCTTTGGAGCTCAGAGATACCTTTAAGACAACCAAAGTCAACCAAGCATAGGCAGTTATCTAGTTGGCCACTGTAGGAATCAATATCTCTAGATCTACTCTTGTACCATGCCGAAAGCTCAATAATTGATGGCCAAGAAGTTTCCGTGCTCTGCTTGACAATGGGTTCAGTTTTGACCCGTAAACCAATCTCAAGGTTTTCGGGTAATTTATTGATAAATGTGACCATTTTGTCACATTCAACCCAATCTTCTTTCCTAATGGCGGTGCTTGTTGGAGAAGACCTCCCAGGAAGAAGCTGTCCATATGTCTGTACAGGGACCGTCTCTGGAATAGCAGCTAATATTTGCAACATGGAAGGAGTCAATGAATAGGGATGACGTTTGAAAAACAGGTTTAATGCCCCAATTTTTCCACTCTCAGCCAGTTCCAGAGCAGCTTCACTAATAGGCATGTCACGAAATTTGCTATATCCCTGCACAGAAAACCTGCACAGAACTCAGTCAGCTCCAATAGCGTAAAGCTGCCATGCGAATATCATAACATGGATACTCGACATATGATTTAAAAGAATTAAGGTAACTTTCTTCAGAAAAATGCAGAAGATAAAGCAAAGTCAATGGATTTCTACACTCTTCTCAGGGAAACTAAAAAATTAAACTCACCTTACACGTTGAAACTGCGGGCATAAGTCATCAAACATTTTGATTGACACAAAGACAATCACATTTTATAAAAGTGAAGATAAACAAGAATAAGGTCAACAAGATTATTTATACCCATCAGCAGTGCGTTCAAAAAAGGCACTTGTATTGATGAAAGATCCATATTGTTCCTATCATACAATTACAAGTTCAAAACATTTGAAATCATCAAGGTAGAGAACTTGTCCACTATAGTGCATACACACACAAGCAGAAAAGAGAGTGCCCAGGCCAAGCAACTATCAGGGTCAAACATTATTTGAAAAGTAGACATTTTAAAAACCATCAATGCAATCAACTCCGCCATACCTGCCCATGTTTATCCCAAGATATGTCTCTAGCCTATCTCCGAATTGCAATAATTGAAGTCTAGCCAGGCGGAAATCCCAAAGTTGGGGACTTTCATGATCTCCCGACTCAGAGAAACCATACTGATTAGTAAGACGCAAACCATATGCAAGTAGAGTCTTCAGAGCATCTTCAGTTGGGCCAACTCTATTTATGCATTCCGATAGCACGAAAGCTTGATCCTGAATATTTGACAGAAAAATATTTATCTCATCTACTCCTTGCCCAGAATGCAACCATTGTGACTTTAGAACCTCATCTCTATCCAATGAATGATGATCAGCAAAGTCCAAGGCAGCCTGATATTGTCTATCACTGATTAAGATATTATACATTTCAAGAACAGACCTCTGCGAAAATGATATCAAGCACCAGCACAACCGAGAAATATCAAATTGATCAAATCTGTCTTCAGCAATCTCCTCTGAACACTGTAAATCGGTAATTTTTTTATCACAATTAAATTTATTGCAACCCTCTTGAGGCAAAATACTCTCTAAAATAAATAGGTGTCCTTGAAACTGGTAAACTCTTTCTAAAACAGGCATGGAATACACAGGATCATCTTCTTGAAGTTTCACGCCGCAAAGAATGTCAAACATGGTAACAATACCACTGCGTTTTGCAAGAACAACAATACGGTCAGACCACCAAGTGAAATCCACAATATCACTCGAAATTTCTGACAACCCATTCGATGATTTATTGAATGCTTGTGAGTCTAATCTCTCTCCAAAAGCAAAGCTTGACAGCGACCAACTCTCTTTATCCAGCCTAAAGAGATGCAAGCAACCTCCCATATCTAAAGTGGCAACGAATTTGCCTAGTGGAGAGATTAGCACCTTTGGGCATGCCACCTGATCCTTTGTTGCGGAACACAAACCTTCAAATTCTATAAGCGACAATGGTTTGATTTCTAACCGCTGAGATATACGCCACATAGAAAGATAAGATGATCCTGGAAAAAATAAATAATTAATGAATGCAGAGCTTAAATGATAACATCACTACGTAGAACAATGCATCAAAAATCTTATATTCTACATTTATCGAGAGCAAGTGTAGATATAGAACAGCATGTGAACATATTTGAACAATTGAAGACTTTTACATCAGAACAACAAACACAGAACATGAATTTCCAGTGCTCATGCTTTGCTATTGGACAGAGTAAGTAGGTTTTAATATTTCAAGAGTCAGTTTGCCAAATTAAGAATAGTCTGCGTCTATAAGATCCAAAGTTTTTGCAAAGACACCATAACAAATAAAAGATATAAAATATGAGACCACACCTGAATTCCTACTAGAAGCTACTGACATATTGGCAGCACTACCAACAAAAACGAGCAAAGAAAGCTGTGGATAAAAATCGAAGCATAATATATTCAGAGGAAACTGATGCTTTATTGTTGAGCTTCTCATCGACGATTGCATGGAAGAAATAGAGGCATCCATCTGATGACTGATCTCAATTTGATGAAGTATTCCATCTGATGTGAGAATGATAAAGCTACACCTGAAAACAATTCCCTCTAATAAATCATATGCCACATTTTAGAACTTCAATACCATAAATAAACTATTTTATCACTAGTATCTTTATGCACAAGGCATGAAACAGGACCCGGAGGAAATGGATATATCTAAATGCCTGGGTTTCTGATCATAAATTCAGTACATTTGAAGAAACTGCTCCTTTTGAATATTCTTATGTGTGTGGCACTACCAGGGAAAAAAGAAGAAGCAAAACACTCTATAAAGTACTCAAATAGAGAGAGCACTTACAAGCAAGATCTCTTTAGATCATCAAAGTAATGTGCAATTAGTCCAACAATAGCTGAAGATGCTTTTAGCTGCCTCCTTGTGATTCTTGTTATCTCTTCACCATTTGCCTTGATGAAACAGAGTGTATCAGTGTCATCAGCAATGCCAAGAACATCATGAGATTCTGACCAAGCCCCGTGAATAAATGTACCAAGGTCGCTAGCTAGCACAAGACAAATATTTGGAACCAATTTTTTAGAGGAAATGAATAAAGAATCAAACACTTTACAGAACTGCAGGGATGAAACCTTTCCCTTAATTGTAATGGTGACATCATGAAAGCTGAAACTACAAAAATCCCTTCAACATACACAATCCTAGGCTTTTACATCCCCGAGAAAGGGCATTGGAGCAGCATATTGAACCATGAGATCACTAAAATTTCTTGTATGTCTTCAATATGAAGTATTGGCGATGTATTTCATATATATGAGATATAAACCGCAACATTACAACTATATGAGATATGTGCAACTCTATCAAGTTCACTCAATCTGCTATGAACAAAAAAGTTTGCCCTTCTGTATCTACAGTCCAAATTATCATAGACGAGGTCATGTCCTAAACTTTGGAAAAAAAAAAGGCTCTGTATATAATTCCAATATGCAGGACAGCCGTTTCATTAAGGAGCAAGTTAATCTTACCGATGAAAATGCCACAAGGTTCCCTATAGTCATCTTCCTTCTGCAAGATCGTAATCTGATTTCCAGCTGCCACAGCCACATGTTCACCCCTTGGGGAGATAACCAAGGACACCCGTCTCTTCAACTTTCTTGGATGCCAGTAACTGCTCCATTTCTCTTTAAGTTGACTTACACCTTCAAGGTATCAAGGAATTAAGAGTTTAAAGGACAAAGAAAAAAGTACCCATATACTAATGTCTCACAACCTCAGTATGTGAAAGAACATATTGTTGCATTGCGCATACTCAACAAAATGTGGAGATTCAACCTCAGCTAAGAGGCTCATATGCACCACAAAAATAAACTAATAATAGTGGAAGAATTACACAGATATCAACAAGAGAAGACGTTGATGTAATTGACTTCCTCTACCATTACTACGAGGACATTACCGGAACCAACAATTAAACAAAAACACATCTAAAAACAAATAACTAAAAAAAATATCCGATCACGGACTACAATTTCTCCAGTTCATACTGCACGATCAAGCATTAAAACCCAACTATAAAATTAACGTACCTCGAACAGAAAGAAGCGAAAATAACCCGTCTTTCCCTTCACTTTTCTGAATTCAGAAGAAAACTACGTCAACTTTAAACGATTATTAAGAATCAGATAAACAGAAAACAAGAGTCGAGACCTGTGAGCCCTGTCGAGGAGGGTAATTGGAAGTGTAAGGCCTGGAGGAGTGTCGACGGGTCTCGTATAGAACCTCTAGTACGGTCTTCTCCTCGTCCTCCATTGCCGAAACAAAATTGCATCACTTGTCTTTCCACAGATCTCACTCTTCGATAATCTCTCAGAAAGAGTTTAGTTAGGGAACAGACGCTACCACGGAATGAAAGCGGCGTTCGTCGAGTTCGGGTCTGGATCCCGGTCCAGGCAGGCTGTAAGGCCGTAGGTCCCAGGCTTGTTTGTGCAGTTTATAACTGTAGGCCCATATGATAATGTTAACATGTTTAGTCCGGTCCAATAGTGTAGCCAAAAGGCCCAAAACAAACTGGCCGTTGGCAGCCATGAATAATTTCTTCCTTTTTTTCCTTCGGCAAGAAGAACACAAACAAACAGCAAAAACACAAACTGCCTGCAAAAAGCATCGCGGAGGCTTGAAACTTATCAACACAGAGAATCTAAAAGAAAAAGGGTAATGCCTGGCTGGCACACTTAGTCATTTCATGGACTGGGATAGAGGATGCCTGTAACTGTAAGCAGCAGCAGCCAGTTAAAAGGTTCCTTGGAGAAGTAGACATGGCGTGATATTGATCTGGCTCATCTCACCTTATCTTTATAGCAACCTCATAGAGACACACAGTGACGAGCCGAATCAATATCACTCTTGTGTGCTTCTTCTTTATTTCTTTAGCTTCTGCATTTCTTCATTACTATTATCGACTGGTTCACCAACAGGTATGCCTTTTCTCTCTATAAATGTTTCTTTCTTGAGTTCATCGTTAGAAGTAAAGGCCTTGGCTTTAACAAGATCTCTATTTATTTTCAACAATTCTATGAACAATTACAGCTACATGTTTGTTTTTTAAGGGGAAGGAAAAGGGGCATCTTATATATGGTATTAGAGTTTTACTTACATTCGTACCAAATCCCATCCATCAAATCTCCCTTCATAGAGTATCTTACCACTAAAATAGACAATGATCATCATATGAAATAACCCATAACCAATATTTACAAGAAATGAAACATCCAAACTGGGAAATCGATCAGACTACTGGGCAGCCATCCTTTACAACTCCTTTAGCTGTAGGACAAGCAGCCAAGGGGCATCCATCGAGGTTGTTGCCCCACCAGTCAAGGCCTATGCCCTTTGTTCCAAGAGTCAGAAATATCAAAATAGTCATGAAGGCAGTCCCCGCATCAAGACCACCCGAGAGCACATAATTGTAGCGTTTCCACCATTCTTGTCGGTACCTGAAAAAAATGAAACCAAAAAGAAACCCCATAATGAGCCAAGCGATGAAGTTCACAGCCGTAGCAGGGGGCATCATTGAAGTTGAGCCTAACAGGACAGGCATGTGGATATAGGCAATCCACTTCTTGTCCGGGAATGCTTTGTGTGCTAGCCATACTAGCAAGGGAGCTATTGCACCTCCAAGAAAGAACCAATTCACGTTCCCATATTCACCGAGATCTCCAAAGATTCTACGTGGCCCAACAAGCCCCCATATGACAGAGGCATCAAAGAAAACACGATCCATAGGGCAAGTCCAGGGACTGTCTGCTGGCAGTAAATCTGTATCACAAAGATTGGCAATGTCTTCCATTAGCCACCATGCAGTTACCTGGTATACCAGAACTGCCAGAACCGTCCCTACCACCTGAAAAGTCACCTGGTTTAGATTTTCATGTCGAGATTTTTGTATGTGAGAGAAAAATATAGACAGAACTGACCTGTGCCATAAACATTGCTCTGGGTGGTATCTTCATGTAGTGGCCAAGCTTAAAGTCCATCAGGAAGGTTAGAGCTTGTGCCATGCTTATGTATCCATAAACTTTGAAGCACATATTAGCAACGGGACGCTCAGGGTACATATACCCAATAATGTACTCTGTAATAATGTTCAAACCTGGTTGCTGTTCATCCAGAAGAGAGACATAACTCAATAACACAACTCCCGAGAATCTAACAAAATACTCGAAAGAGAATGCAAATTACTTTGATTAAGCTTTCAAATTAAGAATTTTGTATCTTCTCACCTGATTTGTAGTGGCAGAGATAATACCAATTGGAAGGGTGAAGAATAAGGCAAGGCCACAAGCCAGTAAGACACCCCACCAAGGCAATTGAAGCGACTCATTGTAATACTCACAAGCAAAGAGTATGACAGCAATATTCACTACAAGGATGCCCACAAACCACCAGGTCGGCACCGTCTTATACTTCTTCATAAGCCTTGTGTGTATATCTATTTTCTTATTTCCTCCAAAGGCCTTCCTGGTTTGACTCCATAACTCACTGCAGGAGATGGATCAAAGGAAAACATCACAAAAAGGTTTTTTACACAACTATTCTATTTTCCCTTATCATTATTCTTTTTTGGAAATTATTCGAGCACAAAGTAACAAAATGCGGTAGCTTACCTTCCATTAAAGAGGAAGACATGGACAACTGTAGCGGACAATGTGGCAAAACCAAGACCATAGGTCATAGCAAAGAAGGTGCTGAGATGCAGAGGCCCAGACTTTGCATAAGCATTCCTATCAAGATGAAACTTGGAATCTATGATGCTCAAGATGTCATACTTTTCGCCATTCCAAGCAAAAAGTCTGCTTGAGAAAATAGGGAAGGTCTTTGCCTTGTAAACATCAAGCCAGTACATGATGGGTGTCATCACATACATTATTAGGAAAAATCCAACAGCAACATTGGCAGTGGCAAACCAAGGGCTAGCAAGCGGACTCCCAAGGTACGATGAAATTGTAGACCAGTCAAGTGCGAAGGAACCAAGACCAAGACCTTGCATGCCTGAACCCAATTGCTGGACCAGAACAGACTTGGGAGCAAGCCAACATACCCAAGAGAAAGAAGTTAACATGGCAAATAGATAGCCAGGGAAGACATAGTAAGCAAAGCTGGAGGCTAAGACGATAAGGAAGAACTGCATACGAGTACTTCCCCCTTTTGGTCTTTTATCTTTGTCATGTAAAGCCCTGCAGTGGTTACAAAGACTCCATTTTAGAGAACAAACGAAGGTCTCCCACAGCACTTTGCCAATAAAAATACACCTAAAGAAGACAGAAATACCTGAACAATGAGACCTGAACCAGAATATAAGGCCACCACATCTCCCCTGGCTCAACGAGGTACTTCCGGAAAATCCCTGCCCAACCAAACCCTAACACCTGCATTTTTTATAGAACCCAATCATATATCTAAAAGCCAGAACAAGACCAGCATTTCTGATTCAACAGAATTTAGATAATCAAACTGCTATTCAAAGCAATAGACAGCTCTGTTTTCTCCATTGGTGACATAAATTATGTGACTAAATATTCAACAAGATAATGCATTTCGCAATCCCCAACCTTTTTTTCTTCAAGCAAATGCATAAGGTAAATTCAAATTTAGTTAGATATTTTTTTATTGGCAAATAGTTGTCCAAATCAAAGTAGGGTACCCAAAATTTTCTGAAATGCACAATAAGAAATCAAGTGCAGTAAGTTTTGAACTTTCCAACTAAGAAACGGCACAATTAACTCCTGTATTTGATCCTAAATGTATTGCTTTGCCATTATATGTGTTATTTAAGAATTGGAAATCAATGAATTTCAAGTAGTGAAATTCGTCTCATCGTCGTCCGAGCCTTTATCCCAAAAGTTTGGGGCCGGCTACATAATCTATGAGAAAATCCTGAGAAAATCCCGGAAATCCACTAGGTGTGTCAAGTAGTGAAAGTATGCTTCAAGATAATGTTAAGCATAAAACTATGTTCAATTCAGGAGACAACTCAAGTTTCTGTGTTTTTCTTCCGCAATCCCTTGAACTTGTAACTCCAAAAGAACTAATTCCCCCAAACTTATCATTAAACATGTGATCATAACTTCAGTTTATGAGAACTCAAAACATAAATTAATAGCAAAAGTCAATACGATTCTGGCCAAAACAAAATAGAAGAAAACAGGGGAAACAAACCTGAGTAGTAATCATAACAAGGAACGCAGGGAAAAAAGTGAGCTTCCTCTTATACAAGAGCTTTACAGCAGTCAAAATATGAGTGGCATAGACGGTTCCAGCACCGGAGTTGGCAAAGATAGTTATTAAAACATGTTCCTTAACATTAAAAGGACCAGGATTCATTGAAAATTGCCAGCGTGTACCCTGAAGGAATACTCGTTTAGGTAACAGCCTTGCCATCAAGTGTCCGAGTGGCACGACAGCAATCTGAGCAGAAATGGCAGAAACAGTCAATGGCTGAGTTCTGTACCAGAAGAATTGGTTGACAAAGGAGAGTATGACACATGAAGAAAGACCCAGAACCCACATTCTGAAGGTAACGCAAGGCAACGTGGGATCGTCAGTTTTGGGAACTGTCAAGTCCACTTGCTTCACTAGCGAGGTGTCCTCCTCAACCTCCACCTCCACCTCCATTGCCCGAACCTCAGATATCTCAGCCATTGACTATGCAAAGCCTTAATTTCTCAATACCACACAATCCAGTAAAACACCACCAAACGTGGAAGCAATTTTATTCAGAGAAGCATATAGGTGAAATGAGACTGGTATAAAAAGAAAAGAGAAGGGGAGATGTATTTTAGATCATGCATATAAAAAGAGAGATGCAATAGAGACGTAGTGTATGGAGAATGAATCTCTGGATTTAAGGAAATTAAGGGAAGAATTTGCGGTTGGTTAGGATTCTAAAGGTCAGTTAGGATGCTAAAGTTGGCAGAATTCCATAACTGAGAAAAGATCGGATCTTTGAGTACGTTTTTTCTTTTTATTTTTAAAAGAAAAAAAAAAGAAGCTTTTGAGGATTTCTTGAGACTACGAACTGCAGCAGCACAAATTGGAGGTTGGAACTGCTTTTAATTAATGAGCTTGCCAATGGGAGCACCTTTACCGACAAGAGAAGAAGCCAGAAAAAGAGGGTGGCAGCATGTGAAAATTTTATGTTTTTCTAAGTTGAGGTCTCCTGGCAGCATGTGATACAGATAAATTCCAGTCTTTCCACAAGTATCATGGCATGCAGTATGCGTACGTTCTGGGTCGCTACTTAACAGTGCTATAAGATAAGATATAATTCATGGTTCAAGATCATTTGCCCTTCTGATTTTCTAAATATATCAAAGTAACCAGAAACCATGGAGTATATTTTTGGTTGACAAAAAAGTCCCAAATCTAATCGGGTGGGGTGGAATTTTGGAAGAGGGGACAAGGGACCTATCAACCTCAACCCTGACTAATCAAGGCATAAAAAAGACAGATTATTATTTTCTTTAGTTGCTGTACATGAAAATGTTTTCTTATGGAGTAATCAAATTGTATCTACCACCACCATTACTGATTATTGCTAGAATCATTCACTCTCACAGTCAAAGGTAGACTAGACTAAAAAAAAAAAACCCAAAGTCCACCAACAATTAAAAAAGAGTGTCCCATCCCACCCATAAACCCATTACAAGAGGCGTGTCCATCTTTTTGGAAGATTTTTATCCAAACTCCCTCCCGGACTTGGCGATCTCGCCTTCTCTGTGACAAAAGTCTCCTCCAACGATTGTCAAATCACTTTGCGGCAATAATAATAAATTAATAATACCGACAAATTTGACCAAAGAGACAGTTACGTCGTTGTCTCCAGCATATGCAGCCTAGTGAGCCACGCCCAAGGCCCAGAGGGAGGACTGAAGGCCGCATGCCCATACCAAGAATTTTTCCTTCGTCCAATTGGCGTATGAATTCTCAACCGCCACAAAATCCCAAAAATTCTTTTTCTACTGCCAGTATTTAATAGTTAGTAGAAACTAGAAAAGCAAAGGTTTCAAACAACGCAGGAGAGATAAAACCACATCTCTCTCTCTCACTCACTCAAATTACATATAAATCACAAGACTATTCATGGTTATGGCCATCCCACAATCCTTCAACAACAAAACCTACAAAATACCCTACAAACACCACTTGTGAACCGCAAGTTCATAATGTATCACAATTCCATAGCTTCAGAGGCAATCGAAAAAACCACCAATATCTTTTCACAAAAAAAAAAAAATTTCCAGCAACAGTTATCCAACCAAAGCAGTTCTGGTGAGTATGTCTTGATGCCACAACTATCAAAATGAGATTTCGAAAGAAAATACCAAAGATGAAACAAACATGCAGTCAAATTTGTGCACTTCGCACATCTCAAACTAGGCGCCTATTAAGAATTAAGACTATCAATCCATAAAAACAAGAAACACAGCAGTCTCAGAAACTCAGTCAATCAACACAGTGGGAAAATGGTCCAGTCTTTAAAATAGAGAGCTTATCCTAGTCAAAACACACATAAATAAAAGAAAATTATTGGTCAAAACACACCTAAGTTATGACTTGATGAACTGCGGTCGCCGGTCAGGATACCTCGGTATTTACTATTTACAAGAAATGAACAGTTCAGATCCCTAACTACACAGTGGGCTGTGGATAGAGCTGCAATATTGATACCGATGGCGATACTACCTGGTTCAACCTTTGAAGCCTAATCATAGTTTGATTCCAAGAAAATGGAAAATAACAATACTCCGTCACATCATTCGTTGAAGAATCATGTCATAATGGACAATCTAAGAACTGCAATCTTAATAAGCAAAGCGAAAATCAAGATTTATGAAAAGTTATTGAATGAAAAATGAAGACATGCAAAAAGAAACCACATTACTTCACACAGATGGTACCTAATTCCCAGCTTTAAGCACTTCAATAGGTAAAAATATTTCTCAGGACCTATTCCCAGTAGCAGAGCACTGACAAATACAAAAAAGTCTACACTATCCTCAACGAGAAATAAGCAACTTCTTATAAGATGCATTAAGACAGTATAAATAATTTTAAAGAAAAAATACATAACTTTAAGTTTTCTAAAGAAGAACACACGCTTTGATCTCTGGTGATGGGTGCACAATTATACGGAACTACAGATTTAACTTTGTGCTAACGAAAATGTCGAATTATAAAAATATGTAATTCTCGAAATGGCGATGCTGTATTGTTCCTCGTTACCATAAACTCCTGATTCGCGCAAATCCTACAGAGAAATGTCGTTCCATGATTTAGAGAGCGCATCGTTTCATAAAAAAAAATCCCCGACAACACCTATGCCCAATCATAAAAAGAGCTCGTACGGTTAATGAGAGAGCCTTAATCACCTGAAAATAACATAATTCAACGTTTGCCCCGATGCCCGCCACCTGACCTTGCACCAGGATAGCGAGCAAATTGCAACCTTAGGTGGACCGAGTCACGATCATGCTCATCAAATTTGTAACCTGCAAAATCAAGCTTAGCTATTTCCGCAGCACAATTTACCACTCGTACAATGGCGAATCAGGGATCAGCGGATAGATGATACAAGGCGTGCAATGATCACCCCAAATGCAAAAACTTGAAAGACACAAGAAAAATGCCTAGAATCACTCTCCAGGGCACCGAAGTTGACAAGTGTACACGGACACTTATTTTGTAAGCTCATAACAGAGCTTGCTGAAAGACGAATGAAAGAATAGTGTCTACTCCTTCCGAAAATATGGCTTACCACAAGGTTTTTCTTTTTTACCTTATATAGTTATATGTACTGTTAAGAGGACAGCCATTTAGATGAGAAGAGAAGGGGAACAGAAGGCAAGAAACACGATTATGATTTTGAACAGTTCTCATGGGATTCCAGAGATTGGAGTTACCAAAACAGATAAGGCATTCATCTACACAGTATCTTGACTCTTGACTGGTGGCCCGATATATGCCAAGACCTACTGAAGCAAAGTAGGTTTCGGATAGTAAGTCATGTTAGAGAGTCAAGGAAAAGTATATTCAAGTTGATCAAAATTGCAGACGCGAATAGGTTACCCGACGTTATAAACCATTAACTTGGAAGTTCGCGTATTTGAAAATAACGGTGAAATCAACGTCAACCCTTCCACTAAGAAGCCCCTTGAAACATTTAAACATAACACGGGATACTAGAAACACCAAAGATAGCAACCCTATTAACCGCATCAACTGTCAACAGAAGGAACTCTTGGAGAATATTGGCATTAGGAAACCTGTTTATTCTTCTACAGCAATCAGAAGGTTTTGATTGTTCTGTTTAAAAAAAGTTATTTTAATACTCATTTTCAAGGCTATAGCCAATTCAAACAAGGATTAGATATTTGAAAACTGAGAATGCAACGGAACCTCTAAAAGTTAGAATCTGTACGCCAGTAAGTAAATAGTTTAATGATCTATGTGGAATATCTAAGCTGCCTCTGTCTACCTAGTTATAATATGTTACGGTAATTGACAATTGAAAGCTACTTCCTTTCTTTGATGAATATGAAAGCTACTTTCTTTAACGTGAAACAATAAGAGAATTACTCAATAGCATGAAAATCCTACAGAATGCCAATTGCACAGCAATCCACACCTTTTTAACACCTTTAGATAATATCCTTACACCGCCGTTGTTGTATTGCAACCTACAGGGATGGCTGCTCGGTAATTGAGAGGCAAAACTTCATACATCCATCCTTTCTGATCCCACCTTCACTATGAAAGCCTTGCACATAACGTGTTGTTTCTTTTCTTATTATTGTTATTTGTATATCACTGTACTCGCTTGGGCACAAATGTACAACAAACGAATACCAGATGGAAACTATCTCAATATTTGACGGACCCTATTATTTTTTGAAATTTCCATAACGGACTGACTCGTTTGGACTTGCATGAAATTAACACTAATCATGATACTTATTTTTTAAAAATGACAATCAACAGCCCCGTACTGCGATCAACTTGCCAACCTAGCCCCACCCACCCAAGATCCCAAAGAACAGGGGGTGGGGAGGGTGGGGTGTTTGGAAGGGGAGGAAAATGCCACAAGATTGGAAATGAAATACAAAATTCTTCAGGGACAATGTAAAGCGCAATTAAAAGCCAAAGGTCCTGTCAGTTAGGAAACAACATCCTTATCACTACGTCCCATTATTTAACCCAAAACATTGTGATCCACTGATCCTTAAACAGTTTGCCTAAAACAGTATGATCCTTAAACAGTTTGACACCCCAAACATACTGCTCTCAGTAAATGGCTCATTTTTCAATGGAAAAACCATCCCTTTTTAACAGCACGCCAATTCAGTATAAGCAAGAATGCGCACGAAGTCATTATGGTCAACAACTCTTGTGAACAAGGCTTTGCAGTAGGCGAGGTAGGGGACAAGCAGAATGTGCACACGAAGTTATGAGGCCTTTAAAAAATTTTAACAATAGCAACCCAAAAGGCAAATAAAAAATAGAGGACATGAAATCATATGGTAGTAGGATTCGACAAGCACAGCTGAAAGACTATGAAACCAACTGTCAAAGGAAAATGTGTCAAGCAAACCTTGCAAGGCATCCATGGCAGTGGCTGCATGAGCTGGACTCAAGAAATCTACAAAGCAAAGTACTAGTGGCTCTCCCCCGGGCTGCGTAGAATAATAAAAATGAATCCATCAACGTACAAATATTAATTGTGCACTTCACAATATGCATAGGAAAAACATACATGTCTTGATTCCTTGTTTACAAGTCTCACTTCCTTGTAGCCAACAAAAGGCCGAAATATATCTGTTTACTGAAGTGAAGGGAAAATCCTAGAAGGGGAAGAATGCAAGAAATAACAGGATTAACTATTAAGTATGGAAAATTCAGAGGAAGGATACGAGATACTTCTCTCCGGGTACAGTCAGAAGGCAATCCCTCCACAAAGAGTGTACTTGAGGCATCAGGTGGAAGGGAGACCTCAGACCTTCCACTTCCAAATCCCAGGCTCCTGTCCTTTACAGCAGGCCCACGGTCAATAGGCTCAACAACCATCATACGTCGATCATCAATGGGGCGGCCAGCTACCCCTCCACTTATGGGTCTGGCAGATTGTCCCCCACCATATGATTGAACAGGCTGGTACATTTGATTAACAAATTACTTATGATAAATATATAGTGACAAAAAAAAATTGGCAAGGCAGTTAAAGATTGCTTGAGTACCGCGCTGCGAAGATAACGGTCATAGGATGCTCCAATGGATTCAGTATCTCTACTTAGAGCCCCCCTATCATCATTATGGGGAAAATAGTTGGGCAGCTCGTGACCACTGGGGACGTCTACAAAATTAAACATGTGACTCAATAATATGACAGCAAAGTAGGGAGAACAAGAGGAAAGTGACAAGTTGAACAGGTAAACTAATGAATAGCAAACAAGTATAAAAGGGAAACCAGACTATGACAGTCTAAATCTACCACAAGAACATTAATTTGTTTATCATGACTATCCCAGTAAATCACTCAACTCTTCAGATATATACTAGCCACATTCATTGTAGAGTGCAGACTCCAAATGACACTAATAAGGTTAGGTGATACATATCTCACTGCACTACCAGTTATGCAGAGAATATAACATGTTTATTGCTTGACAACATAATTTGAGGTCCTAGTCCATGTTTCAAGTACAATGAAAAAAAAGTAATTGATGAAGGTAACTGCCATGCAAAGGCTTCCACAGTAGAGGAGGATCAGGAAAGAGCAAGATGTACACTGCCATATCCCAAAATAGAGGTGTTTCCAGGAATTGAAAGCATGACCTCTAGGTTGTGGTGAAGCAACTTTATCACTAGATCAAAAAAAAAATTAATTTAAAACAATTATTAGATGGTGAATATTAATTAGTATCAACGTTCACAGTGCATATCCAAAGAGGAAAATAGTTTTGTACAGCATTCCTGTTAAAACTCAGCAAAGATGCACTGAATCCGTTACTTTCATCATGGCAAGGATGCAGGAAAGACAATGACTCAGGCCCAACATAACATGAACATATAAAAATCTTCTAATCTCTTAGAATTATTGTTAAAAAAAAACACTAAGTGACATGACTCATTATCAACGTGCAATCCCTTGTCCTAGTGGTGAGGTTGCTTCTCCGCAACCTGGAGGTCCAATGTTCAAATCCTGAAACAGCCTCTCTCACTGCAAAAGTAACAATGCGTACATCATGCCTTTCCCTATTTTCGCCTCCATTGTGAAGACTGGAGGAGTTGTTGCCATAGCTGCCTAATCAACTATCCATTAATAACTATTAACTAATAATAATGACCCCAAAATTGAAAAGCATGCCTATAATGGACTCAAAGAACAAAATAAACTGAGACCCACTTCATAGATTAGGAACTAATAGTGCGATTAACTTTGAACATCATTGGACATATATGGATAACTTGATTTGCTTTTAAAATTAACCATCACTGGTGAACTTAATGGTCAGTACCTTAATCCCGTAATTTATTAATCCACGCTAGTAACAACTTTTGCACAATCATATACATGAGGAATCAAGGTTATACACACAGACGCACACAAATTAATGAGTCCAATCAACAAAAGAAGCCACACAGGTAGGAATATATTTCGTTTCATAATATACTCATCCGATGACTGATCTAAAAAAATAAACTAAAGCCAATTCTCCTAGTGTTATTTACTTCCAGAAAAGTAGAACTAATAACGTGTCTGTCATCAACTAGCATACCAATTACGCATACATTCAAGTGATTTAAGTTACTATATGTCAAAAAGATCAAGCTGACACGTATCAAACAGGTGAAATAACACTTCAATAAACTAATAAATATCACTTCTTCAGTAAGAACTAAGAAGAGACAGTTTCTTAGAAAGATACAGAAATGAGTTCTAAATAATATTTCTCACCAGATAAAAACATAGATACACTCAGTAGAATTTAAAGAAAAACGAACACGTCTCTCAATTTCCCACGGTTTTCCCTTTGGCTGCTAAAACAATGTAGGAAAAGAGGAGAACAAAAATAAGACATATCAAAACGAGCTCGCCAACAACTGCTTAAGCAATTTAACCGAAGGCCAAAAAAAAACCAAACAAACCCTAATCAGATTTAAAAAAAAAAAAAAAAAAAAGCACAACCGTTCTTACTGATGAAGCACTTGAGTTTTGAAGATAGGGACGGTTGATCTTAAAAATTAGAGCCGGAAAGGAAAAAAAACTGTAAGTTATCCAACTGAAAATTTGGTTTCGCTCCCTATCAGTTCCTCGTCAATCTAATCAATCTAAACAGCAAACAGACGAAATAACAAGCAGCAAACCTAATTTTCACTACAAAGGAGCAAAAGGGTGCAGCCAATTGAGGCCAAAATGGTGAGAGAGGAAATATGAGGAAGTGAAAGTGTGAAACCTACCATAATCGGTCCGAGGGCGTTTCCCGACGAGAGTAGCGATGGACTGCGGAGGAGGCGGCTGCTGGTGTTGGCGTGCGTCATTGTACCTCCAATACGCATCCGCCATATCTAGAAAGACGGTGGAAGAGAGATGCTGGAGGGCTTTTGTCTCCTCGAGAACTGCGAGATTGAAGAAGAAACTAGTCACTTGAGATTCGAGGGAAAGGGCAGCCTCCGGATTTTGTCTGCACTGTTTACCATATTTTGTTATTTTAACTTTTTTTTCTTTAATCCATTGTTAAAAACATTATACAAAAGCATATAAATAAAAAATTATGATTCTTTCTTTTTATATAATTCTTTTTTGAAAGAAATGTCAATGACATTAATTAGATTAGAGAAATCTAATACAAATCCATATATTGTGGTCACTATCTCTACCCGAATCGAAGGTTGACGAAACAACACTTCAAGAGAAGTACCAACGAAAAAGCCAAACGAAATACTTACACCTAAGACAATAAACACTCCAAATAACACCTATAAAGTAGCAAAAGAACCTAAAATAACAAAACACTCATTCAAGTTCAATATGTTTTTCCCTTTGTCACAGAGGGAAATTTAGGGTTTAGGGCAAATAAAATGTAATGCAATGTATTACTACTTGGATAATATTTTTTAGAGTTAAGTAGGAATAGTTTTTTAAAAGGCCAAAGAAAAGGTTATCAAAATTGATGTATATCAACAATTTTCTTGTATGCGACTTTCGCAGTGAACGAACGAGATCGGGATAGGCAAGATGAACACACAAATAAGACGAACAAAATTGATGTGACAAATAAATTATTAACATGGCCAAATTCTTTGATCCCTAATTGTTTGAGGCTTTGATAATTACAAAAAGGCAGGCAAATAGTAAACTTTCCATGTTTTTTTTAACTCTTTTAATTTTGATACCCAAACAGAACATTGAAAAGAAAACAAATGAGTGAGAAAGGGAGAAGTCAACTTCCTGATGGGGCCAAAAGATAACTTGTTAAAGAAAGTTTCTCTCTTCTCTGGTTACAATAATTCTGCAGTAGGCAACAAGGTCCTTTTAGTCTAAGTCTTGGTACAATACTTTAATACTTTTAATCTAGTTTTGTTATCTTGATCTTGAACCTTATCTATGCTTCAACTCTCAAACATCTGTCTACGATGAGCTTGAACAATACTTAGATATTACTGGTCTGGATGTTTCAATTTTTTACGACTTGTTCAAAGATTTCTGTTTGTTTCTGTGTTGATCAGCAACTTAGCTTTCAGTTCCATGGAAGAAACGAGTGGTTCTCCCTTGTTCAGCTGCAAGACTTGCAGCAATCCTCTGGCTTTTCCAACTGATCTTCTCTCCAAGAATTTCCTTGTATCTCTCCCCTCTCTATACGTATATCTGTAATGTTTTGTTTTACATATAATGACTGATCCAGTTGAAATCAGTCATTATATGTAGTGATTAATCGTTTTTGTATCAGATTATTATTCTGTTTGAGAAAATCCTAGGAAATATATTAGTAACTTTGTTTTCTTCTCTGTGTGATTGTAATCAGGCAAAATCAGGGCAAGCCTATATGTTCTCTCATGTGATGAACGTAGTGTTGGGGCCAAAGGAAGACAGGCAACTCTTGACTGGGCGTTTCACCATTTCCACCGCATACTGCGGCATCTGTAAGCAAGAACTGGGCTGGATGTATGTTCAAGCTTACGACATCAAAAACAGGTTCAAGGAAGGCAGATTTGTGGTCGAGAAATCCAAGATCACTTTGGACTATTGAATGATCTCTCTATCATAACTATAAATAATCCTGTTTCAGGACAATTATAGACTTTATGGGTGTTGTTGATCATATGCTATGCAGGGACTCAATTTGATGTTTGCTTCCTTTTGCTGCAACAAATAAGAAAGATTGCGTCTGTTATCTTTTAATTACATTTGAAACTACAAGGAACCCTTCCTTTGTGTATTATTCAATCAGAACTCAGAAGGGTTAAATCTAAAATCCTTAAATAGTTTTTCCCAAGCAAGTTTACTGAACTAGAAATCTGCAGAATGAATAATGGCTTCTCACAACTATAATTGGAGTCAACTGACAAAGTCCAGGAAAAACCATCTGATCAGAAATTCAAACTTTGCAATTCAGATGAGATCAAAATCTGATATAGACCAATACTTTCCTAAAATGGATCCAATCACTTCAATGCTTATCAGCTCAACAAGGGTTTACTTTGCCTATAAACAAATCTAGACAGAGTCAAATTTCTCTCTTTCTTTTTTTTTCCCCTGAATTATTATTAAAGTCTTGAATTGAAAAGTTCTATTTTTTAATCAAAATCATCTGATGATTTCCTTCACTTCTCTGCCATATGATAAATAGTATTAATTTTGCTAAATGGGCTTCACCAGTGAAGTGCCATGGGGCCCAATACTTGGCGGTGCAGCTGAGAGTCACAGGCAAATGCGCGCGGGTATCCCGTCGTTTTCACTTGTTGGACTGATCTGAGATGAAGCCAGTGAAAACCAAAACACAGAGTAAAACCATCAAATTCGCCAGCTGAATCATCTTAACACCCTCTCTCTCTCTCTCTCTCTCGCTCTCGCTCTCGCTCTCTCTCTCTCGGGCTTTCTCTAGACTGTCACTCGGTCTAGATTGCATGCTATAAACATCAAGGTTAGTCAAGATTTCATGATTCTGATATCTTTTCCTTTTTTCTTCATTCCCAACTCAAGCAAGGAATAATGACGTTCTCATCCATAAACTAGTGGTTTAGTTTTTAATTTATAATCCAATTTACGCTGCATTACCCATTTGCCTTTACGTGATGAAGATCAAAGTCCAAAGATTCCATCTAATTTTTTTAGTGGGTTTTTATTTTTTATTAGTTTTTTTTAATAGAAGATCATTTGTTATTGTTTTCAATACTTAATTGAGTATCGCAATGATCTTCTTGTTCACTGTTTTCGCCAATTAATTCTGTCTCCATCACTCTCTTTTCTTTACTCAATATTCATTTTTCTATCATTATTTTGGCAAACTTCACTCGATCCTGTGATGATCCACTTTGGTCTAATCTTACACGCCAACACTCTTTTGCTTCCTTATCTTTCCTAGTAGACTTTTGGGTCAGCATTGATTCTTTTGCAGGTAAACTCTTCTTGATTTGATCGCCTTCTAAATCGCGTTTCTGTTTTATCTGTGAAAACTTCTAGAGTTGTGGTGAGCGTGTTTTTGTGTTGCCTGTTTTATCTTTCTTCGCCTGTAATGTGTGCGTTTCTTGGTAAGCAGAGAACTGGGTTAGGCCTGAAATTGTCGATTTGATGGCGGCGGAAGTGGTGGGTCCTCGATTGTACAGCTGCTGCAATTGTCGAAATCATGTTGCACTCCATGATGATATAATTTCCAAGGCTTTTCAGGTGAACAACCATATTCTCTGATTTTTTTGTTGAACGCTCAAACGGAAATTGTTTTATGTGATGGTTCAAGTAAAAACCAAATTATGAAAAGCCCTATAGAAAGAAAAACTCTTTAAGGAAAAGATGAATTGTGTCGTGGTTGCCTGCTTTATGATAATTGGCAGTGCCCTTTGTTTTTGTGTTGAATTGTTCTTTGGTTTAAATGGAAAATTCCATGTTGGCCTCCAACACATTTGTCAATTTTTCAAGGTACGATGTTTACACTGAAAAAGAATCATTGGTGAGGAAAACCATTCCAGAAACAAGTTGTCAATGAAAAGAAAAGTGGGTTTAAAGATAATCGAAGACACATGGATGGATGATAATAGCCAGGAATTAGTAAAAGGTTTTGTGAACTGTGAATGTTGGAAGATGTAAGTTTTGTCTAATGTTATTCTCTAGAGGAGTTATCTTCATGCCCTCTCTGATAACTTAGAAAATTTAGTTGTTGTATCTGATAATGATGAAATGTTCTGTGCAAATATTTGTTCAAAACTTTTTCCCCTACTCGGGTTTTCAGGGAAGAAATGGCAGGGCCTTCCTATTCTCTCATGCCATGAATATCGTGGTGGGGCCTAAGGAAGACAGGAATCTCTTGACTGGCCTCCACACTGTTGCTGATATATATTGTGCTGATTGTCGTGAAGCGTTGGGCTGGAAGTATGAAAGAGCTTATGAAGCATCACAAAAGTACAAGGAAGGGAAATTCATTTTCGAGAAGGTGAAGATTGTTAAGGAGAACTGGTAGCAACACCCCAATGAAGTCCCTATATCCATTCATTCCATTGGTGATGTAAGTCTTTCAGCATATTCATGTCCTTCATTTCCTCTTTGTACAGAAAATTCTCTATTAATTGGAAATATGTGAATTTTCTCAATGTTCATTGTTTCCATTTCCTGTCTTGAAAATTTCAGTTGGATCTTCAACTTCTTTGTAAAATAAAATTATGTTGTTCCTCAAGTGCTTTGTTTCTTTGTGTGTCAAGGATTTTCAGGGATAAGACTAATGTTTGTTGTTGGTTCAAAGAATGGAAACAAAATGAAAATTCAATATCCAAGAAATATTTCATGATGTGCTTGAAAATCTGCAAAATTTTGAGTCGTGTACTACGTTCTTAAGGCAAATTGCGCTTGGGGACTTGCTAATTGAAACCATGTAATGATCCTCAATTCCTGATTTTATTTTAAACGTGCGCTGATTGAATCGGGAGCCTTGGAGAAAAGCATGGTATGGTAGAGAGTTTCTTGGTTGTTTTAAGTTTAACTTCTTTTGGTTTTGGATATGCATTGTCTGCTCATTATTCAGCAATGTGTGGAGAAAATTTCAAATTGCAGTGCCAGCATAGCTATTCTTGGCACTAGATTTCAGAACCATAATGAATAATCATCGTTTCTTCTGCTCTGATCACGGTGGAAGGTGTATCGCAGTGTAGCTGATATGAAAGTTAGGCTTTGCTTTCAGGTTTAGTCCATCTATCCTATTTGTCAATTGGGCAGCTTAGTTATGCTTAGTGAATCCAGTTGTTTCATGTTGTTAATGAATGGAATAGCAACAATGGCATGCCGTTTGGGACATCTTAGTGATCAATTTTTTGCTTGATTAGTGGAACATTCGCATTTTGTGAAGATTGTTTGCGGATTGCTAGATCTGGTTTGCACAGCAGGCGATGAAGAAGCCTTGCTAGTTTTCAATCACCGCTGGATCTCAAATCCTTGTGATACACAATTCTCTCTTGCAGAGAAGTTCTGTCTTCTTGAGTATAGGAATGCATGAATGAGCAGGGCATAGTATTACGGTAATGGACTGTGCAAAATTACAAAAAGCAGGTAATCAGAAGATACAGGATGATTATGTCACTGAGAAATTACAGGATCTCTTTTCATGTGAAGGTTTAAAGTGTTCAAAGTAGCGTAAATTTCATCTGTTCTCATGTGACTCCTGTCTGAAGCAAGAAAAGCATGAATTTCATCTTTGTCCTCAATCCAGCTGCAACCCGGGCTCTTCTGTATTCCTCCATCCTTCATCAGCTGCCTTGTTCTTGCTAAATCAGACCATCTTCCTGCAAAAGCGTATAGATTTGCCAACAGGACGTGGTTGCCAGAATCACTGGGCTCCAACTCCATAAGTCTTTTAGCTGCAATTTCTCCTAATCCAACATTACCATGAATAACACAGCCTCCTAGCAGCGCACCCCACAATACTGAATCAGGTTCCATGGGCATGTTCTTAATGAACTCGTAGGCTTTGTGAAGCTGGCCGGCACGACTTAGGAGATCTACCATACATGTATAGTGCTTCAGAGTGGGTTTCAAACCATAATAGCCCATCAAGTCAAAGAATTCGTGACCTTTCTCCACTGATCCAGCATGAACACAAGCAGAGAGAACAGATAGGAAAGTAACATGGTCTGGTCTAACGCCCATGGCCAGCATTCTCTGGAAGAAATCCACTCCCTCCTCTCCAAGTCCGTGTGTGGCGTATGCAGTGAGCATGGCATTTTGGGACACCAAATTAGGGTTCGCAATCCTATTATATGCAAATGTTGCATACTTTATACTTCCACACTTTGAATACATATCTACAAGTGCTGCTCCGATATGGACATGTGAGTCATAACCACATCTGACTGAAACTGCATGGATCTGCTTCCCTCGCTCCAATGTGATCAACCGTGAGCAAGTAGGCAAGATTATTCCGATAGTGTAGATATCAGGCTTCATGTCTGAAGCCTGCAATTCAGAGAACAGCTGCATAGCCATGTCATGGTGTCCATTCTCTACATGACCGGCAATAATCCCATTCCATGTGTATATGTTTGGCTCATAACCGTCTCTTTTCATCTTTTGAAGAAGGTCTTGCATACTTTCAATCTGGTTGCAACGAGCATAGCCAGAGACCAAAGCATTCCAAGTTGCAGTATCATTTTCAGTTATCTCATCAAAAGCCATTTGAGCAGCTTCTAAGTCTTGGCACTTGCAGTACATTTCAACCAGAGCCCCCCCTACAAAGGTATTGCAGTGCAAACCTTTGGCAATGGCATAGGAGTGTATCTCCTTGCCCTGCCTCAAAGAAGCCATATCAGCACATGCAGTCAAAACACTCCCCAAGGTAAAAGAATCAGACTCAAGCTCTTCCACCATTAGCAGATCTGAAAACATGCTCAAGGCTTCTTCATACATGAAGTTATCAACAAAACCCGAAAGCATAGAGTTCCACGAAATTATATCTTTCTTGATTCCTGCAGCATCCATCTGATCAAAAAACTCCCTAGCCCTTGAGATCTCACCATTCTCGCAGTAACCCACAATCATTGTATTATAAGAGACTGTATTTTTCTCTGAGAACCATGAAAATATCTTGAGTGCAGTTCTCATATCACCACACCTTCTATACAGATCAACCAATCCGTTTACAACGAAAGAGTTAGACATAAATCCGTATCTCATTATATAGCCATGTAATTCTCTTCCCAGGTCTAGCTTGTGCAATTTAGCACAAGCAGGAAGAACGCTGGCCAGAGTCCGTGCATTTGGTTTCTGCCCCTCTGCTTGCATTCTTGCTAGCATTTCAATAGCTTCCTTGTCATAACCATTTTGAGCAAAACCTCCAATAACAGCACTCCAAGAAACAAGATTTGGACTAAAACTATCTACCAATGACATTCTCTCCAAAAACTCTAATGCCTCATAAACCATCCCATTGGCAGCACAAGCTGTAAGCATGGAATTCCACGAGACACGATCCCTCTCGTGCATATTTTGTAGAACTTTCTTAGCATCCCCTAGGTATCCGCATTTACCATACATATCAATCAAAGCATTTCCTACATAGATATTTGAAACAAACTGATATTTGATCGCCATCCCATGTAACTGCTCGCCTAATTCCACCATGCCAATTCCACTACAAACCTTAAACACTACTGGAAACAGGAAAAAATCCAACCCAATATCGTCAAAAAGTAATTGTTGAAAGATTGAGACAGCATCATCAAATAGGCCACGGTCCAGATGCACATTCAAAATGGCAGTCCAAGAATACAAGTTTCTAAGCGGCATTGCATCAAACAACAAGCTTGCATTGTTCACACAGCCACACCTACCATACATTTGGAGCAATTTCGTCTCCACAAACTCGTGTCCATGAAAACCAGATTTGATGGTGTGGGCATGAAGTTGTTCTCCTAGATTTGGGCATGTGCAAGAATCGAGAATGGAAGCGTACGTAGTTGAATTGATTGGTTTGTCAAGGATGCATAGATGGGTGTCGGTGTTTATTGGTTGAGAGGTGATGGTAGGTTGGTGAATTTTTCTTGGGCTTTGAAAAGAAAGCGCGATGGGTTTATGAGGAGAAATAGAAGCAGCGTGAGATGGCGGAGGTGGGAAGTGAGCCATGGTTTCCGATACTTGGGCAACCATTTTGGCGCGCTAAGTGAAGCGACAATAGGGAAAGAAGATGAAGAAGTAAGCGTGAGAGATTATTAGCAAAAGCTCCGTTTGGATATGCAAGAAACCTTATCCCAATGATGGACGGTATTGTCATTCCATGTGTTACTATATAACCTTTTTTTTTTTTTAATGAGTCGAGCCTGAGCTCAATTTTCAAGCCCAATAAAGCTTGAGCACGGAGGAAAAAAAAAAGGCGAGCTCAGTTCGAGCATTCTAAAGGCCGACTCAACTCAGTCCATTTACACCCCTTCATGCGGCATAGTTACAAAAAAAAAAAAAAAAAAAAAATACATAACAGTTACGTTGCATTTGAAAATATTGCCTAATGGATGGCCATAGGTAGTGCAATTATGGTTTCATACTCTCCCATAAGTAATGCCACAGGCCCCTAAAAGATTATCATTCATTTTAATCTCTAATTAATGTGGCACGTGAGATATTCATTGATTATAAACACAATTGTATGACTCTCTAAATATCTAATATTTCAAATGGCGTGGATAAAATGGGGATAAAAAATTTAGAGACGAAGCATTTTTTTCTTCTTCCAATATGGACTGTAGGAGGAATGGTGCACCAAAATATATTTAAAAATTTTGGAGTGATTTAAATTCATATTAAAAATTATAAAAAAATAAAAAAAGTTGTTACTTAAATTTCATCCCACGATTCATATTTGACAATATTAAAATATATCCATTTATGATTTTTCAAAAATTATTTCGGTGCACCTACCCTCAATCAATCCCTTCCAATCCAATAGATGCTAATTGCCAAATGAAAGTCGAGAATCTCGAACGAAGGTGTTGAAAGGACCTGACAATTCTGACTTGTTGTCAAAGCAGGAAAGGCAGGAAAAATCCCAGTCAATTTGTTCATCAAACTTCTCACATACCTGAGCTAACATATCTCTCTAACTACATACCTAACACATGGTGCAGGCATTAGAGCGATCGACTGTTTCTCTCTTTCATTTTAAACATGGATCCTCATTTCTTTTGCAACACCCATTTGAAGAAGCCAACCTAAGATAAGCTTCTGCCTTTAAGTTCAAGAACACAACATTGATCATCAGAGAGTAATATTTAAAATATCACAAGACTAAAAAACACAAAGAAATTAATTAAGTAGGCTAGGCTAGGAAAAGAAACCAATTTACCCCCATCACTTAGCTTTAATTAGCCAATCAAACTCCAAACAAAAGAGAGAACCAAAATATTTTTAAAATAAAAAACCCAATTAATCTCAACTCTTCTTGTATCCACTCTCTTTTGTTACCATCCACCACCCAACATTCCTTGCCAGTACCCAGTTGAATCTCCTTGCCCTCTATTCTGCTCAAATTGAGTACTGCTGCTAGAACTAGTAGTAGTAGGGTTTGGAATCTGCTTCATATCCTCCATTGGAAACAAAAGCCTTGCAGCACTAGTACTGCTAGTCTCTTGAAGAGCAGTGTTAGCACTAGTGCCATTATACCCACTACTTTGAAAAGCTTCCAATGAGAAATTAAGGGTTGTTGGTTTGTAGTCATCCGCTGGCAAGGAAAACCCAGCTGAAACAGGCATGGACAAGAAGGAACTCATCAATCCTCTTGAATTAGCAATTCCTGTGTTGAGAAGCTCCATGGCTGAGAGATGTTGCTGGTCATGGTGTTGAGATGTTCTACTAGTCGAACTAGGGTTTTGAGGTACGTCATCAAGTAGTAGTGGTGGGTAAGCTAGGTTAAGATCTTGGGCATGATGATGAATCTTATCATTAGGGTTTTGATGAGGAAAGCCAACAGGTGATGATGAGGTGATATTCATCATCAGATCATGATGATCAGGAACCTTATTCTTTGATGAAGAAGAAGAATAAGAAGAAGAAGATGAGGATCTCTTATTCTTTCTAGAACCACCTCCCACAGGAACATTTCTAAGAGATCCACCTTCAGTCCAATACCTTCTACAAGTCTTGCAGAAGTATCTTGGTTGAGAGAGACTGTAATTGTTGTAGTAGCAGAACTTGGTGTTGGTTGAATTACACCTTGGACAATTCACAGCTTGATCCTTTTGAGGTCTTGCTCTTCTCTCTGCTGCTGCCGCTGCCCCCCTTGAACCTTCCATGGATTTAACCACTCCAATGCACTAAAATAAAGACAATAACAAAAGCCCCATAAAAACTTCAACGATCAATCATCATCAAAACAAAAGTAGATAAAAGCAAGAAAGTAGAAGGGGAAACAAACAGAGAGACACACAAAAAGTAATCAAAACAAAGTTACATCAACTACTTTTTTTTTCCTATCTTCTTTCTCATCAGATGGTGGAAAAAGGAAAAGGAGAAAAGTCCAGTACTTTCAAGACATAAAATGAAATTAAGACAGCAACATAAACTGATAAAAGTTCAAATATGAGTGGGTGCTAGACAACAAGCAAAAAAACCAAACCTTTTTAGGGTTAATATCAATCAATAAGAGAGAAACCCATAGAAATTAATTAAAGCTAATAATTAGCCTGGGATTTCCCAAGAAAAGTGAGTAGAAAAAAGAACTAAGAGAACATGGGTGTCTTTTAACTTACCTGCGTCCACTGAGCAGTATCCATTGATTATGATTTAAGAGAGAGAGCGAGAGAGGGAGAGCCTTCTAGGTAGTAGAGGAAATAGCAACTACTTTTCTTGGTTTAAAGCCAAGAGATGGTGCACTTTGAACTTCGGAGGGTTAAGGCGGTCTTTCTGACAATCGTTCATTGTATTATTACCTGCAAACACTTTTATTTGTGTATCTGCTGAATGTCTTGTGCATGCAAAAAAAAAGATGAGTTTTTTTTTTTTATATCAGTACTCAATAGTCAAATCTGCTTTGCTTTTGGTTTGAGAGGTTGTCATTGTTGTGGGTATGCACTGCGGACTTTGGAGGATTCTTTTTCTGACCAGAGAATGAGGAATGATTCTTCTTCATCTCACATTTTTTTTTTTTGTTATTTATGTTCTTTTTCCCAGTGCTTTGTATATTTTTTTTCTTTGGCACTAGAGATATAGTTTAGGTGGGTACTGTGCATAGGTTTGCTTTAAACATAATCCATGGACATGAAAAAGCATTAATTAAAACACAATCCCATGAACTGTTTAATGTTCATAAGAAGAAGAACAATTCTTACTGGAAAGTTTGGGAATAAAATAGCTCCCAAGTGGCGGCGGCTGGAGGGTCCAAAGCCAGCTCGAGAGAGTAGGCACATTGTCAGGAAGTGAACAATCAACCGCGAAATGTCGAGTTAGATAGCGAAACGTGTCCCTGACGTGACTAGCTGGAGAAGGAGAGAGGGAATATTTAGGACATCCTAGAGATAAGTCACGCACGTGCTTGATGCTTCAGTGACTAAAGCCCCGTCATCTCAAAACTCAATCAGAGCAGAGGACTCATTCTACCGTCCATTACCACTACTCAATACATGTATGTACACGTAAAACACAAAACAGAGATGTCCCACAATCAACAATTACTTGCCAACTATTTGGAAAGTGCACATTTTTTACGTTTACTCCACGATAAAAGCAGCCAATGTTTTTTGTATATTGATGATAAATTTAGGAACATACAATAAATTTGCATATATATATATATATATATATAAATTTAACTAACATTTAGCTTCAATAAAAGCTTACATTTTGAGCCAAGCATCAAGTTCCGTCTCCCAACTCTTCTTCTGTGCTCTTTAAAACCTAGTACCACTTTTATTCCAATGTCTGCATTTTCATCATGGGCACTCATAGTGTAAAAGTACTCTGCTGATAACTTCATTAAATTGAGAACGGAGTTGGTGCCTTTCATTCCAATTCAAGTCAAAGGAGACATTACTCAGAATGAAACGCTATATTGCTAATCCTCAAGTCATTCGTTCAACTTGCAGACATCTATGAATTTCTGAACTGCATTGTGGTACTGGGTTCCCTGCAACATAGTCACACGCACAACTAATCAGACCAACTGATGCAGCATTTTGAGTAGTTGTTTAAGGAGCAAATGACCCTTCATCACAAACTGGTCTTATTCTTCTCCAATCCTGTTCATGAGATTCGATAACTTTGCAATCATTAAAGCCCTATAGAATTTAAACTGTCTGCACTCCCACAATATACAATTAAAAAAAAATGGTTCCAAGATCGATCATCTAGCTCTTGTTGATAAGAAGAAGACGAGAAACAACAAAATCATGTTCATAGATATGATCAAATGATAAGATGTATGAGGAAAAACACATTACCTCCCAATATAGTTGGTTGCAGTCCATGCACTGCCAAAACTCAAGGTTCTTATTGAACAAACAGTTGGGAATTTTTTGGAAACCCTTTGCAGCTTCAACAGCCTCTTCAGTTGTAAGAGGCTTTTGAATAAACCTCCCATTGCATTTGGTGCACCTCGACATCAGCTGATCCTCGCTAATTTTCAAGTGGAAAGTTTCAATGACCTGCAAAAGTTCAAAAAGATTGAGCTTAACTTTGAGAAGTTCTCAATACTCTTCAGCAAGACAAAATCATAATTTGATGCCCCACAATGTTTTATGTTTCTGGTAATCATCTCTATCAGGAACCAGACCATTGTGCCATATAAATAAAAATTAAACGCCTAGAGTCAAAAAAGACATTATATTGGATGGTCAATTCCAGCATGCCGCAAAGATGTCCCATTCAAAAGCACGAAGTAAGTGCTCACGTGATCCATTTATGACACATGCTTGCTGTTATTAGATTAGAATCCCAATGTCTCGATGCCAAATTGCCAAGAGTTAACTTATTTAATTCCCAATATTCATTTATGATGCATGCCAACACCATAAATCTTGTAAACTACCGCTACCCTCTATCCAGTACAGATAAAAATGCCACAAGACATCTTTTCTCTAACATGGAAAAATGGCAAGACTATGAGCCTTTTAAAGTTATAGCCGCGAGCTCCTTGTTTGACCTATAACCATAAAAAAACATACACTATCAGAAAATGAAATTATTGCTCAGAGAAAAGATACCAATATCAATCACAATACCAGCCTGTTTATTCAATTAATGTAACTTGATTTTTGCTGGCAATTCTATTCAGAATTAAGTCCTCACTCCCCAATGAGTTTTATCCACAATACTCACTATTAAAGACATCAGTAGGATTCAACGCATCCAAATTCTCAGATACCAATGATATTGCAAAAACAACTGTTTTTACTGATCCTGCACACTAGAAACAACTCATGTACCTCATTTAGTTGTTCATTCTTCAGAAGACTTTTCACCCTATATATTTGATTCTTTATCACATACTGGTGCTTCAATAGCTTGGCATCTCGGGTCAAGAGCACTCTATTCTCTCTGTATGCTTGATCTATTAACTCCCTATATGCAACAGTGGTCTGTATATTAGTATCTGCGATGGTTTCCATAGCAAAACCAAGTCAAACCATATTAGAAAGATACCTTGAATCTGGCTTTTTTGACGGTGGAATTGCAGCATCTATTCCCACGCACCTTAGATGTTTTGCCAAGCCTTCAACCTGAGTAAATATTTGCTTAGTCTTTCACTTGTAAAATGAACATTGTAGTACTAATTTTACATCGCATTGGAGAGAATTTTCAAGGAATATTCCTTGTAAACAGAGGAAGAAACAAGAAAATTTTATCTTGGACTACAATGAACATGAGAATGGCATGTTTGAAAAACTATTTTTAGGCAATCAGTCATGTTCTAAAAGCCTTATTTTTGAAAATATTTTTTAACAACTAAACACGACAAATTTAAAAAAAAATTACCATCACATCACAAAGAAACATAGGATTTCCATCATCCCCTAAGGACAACTCCCATGGTGGAGGGCCTTGCCAGTCACCTGCAATGTCTAACTGCTTTTCTCTGCAACTTGCAGCAATGGAAGACCTTTTCTTTCCCCTCCTTTTGGAAGTTCTTGGTTTTCTATCAGATTCTCTAAAAAAAAAAATTTCACCATATTTTCTCACAATCGTCAAGAGGGATTCATTCATGGGCATTGTATTGATGCAAGATGTCCTCAAAAATCTCTCTCCAATAGCTATTCTTTGAGAATATTCAGAAGAAACAGTGGCCTGGAAAATATCCTGAGCTTTAATCATTCTAAGACTAACAAGTCCACTAGCAACATCAGGCTCCACAAGAATGTCTTTCAATCCAAGGTTAGAGGTATGTAATCCATTAATATCTTTGAAATGATTCCCTGCAATATATAAAGACAAAGCATCTCTTTAAGCTGTTTTTCAAGCAAAGGAAGTTATTTTAACAAGAATATTTACCAAGCACCAGGGAATCAACTTCTGAAAGATAGCATCAAGTGGTCACACAGGTTTTAGAATTCAAATGTTGAATATATAATTTTCTTTTAAGGACCACATACCTTCTCTTGCAACCTTTGCCTGGAAGACGCCAAATATCTCGAGCAAGCAGTAGGCATCTGTAGCAGCATACGTTTTCTGCTCTTCCGTAAGAGGACGATGCGACCAATCACTGCATTGAAGCTCCTAAAGAAGATATAAACTACATTAATAAATATGGAATCTGGCATTAGTACATTCCAATTCCCCAGGAGCATCAGAATCTGACTTTGTCCTCCTTTGTGAATAGATTCAGGATAAATAAGTAAAATGTTTTACACCATCAACATCAAATTTGAGAACGCAAGCCCCTTCGGCACAAAAAGGGAAATGAGCCAACAGAAGTACAATGTAACAAGTTAACCATAGGTGAGGTAGACTTTCAATATAGAATAAGTGTAAGTAATACTTTGAGAGCAATTTATTTGCCCCACAAGCAGTCTAGAAGAAATTATGAAGGTTCCCATAAATGACAGGTTATTCATCAATCATTTTCACTCTCAATCGAGGCAACACTTGCTTGATAATCCAAGCCCAACAAGTGAGCAATTAAGCTACGCCTGAGATTAACAGCCTAGCCAAGTTAATCCTCCTCAGCCTAGCCAAGTTAATCCTCTTGAGGACACTCCAAGTCTCGTGCTACAGAAAAAAAGAAGCGTAAAAGGTCATATTTTCCTATCTGTTTGATTATTATTTAACCGCAGCCATTTAAGAGCCTATATAATTTCTTTCCAGCTTAAGCTACATTGATTGCTAAATTGATGAAACCTTGCATGAAATTCCCAAATCATTAGCAGATGAAAATACTCCAATGAATTGGAAAGAGACAACAGCAAACTGACTTCTCAAGTAAACATATCTGGATGTTCATACACATGAAAAGCCAGGCATCTAAATGACCATACTTTTGATAGAGAAATGTCCAGAACCTCTCTGCAGATTGTAGCCAAACTCTTAACTTCCTTCTGTATCTTCCTTCCCGGTTGCTTATGTTGTAGAAAGTAATATACGTTCGAGATGTCCAAATAGGGCTCCACCTATACACCATTGTTTTAGTAAGTATAACTGGTTTAAAACATAAATTAATTAATAATCAACACACCTCATGATAATTTACTGTAATCGTATGGGAGATACAAAGGAAAACAAAGAACATTTGAAAATATCTTCTCTTTCAAACTCAAATAGTGCGCCTCACTTAATTTCTAAGTTTTGCAACTTGATTTCCATTGTTTTTTGAAAGGTTTCCAAGGTTTGTTTGCAAAAAAGACACTTCTTTAAGGAAATTCAAAGCTCTGATTTCCACAATATGAAAAACAAATGAATTCGCCTTCATTTACTTTCATTCATCCGGAAAAAGAAAACAGCAACTTTAAATTCAAAACCTTACCCTGTCGAACCCAGGATCACATCCATGAGAGCAGAAAGTGGAGGACAAATACACCAAGTCCTGCTTGAATCGAAACCCCAATTTCAATATATCCGGTGAAACAAAAACGTCCCTCAGCAATTCATATACAGAAGATGGAGAGATAGCGACCAGGTCGAGCAAGAAAACCACTGGCTCGGCGACCTCGTCGCAATCGACCAGGTCCGACTCGAGTCGTGAACGTAGCTGACATGCGATTTGGAGGAGGGTGACCGTGGGGAAAGAGGAGCATTGGTTGGTGCGGATGGGTTTCCACTCGGCGTCGAGCCCTATGACCGTCGAAAGACTCAGTGCCCGAGTCAGGTGAGTGAACTCGGTAGACTCGGTGGAGGTGACTAGGTGGATTTTGAGGGGGCTTTGTTCTTTAAGTTTAGAATCCATCGGATGGCTAAAGAGCGTTCCGATCACCATGCAGAGTGGGAGTCTTATGGGAAGCTTGTAGTGGGCCTAATTCATAAACTTCTGCGGGCTTCCATGGGCTCTTCTTAAATTATTGAATGAGCCCATACTAAATGGATAGAAGCATTCATCTTGGGCCTATAATTCTCCATATCCGGAAAGACACGTGGGCCGAGACGAGAAGAAGTAAAACTTGGCGCCAACATCCCTACACCCGCCAAACGAAAAGCCGAAAGAACCCGCGAGAGCGGCTGTTTCGCTCCACTATTAAATCTTCTGCCGCCCATTCTCCTTCAGGCTTTGAAGATCTGGCAATGGCAGTGAGTCGCAGAACTCGAGCTCCCAAGCCTTCCTCACGCCCTCCATTTGAAGAAGAGGACACGTTCGATCACGATGATACGTGCTGCAAGGAATGCGAATCTGGGGAGTCTCCGGAGGAGATGCTTCTCTGCGACAAATGTGACATAGGGTATCACCTGTTTTGCCTTAGACCCATTCTCGTTTCCGTGCCAAAAGGATCTTGGTTTTGCCCTGATTGCGCAAAGAATAAGAAACCCAAGTGTAAGCTCATTGGCTTTCCTTGATTTCCACCCCTAAATTTGATGCGGAATTGGTCGTTTATATTAAATTTGTTCAGTTAATACATTGCATCTCATGTGTTGATGATGGTTTTGTCATTTCTGGGTTTGGTGCCAATCCCATAACATAGACTCCTTTTTTGCCCTTATTGGTCCTAATTCGATTCAATGTTTTCTGTTTGGGATTTGTCAAATTGGAGTAAAATCTGTTTAATTTGTAAAGTCAATACCAAAAGTAAATAGATAATTTACTACTTCTTCAATTGAAATCGGATATTGTTTTTTGATATGTGCAGCTTTCCCTCTTGTGCAAACAAAAATCGTTGATTTCTTTCGGATTCAAAGGTCCTTAGATTCCATTCCACAACCAAGTCAAGGTAAAGAGCAATTCAATTTCCTTTTCGATTCTTGTTTTTTTTTTTTTGTAATTCTATTCATATTCATAGTCATATCCATGTGACCATGTACTTTAAAAGGCTTAAATTTGTTTACTTTTTATATTTCCAGAGAACCAGAGAAAAAGAAAGCGGGGAGTTAGGTTGGTGGTAACCAAGAAGAAGAGGAAATTGTTGCCATTCAATCCGTGTGAGGATCCTAACAGAAGGTTGCAACAAATGGCATCACTAGCAACTGCATTGACAGCGTCAGGAGCAGACTTCAGTAATGAGCTAACTTACAGACCTGGTATGGCACCGAGATCAGCGAATCATCCAGCTCTTGAGAAGAATGGAATGCAGGTAAATTGGAATACGAATTTTACTTCTGGATATGTTGGGGTATAAAATCAAAGAGAAAAAAAATTAGGGCTGCTGTATTGGATGTTTGAGTCAATGAACTTCAATTTCTTCTGGTAGTAGCTATGTCAGTGGCATTGAGACTTGGTCATTGCATGTCCTATTTGTAAGTGAAATGTTAGGTTGCTTTACTGCAACGATTATTGTTTCAAGTTACAGAAAATTTGGCAATTGTGCATTGTGAGTTTAGAGGATGGAATTGTCGAAACAATCTTTCTATGATGTAGGGTATCGTACTGTACATTTGACATTTTACAAACACATCTTCTAATATGAATTTATGAGATACAGTAATGTTCTGTTAAACAAATCTTTAAAGCATGTTTCATAATGATTCTTCATCATATTAAGTTTTAGATCAACTCCTCTTCCATTGAAATCAAGTAATTTATTACAAACCACTTATGACAAATTCGTCCCAGTGTAACTACTGGAAGAGTGTTGAGCTTTTTCATGTCTCAGCTTAACTTGTCCAAGATTGACATGCTCGTTGTCTAATTTGATTTGAATTTGGATTTTGAGCTTGAAATTGCTTGAATAAACACTTTTTGAAGTTCTAATTCAGCTATGTTGATATTGCCAGTATTTTTTTGTCTATTACGAGCCTTATTAAATGTATAGTGCTACCTTTAATTTTGTGTCCATTGGTATTAGGAGCTTCAAAAGTGTTTTTGAGCTTGAGCTTGCTTGAATAAACACTTTTGAAGTTATAATCTAGCCATGTTGATATTGTCAGTAGATTTTATGTCTATTAGGAGCTTCATTGAGTGCATAGTACTACATTTAACTTTGTGATTCATTAGTAATATCCAGCGCAAAATACATTGCAGGCTTTGCCAAAGGATGACTTAGACACCTTAAATTTGTGCAAAAACATGATGGAGAGAGGGGAATGTCCACCATTGATGGTTGTCTTTGATCCACTGGAAGGGTATGACAGAACATCTTTCTTATCAGTACTTTTTTTTGCTTTCAAGGCAAGATTTGGTAAGTGAAGATTGAACCCTTGGCCTTCCCAAGAATAATAATAATACTTTTTTTTACTCAAATAGGTTTACAGTAGAGGCAGACAGATTTATCAAGGATTTGACAATAATAACGGAATATGTTGGAGATGTTGATTACTTGAGGAATCGCGAACATGACTATGATGGGGACAGCATGATGACGCTCCTTACAGCTGCTAATCCTTTGCAAAGCCTTGTTATTTGTCCTGAAAAGCGTAGTAACATTGCTCGGTTCATTAATGGCATCAACAATCACACTCCGTAAGTCCTTACTCTGCTGTGAACTTATATTTTCAGCATAGACAAATTGTCAGTGCCAAATAATTACCTCAGTGAAAGACATGAAAAATAATTTTGAATTGAAGATTGCTTTTTGGATGCGTTTGCTAGTTTATGCATGATTGACTGGAGATTTGCATGGTGTTTATTGTTTTAGAATGGTTTTTGGCCGGCTTATTCTTTGGGTGTTTATAGTGTTCTTTTGTTAGAACTTAAAAGATAGTTTTTCCTCCCTTCCATATCTGGATGAAGCCACATTGGTGAACTAGGTAGAATTTATATGTGTTGTTACTTGTGTGAGATTGTTTTGTTGCATTTGATGTTAATTTTTAGTTTTCTTTAGTGTGCAGTTAACGGCTTGACATAAGCCGTTAAAATGCATAAAGAATTGGTCATATGGATGGTGTTTCACTATTGTCAATCGTATCTTTGAGAAACCAATCTGATAAAAGGAATGGTGTCGTTGAATGTTGACGCAGGGAAGGAAAGAAGAAGCAAAACCTAAAATGTGTGAGATACAATGTAGATGGGGAGTGCCGGGTGTTGCTGATTGCTAACAGAAATATAGGGACGGGGGAGAGATTATACTATGACTACAATGGATATGAACATGAATATCCGACTGAGCACTTTGTGTAAAGGCTCAAAGTGCAAGGTAAAGTCAGTGTGTCATCCCAAAACACAAAATGATGAAGACATGCAGTTGGTAACTAACAAGCTAATCATACAAATGTGATTACTTTATCTTTGTTATGATATTATCATTATGGACCTGGTCCTGGTCCTGGTGTAGGTTGGGCTGTTGAAATTCCGAAGGCCTCTTGATTTGGATCACCCATTTCTTGTTCAGTTTGATCCACTCCACACACATACATAGTGTAATGGATTTTTCTCAAACCAAGCTAGTCATCCCATATTCCCATATAAGCTTGGTTTGAGTGGCAACTGTAATGGGATTTTCTCAATGTGTTCATAACTTTAATTGGACAGAAGTAATTTAAGACAGGCAAACAAACAGATAGAGATTACAGAGATTGTGTTGACTGTATATATGTTTCATGAAACGTAGGACCACACTATCACTATGGTTCAGAAAGAAAAGAAAAAAAAAAAGGATTAAACAAGAGGGTGGTCCCGAAATTTGGATTTGTATTTTATATCATCAACATATAAACAAGGGGCAGAGGCAGAGGCAATGGCAATGGCAATGGCTGGTGTGGTCAGATTTCGATCAGACGCATCCCTGCAAAAGTGGTCCCACATGGCTACCACCAGATGTACATCACAGTCCTAGCTGGCAAAAGCATTCACAATGCCCCAACCCCCACCCCCACCCCCGCGGTACTATCAAGTATCGAGTATATGGATCGATCTTTTCAAGCCCAGGCATCACAGGAGTATCAATATCTACGTATGACTAAATATATATATATATCATCATTCTTTTTTACCCTTTCTCACCACTCGTGGTTTGCCCCAATTGCCCTTCAATTCCATTATTTATAGTTTTATACTTCCAAACCAAACCAAAACAAGCCAAGGCTTCATCATATAATCAAACAGTATTCATACATGCTACAGCCCCCATAGTGGTAACTGGTAAGGCCACTACATGATTGATGCCCTAAATTGGGTCATATATCCTATATGTAAAATCAATTTGAGACATACAGATATGCTGCCTGTCTTCAATGTATCCAACTGCATATATATTATATACAAATTGTGTGTGCATGCATACAAGACAAGACTCATACACTGTATCTGGTGAAAATATGTACAAGTCTTCTTTTTTTTCCTTTTTTTTTTTATTTCTTTAGCCCTGAATTCATGTGCTTTACTAAAAAGTCAGCGTGTTCTTCGGTTTGACCAAATATGCTCTACCTAAGTATAATTAGGGATAATGCATCTTTTAGTCACTGAAAATGTTTATTATGTTTAACTCAGTCATTGAATGTTCAAACGTTCCAACTTGATAACCTCAATTTGAAAAATGTTCTAATATACACACTCTAATAGATTTTCGACTTTTCGAACATTCAAACCACTGATGATAATTTGTTTTGTTGTTGGTGTGGATTGACGTATGATTACGTGAAAAGTAAAGAAACTATTTAAAAAAAAATTAACATATGATAAAAATCATCTCTTTCCATGAAAAGTTGATGATGGAGTTGAATTTGATCAACTCTTTTAAAGTGTATTACCCCTTAATTAGGGCGATTTGACTATGTGTTAGCAATAAATTGTCAAATCATTTAATTTCACATTACTTAATTCAATTATTATTAAATATGATACAACTTTTATGTACGGAATCGGATCCCTTAAATACTTATTTTGTGTATTACCAACCAACCAACAAACCAACTTGAAGATTGATTAGGATCGGATCCCTCAATTAATTGTTCTTCAATCCAATAAATCAGAATTAATTTAATCTCGATCCGTTAACTGCTGGCATTTAGAAATTTTGATTGTAAATTTTAATGGCCATGCCAATATATAATATACCAAACCCCCACAATTGACAAGTTTGATGATTGTCGGCAAGAGCAAGAGCAAGAGCATATCAGTTAATTATTACTACTAATTCTTAGTCACTTTCAAATTTACATAATTATATATATATATATATATATATACACGTACATTAGATAATTAGTTTCCAATGAATTAATCACATGATTAAATAGTCTTATTCAATCATGCATGTCGGCTGCTACCTCAAATATTCATTATATATCCTCGCTTGATTTATTATATTAAAAGTGAGAAAATTCATATATGTGGCCTGCAATTCACGTATATATATAAGTGACACTTTCATAATTGAGGAAGCTGTACACATACATGCACACATATTGGCATATCACATATATGATATAGTAAGGTAGATTTTTCCATACACCAACCAACCTTCATATATCATATATATTTCAATAGGCACCAAATGGATATATATAATTATAAAGGGACCCTGTGTCTCAAAACCTGTGATAGGGTAATGCAATATGTCAAATCCAATAATATTATAAGAGGAAAATGAAACAATAATATTATAGTAAATGTCAAAGCATTAGAAGAATGAATTAATGTGGATGTGGTGTTGTTTCAAGACAAGAAGAACAAAACCATCTACATATATACATTACATACGATCAACTTAATTAATTATGTGCATCATCATATCATTCTACATATTATTGCATTGAGGGGCTACAATCTTGGGGTGGGCGTCCACATGGACAACCCCCCTTCAACATTGTTAATTATGTCTTCTTTTTTTTTGTATTTTACAACTCATCTACAAATCACTACATCATATCCCCTCTTTAATAGTATGGAGTAAAACCCAACTACAATAACTTGATAAATCAAATTTCTATGATTTCTGATTAGAGAGATCGAGAATCGATATATATTTACTTGTTTATTTGTTCTTTTCGTCTTCCCATATACATACACACACATTGTATATATAATATGCAAGATTAATTAATTTCAATACAAATTAATGGGTCTCTTCTTTTAAGAATATTAGTCATACACTCTGCTCGCACACCCTGATTTAATTAAAATGTGTTGGAACCGTCTTTTGCCTGCCCCTGCCTTTGTGGTAGATAAACAAGTGTAACCCCTTCATGCATGCCACACGTCACTCATGTGCCTTAAACCATTAAGAAAAAAGCACGCAGTCTCTCTTCTTGAATAATATTATATATGGGAACTACTGTTCAAAGTTCAAACAACCTCATCATCTTTCATTTGAATTTTGGTTAATGTAGAAGCCAATTTGATCATCAGCTCATGCGTGACCACACTTTACAGTATCAGCTGGGATGATCTCATGCATGACCTCTTCTTTCCCATATTCAAACCATTAATGATGCTTATATTACCATTTTATATTCTGACCTGATAACACCAATTTAAGCGACAATATTATAGAGATCTCAACAGCTGGTTGGTGTCTCAGTCATCGATCTCAATTGTTGAATTGTATGCACATGATTTCATGTGTATCATATAATACATGTAAAGTTCACGAATTTAATTGAATTCTATACATTCAACTCAACTGATGAAATATTTTATCACTTCTCATTTAATAAACAATGTTGGATCACTCGTTCAATCTCTTGAGTTACTAACTGCATGCATGTGATTTGAAAATAATTATATATATATATATATATATATATATATATATATATATATTACAAAGATATGTGTAAACTTTTATGACTTTTTATATCTAACACAAATGTCAAATGGTGTTTCATTAATTGCTGCTGATCATTATTCATGAGTACGCGAGTTATGCATCCACCACTGTCAGACCATCACGTACACAGAAAGTTGATAAAGACGTAAAACATTAGTGAATGATTAGTGTCTACCTGTCTTCATTTTGTGGGGTTAAATCATGTAGTTGCCTTTGTCTTGGTTCATAATATTTTAACCCCTTTTCCCCCTTTCTGTCACTTTAATGTTTGGCATATATAAGTCCCTTTTTAAGTTTTAACTAAATAATTAACTCACATTCACAGACCTCTATTGTAGATTAAGACTGCTACCAAACACTTTCAATACCATAATTATGATGTCGGTAATTTTTCTTACTTTAAAGACATACTTGCCTTAATTTGGGGCTAACTGGTGTGCTTAGCAACTCCACATTTTTTACTTTCTAGGGTTTTGATGCCTCTAATGGAGACATAATCAAACTTACTAAAAGTTTGACCTAACTTTAATACCTAATGTTTTAGTTGTTGTCGTAATAGTATAAAGTAGCAGAAAATAAATGCTTTAGCTGTTGTCGTAATAATAAAAAGTAGTAGAAAATAAAAGACACAAAGCAAGAACAATTTGAAGTGAGGTATGGGTATCTTGGTATTTGTCTATAGATTATAAAAGCAAAGAACTAGAAACAGATCATGATATCTGTTTCACAAATCTACTTAAGATAATAGCTCCTGCCTATCGGGTGCTTTACAAATTAATGAGCTTCACCTCCTAAGGTACAACACCTTAACCTGAACTCGGCAGCACTCAAGAACGAAAACAAATGAAAAAGAAACTATTTGAGAGATAATATTTTCGGTGTGTTTTGGAAGTCGTCCACCACGAGGTATTTTATAATAGAATTAGAACTATTTTACTTTTATGGGTAGAAATTTGACACGAAATCGAATTCCATCTTAGTATGAGAATAAACACTAATGGAAGTCCATCTCATTTCAATAGTGTTTAATCACCTAATCAATTGTAATTGAATTAAGACCTCTAATAAAACTTTTGACCAAAAAGTATAATAATTTTTTTCCCAAACCAACGACAGCAATGGTACATGCTCGTGGTGGTTTGGCCTAATGGGTCATGGTATGGAGAGTCTCTATCCCACAAAACCTTTGGTGCCCTTGGGCTCAAATGAGAAGTCCAATACTTCCACCTATAAACTAGCAATCAAGTGTTAAGTTTTCAATGTGATATTTTTGTACATACACAACGCACACTTTTCTTCGGGAGTCATTCACACATCGCATTTTTCAACATTATCATATTGTCATTTGATCTTAATGACCTAATACACGAATCAAAGTGTCCATATATAGATGATAATTCATAAGACGGTCCATTATTAGTCTTAATTATTAACAGGAAAACAATATTAATAGTCATAAAAACACCACAGACATGCACACAATTATTGTAAGGATCAAACATTAATCAAAATTTGTTGGTCTGAATCTGATTAATTATTGTAAGGATTAAAGATTTTAAAATTTTTGAATATGCAAGTACATACAGGTACATGCATTAGAGTCTAGAGATTCCTCAAAAGGAGTGGCGTGGCTTGATCTTAACCGTCAAATCAGTTGCAGAGGATCCTAATCCCGTTGATGATGAACAGAAAATAATTGGAGGACAGTCACACATTGATGGGGGCATATCCACAACCCATGCGATATACTATATAAAGACAGCTTTGACCTGTCAGGTGTGTCGTAAATGTTTGGAAATTGGAGGATTTATAGGGAGTAAAATGGTAAAGAAAATAACACCCATAGTCCCATACCATGCTAATAAGGGTTAAAAAAATTAATTTTTTTTTTATGGCAAATACAAGGTGAAATTTACTTATGCTAAAACTCTTAAAAGGGGTGGTGGAATGTGACATTTAGACCACATAAATGATCAATTATTTCAATATAGAATACAAACAATAAAGGGTTAAGGGGTGGTCGGCCTCCAACGTTTTTATATATGTATATTTGACCACTCCATCATCGGACGGTCATCAAGCTTTCAAAATAAATATGATTATGACATGACACCGGCCATTTGCATTTAAGGGAAAGAAATGTGATTGAATAATTGATATTATTATAAATAAGGGTGTGAGAGCCAGCAATTGATTTGAGTGATTGAAATTCATAAATCTAATGACATGTCCGTATATACATACATACTACTTTAATTAGCCTTAATACCAAAATTCTAAGTCAAAAATTGACTTTCTATGAGTGGAAAGTGGAAAGCAACCTAACCCCAACTACTAATGAAGGAAATAAAAATAATATTCATTCTCGATGAGTTTTATTGGGTGAACCTTAATTTCATAATTTTTTCAATAGAATTTCAACAACAATTGATTCAGAATTACGCAAATGAATTATAAACTATGCTTTAAAAAATAATTGAATCTATATTAAAATAATAAATTTTGGATAATGAATTATGAGATAAAATAATGAAATAAATTTATTCCATTGATTTATACTATCAAATTGTTGAGCTACATGTCATTTTCGATAACATAATATTAATATGCCTAGAAAGCTCTCCTCTTACACAATATAAGCAAGGCCCATTTCACCTACAAAAGGCCTACATATATCCTCTACATATGTGAGGTACTAACCAATATTAATTGTCGTCTTTAATAAGTGAACATGACATAATCGCTACATAATCATTTTAATAACATGATATTTTATTATTTAGTACCACTAATTATCACACATTGGAAACTCCAAGTTTAAAAAGAGACAAAAATTTACAAATAACAACATATATTGCACTCCAAATCCCAAAGATGCAGGCCATAATAATTTTCTCCAAATCAAAAACAGCAATGCTACACCTCCTTACAAAAATTAAGAAATTAATTTCTAATTTAATGGAGAGCATCCCATATCATCTAATATAATCTAATAATATCATTAAAATGAATTACACTGACTTGGTTCTTCACATACAAAAACAAACATAAATAAATAAATAAATATATATATATATATATATATATGTTTTACTATAGAATTGAATTAGAAATTTAGTAGGGAGAGGAAGTGCAGAATCCCAAACACTCCCTAGTCCGGAAATCTCGTTGATCGGGCCATCCCTTCACGAATATCAAGGCAATTTTGTTTATTTTCCCGTTTCACCCCTTTTTCATTACACACAATCACGCATTTTACATTTTTACCCTTATTATTATCTTGTAATTTATTTATTTATTTAATGTAATACTTTATTCATTATTGTTTTTGCTGGATGATTTTGTTTTATGCGGCATTTATTTATTTATGTTCTTCTCTGTTCCAGTGTTCCGTTTGCTTCCCCGAGAGAGAGAGAGAGAGAGAGAGAGAGAGCGACTCCTAAGAGCTCCAATTTCTCCATGGATGCTTCGATCTGTACCCTCCTTCTCTCCCAAAGAAATCTCGTAGAAATAAACCCATGTAAGCAAATACGTTGTTATCTTTACTACACAGGTTTAAATAATTACATCGTTGCTTATTCAATCCTTCATATATTTCGATACAATTTTCTGGATTTCTTTCTTCAAATGCAAGCTTGTGATCTTCCATACCCGTCAGTGACTTTTTAATCTCTGTGTGCCGGAAACTGTTTTCAACCCTTAATTTGTGGCAAAGCCGTCGGATTATATTATCTTAATTCGCTGTTTCTCAATTCTTTTTCTTCGTTTTTTCCGTCTTTTGGGTATTCTTATGAATATAAAATTTTGGTTTTTGTTTAAATGGAGGACCAGATTCAATGAGTATGGATTGGGATCCATGTTGGATCTCTTGGATTTTTCTTCTCTAATTTTTAATGTCTTTATTTATCATTTGATTTAATTTAAGTTTTATTTGTTAGACTGATCTCGGAGTTTGTGCTTCTTTGTTGTGCTTTTTTGTTTTGTTTTAGTTCCTGGACGGGTTGCTTGTCTTGAGGAAATTTAGATTTCAGCACATTGCCTAGGGCTTTAAAAGTTCGTTACTTGAGGTGGGATTTCATGGGCTAAAGACAGAATAATGGGTAGCTTAAGTGAGGACGAAGAATGGCGATTTTTTGATGCCCAAGAAGATATTGCATCTGTTTCTGATGCAAATTCAGAAGGCACTGATACATCTATTGCAGTTCGTAGTTCCAGCGACCTAGTTTCAAGTAGTTTTGTATATGATGTATGGTTACAATGCCCAGGGAGTGTTAAGGAACGGCGGGATAAATTCTTCAATTGGATGGAAAGGAACCTAGATCCGATAGCCCATGGGGATTCGTTGGGGGAATTTGGTTTTGAAAGGGAAGTAGACAGGCTTAGGGAGAGCAGTGGGGCTGTGTTGAGAACATTCGTTTTTGAAGATGAGTTTTGTTCCAGTCGATCTTCCATGTCTTGTTGGTCTAGTGGTGATCCAGAGAGTTTTATCTATAGAGATGAGAATCCACATGGTGGAATGGCTTATAATGTGGAGGAAACAGGGGATGCTGGGAAGGCAATTGACAGTTGTCAGGTGGGTTCTGAGACAATTTCAGAGGAGTACATGCCTGGTTCAACTTCCTCATTTCAACGGCTCTCAGCGAAAGAATTTGAGCATCAGAATAGTGTCAAAACATCAAAGGGAGTTAAGAATGGCTGGTTGAAGAGATTACGTTCTATAGCATGTGCTGTGGATAAGCAACGGGAAGCTGAGAAATTAAGACCCAATGAGAATGATGATATTTTGGGTTATCGAATACAGAGAGCTAAGGTTCGCCAATATGGGAAGCGATCCAAGGAACTATCTGCACTTTATAAGGGGCAAGATATCCAGGCTCATGAGGGTTCAATATTAACTATGAAATTCAGTCCTGATGGACAGTACCTTGCAAGTGCCGGTGAAGATGGGATTGTGAGATTGTGGCAAGTAGTGGAGGATGATAGGCGTAATGAACTTGACATTCCAGAAATAGACCCATCCTGCATATACTTCACTGTCAATCGCCTGTCTGAGCTGAAACCCCTCTTCATGGATAAGGAGAAGATTAGTAAGTTAAGGAGCCTGCGGAGAACATCAGACTCTGCCTGTGTCATTTTCCCGCCAAAAGTTTTCCGGATATTAGAGAAGCCATTACACGAATTTTATGGACATTGTGGTGACATCCTTGATCTCTCGTGGTCAAAGAATAATGTAAGTATTGATATGGTTATTTTCTTTAGTCTGTGAGAAAAAGAAATATTTTTTTCACTCTCTTTTAGGAAATTAATGTGCAGATATTTCTTGAACTAAGAAAAAGGGTAGATGTTTAATTGTTTATTTATCTGTTTACATTGCAGTATCTGCTGTCATGTTCCGTGGATAAAACTGTTCGTCTATGGCAAGTGGGGTGTGACAACTGTCTTGGAGTTTTTTCGCATAGTAATTATGGTGTGTTGCTGATTGTTTATGTTCCCTTTTAATTAGTTTTGGGTTAAAGTATCGGTCAATTTTGACTGTATTTATGGCATGATCTCCACCCTTTCTCTGCCTCATGGGCTTTTCTTATCTTGTGATGTGCTGCAGTAACCTGTGTTCAGTTTAACCCTGTGGATGATAATTACTTTATGACGGGCTCAATTGATGGAAAAGTACGGATTTGGGCAATTTCTGATCGTCAAGTTATTGATTGGACCGATATTAGAGATATCGTCACTGCACTATGTTATCGTCCAGATGGGCAGGTTTGGAGAATTTCATGCTCTCTCTTTCTTAGAAATATGGCTTTCTGGTGTCTGCTTTCATGGCTAAATGACTAATGTAATTTGTCCTTCATGCAGGGGGGAATTGTTGGCTCTATGACAGGAAATTGTCGCTTTTACAATATGTCAGGTAGGTGAAATGGGCCAGTAACTCATTTGTTGAACTTGTTGCATGCATTTTTTTCCCAGTTTGCAATGGGGGATTGATTTTAAAGGAAAATGGAAACAATTGTCAACTTTGGGTATGTCCGCTCTGGCAATTAAAGGAAAGTGAACAGCCAAATATAGATAGTAAATATCTGTTTAATTTGCTTTGAAAGCGATATTCTTCGTATGGGCTATTCCATTGTTCGATATAATGATTTGGGTTGGATGTATTTTGAAAATGCCATTAAAGTTTAATGTAGTTTTTTTTTTTCCTTCTTGTTTCAGACAATCACTTGCAACTGGATGCTCAGATATGCTTGCACAATAAAAAGAAGTCACCCTGCAAAAGAATAACAGGCTTCCAGGTAGTTCTTCCCCCCCCCCCCCCCCCCTCTCTATTAGATGTCAATTTTACTGATTTAAGTCATAATTGATGCATTCTTTCTATGTCTCTCTCCTTTGTGCACTACTGATCTCATAAAATGTTACCATGTCCAGTATTTCCCTCAAGATTCAAGCAAAGTGATGGTTGGCTGTACTGATTCACAAGTCAGAATTCTCCATGGGCTTAATGTAATTGGAAAATACAAGGGTATGTACCTATGTTTGAATTGGGTCTTTCGAATTTATTTTATTCCTTTGGTTTTCAGATGCAGAGCCTTTGGTCTAGGAATGGTTTCTTCAAAAAAAAAAAAAAGATAGAAAAAGATTTAAAAAAAAACAATAAGAAGAAAAGTTAACCTAGCCACCTAGGAATGAGCCATTGCTTATGATTGCAAAGTTGACTTCTAAATTTCTAACATTATCGTGTCTGATATACTGACTGAGTGAACATATTTTAACATGAAACTACGTTATCTCCTCCCCTTCTATTTATGTCAGATGTAAACTTAATGTTCTTGCTTATTTAGTTTTAATTAAAACTAAGTTTCTAAAATATATTTTTTTCATCTCCTTAGGCCATCGTAGTGCCGGAAACCAGATGTCTGCATGTTTCACTTCAGATGGGAAACATATTGTCTCTGCTTCTGAGGATTCTAATGTATATATGTGGAATTGCGTTGATGAAGAGGGCGCCATTTCTCAAGCAAAAAATGTTAAGTCTTGTGAGCGGTTCTCCACCAATGCATCCGTTGCAATACCTTGGCATGGCTTGAAATATGGAAACTCTGAGAATGGGTACCATTTTAGTGTCTCAAGCGATAAGTCATTGGAACCTCTGCCATTTACTTCACCTGCTTGTTTCTCTCTAAGCCAAGAGTTCTTCTTAGAATCTTTTCCCAAGGGACATGCGACTTGGCCTGAGGAGAAGCTTCCTGCAGCAAGCCGATTGCCTTCATCGTCAGGATTGCATAAATCACACTACAAGTTTCTTAAATCTTCATGCCAGGGAACATCTAGTTCTCATGCTTGGGGTTTGGTTATTGTGACTGCTGGATTGGATGGGCGAATTAGATCGTTTCACAATTATGGGTTACCGGTAGCTGTTTGAAATGTTAGTGTTTTGGCAGAGCTTTCAGTGAACCTGGATTCTTCAGTTTGATTGGGCAGTTTTCATGCTTATTGTTCGTTTGGTCGATGAAGTTGTGCAATCCAGTATTGGATGGGCTAATGAGCAAAAAAAATGTTGGAAGCGTAAGCAGCCATGATGCACAAGGTTGGAAAGCCAATGAGAGCTTGTGCTCCGTAGATTGATAGGGTGGGGGGTCATGGAAGATATTGGGGGTCTACTGCGACAGAACTGGGTCGTGACATATTGCTGTTTTTATGTGGTTGCAATGCAAATGCTTGGGATAAGCAGGAGGCATCTGAAAATAATTTGTCGAACGGCCTTAAAAAAGATATGCAAATCATGTGTTAAGAGGGGCCATGATTTTAATTTTATCTTGTTATAATTAAAGTGGCAGTGGGGCCTTTGAAGAGCAAAGTCCTCTATGGAAAGGGAAGGCCGAGAATCAAGGCTACTAGTGGTCTCAAGTTAATTTGGGAAGAAAAATAGAAAATGGTGGGGAACCCTGCCATTACACCATATCTGTTGGTCTGAATAATTGAGTTGTTGTCTGCCATTTCTGGCTGCTCCATGGTAGGGCCAGTTTCTCCAGCAGTTCAAGCTGTGGAGGGATGCTTAGCAAGTTGCGTTTTCTGCAAAACCGTGGCGTTTTACTCAAAACTCCCATATTTTGACAACATTTATGGTAGAATCCTCAAATCTTTTCGCGGCGGCTTTCGTTCGTGGGTGCGATAGCGTGTCTACTAACTTTGATCATACATGGTGATGACAACCCCTTTTTTGTTTTGCTAACACAAATTGTATATGTTATTCAATTAGACTATATGCTCTACATCCAGTAAATGCGTATATAAATTATTATTTTTTTGGTCTCAAAATAATGAAATGTCTCGTCTTGCCGTTGAGAATTTATGCAAGTGGGAGTTTACTGATCATTTAGAGTTGTTCTCTCTTGGTTTGCCCGATTCGCGTACAAGAAAAGCATACTGCCACTGGCATTGATGAGTCTAGAGTATAAAATTCAAAGGTGAATTATTGTAGGAAGGTGAGAGACTCTGTTCTGTTGTGGCATATTCTTTTCTTACGTTAATATAGCACTGTCAATAGCGAACTTGGAATTGTTCCAAACACATTAATACTATAGTGGCGTCAAGAGTAGGTGAATCCAATGCTTTCTAAACAAGACTTATGCATGTAAGCGACAGGATGAATTGAATCAGAAGCATTAAGAGGCAAATAATTTCATATGTACCAATGTAGCTCTATTAGAGAACAACGGAACAATACGAGATTGGTTCTTGAGGTACACAACATCAACAGCTTAAGGATTAGCTGCAATCCGAATGCAGAGCCCAACTCAGTCATTTTCATCGCCAAGTACCAACAACCCAAAGCATAACCAGCGAAACAAAGCCGCGGACCAAATTTTATTGGGGTTGCACTATGGGACCCCGATCAGCTCGTTACATAATATTTGCAGCACATACTAATTCAAGGAAATTAGAGGGCGAGGGCCTATATTAGCATGGGAAAATAATCAAGTGTCAATTACCCAAATAAACAGAGATTCATACATGTATTTTGGCCTGGGTTCACTTTGGGCTTATGTAGTCACAATTGATGAACATAGCAGGGAAGGCCCTTAGAGATCAGGTTTGCTTTGCAAAGCTATGCAGTTTCAATAGTTTATGGGTCCTGATCATGATGGTTAGAACTAAGAGATCAAAACTTAACACTTCCAACATTCCCTTTCACTTCATGAAAACATCAGTATAGGTGAAAACAGGAGTTGACTCCAAAGATGGCATACCCATATTTTGATGCTATGCCCAATTATTAGGTTCACCAAAAGCAATATCAACAAATAACATTCACAGATTCTTGCACATGCACATCAAACTACATAAGAATATTCCGAAATTCTAAATTTCTAATCACCAACTCAGACAACAAGAAACAAACACAAACACAAACAGAAAAATACAAGACTGGATGCATAACTCAATATTGCAAAGAAGTTCAAGACGAATAACTGAAAATTCAAGTGAGCTAGAGAAAGGTTCCATCAGAAATCAGTATCAAGCACGTCATTGGTTGATTCATGGACATTAAATAGATAAAAAGAACACCATATATCATATATCAAGGAGAACAAGAAATCACAAAGACGAAAGAAAAATCAAACCCCTAGCATCAAGAGATTCAACCCTTGTTCCTTCTCTTGTTGATATCCGCATACTTTCTTCATAGAAGAAAGTGCAGAATTAATCATTCACCGTCTATTGGCAAGCACTATATTAGTTCGATACAAAACCATTCAAAAGTTTGTCATAGCAATTCATAAAGCCCGTATGCTTCCCAAATCTAATAGTTTTTTTTTTCCTATAAAAATCAATCTCAGAACAAGTTTTTAGAAAAGGGCACAAATATGGATTATTACTCTACCTTTCTTCACACTCTTAACATAAGAACTCAAAGAAAATACAAAAATTTTAAAGCCTTATGGCAACAGAAAACCACCAAATATCAGTTGCAAATTCTAACAAATGACCCATTAAAAAATACAAGCTACTTTGCGTCCTCTGCAATTATAATTCAGAAAAGAGGCACACTTTCACTAAATCAGAACATCTGCTAACACGCCCACCATTTCTGGGTTTGCTTTTGGTCCGTTGGTCGTTGGTTGATTGTCCCACCAATCTTCCAAAAGACAAGTTTAAGAAACCTTAAAAATTATTGCACTCCATGTTCTAAATTTGATTTGGCAGTTCTTGCATTTTGGGGTCATATTCCATTTCACATTAAGATGAACCTCCACCAATGCTTAGCTAACTTAACCAACTAGATACAAAGCTCATCACTAGTACAATGATATCATGTGACATGTTTTGCTCATTTGCTGTATAAAATAAATCCGATGATTCCACAAACAGAGCACTCATTCCGCAGATGATACAACCACAAATTGTTAAACATGAACAAGATAGCAATTTTGTGCCCAGCAGAATAGGCAACAAGCGGAAATAATTACAGGAGGATTGAGGATCTCACGGCCTGATTGTAATGCGTAACAGAAGACTATTTAGCCTCACCTCAACTTACAATGGCGGGTGGCTTTCACCGGAATATAAGAGTAGCTATCACATCATTACTCATAAAGTTAAGAATAAGAAACTATTTAGCCTCACCCTGTCATAGGAACTATATATATTAAGTTTCATGAGGCAAATTCTGGTTCTTGGAAGATAATTTAGCAGCAGAAAACCAACCAATAGCCTACGGCCCTACAGTGAATTCATATGTCCAGAAATCCACAAAAGCAGCTCAAAACATTGATCTTTCAACCACCAACCACCAATTCGGTGAAGGAAACATACACATATATCACAAGCATTCTTCAATATTCCAAAGAAGACAGATATATTATGACACACACGAGTTATGACATAAAAAACTCAAAATTCAAGAAACCTAAGTTCCGTATGTTTTGATTTGCATGGAATTTGATTGAAAAGAGAGCAACGTACACTAACAAGCCCCAAGAATTGCAATCTTGGGTCTGGCTCTGTCAGACAGGGAGACCGACGACGTCTTTCTGGCTTACACTACGGTCGCTGAAAATGAAGGAATAGGTGGTGAACATGAGAGGGCGGTCGTGGGCATCTTCGGCGTCGTCGGCGGTGGAGAGGTTGATGCAGGAACACCGTTCGAGGGACGAGAAGAAGGCGGAAGCCACGCTGGTCCCCACCCACGTCGCCATTCCGTTCAGTTTCTCATACGACAGACACGTGGTCAGATTGTCCATGCTCCTACGCTTCGATTTAGAGGATCCTGCGATGGTGACGATGATATGGGAAAATGAGACATTACAAAGCTCTTGTAATGGAAGCCCGGGGCCTGCTGTAATTTTATTACAGCAGGCCCCACTGTAATATATTTTTTTGACATTAAAAATTTTTATTTTTATTTTTAAAAATTATAAATATGTAATGTTAATCGCAACGAACACAACGATATATTTTTTGTTAGAAACAAAAATCAAATTCAACATGAAAAAGACACAACAATTCTAGACCATCAGATATAAACTCAAAATATTCAATGTTTTGATCATGATGAATTTGATTTTTGTTTTAAATAAAAAATATACCGTTGGATTCGTTATGAAAAATACTACATATTTATGATTTTTAAAAATAAAAATAAAATTTTTTACTACCTATAAAATACATTACAGCGGGACCTGCTGTAATAAAATTACAGCAGGTCCCGGGCACCCCTTGCAATATGGTCTCAGCCCACAACATGAAGGCCCATTTACCATAACTTTGACGAAGTTCTTTTAAAATGGGCCACTGGCCCAGTTGCTGCATCCGGTCCGAAGAAACTCATAGAGCTTTGAATTTCAGATTAAACTCCGCAGATCATTCCCCGAACGTCGAACGACGAGTCTCATTGTCGTTGGAACACGAGGATGACGGAGTCAACCTCTGTTCATGGACGCTCTTGTTGACCTCCTCGGGAACTGGAAAATGCAGGCGTTTCCTCACTCTTCTCATGATCTTCTCCCTCTCCGGGGTGGACGACCTTTGCCTTGGTGCACTTTCTAACCTCGAACGAGCATTAGCAGATGCAGTGGCCACCATGTAGTTCCGCATAGAAGAGTCACCGCTGCTGCTTACTTGATCATCTCCATTAATATTCTTTTCTTGATATTTTAGGCAACGAGGAGTGGTTGAATGCACTTGCGTTGATCTTATTCTTGATATAGTTGGAGAGTTGACTGGGAAGTTGCTGTGGCTTCTTTGGACAGGGGAGGCAACGGAGCACGAGGTCGGCCTCTGTTTTTGGCATTGCGATTTCTGTGCATTCTGGTTTGAGTAAGGTTGAAAGGTATCGATTTTAACTGTTTTGATGTGTTCTTTTTGATCATATGAATTTCTTCTGGAGCCATTCCATCTGGGTTTTTCTTCTAGCTCATTCTCACTTGCGTATGTGTCTCTACTAGGCCTCCATATCTATGTCAGAGAACAAAAGTAGGGTCCATAACGACAAGGTATTTGATGAAATGACTAAGTGGAGTTCAAAGAAAGCAAACCTGCCGAGAAAATGCGAAAGCAAGTGCTCTTTCGCGTTTTAAAGCGAGATCCTTTGTTTTCTGCAACATGGCTTGTAACTTATCACGTGTTTGTGAGTGGCCATGCATCCCAATCAACCCAGTCCCCAGAGCTCCTTGGTCCGTATGTAGACTACATTTCTTAGCAGTTAGGAACACATATTCTTCACATATATAGTAAGACAATTCAGGCTAAGATAATAAACTATAATACTTACGATGGAACTCCAACTGGATTTTCTACTCCCTTCAAAAGAAAGCCTGTTGCGCTGTTCACATACCCTAGCTTGAACTCTCACCATTGCCTGCATGCACCTAAGAGTGTGTTTGGATTGAGGGATTTGGGGGGAAGAGAAGGGAAGGGAAGGGAGGGGAGGGGAGAGAAGGGAAGGGAGGGGAGGGGGAAATATTTTTCTCTCATGTTTGAATAGATAAAAAAAAAGAAGGAAAGAAAATTTATTTAATTTACTAATTTATCCTTATTTTTACGTTAAAATATTATGTATAAGGGTAAAATAGATATTTAACTTATAAATGACTTAATTAGTAATCTATTTCCTCCAAATGACTCCATTTTGGGGGAAGAATTTTGACAAAAATTTAATGAAATCTTCCCTCCAATTCCCTCATCTTAATTTTTTTTAAACTATTCAAACAAAAGAATTGGAAGGAACTTATTGACGTAATTGACATTATATCCTCAAATTATGGAACCAGATTTGTTATAAATTGCTGTAAATATTAGCTGTATATGACATTATCTCCTAACTATTAGCTGTATCAATTTGTTGCTAAACTTTAGGAAGTGATAGCTGTATTATCTCCTAAATTCTAGTTTGTCTGATGTAACAGTCCCTCCATATATGAGGTTGTCACTTTTGATCATCAATATACACATGAAATATTGCTTATGTTTTTCTACATGGTATCGAAGCAGTTTTTTTTTGTCTTGTCTTGTTTGCTCATCAATTATGGCAAACAGACGAATCTATCTTTTCTGGTGCAAAGTCGTCTTCTACAGGTGCTTCAAGTGATCCTGAATTAGAGTCCATTCCAAATCAACGGTTGTGCTCTGTGCTTCTTAATGAGTTTAATTATCTTCCATGGTCCAGAGCTATTACACTTGCTCTTGGTGGAAGATCTAAACTCAATTTCATTGATGAAAAGATTCCTTCTCCTGATGAAAAATCTCCAGATTATGGAGCGTGGTTATCAAAAGACCAATTGGTGCGGTCATGGATTCTTAATTCCATGGATTCTTCTCTTGAAGAGATCTTTAGCTACTCAGAGTCTGCTTCTATCTTGTGGTCAGCAATTCGTGATATGTATGGCCAACAAAATAACTCTGCTAGAATTTTTGAACTTCAACGAGATATTGTCAATCTTCAAGAAGCTGGAAAACTTTTTGTCCAATTGCTTTGCTGCCTTAAAAAGATGTGGAATGAACTTGAGTTGTATCGTCCTCACACAGTTGATGCCACGATTCTTCGTAATCGTGTCATGGAGGACAAAATATTCTAGTTGTTAGCAAGTCTTGGACCTGAATATGAAGATCTCCGCAGCCGCGTTCTCATGTCTCCAGAACTTCCATCGCTTGCTTCTGTCATCTCCATGATTCAGAGAGAAGAATTAAGAAGGAAAGTTATGAATGTGGAAGCTAGGCCTAACCTCTCTGAGTCTCGTGCTTATGCATCCTACAAAGGCAAGCATGTGGAAGCTAAGCCTAACCTCTCTGAGTCTCGTGCTTATGCATCCTACAAAGGCAAGCATGTGGAAGCTAAGCCTAACCTCTCTGAGTCTCATGCTTATGCATCCTACAAAGGCAAGCGCCCGGATTTAAAATGCCAACATTGTCATCATCTGGGACATCTAGTTGAACGGTGTTGGTTTCTCCATCCAGAATTGAAACCAAAGTTTGCTAAGGATAAGGGACTTTTTCTAAACCAAAAGCTCTTGTTGCAGAAACAATACAGGGAGATGTGGTAAATTACACCTCAAATCCAATTTCCCTTATAAATGAGTTTGCAACCTATCTTTAGGAGAAGGGAGGACATGGAGCTTCTGGTACAGGACACTCTAATTCCACAGCCCTCCTCGGTAAGTTTGTTGGGTTCTTATCAAACTCGGGACATCAATCCAATGACAACTTTGAAGGTATTTCCAGTGCACTCTCTACTGCTATAGAATTTAATGCTGTGCATGATTTTTGGATTGTTGATTCTGGTGCCACCGATCGTATGACAAATAAATTAACCAATTTGTCTGACTTAAAAAAAATTTCTACTCCATCTCATGTGTCAATTGTCAATGGGAATGGTGTTCCTGTTCTTGGTGAAGGTAAACTTAAATTGTTGTCTAAAGATGTGACTTCAATAGCTTTATATGTTCCATCTTTTCCAGTCAAGTTACTTTCCGTTAGCAAACTCACTCAGGCTCTAAATTGCTGTGCTATATTTCTTCCTCATGCAGTACTTTTTCAGGACCTTGTCACCAAGAAGATCATTGGTAGAGGATTTTTTCTACAAGGCCTCTACTACATCTCCGGAAATTTTCAACCTAGCAAAAGTACTCAAGTCTCGGTTTTTCCTTCTTCCTCAGCAGATCATGTTCTCTGGCATCAACATTTAGCACACCCTTCAAATAATATTCTCACTAAATTGTTGCCAAATGTTGATACCAATTATTCTTCTTGTGGTACTTGCCATTTGTCAAAGTCTACTAGATTACCTTTTATGCCTTCTTCATCTAGAACTACTAGAATGTTTGAACTTGTTTATTCCGATGTTTGGGGACATACTCTTGAATCAATTGATGGTTTTAAATATTTTGTTACGTTTATTGACGATTTCTCACTTGTTACTTGGGTGTACTTGTTAAGATCAAAAAGTGAAGTTATGAATATCTTCGAAGATTTTCATATGCTTGTTCAGACTCAATTTTCCTCTCAAATTCAAACACTTCGTTCTGATAATGGCACATAATTCATGTCTAAAAATATGACGCAGTATTTATATTCTCATGGCATCGTGCATCAGACTAGTTGTGTTGGTACTCCTCAACAGAACGGAGTAGCTAAACGCAAAAATAGAGACTCATTGGAAAAAACTTGTGCTTTAATGCTTCACATGCATGTTCCCAAAGTTTTTTCGTCTCATGGAGTATTAGCAGCAGTTTATATCATTAATCGACTTCCGAGCTGAGTGTTGTCTTTTAAATCTCCCCTTGAAGTTTTGCAGGACAAAAAAATTGATGTGTCTCACTTGAAAATATTTGGTTGCACTTGCTTTGTGCATATACAAGCAGCTCATAGTGATAAGCTTGATGCCCGAGCTGCTAAGTGTATTTTTTTGGGGTATTCTTCGACCCAGAAGGGGTATAAATATTATCATCTTGATTCTCGAAGATTATTTGTGTTGAAATGAGTCAAGTATAGAAACAGTTTTTTATTGTACTGTGTTGACTAGGTTGGTTTGATTAGTTTAGTAAAATACTTTTCTGGTTGTGCCATATGATGTAATCCTTGAAAGGCTGTGATATAGCCACGTGGATGGCTTGATTATTGTATCTAGAAGTGTCTAGGTGTCTCAGTTCTCATTTTACAAAAACTCTCTACTTGTACTGTCAAGAGAACGAACCTCTCTGTAGAAGAAAAAGAAGATCTTTTTTGCTGAGTTTTATCTTGTCTTTGGCTGAGTGTCTGCAAGTTGAGTTCCTTACAGTTTTTATTCTACTTGGTTGCTGGTGGTTGCTGGTCTTGAAGTTGTTACAGTAAAGCTGTTACAGCAGGTTAGCTTGTAGTTTGTTCAACATTGGTAGTGTTTCTTGTCAGTAAACTCAAGTGCAGACCTTGCTATTTGTTGATCTCAGTTCTACTACTTGTCTTCATATTACAACATTGGTATCGAAGCTTTTGTTTCTTAACGGCCTGTGGTTAGTTGTTGATTAAAATTAAGGCTTCTGTGAAAGTTCATGGCAACCAACAAGGTTAATCTACCACCACCACCTGTTTTCTCAGGTGAAAATTATGATTTTTGGGCTGTGAGAATGAGGGCTTACCCCATGGCTCAAGATCTGTGGAAAATTGTTGAAGAGAGGCATGAATTGGAGCCACCAGATAATGCTACAGTTGCTCAGATGAAGCAGTTTACTGAAAGTCAGATTAAAAACTTTCAAGCTCTCACCTTTATACACACTGCAGTCCATGAGAGTATTTTTCCAAGGATTGTAGGTGCATCAACAGCCAAGGCTGCTTGGGATACTTTGCAAGAGGAGTTTCAGGGTAGTGTAAGATTGAGGCAACAGAGATTGCTCACTTTGAAGAGAGAGTTTGAAATGTTAAAAATGAGGGATGATGAGGCTGTAAAGGAGTATTCCTCAAAGCTGCAGGAATTAGTTAACCAATTGAAGATCTATGGTAAAGATGTGAAGGATCAGAAAGTGGTTGAGAAAATTCTCATTAGCCTGCCTGAAAGATTTGAAGCCAAAATATCAGCAATAGAGGAGTCTTGTGATCTCTCTAAACTCACAATTTCTGAGTTGTGTAGCAAGTTACAGGCTCATGAACAAATAACTCATTTCAGAAATGAAGGCACTGTGGAAGGGGCTTTTCATGCCAAACAGAAAGGAAAGCCAACTTTCTCTTCTGGAAAAGATGGTAAGAAGCAGATTACTTGGAAGGGAAGTAAGAGCAAGCAAGGTGACAGTTCATCCAAACCAAGTGAGCCTGACAAAAGAATTACTTATCCTCCATGTCCTCATTGTAAAAAAACTAATCACTCAGAAAGCAAGTGTTGGGTTAAGTATGGAAAGCCATAGATTCAGTGCAGAAACTGTAAGAGGATGGGGCATGTAGAGAGGATTTGTAAATTCAAGCAAAATCAGAATCAGTCATCAAATTGTTCTACACAACAGGTTCAATTTTCAAATGAACAGAAGGAAGCTGATAATCATCTGTTTATGGCATCAGATGCTTCTCAGCAGCAAGAAAAGAATGTTTGGCTAGTGGACAGTGGCTGCACTTCACATATGACAAAGGATGTTGGTTTATTTACAGCATTGGACAGGAATGTCAGAACCAAAGTGAAGCTTGGAAATGGAGAGATAGTGCAGGCAGAGGGCAAAGGCACAATTTCAGTAAACACAAAGAAAGGTATGAAGACAATATCATATGTGCTCTATATTCCTGTTTTGAAACAAAATTTGCTTAGTGTCCCTCAATTGATGAAGAAAGGTTATAGTTTGAATTTCAAAGGAGAGATATGTGCAATTTTTAATTCTTCTGGCTGTGAGATTGCAAGAGTGAAGATGGTGGAGAATTCCTTTCCTTTGAATTTCAATGTAGTCAATCATTGTGCATTCAGCTTGAAGGAGGATTACACTTGGCTTTGGCACTGGAGGTTTGGCCATTACAACTTGAACTCTCTGAAATTTATGAAAGATAAAGATATGGTGAGAGATATGCCTGAAATTCAGTTAAGTGATGATATATGTGAAGCATGTCAGTATGGGAAGATGCATATGCAGTCATTCCCTTCTATTTCATCTTGGAGAGCAAAAGAGAAGTTAGAGTTGATCCACACTGATTTGTGTGGACCAATGAGTCTTCCATCCTTGTCACAGAATAAGTATTTTGTGTTGTTCATAGATGATTTCACACGGATGACTTGGGTCTATTTCCTCAGTGAAAAGTCTCAGGTGTTTTCAGTGTTTAAGAAGTTCAAAGTTATGGTGGAGTCTCAATGTGGGATGTAAATCAAGACCATTAGGTCAGATAATGGCAAAGAGTATACTTCCAAGGCCTTTGAAGCATTCTGTGAAGAGATGGGGATTGATCATCATTTGACTGTTCCTTATTCACCCCAGCAGAATGGGGTTTCAGAGAGAAAGAATAGAACAGTAGTTGAGATGGCCAAGTGTATGTTAGCAGAAAAGAAGCTTCCAAAGAAGTTCTGGGCAGAAGCTGTGTATACAGCTGTTTACCTGCTCAATAGACTGCCAACAAGGTCACTTGAATGGAAAACTCCCATTGAAGCATGGCTAGGAGTCAAGCCAACTGCCAAGCACTTGAAAGTGTTTGGTTCTGTTTGTTATATGCATGTACCAGAAGTCAAAAGAACTAAATTGGATCAGAAGGCAGAGTTGGGAATTCTTCTTTGCTATGCTGCAAAATCTAAAGGCTATAGGGTTTATAGTCTTCAGTCTAATCAGATTTCTGTAAGCAGAGATTTGATAGTGGATGAAGCTGCATATTGGAATTGGGAAGAGAAAAGAGTTGAAAAAGCTATCTTGAATTTTCAGCAGCAAGCAGATGTTGGCAGGTCTAATGAAATGAAAAATTCAGTTGTGGCAGATCATGATGAGTCTCTTCCAAGGAAAACAAAGTCCCTGGCAGAAGTCTATGAAAAGTGTAATGCAGCATTGGAAGAGCCTTCAAATTTCTCTAAGGCAGTTCAACATGAAGAATGGAGACTTGCAATGCAGGAGGAGCTTGAGGCAATCAACAGAAATAATACTTGGGAACTTGTGGCAAAGCCAGAGAATAGGAAGGTGATTGGGGTCAAATGGATATTCAGAACAAAACTGAATCCAGATGGCTCAGTATACAAGTATAAAGCAAGGCTTGTGGTGAAGGGATATTCTCAGCAAGCTGGAGTTGATTATGCTGATACATTTGCTCCAGTTGCAAGATTTGATACTGTTAGAATGTTGATTGCATTGGCAGCTTAGTTTGGCTGGAAAATATACCATTTGGATGTCAAATCTGCATTTCTAAATGGTGTATTGGAAGAAGAGATATTTGTTGATCAACCTGAAGGTTTTCAGATTGCTGAGAAAGAAAATATGGTTTACAGACTCAAGAAAGCCTTGTATGGCCTAAAGCAGGCTCCAAGGGCCTGGTATGGGAGAATTGATTCATTTCTTCTCCAGCAAGGGTTCAGAAGAAGTGAGAATGAACCTACTCTCTATTTGAAGTCTGGTAGTGAGTTCTTAATGGTGTCTCTCTATGTAGATGATTTTTTAGTGACTGGAAGCAATCTAAAATCTGTTGAGGAGTTTAAAAGTCAGATGGAGTATGAATTTGAAATGTCTGATCTTGGCTTGATGAATTACTTTCTTGGAATGGAAGTGCATCAGAGTGAGAAAGGCATTTTCCTTTCTCAAAGGAAATATGCCCTTGATTTGTTGAAAAAGTTCAAAATGGAGAAGTGTAAGTTAGTTGTGACTCCTCTGGTGTTAAATGAGAAATTATCTGTTGATGATGGAGAAGCCAGGGCAAATGCAAGTTCTTATAGGAGTTTGGTGGGTAGTTTGTTGTATTTAACAGCAACTAGACCTGATCTCATGTTTTCTACAAGTTTGCTTTCCAGATTTATGAGCAATCCAAGTCAGAAACACTATGGAGTTGCAAAAAGAGTGTTGAGATATTTGAGAGGCACATTTGATCATGGCATCTGGTATCTAAGAAGTGTAGGAGGAGTTCTAGAAGGTTATGTTGATAGTGATTGGGCTGGTAGCCTACCTGACTTCAAGAGCACTACTGGGTTTGTGTTTTCTTTTGGTTCAGGTGTTGTATCATGGAACTCCAAGAAGCAAGATGTGGTAGGACAGTCCACAACAGAAGCAGAATATGTGGCTACTGCAGCTGCTTCAAATCATTGTATATGGCTTAGGAAAACTCTTATTGATTTGGGGTTCTTATTGGAAGGAGCTACTGTCATTGGTTGTGATAACCAGTCTGCTATAGCCATAGCAAACAATCCTGTTCATTATGGCAGGACAAAGCATATGAATGTAAAGTTCCATTCTGTGAGAGAAGCGTAGAAAAATGGAGAGGTGAAGCTGGAATTCTGTAGGTCTGATGAAAATCTGGCAGACATATTTACTAAAGCCTTACCAAGGAGCAAATTTGAAGTGTTCAGATCAAAGCTGGGAATTTCTACACTTGAGCTCAAGGAGGAGAATGTTGAAATGAGTCAAGTATAGAAACAGTTTTTTATTGTACTGTGTTGACTAGGTTGGTTTGATTAGTTTAGTAAAATACTTTTCTGGTTGTGCCATATGATGTAATCCTTGAAAGGCTGTGATATAGCCACGTGTATGGCTTGATTATTGTATCTAGAAGTGTCTAGGTGTCTCAGTTCTCATTTTACAAAAACTCTCTACTTGTACTGTCAAGAGAACGAACCTCTCTGTAGAAGAAAAAGAAGATCTTTTTTGCTGAGTTTTATCTTGTCTTTGGCTGAGTGTCTGCAAGTTGAGTTCCTTACAGTTTTTATTCTACTTGGTTGCTGGTGGTTGCTGGTCTTGAAGTTGTTACAGTAAAGCTGTTACAGCAGGTTAGCTTGTAGTTTGTTCAACATTGGTAGTGTTTCTGGTCAGTAAACTCAAGTGCAGACCTTGCTATTTGTTGATCTCAGTTCTACTACTTGTCTTCATATTACAACAATTTGTCTCCGGAGATGTTATGTTTGAAGAAGCAACACCTTATTATACAAATTCTCAAGATGATTTAGAGGACATGTTTCCCTTGCCTGTATCCGAGATTATTTCTGAAGGGGTTCCTCTCAAGCCTAATACTGCTGAGTTTGTTCCACACCAGGCCAAGTATCCTCCAGATGTGCAGGCCGAAAATCCTCCAAATGGACAGGCTGAACTCCTTCCAGATGTGCAGGCTGAAAATATGGCTGAGAATCCTCCAGCTAGACAGCCCGAGAATCTCCAAGATGTGCATGTGCTTGCTTCCACTAATAATTCTGAGGTTTCACCGTCATTGGTTCGACGAATCCCACTTGAAACCGCGCGCGTTCCTCCAACAAAGCTTCAGGATTACGTCACTTTTTCTGCTTGTCATCCTCTCTCCAAGTATGTCATTTATCATCGTCTTTCCTCAGCTCATGTGGCATTTCTCACAGCTATCTCTACTGTTCATGAACCTAGGAATTTCAAGGAAGCAAATTCTCAGGAAATATGGCGACAAGCTATGAGTGAAGAGCTTCAAGCTCTGGCTGAAAATCAGACTTGGAGTGTTGTTAAACTTCCTCCTGGAAAACAACCAGTGGGGAGTTGCTGGGTATATAAAACTAAATTTCACTCGGATGGTACCATTGACAGGCATAAAGCTCGACTTGTGGCCCAGGGATTTACTCAAACCTTTGGTGTGGATTACAAAGAGACGTTTGCTCCTGTTGCTAAGATTTCATTCTCTCCCCTCCAAATCCCTCAATCCAAAGTTCCAACACACTCTAAGAGTCGTCTTGGCTCGTTTTCTGACATTGTTGCCTCTTACTAAAGCTTGCAACTTCACCAGCCCCTTCGCTCTAAGAGCTCTCCTAGCCTAAACACAACCATGCATTAGTTTCCAATCAGTCTTACTTAAACTTCAAATCAAGATCCGCAAAGGTCTATGAGGGCAACTTAAGTGTTCATACCTGATATCCTCTGAGTGCAGTCTGTATAATAATGACTGCAAAGTGTTGTTTAACAAAAGAAGAAAGCATGGCAAGCCGAGCTACTTCAGCAGCTGCTTTTGCTGTTGCAATGGCTGCCTGAGCTGCTGTTGTTGTGGCTATGGCCACTGCAATAGCATGTCTATCGTTAGCAGAAGTATCGTCAGCGTTAGATGTGCCTGGTTTGGTTGCTTCTTCGCAGTAGTGTTGTATAACTCTTTCCTGATGATTCGAAGGCTTCCTCAAAATCCATCTCCGTTTTCCTCTTTTCTGCAAAATACATGCTATGTTACTAATTTTGAGGATGAAAAAGAGAATGAAAATTTTCACCTTTTGGTCTTCTTCATGTTCATGATCTTCTCCCCTTCTGGTAACTCTTCTTCCCATTCTCCTTAGTGGGAGACCTGAAAACCCTCTTCACTGCAGTCAACCAAGAGCTTCCTCCAATCTTCCCCATGAAAGGCAGACTTAGATTAGCTACAAATATAGCAAAACACCTTTTAACAGAACAATAAGGGGGTTCATCCATGAATAAAGCCTTCTCATCTGGAGTGGTTGGTGATGAAAGCTAACAGGAAAATGATGGTGATCTGAATTAAAGTAATTGTGCAGTGCTAGTTCATGCAAGTGAGAACAGAACTTTGCTAATATATAAAGGAATTAAGAAATGGTGTTTTCTTGTGGCATGGAATTGAAGGACATAGTAGTGTAATGAATTGTTTGTGTTAGACAGTTGTTGGAGAAGGCATGAAAGAGTGAGTAGCCGTCGAAAATGCTGAAAGCTGTACATCTGAAAGAGAGAGATAATTAGTGATGCATGCTTTTACTGTTAATATTTCAGAGATCGAGTTTGAACTATGAAGTATTTTAAGGAACCATGTTTAGGTTTGGGATCTTTCAATGACAGTGGAACACGTAGGATTTTGGGTTTCTTTTTGGCAATCTGGAGCATTCTGATTGGGTTTTGAGAACTTGCACGTAATGGAAAGGAGTCAAAGCAAGTCTAGAAATTAAGACCTACAAATGCTTTGAAAGATTCGGGTTGTCCAATTTGTAGACCAGTGAACTTGTCTTTCTGCATGTATAATACCGTAACGTTTCATAGGATTCTCTCAATTTTGAAACTAGTGGTAGTGGAGAGTGGAGAGTGAATACTACTTATATAATATGCCGGATATTTAAATGAATATTTTAGGTGGAAGCATACTAGTATAGGCCTTCGGTTTCTCTAAATTCTCTCTCTCTTTTACTGTATGCGATGGATGTTTGAAGACTTCTGTTAATCTATATTTTTTTCTGATTAGTAAGATTGATTTATAAGTATGCATGTTCATGGGTTCAAAACAGAAAGGGAAGCAGGCCACGGGATCGTCAAGGTAAGCCAAAAACTTGCGCCAATTTGGCATCGTTGGTATTACAAGTTTATGTTAGAATATTGAGTCGACTGTCTATTATTTTGTATGTATCGTAGGATTCCTATAATTTGGCATTGATGATATTACAAGTTTGTGGGCTTTTGTTGATGATGTTCAAACGTGCACTCGAGACTCGAGTACGTAATTGATCATCACAATCCAAGAAGATTCGCGTTGCGGGTGATTTTGAATAGAGTTCAATAAACAGGGGCCTAATTCAGAAATCAAACAAAATGGGAGGGTTTAGTTCTAAGTATATCTACTTGAGCTTCAATAAGATGCAAAGTTTGGATGTTTCTCGAGAAAATGAGAAGTAGTACCAAACAGGAGAAGTCACTTTTGGCTCTGGGAAATTGCAAATGCCTCCAGGTGTAGCTGGGTCCAGAACTTTCATACTCAATCTCAAACCTTCAGGAGTCCTCTCCACTCTTCTCCTCTTCCCATCTGGCCATCTCTATATATAACTCACTCACTCACATTGATGCCTACAACTCAATCCACTCTAAGCTGATAGCAAACCAGCAATTGAACTACCACTCTCTAGCAATGGCTACAACAACGCTGTCATTGTCGTCCCCTTCAGCTCTTCTATCAAACAAGGCTAGTAGGACTTGGGCTAGTAAAGCCAATAATGTGCCATGCTCTGTGGCCTTCCCTTTCAGGCGGTCTCGGCTGCCGGTGGTGAGAGCTCAAGCCGGAGATGACAATAAAGACACTTCTGTGGATGTGCACGTCAAGCAAGGTAATCAAGGAACTGCTGTGGAGAGGCAGCCAGGGCGTTTGGTCGTGGACAACTCTCCCTTTGGTAAGTGTCATATTCTTGTCATATACACATGATTTTTAATAACATTTTTTTGCCCAACTGATGATTACGCACTCCGGATTTCATCAAAAATATAAAGATCCCAGCAGCTTGGTATCCCACCAGCTGCTGAGTATGGCGCATGAACTGAGCTCAGAGTTACACATTTGCATCTAAAATCTCGTACATATTGAACCGTTGTAGGCCTTCTAGACCCGATGTCTCCAATGAGGACAATGCGTCAAATGCTGCACACAATAGACCGTCTCTTCGATGACACTTTGACATTTTCTGGAAGGAGCAGAGCATCACCAGGAGGCGAAGTGCGGGCACCATGGGACATCAAGGATGAAGAGCAGGAGATCAAGATGCGATTCGACATGCCTGGACTTTCCAAGGAGGACGTGAAGGTGTCGGTGGAGGATGATGTGCTCGTAATCAAGGGAGCACACAAGAAAGAAGGAGGCAGAAATGAGGATTCATGGTCTAGTAGTTACAGCTCCTATGAGACACGCCTTAGGCTTCCGGATAACTGCGAGAAGGACAAGGTGAAAGCAGAGCTCAAGAATGGTGTCCTGTATATCTCTGTCCCCAAGACCAAAGTTGAACGCAAGGTCATTGATGTACAAATTCAGTGAAGGCGTAATGCTTCTGTCTTCTTGGTATCTGTCTTCTTTGCTTGTGTGTATGAGAAGTGTCATATTTATAATGAAGAAAGACCATCTTCTACCTTGAAATGACGCGACTATTGCTTTCTTTGTGTACTTTGTCCTTGGAATTACATTTTTCACGCATCAGGGATACAAATTAGAGACTCCCCTGCCCCTGGATTCTACATGGATTACTACCCATTCTATCCCCATAACCAGAATCGCCCTAATCACTCTCACAAAGTGACACAATACTCTTATTTCCCTTACCAAGTGCCTGCCCACCTCATCGGCCAATGTGGCCGGTGAGTCTCCAAACTTGTGTTTGATTTCCATGCTTATGTTTGTGTCGTTATTTAGTTGAAGAAGCAGACGGAGAATTATTTACACTAATCGTCAAATCAATAAAGTTTAGTTGGTCATTTAGTATGGTGATGATCTCTGATTCGTTCAGAAGATTAATTTCTTCTTTATACCAGACTGACTAGGTTTTTTTTTATGGTTACTTTTTCTTCCCATACATTTTTAGATCGATTTTGGCCTTCTCAAATTGTTTTTTTTTTTTCCTTCTAATTTCTGAGTCATAGTAGTGTCTGCAATAAATATGTACCTAACTATTTCAGTTTCCAAATATCAAAATCCAACATTTTTTACAACGAGAGTAAATCCTGATGCTCTATTCGTCTTGAAAGATTTTGCCAAACATCCATGAAATGACAGGAACTTGGGCATCGAATACAGAAAAAGAATGCTTTCAGTATACACCAACTTCGAAGAAAGAGATGATAACAAGCTCAAGAAAATTTATTTGCAAATGCTTGGAGTTATGGCTCAATTTTCTCATGAACAGCCGAACAGGGGAGGAGCCTGTAGATCTATTGGTCAGTTAACAAGAATCTATCCATGCAAGATCAAGAACGACAACAAAATCAATCGAAAAGATCTATGCAACCTGAAAACATCTTGAAAATTCAGTCATCATAGCCTCAAATTTCAATTTGCCTCTTTAAACTAAATAAACAGAGCACAATGTAACCTCCCATATGAAAAACAAGGATACTGGGCAGAGTGCAAAGACAAAGCAATGGGACATAAACGCCACAAGTACCTTTAAAAAAGTTTCTTTATCTATATATGTATAAATATATAATTCGGCAGTTGATCAGTCCAGGAGGCATGAGAGGAGATTCAGTGCATCGGAATGCGAGGAGGAGCACGAGGCCTCACTGGAGTCTTTGATGGGCTAACCCTGCATACAGATGTTACAAGTGTGTCACAGAGCTAAATACTATAAGTTCAATCGAAAAATAAATATATGAGCTGAGCACCAACCTTATGGGCAATGAACCCAGCATTGAACCACTGCAGTTAAGGGCTGCAATTGCACTTTCAGCCTGCACCAGACAAAATTCATTGTAGATTCATTTTTTTGATTGGACTTCATTGTAAATTTCGTCTCACTTATAGTACCAATTCACAACAATCAGTACATAAGACTCACAAAACAGGTATTCTAACTAGCAGAAACTTACCCAATATCATTCGCGTTTCATAAAGATTTGTTCTCTCCTAAAAAAATTCAGAGACTATATTAACATGTGAACTTGCAAGCTTTCACTGGCCAAGGAAGCCCAAGTGTTCCTTCCCTACAGCTCCCACAAGCTTCAATTTCACAGGCCAATAGGCGCCACATCAACTTTATCTAATCAGTCTTCTATCAACTACTCCACATGCCTTAATAATTGCTCAAGCAACTGGTAGTCAGACACATAATTGGTCTTGAAACTCGGACACACTGGAGTCTAAGAGAAGTGGTACCTTATGAATCTACTTGACATATGAAAGGAAGAGTCGGTTTCGTTCTAAGGACCTGACCTTTGTTAACATTCAAATTTCAAACAAAACCAAAAGACCCATCCTTTGGCAGAACACTCAATATCTACTCCTAATTTTGAATGGTCACTACATATCTCCTTTTATTCCATTATCAAATAGAAATGCTCTGCAACACCGCAACTTCTTTTTCACTATTTCAAATAATGCTCCTCTCCCTAATGGCAAATTGTATTCAATCAACTCCACCAACGAGGGACCCTACATGGTGAAATTGCGTAAAAAATCTTCCTATGCAAAATAAGAAATTGCAATTCAAAAACAAACCATGGTCTGAGGCCTCAAACTGCATATATGTAGGTACACTCACTTTCTAGTTGCTCATCTCCCATGTGTCAAGAATGTGGAAACCACAAACCATATCAAGAAATGGGAAAATGGAGAAGATGATGGGAGGAAAAAGGAAACAAAAGGGATGTCGTATACAACTGAAAGGGTTTTGAAATGGACTACTAGATATAAGTATATAACTAACAAACAAGAAGCTACGTAACATAAAGGGCCAGAAACAGTAGACAATCGAAGCAACACTTATCTTTCCGTCCTATATCACATCACTAAAGAGGTATCCACATTGAAAACAAGTTCTTCTACAATGATTCTGATTTCCCATATTCTTAACGACCAAAAGCCACTTAAAACATGCAAACACCTGTCAAGAAATGGAAATTGGCCTACTAAATTATCTAAATACAGTTAGAGAATCAATATATGTGATCATGATGACACATTTTAGAAGGGTGTTTATCGTTGAATATTTCAGAACAGTAATAATGTTGTGAGAAATGGGATATGGGTATTCATCAATGGGCTAAGACGCTAAAGAGTGCATAAAGATAATGATAAGACTCAGCATATAAGGTATACGGGTGTCAAAAACAACTGAGATATTATTGCATTGAGAACTAAAAACGAAAGTGTATTTAAGACTTAAGTTGCAAAATATTTTCCTAAAAACAAAAATCACAAGTAGCATTCTGCTTAATACTAATGTGTTGTGATTTTAACTGCAGGCAGAATTATGACGCAACAAAGTATCAACAACAAAATTTGACACAAGGCCCTTAGTAGTATAATGAGGGAATTTTCAGGTTGGAGATAGAAACACATCTGTTTCAAAAGGTTGCAAGGTTGGGTAAGAAGGTACACATCTGCACAACAAAAGATTCAAGTCTCTTAAATTCAAGACACAGATCAAGAACGAATGGACAATTACCACTACGAACTCAACAAAAGCAATACGAGTTGAATGATTATAGTCTCCAAGCAACCTCAATCGATGAACCTACAACAGGAAAAGTTGTATTTAGAAATAGTCCAAATTCAAGGACAAACGGCACAATTGGGCTTTTACACAAGCAGTCCCAAACCTCTCCACAAAGTGATTCAAAAAAGAGTTTGACATCTGCTTGTGTCACCTGCATCAATTAAAAATGTAAATCAGGAAAGACGTATCAGATGTTGCTCTTAATTGTATCCTAAATACCTTTTTTTGAACAACCAACTATTTTCAGCCAAGATATAATAAATTACTTCCAAATTACCTTCTTGTCAATATTTGCACAGTACACGGTTCTTGAGCACATCTCACGTTCATCTTCAGACTGTATACAATAAAACATTAGACACCAAAATGACAAAAGATTAAGATAAGCATGATCATGGCATTAACTCCGTTCCTAAGTACGACAAATCAGACACAGACATAGATGTTCAGCACAGCAAGGAACACCAATAAGGATATAGCCCTCACCCTTGGCAAAAATGTTGGGTTAACAGGAGCAATCGCAGTTTTGGAGGGCAGCACTCTCACTGGGTAGTATCCAAGCATGGTCCCAGACAAAGTTAAGGCAGCCCTTGCACCTTCTGGAACCACATTTTATTGCCACTCAACAGTATAAGCCACGTTCACTAATTTAATTTCATTTATATGATTAGTTTCACAACTGATCGATGTGTACCTTCATCAGTGAACTCAATGAAGGCAAAGCGAAGAACAGAATTAGGATCCCCACAGATACGACAATCAACGACCTTTGGCTCAAAACAAGGAAACACTCAGTAAACACAATACAATTGTTGGAAGAAAATGGGCATATATCAGCAGTAAAAAAATCAGATACCGGTCCACAGTTAAGGAAGAGACTTGCAAGATGCTCTTCAGTGACCTACACACGAAACACATTTAATGAATTGTCAGAACATCAACACCCAATCAACATCGGCGATAGAAAGAAACACATGAGCCAAATGTAGCTCCTTACCTGTTGATCGATGTCCGATACATATACGGTTCTCCTGATTACATCTTCCCGCTGTGCACTACTTGTTCTAGCATTCATCCTGCGCCTACCTTGACTATTGTAATTCCTCCTCTGACAAGAAATGAAAGGATACACCAAAATCAATAGCCAACACATAATGCTGTAAAGCTATAAGAAGAACAAACCTAGAGTCATAAACAGAAGCAAATAGAAAACCTATTCCCTACTAGATTTACTACTCGGTTTATGTCATCCAATTTGCAGAAACAAAGACAACAAAACATATGTCAATAATCTCAACCTCTGGATGTTAATTTTTAATCGTTTTCTCAGCAACAAAACACAGAGCATGAAAATTGCTAAAAACTTGCGAAATCAGAATCACACATACCCTTCTATTAGGGAGGCCATTGCTGCCACCAGTATTAGTCTGAACAACAAAATTGTTAGAATATCCAAAGCCAGTACCATCCGGATAGCGATGATTGTTTGCCAGCGAAGGGGGCACGAATTCTTGAGCCATGGGATTCAACTTTGACAAAATTTCAACCAAATCAGTCATACCGTCCTTAAAACTCTCGCCATCCCCATTATCCACCCCCTTCACACCATTAGCCCTCTGATTTGCAGACCCATGCCCGTTCTCCATCTGGGTCTTCTGGGTGCTGCCATTACTTGCTGTCACTGAGGCAGTGCTCTCTAGGTGATGCGAGTTCCCATTGGAATTCTGATCATTGTTTTGAGTGTGCAAGCTGGAGTCTTTGGTACTCTTGACCGAGGCATCGCTTTTGGGTCTTGGGTTTTCAAGATCGTTTGGTACATTTGAGTCCGATGATACTACAGTGTTGTCCAAATTCTGATTCGAGGACCCAATTTTGGCACCGGCATTTTCAGCAACCGCCATGATCAAACTCTCAGGAGATCGCCCTCCGCCTTCCTTCGCGCAGATTTCACCAGCCAAGTTTTTCACTTTTCTGGATTAAAAAAATTGACTAATCAAGTAATAATTTTTATAGAGAATACAAGACAGTAGAAGACCCAGATGAATAGAGTTTGTTGAATAGAAAAGGCATGTACCTCCCTTATCTTAAACTGTTTCCTCCATAAAATACAAAAGCCAAACCCAGCTCAGAATCCTCTGTGCGGGAATGCAGACAAGAGAGAAAATAAAAGATAAGAGCTGCAAATTGAGAGAAATGAGAAACAGTGGCCAAAGCGTTCTCTTCTTCTTTTCTTTTTCTTTTTCTTTCAATTAATTATGTATTTTCAGGATAAAAAGAGAGACTGGGAGTTCTTGTTTGAATCGTCCGTTTGTGGAGCAGTCCCTTTTTGGACCTTCTTCACTCACATTCTCCCAAAATGATGATACACGAAAGTAAGGCAGTAAGGCACACACCTTCCCATGACCATCCCTTATGTCATACAGTGCTTGCTTTTATTTCTTTGTAGAAATAATTAACCATGCTATCATGTGTCATCATTATACCATCTCCATCCACATCATGCATTTGTCATATGCTGCATGCCATGCTAATTAGATTTAGAGTTGAATTAAAACTAACCATATTTAAAAAAAAAAATTAAATTTTACTTTTTAAGAGTGGATCACTTGAACTGAAACCAAGCATATTAAAAAGGTTTTTTTTTGGAATTATAAAGTGTAATTTAACCTAAAATGGAGTTGCTTATAAAATTTGTTTTCTTTGTATAGATTGGTAAAAATATATATATATTTCATCCATCAATATAAATTATAATGCAATGCAACGAGATTGGTCGATCAATGAAGAAAATATAGCGGAATCAAGCTATCACATCATTATCATAGTGTAGTTTTACATTGTTTGTTGGGTGTGTTCATATTTGCTTTTTTTTTTCTCACTTATCATGAACCAATCTAGATTGAGATATGAATTTGAGTCATTAGACTAAATATTCAAAATTTAAAATAATACCAAATCTGTCATTATCTATTTTGAGAATGAAGGATATGGATTACTTATTACTTACCATGTGACATTGATTTTGAATTCAAAACCACTATATATATATATATATATATTTAGATTAATAGCGTTACTAAAGATGTTTCATAGACCAAAATCATTTATGATAATTTAAAATTAAGCATATCTATATTATTTATGCTTGAGTGCATGAGATAAACGCTAAACTATAAATTATCATTAATTCATTATTATGGAGTATTTTTCAGTGAAAATGTGAAATAGCAATGATTGATGATGCGTTAATTAAGTGATGATGAGGCATATGGGTGTTCCACGTGTACATGGGCAAATGATGAGTGGGTGTCATCATCCATCCGTAGCAGTGGACAAGACTCTCAAGATGATAAGTTGGGAGTTGGGCACTTGGACTTCCATGTGTCCTTCAGGGTTGGTGGCGAAGGGTCGCCGTGTTGCAACTTGCAAGGTGAAGCCAAGCCGTTCACTTCAAACGGCGCCGTAACATGAAATCACCGTGCTCAAAGTTGGATACTCCATTTGATTAGGATATACTATGAGAAAAAAGAAAAAAGTCAAGATGAACCATAATTAGACCGAAGAAAAGACAAACTTACATTTGAAAAAAAAATAAAATAAAATAAAAGCTCGTGTATTTCAATGAATTAATTTAGGGTGGGACCACTGGACCTGAATTTCAAGAAAAGTTGTGGGGATCAAGGGCATTGATATTGAGGTGGACCTTCCGCTTCCCACGTCTACTGGTTTTGATCATTTTAATTAACAAATGTTTAAATAATTTATAGGAGTAGCCAGCCTTTGTCCACGTAAATCACGTTTATCCTTAATTTCTCTCTTATAGGAATGGATTTGCTTGGAAAACGAATAGTAAGGTAGGCCTGGATGGAAACGAAACTAATTTTAAACCCTACCATAGGGATCAATGACAAATGATAAAAGACAAACGAGGAGGATGGTTTAGGTTACGTTAAATAAGTGCATCAATCAATCAAAGTAGTATGTATTACTATTACACAATGGACATCATTGTGCTTACTACTAAGTACTAACTACTCCCATCTCGTTTTTTCTCGAAAACTACCGACATTTGACATAAATGGGTCAGAAAACTATCCACATTTTAAACAGCTCGCCAACATTTTAAAAAAGAAAAACAAGAGGAAACAGTAACACAACACCACTCCAAATTCCAAATTCCAAATAAAAATTCTACTTTCAGAATCAGGATCAACACTCATCCTCCCTACAACGTTCACTTATAGGTCTCACATAAATTGCATGATAGATATGCTGAGTTTTCGAATCACTACTAGACCGCAAACACAACCATAAGCAACCAACAAATTCCCAACTTCGCATACAGATTATACTTCCATGGAGTACCACCCCCCTACAATTTATCCCTTCACAACTTCAATCGACCATTGTCATGAGGACTTCTGACTTTAGCTGCAAAGATATCAGCCACCACCCGATCGCACCTAAATATTGATATTAAAAATATATAATAAGTCTATATGTTAGCGAGTGAAAAAGGGGAAAGTGAAAGCAAAACCTTGTCAAACAAAGATGTTCCATCTTTTAACATAAACGTAGTTAACATATTAAACTTAAGCCCAAAAGATATAAACACTAAACTAACCTATTCCTCAAGCTTTTCATTTTTCTTCACCCTTGAATTTGTTTCAGCTTGTCTTTTTTTTTTTTTTTGCCAAGCCTCCATTTTGGGCTTTACGTTTTCACAATAATAAATATAGATTTAATTGTTAATTATCATAATGAAATACTGATCGTACATAGGGTTTTTACATCAATAATTTCCGGGAATTAAATTTTTTTATCACAAGGAAGACTGGAAGATGAAAAAAAAAAATCACATAAGACCTAACATTCTATAGATATGGTTAACTTCATATGCACAACAGTAGACAATGCAATGTTATACAGCCACGTCATATCCTCAAAATTAAACCAAGCGCGGCACTTACCTTGCGGGGAGATCCTGATATTGACCTTGTCCTTGATCTGCAAATTTAGTGCTTAAAAATATCAAACTATCATTCTTGAAGACATGGAAAATGGCAGAGAATACTTAAAAGAGAGACTAAGGGAGTGAACAAGCCTCAGTTACCTGGCTGATTTGACAGGTGAAGCAGATCTAGATTTAGAATCTGATCTAGATAAAGATCGTTCCAGAGACTTGCTGGCAAAAAAAAAAAACAATGCAATCAAATGGTTGAAAAAACATGACAAGTTGAGAACAGAGAAAAAAGGGAGGGGACCGGGGGGGGGGGGGGGGGGGGGGGGGGGGGGGGGGGGGGTTGGGGAATATACCTCCTTGGACTTCTGCTTCTGCTGCGGCTTCTACTTCTGCCTCTTAATGGACTGCTCTCATACTTCTTCACCTATCTCATTTAAAAGTAAAAACAGAGCCAAGAAGTTTTTCATGAGAACGTGAGTTGGGACGAAATATTATATCACATACAATTGTCTACATCATGTATACACACAACTTGCTCATGTTGTTCAGCAAAATCTTATTACAAAACAGGGAAAATGAAAAAGGGCACTCCAATGTGTCAAAATGCACTAGAATAGAGAACTATCCAAGATTGCAAGCAACAATATATCTACCGCAAAAGAGGAATAGATATATACTCTGATATAAGCTCTTGCCCATGGATTTTTAAATTCAGTATCATCAAGCTTCCGAATCTGTAAAAGAAAATGCCAGTCAGAGAACTGAGAATAAGGACTACAAACAGAGAATATAATCCTCCGACACCTGAGATAAGGTTTTGATTATAGCAAGATAACACTTTTCTGGAAGAAACATACAGCATATTTCATGTCGTCATAATTGGTGTAATCAACAACACCAAAGGCACCTGAAAATACAAAGCAAGGAAATGAAATTACTCGCTCAAAACTAGAATTCAAGGATAGCCAGCAGGTTTTGGTAGCATAGAAACAAAGGAATAAGTTTCACATTAAATCCACAAGCATCCTTACAGGCTATTACAATTTTCAACTAAAATAGCCAATATTTTCAGTGCAACACGAGAATAACAGGTCTCAATAATTTCCCAATTAGGAAAACAACTCCCATGCACAAGGCTCCCGTAGTGCGCGGAGTTAGGGGCATACAGGATGTACGTAGACCTTACTCCTCCGCATAATATGTGGAATTACAATTTTAAGGAATTCAACCTATGACCTCTAGATTGCACTCTTGCAACTCTACGACTTACCCAAGCCTGGATATTTCAATAATAAATTCAACTCATCCTGGTAAGACGGCCAGTCCCAAGCCCAACAATATCCGGGCTATAGTATTTGATGACAATGAACAACAAATTCTTTTATCAACTGCATTTGCAGCATCTTCACAATAACAAGAACAAAATTAACAACCTACCGTGTCAGGCTTAATAAACCTTTTTGGCACACCTCTCTGAGCAGTTCATAAACAAAAGCAGCAAACAAAAAGGCACAGCACATGCACTCATTCTTAGAATATCACCTTTTTAAGATTTGTTAACAAGAGGTTACAACTTACAAGTGATCATAAGAATTCTACACATTAAAACTCAAACAAATCGAACATACCATCACCATCACGGGAAATTTCAGCAAAACATACATCCCCTGCTTTTCGCATATGATCCTGAAATCCACGTCATATGGTTCAATAAAGAAAGGAAGACAAAATCTACTGGTTGTTTGCAATCAAAAAGTTTCCAAACCTTCAAATCCTGCCATGACGCAGAAGAAGGGAGCCCACGAACAACAACTGCCAGCGAAATTAAAATGTGTAACAATGTTCGAGATCATCCCAGGGGAAAAAAATAAAAAGAAAAAATTTCGGAGAAGGGTATATAATTCCACAAATAACATGTGAAATATCCTCATCTTCTTATTTATAACAAACACATGCACTAGACACACCTCGATATTCAGAATGACGAGAGATGCCAAACCGACCCCCACCCCCACCACCACCGCTGCTACTATAGCCTCCTCGACGATCACTAGAAGATTGGCCCCTGCCACCGTGGGCAAGTTCAACCTGCTCTAAGGATGAATATAGAAGAACGTTTAAACAAAAGCAACCAAATAACAGTCATACATATATATGATATGGAAACAACCAATTACCCTTAAACGACAGCCATCAAAGTCATAGCCATCACGACCCCTAATTGCATCCTCAGCATCCCGAGCATTCTCAAACTAGCAACCATACACAAAATTAGGACAGAGCAATGGTAGGAATTTCCATAATCTTAAGCTTGAAATGAGATGAAAAAAGTATGCACCTCTACAAAACAATAACATGGTGGACGAGGTGGAATCTTCAATTCAATATCCAAGATGCGGCCATACTAGAAAGAAAAAAATAATCATAAGAAAACATTCAGATACATTCACAGAAAAGATGATGCGGCAACTAAGCTATGCACATCCGTACTAAAAAAATTCATCACTGATAAATATATTTCGTGTCATTAACTGGATGCTATGAGCTCAGCTAGAATGAAATGCTAATAACAAAAAACAACATAACTTGTGAAGGGTCAACCACAGACCACAAAAAGGTGAAGATTAAATAGCAATAAAATTTTTGAAAACGTGAACATTTGTATCTTATACAAACAATGTGTATGAGCTTCAGCTTAAGGAAAGTATTAAAATACAGAACCATTTATCCAGAAAACTGTAAATTCAATCATAGATGAACATTGGCAGCACAAGAACATTTGAACCCACACCTTGTAGAACAGATCTTCAACTTCCCTCTCTCTAATATCCAAAGGCAGGTTGCCAACATAGATCGTGCGAGAAAAACGGCCACTCATCTTTTATGTCTGACAACAGTTTCACTGCATTGTAGGAAGAAATAAATACATAGGTATCAGGAGAATTTTTTCTTCTTTCAAATTAAACTAGCTCTATCCACCATGGATATCCAATTATCATCAGCATGTACTATATTGGTAACAAAAGCATGGCGAGACCAAAACCATGAAGCAAACCAAATGAGCAATCCTCCATGTGAGCTGTGCTCCACAAGCTCCATAGCTCATTTGCTCCAGGTTGTTCCAAAGCTATAATAAATTTGAAATTTAATTTGATCTCCTCATTCTTCTCAGAATTTGCAGACGTATAGATCTTCTGTGAATGAGCAAGAATCTCCATTTATAAAAAATAATACCCATAACTCCACCCTGTTTCTCCCACTCCCACTCTAAATCCCTATGTATGATTGCAAAGCTCATATTGATCCAAGCGCTTGTCATCTATAATAAAGAAAGCATTCATGTTATGAGATCAGTAAGATCGGCATATATTTACATTTACCTTATCAGCTCTCTCTTTAACAGAAATGAAGAAAAGAATCCTGGAAAATACATAATATATTCCCCAAACCCCCTGACTTTTTTATATAATGAAACTTCCTGTAAAGTCATCTCCAAGTAAAGAAAGGGCTACATATGCTTTAGACTTTCTTACTACACTAACTATTTATAAAAGAATCTTGATTATGTTAACATAAGTTGACTATTAGTCAAATAATCTTAATTGAAACTCCACTTTAAGTTTCTTTGTCTTAGTTTAGTTGGTTGATAAGGGTAAAAATCAAACCCACAAAAATAACCAAAATATGAGCTCCATCACTTTATAACATAAGCATATAACAGTTTTTGCTTCAATTGCTCAACTTTTATTCCTTTACTCATTTATTGAGATGGAGGATTTGAAGTTCAAACCTGCACTTAGTGCAAAGCGGTGAGTATCAATGCATAAGTGCTATTGATATTTAAGTTTCTCAACCTCGCAATAACGGACAACAACTCGAATCTTATTACAAGCAGATGGTAAAGAACAGCAAAGACATTAAAGCCTTAAAGGCTTTTGTGAACGAGCTTAAGAAATAATGCAACTTAATATAATATCCCTCCCCCACCCTGCCTATATCCATCCTAATCCAACTATAAGTGCAAAATTTTAATTATTTCCTCTTAGTTCATGGTCTAGTAGTAAATGGAAGGTGTGTATCCATCCCCACACAAAACCATACAAGTATCTAACAGCTGGTAATCCAACTGGTTATAGCTTACAAGTCAACAAATTAAAAATTGAGTTGAAAACCAATCTTTCTTCAAGTAAAATTCAAAAGGCTCAAAACTATGCATCCAACATAATATTCTTGTAAATTGTAATGTCTCAATTGGTCAAATACAAAGACGTAATCCCAACCCACTTTTATTCAGAAGGCAAGGCCAATAAAGAAGATAAAAGGCAGTAATGGTCAATATACCATGAACAGATCACAACAGCACAGCAAAAAATCACTGCAGGAAAGCAAAGAAATTTGCTCCTACGTCTGATTCACAGTTAAAGTATAATTCCTATGAGCGAAAGTATTAGGGAATTCTATTAATTAGATCAAATCCCCATTCCATCAAAAAATAGGTTATCTGCACGGGAAATTTGTGTTCTCTCAGATGACGGAAGCATTTCAAATCCATGAGTGATTTCACCGTGTAAAAACACAAAAGGCTCGGCAATTATATTTGGTTCACTCAATCCAGTGCAGACCCTTCCTGGCTGTCAACAATCATGGATCTCTGAGCCCTGTACCAGTAGTTTCACTACAATCTGGAAAAATCAAGATTTGTCAAGGGTGTCGTCTCACGTTTGCTTACTCTTGACAGGTAAAATAAACTTCAATCTGAAAGCCAATCTTCGCAGAACCTCTAGGAAACAAGATTAAAAAGAAGAAGAAAAAGGAATGTGAACATCTAAACTCAAGCCCCTTTCAAGCCTATCTAAACATTTGAAGGTAAAAATAGTACTTCAAAATATTCGTTCAGTTGGATTTTTCGGTATCAAATATAAGCGTAAGGTGCAGAACTCAATCAAGACCGATAAATAAAGATTCGATCAAGAAAGATAAGATCAGAGAGTTATTTTGGTTACATTGTACCGTATAGGGAGATAAAGCAGCGGCGGCGGCTGAGAAGTCCGTGCAGCTCGTGAGCGAAGACTGTCAGTCGGTGCCGGCGAGAATTCTAGGGTTTGTTTTCGTGTTGATACTGGGGATATTTAAGACTCGTGCGGGATTATGGCGTCGAGGGAAACTAAAAAGTTGGATAGTGGCATTGATTTTTAATGCCGTATGAAAAAAAAAAAAAAGGTTAATTATATTTTTCCTCACTAAAATATGTGCATCTTCACTTTTAATATTGAAATATTTTTTGTTACAAAGTGGTCATCCATAGATTTAAAATGAGATATTTAAGGGATTCAATCAGAGTTCCATAAATGTGACATTAAATTCGGTCAGGGGTTCCACTGACGTGGCATTAAGTTAAAGTTCATTGGTCAATACATTCTTGTGTGGAAAAAAAAATAAAAATAAATCATTACATATTGCTACAATAAATTTCTAAAATTCCCAACATACCGCTCCCCTTTTGTCATCTTCTTCCTCAGCGGACACCACTCCCTTCTTCAAAACCCCAACTCCCCCATCTCACCATTTTTGTTGTTTTGATTCCTATATTTTTACTTTTCTATTATATCTGTTCAAGAGCCTTAAAGACCCAATATTCAAGATTTTTCTATACGAGCCTCCATTGATGGGAATTTCACGATCTATTCAAGAGCTCTCCATTGATGGTTTTCAAATGTTCTTGGAATACACCACACAGCGTAGAGGCAAGATTTCAACAAATTGTCGAAGTTCCAACTCGATTTCAACAAGAATCAGTTGGTGGAATTGGAGAGTAGTTGAACCCCTCCAATCTTACATGGAACCGTAGCACAATCTGAGTTTAATTCATATTCTATTTGAGTCCTAGGCTTTAGCTAGCACAATACGATAATATGAGTGCTTTATTTTCATAGAGATTTGGCCGGATAAGATGGAGATATGCCCGGAGTAGGTGTTGAATGGTGGCAAGGAGAGAGAAATTGCAGATAAGGAGAGAGAGAGAGAGAGAGAGGAGAGCTCGCAGAGAGTGTAGCATGTTAGGATTTTTTAAAGTTCATTTTAATGACATGTCTTAAGCTAGATGTCAAATAAGCATACACATCAACACTTCTAATGTTACAATACTTGACCATATGCCAAATCAGCTTTGACCCTACCCGTTACTGTAGCAAATATGATGAAATCCCTTATATGTCTCATTTTGAATTAATGGGTGACGACTTTGTAACAAAAAATATTTCGGTGCTAAAAGTGAACAACGCTTATCTTCGGTGACGAAAAGTATAATTAAAAAAAAAAACTATAATAAAAATTGTCAAATAATATGTTTAGTGAGATTTTTAAAGGATAGTCACTCCCATTTACCGCCTGTTTGACAGGGTTACTAAAGCGAGGCGCTGGCGTTGACCGCCTTGTCCAATGGCATACGAAACTGTTGAATCGCTGTGGGGTCATGAATGATGTAAAGTTCAGAACCTGGATTCACTTTTGTTTCCTTTTATTCTTGCGCGAAATATTTTTATTTTATACTTTTAATTTATTAACATATAAAAAAATTTATTTTAGTACTTAAAATATACTTATTTTTACCTTTAATACGTAGTAATAATATATATTTACTACTTCAATAATAATATACATTGTTCTGTAATTTTACATTCAACATTTTATATCATTACTAATTCAGTAATAATATACAATTTTTTTGATGGAAAGAAGCATTAATTGTATAAAACTATAAAGGAAGAGATACAATTATTATATATTTCATGACAGAACTAAAAAGAAACGCAGGGCATTCCCCAAGCCAAGACATAGAGCTAGAGTAAGTTACAGACTTCCTTACAAGAGTATGTGCCACACTATTGCAACTCCGTCTAGCAAAACTGAAAGTCACCGAGCCAAAGAACTTGACAAGATGCTTAATAACTTCTACGATATGCCCAAAGCATAATCATCCGACGAAAACGCATCAACAACAATCTTCGAGTCCAATTCAACAATGATATGATTAACGCCTGAAGAAAAGGAGAACTGAAGGCCCTTCAAGATAGCCAAAGCTTCTGCAATTTGAGGGCCATAAGAGCCCAGCACTCGCACAGAAAATACAGCCTGAACATGTCCAGTATGGTCCCGGATAATAGCCCCCCACTCCAATGGATTGGGCCTCACTAAACGCAGCTCCATCGACATTTAATTTAAGCAATTATATGATACGAATCATACGATTGCACTAAGAATAGTAACGATGGGTTATAATATAACATTTGGTAGACCAACAAAATTATTAAAAAAATTATTTCTCGACCAAGCAACAAAAGATTATCAATGGATTTTAAATTAGCCTTGCACAAAATACACCGATTGATCATATGATATCCTTCTTTCTTTTCTTTTTTTTTTAGATTACGTCAAGTAAAAAACTTTCCCCAAACCACTTTCCAACAATATTAAACCACTTTTGGAGGACCTTGGCTTCCAAACACAAGACCAAGGAAAAAAACTTTAGTTCCCAAAATGGTGATTTGATGAGATAAGATGCTTGTAATAAGAATTGACAATGAAACATTTGTATTTAGTAAGCTGCCAGGTGCCAACACATTTTATCTTCAACCCTAATATTAACTCTAAAGTTGTAAATCAAGTACCAAAAATTTAGTATCGTCTCCACTTTTTAGTCTTGAACATTCCTGATAAAATTGATATATATTCCAATTAAAATCAGAATTAGATAAGATGATCGACTCCCTAAGGGTTGCTTCCTTGTTAGTTGTGTAGTTGTAAATGCCACGTAACAACAATTTTAAAGAAAAGTTCGCAATCTATCGATCCTCCTAGTAGCTAATAGAACATAATTTCCTGCTTCGAAATAGGTAGGAGCAAACTAGTTAGACCAACCATTCATGATGTTCTTCCAAAACCTATTGCCATGAGAGTCTCTTGGCATATTAGTGATCCAACCCTACTAAGAATGTCAAAGAAATATTTATGTTTGGGATCTATATTCGTGAATCCATGACATAAATAATTTTTTTTTTTTGTGTTATTATTTTGAAGTATTATTATTGTGTTTTTGTGTTTGCGGTCTATATTTGTGAATTATGAACTCATTTTGTAAAGAACCCCAATTTTTCTTTTTCTTTTTTGTATTCTTATGTTATTGTTTTGAAGTATTTTTAATGTGAATTTTCTGACTTTCCTCCATTTGGATTAAAAACTCAGACAAATTAATAAGTCATCTTATCTTCATTTTTCTCATTTCTATATACCTTACGTAACGTAGTGAGTTATATGGATTGAGGAGAGGTTCGGTACACCAAGTACCGGACTAAAGAAGTCCTGTGCTGGTTATAAGTCGTTGGATTGATCCAACAAACCATTTTTTTTCTCAAATTTCACTCATTTTCTCTCTCCACCAAAACAAACATGTCTCTAAAATTGTTCTCTCCATCTTCTTCTTCCCCTCAATTTTTCACCACTTCGACGATGTCTGCCCATACCCCTGCTACCCACCACGCACTTGATCAGCACACCAATGACCTCCTTACCCCGAATAGGTCCTTCTTCAACACCACAGTGACAATAGAAACAGTTTTTGCTCTCTTTATTTTCATATACTCAACAACAATAACAACATCAAACTCGTAATCAAGATCATTCAACAAAATTTCAGTGCTTAAAACAACGACGCTTGAGTTTTTGGGGGTTTTTAAAAGGTTAAGACCCAAGCGGCCAAGTCAATGGCAAGAGCCCCTGCACTGCATCCATACCAGAAAAGACTGTAGCTCTTTATATTCTCTCACATGGAGTATTTGTTGATGAGAATGGAGCATAGAGGAGATGTGGGAGAAGTCGCTGCAATTCACAAGGGGAAGATGAAAGGGTGGGTGGAGGATTGAATTTGTGGTTATTTGAGACGAAACGAGCAACGTAGGGGAGACAGAGGGAGTTTGACAGATGAGAAAAAATTTAATAAAAAATTGAAACCGTTGGATTTGCTTTTTACAATCCAACGGCTTATAACCTGCACAAGACTTTAGTTCGATACTTGGTGTAACGGACCTCCCTCCCCTCAATCCGAGTTGTTATTATATGGAGTATATGTTTTTGCTTAGCTTGAAAGTAATGAACGGCTGCATATATATATAGGGAGAAGTTTTGAGATAGCCCCTGAACTTTGATGAAAGGATCAATTTACCCCATGAACTTCATTTCGGATCAATTGAGTCCCTCAACTTTCACATATGTATTTCGTTAGCTCCTACGCACAATTTTCATCCATTTTCACTGACGTGACACTTTTTTCCCATTAGTTAATTTTCAAGCTTTCTGACATGGATTGCAGGTGATGGAGACTAATAAAAATTTGACACTTCGTCTCCTCCATCTTTTTCTCTGCTTCATCTCTCTACCAATCCGACATCCAAGCCCTCCTCAAACTCAAAAAACCCTACTCGTTGATGATTCATCAAGCCTAAAACTAAGAAATCAAAACAAATAAAACCAGAAATTAGATAGAGAGACATGCGTGTGTGTGTCTCAATTACAGCTAGCTAGATTTGTGTGTATATATACACATAAAACACACATCCTCCCTTCACCAACTCGGAAAAACGACACACAAACACACTCGCACAGAGAGAAGAAGAATGGCGAAATCACCAGAAGTAGAGCACCCACAATAGGCTTTTGGCTATGCTACTAGAGATGGCTCTGGAATCCAAGCCCTTCCATTTTTCTCTAAGGTTTCCTCTCGATCTCTGAGTTAAGGTAAAGATTGATGGATTTTAGGGTTTCTTCGAAATCAAATCTAGTTTAATCAATTTTCCCGTGCAATGCCCTTCGAAATCAGATGGATGGATGCAATTTTCTGAGAAGAGAATCGGAAGAGGCGTTGGGGGTGGGGAGAGAAGATTGATTTTAGGGTTTGGTCAAAATCAAACACGGGTCAAATATTTGATTTTCCATGTAATTTTTGTTTAATTTATTTACGGTGCCATGTTTGAAAAAACTATCACATAAGCGAAAATTAACGGAAATTATGAGTATGGTCTAACGGTATATGAAAGTGGAAGGTGAGGGGGCATATTGATCCTAAATGAAGTTCAGGGAGCAAATTGATCCTTTCATGAAAGTACATGAGTCATTTGAAAATTTCTCCCTATAAACGACACACAAACCAAGACCCACAAAATATTTAATCATGGATGCACTGCTTCCCAAAAAAAGACAAAATAAAAATAAAGGCAGGGGGTTTTAACTGATTCTCCTTGTCTCCCAGTTCCTCCAACCATCCATCCATCCATCCATCCATCCGCATGAATCTTTTCAACTTAAAAAAAAATAACTCCGTGCAATTTATATACCTTTTTCACCACACCTAACGTTGAAAACATTGTTGCATCCAAATTCCCCCCAAAAATATTAATATTTGGTCAAGCCCCTGTATAGGATTCCTTCTCCAATCATGGTATGCATAATGTATGTTTGAAATTCCCTATATCATCTCAATCATCCAAATCCAATAATCACAACTCAATCTATTCTTCAATTCAACACAAATCAGATTTTATACTTACACAAAAATTCAAAGGCAATCTCCACAATAAGCAATGAAGGAAGCATTAAAGAAAAAAACACAAAGGAAGACGTCAAATTAACAAGAAAAGCATTGTCACAAAAAGTACGGAAAAACGTCGATTGGATCTATGAGCAACTATCCTCTCTCAAATTCACTATAATGAATCAATTATACAAAGAAATACTCTAAATCACAAACCTACAAGATCTAGTGAATTTACCTAAATCCCTAATCAACTTCCCAATTGACTTGAGTTCATCGGACTGAGAGAACCACACCGATCTCAAACTTGCGAAGACGTAGTCGATTTACAACCACCTTGACCTTACGAAGACACTCTAGGTTCGCGAAACCCTCAAACTCACTAAGATACTCTTGGCTCGAAGAACCTCAAGAGTCGACAAAGTATCCTTGGGTTTGGGAAAATGGAGATGCCACTAAAGCCATAATTTCACCTCACATAGTAACATTATTATTTATTAAATTAAGTCCAATTCAACCAACAAAAAAAAGACTAGCACTCCGTCTCTTCAAGTTCTTTTATTAAAAAGCCTACCTTACTTTTTTTTTACTTTCAATTACGATGAAAAGAAGAGTCTGCTCCATTTTGATATTTTTGCTCAAAGCTATCATCATATTTAATCATTTATAGTACATAACAAAAGCATGTATGCATGCATGTGCACATATATATGATAATATACATGTAAAAAAGCCTGCTTCATGTTTCATGATTCTCAGAGGCCAATTAAGCTCAACTGCAAGTCAATAATGCAACACAAAAGGTCCAAAGACAGGCAGGATTATCTTATTAGGACCCATCAACTGTTGAGTGCCACTTTTCATATCATTATTTATCAGAGCCGGGCGGTAATCACTAGCAGTATCTTCCTCTGTTTTTCCAAACTTAACTTTCAAAAAGATAATAAAAGGTTGGTCTTGTCTGACCCCCAACTTGTCCTACAATTCTTTTTAGGATTTTGGACATGTTAACCAACAAATAATAAAATTAATATTCCTCAAAAAAAATAATTTCCAACACTCCAAAAATATTATGCCATTTTAGACCCTACATTAAAATGTTACGGTGCATTCACGAAGTTTGTGACAGTTAAAAATATATATGTATATTTTCATTGCGAGCAATGCTACAACTCTAAAAAATTGTCCCCCATTTTAACCTCCAATCCATATGACACGTGGGATAAATATTGATTACGAAACAAGATATTGATAGAGTTGAAAATTGGACTAAGAAATTGAGGATGAAACATTTTTCTTTCATGGGAAGCTCTAGTCAAAAGCAAAAAGAAAGAAAGCCAAATAATTGCTGCTTTATTTCTCTGCCTCCACTGTCAAGTGTTTTGTGTGTATATATCAACCCTCACCATCTCATCTTTTCATTCATTCTCCTCATCTCTCTCTCTCTCTCAATCTCATTCTCTTCAGCAAATGTCTCAGATCTCCATCAAATCTCCAAAACACTGTGCAAAACAAGGGGCTGTGAACATCGGTACGCGCTACAAGAAGATCTTCTTCACCATCTCTGGCTTGTTTACGTCCATTCTTTCAATCATACTTTTAGTCTGGCTAATCCTGCACCCAAATAAGCCTCAGTTCTCCCTCCAACAAGCTGACATATACCAACTCAACCTCTCTGCAGGCCCTCAACTCCTCAACTCCTCCATCCAACTAACCTTACTCGCTAAAAACCCGAACCAGAAAGTCGGCATTTACTACGACCAGTTGCAAGTGTACGCATCCTACAAAGGCCAGCAGATAACTGTCTACTCTTCTCTTCCTCCTTTTTATCAAGGACACCAGGATAGCAACCTCTTGACAGCATCTCTGGTGGGAACTGGGTTGCCCGTGGCCCCTGCTCTTGGATATGAAGTGGGGCGTGATCAAACGGCCGGGAAGCTGGTGGTGAATATGAAGGTGTACGGAAGGCTCCGATGGAAGGTTGGGACTTGGGTTTCCGGGCGGTATAGAGTTAACGTCGACTGTGTTGCGGTTATGGCTTTTGGACCTACGCTTCCAGCTGGTGTTCCTCTATCTTCAAAGCAGGGGACTCAGTGTTCTACTACTGTTTGATGAAGATTATAATGTATAAGTTTACTATCACAGTACTATATATAGCTCTGACGGCCTGTAAGTTATTATCAGCTTTGATTGCTGGCTTCAGATTATCATGTGAATTACGGTTGCCAAGATATATAAAGAAAAGTCTAATTCTCTACTTGTCCTTTCTCACGTTACCATTCTACCTCTACACGATACTCTGAAAACGGAGTAGTACTTTTAAGGTTTCTTTTTAAATTTCAAATTTTTTGTAAGTGGAGGTATGAGAAGTGATTCTCCTCACCTTTGCCTTATCTTCTTCTTATGTAGTGACGAGGAAAGAGTGATAAGATGAGATTCAAAGGAGAGGAAAAAGAAGTAAAAGAGAGAAAGTCAGTTGCTAAGGGATCAATTATGAAGATGATTTCCGTGTCAACCTAACCTTTAAAGTTTCAACTTTCAATGGATTAGAAATGGTAAAATAACGGAAACCCACATTTCTGGGTCCAGTTGGCCCATTGCAGAGAGCAGATGAATGTACTCATAAACACATACTCATTCTGTGTTATGTAATTCCATGAATATACTGAATACCACTGCGAATTCTGTATCTTTAATTTCATTCTATTCAAGTATTAAGAAAATAAAAAGATACGTACTTACCACTTAAACTATTTGCAGTATTCTGATGTGGTAATAGCGGCAGTCATTTTAAATGAGCACATTTTTCAAAAGTCATTTCACTTTCCAATGATTTCCAGAAAAGCTATAAACTTGCAAGCAACCCCAACCTGATATGTCCCTACTCCCTACAGACCGACTGAGAGTAAATAAAGACAACCCCACAGCTGTCTCAACTATTAAGCCTTGTATTCACACCCACAAAAATGTGTCACTCTAATCCTTTGGGCAATGGTAGAGGAAGTTTTTTTTAATTAAAGCTCTTACATTACATATATCGAGAAAACTTCACAAACAAAAACCAACAAGTGATTAATCGGTAACAGTCATAGCAGTCGAGCAGAGTTTGCCCTTTTCTTTTTTTCTCTGCAATAAAGTCGCAGCTTTATTCGAATGGTTGCTGTCATGTTAGTGAGATGCTGGCGTGGTGTTGGAGAGCTGTTGGGAATTTGGATCAGATATTCCTTATCGTGGGCCTCGTTCGGGTTCTTGGGCTTGCTTGACCCATTGGCCTGTGATTACACAAATTGGGTCAAGTAATTTTGAAATTCTGTAAGGTATACATGCCATGGGTGAACTAATAGCCGAATTTCAATTTTGTACTGCCAGAATTTTTTTCTAGGAAAAAACCAAGTCGGTACCACATCTATGCCTTTTGGAATTTGGTAACCAATACACAACTCTAATGGAGTCTTTCTCGTTTAAGATTATTAATGGTCATAAAAGTAGGGACTATAAAATCTACAAACAGAATACCATGCTACATATGCAGATTTGCATTTAAAAAAAAAAAAAAAAACCTTTGGTTGAAAATAGCCGGTGTTTCCATTATAGATGAATAAGGGTTTCCCGGCCTTTTTGTACAGCATGATCCATTGAACTGATCAATTCAACTACCAAATATTACAACAGACATTCTGCTAACACTCCCGAGAGTCTCTTATAATATGCTCACATAATCATCAAAAAGAAACACACCAAATAGTCCTACAGCTACCATTAATTAACACAGGTTTGATGTGGTGCTAGTCCAAGAAAAAAATGAAGTCCGCCAAACCATAGGCATCTGCTAGCTGAAGAGGAAAGGGCTAATAATTAATAAAGATAGCTTACTTCCAAGAAAGAAAAGTCAGACTAAATACCAAACCAACAAGAGCAAATATTGGGAAAGAGAATAAAGTCTTCAGACTCTGGAATTGCGGTAATATCCAACAAGAGGAATAGAGCAACAAATGAATAAAAACCAACACCAAGAGATGCTGAGAGATACCTTAAACTTTCAGAAACTGCATTTTATTAGAGAAAGCAATGGCAATCCAGTCCGGTTGAGCAGCCGACCACTGCAGCTGGTTAATTCCAGACCCGGCAGAGCACATCAATGAGGGATCGATCCCATTTGGCCCAGCCACCGTGGGCAATTCCCAAATGAGGGCCTGCGCGTCATCCCCAACCGAACATATATGACTGCAACTCTGCGGAGCCCAAGCAATGGCATTAACGCAGGCTCTGTGCCTCTCCAATTCCGCCACGGGCATAGTAGGTGATCTGATATCCAAGATCACAACTTTATTGCTATCCATTAGAATCGTGGCCATGTACCTCAAATCCTGCTTGTTCCAAGCCAATCTGAGCAAAGGCGTATCCGGTTGAGGGCTCTCGTAGACTATGGTAGAGTGCTCCTTATCCCTCAAATCGAATATCCTCACGGACCCATCGGCGGAAACAGATGCGAAAACCCTTGCGTCCCCCCAGGCAATATCGTACACTTCCTTATCGTGGGCAATTAACTGGGTTTCAACAACACCCTTTTCGATGTCCCAGATGGTGCAGGTATTGTCGATGCTGGAAGTCCCAATTCGCTTGGGCTCAACCTCGTTCCAGTCGAAGGATGTGAGAGGAGCACAAAATTCGCTGGTCTTGGAGTTGTTAAGAACAGAGAGGGGTTCAATAGAAGTGTCTCGGATCTCCCAGAGACGGAGGAAGTCACCGGAGGAGGCGAGGAGGTCGGAGGCGGATTTGCGGAGGGAAGAGGGGTGGAACATGAGTTTGGTAGGTGGATAAGGATGTTCGAATGAGAGAGAAGGGTTGGGCTTGAGAGAGAGGGTTTCGGGATCGAAGGAGAGGATGTCGACACGATTGTTGAAGTCCTCGATGAAGCTGCCGACGGCGACAGTTTGGTGATGGGGTTGGATGCGGGAGGGGGTGGAGGACAAGGCCAAGGAATAAAGAGGATGGGGGGAATCATAGGTGACACAGTTTCCCAATCTAAGGAAGGAGTCTTGGCTCGAGTTGTCCATCTTCTTTGCCTTCCGGCTTCCACTATCGGGAAATTGACGTTTGATGGCAAACCAATTCAGAGAACGATGAATACTTTTTCTTGGTTATGAGAGGAGGCGTTGGGCTTTGAAGTGTCGGGAGTCTGAATTTTCCAGGAAAAGTGGAATGGATAACAAAGACAAGACGATTCGATTATATGGAATAGTTTTGAGGAAATGGTCAGTGGCCCATCTTTGACCTTCACGACAAGTATCACTTAACTGGGCCCTATCATCTTTTTGAACAGCAATGGGTTTGGGCTTATTGAATCTCTTCTCCAGAATTAGAGTATCATTTAAAGGCCCATGCAGTCCAAACTTTTTATTTTTATCTTTTTTTTTATTTTGTCTTTTATTAAGTAATCCTTTTTTCTTTTACATTACGTAATGGTAAATTTAAATATACCTAATAACATAACCAACCCTAGCAGCTTCCTCTCTCTCAAATTTTCTCTGAAACATAATTCCTCTCTGACGACGTACAAAACTTTCTCTGGTTCTAATGACATCATTGATCAAAAGATGTTATGTTATGCTGAGTTATGTTATGGTATGTTGGGTTGTGTTATGCTATGCGAAGTTGTGCTGTGCTGTGCTATGCTATGCCAAGTTCACCTTGCACAATGAAACATGTAAGCTAGGGGGTCCCCGAGGTTACGCTCGGGGAGACTTCTCCAACGCTCAAGTCAGTACTTAGACAAGAATGAAAAGTGCTTGGTGTTCGGAGCTCTCTTCCCTCAAATAGCGATTAAGTGTGCAAGAATAGGAAAAGTAGCATGTCCTTGTTACCTGTGGTGGATGGTCCCCTCTTATACTGGTTAGGAAGTGGCAGTTACAAGCGGTTGTGGAAGATCTCGGTGAGGACGTGGATATGTAGGTTACTCCTCAAGTAATCGTTTCTCTTATGGGGCATAGCACCGGGATAGGTTGTTCTATGGAACCGAGCATGTATGCTCGACGGGGTATCGAGGGTGGTCCTATGGTCATGCCATGGAACTCTTCTCCTCGCCCTTTTAGATGTTCATCCTTTGGTATGCTCTCCATTCTATGATAGATGTGAGGAGACGTGGCATGTTCTTAGTGGAGGTTATTTTTGGTATTATCATATGTCCCACGCTTTTAGTCCTGGACATTTAGTTGACTGGACTGGAAGTGTCGTCACTGTTCCGTATTTAATGTGAGGATGTCTCTTCGACTGCTTAAATCAAGGGATCTAATGCGAGTATTTGAAATGATTTTTTTTCGGGCATGTCCTTCGGGATGCGTGTTCATCCTATAAATAGGACTCATCACTCTTATTTGTTCCCCACATCTTCTCACTCTAAATAAACCTTGCCTTTGGTGTTTCTCTCTCTACCTAAAATTTAGTCTTTGCCGAGCATATCATGTTTATCAAGGATCCACTTGCTAGGCTTTGTTTACCCGAGCATACTCCAAAATTGCCGAGCATTTAATGCTCTTTAACTAATCAACAACTTAAGCACAATTGTGCTTTTGTTTGACCGAACAAGCAAAGACCAAAAAGTGGTCTCTTTGAATTTTGTTTGCAATTTTGACCGAGCAAGTGGTGTGCCGAGGAAGCTTTGTCCAAAAGTGGGTGTGCTTAGAAAGCTTTGTCCAAGAGTGCGTGTCATTTCTCCGAGCCTTGCTTACATCGAGCTCTCCACGTGTTCGAGCATCAATCACGAGTGAATCCGAGAGGTGAACCGAGGACTCAGTCACATGAGGACCCTCATAGATGTTCATCCTCTGGTACATGCTCTCCATTCTATGCCAGATGTGAGGACACGTGGCATATTCTTATTGGAGGTTATTTTTGGTATTATCACTCTCGTAGTACAAATATGATCTCCTCCTTCTCCATACCCCTTTTATAGTATATCCTTTTAATTTTATTGATTTGTTAATACAGATTGGTCCTCTCCATACACCTTTTATAGTATATCCTTTTAATTTTATTGATTTGTTTATACAGATTGGTCCTCTCCATACACCTTTTATAGTATATCCTTTTAATTTTATTGATTTGTTACTAGTTCGTATATCTAGTCTACAATATATGTTATGTTCAATAATGAATACACAAAGTTTCTTCACCACACTGTTTCTTATGGAGATGAAATCTGCTTCTTCTTATTTAGTTATCGTGTATTCTTCACAATACCAATTTTGTTGGTGTGTTCCAGCAACACACATTTAGTGCGCAGTGATAGGGCTCCTAAATTTGATGGAGATGATCTTTCTTTATAAAGGGGAAATCAAGAATCTTGATCCAATTCATGTGTTATTTTTGTTTTTTGTTTTTGTTTAACCTATCTGATTGTTGGCCCGAGACAATGTTATTCAGATACATCTCAGTGTTGCTCAGCATTAGTCCAGTGTTTGTTATTCGGTTTTGTATTTCGTCCGCTATATTAAAAAGTGAAGGAGGTTGGACAAAATTACAATGTAAAAGTGAATCTTGAGCCTAAATTTGCAGCCACCGATGAAGTTGGACAAAAAAATTTATTGTTTGTCAATGATAAAAGAGAATGTTCCAAGGTGATCGTATTTTGTGATTCAAATAATTGAGAAAGTCAATTTAAAGAGATGATGAATCACCTGCTTGAGTGGGGTGGGGCCACAAGCTTATGCGATATTAAGTTTGATGATACTAGATGAACTATCGAGTGGTGATGAGACTAAATCTCTTGTCCCACATCATTCAGGGGAAGATGTGAAGTACAAAATATGATTGATCAAACTTTCAAACTAGTAACAAGTGTTTTTCTTAGTCTCAAACTAGCACCGTGCAACTAATATGGATCCGCTCAAAACGGACAAAGTTTTACTAATGTAGAGAGGTGCGTAATCCGTGCAACTAATATAGACCCGCTCAAAACGGATGAAGTGTTACTAGTATAGAGATGAGTGCTATTACAGATGGTAATATATATGCTAACACAATTCCAAGGCAAAGTCACGAAATCGTCTTAAAGAGAGCGACCTAGTTCGTGACTCGGACATTATCTCATGCTTGTAGTTTGATTTTTCTTATTTTAGGATTCAGGTTTACCTTAAAAACAGTAACAAAAAATTAATGTGCATGCATGGGCACAAACCAAGAACAGTTGAACCACCAGACCCAGTAAAGAAAATTGGAGGTCCCAAGTGCTTAATTAAACAAGAAATGAAGCGAGCAGTATTAATTGCGATTCCAACTTCCAAGATAAGCTAGCGAGGTAGGTTGGTATTTTTATTAAGCAATTGCAAGAGATAGCTAAGTGGTAGCTAGTGCTTCTTGAAGAGTTCTAGGCAATGTTCTTGGTCAAGGTTCCTGCTCCAAAACTTGGTGTAGTATTCTGGATAAGTGAAATCCCTGTATAAGGCTCCGGAGCCATCATGACCAACTAGAGCTTTTGGAGGACTGATTACCGCATCATCGCTGGGGACAAGAAAGGAAGCAACCGACATTCTTGGCTTATCGGCGTTGACAACGGCTCTGTGCCACACACTCTTGTACCTTCCATTACTCAAAGCCTGAAACAACATTAATCATCAACTCCACCTTAATTTACCTTTTGGAAATGGAATTGAATTCATCAACACAAACTCGATCATCATATATGTAAAATTACGGTTAATCACCTGTAATTGATCACCAATGTTGATGACAAAGGCATTCGGGTGAGGATTGACGGCAACCCACTTGGCATCCTTAAGAACTTGGAGGCCGGAGACCTGGAGGTCTTGAAGAAGAATTGTGAGGGCATTGGGGTCTGTGTGCCCAGGCAGTCCGTAAGTCAGCTCTGGCTCCGGACATGGTGGATAGTAGTTGACCGCCATATGTTGTCCTTGATCACCCAAAACCTTGGTTACGTAATCCTTTTCCAACCCCAAGCTCTCTGCTATCAACTCTTCAAGTCTGTACCCAAGTTGTCGCACTTGTATGCAGTAATTCCTCACAATTTCCCTATAGGCCCCCATATGTATCAGCAATATATTAAGTTTTTTTTTAAAATTATTTTTGCTATACTATCTGTATCATTAATAGTACCATTCTCATCTCATAGTAAAGAATTAATATTGCGACAAGTCTGTTCTCGGAAAACTTAATTAATTATATATCATGATGAAATGACGAATCCATCCAGGGTGTATATATATAAAATGTACCAATTCTAGCTATCACGGTTGGAGCGGTTATTTAGTCCCTGTCAAAGTAAAAGTAAAAGAGCCTATGACCATGGGAATCTATTCATCAATCAAACACTGTAGCTAGATTCATAGACACCGTGGTGTATCATGGTTCATGGATGACGGTGATGCTCTGTATGCCCCCAGCTAGGCGCTAGCTACATATATATAATTATATATATAGCACTATAGCTGCTTATGAGTAAGTGGGAAATGCTATACATACATTAATACATACATTTCTAGTACTAGGCTACTAGCTAGTTTAGCTTAGTACTACAACTACAGTTGACCCGTCGCTAGAGAGAGCTCATTGCTTGGGCTATATTACTCATTATATATGCATATATGTTTGTAAGTTTGTGTTGTCACGTTGGGTGATTTATAGTTTAGTAGCTCCAAGAGAAAGAAAAAGAAAAAGAAAAGGAAAAGAAAGAGTCTGATTAATTAAGTTTAATGAGAGACAGAGACAGAGACAGAATGAGAGAAATAACTTACTTGAAGGAAAGTGGATTGGAAGGCCACTCAGGAAGGTATTTGTTGAGGGGATAACAGTGGAGTCTGAGATAGTCTCTCCAGTTGTGAACTTTCTCCTTATTCACGTTAAAACTTGTAGACAATCTCATTGTCTTTGAGGGGTCGTCCGAGTAGAGCTTCAGCTTCTCCTCCACCGGCAGGCTGAAGAAATCAAACGCCACTTGTAGCATCTGCTCTGTTACTTCCCTACTCACCCCATGATTTATCACCTGCAATCAATATTTTTTAACATCAATCTCATCCCATGCATATATATGCATCTATCTATATGTAATACAGATTAGATATATTTATGTCAAAAGGAATTAAAAGATCAAAATAAAAGTCTGATTGATTGAATTTTACCACTTGTTTTTAATCACAAAAATGGATTTTACTGCTGAACCTGGAAAAAGCCGTAGTCTTCGCAGGCATCTCCTATTTGTCGAACAATCTGGGTCCTGTCCTGGCAACCCAAGTCGATGACTGGGACATTTTCGCAGGTCGAAACTTCGGACAGCCTCGGTCGCTCTGACTCCGGCCTCACGTAACTTTCCGGCAAATTAGAGTACCGGATTCCGGTGGAAATAACTTTCGTGTCCATACCTATTGTAATTAATAAATACCAATTAAAAAAGTAGAGCTAAAATTAATTACACAAAGGAGGGGAGGGGGATGGGGATGGGATCGATATATGAATATTGTGTAGCTTTGAAGAAGATGAGGCACTAATCGAGTTAGTGATGATCTCCGTATTCACCAATATATATCTATATTTATGACTACTGCACACACATACACGCATATATATATATATATATATCATCAGATTATTCGAGATAGTAGGACGTCAAGGTAGTGACGATAGTGGTGGTTGACTAGGTAACCTTAGTCTTTAAACAGCCGAATTTTCTGACTTACTGCCCTTTGAAGGAAACAAAAAAATATCCGAGAGTCATATGATAGGGATCGTAAAAAAAATCGATCCGGAACATTATCAATAGGATATTTGATCTGTTTAAAACCCAAAAATCGATCATAAAAGTTTTGGAAACAATTTTGATTTTGGTTATCAAACCCGTCATGGTTTAGGGTCAGGTTTGATTTTTGATGCCGGGTTAGAGTATCTGAACCGTTCAATAAAAAGATCCATTATAGTAATAATATTATAAATCATTTATAAATGTATGCTATTAGGATATTAAATTATAACATGATAAAACATATTAAAACGTATATATTTGTAGAATCATACTAATAAAACTAAAAAATACACTAATTTGAATTATAAAATCATAATTAATATAAATTATACTCAATATTAATTTATATTAATATAATCACCAAATAAAAAATAAAAATATTAAAAGTTAAATGATAATCGGGTAGTCGATAGTAAACGATTATTGAACGATTTTAGGTTTGGAAATTTAAATGATTTTTTAAATGTTTTGATATAGAGTATTTTAAATGAAAACGATTTTGATATTTTTTAATTGGGAGGGTACCCAAGTCATTGTCATCCCTGTCATATGAGAGGGCGTAGGTTGATACTCTCGTTAAGTTTACCGTTAATGTACAAAAAGTAAATTCTCAAAGACGAATGACAAGATATTATAGAGCAGCTACTCTAATACATTTGCTAATTAAACCATAGCTAGATTCTATTTCTTTAGAATTTTTTTTTAATAAACAAAAGGTAATGGGGCCCTGTCAGAAAGGCTTGTCCGTTTGACTAAGTCTTGCTTACTAAAATTAGAACTTGTGTCAGTAGGACTAGACCAACACGAACCCCCTATTTCTATTTCAATTTATATACCTTGTATCTTGAAACGTAGTTCTTTACCTAAAGCTAGGCTAGCTAGAGAATTGGAATGGTCGGATGGATATTGCTTCCATCTAAAATTTGTCAGATCGATCATGATTCATTACATCGATCGTTTCCTTTCCTTTTGACATTTAAAAAATAAAAATAAATTAGATGCATGTTGTTCAAAATAAATCTCTCCATCATCCCCTCATTTCCTTTTATCTCATCACAAAATCAAATTTATTTATTTTATGAGTGCTTTCTTCACACTGTAAAGAAAGACGTTAGGGACAATGGAAGTTGATCCGAACCTTTTTTATTATATTTTTTTTTATGGTTCTCGCTGGCTAATCCCAAGTCCCAAGGGTGATGAAATATCTATGGTTGGTAGCATGGCAAAGTCGTGAGCTCATGTGCATGGTGTAATAAACTAATTAATTATAATGTCAGTTCAATTAAATTAGAAGCTCATAAACGACTTGCATGCATAGTGCATTACAAAACTCATGTGCCAACAAGAAGGATTTGCCACGTATCTAACCTTTTTTTTTTTTTGATAAGCTGTATCTAAGCTACTATTCAGATGGTCCAAATGTCCAAGTAAACAACTTTATATTAATGAATAGTTAAGAGGAAACCACTACACATGTTATGTCTATAAATAATGACAGGCGCGCACTTTCAATGGGCCTCACCTCACCTCTACAGTGCCACTGTAAACGTGTGGTTCATCTTTTGAGAAATAAGAGCAAATGCAATGATTAAGAAGATTTAGATATTCATGGATCTTAGATATTAGAAAATTATTGATCCATGGACTTAACTGGTAACACAACAATGATTTTTTGTTATCTCAATTCTAATGAGTCAAGCATGGGAAATGATGTTTGACTAGCTCTCATGTTGGCTCATCTTGTCTAAAATGGGATCCATTTCAACATACACACACACACTTTTACATAAAAATCAATACTAGGTCTCACCTCTATTACGAAAAAAATCAAACTAGTAAATTTACATCATTATATCAATACATTTTATTGACTCAATCACATTAACAAAACACATTCCTCAATATATTTTATTGATTTGGATAAAATTACACCATTATAATTGTTCTAAACACAAGGCGTCGGCAGTTGGCACTTGACCGGCCCGGTTGGTGCATTGAATATACCACTATAATTAAAGTTTTTTTACAAATTCCTTTTCAAATCATATTAAATATTGTAACGTCCTTTTCAATACTATTCTGATCCGTGGACCCAAGTCAACTGGGACCTTGTGATTCACGTTTGTTTTTTTTTTAAACTCTCTAAAATATCAATCCAAATAACTTTTCAATGGTTCCACCATCCACCCCTCCCACTCTCACTTAATTTAGGCATTTTAGGTAAATTACACATTTATTTGCGAAAGTCAGTTTGGCCAGAAACACAAAAGCCGTGGCGCTTTTTCTATTTATTTTGCGGCTTCTACAGTTCTACCGTCGGCGTGTGTGTGTGTGCAGTGGTAGTCTATAGGTTCTTTGGAAGAAAGTGGTAGTACGCACATATGCAGTAGGAGTATATAATATTATTATAATTATATTTGGTGCACCTAACTCCATAATTTTCTAGAATCTTCTATTCATATTTAAAGGGGGAAAAAGTTATAAATTTTAAAATTAAAAAAAAAAATGATTGATATGACATACATCTCAAATTATTAAATTCAAATTATAGAAGCTATTATTTAAACAAATTGCCGAGGCCAGTCCCGGCGTACTATCGCTTCCGAAAAAATTACTATATATAATGGGTCTGTGACTTCACTTTTATAGTACTCATCAATGACCTTGTTTTGCGGGCTCCCATGAGAAAAGAGGATATGGAAGCCAGCCAAGCCTGCCCTTGTATCTAAAATAGGTAAAGACAAAAGCATGTGGAAGCCAGCCAAGGCTTTTATCTTTAAAACAGGGCTTGTGAATCTGAGTATTATTAATTTGATCACGTCATGAGTATTACGTCATGCTACGACATCGGAGCAAACAAAGCCTAGTTGCCATTCATTTTTTTGTCCTATTTCTGTGGAAAAAATTGTGATGCAACGAGTTTGTTTTGGGGAGCGCAACTACACAACAAATACATCATTTTGATCTCTTATTTGGATTATTCTTTACTTTGAATTCACTAGGCAATTCATTTGGTCCACCTCAATTGCACTTTGTGTTAACAACTGACTGATTATACTCCTTAGTTATAGATTAACAAAAAAAAAACTGTTAACTTATTTGTAATAGCTCCTCACTACTCATCATTAACAACACTTTGTATGCTTTAGACCAATCATATTGGTCTCGTGATTTTGTCTTTTCAAGCTCAACATCATCTCATAGTAGTTTGAATCTAAGAAAAACTCTTATTATACACATTTTCTCCTAAACAATATGAGATAAGAGACCAACTCCTTCACCACTCGGTATCCATCCATCCCAAAGGCTAACTAGCAGATTCCTAATGCAAGGCCCAAGTTGGTCTATTTTACTAGAGCAGAGCCCAGGATTGTTGGGCTTAAGTTTTCAAAAAAGGCCCAAAGCTCCGTTGCCTTACCCTTGCTCAGTGCCGGAACCTCAAGGATCTCTCCACCCCGAAATTTGGTTTCTACCCTCATTGGCCTTGAGCCCTTAATCACTCATCACGTATTCTCACATACAAAAAAAATGGGAAGAAAGAGCAGGAGATGATAGAGATATTGAACAAAGAAGGTAGTCTAGTGAGTCATAATTTGCCTCGAACAGAAGAAAGATGGACGTTGTAGAGGGTAGAATCTACAATCAAAGATTTGTATCGTTGAGCCACCAACAACTTGTGTCCTGGATAGAAGAATCAGGATAAAAATATTGCACCGGTGTGGTACCTGTTAAAGACACTCCGACGCTCAAGTTAGAATGATAATCGAGGGTCCTTTTGAGGCAGTAATCAAATATAAAGGCAATGAATATAAACCAGTCCGGAATGTGGTTCAAAGATTGGGATAAAGATTGTGTCGAAGACATAATGTTGATGGGAAAAATGGAGGCCAGACGAAGAAGCAGTAGAAGAATCCGAGGAAGAAGAAGATCCTTTCATCGTGGCAGGATTTTGCTATTTATCCTGCCATGTTGGAGACACGTGTCTGGACGATAATCGTTTGATCCTTATCAGGTTACCGTTAGAGACAAACCATACCTTTCTTATAACTTTGCTCTGACCATTCTGACTCTACTCTATGACGGGACGTGGGATAACTCTAAGTGTCAGAGGCTACACCAGTTGTGCCAGCGGACTGGTTGAGGATATCTTCTTGTGTCAGAATCAAATTAGCCAGATCGCTTCCTGCAACACTCCAAGTATGTATACATACATACATACATACATACATACATATATATATATATATATACACACACACACATATAAGAGTCAGGGAATCAGAGGATGAGATCGTGCAATCTCAGGTCGAAGAGAAGGTAATGTCATTATCGGCTACGACGTTCCTCTAGATCTTTGACTGTCGAAGACAATCTGAATTGGGCCTCTACTGCTGCTGGGCTCGTGCCATTACAGAAGTCAAACGCTTTTACGAGGTTGGGGATTGTGTTATTTTGGATTTCAACCCATTCAAGTCCACGAATGCCAAAGATGATTTGCTTTTTTTTTTTGTAAAAAAAATATCACAGAGAAATTACTTGTAGTTGGAATCCAACCTTAGGCATACATATACCTAACCCAGTCGATTGCCAACCAAACCAACTCTTGTTGGTGTCAAAGATGATTTGCTTGATTCCTTATTTTGTTAATGTAATTAAAAATTTGATTTGTTATCTTAATTAGTCTATTCATTGTGTTTCTATAAATTTATAGTAGTGCTAGGTAGCCCAAGTCTCTTAAACGAAATTTTAAAACGTTTTAACTCTCAAAATACATGTTAGATTTTTTAAAAAATTACATATTCAAAATCAGTGCATAAAGCTCTTTCTAACAAGATCTATTGTCGATGAGTTTTATCGGTAAAATCTTAATTTCATTGGTAAAATCTTAATTTCATTATTTTTTTCAATGGAATTTGAAAAAAACAATGAATCCAGAACTAAAATAATGACTTAAACTGTGCTTTAAAAAAATAGAATCTGGAATAAAGCTATTCCATTGATTAAATCAATGGAATAAACCTGCTGAGCTCCCATGGGCTACAAAATTGATGAATTACATGTCATTTTCGATAAATTTAATGGAAATTTAAACTTCCATATTGAATAGGGGATGAACAACTCATCCAGTTGTTGTGATAGGTTTACGAACTACACATATTCAAGAAAGAGATGGTTGATTTCTTTATGGGGTTTCGAGCTAACTATTTGTGTGCAGGTTTGAGTCATCCATATGATCAAGTCAGGCTGTTGTATCCTAGAAGGTTTGAGTCAAGAGAATCATATTGCACCGATTCCTAAGAGAAAGAATAATTACGGAGGGCTCGAATCTCCTTGAAAAGATAGATATTCATGCCTAAATTTAACTACAGTTGTTATTTCATTGTAACGAGTTTCAGCATGAAATCTCTATATTCTTTTACTTTCTATTTATTTCTATCTAGAATCCTACTTTTTAACTCTTGGTTAATACATATAATTTCTTCACAACTTCAAGTCATGCCCTTTTAGATATTCATCTTCATTCTCTTCTATCTCCCATACAAATTCTCTTGATTCTCCTTATCGCTGCACCACTATCTCTACATTGTACATGTTCATACCATCTTAAACGATTTTCTCGCAACTTATATTCAATTGATACTACTCCTAGTTTAGATATTATTTCTTATTCTATCTTCCATTGTATAGCCACACATCCAACGAAACATCCAAATTTCTATTACCTGAATTTTATGGATATGTTGTCTTTTAATAGTTCAACACTCAAAACTATACATCATCACCGGTTATATAGCGGACTTGTAGAATTTTTCTTGAGCCTTAAAAGAATCTTTTAGTCGTATAAAATTTCGAATGAACTCTTTCACTTCACACATTAGCTTTTAATCATATTAGTTACATTTTCATTGATGGCTATGACATCTTGAAAAATAGAGTCAAGATATTTAAAAACCTGACTTTTTGTTATTTCTCTAACATCTAATTCAAACTTTTGTTCGTTCCTTTATATGCTCTTACTAAATTTACATTGCATATATATTATATTTTAGTTTTATGTAATTTAAATCTTTTAGACTTAAGTTTTGCCTCTACATCTCGAGTTTTGACCTAAATCTCAATATTGTCTGATCTACTAGAATTATATCATTCGCAAACAACATGCACCAAGGCACGTCACTTTAGATATGTCATGTGAGTTCATCCATCACTATAACAAATAAGAACGATCTTAAGTGCACTCTTGGTGCAAACCTATTGTGATGAAAAACTTCACTATAACTCCTCCATTAGTCCTAACACGAGCTACAGCTTTTTCATATATATCCTTGATCATAATAATATAACTAATCAAGAGTTGTCTCTTCTCTAAAATTCATCACATTACTTACCTAGACACTCTTATCATATGTCTTCTTAAGGTGTATAAATACTAAATAGATGTCTTTTTTACTACTATCTATATTTTTCTACAAGTCCCTTCAATAAAAATGTTGCTTTCATTGTGAATCATCCCAGCATAGATTAAAACTAATCTTCGAATATCGTAGATACCGATCCTCAATCTCTGTTCCAACAATTCTTTCTTAAAGTTTCAATTTCTGACTTGTAAACTTCATAAATTGTTATAACATTAGATGTTGCAAGGTACCATAATGTTTCTGAGTTTCTCATCCATTTATTAGACATACACGAGTCTTTATCATTTAATTAGATAGCTTAGTTAATCATTGGCTATCTCCTACGCATTTCCACACTTGAATTGAAAATTGGACAATGATTGATCTTATTTGGCTCTCATGTCATGCATGTGACTTGTTTTCCTTATCAGCCAATGAAGAAGATCCTTAATTAGTTCACCCTAGCTAGCCCAGTAATTGAGATTACGCCCCTTGCACGGGGGAATGACTCGGCAGCATTGGACTTGTTAATATGTATTGCTTTCTAATGACATCTTAACGTATTATTTTCTAGATGATTGCTTAGGATAGTCAAATTTCAATAAAGTAATCACACTCAACACTCACTATTATCAGTGATTTGTCAAATATGAATGTAGTATTCTTATAGAAATATCACATAATCATTCAACAGCATGCCAAACATATTCCATGCCAAAAACAGGGTTCAAGGAAATGCGTTAATCGTATGATATAAAGTAAAAAGTAATGCCACCGGCCAGGTTATTGACACTGCTACAAAGTTATTTACCAACCAACGCAAATACACTCACATACAGAATCATAATTCATAGGGCTGAAATTTACATAAAATCCTTACTTCACATCAACATTAGACTTTTGATGATCACTAAGATAAGTCTCTGCGAGGGCAGTGTGTAACGCAGCCCCAATTGGAAGTACATCCTCGTCAACAAAGAAGTGAGGTGAGTGTGGAGAATAAATTGCCCCAACCTTTTCATTTCTAATTCCAATACTAAGCATAATCCCAGGAACACGTTCTTGATAGAAGGCAAAGTCCTCACCTGCCATCACTTTCTTCCCCATATGCACATTCTCAGGACCAAGCAGGAGTTTACCAATCCTTTGAACATCCTGGTGCAAGCCCACATCATTCACGGTAGCAGGATATACCGGATATTCTTCTTCTTTCATGTCAACATATGCTTTGCATCTGTGCACACCTGCCTGACCTTTGATAACCTACAGTCAATTATACATGCATCACTAAACTTCAAACTGGACTCGCATACTTGGCAGTTGGCCACAATTTGACAAACAATTAAACATAGAACCACCAATGGAATAAATGTAATGAGAGAAAATCTTATGCTTTCAATGAAGTGTTGCTTAATACCTCTTTCATCCTTTCCCTGAGTCGATGCAAGCCCTCACTTGTTAGACTTCTTAAAGTACCCCCAAACTCGGCGTATGCCGGAATGACATTCATGGCAGTCCCACATCTCACGTAAGTAACAGATAGAACCTTCAGCCAAAAGCAAAAACATAAGATTGAGTCAACATGATGCTACTTGTTCTTGTACAGATGAAAGAATGCCAAAGATAATTAAAGAAAAGCACAAATAGAAGCGCCTTTCAAAAATTAACTAAAACAGATGAGGGCTTCAAGTTTGTAGCAGTCTTTAAGCAACTTGCACAGTACATATTGCCATATACTGCTATAGGTGGGAAGCTACAAGATTACAAAAACAAATGGATAGTACGGCCATACTTCACTGTGCAGGGGATCAGACTCTCTTGAGACGAGCTGCTGCAGTGCCAAGATTGTAAATGATGCTGCAAGTATAGGGTCCGTGGTGGTGTGGGGCTCTGCAGCATGCCCACCCTTTCCTTCTATTTTTACAGCAAAAAAACATACAGCAGCCAGGACTGGCCCAGGAAGAGACGCTATGCTTCCAGTGGGTATTTCACTATCAATGTGCATTCCAAATATTGCTTCGGCATCACCAAGAGCTCCTTCTTCTATCATGTAAGATGCGCCAGCCCCTCCTTCTTCAGCTGGTTGGAAAAGAAGTCTCACAGTTCCCTAAAGACAAAATAATGAAAATTGAATCTACATAAGTGTAGTGGACTGAAAAGAAAAGGCATAGATAAATTAAACAACCTCTCCGAATAATTTTTTTTATATCCTTGACCCCACCCACTACGAGAGCCTTGTGCGCATTAGTTGTTTATTCCGGAAAACATTTGGCCCAATGTTGTATTGACGCAACTTAAAGGTCACAAGTTCAATTCCGGAAAACAAACTCTCTACATATTATGTGGAAGTAAAGTCTCCGTACATTTAGCATATCCTCCACCGTGCCCTTGTGGGAGCATTGTACATGAGAGTTGTTTACATTTATTTTCCAATAAACTAAATAAATAAAAAAAGTAAAAGCAAAGAAGCAACAAAGAGAAGAAAATAGCCACCCAAGAGCTGGTTCTTATAATTTTAAAGAGAGAGAGATGAGAATTCTAATTTGATTATAGAAGTAGCAGATGGTTGATAGGGATTCACGGTCATTTTATCAATACATGAATGGAAATGAGTGTTAATGACTTCACATATCTTTTCTTTCAATGCATCTCGTGAATCCCCTGAAAATATTTATATTATGAAAACTTATAACATGAGAATAAAAGCCAACACACCCTGCAACATCATGATTTCCATAAACTTTGATGTTACCATACTAGACATTCTAATTAAAGGCCACGATAAATAAAAGAGGGCCAGCAGAGACCACGAGTTGAGAGAAGAAATTTCTCTTCCCAGGACCTTAGAAGGCTTACTAAGCCAGCATTGGAAGATGACTTCTTAAATTTGTAATCCTCTTATTGATGTTTATCCTGGAAATTCTCTATACATCACAATAATATAAAAGATGAAGATGCAGTTGAATTCTGAATGATAATTTATCAGAATTGTCTTTGAAATATGTATTAGAGTGAGAATGCAGAGGTCAATCTGCATACTTCTGCTCCTCAAAACAACTTAAATAGAGTCCAGGAGATGGTAATGTGGTTGCCAGTATAATGAAGATGATGATTCCAGGAATTGAACCCCTGAACTTAGGTTACTATCATGCCAAATATGGAAAAATCTTTTGGAGGCCAAATATGGAGTAGATGATGGAAGATTGATGATGAAGGGTAAAAATGAAGCCAATGGAGGGGGAGTTTAGATTGTATCAGACTATTCTGAGCTGTTTGGTCATGTAGTATCTCGTTTGTGGTTGGTAAAGGCAAAAGAGTCTACTTTTGGACACTTGTTGTGGACCAGCTACCATCAAGGATTCCCAAACTCTTTCTTTTGGCCAGAAATTAAGAAGCTAATGACCTAAGTCAGAGAAAAACATGCTCATTACTAACAATGAGGTTTCCTGGGATGTGTTTCTTTATTAGGGTATCCACAGACTGGAAACTGGTGGATTTCAACAATTTCTATGCAACTATTTATGATAATCAACCCAATAGAATGGACAATGAGCCCAAAATAGTGGAATGGAGGCAGATTGCATGACAGAGTGTCAGACGATACTACTAGCTACTTGTAAGGGCTAAAGGAGGAGAAAGTAGTTGCATACCCTGGAACAAACTTGGGAAGTGGTGTGGGGGAGAGCCTTGACAATTTAAGATCTTCAAAGACGTTGTTTTTACATGTCAAATAGATATTCCTAGCATAGAGAAAAGCTTAAAACACAGAACCAAATCACCCTGCATTGGGTTGGGTATGCATATTGAGGAGCTTTTGACAAAGTGGAAGTAACAAACTGAATCGTGCTATGACGGATTCAGGAAAGACGTGGAGATCTCCACCAATTGAGAACGAATCTCGTTTTCTTTGATATTAATAATAATCAAGTCTACCTTCAATTACAACTTAAAGGAGTATTTATACTAGAAAAGAAACCCTAAAATCATTAGAAAAGGGAAACCAAACTAAATGAGGAAATAACATAAATTATGCGCAATAATATAAAAGTGCCCCGTAGACCCCTTAAACGTGCGAATTTAGGCCTGAACCCTGCCGTTACGGAGGACAAAGTCCACTTAATTTGTGTAGGGCACAAGATTCCCTTTCCGAAAACATATTATGGGCCCCGTAACTCCCTCTGGATTGAAAGTTATGGGCCTTCAAAGCTCTACCATTAAACATTGACCCTACATCAGCTTTACTCTATCACTAATTGGATCAGTTTGATTGCAGCCAGATCAACTGAAGAAGAATTAAGAGCATGGCTTACAGCAGAAGTTCCATTAACAACAGAAGTATAATCTCCACTGTATAGATGGCCATTTTCTTTATTGCTTGGAGAGAAAAGAACAAAAGAGTCTTCAAGGGGGTTGAAGAAGGCTTTTCAATCTCTGTACTAGTTTCATTGTAATCCTTTCCTAGATGAAAATCAGTTCTTTGATGTACTAGACTCGATTTTATGCAGATAATTTCTAAGATTTTTACCGGGTTGGCACCCCCTCGGTGCCATTAAATTAAATCTGCCTTTCATTTTCCTGCTAAAAAAATGATAGCAGAATACGGTATGAAGTTTCCATGCAACTATCAGAGGAAGTGGCATAACTATCAGTGGGAAAAAACAGAAGAAGAATCCAAATGCTACGACCACAGCATGTATCTCCAATTAATAGTCTTTGTTTTCAAAGCATGAAACATAGTTACACAAAGTGATCTGGATATTATGTAAAGGATGAGACGCATGGGATCAAGACAGTAAATAACAGCCTAAATATTTTTGAAGAGATCCAGGGGATAACAACCTTAAATTGCTTTTCTCTAACAATGGCTTATGGTGATGAGAAGATCAGTCAAACTTTGTTCTCTTCTTTTCAAAATTCAAGACAAACAGCTTCTGCTAGTGATTGAGGACCGAGTTTTTGCTTTGGTTATCAAATTTAATGGGTAAGATAATCGTCATTCCAAGGAATATAAGCAATAACCTCAATCTCCAAATTAAAACTTTAGTCCAGCAACGAAAGTGTTTCAAACCAAACCTTAAGTCTCTCTTTACGTTGATTAAGCAGCTTGGCAGCACCAAGTAGCATCGTTGTGTGGATATCGTGTCCACAAGCGTGCATTCTGCCGTCAATTTTGCTCTTATGCTTCCAATCAACAAGCTCCTAAATTTAGGAAAACCAAATAAACACCTCAAAAGAAATCAAAACTAAAAAAGAGAAAAGCAGATGGACCGGGATCATTACTTGCAAGGGTAGGGCGTCAATGTCGGCCCGAAGTGCAAGGACGGGGCGAGAACCAGAGCCGATTTGGGCAACGACGCCGGTTTTGGCAAATGGGTATTCATATGGGATGCCAAGCTTGTCGAGTTCAGTTCGAATAAGAGCGCTTGTGTTGTGTTCTTCAAAACGCAGTTCTGGGTTTTCGTGGATTTGTCTCCTTATTGAGACCAACCAGTCTTTCTCCTTTCGGGCTGAGCTTAATATCTGCCTTGCGTATATTGGATTATCGGCCCCATTAATTGCTGTGCCACCAACCAACAAAACTGAGAGAATCTGAAAGGCAATGGAAGGAATTCCCATTCGCATGAGAAGAAGGAAAGTAAACTACGAACTATACCAGCAATTCAGCTTGTAAACTCGTCCTCATCGAGTCATCGTTGTCAGTCGCCACAACTAGTTCTAAAAATCTTAGATGTTATGCTCATTACAAGCAACAGAAGGGGTGGTGGCGCAATTGGCTAGCGCGTAGGTCTCATAGCTCAGAGTGATCCTGAGGTCGAGAGCTCGAGCCTCTCTCACCCAATTTTTTTAATAAGTTATATACATTTTTTTATTATTATTAAAAAAAACGACTTCTACCTATCTGCGCAAAGTACACATAATCTCAAGTCTTTCTTTTTTTCCTTTCCTTTCTATAATTTCACACTTCTATTTCTACTACTTAGTCATCTTTCTTATCCTCTCCGTTCCTCCTCAATTGAAAAGAAAGGAACAAGGCAAGAACATAACACAACAGAGAAATTAGGTTAATTTCTACGGTCTGCCCTATACCCTCTGAGAATGTATGTATAGTGTTTCGAGTCCCACACAACTTTGGTGCCACAATACCTTGTCTCCCTATCATATGAACAACTTTCAGTAAAAGGCTCATCAGTGGACTATCTTAGTATCCATCTAATATCTGTCAATGGCCACTTTCCCTTCCCATACATATCAATACACTATAGAATTGCATCTGGGGTGTTTTTTTTTTTTTTTTTTGATAAATCGTGGGGTTATGTTATTAATTTTTTTGAGAGATGAGGAATCGAACTTTGCACCTCATGCAAGTTATGACGAGCATATCAACACTAGCCAACTCTTGCTCCCTATGGGTTTGGTTTGGTCAGGATATCAACTTTGAGCACGGCATCCCTATCGGTGAGAAAACAACTGTAAGTCGAGCATGATCAGAAAGCGAATAATTTTCAGGCCACCTTCCTTTCTCCACTTCCGGAGGGAATAGCACAGCATTCTTCACGCTGAAACCAACAGTCTGCACTTGATTACCCTTCATGACGTTGTCTTGGACTTCATTGATTGTCTCGTCCCTCTGCTCCGACCAAGATGGTTTCCAAATTTGCTGCTGCACAGCCATCATTCAACACATGAAAATGGCAAACAAAAACGTGGAAAAAATGTTAAGCATACATTAAAAAACACAGAAAAAAAGGTTCATATAATCAAACCAATGACTGTATTACTGTGCCCTCTAATGCTCAAACACCCTGTAACAGTATTCTTAACGCTAGAGCCTGCAACTGCCAGCCAGGTGCAGTACTACCAGAGAATACTCGGATAGCGAAGTATTTTTCCATTTCAATGAGAGCAAATACTTTCTCGATCGGACCATTACCTGAAATTCTTTATAATCAAGCACGCCATCTCCATCAGTGTCGGCTTGGACCCACAGGTCCTTTGTCTCTTCAACAGTGAGCCCATGCTGGTGGCCGGTCAAATTAAGCTGTAGAACCAAAAACCATTAGTAACTTTCTATGATCACAAAAACAGATAACGCTATCCTACAGAGCAACCATAATAACAATAACAATAACACTACCAAAAATAAATTCCATTTAAATCAATTAGAATACCTGTCTAAGAGCTTCACAGAAACCTGAATATGTGATGTAATCACTGTCATTATCAGCTTTCAGAAAGGCAAATGCATCATATTCCGTCAGCGAAGCTCTCCGTAATAGATACTGAAACTACAAAAACAATTGCTGTCAAAGAAGGATTGAAGAAAATCCTCTCCCTTTGAAGTTTGAAAAATGAAAACCCTCACCACAGTCACTCAAACATCTACCTCCCCATCCACTAAGCATGATCCATATGAGGGTTGTTTTAAGCCTGGAAAAATATGCCAGGTATTGCAACCATCTTTTTCACCAGGCAATAGCCGAGATGATCCAGAGACTCATTTGCTTTGTGCTTTGAATGCTCGTCTCCTATACTTAACCCAATATGAGAACTACTATACTGCAATTTTCATTTTATGTTTTAGAGGAAATGGACAAGATTTCAGTTGGGCAATTTTTATTTCCTGAATGGCTCACATGTCAGGGGCCTAAAAAAGAGATATAAGAGTCGACAAGCACATTGATAAATCTTCCGCTTATGGACACAGGAAGGAATTTGGCATGAAGATATATAATTGCTCCGGTATGACTTCCATCCAAGAAGCAACATAACGTCCTCAATTTCAATTCTAAATTTAAGTCACATACAAAGTCAACCTTGTAATATATTATTACAAGGAACTGTTATCATACGCATATAAGGAGTGTTCAATTGACGGACAAAATAAACTTTCTGACCTTAAACATGCCAAACACAGCTTCTGTCCAACTTGCTTTTAGTAGTTTTCGATATCTATTAGGATTAAGAAGCCATATAAAATCCACACCACAAATGTTCCCCCGATGATTCCGATGGCTAACCCACTGTGAGAAAAATATTTAGAATGGGGATATCAAAAACAAATATAGGCATAGGCTAGAGTTTCTGCCAAATGGGAATCCAAGTCTAAGAGTGAATGTGCAAAAACCTTGTGAGCATCAGCATCAGAATACCGATGAGCTGTATCATATGAAGATATAAACCCTTGAGATCTTAGAAATTTATAAACATGTCCACGTTTGCTCCCATTCCAATCACTGCAAAAAAAAAAAAAAAGGACGATATTGGACAAAAAAAAAATGAGCATGGGTCCAGAAGGGAAGCAAACCTATCATGAACTAAGGGATGCATAATAAATTTACCCGCAGAGTATGATGGGCATAGGATTAAGCTTGTATTCCTTCTGATAAGATTCCACATCTTGCAAAATTTTATATACCTTTTACACAACTCAGATAATAAAGAAAAATCAGAAATAGTGAACAAAGATTGATGATGAAATGAAGCACGATGAGGGAACAAGAATGGAACTTACCTGATGAAGTCGCACCAGAGACAGAGTTGAATCATGAGGAAATAACAAGTGTGTGTTCACAATAAGAATATCCTGATGAATATCATTGCTTCGAGATTGCGAAAATGGGGAAAGTAATTCAACATGTAACAATTGAGCAACACGATCTCCACAATCATTGAAGAGCGATTCTCTATAGTTAAGAACTCTAAAATAGTCCTTGTGCACCGCAGTTAGAAGACCTAAACGTCCTCAAAGAAAGACAAGACAAAAATTACGTGAGCATGACCTTTATTCCTTGAGCCCATGACAATTTTGTCCTAAAAATACACTACATAAAACTTCTTATTCCTTACCTAATTTATAAAACAAAATCAAGCAATCTCCAAAAATATCATAACAACGAAAGAGCTGGTTCAGAAAGGGTATTGTTGGTCCTTTTATAGTTTTATATACGAATTCACCAAATAACAAAGAAAGCTTGATTGAAGCAAAAATCATGAAGAAATGAAACAAAACACACCATCACCGCGGTTGTTGGTCCGTCCAAGTTTAAAAATAATATAACCGGCATCACCCAGCCTCCTCTCATATATACTTACAAGCTCTTGGTTTCCAAGCCAGAATTCCTGCATCAACCAATCTAATACTCAGTGTGACAAGTACTAAAAAGTATTCTCCGCAGGATTTCTACCGTAAAAGAGAAAATAGCAAAAAGAAAACCTGAAGACAAATAATGGAAGATTTTTCGTACAACAACCAATCCAATATCCTGTGGTTCCTGGCCAACCAATATGCTCTATAATCACTTTCTCGACAACTGTGGCCCTGATGGAACAACGCATTACAAGACACGGCGTAACAAGAATGAGTGAAAATCGACCCGCAAAAGAGAAGAAGGAAAAGAAGACGAAGACGACCTTATGGTTGAAGCGTTTGTAAATGGGTGCGAGGATGTTGAAGGTGGTGCAAGTAATGCAGGGTTGTTGGTTACGGTCCCTGATTGATGATGCTATTGCATAACTCCCAATCCTTGATATCCTTCCTTTCATCGTCATCTCCTTCTGGTGTCTTTGGCGCAATTCATCAAACAGAAGACGAACCCGAAATGCTTTATTAGATATAGCGCTTCGAGAGGAAACGGGGAGTTTAGCAGAATCGAATTGGTGGGTCTGTCGCCAAAGTTGGGAAACGGAAAAAGGGTAGACTGGGTAGTTGTTATTATTTTACTTCCCAAAAAAAAGGTAGTTTTTATAAACTGAAATACCGGTAAAAGAGGCAGGCGTCAACCACCACAAACCCCCAATGCAAAACCAAAAGCCACAATGCACCACCACCACCACCACCAAAGCGATAGGAGTATAGGACGACGTGAGGCGACGAGGGGGCAGCCTCACTTCTTTTGGCCTTTTGAGTTGCCCAGTTTTTATGCGATTCCTATGTGTTTTTATGGCAACAAAAGGAAACAGAGGAGAGAGCTATATATACATATTTAAAATGCGCATTATTCGATCTCTGCTCCAATTTGACTGGACACTGGCCGTACTCTTCTCTCTCTCTCGTTATCGGCATCTCTGTTCTTCTACTTTCCAGCATATTTATATCCGTTCATCCTCTGCTTTTCCCTCTTATATTTTGGTTATTTGACGCAAACCACTGGAATTAGATCCTTTATGCCGAATGTTCTTCGTGAGAAAAAGTGATCTTTACGATGATCATGACGATTGAAGACAGGAGCATCCAATTCACTCCATCTAGAAGCCACCATTGCAATTTGCAAACGTTTTAATTCCTAACGTCAGTAAGCGCCTATTTTAATATTGACATAATGTGAGTTTTCACAATTTACAAGTAAACCCTCAGCACATCGAATTCTCTCTCCTCTTCAATCTAGTATGAAAATACAGAGTGAAATGCAATTTTTTTTTTCTTTGATAAGCCAACAATATATTCAACCACAAAGAAAACACAAAATAAGACATCTCAGGAGATGGCTTAAAGTAGCTAGATTAGGGACATACCCCTAATCGAAGGACGAGTGCGAGAGGAAGGTACAGTGAAGATATTCCAATGCATGAAAAAAATATTTACAATCATACCCAGTGAAGAACAACAAAAAATAGTATGAAAAAGATAATAAAAAACTAAGAGCCTAAGATTTAAAGAGCCAATTGCAGAAAGGACTCAATTTGAGTGGAGTGGGAACTGACGTTTTGTTCCTTACACGCCTATAGCTCCCTCTGTTGAGTAGAGGAAGTTGCCTCAGCTTGTGTTTAAGTACCTTACATGTCTGTGGTGCCTTGTTGCTGAAAGCCTACCTTCGAATACCATGGTCAATGGTATACATCTTTTGTAGTTCCTTGGAAGATGCTTGATGCTTGTAAAGGGCTGCTGGCTTTGCCTAGTCCCTTCTGCATACAGTTTGGTATACTTGCTGAAGTATGTAGCATAGCAGCAAAGCAGCTCTACTCGAATGCAGCCCTTCCCCATGATACCTCGTCTGAATCAATCCTCCAGGTGACAAGATATTCCCAGAAGCCATAGAGGTGCCAGCTCAAATATTTTTAGCAAGAACTAATTTCAAAAACATAGCTAAGTGCATTCCACCACCAATATTAAGAACTAAAACATATCTGTCATGCTAGTATCTTCAAGTAAGGCAATAGTTCTGCAGTGGTAGGACACACCCCAAGTGTCGGAAAGGAATAGGAAGAAACACTAGCTTGTACAGAAATTAGTGGAGCACACACTAGTATACAGACAGGTCTATAAAGCCAAGATTAAAGGTTTTTCATTGCAAGGAAGGGCGCACACACACCTAAAACTGTAGCTATAGAAGCCCATATCAGTGAACATAACAGGGAACAAGACAGAGAGTACACAGCATATTGAGGAAGAGAAGAAGAAACGCACGCACACCAAAGAGAAGCAAAACACAAACGCCAAGTGAGGACAGAGTATGGCGGTAGCCTAAACCTTTAGTTGTTTTTTAACAGAATGTATACTAACAACAACGAAGCAGAGCTAAATTTTATATATTCCAAGTAGGCCAATATTTGGTAGTTTACGCAGGAATATGGATTAAAACTTAAAATTTTCAAGGTAAGCAATAATTGGCTACGAGATTATTTCATTTCAAGCATGAAAAGACGAACTATTGTATATAAAACCCTCTTCAACAAAAAGACAATCAGTCGTGCATGCATCATATAAGCTTATAGTGAATAAGTAGATCAAAGGAAGCAAATTCTCTATACTCCTATTTTGCTACTGATAAAGCACAACGTATAATTGCTTTATTCTCCCATAGTTTCTTCGGACTTGTGATCAAATTTTTGCATGTTAAGCTGAGCCAATCACTTTCTCAATTCTAGCAACCCGAGCTTCAAGTTTGTGTTGTGGAATCTGAATCTCAGGTTCATTCATTCTCTTGTTTCATTTTCTATGGCCCTCATTGGCCATTCTATTGCAGCATTGACATATGTAGTCACTTCCATCGGAGTTGTCCACAATTCCATTTCTTTAACAGCTTCATCATCCACTACTACTAAAGTTGAATGACAATGAGCACAATCTACATAAGTCCTAATATCACTAACTGCCCTATCGGGGGACATTTTGTTGCCTATTGAAAGATCCCAATACTTCCCCCACAATGGGTTCTACTTCGTAACAGAAGCCCATACTTTCACTGGATACTTTTGGGAGGGAAACCTGGAGAAGCATCAGGATCATTACCTCCCTTCCTCTCCGTTGCAGCCCCCTAATACTTTGTTAAGAGTAAAACATGCATTGTTATCGCAGTTCTTTCCAGTTATACCTGTAGAAACACAGAATACCAAACTGAGATGCTTATCTACCGAGACTCCCAGCAGTCAGCAATTAACCACACAGTAGAGTACAAGCAAGATCAAGCTTGTAACTAAGAACACAGATGCAGAAACAACACTAAGTCTTGCACACAGCAAACAAGACTTAGTATATCAGACAAAGACAAAGAACTTCTTCATACATAAGACAAAACTATATTTGCTTCTAGAATTGCTTACCTGGCAGCACCACAAACACATAATAAACAAATAATAAAGACAGATGACATGACATCCAACAAGGATAAAAACAAACACAATACTTGGTCAAACATAAACCAAGTCAACACACAATTTCAACTTAGCTAAGCCTCAACACCAACAATACCTTTAAGAGCTCCATTGTCTGCTGCCACTGAAGTTGAACCGACATTTTCCCTGACTTGCACAACTGCTACATCAGCTTCTCCTTGTGCTTTCTGTTTTTGATGAATGAATACTTTCTGTTTTTGGCTTAGCAAGCCTTTGATAAAACTCTCACTGCCTTTTCTTTTCAGCCTCATTCTTTGTAGCCAAAGCCAGAAAGCTGTTCATGGATGGAATTTCTTTGCTTCACAAACAATTCAACAGAACAGGTACCAAGAGATGTTGTCATTTAGAATCAAAGTCCAACATCAGGCCTCGCTGTCAGACCAGAGAGGGGTAGCACAGGAGAAAACATTCACAGACAGCCGAACAGAAGATGCCCTGTGGGTGGATGCTGTAAAAATGGGATCAAAGGGCTTATATGCTGTGGCAGTATCTAATGTGATATGACTCTAGCACACTAAGCAGACATATCTGCTAGCCTTCAGAACTTGAATGCATATCACTTTCACATCTCATCAGCGCTGCTCAAAGCCAGCTTCATTTTCCAAAATGAGCAAAGACACCTACATTGGAGAAAGGAGAAGAATTTATCAGAAACAAGTTATATATTCTTGAAAATATTTAAAACATGACAAGTTATTCATCTCGAGAGACAATTTAAACTGTCTGAATGTACGCACTTCATCCCTGCAAAAATTAATATCCAATTCAGGATCCCATATATAATCAATCAAAGTAGAGGAATGAGTAAACAAACAACAATAACAAAGACAAAGTAACGATTATGTAATGCATGTACAACCTGCAATAAACTTAACAACTTAGTGAGATTTCTACGAGTACCAGGTAAAAGTCCATGAAGATCCCTCATTCGAGGAACTTGATAAAACCTGTACTGCAATGGCCAATGCAAGACAAAAACGCAAACCGTCAACTTAAAAGTAACCCTTGTGCAGAACTAACATACAAAGTGACACTATATTCGTTAGATTGTGATATTGGACCATTCAACAAATAAGTGAACCCACAAATTAATTGACTTGTGCACTTCCCAAAAGATTCGAAGTCCACCAAGCACAAACATATTACACTAGTAATAAAAGATTAGTTATTGGAAGAAACAACGAAAAAAACTTCAATACATTAATACTGCACTACATTTAAATGTAATAATACTTGTCAAAAGCACTCTATATCTGTCAGTGCTCAGATCCAGTAGTCCGGTTAGAGAGAAACTGGATTTAATTCAAGTTTCACAAGAAAATGAACTTGAGCTTGCTTAATACCCCAAACAAGAGTTGAGCCAAAGGAAGCTCCATAACAATAAACATAGCAAGAAATATAAACTGTTCCTACAGATAACCAGGACACATCAGGTCCGATATCAAGTACTTGCATAAAGTTTCACCATTCCTATTTGTTCCATGAACTTAAGAAAGGAAAATTAGTAGGAGCTTGATAGTGACTAAAAGATAAAGAGTTTTTCCAGTAATACGATGTAGGTATGTCTAGCTCAAATCCATGCCATCTCCAACTTGGCCACAGATGGGACTGACAGTAGAAAAAGCTCTCTCGAAAGGAGAAGGATGAAACTGAGCATCACGTCGGCGTTTGAAACCACAGATATCACCAGGAGTACTGTCAGTATCCAGCTTCCTACGCACACCTCTAACTGCTTGCTGCTCTGCTGGAGTGAGGGGAAAAAGCTGGCCGCTCACCCGGCAAAGGGAACTATGGTTATCATACAAAATCCTCTGGTTACAGTTCTTGTCACAGATGTGAGTGAGACCTGTTTGTTTGCAACAATACATGTTTCCACATACAAGTTCGTTTTCACATTTGTAATCGCATTTGTGAACTGGATTTGGCCCATCTCGACCTAGAATGGTCGACAGATAAATGACATTAGCAGCACCACCAATGGTAGATTTTCCATATGCTTCCATTGCTTCAGGAAGAATAGCAACTCCGAATTCTAGACTTGACAGTTCTGCAGAGCCCAACAGAATGCAATAATTCATCAAAAACGAAAAGATTCTCTGGATCCATATAGTCGACAATTTCTGGTTTTGTAATAAAACTACATCAGCCTACACCTAAGATAGCTAACCTAAAATTGTAATGCGAAACTCTGAGTCTCTGATAAAAGGATTCGACAAAGGAGATAGCTTACACTGAGAAATAAGGAAAGACGCTTACCCACACTTTTTTCTATGTTCATTAAACAACAGCGCCTTAATTACATTAAAAAAAAAAAGAATAGTGCCTATATGTAACAAAACGGAAATACCCTAAAATACAGTAATATACCTACATTTTCATGGCTACAATAAGAAAAATAAGATCAATTAACCAAAATAAACAAACAGATCTGGAACACAATCACATCTTCCTCTCAGAAAAAGCATCGATATCACAAGGACCAACATGGGTAACGGCCCAAGCACATCGCTAAAAGCCAAAGGGCATAAAGTTCCAAGGGCGCTAAAACACAGATTTCTCCCTAAAACAAATAAGAAATAAGAGAAATAGAAGATGGGGCGGGAATGACTCACCCGGTATCCAAAAAGACTGAAGCAGCTAGATAAGGCTTCTGTAACCCAGAGATAAAAACTTCTCTAAGTTTCCCTGCAGAGAAATTACAAAAGGAGAAATAGAATGGAAGATGTGGGGAGTGGGTAGGGTTACTTTATAGAGAGAGAAAAAAAAACCAAGTGTTTGTTGACGTTAGATTCGAAACAATTATGAGTAATAACTTACTATGCATATAAAATATTAAAATGAGACCTAAATGCAGATGTAAATGCAAGTGAAATTTGGGTGGGTGTTCCTAGCATAAAAAGTAGCGAAATTGTGGGTGCGAGCTTGTCTCATTTATGATTTATCGAATCCTTTTGCTACAATAGTGGATAATGTGCGGATTACAGCTTTGACTGATCACGTGCCCAACGTCTCTCTGTCCCCTAAATCTCAATAACTATTCAAACGGCCTCTCAGTAGACTTTGCTTGCTAATCCTCGTTTGACACGTCTGTTCCGGTAACGTTGTCGTCGGCTACAGTTTCTGATTGGGCTCAAAACTCAAAAGTGATGCTTGGGCTGAGACGGGTTCCTGGGGTCTGTTGTAAAAATATTACAGCAGACCACACCGTAGAATCAATCAACGGTTAGATATAATTTGATATAATCTAATGGCTCATATTTTAAAAGCCCAAAAATAATATATTTGTTTTTCTTTCTCTTATGTTCCCACACAAAAGACCTTTCTCTCCTTCATTGACGGTCAGAGTAAGAAATTGACAAGGAAATCGATCATCATCTTCGTCTCCCTCGATCTCTTTGTCTACATCGTCTGTGTAGTGAAAGGGAGAGTCGATCTTCTACATCATCTTCGTCTTCGTCGATCTCTTCATCTCCCTACACATCATCTTCTTATGGGTTTCCTTTGGTTTTTGAGTTTGATTTGGTTATCTGAGTTTGATTTGGTTTTGGGGGTTTGATTCGATTTCTAAGTTGGATTTGGTTTCTGGGTTTGATTGATTTCTGAGTTGGATTTGGTTTTTGGGTTTTGCAAGCATGAGTAATTGTTACTAAGTACATCTCCATTTACTATGTATTCATTTGAATCATTCCTGTAGCATTATCGTAAGGCATACTTGAAGATGGAGATTTTCCCATCTAAAACTTGCAGATGTACCAACTACGATGGGGAGATAGAGCTTCTGCAACTCTGCGTGTGGGAACATAAGAAAGAGAAAGAAATCCCATTTTTGGCTTTTATCTTATTTTTGGGCTTTTAAAATATGAGTCATTGGATTATATCAGACTATATCTGACCATTGACTGATTTTACAATGTGGTCTGCTGTAATATTTTTACAACAGACCTCGGGAACCTGGGCTGAGACCAACATCTCATGAGATCCTTATTTCTTTCCTGTTTATTTATTGGGAAAATTTCATCGAAAAGTCTAAATGTCCCAGCAACTTTATATCCCAACAATATCTCAGTCTATGTGGCAAGTTTAGGTGAGCATGCCAACATGATATTAATTTAATAAAAAAATATCTCTCTATTTTAATGACCCCAATACCCTTCTAACCCTAAGAGCACTTGCAATGGTGTTATTTTGTCTGGGCCATCAAATATGTATGGAGTTTTGTGTTTTGCTGATGTGGTTGTATTGAGTTTTGTGTTTTGCTAATGTGGCTATATTGGGAGATGTGTTTTATATTGAAAGATTGTGTTTTGGTGTAGTTTTATTGGGGACAACATGGAGGGCATGGGAATTTGTTGGCCACCATGTTGGGTGGGAAGGAAAATGTATAGGAATTTGTGTTTTGTTGATGTGGTTATATTGGGAGATGTGTTTTGTTAATGTGGTTGCATTGAGAGACGTATTTGCCTTGACTTTTTATGTAATAGAAGTGGGACCCAATATAAATTTTTGTTGGGCTAGCAAATTAAAACCACTGCAGTTGCTCTAACCTTTCCCCTCCTCTTGCCCCGGCAGCACTTCTCATCCCACATAGTATTACGCATATTATGCGCAATCCTTGTCATTCTTACCTGTCTTAGCTGGTACGATCCTTCAAGGGAAAAGCTACAACTACCATTGAAGAAAGCAGCGAATTTAGATCCCGATAGAGTTGCCGATAGAGATGTATCAATAGAACCCATCTATCTCTCCTCTCTCTCTCTACATTTCTTGTTTCTTCTTGGATTTTGTTTCTTCTCTGCGGGAATAGAATGGTAGTTGAAGTCAACCAGATAAGAGCCTCTCTCTACGGTCGTTGTAACTGGGCTAGGCTTGATCAAAGTTTGAAGTGAGCTTGTTGTGTCAATTGGGCCTCTCGCAAGTGAGCTGTGATTTGTGGCGTGTCTTCACATCCTCATCCTCTACTTTGTACTTCTCTGCATCCACCATATTCTTTATAAAATTTCATTGTAATTTCACCATCTTCATCCAATCCAATTAAAAATGTCATTGTAATTGGATGGCAATATTATATTGTTGCTATTGTTTGTTTGTGTGCAATTTGAATGAAGTTTGCCTTTACCGTTTGTAGTAAACAAGTAACGATATTGATACACATTCCAGCAATTCAAAAACAAGGTAATTACAATAAAAAACAATGTAGTTGAAAACTAATAATGAAAAACAGTGTAATTACATTGTTTTTGAAAACAATGTAATTAAAGTCTGTGTAACTCAAAAAAATGTAATTGCAGTAGCAGTGTAATTACATTGTATTTTCAATGTTCCAGATTTTATTTAATAACGACCCGATAAAGCATATCGACAATGGATCTTATTGAAAAGAGTTTTACATGTTGATTTCGAATATGTAATTTTTTTTGAAATCTAACATGTATTTTGAGAGATAAAACGTTTTGAATTTTCGTTTAAAAAAAGAAAATGTAAAAACATGTGATGTCATATGATGATGTCAGCAGCAGTAGTAAAAGAAATTAGACCAAAAAAGAAAGGTATTTTTGTCCCCAAAAAATAACAAAATATCTACTTTCCATGTCACATGATGATGTGTCTTTGCCACATAGACTGTGATACCTTTGGGATACATTTTGTTGGGATATGTATTACTATCGAAATTTCATGCCAGTCCATTTCTTAAATTTTTGAACACTTAACTCCGGTAAAAAAAAAACTTTATCACTCTAAAATATTATTAATAGACTAATTACTTTCTTATCCTTACTATGTCTTCCTCCTCCCACAACAACTTCTGTCTTACTCTTTCATTGTTGTTGTTCTTTGGAATCCAACCTAAACTGAAACTCACATCACCCTAAACATATTTTGACCTTCTATCACCATTAACTGCCGTTCGTTTGTTCGAAAAACAATTGAAAAGCTACAACCACTTCGAGGAAAAAGTCTCAAATTTAACCGATTTCGACAATAGTTTGCCACACCACCACCATCGTTGGACCCCCCTCACTAAGAGGCACAATGCTAACACCATTGTGGTTGCTCAATTTATTGACCTTATTTTGTTGGGTGAAACATGGAGGCATGAAGTTTGGTTGACCCCCATGCTTGCTTGTTTGGCCCACTCTTCTTGCATGCCACAAGAAATGGATTTTAGTGAAAAAAAAAATTGCGTTGTTGTGAGAGAGACACCTCCATTATCCATTAAATCACACAAATCATAATTTTCAAAAAAATCATGTTTGAGACCCCCAAAAAGTGACGCCCAAGAGACCTCCATTTAATGTGGAGTGTTGAATATGAAGTGGACCCTATATATATGTTTATAATCAATGACTATTTTAATACTACATAGATTTGAAGGTCAAATTTTAAGAGTCTCTAACATTGTCATTTTCCAAAAAAATTTGATGGACAAATGGTCCAGTCACCGACTAAGAGCTATTAACAGGCCATAGATCCCACGAATTCAGAAGTACTGCGACTGTGAGACAATCCTCTTTGGGGCGTTCTTTGTAGCCACCTTTTTTCTGTTTTTTTTTATAGCACAATGAGAACAAACAACAAAGACGAAAACAAACAGCAAGACAAGAAGCCCGCCGCATACAAAACTTACGACATGGTGGATCACGTCCACTATCTAGTAACCATTAAAGCCCATGGGGAAGAGGGTTGGGAATGCAATTAGACCTATTGTCTAGTGCGGCCCATTTGGCCAATTTGTCGGCTCAACTTTGGCCAACTTCAGCATTGCAATGCCTGCTAACTTTCGCCGCTGTCCATCCTATGCTTCTGCTTTTGTAACCCCTTGGAAGACGAAGACGAAGCCAGAAGGAGTTTTCATCTTCAAGTGTCCATAATTAACTTAAAAAGAAGAGTGACAGCGCCATTGGAGCGAAGATCGGTGGGCTATGTGAAGATTGAAGAAGGCGTACACGTACGAATCCATATAATCTAAATCATGCACTGGAAACCGCACGTGTCTATAGAAAATACTCATTAAAATCACTTTCTTTCCCCGTCATTATCTTAGCATTTACTCCTCTCCAACAGATCTTCCGTATAACACTTGGACACCTCTCTTCCTCTCCCCTTAAAAACACTCAGATCTCATTCATTCCTCTATTTTTTTTAATCTCTCTATCTTTCTTTTCCTTTTGTCTGAGGAGAAAATAAGGTCGCAATGGAGATCAAACTTGTTGATTTCTTTCTGGTTCCATTGGGACTGCTCATGATGGTGGGATATCACGCATGGCTTCTCTACCGAATCATGAAGCACCCCAGGAAGACAGTCATCGGCGTCAATGCCATCAACCGCCGATTCTGGGTTAGGGGTATGATGGAGGTGAGTGTTGTTCCACCATCGAATATGCAATTGTTGTTTTCTTGCTGACTCCTTTTTGTGGCAACAATTTTGCAGGACGTGTCTAAGAATGGAGTTCTGGCAGTGCAGACGCTGCGAAACAACATAATGGCCTCGACTGTCTTGGCATCCACTGCAATTATGCTCAGCTCTCTAATAGCAGTCTTGATGACAAGCAGCAGCGGGAACAGGTCAGCCTGGCTAGTGTTTGGTAACAGGAACGACGTCAGCTTCTCCATAAAGTTCTTCTCCATACTGGTATGCTTCCTGGTGGCGTTCTTGCTGAACGTGCAATCCATCAGGTACTACAGCCATGCAAGCATTCTCATCAACGTTCCTTTCAAGAAGATGTCCCCTGACCGCCACCACCATTACCTCACGACAGAGTACGTGGCCGGAACAGTTAACAGGGGAAGCTACTTCTGGTCTCTGGGTCTGCGAGCTTTCTACTTTTCCTTCCCTCTCTTCTTCTGGATCTTTGGACCCATTTTCATGTTCCTGTGTTGTTTTGTCCTGGTTTTCATGCTCTACTTCCTGGATGTCACCTTGGAAATTGGCTGGGTTTCTGGGGTATCTGACTCTGCTGTTACTCTCCCAAATGATGAGAATGGGGAATTAGGTTTAGGGGTAATTGATCCAACCAACCAAATTAGTAGTAGCATGGAAGCATAGAAATAGAACAGAACAGAAAAAAAAGAGGAGAAGATATGGATGTATCCACCACAAACAAATAGCAATTCAGATTCAATCCTTGTTGAACTGAATTGCACTGCCACTCTATCCCCTGTTCCAGTGCACCTGCCAATAAAAGTTCCATTTTGTTTTGTGTTCTGTGTACTCCGTTCAGCTTTGCAGAAAATTGAAACTTCATTAAGCAAACAAACTTGAAATAATTGAATGTGAATGTGCTGAAACAAACGCCAATTTAAGCATACCTATATCATATCCCTTAAGACTTGGATTTAAGAATCATTCTGTCAACGTGATTATGACCCCACTCCAAGTAGTAAGACATAACTAAAATATGATACCGCACGTTCTAACCTCTTAAGTATTTTTCTCACATAAAAAGCCTTTTCACAGGAGAAGTAGACGAGGAGAAACTATTGTAACCCATAAATTCTGATAACGATATACCACATGCTCAGTTAGGTTGGGTAGGGGGTTCACCCCCGGGTGGGTAAAGGGGAATACAAATTTGGCAAACACATCGGTGCAGACATTAAGTTAATCTGAGTAAAGTAGATAATAACTACGGTAGAGTGAGTAGGGCCTCCTAACTTGAGTGCTAACACACAGGTTTAGTGGATTTGATGGTCCAATGCTTCCGCACCCCGTTAATGTCGATTTGTAAAGCCTAATGTATCACGCTAATCATAGTATGATATGTAAACGAAAAATTTCTTAGATATTCAAAATATTGACTGAATGAGGAAACTAGCAGATTCTATCATAAAGCATCCTGGTAAACCTATTCCGGTATAATAACTTTTCAACCTACACAATCAATTACCATGTCTTGGTTTGTCATCAATCAAGGATAACAAGCGCTGACTGATTGATGCTCCAGCAAAACTACCTTGAATCCAGAGGGTGCAGTGTATTCTTGTCCCCAAAAGCATTTCTCAATATTCAAATTGTCTCTGGACTTGATTTATAAGCTCTAGAAGGACATTTCTATGCTGTCCATCTCTATTCCTGTCTTGGCAGCATCAGGATCAGCTTTTTTTGCCCTTATTGATTAAAACATAGAAAAAAAAAAACACGTTATCCCTGAATATTGTTTAAACTAAATAAATTTACTTAAAAGTCTCGAGAGTTCACAATATATATTTAAAGGAAAAAATATTCATCCAGAGAGAAACCATACCAAGCTTAAAACCTGGTGCCCTTGGTTAGAGACTAAAAAGATGATATATCATAAATTTCCAAAAAGGAAAATACAAGGAAAAAGAAAACCTTCAACAATTTCTCCTAGTAATCTTCAAGATGCTAGTATAAAGCCTAATCTTCTCCAGTCTCTTGTAAAGCCAGGTTGCAATGCTGATGAGAATGCTCAGTTTTGATTCCTTGTTCAGTCCTTTTGAATATTAAGATTCCTAGATGTTTACTAGTATACATGCCATGTATAAAATAGAGTGACGAACTGACGATACACTATGGTAAAAGTTATAATTGTAGCTGTGAATACTACTTTCATAGTTTAATATATTTTAAATGTGTGAAAACTAGAATCTGAGAAGGAGCCTCAAAAGTTCAACTTGCAGGGTTCCATAATAGTTGTCTAATGACATCTTCCATATTAATGCATTTAAACAACGAGGTATGAATTTATGTTGCCTGAGCCAAGATCTCCTGCAGCATTAGATTGCTTGGGACCATAAATGGGGCAGGCACAAAATTTTGGATTGGGGTAGGCTCCAATTTTTTTGTGATCCAGTATACAGATTGTGTTTGTAGTGATGCCAAGCCAGAAATTCAAGTTCGAGTTAAGTTTGAAGTTGGAGTTAAGGTGGGAGTTGACACGGCATCATTTCATCCACAGATAAATTGGAGCCCTTTAAGAATTGGAGCATGACTTAATCCCAAAAATTTAGGAATTTTTCGGTAGGTGACAAATGCTTTATCAATTTATCTACCTATGCATGCACTGTTATCTCTTACCATTCAGCTCTTCACAGTTTACATTAGCCAAGTTGAACTTCAACTTCATGTTTCCGACTTGAACTACTATTTCTCTTTTGGATGGCTCCACTCTTAAGACTGTCACTGTCTTGCCGAGCGAAGAAACATGCACCATATCACCAACCTTGGGAAGGTCAGCCCTTTCTACTGCGTTGTGGGAACAATGCGGAAAATCAAGTCAATAAAATACTGCACCAAATGTAGATCTTTATCGTGTTATTGAACCATATCCACTAGAAGCAGATTTTATCAGTTAATTGAAAATACCTTGTGGCGATTGTATGGTAACTTTGGAAGTGGTTGAACTCTCAGTTTCAGTTGGATGTTCACTGTTATCTGTTGCAGTACACAGGTGATCACTTGCCAAAGTGCCCTGGCTTTTACATGCTACAACGGGTTTTTGCAGACGTAGATTTTATCAGTTATTTGAGCAATGCAAAAACAGATCGTGTCAATTTATTAAACCACATCAACCGAAGCAGATTTTATCAGTTGACTGAAATACCTGATGGCAGTTGTCTGGTATATTCAGAAGTAGATGAACTCTGAGTTTCCGTTGGATGTTCACTGTTATCTGCTGTAATGAACTGGTGATCACTTGCCAATGCACTCTGGCAAGTGATATTTCTTGCAGATGCACGAAGCTGCCACAATTTCCTGTGAAGAGTAGAACGTGCAATTGATGCAGCCTCAGATATTTCTCGCATCTTCGCATATCTTTGATCAGTGCCATGTCCCAGGACCTTCCTTTTGGCAAACAAAAGTTTTTCATGAAGGTCTCTTGAAAGCCTACAATGGCAAATAGACGCCGAGTAAAACAACCAAAAGCTTATAGTTTATGTCTGCATAATCTTAGAAAATGAGCCACGTGCTTTACGAGGAGCATCACAATCTCCAATTCATTTGTGCAAGACAGGATACTGTGTTTATGTTTTTGCTGGATGATACTCTTATCGACTTGCAACCTAATGATAAAGCCTGGAATAGGTACCATATTCACATTATCTTGTACTCTGTCCCTTCGGGGACATCAGATAAAATTGGAAGCACACATACTCCTTTATCCTCCAGTCTCTCTTTCTTCATTTTCATGACTTCTACCAACTTCAAGGAAACCATTACAGAAGAAAAGTACCAAGGAAACCTCATCAAAATTTTCCGTCATTTTATCTTTCTTTCTTCTTTCGGGGACAAAAAATGATTACACAGTGGTGGTAGTAAAATAGAATTGAACAAAATTCAATGGGAAAAAATCCCTTCTCATTAGGAATTTGTTACAAATCAGCAAAATCCATGCAGCAAAGTTCATTCAAATGTGGTGTTAGTCAGACTTACAGACTATATTGTTCATGGCCCCTCTTATAACTTTCTGATCTTTAGTAGGATGAGGAGCTCATTGCATGACAATGTCACCGTAAAACTAGCAGAAACTACAACTGTTGCTTGAATCAGATTAAATTAACAAGGAAAAGATTCTTACATCAGATGATGCCGTCCCTCAAGAATGAGCTCTTGAAACTGTTGCTTGAATATCTCCATGTCACTGATGACCTGCACTAAAGCATGAAAATGACGCTTATAAGTAACAAGGACTCTAGCCAACATATGAAACAAAGAAAAAAAATTAAGCAGAAATACTGTAGTATATATGCCCAGTTGAAAATGACTTTGAATCTGAAAGTAGGATATACATCAAGTGTTCTCCGAAACCATGCATTCCAAAATGGCAAAATTCATTATTAAAATGGTGAAACACAGCTAAAATTATATTAAAATGCAAGCAGGTAATTCAGAACCTGTCTTGTTCTGTAAGGACAGGGTAGGGGTGGGTGGAGAGGAAAGACAAATGATAAACACAAAGGAAGTATGTTCAGATCATATAATATCATACTTTCAAGAAGCTGATTTCTTTTGGGTGTTCAAAAAACCAAACGTAAAAATAATGGTAAACTTTACCTGACCACATTAGAAAATCATAGATATCATAGGCTGTCAATAGAATCCAATACTTTATTATAAATTAAGATTACTAAATTAAAAGTGAGTGTTACCTCATTGATTTCTTCGCTGGTAGTACCATATAGTGTACGAGCAGTACTAACAATTATGCTGGGTAGTCCCAATTTCGCAGATATGTTAATTGCATTTGAACGACCTACAAAAAGAATAACACCACTAAGTCATACCACAGTAACACTAAATATATTAATTGCATTTGAACAATCTACAAAAAGAGTAACACCAGCAAAGTCACATGAAGCAATTGTTCATGGCACTAAACCACAGAAACACCAAGTATTCTGTATTCAAATAAAGAGAAAAAAGAGTTCTGGAATTATGTGAGGCATATGGTTGAAACTAGTGTTCAGCCCATGCGTAGAACGGCATTATAATAAAAAATAAATAGACTGCACTAGACAACAAATTTGGTTGCATTCCCAGTCCACTTCTGCATGAGTTTCAATAGGCTCTTCACAGTGCCCATGATCCTCCTTCACACTGGTTCAAGTTGTAGTGTGGCAAAGGCTCATCTTTTGTTATGTGTTTTTTTTTTCCTCTTGTTGCCCATGTGCCATAAAAGAACTTAAATCAACTCTTTTTTTTTGTTGTTGAAATTGTATCATATTCTCATCCATAAAAAATATCTCTGGCTGCATTCTATCTATCATATAGTTTCTTTTCTTAGTGTATATCAAAAGTGAATTCATCAAAATTGATAATTTTACATATCTATGTAGAACTATACATATAAAAATAGAGTGCAAAACTCAACAATAGGAAGTCAAGAAAGTTTTATTAGGACATCTATACTAACTAAGAACATAAAAATAATCTCATTTAAATCACAAAGACCAAGTAAGAACAAAAGCAAAAAACAAAAGTACCATCATACCTTACCTCATAATTTAACTTGATCTAAGACAATTGTAAGTTAAAGTAATTTGGCTACAAAAATTTCTAAAACAAATCTTAATGAATTTCATCTTCTCCATCTCCTATGAATTTTTGTGAATACATAATTGAATAGATCCAAAAATCTCTCCAGAATGGTTATTAAGGTATCATTACATTTAATACATGAAATATTTTATATGAACATGTATTTCAATTATTTTAAAATATATATTAGAAAAAATAATACCACATGTTGCGATTTTTCGTAACCACTTGTCATAATATTATGAAACCATTTGTTGTAATTGACACAGACGTTTGCAGGACTCAATTTATTATTATGTAAGAGATAATGATCTTTAGTGGAAATGGAATGTGTTTCATGGAAGCAGCACCACATTAAATAGGTATTGAACACTCCAGTGAACACAATTCAAAAACAATCATCTATCTAAAATACTTCCAACTTGTCATCGAAGTTCTGTGCTCCTGAATGTTATTAGTCATGCGTCAAATTGGAATATTTCAAAATAACTGCCATTTGAAAGCTCTTTTCGAATAAAGGCCGTCTCATTTGTAGAGCTGCTCAGGTGCTGATGGATGCAAGTCATCATATGGTACCATCTACGCAACTCCAGTTTAGGAATTTTTGGTTATCAAACTCATGTTTGAGATAGCACATGTGGAACTGAATAGCAAAAAAAAAAAAAAAAAAACTAAACACTAGTTTTGGAATTTAGCAGAATTGAGGTTCAATAAACAGATCATTGGGCCGAAACATGAAAAGCAAATCTTGGGTGTCAAAGTTTGGTTTCTAAACAACAAGTATGTTCTATTCGTTATTGGGTGGAAAAAATAGAAACCTAGAGTTCTATTTTACTAATTAAATCTAACCTACTGTACTTTTTTGAAAAACATTAGAATACCAAATAAAAAAGGAAGATGACGGATAACAGGAAACTCAAAATTGTCTGGAACTATGGACAAAAACTATACTGGTTTTTTCAGATAAGTTATGTAATAAATTGCTACGCGGATAAAAGAATGTTGATGCCATGCTGATGAATTGGCAAAGATTTTTAATTAGGTAATGTAAAAAAAAATCAGGTCATGCACTCATAAAAGAAAACCTGGTACTCCCCAAAGAATGTTGTAAGTTGGCGTTAAACTCTCTTCATCAAACTCCATGCAAGCATTTTCAAAGGCATCATCACTGCCAGAACAGGGAACTTAAACATGATTCCATACAATTAAAACAGAAAATATGTCGAGATGATGCTGCGCAATTTGAATACCTTATAATCTGGGACCTTTTTTAAACAGATTGCAACCTGACCTTCCAAAGAAAAAACAATCTTGTTCTTTCTTTATACTCCAATATACCTGTATTTAAGGGATTTAAGTTCCCCATGATGTGTCGTAGCTATTGTCAACAAAGCTCCACTTTCAGCAAAAGACTCCAGCACTGACATCCCCAGTGCTGCTCCTTCAAGAGGGTTTGTCCCAGCACCAACCTAGTAACACCAAAAGGGGCCGAATTCAATTAGTTTTCATGAACTATAATAAGGCATCCATTCTTCTTGTTATTCCCTTCAATGACCCCATAATGATTTCAATATGTCATTTAAACCATGACAATTTGAAAAACATAATTTCAAATAAAGATCAATTCAGCCAAAAAGGCAACTGCAAAAACATACTTCATCTAGTAGCACAAGTGATTGATCTGTTGAATGTGATCGAATGTCCTGCAAGGTTAAGTATTCAATCTCATGAAGAACTTCAAATCAGAATAGGTAAATATCTTCACATGAGATATCACCAATCACAAAATAGCATATACAAAAGAAATCCTTTGACTTGAAAGATCTCCCACTTATTTTGTGATAACATTCTGAAATGTGGCCAATCTCCAAATATTACCAGATTTTAAAATATGTTTTCTTATCTATATTTTAATGGCAAAGATGTAATAATCTGCAACATATGCATGCTACCTTGGATTCCAAGAGAATCAAATGAAGCAATTTGTCCAGGCATCAGGAACTTATTAACTTGGTTTTGAGATATTTGTGAACACATGGAAGATGTTGCCCAAAACTATAACAAAAGGCAAAATCAACGAGAATATATAAAGATATTCACCTCATCAGTATAAAGGAGGTTGTGGCCTAGTAGTAGCAAACTCCTTACAGTTGCAAAAGGTGCAAGGTTAAATTTCCCCTTCCTCTACACATTAGGAATATAACATTATAACCCCATGACTTATATCTATCAGTAAACCATCAGTGGCTAGAGCTAACTTCCTATCCATTTAAGTCAAGGACGTACTGGATAAACAACTCATAAACAATCAAGTGAAAATAAATCAAACATCATGCAAAAACAATTATGACAAGACGCAAGATCAAATAAATGCCTTATAGGTAACCATAAGTGGCTAGAAACTTCCTACTTTCAGATTTAAGTGATGGAGTTTGCATAAATTTACTAAGTGATGGAGTTTGCATAAATCCACTACAGCAGAAAGCGGTCAAACTTATCAATGACATAGATGAGTTTTAGAAAAGCCTTTGAAGATGAGAGAGTCGATGCAAGGTCCAGCAGATATGACAAAAACGATGCATTAATTAAGAAAAGAAATCCCTCAAGCATTTATAAATAATGATGTGTAGCTTGCCACTGTTATTCCCAAAAGGATCAACTCAATCATGCTACAAAGGCTGGGGAAAAATATCCTTACACTTATTTGTTTCAGGTGACCAGAGAAGGTAGATAAAGACTGGGACGACTGTTCATCGCCAATATCAGCAAAAACATAATCAAACCATGGAATTTGAACAGATTCTGAAGATAAAATATGAAGACCTGCAATATTAAATTACATTAACACCAAGCAATCCTACAAGTATCATGAAGCTCCTCAAATGAAAGGACTGAAAAACTCTGCTTCAAAAATGAGACTAAATTGCAAAAAACTTCCACCAAAAACACGGTTCAAGGAAAGTTGTTTTGGAAGTGGACTTTCTCATTGAATTGTGATAAGACAACTAATTCTATTTTACTTTGCCTTTTTTTTCATAGAAAACAAAGCTAAACATACCATACTACATTTTAAACTTGTTATACATATAACTAGATTTGCATAAATGTGCAAGTGCCATCAGAAAGCGTAAATATTGGAGAGTGCAGAGAAATATGAAAAGCAAACCAGAAGAAAAAAGTTGAAGCAGATACGATGATGAACCAACCTGACTTTGCCATCATAGCTGCCAATCCAACTGTCTTTAAGCAAATGGTTTTACCCCCAGTATTAGGACCAGTAACAACAAGAACTCTTGTTTTCTGGTCTACGAAAAAATCAAATGGAACTGGAGTAACCTGACAATGAAGAATAAATTTACATTGAAATAACTCTAAGATGCATAATAATACAAATATCATTGCCTAGTTACCTCCATCTTCAACGATGGAGAAGCCACATATGTTTTTCCTCCATGAAAAAGTTTCACCTTGCAATTTTCTGTTATCTTTCCTGAGTGGGAAAGATAAGCAGAAAAACAATTACATAAAGTTCAAGCGGAGTTAACTACTAGTACACATGTACTAGCACACAGTGTTATCATGGGATGCCACAACAAGAAAGGAGGGTAGGGCAGAGATACTTTCTGCAACTCAACTTTCTGAACTAACCCCCTGGAACTGAAAAAAAAAAAAAAAAAAAAAAACCTATGTTGTTAGACCTGGGTAACTTACAGCACTTGCTTTACTGCCTTTCTTCTGTGCCTTCTCCAGAAGCTGTCTATGCTGCTGGACTAATAACGGGTGATAACATTTAGATAGACACAATTTACATTCCTTTTTAACGGTGTATGATGTTTTTGAAGTTTTGTTCCCTGATAAGTAGACTTCTGCAGATAAAAACTCCTCATTGTCCTCTGGCAGATATATATTGGGAGATGTGCCTCCAAATGAAAGACTATATCTTGCTCGAGCATTGATCTGCATGTGAAGCACACAAATTAAACCAATTGGGGTAATACATTAGAACAAACACATATTATATCATCTAATTAATCATTGAATTAACCTTTGATCAGTGTTTTGAAATGACAGTGACACTGGTCTTTCTCAAAAGCCCTGCAGGTCTTCCTCAAGACTTCAAGACCAGTAGGCGACTTAAGGCAGAATTATTGCCTCTAATCCTCTTCAATCATTTACATTTTCCAACCTTAAATATGTCAAATATAATACATTTAAGCCATTCTAAGAAAATTTTCCAAAGGGCTTTCAAGATCTAGTTTGAACTTCTATTGAAAAAAAATCAGTAGTGCACGAACAAATATTCCAAAGTATGAATAAAGAATTAAGAGAGTGTGTGTAAGAGAGAGAGAGTGAGGTTTTGGGTTAGAAAAACAGAAGATCTACTGTCCCTCATACTAGTGGCAACGTGGCAAAAGTGCAAAACACCTACCACATCCAGTTGAACAACACTGTTCAATGTTTTCTCAATGTCATCAAGATCACTCTGCATCTGTGTAGATCATATCAATATTAGCAAATAATACGTAGTAGAGAACCATAGATAGTGAGAAAAAAAATTATTGAAGAAGAAACCTTCTCTGTTAACATCAAAAGAACATCTTCCTCAGCCTTTGCGACTAATGCTCTTGCTCGTTGCAACTCATCATTTAAAGGGACAGCAGAGAGTGGCTCCACTGTGTTTCCAGTGCCCAAACCACTACACAAACATCCCATTTCTCAGTAGAGATAGAGAGAAGATCTTCCTTATTAAATGTTCTGAATGATTGTTAGATAAAAATCAAACGAAATGGCCTTTCATATGATGAAGCATTCAGCTTTTGGTCTGTTTAGTGGTTTCTTAATTATTAAAGGATTCCCTCTTGAACTCTAGGCAGTATAGTCCATTCCTGTTGTGCATTTACGACATAGCGACTTTATACGGCAGCCATAAGTAACTGATGACTTGTAACAATATTGGCACTTGAATAAACTCTATAGTACCCCTGCAATCATGCAAATGCATATTTATGTCTAACTACAAATAAAATGATACGCAGCTCAAATTATTAACCTGGACAAAAGAAGACCCTTCAAGATTGTCAAGTGATCATCTGCGGATTTTATACACCATCTTCCAGCAACATTACTTACTTCCTAAAACAAAAGCACATAATAAGTTGGGCAGGGATTTCAAGGAAACAAAAGAGGATGTCCTGTAATTATAAGCATCTTACCAGAAAGGGTGCCTCATTCATTTCAACACTTATTAGCCGGTTCATTAACAGATGTATCTGAAAGAATACAATTACATTGTTGAAACGTTGCATCAGATGAGTAATTCAAGAGTGATGATATTTGGGGGATTAACATATGATGAAGCAAATATGCAATAGAAATTGCTTACTTACTAAATATCAGTATGTGGAAAGTTCATGCTGAGGGATATTTTTAACTAACCAAATACCAGCATTCCTAATTAAAAATCTTGATTGGTAACTCAAGTACGATTTATCTGGGTATAATGGATATTCGGAATTGGTAAAAGGAGAAATCGGATTTAACCTTTTCTTCCAGCATCCGGACTTGATTTCGTGATCTTGCCAGGGAAGAACTCTGAGGCAAGTAATTAAAAACAACATAAGAAGCCGATGACAAACATTCAGAAGGGATACTTTTGGTTTGTATATGATTTTCGAAAGCTTGATAGAGCTCTATCGTAAAATCAGTGAACCCAGAAGAAAAAAAGAGAGGAGAACAGAGAGATGAAGATTATGTTCCAAAAATATTTTCTTTTTCTATAAAAATAAAAGAATCCATGTAAAACATTAAAAAAAAGTAAATACAAACAAGGCATGATGCGTTCGACATCAATAAACCCTTTGATAGTTTAAAGAAAGAAACTGAGTGAGGCCGGAAAAAAAAAACCGCTGAGTCCTTGATCATTCCATCTTCGTCTATAACTTGATGAATGAGCTTAATTAAGGATCGATTCACCACAGGTTCAATTATCTGCAAAGCAATTTAACAAATTTGAAAATGGGCAGGAATAATCACCTTAAAAGTAAGAAGCATCACTTACCATCTCAGTGAGCGGCATGAAACGTTTGTACCAATCTGCGTCTTGCTTAATGGACGCTTTTAGATTAAGCTGCAAATCATGGACGGACTCGAGCAGAGCTACAACGGCCATGGCTTCATTTGAATCCACTGGTGAGCCCCTTCGAGCGCGTTGGATAGAAGATTCAACCTTTTTAAGAGAAAGAATCAGACACTTGCAGAAGTCCGGTTGGCATTTGAAGGTTAGCTAGTTTAGTGGAGAAAGATGAAGCAAGAGGAGTAGAGAGCAGTAAGAGACCAGAGCAAGGTTGAGGGCAGCGAAATCCAATCTGCAAGCTCCATGCTTGTGCATTTCTACTGCGGCATTGGTTTCATCCAAGAGTCTTAAGCTGTCTTGAAATGTCTGATGCAGAGACCATAGCTGGGCCTGCACAAAATAACAAAAGTTGAGATCGCGGTGGCTCGAAACCATCATGAGAATGGTCAATGGCAAGAGACAAGGACGACCTTAGTGGCTTCATGACCCAAGGAAGTTCCAGCAAAGGAGGCAACGGATTCGCAGAGCTTGCCCCATTCCAAAACCCTGAGACTGTCGCAGTGAACCTTTGATTTATGGGGAGGGGGAGCGAAGTGGAGGGATTGACCGTGGAAGACTTGGCTCTTGAAACTGACAGTTGTTCTCCTCCTCCTACTCCTATCCCGATCCTTGGAGTAGATTATACTTTCTGGGGAAACAAAGGATAACTTGGTAGATAAGGCAACGGCCATATTATCCGTTCTCTGATGAATTATCAATCAATTATGGAAGGAGTGACCGTGAGTCGTGCCACAACCCGCAATTCCTACTCTCGCAAAGAGGAGGATTGAGGAGCAAACCTTCCGCATGGGCCGGGCCATTAAGAGATATAAATGAAGGGCGCCGGGGGTCTGCAGTAAGTAAAGACGTAAAGTACAGCAGACCTCACTGTAAATTGAATGGATGGTTAGATTTAATCCAACTGAATCGGACGGTTAAAATTTTAAGATCCAGAATATTAAATAAAACATATATTTCTGGATCTGTTTGTTTCTCTCTCTAACATTCTAACGGCGGTATCATCATCAGCAGCACCGGCCGGCCATTGCCGAGACCCGAAGTCTGCTTCTCTTGAAGCTATTGATCTCGTTGACTAGTCGACTGCATTACCACCACTATCTCTGTTAAAGATATTTGGGACGACATGATTGGCTTTGAGGATCAACAGAGGCTGCATTTCCAATCTTTTTCTGGATTTTTCATGGCTGAGAGGTGTCTTCGGACGAGAATCGTCTGTTAACTGTGTCACATAGGGCGATGGCTGGTGATCTCGACGCACTGGAGTTCCGGTTCACAGAAGCTCTTGGATAGGGGAGCGAGACGGACAAAAGTTTGATTAACGAGGTGATTGGGCATATGTGTACTCGTTGGATCTGAAGAATGGTTTGTTCAGTAGGTCAAGCTCCTGTAAAAGAGGGAAGATTTTCTTGCCCTAGATTCGGCATTTTCGCGCAGCTTGGGATGAGAAGTGTAAATTTTGAGCTTTATTTTCTCTGTTCTTTCATCCATGGTGGCTGAATCCGGATCCATGCTGATGGTTAGATCCCGGGTTTCTCCACTGTTAGAATTGTTGCAGTGTGATAATATTAGAGAGAGACAAACAGATAGTCAGAGAGAGGAAGGAGAATACTTTTCACTAAAAATTTTGGACTAAAATAATAGCCATCCGATTCGGTTAGATTAAAATCTAACCATACATTTAATTTACAGTGGATCTGCTGTACCCATAAAGAAACCGCTATTTACAGATGGCGTACACATTTTTCAATTCGATAGCACTACATGTCTCAGTAAATTAGATTCCAACAGCTTCCCAGTCTATGTGACAAGCTGACTGGGACTACTCAGATGGCATTTTTAAACCCAAAAGTTTAATAACTTTTGTGGGACGGTTTTGATGAAAAGTAATAAACCCAGATACACAATCGCAGACATCCCTCCTCTCTCACAATAATCGACAAAAATTTTCTGCAGTATATTCGACAACATCAGCGGCATTCTGGATGGCGGTATATCAGCTCGGCGTTTGCGACGGCAATAGTCCATTTCAAGGAGGACGAGAAAATCGACATTCCGACGAACCCCTAACAAACGCGTGATGTAAAGCTATTTCAATATAATGATTCTCCCGATAATTTTGATGATTTCCAGTACAGGTATCTTTTATATTCACTTTCCATTGTAAATCCACTTCATTATTATGCATTTATCACTCATCTGTGTGTCAATTTCGTGCTATTGTTAAGTGTCAATGTTTTAGGGATTTTAATTAACAATGTAATTATGTGCAAGATCAATCCTAAAACAATGTAACAGAAGTCATAAACAATGTAACTAAAATCAAACTCATTAAGAAACATATTGTAATTAAAGTCGTAAACAATGCATTAGGATGCAGAATAAACCCTAAAACAATGTAACAAAAGTCATAAACAATGTAACTAAAATCAAACTCATTTAGATAACATGTAATTAAAGTCATAAACAATGTATTAACAAATAAATAAACATTGCCACTGCATGTTATAAGAACATCACATTAATTAATTAAAAACAATGTTATTACAAACAAATGAACAATATTGTACATATTACACAAATAAATACATTACTTTACATAAACAATGTAATCAAAAATAACAATGCATTTGAACAATGGATTAAAATCATTATGTTACAAATATGGAAACATGTATAAACAATATAATAACCATGCATTTGAATCACTATCTGACGGAGACAAGTGGGAGATGCAAGTGAGCCTCAATTGTTCTCATTATTGGGCTGTTAACAAAGCCTCAAGATTATCAGTGAGTTAGCCTATGAAAAATAATGACCAAACATAAAATTAAACCTGCAGATCGCATATGGCAGATGAACGACAGCTACGGAGCCGAGCGACTTCACAACTATGACGAATGACGGAAAGATCTGTGCTGCAAACGGTGAAGATCAGAGCTCAAAAACGGAAGACAAATAAAAGATGCAACGGTTTTGTAAAAAAGAGAAATAACCTAACACATCTTACAAGTAACAACATTTTTATTTTCAAAATAATCCAGCTCAGCAGTCCCAGTCAGCTTGCCACCTAGACTGGGACACTGCTGGGATATAAAATTGCTGGGACATTTAGACTTTTCATTTTCCATTCAAAATATGTTATAACCTTTTCTTCTTCTTTTTTTTTAACTAGGGTTTGGAGAGGGATAGAATTTGAATCCATGATCTAATGGGTGTATGATCCCTTATATATAAAGTGATTGTCGTTCTACTAATAACTCACTTGCAAATATGTTATAACCTTCTTTGTAACATTAAACCAAATATGTTACAACCTTTGTAACATTAAAATCAAATTCAATTTTCAATTTAAAATTCCAACAACCCCTATATAAATGGTAATTGAATAAAACCATGGAGTAGACACATAAGAGACTAACATTGAAAAGTTATTGCATTAGGTTAGTTAGTTTTTGACTTTGAACTTTCCCTAGTGAGACCTATCGAATTCACTCGGGTATCCAGTGAACATGATGTCTTGAATTGATTAACTTTTTGTGCAAATCCAAACAATATGAATCACATAACACCTCTTCAAGAAAAATCCTTGATTCTCATGATTGTGCTCATTTTGGCCGGGATCACGTTCTAGATTTAGTGAGTGCTCTAAAGAATTTAACATTTTTTAAAATTTTCATCGAAGCGGTCCATAGGTGATATCTTATTAAGAGTATTATGCAATACCGCACTTGAATTACTCAAGCTATGAGAGTCATTAAAAGCTTAGCTTATCCTGGTTTTCGAGACAAACAACACTGTTTCATCATAGGAATGGACACAAGTACTAAAACTCCATACTACTTCTATTGAGTTAACACATAATTCAACTGTCCCTTTTAACCTATATCTAGACATCTGTCATCGCCATAATTCTTTGAAAATGTGTCCATAATTTTGGTGTCAATAATCTAGGTGGCATGAGGAGAAGTGTGGGGGACCATTTAGACATCAAAATTATGGATATGTAATGCTTTCGATATAAACTTGAGCCCCATTCCCGTCAATGATTTATCAAATTGCTGGTTTATGTATCTTGTCCGTGTTTTAGTTTTATTGGTACACCTTTTAATTGGATGAAAGTGATTTAACTAAATATTTTTTTTACTTGCACCGTTTTTAAGGCAATAAATGGGTCTATAATAATTACTAAATATATACCTAAGTAGCAATTTGAGAAATCAACTTCGAAACGCTTAATCTAAAAGAAAATATAAAGACTTTGTGAACTCTAACAAATTATTTAGAATCACACATAACTCAATAGAACTCATTTATCCATTAAACTAGAGTTTTGAATTACGTTAAAATATAGATAAATATATGAAATAGTTTATTAAAAATGAACATAGTTTCATATAGAAATATCCCATTTCACAAGCATTCCAACGTCCAAACATACTAATACATAATTAAAAAATAGGGACTTACGGTAAACTAAATCTGAGATCAAAGAGATATTTATGTTGCGTCACATGATTAACATCATCACATGTGTCATCCCAAACAGTTTTGGGTCGGCAACATAAATCCATAAAAAAATAATCAACGTCAAACTAACACTCGAAGTATATTTCTCCATTTATTCCTATGTAATGTTATTTGATCTACTAGTCATATGGAGTTCATATATTTACGTATCACTTCTATCCATAATTGTGACATACAATTGTGTCATTTTGTATACATGTGTTTAGATAGTATTTTACATTCTACACTGTAACACTTCAGATTTTGACATTGGCGTAACACTTTAATAATGACGCATGTATCATAAGGCGTGAAACTAGTTTATATTATGTTTAAATTCTCCTTACTAACCCTAATTAAATCCTAATTTTTATAATTTAAAAAACACTAATCCGCTACTGATTTTGTCAATAACACTACTTAACCAAATATCGTGATACAAGAGCAATAACAAGATCTATGAATAAGAATTTTCAGAAAATATAGAAATTACGACAAACATAAATTCATTTATGCTGTACTGGGGTCGGGTACGGTTTTGAAATATGACCCGTGAAGGGTTCGGGTGGGGCTAAGCTTGGGACGGTCGACCTAAAACTAAAACTAAAAGCGCCACAACAAACAAAAAATGCAATATCCATAGTTTCCTGCACTCTCGTTCTCGTTGCGGCAATTGAAGGAAGACAGAGATGGACCAGGGGAAAGAGGGAGTGATGGTGGCGAAGCTGATGCCAAATCAGAATCCGATAGAGCAGGTGCAGGCCAGGTTCAAGGAATTGGAAAACGGTTTCAAGTCGTGGTTGTCAAAGCAGTCTTTACCGGTGGAGGCTGCGGTAGTCACGGCCACCAGCGCAGCTCAGGGAGCAGCCATCGGGGCCCTCATGGGTACCCTTACCAACGACGTCTCCTCATCTATTCCCACTCCTCCCCCGCAGGCCTCGCTCAACCCTCAAGCCATGGCCTCTCTCAAGCAAGCCCAGGTAAACTCTCGATCCTCATATTTTCCTTTCTCCTTCGTCATTCCATTTTTTTAGTGGCAGCCAGCGGCCTACTGGTCTCCTTCGACATCAACAATTTTGCTGTTCTTACTGGTACTTATTTTAAGTGATTGAGGATGGATTTTTTTGTTCTTCTCTCTACGAATCTAGTAGAAGTAGAAAATAAATGAATGAACTACGCAGCCAGGGATGTATCTAATAATTCTTGTTAGAGACTAAATAAGGACGTTCTGATTAACCTGTTGGTTTACTGTGTATAGTTCTTCAACGGTATCTACCAAAATCATGTGTATGACTTCCTTCAATTTGAAACAAGTCTCTCCATAATTTTGAGCTCTAATTCGGTGTGAAAACTGCCCCTTTTTCTCTCATCTAGTGTCATTGGATCAGGCTACTGGCTATGAAAACTTGATCAAATTCAAAACATGGATGACGTTATAGACAATGTACATCAGTAGCCTGTGTATGTGGTGTCATTGATGGAAGGACTTATTTCTTACATAGGGTTTGCTTTGGTCACAGGCTCTCACTGGCGGTCCCTTTGTCCAAGCTCGCAATTTCGCGGTCATGACAGGTGTCAATGCTGGCATTTCTTGTGTAATGAAGAGACTGAGAGGCAAGGATGATGTTCAATCTAGGTCAGCCTTTTATTCGTTCATGTATACTTTTCAAGATACCTTTTTTCTTTGCCTTAATGCAGCACTTGTGTTATGGCTTGACATTTGGGTTCCCGGTATAATCAGCTAGTTTGCCTAAGCAGCCCGCAGCTACAAAAGAAGAAGTTGTCTTGTTTTGGTCGGATTGGTCGATATAGCTACTTTTTGAAGGTGTATAAAATTGCATAAATGTAATTACGCATAAAACTGCTGGCTAAGGTTTGAATCTGTTTAAATGTAATTAGGCTGAATAATCAACTTTATAAAATAAACAGCTCTTACGCCTGAAAAGCATGAAAACTGCACTGCCTTTTAATAGCTCAACATGTCCATTTAATATATATTTTTTGTGTTGTTTTCTTAATGTTCTTTTTTTCTTTTTTCTATTGGTTGTTTTACATTGTTACAGAAGAAACAGAGGGGGTCAAATATTTTTCTTTGCTTTAGCTTTAGCTTTATAAGATGCTCTCGTTCTTGTGCATGGGAAGTTGGGCATTTTGCTTAACTAATTCCTTTTGCAGCATGGTCGCAGCTTTTGGTTCAGGAGCTATGTTTTCATTGGTGAGTGGAGTGGGTGGTCAAAACCAGGCTGCAAATGCAGTCACTTCTGGACTTTTTTTCGCACTCATTCAAGGTGGGCTTTTCAAGGTGAGCTTTTAAGAGAAAGCAGGACATTGCTTCTATATTCGAATGCTATATTTTTCAGTTATCAATAATTAGCTATTCAATATCATAGAAACAACATACTTATACAGAGGTAACTTGATATGAGCTTGTTTATGCTGACTAAGACACTCGATGTAGAATTTATTTCTACCTAAGAGGCCATCTACAAATGAACTTTTATTGGGGTTACCGTGTTGACATTTATACTCTGAAATGAACCCGCAATGCCTTAATATTGTTCTTTTGATAGTAAATTGTATCTGCTGAGAGCATTTTTATGTGTGTATCCAGTTAGGACAAAAGTTCTCTCAACCACCTGCTGAAGATGTGCACTATGCCAGGACAAGAAGCATGTTGTATAATCTTGGCCTCCAGAATTATGAGAAGAATTTCAAGAAAGGCTTATTAACAGATAGCACGTTGCCATTGCTTACTGATAGGTAAGTGATGTGAATATAAAGTGTTTGTTAACCTCCGACTTCAATGAATTGTTTCGCCATTTACCGGCCATATAGACATACTGAAATTGCCTTCTTGTTGCCATAATGTGTTTCAGTGCTCTGAGAGATGTGAGAATCCCTCCTGGACCGAGGCTTCTTATTCTTGATCACATATATAGGTTTGACTCAGTCTCCAAGAATGATAAATTGTCATTGATCATTGATTTTATCTCACTCTTGCAATATTTGTATTAGGGACCCGGAGCTGAAGGAGAGGCGAGGAAATTGTAGTTGAACTTGGTTAGCTGTCAAAAACTGTTTTGTTTACAAGGAAAATCTTATGAGACTTGGAAATATTTTTGTCATTTAGTTTTTATTATCGTTTTACTTAGTATTATGTTATTTCTAGCCTATGAGTGAGAACAAGTGAACAACTACAATAATCTGGGTTAAGTTACGTTTGTTTCCAATTGCTGAATATGAGTGATCTCTGCAAAGAGCATTCGTACTACATTAATATGCATGATTTGATTGCATTTTCATGTCAATGTTGAGGTGTTAATACAATGATCTGATTGCTTTTTCATGTCAGTGTTGAGTTAATTTCAATGATTGATTTGTGAGACAGAATTGTGTATGTATGAATGATGTAGACACGTTTTGCTACCCTTGAACTCGGGAAGTACAGGCAGTATTAAAACATCAATTTTTTGTTTTGCAAATGATGCCATTGTCATGCCACTGATAGTTTAGTATTTTATCGGAACGATGTGTTTTAGTCAGTGTCGGCAGTTTTAATTTTGAAACATATCATATTTTTATCTTTCTTAAAAGGATTCTTGTGTGGAAAGATCATCTATTTTTACCTGTACAATTGCGAGTTTTCTGGATTGATTATGGAATCTCTCTACCTGCTATATATGTCTGCCCATTGACATTGAACGATCACAGAGGTTACAGCAGTTTATAGCTTGCTTGGAAATGGTTTTGGGGTTTATGGGGTATGTGTTGATTTACTTTGCCTTTTTTTTCATATAACCCCATGACTTGTACCTATCAGTAAACCGTCAGTGGCTAGAGCCGACTTCCTATCCATTTAAGTCAAGGACGTACTGGATAAACAACTCATAAACAATCAAGTGAAAATAAATCAAACATGATGCAAAAACATTTATGACAAGACACGATCAAATAAATGCTTTATAGGTAACCATAAGTGGCTAGAAAGTAGAAACTTCCTACTTTCAGATTTAAGTGATGGAGTTCGCATAAAGTCACTACAGCGGAAAGCGGTCAAACTTATCAATGACATAGACGAGTTTTAGAAAAGCCTTTGAAGATAGAGAGTCGATGCAAGATCCAGCAGATATGACAAAAACGATGCATTAATTAAGAAAAGAAATCCCTCAAGCATTTATAAATAATGACTAGTGATAACCCCCGCGCCTTGCAGCGGGACGTTAGAAATTTGTGTCTCTATTTTTGGAAGATAAATGAGTCACTATCTTGCAGATTTCAACATATAAGTTCAATGGTGTATTTACCAAGATGCTGTGCAGATATGAAATGAAGCAAGAAAATAATGATTTAAAAGAGCAGTAGTCAACAGTACGATACTCATCCGAGGGAAAAGGAGGAAATAAAATGAACAAAGAATGAAATAATGATACTCAGTAGCTTTGATCAGTGTTTTGAAATGACAGTGACACTGGTCTTTCTCAAAAGCCCTGCAGGTCTTCATCAAAACTTCAAGACCAGTAGGTGACTTAAGGCAGGATTATTGCCTCTAATCCTCTTCAATCATTTACATCTTCCATCAATCCTTGTCCTTGCGTATCATCATCCTCCCTTCCTCACCATTTGAGCTAAGATTGGTAGAGGCTTTCACAGAGAACTGTAAATGCACATCATCATCATCATTAACAAATGCAGTTTAGACATCTATGTTTCACAAAAAAAGGCTTAGACATCTACGTTACAAAGCAAATTTGCAGGATGAAGAACAAAAGCAGACCAACAACTGGCAACCAAGAAACTGTAACAAATGAAGAAACAAATAGCATCACTCTTCTTATTTTAATTTTTATCCTTTTAATTGCATCACTCTTTATGTAATAAAGAAGATAAATGATGATAGATTTGTTTGTGTGTGGAGAGTCAAAGTGCATTGTCATGGTCGATATATGTGCTAATTACTGCATGTGGCATTATTTGATAAAAAATCATAAGAACACAGCAGTAAAAAATCAAAGGGTGAAAGGCATGGATACATCGTGCTCAGCAAAAACTGGTGAAAGGCATGTATATATAATTCTCAGCAAAAACTATCAAGGATGTGAAAGAATACACATCTGACAGAGAATCAAACCTTGGCAAACCAAGCTATCTTACCCGGCACTGTTATTAAACCTCCAATACCCACTCCAGATTGTTTGATCTCATAACAGTTTTATATATCTTTTGACCGTGTCTGCCTTTTTGTCTCCTAATTCAGTAAGAACAATTTCAGAGAAACTCATTTAAATAAGGACTCATAAAATTAAAAAGAGCAAGAAAGTTAATACCTTAATCCAGGGCTTCCGCACAAAAACGTCTAGCGCCACGGCTGATAATAGCCACACAGACAGAGATAAACAAAAGAATCAACTGACTTAAAAATCCAAAGAGACCTAGGGTTCTGCCCTTAAAGTAACAAATCGAGAGGAAAATAATTCTGTACCTTATGATATTCAGAGTGAAACACCCAAAAATTAAAGAAGGAAAAGAACCTGATCTGAGTGGCAGAGAGGAATACCAGGATCGCCGATTGGTTCGAAGCAAATCCACATCAAGCATGTCTGAATAGCAGCATGATACCTGAGACATGGTTCATTTTTAATGGAAAAGTATGATGCTCAAACATTTAATAATACTGAATAAGATAAGCAATAGCAAGAAACAAAATAAGCAGACCTAAAGCACAATGAAAAAAGGATGGTGATGCAACCTGGATTGTTTGGAATTTAGGGCACCTGGCATTATTGTAAGTAGTATTCACCCATTGCTGACAGCAAAAGTAACCACAGAGGGTGGATTTGACTTTTGAGTCTCTCTTCAGATAGAGTTTTGAAACTGATTCTAATGAAAAACTAAAGAGACATTCCCATGTTACCTTTCAATAACAACAGGCCATGTTGCTGGAACCTAGTATCCATCCATTGCTTGTCTGGCTTTCTGTAGCGAATGCCTTTCCTAATTCAGACATTTTTATTTGTGTACGTGTTTTTATTGTAAACTGTTTCACAGAAGCACAATTGGCTATATGTAGTCAATGCATACTCAGCAAAACAATATCAAAAGAATGACACAAATTCAGTTAAAATTCCTGCAGTAGCCACATCTTACACGCATCACTTAAAATGCCTAAGTAGGTAGATATTACCAGCGCTTTAGTGAACACGCCTAAGGCAAAAAGCATCCTTTTGATTCAACTGAGCTTGCAAGGAGAAGAATAGCTGCACAAATTCAGTTTTTTTCTTCACATGAGAAGCAAAGCGCAAAAAAACCACTAAAGACTATTCAATCAAATCGTTCTAACACAGCAAACAAAATTCAGAAGACCACCAAATCACCTACCTCAGCACGCGATGATAAGCCAGTGAAGCCACAAACACACTATAAGAAATAAAATAAATATAAAAAAGTATCAAAACAATAGAAAGTCATGCTCTCAGAAAATCAGAGATGAAGATCTCAGCAGGCCAAATACAAATCAATCTGTCAAATACACATCTACGGAGGTCGTGCATCTGTTGGTTCGATTCGATTCTATCAAGATTCTAGGTGGTCATGAAGGTCCTGGGTGATTTTGTTTTTCGTGAATTGCTAGGTGATTTTTCGTAGTGAGCTCTGTGGTTGATCGTTTGGCTTTAAGATTTGGGTTTTTTTGAAAAATAACTCTCGCTAATAAACAATTTTTAAATCTAACTATTCTTTTCAAAACACTTAAATATAACCCTTTTGTCAAAGGAAAAGACATTCATATCCTTTCACGTCTTTTCATGTATCACCTCTTTCTTAAACCTTAAAAATGGTTTTCCCTCCCAAAAGCACTCCTCTCCCTCTACGAAACCACTCTCTCTCTCCTTCAAACCCAGTAAAACCACCCATCTATACCTCTTTCATTCAAAATTTGTCACAGATCTAGTGAAATCCATAAGCTAAAGCTCAAATCTTCAAGGTTGAAGTATCGGGACGTTTAAGCTCCGTAAGCTGCCATAGCGACGTCATCGAAGACGCAAACAAGCCTAAAGTCGGCAACGCAAGCTCCGTATTTGTTCACCTAGAACATATAAGTGCTCACCGTGGTCGCTAAGTGTCCAACCCTTCGTCTCCTCCTTCACCGAGTCTGCATTTTACCGTACAACATTTTGTGCTAAAAAATCTTGTCATTTAAGTCGAGAAGGAAGATAGCACCAAACTAGGGCTAGTGTAGTGCATTTTATGAGTTACTATACCAGTACAAATATTTCGTTGATAAATGTTTTTTCGTTGATGTGAGACAAATTTTTCGTTGGTTACTTTGATAGTTTTCGTTTAACTCAGGCAATTTTTCGTTGATAAAACATTTATATGGTTGATAATATCACGATTTCAATGAAGTGGGTTTCTCACCCAACAACTTTAACTATGGCTAGATGTATAGCGCATAAGATGGTTCGACCAATCGTAAATGGCAGAAAGTTTACACTACACTTCACCATTCTGTTAGTGTAATAAAAACACCAGTAAATATATTTCGTTGCTAAACTTGTGTATTTTGGTTGCTAAACGTGTATATTTTGGTTGCTAAACGTGTGTAATCTCGTTGCTAAATGTCTGTATTGTCGTTGATATCGATAGCTTTTTTAGTTGATAACTGTTTTACTTTTCTTATATCATACAAATTGCAAGTATTTCGTTGATAACTGTTTTACTTTTTCGTTGCTAAACGTGTATAATTTGTGCCTGTTTCGTTGACAAATTGCATGTTTTTGGTTTTTAATATTTCAGATGCAAGTTTTGGTTGATAACCCTGTTACTTTTCATTGAATTTTTTGGTTGAATACTCACTTATTTTGTGATTCAGAAATGGACGAGGTTAGCATATTGGTTCGTTATTGTGGGTCTTGGGAAAAGGTTGGTCTCAGTTATGCATATAAGGGTGGGAAGAGTAAGGGCATGATCATTCTAAATGACATTTCCTACAACCAATTATTGGATATGGTGTACGAATTGACCAATGTCGATAGTCGGACACATAACATCCAATTGAAGTATATTTTCAATGTCCATGGTCCAACTGAACCTGTTGAGATTGAAGGTGACAGGGATGTTCATTTTTTTGTACGATGCAACAACGACAAGAACATACCTGGGACATCTCTATGCATTTCAAACACTGATAGAGAGGTATATGATGATGATACTGAGGTAAATTTTGAGTTAAATGATAATCGATATGATATTGCAGATACAGAATTGTTTGATGAACCTGACATAGTTGGATTCAGCCGGAACATTGATGATTGTAACGAACCTGAGATAAATATATCAGAAGTTAACGCCAATGATCATACAACTGCCCAGGAAAATTTTTCTTCTGAGGGTAATGCTGGATTTGCCGGTTCTAATTCAATTGGTGCGTCACAAAGCTGTGGTAATATGATCTCACTTGTTGTACATGATGATTCATATGCTGTTTTGAAAGTCGGAGAAATATTTCCAGACAAAAAGAGCTTGTTTAACAAGCTATGCATGCATGCGCTTCATTTGCACTTCGAATTCAAAGTGGCAAAATCGACAAAAACTCTTTTTATTGTTCGATGCAAAGTAAGTGAATGCTAGTGGTGGCTTCGAGCAACAAGAGTTGAGGACACTTGTTTTTTCGTTATAAAGGTATATCGTGGGAAAACACATTATTTTTAGCATGTCAATGTTTCCAAAGCTCATAATGGAGTGCCAATCATCGTAACATACATACCTGGCTTGAACTCTGAGTGGCCTTCTACACGTAGCACGTGTTGCTTCACCAGACAGAGTAGAGGGGTTAATGCTCACAAGGAACTGGTTCTTCGACTTCAAAGGGGAACCTATCATAAAATAGGCAGGTAAACAAATGAAAATCCAATAAACATATTAACAAAACATAACTGCTTGGCACAATATCAGTGAGCTATAAATGAGAATAGTTGCATGAAGTATAACGCCGTATCCAGAATTACAACTGGCATATGGTGTATGTTCAACCAAAGCATTATAGAAAATATAACGATAAGAATCAAAGCAGGCAAGAAAAAAATTCCATACAAGAAAATGCATCCACGAAAAACCATAAACAAACAAATTTGATCATACGAACGAGCTCAAGGAAATACGTATTTGAAGGACATAAAACATCATATTGACATGCCATGTAATTCTAGAAGTTAAAATAACCTAGAGATGCACTAGGGTAAAGCATTATTGGAGGAGCACATCTCTTTGAATGAGTTCAGAGAGTTTTACCTCAAAATGGATTTCCAAATGGCCCGATTCTTTGAATAAACAATAATCATTAATCCATGTCAATCTAAATACCATTTAAAGAGGGGAAGAAAAAAAACAAAACACCAAATGGGCTTCTACTGATATTATATGTGCAAGAAATGAACTGTGTTTCATCCTTTACGACAATCTAACTTCTGGGTTCTCTTCGAAAATAAAGCAGCATTACATAACCACCGCCAATCTCCTCAATTTACATGGGAGAAATCATATTAACTTATTGGGCATATCGACTTCATTTCTCGATCCCAAAAGCGAACAATTTAACTTGCGTACACGAATAAAGAAAGAGCACAGATTATACATAATCAGGTAAAAGAAGTGGAAAAATAAAAGAAATAAAGAAATAACAAAGGAGAGTGAGGAAGCAGAAACGGGGATTACCAGAGGATAAAAAGTTGGCGGATGGATTTGTTATTGCTAGTAAGGAGGAAGAAGTTGCAAGAGCAGTCATGGTTGCCTCTGGAAATCCTGTAATCCGAATTTCGAGAGGAAAAAGCGAGAATCCCGAAGGCGAGCACTCATACAAATACAAGACCGACTGATGAAGAATTGAAGATGGTTTGTTGCCTCCCTTTCTTCCTTCTTCTTGCTCGATAACATCGACACGGAGAGAAATTGGATCTGAGGCCCAAATGAATAATGGATCGAGAATGGCTCAGTTAGTTACCCCCGGGCCACTTTTCTAAACACATGATGTACAAACTACAGCCCAAGCCCAAATGTATGATTGGCCCAATTAATCTCTGGACAGTGGCACAGTGCACATAGAAAACGTTGCACTACCATTATTATCATAGATCTGAGCTTTCAGCTTCGGAATAAAAGTTTTTGGGCTTTAAAGAATCTCTGCTTCTGTATGTATCTGTCCAAAACTTGTCATTCTGAAAATGGACCCACTAATTTTGACAGAACATGGATGTTCAATGTATTGAGTTTCAAGGTTACACACATACATCTTCAATGAAGCTTATTTATTTTGTACGATTTTATATAATAATAATAACCTAAATATTAGTTAATGCAACATATTTGATATTTCTATCATCCATGTGCCGTTTTCAATGACGAAATGATGATTTAAGGTAGTTTTGACTGTTGAGGAGGAATTGAAGTTCATTATATGTGAGTTGTGACAAACAAATCCTTCTATCTTTTTCAATTTAATTTTTAAGTTTTGTAGGCATGTACGTAGAGTATTGAAGTTCCCTTACATATATTTAAAATCTCTGCCGTAGTAATCTTCTTACAAATTTGGGACAAGTAACGAAAAAGCCCTTCTACTTACGAAAAAGGGTCAATCAGACCTCTCTACTTTTTTTTCGTGCCAACGAAGACCTTATACTAAGAAAAAGGGACCACGTTAGCCCTTCTAACTAATTTTCCGTCAAATGTTGTTGACGTGGATTTCATTATCTGACATGGATTTGTTATAAATTGAAATGAAAAATACGCGTAAATTGTAACAAATATCAAAACAAAACAGGTTGTTTATTCATTTGAGCTAAACCCTAAAATTTATCCTCTTTCCTTTTTCTTTCACATCTACAAACGTCATCATCTTCTTCAGCCCCCCTCCCATTGCAGATCTTCTCTATCTTTTTCAGGTATGTATTCACTCTGGTTGCAGCTCTTCTCTATCTTTTTAAGTTTTGCAGGCATGTACGTAGAGTATTAAAGTTCCCTTACAGATATTTAAAATCTTTGCCGTAGGAATCTTCTTACATATTTTAATGAATAAATTCAACCCTGGCAAGTGGCAGCTGATACAGTTATATAGACTGAAAAATCTTGGGAGCTCGAGAGATTTTGGTGTGGTCAACTTAGGTGGACTTGCCAACTACATCTCTTATAAATTCACACCACCATTCATATCAATATTATAAATCCACACCCTCATATACACCAATAATATTTTCGTACACACCAATATTATAAATTCATACCCCCATACACACTAACAATATTATCCATTTTGAGTTGTCCGATTCCTATGGATACATTAGGTCCGCAAGACTTTGTTTCCCATCCACATCTCCATACACAACAATAATATTATCTGTTTTGAATTGTCCGATTTCTACCAATACAATGGGTCTGCACGACTTTATTTTTCTTTAAATCTAAATAAGTGGGCTAAGCCCAATTCACATGAGCCTAAGAAAAGATCTCGTAGGATGTGGGGGGATGGATTTAAGTTTATAAATCATCCATGATTGGTTATCCGAAACGGGATAATGTTTAACAAAACCCCATATATAATATACACACACATATATAGAATTACAGATAGATATATATACGGCAAAAGAGTACTTTTCATCCCTCAACTATTGGTGGAGTTTATTTTCGTCCCTTAATTTTTTTTTTGCCCTTTTTCGTCCCCCAACTATGGAAAAGTATCATATTTATCCCTCGAATAAATCCGGCCATTGAAAAATCCTACATGGCATCATATTGTTCTTCAGATCAGGTTTTTTCCAACCTCAATCTCACTTAAAAGGACAAAAATGATATTTTTCAATAGTTGAGGGACGTAAATGGAAGAAAAAAAAATTTAGAGACAAAAATAAAACTTGTCCCATAATTAAGGGACGAAAAGTTTCTTTTTGCCATATATATACTAATGGAATTCGAACGAAAAAGGGGAAAAGCTTTACAGCTGTGTCTCACCCAAGGACAGTCTTTTTTAACCTCTAAATTAAATACAGTACTGGAAAATTTTAATTTAATCAGTGGCGACAAAATATCCGTAAGTAGAGTGTGAAGGCATGCATTTTCAATTTTTCATATTTGAAAAATGGACAAAACGTCAACTGAGGATGATTTAGACATCTCTCATCTCATCTCATCTCAGGTCTCCACTTTATGATATGTAGACGTCCATCGAACACGCTGTGATTGTAGCGCGTCTACTGAGAATGAACCGTGTGCTCCATGTAATATTTGATATATTGTACGGTGTTGATGCATGTTGTTGAAGCTGAGTATTCAGCTAAAATAATATTTGTTTTTCTGGCTTTGCTCTGGCGGAAAGTGTTGGAAATTCATGTCTTTGACCATGAATTGAAATGAGATCCAATCATTGGATATGTTGGAATTAAACATGAATTTATTGAGTTTCATGTGGAGAATAATCATGTGTGTTCACTTGTTCAAAGCCATGAATATAGTGAATGAAATGTTATTTCAAAGTAAGCCATTTGGACATGACTAAGTTTGAGAAAGAATAAAAGTCCCACATTGGAGGATTTAGTGAACCAACTCTTGTTTATAGGAGTGAGGGTTGAACTAATGGTTTGGGCCCAAGGGCACCCAAGCTTTTGTGGGAGGGAAAGAATGTACCTTATGCAAAAATGACCACGCGCACGTGTGTGTGTGATGGGCCAAATCTTTTGGCCAACACCCGGCCCACAATGGGCACCTCCAAAGCACTATAAATAGAGACCTTCATACCATTCACAAAACACACCTTCAAAGCATTTTTGTTGTTCTCGAAAGTTGCCCGGTGTGAAGCTTCCATTCCGTGCAGAGCTGCCTTTGTTGTTCCCGAAAGTTGTCCGTCCGTCCGGTTCGGTTCGCGCGCGTGTGTGTGATGGGCAAGATCTTTTGGCCAACACCAGGCCCAGCCCGTGGGGCTCAAACAGATAAATGAATAACAGATTAACATTTATCTGTCTAGAACAAACAGATCAAATTGAGGGTTTATTCTCAAGAAATATTGGAATTATCTGTGTAGATGAGCTTCCAATCCATTTTCGTCCAATCAGTGATACCTCCCAAGCACTATAAATAGAGGCCTTCATACCATTCACAAAACACACCTTCAAAGCATTTGTATTTGTTCTTAGAGAGAGTTGAGAGCTGCCTTTGTTGTTCCCGAAAGTTGCCCGGTGTCAAGCTTCCATTCCATGCAGAGCTGTGGCCATTCTATCCTGGGAGACTGTCGTCTATAGTCCTTGAAACAAACTGACGGTGGGGAGGCGATTTAGTCTTAAGGAGACAGAGACTACTCTGGGCTTGCCTTTTTCATCCAATCTCCTTTTCTGTTCTTCATTGGTAATGTATCATTCAATTGATCGGTAATATGGTAATGCTGTTTCCTCATTTTGATTTCGTTGCTACATGTTTCAATTCTTAATATCCAATAAACACCCACTTGAAGACAACAATCTTAAGACTAAATCGTTTATGTTTATGGTTCATTCCTCGAATTGAAACTTTTACTAATTTCTGGTGTGTTAATTTGTAGTTATCACTATGACTAACGTGGGAGAAAACATGACTGCCAACGTGGTTGGAGGAAACATCCCTGTCGTGCCAACAATGAACTCCGCTGGAGTGAATGGTGGGAATGCTGTCGGTGGCATTCAGCAAGTCACCGTTGCTGTCCCAACAACGTTCCATGTTAACCTGCATGGTGAGAAGCCTGAGAAATTTGGTCAGATTTCAAGAGGTGGCAACAAAAGATGCACTTCTACCTAACCACCTTGAATCTGGCCAAATTTCTCAAAGAGGATGCACCCAAGTTGGATGACGCAGATGCCAACACTCAGAATGTTGCTGCTGTAGCTGCGGTGGATGCATGGAAGCATTCAGATTATATGTGCAAGAACACCATCCTCAATGGTCTGACTAACAGTCTGTACGGTGTGTACAGTACTTTCCCCATGTCTAAAGCACTCTGGGCGGCTTTAGAGAAGAAATATAAAACAGAGGATGTTGGATCAAAGAAGTTCGTGGTGGCTCGTTTTCTAGAATACCATATGGTGGATTCTAAGAAAGTGGTAACTCAGACAGAGGAGTTAGAGGTCATCATAAATGAGATCCTGGCTGAGGGGATGATATTGAGTGAGTCATTCCAAGTGGCTGCGGTTATTGAGAAGCTCCCACCTAGCTGGAAAGAGTTCAAGAGTTATCTCAAGCACAAGACAAAAGAGATGAGCTTTGATGACTTGACTCTGAAGTTAAGGATTGAGGAAGACAATCGCAACAATGAGAAGAAGGGGTACAAGCATAAGGAGGTAAAGGCCAATGTGGTGGAGACAAACAAGCCCTCTAAGAGGAAGTTTGGTGGAGTCAACAAGAATGGCTCTAAAAGGTTCAAGGGCAAGTGCTTTGTGTGTGACAAGGAGGGGCATCGAGCCAAGGATTGCCACTCAAGGAAAGGCCAGAAGCCTGATCAGAAAAAGAAGGCACAGGCACACCTTACTGGAGTTGAACAGGATCTGGAAGAGATGAACCTCTGTGCAATGATCTCTGAGTGCAATCTGACTGGAAATCCCAGAGAATGGTGGGTGGATACTGGAGGTACTCGCCATGTGTGTTCTAGTAGGGAGATGTTCTCCTCATACCATCCCATAGTGAATCAGGATATCTGCATGGGAAATGCTGCTACCGCCAGAGTTGATGGTGTTGGTGACGTGGTTCTGAAGATGACCTCCGGAAAGGAGCTGACTCTCCTTGGCGTGCTGCATGTGCTTGAAATTCGCAAGAATTTAGTGTCAGGGTCACTGCTCAGCAAGAAAGGATTCAAACTTGTTTTTGAATCTGAAAAATTTACTCTTATTAAGAATGGGATGTATGTGGGGAGGGGTTATCTAGTTGATGGTCTGTTCAAAATGAATATAATGACTGTGAATCGTGCTAATAATATTGCATCTTCTACTTACTTGCTTGAGTCGTGTAATGTATGGCATGGCAGATTAGGACATGTTAATTTTGGGACTTTACGTCGATTAATTAACATGAACCTAATACCTAAATTTAGCTTAGACATGAATCAAAAGTGTGAAACATGTGTAGAAGCTAAATTGGCAAAGGCACCATTTCACTCAATTGAAAGAAATAGTGAACCTTTGGATTTAATTCACACATATATATGTGATTTAAAATTTGTGCAAACAAGAGGTGGAAAAAAATATTTCATTACATTCATCGACGATTGCACAAGGTATTGTTACGTATTTTTGCTAAGAAGCAAAGATGAAGCTATAGAAGCATTCAAGCAATACAAAGTTGAGGTTGAGAACCAACTCAACAAGAAAATTAAAATGTTAAGAAGTGATAGAGGTGGTGAATATGAGTCACCATTTCAATCACTGTGTGCCGAAAATGGAATCATTCATCAAACTACAGCGCCGTACACACCCCAACAAAATGGGATAGCTGAACGAAAAAATAGAACGTTAAAGGAAATGATAAATGCAATGCTAATAAGTTCTGGTTTACCCCATAATTTGTGGGGGGAAGCCTTGCTTTCCGCAAATTACGTTCTAAATAAGATACCTCACAAGAAGATGGATAAAACTCCATATGAATTGTGGAAAGGTCGAGCACCTTCCTACAAATTCTTAAGAGTGTGGGGCTGTCTTGCAAAGGTTACAATCCCTGATCCGAAAAAGATCAAAATAGGACCTAAAACGGTTGACTGCGTGTTTATTGGATATGCTCACAACATTAGTGCATATCGATTTCTAGTTCATAAATCAGAAAATTTTGAAGTACGTGAGAATACGATTATTGAATCTAGAAATGCTTCATTCTTTGAGAATGTGTTTCCTCACAAAAGTACACATGAAATGAGCACTCTTAAACGAACTCATAAAGCTGTGACTCAAAATGAGAAAGAAGGAACTTCACATCAAAATGTTGAAGAAGAACCAAGATGAAGTAAAAGAACAAGGACTTCTACTTCTTCTGGTCCTGACTTTCTATCATTCTTGGTAGAAAAGGAACCTCAAAGCTTCAAGGAAGCAATGTCTACCCCTGAAGTTCCATCATGGAAGGAGGCAATAGACAATGAAATTGAGTCCATCATTCAAAACCACACCTGGGAACTAGTGGATTTACCTCCTAGAAGTAAACCATTGGGTTCGAAGTGGGTCTTTAAAAGAAAGATGAAGGCTGATGGATCAATTGATAAATACAAGGCTCGACTTGTAGTTAAAGGCTACAAACAAATAGAGGGAGTAGATTATTTTGATACCTATTCCCCTGTTTCAAGAATAACGTCTATAAGGCTTCTAATTGCCTTTGCGGCATTATGCAATCTAGAAATCCATCAAATGGATGTGAAAAAGGCATTCTTGAATGGTAATTTAGATGAAGAAATCTGCATGGAGCAACCCGAAGGGTTTGTGGTTTCAGGAAAAGAGAAGAAGGTATGCAAACTTGTGAAGTCTCTATATAGACTAAAACAAGCTCCAAAACAATGACATGAAAAATTTGACCAAGTGATGATGTCAAATGGCTTTCTCATTAATGAATGTGACAAATGTGTGTATATGAAGAACACATCATCAGACTATGTCATTAGTTGCTTATATGTGGACGATATGATTATCATTGGTAGTGATAATAATATTGTTAAAGCTACTAAGCAAATTCGACATGAAAGACTTAGGTCTTGCAAATGTCATCCTTGGAATCAAGATTACCAAAACAATGGATGGTTACGCATTATCTCAGTCACACTACATTGAAAAGGTGCTCAATAGATTTGACAAAGATAACAGTACCACAGCGAGAACACCTGTAGACGTGAATCTTCATCTCAAAAAGAATGAAGGTCCTAGTGTATCTCAATTGGAGTACTCACGGATCATTGGTAGCCTAATGTACCTAATGAATTGTACTCGTCCGGACATTGCTTACTCAGTTAGTAAGCTAAGTCGGTACACTAGTAATCCTGGAGAGGATCACTGGAAAGCAATAGCTAGAGTCCTTAAGTATCTGAGGTACACAACTAATTATGGACTACATTACACAAGATATCCACCTGTAATTGAAGGTTACAGTGATGCGAATTGGATCTCAAATTCGGAAGATGCTAAATCCACTAGTGGATACGTCTTCACACTTGGTGGTGCAGCTATATCATGGAAATCCTCGAAACAAACGTGTATAGCTAGATCTACTATGGAATCTGAGTTTATAGCACTAGATCGAGCTGGAGAAGAAGCCGAATGGCTTCGTAATTTTTTGGAGAATATTCCTTTGTGGTCAAAACCTGTGTCGACTATTTGCATATACTGCGATAGTCAGTCTGCAATAGGAAGGGCACAAAATCAAATATACAACGGTAAGTCTCGACACATTCGTCGTAGACATAAGACCGTAAGACAGCTTTTGTCAAATGGAATTATGTCCATTGATTACGTTAAATCAAAGGACAACATTGCTGATCCTTTGACAAAAGGCTTGACTAGAGATCAAGTATATAATTCATCGAGGGGAATGGGTTTAAAGTCTATAACCTAAAGCTCTGCCACACTGGCAACCCAACCTAGCTGATTGGAGATCCCAAGATCTAGGTTCAATGGGACAACCGAATTGTGGGGGAACTTAAAGTAATCACTAGAGAATTTATTCCTAACTCTTTCCTATGATGAGATGGTGATACCTGTCATGGGTTCAGGATAATTTATGATTTTAATGATTCTTATACGTTGAAAATTCAACTGAAGTATGGCAGGATACTTCTAACAAGAAATCACCTATATGAGTGTGAAGGGGCCGCTTCTATGAGAGTGATAGGACTAATCTCTCTAGAGCACTCATGAATTACCAGGCATGTCCAGGGCCAAAATGGACAGAATGTAAAAGGGACCAATGATGGTGGAAAAGAAACTGTGTAAATATTGTTGTCTTGGTTTATACAAAAGCTGAATAGTTCAAGACATCGCGTTCACTGGTTAGCGAATAAATCCGATGATATTTTACTAGGGAAGGTTCAAAGTCAAAAGCTATCTATCCTGACGCAGCTATTTTCCAAAGCTCTCTCTATCTCTCTAAGTCGAGTCTGCATAACATCTCTGCATTTCATTCATGTGGGGGATTGTTGGAAATTCATGTCTTTGACCATGAATTGAAATGAGATCCAATCATTGGATATGTTGGAACTAAACATGAATTTATTGAGTTTCATGTGGAGAATAATCATGTGTGTTCATTTGTTCAAAGCCATGAATATAGTGAATGAAATGTTATTTCAAAGTAAGCCATTTGGGCATGACTAAGTTTGAGGAAGAATAAAGCTCCCACATTGGAGGATTTAGTGAACCAACTCTTGTTTATAGGAGTGAGGGTTGAACTAATGGCTTGGGCCCAAGGGCACCCAAGCTTTTGTGGGAGGGAAAGAATGTACCTTATGCAAAAATGACCACGCGCGCGTCGCCGCCGTCCGTCCGTCCGGTTCGGTTCGCGCGCGTGTGTGTGATGGGCCAGATTAGTCCAGGTCTTTCCTTTCCTTTCTTTTTGGACTACAGACCAATGGGTTCCAGATCTTTTGGCCAACAGACTTCCAGCCCAATCTAGAGTCTCGGCCCGGCCCAGCCCGTGGGCCTCAAACAGATCAAATTTTATCTGTTCAATTAATTATCTATGTTTTGATTATTTTCAAGAAATATTGGAATTATCTGTGTAGATGAGCTTCCAATCCATTTTCGTCCAATCAGTGATACCTCCCAAGCACTATAAATAGAGGCCTTCATACCATTCACAAAACACACCTTCAAAGCATTTGCATTTGTTCTTAGAGAGAGTTGAGAGCTGCCTTTGTTGTTCCCGAAAGTTGCCCGGTGTGAAGCTTCCATTCCGTGCAGAGCTGTGGCCATTCTATCCTGGGAGACTGTCGTCTATAGTCCTCGAAGCAAACTGACGGTGGGGAGGCGATTTAGTCTTAAGGAGATAGAGACTACTCTGGGCGTGGCTTTTTCATCCAATCTCCTTTTCTGTTCTTCATTGGTAATGTATCATTCAATTGATCAGTAATATGATAATGCTGTTTCCTCATTTTGATTTCGTTGCTACATGTTTCAATTCTTAATATCCAATAAACACCCACTTAATCACAACAGAAAGTTCATTTTACATTTGCAGCTAGCTAGCCATCTCCATTTCTTTTCAACAGCCAAGCCTCTCTCTCCCTCTCTCCTTGAAGCTGGATCCAGAGACCAGCTGTTTCTCTCGCTTAATTTATTCTTTGGGGGATATTTACTTGGTTTTCTCACCTGGGTTTGGTGGAAAGGTGCTTACTTTTAACTGTCAGAGAGACTGCTTCAGCTGAACCGAAGCCCCCCTCCCCCTCTCTCTCGATCCAAAGTTTCTCAATTGAAGCGACGATGGAGTTTTCGTTGTCATTCTCTGCGTGTTTATGGTGGTTTTTGTTTGGAGGAGGGATGATGGTGGTGATGGCTGCCACCAGCAGCAGCAGTGGCACCACGACAGAGCTTGATCAGACCCCGACATGGGCCGTGGCTTGTGTTTGTGCTGTTATCATCATTGTCTCTATTCTCTTGGAGAAGATTCTTCACAAACTTGGAACGGTAAATTCTTGTCTCATTTTTTCCTTTCTTTGTGTTCTGCTTGGTTTTAGCACCCGGCTATTCGCTTCCCTTCCCCTTACTGAATTTCTTCTAAATAAATAACTAAAGAAAACATTTTTTGTGGTTTTTTTGGCTTCAATTTTCATTCTACGCATCCGATTGAGCTCTTCTCTACTTATCTGTTAGTGAGGTTTATGCGTTCATTTCATTAATTTTGCATTAACTTTAGCATTTATTAATATTTATTGGTGACAAGAGAGTTGTAATTTTTTGGATCCTTTACACTCTGCTTAACCCATAATTTCGATTCGGTGGTTTACTGAGAGGCACAAGAGAGCTCTTTTTGAAGCCCTGGAGAAGGTTAAAGCTGGTAAAGATGCCTACTTGATACTTGTATTCCAAAACTTGTTCGTGTTCTTTGTAGAGCGTGAACTAATGTTTGTCTGACTTGTATATATAATCGATTGCAGAGCTGATGATTCTGGGTTTCATTTCACTACTGTTGACTTTCGGGCAGACCTACTTCATCAGAGTCTGCGTTTCTCCGAAGGTTGCTAACACTATGTTGCCATGTGCCAAAAAAGAAACAAGCAATGCTTCGAGTGAAGACGAGCATCGTCGGAGACTCTTATGGCTTGAACGTCGATCTTTAGCCGCGGCTGGCTCAGATTTCAAGTGCAATGATGTAAGTAATTTTTATATTTTTACCACACTTTTCTTTTCTTTCAATGGAGAGTAAAATTACAAAAATTCTGATAGAATTTTATTGCCAGGGTGGCATGCCCCTTGTTTTGCTTTGCCTTCTATTGACTTAGAGGGTACAATCTTACCCAAAAAAAGGTACAATCTTTGTATAGGATAGAAGGTTTGAATATGGGATCCAACTAGAGCAATCTTTATTAGCAACTTGGGGAAGGAATTTTTTTTACAAAGTATTGGTGGTAAATGGTAAACAACACGCTTGCACTATGGGTTCGCAGTGGACAGGTTGGGGACATACAAGATGGACGTAGATTTTATTCCTACATAATATGTGGAGAGGTTGTTTTCACAAAATTGAACATGTGACCTCCAGTTTGCACCCCTCCAACTTTACCATTGGACACATGTTTGCTTATTAGTGGACGGTAGTCAAATGGAATTTAAATTGTTTGAAGGTCAATGCAGATTTCGTTGAATGTGATCTGGAAGTTCGTACCATCTTGTAGCAACCTTAACACCACTGCTTATCAGAACTTAAATTAGTTAACTCACTTGAGTCTCCTTTTAATGGATTGTCATTGAACAATGCTGATATTTGATTACCCTTTTTGTTTCGGTTAACTGTTTGAATTATTTGCTTGCTTTTTATGACTTAAATAAGTTATTCCTTGTAACTCATTGCAATTTACACAAGTTACTTCCTACCAGATGGGAAATGAAGAAATCGTCTTATATGCAATGCTAAAACCTTCTCTTTCGGTTGTTCTATGTTAGGGTCCAGGGTACGAAAAGTTCTTCAGTGTGAACTTGATGCCCATCCTTCATTTCATTCATGAATAATCAATCATGTGTACTTTTGTGATTCTCTTTTTTATCCTTCCACTCTATTCACTTCACCGGTTTTGTGCTTTCCGCTTGTTTCCTTAATGTAAATCAGTTCTTCTTACCTATGCATGTGGTTATGTTATTTCAGTTCAATTCTGAAATTCTTTTTGTGTCGATCTCAGCTCATGAGTTGCAATCTTTTATTCCTTCAATCAATAGTTGATCTGATTTTTTTTTACACAGGGGCTTGAACCGCTTATGTCTATCGAGGGATTGCATCAATTACACATTCTCATATTTTTTTTAGCCCTCTTGCATGTGATATACAGCGCTATTACTATGTTGCTTGGGAGACTAAAGGTATGAGATTCATTACATTAGTCTATTATGCAATTTATAAACATATTGAAATTCTATCCGATATGTTGTTAGGGCTTCCCTAGTCACCTTCTAGCTCATGCATTACTTGAAGACTGTCAAGCCTGAAACAGGAATCCTATAGGTCAAACTAAGTGTACCTCATTGAGTCATTGGCCAAATTATTTTCTGCATCTGTTTCCTGGAGACATTTATGATTAATATGACGATGGGGCCCAATGAGTACCCGGCTCTCTTTACTGACACGTGTCCTTATGCATAGTAATATTTTGTACTATAAATAAGGCCTCGGAAAACGGTTTATGGACACCGAGCTTTCGCCCCTGCAATCATATTGTGAGAATTAAACACTCTCTGCGATTTCCACTGTTTGACTTAGGGTTTAAGCCATGGCTTAGTTGGTAGCATACGGTGCCTCAGGCCCTATGTTAAAGGGTGGGAGCGTGTTCGACTCCCACCAACAACCTTCCCGTTCGTGAGTAATGTCCCGGGGAGATGAGTTGGGCTGTCTGGTCCATGGCCCTGAAGGTATCCTAGCCTAAAACCCTAAACCCTAAAGTACCCTAAACCCTAAACCCTAAGGGTATGTTTGTAATTACACTGTTTTTTAGTGTTACTATTAGGGTTGTAAAGTAAACTACTATTAGGGTTGTCCAGTAAAGGGCATATATGTAATTATACTGTTTTCTAGGGTTGCACAGTAAAATCGGCCCTAAAAACAGTATAAGATTCCTTTTACTTTTTGTAAAGTTACTTTATGTCACGTGCCAAGTAACGACGAGCGCCGATGGGGCCCAATGTGTACCCGGCTTTGAAAGCTTGACACGTGTCTCCTTGTACAGTAATATTTTGTACTATAAATAGAGGCTCGGAAAACGGTCTCGAGACACCGAGCTTCCTACTGCAATAAAACTCCCTTGTTTTCTCAAGAACCCTTGTTCCCCGAAACCGACTTAGGTTTTAACTCCCTAAAACCTAAAACCACTCCACCCCAAACTGGTATCGGAGCCATCTCGCCTTCCAGGACCAGAAGACGATCTAAGGTATAACCTCTTATCCTAGCCTTGTTAATATGGCCTAAACCCTAAAAACCCTAAAACCCTAAAACCCCAAAACCCTAAAAGCCCAAAACCCTAAAACCCTAAACCCTAAAACCCTAAACCCTGAAACCCTAAAACCCTAAACCCTAAACACTAAACCCTAAACCCTAACCCCTAACCCTAAAACCCTAAACCCAAAACCCTAAACCCTAAACCCTAAAACCCTAAACCCTAAACCCTATACCTGAATAAGGGATGGGGACCCTAAACCCTAAACCCTAAACCCTAAGCCCTAACCCCTAGGGATGAAAATGTAATTACACTGTTTTCTAGGGTTACTATTAGGGTTGTACAGTAATTTACTATTAGGGTTGTACAGTAGGGGTAGGTTGGTGATTCCACTGTTTTCTAGGGTTGCACAGTAAAACCGGCCCTAAAAGCAGAAAGGAATCTTTTACTTTTTGTAAAGTTGCTTTTTCGTTCACGTGACAGAAGGCGACAAGCGACGATGGGGCCCAATGAGTACCCGGCTGTCTCTACTGACCACGTGTTCTCTTTGTACAGTATTTTTGTTTACTATAAAAAGGGTGTCTGGGCAACGTTCTATAGACACCCAGAAAACACCCAAGCTTCCACTATTGCAATAATACTCCGAGTTTGCTCTCTCTCTCTCTCTCTCTCTCTCTCCCTCTCCCGAAAACTTGTTAGGTTTTAGCCTCCTAAAACCTAAGCCCCAACCCAAACTGATATCGGAGCCCTGTACGTCTTCCAGAGACCCGTGGTACCTCGATCAGGTATACCCCTGAACTCTAGCCTTGTGAATATGGCCGGCTAGGCCGATAAGGCCAAGAGACGACCCTAGATCTATGTTATTACATATTTTTTGTATGCTGCTTACCTGACTCAGGAAGGTACTGAGATATGTGTGGCTTGTTGGTGTACAAATTACCATAAAAACTCTGGTACTGGAAAATCTCTGTGTTTCTATGCACCGGTGAGGTAGGGCAGTAGGGCAGCGTGGTAAGTCCCGGAGTAAGTCCCGAAAAATTGTAGTCGGTAAAAAGAAACACTTGCCAGACCGTCCAGAGTTTTTGCTGGTTCACACATATCTCAGTATAATCCAGAGGACCAAACGTGTGTCAGGGTAAGTATGTTGGTTAAAATATGTAATACATATGATGGAAGGTATGTCCTTTGGCCTGTCTTTACAAAGAAAAAGTTTTCAGGCTATTTTCTTGATACATTTAATACAATCTGTTGTTATATCAACTGCTACGAGTCCCTGAAGCAGTCTAATTATCTGCCCAGGGTTAACAATTTCTACTCTCCCTCCTCACTCTGATCTTGGTTCCGGGATCCGGTCCAAGAGGTGCAGGTACCATAACCTCCAGAAACGAGAGAAGAGAGAATATATATATATAAACATACTGCATCTGCATATGCATAACCCTGTTGGTACGGGGCTAACAGCCCTGAGGATAAATTTACTATTTAAATCTTAGCGCGGATTATCGCCAGAGATTTAAATATAAAATATTATCGTCCAACTTGAACGGACATACCAAACATAATAATAATGTCTTTTATATCAGACCATATTGACAGAACACTCAGTATGCTCAATCCTAATGACAGTGAAGATATTACTGAACTTATAACCAAACTGAGGGAAACTCAGATGGACTTTAACAGAAACCATATCGTTGATACGGACTGTGGTACATATATTAACGAAAATGGTATAAGAAGATGCAACTGCTATATTATGCAAAGAGAACCTTATGTTTACACTTGCACATGTAAATTAGAAGAGTGTGACTGTGAGGAATTAATCCAAAAGGTATTATTTTATGAAAAATTAATAAGGTTGTTACAAGGACAACTAGAAATTATAAATCAGCCATTGGGACTTAGATCTAGGACATCCAGATAAATGGATCCTATATCCCAGTTAATGGATATAATAAGAAACTTTGATTTTGAAAATAATCAATGGCTAAACCAGTTAAGAGATTCTCTTATCACACTACGAGATAACGAATCAAGAAATCAGAGATCATGTGAATATACACATGCATATCAACCTCAAGGGTTTTGCTACTGCCTTGAGACCAGGAATAGAATATATTTATTGACAATGATAATTAATTCTATAAGCCATATCATTAGCCGTAACAATATGTATAGTAATTGACAACGGGGCAATGGATGATCGAACACTAGAAGCTTTAGATCTTATTATCTCCAAAAGAATAAGAGGAGTTAAGAAAAATGAACAATTTAAACATAATTGTTATTTTTCTAACGAATATGAGCATATGCTCCACACAAAAGAAAATATACAACTAAATAGCACAATAGACCTTATGATATCACAAGGAGCATATATAGAAGAAGTTTTTAAGAAAATTAGTAATAAACTTATATGCATAGATAATAATTATAAAATACTAGAACAATTAGTAGAAAAAACTTTAGGCACAACAGATTATATGTATGAACAATATAATCAAATAACGGAAAAAATAAAAAAGATAAGTCTCCAAATAGAAGACATAAGGAGACCTTATGATTTAGAAATAAATAAGATACTAAATGAATTCAGTAAATTAAGAATAAGTCTCAATATAAATGACTGAAGGAAGCGGTGACTATATAACAGCCTTCAAGAATACTGAGGAATATTCACATCCGCCTATTGGTTTTTCCCAGACAGACATACAAGGAACAATAGGACAGGACAAAATTATTATAGCACAAAATAATACAATAATTTCCCTATTAATAAGCATTAATGCAAAATTAAATACAATTATGGGAAAAATAACACAAGGACCCTCATCTAATGTCCAGACCGAATTAGATAAAATTATAACAATGGTACAAAATTTAAGAGTGGATAAAAAGAAACCGTCATTAGAACCCATTATCTTTGGAACAAATATCAAACCAGAATAAAATGACGGAACAAACACAAATAACCGAAGCCCAACCTACTTTTAGTAGAATTGGGACAAGAATTCGACAAGAACCAAGCCTGCAAGTGGGAACTAGTCCTACTTCTTTCCTTGACAGACTTTTGAGACCAAAAAACCGTCAATCTAGACATCTAGAAGAAGTGACAGACATAACTAGAGATACTGAGATTTTCTCTAATAGAGAAATATCCCTTATGAACCCTAGAAGATTATATGGAATAGGAAGATTTAGTCGAACATCTTCACTACTAAGATCACAAAGGGAAATAGATCTTACAGTATTAGCTGCACCTGTAACTCTTCCCTTACTAGAAAATGAAACGATTGAACAAATTCAGAAAATGGGTAGACAATATGCTCATTTAGGATTAATTATAATTGGACTAAAAGACTTACACAGAAAAGGCCTAGGAACAAAAGTTATGGTAATACTTCAGGACAGAGGCTTTGCTGATCCTGAAAGATCTATTATAGCTACAATGGAAGTTGATATGAATAATTGTATAGGCTTAGTATATCATTCACCAAACTTCCCCATACAAGTAACAGATTTAAAACGTATCCAAATATCCTTTTTATCTAAAGGATATGAGACATTTAATCCTACTCAGTCCAATCTAATGGCATTTGTGGGATTTATAGGAAAATTATCTGACTCTAATGACACACAATACAAATTAAGTATCCAAGGGATAGTAGACGGAATAGCATCCCAAGGAATTAAAATGATTTTCCCTATGGAAATTTCTAGTTCATTACTAGAAGGAAAAGAATGGGATGTAACTTCTGTATTTAATCCCATAACAAATATTAAAATACCACAGACTCAAAAAATGTATAAATCTATAGGAGGTAGAATATCTTTTAAATTTGACGATTATAAGAATGAAGCACCAACTTCTTCTAATAACGAAGAAATATCAGAAGAACCTGTAAATGGAAGAAGGTAGAATTATTTTCCCCAAAGAATTAGGTCTTACATATGATGATATGCTTCTTGCTGAACAAGAAGCCACTGATGAAGGAATAATAAAAGAAAATGATGGTTTTATACAAGATATAGATGGTAATATTTATTTTAAGAAAAATATAATAGAAGAGGAAAATCCGGCAACATTAATTAACAAAAAAATTGAACAGAGTAATATATTAGTAAATCTAATGGAAACAGGAGAAAGCTCAACATCTACTCAGCAATGGTTGCCTTACTCCACAAAATCAGACACGGGATACCCTACCAGAGAAAAGATATCTGATTATAAGGATAAAGATAAAATTGGATATCCCACACGAAATAAAAATACCAGAGAAATTATAGACCATTCTAAATTAATAGATGGAGGGAAAATACTTAATATAGCCGCCCATGACATACAAAACTGGAAAACAGTTATAGAAACATGGTCAGCCTTAGTAATTAGGGAACAACAAGAAAAATATGGCAGTGACCAAACAGGTATACAAATGTATAGTTATCTTGAAGGATTTCTAGGAGAATCTGCTAGAGGAGCATGGGAACAATTCAAGGCTAATTATATAATAGCCTATAAAAGATTGGTAGATTTAGGACCCAATCCTTACAATTTTACTAATACTATATACGCTATACTCTTAGGAGAAGAACATCCAGGAGTAGGTGGTACAGAAACACAAATTAAAGCATTAAGAGAACTAGAACGAATCCAATTAACTGATTGGATATATGTTAAAAAATTTCTTCCTGATTTCTGCTATCTAGCAAGTATTGCAGGATGTTTCTATGATGAAAATATAGGCATGAAAATGTTTGATAAGCTACCAGACCCTTTTGGGAAAATTATTACCTAAAGATATTTAGAAAAGAAAAATGGCATTAGACCTGAACTAAATAATGTCTTCTTTAAGGCACGATTCATAATGGATTGCTTAGTCGAAAAATGCTTCGACATATATATTACCAGCCAAATAAAAGGAGATTATGGATTTTGCAAAAAATTATATTTACCCCAAGGATATGAAAATAAAGAAAGAACTTTTAAAAAGAAACATAAGAAACAAATTAAACAATACCCTAAGAAGAAATATTATTTGGCAAAAAGTGGAGCCAAAAATCCATTTTTATCAAAAGACAAACATGTTAGGAAATTTAATAAAGATAGAAATTATCGAAACAAACTTAGCTGTTTTGTTTGTGGGAAACAGGACCATCTTGTGAAAGAATGTCCAAAAAGATATAATACTAATACAATGGAATCCGTGTTAGTAGAATGTGTTAATGAAGACCTACTTAAAGTAGATGAATATGTAAGTGACAATGAATCAATATATAGTATTAAAGAAATAATAACAAATGAATAAGATAGTTCTTCTGAAGAAGAAACAACTGGTGAATTAGTGGATAATATTTGTGCTATGACTGAACCAAAGTTTCTGGAAAGAAACTATTATACACAAATATTTGATAACCCATATCTTACCACTGAAGCTTTAAATGCCTTTAGGTAAGTGTATAGCATGTCAACGGGTTAATCAGAAGGGAAGTAATGATCATCCTTGTACTAAGTGCAACTTATGCCCTTCTCTTAGCTTAAGATATCAATGTGAGAATTGTTTGACAGAAGTATGTAGATTCTGTCTAGAAGAAAGGGGTAGAATTATCTGAACCCGAAATAGTAAATAAGAAGAGTGAAAGAGAACAAATACTAGAATTAAGAATAATAAGTCTCGAAAATAAAATGGAGGACTTACAAAGAAAAATAGAACTGTTAAAAACCGTCATCCATAATACTAATGGTAAAGAAAAATTGACACTGTTTGAAGGAGTTAATATTAGTATGATTTCCCCTAAGACAAGTAAATCTGTAAAAATTACAACTGTCCAAATTCCATGTCATATAAAAATTAAAAATTGGGAACTCAAAGTTACAGCTCTTGTTGATAGCGGTAGCTCAAACTCTATCATCTCTGCTGATTTGATTCCCGAAGAATTCCATAATCCCATCCCTGTAGAAAGACAATATTCTGCAGAAGCAATGACAGGAGATATATATACATACACCACTAGATTAGCTCCATACAGGATAAGATTTTATCCTGAAGAAGGAAAAGAAGTAAAAGAATATTTAAAACCAACTACAGATATTAGTATAAGACCTTTAAGATTAAAAACTACAAAATTTATTTTAGGATTAGACTTCCTATTAAATTATGCCCATGGATATACATTTACCCGAAACAATATAAATTTCTTATTAGCACCGTCATATCCATATGAAAAGAAGGAAGCAAGAGTTGCAAAAATTATGGAAATATCTGAAATAGAAGAAAATTATAAAGATAATTGTAAATGTAAAATAAAAGGATCATGTAAAACGTTTGTTAAACCTAATCTGTTGGTAAGCATGATCGAAACAGGGATACTAGACCTAGATGATATTATATCTAGGGCAGAAAAACAGGGAATCTTTGGAGAGGATCCCCAAGCACATTGGGCTCGTAATAAATTAGAATGTAAATTGGTCCTAAAAAATCCTAATTTTAGAATTTCTAATAAAAAGACTGAAGCAACCAATGACAATAAAAAAGAGTTTGAAATGCATATAAATGAACTCTTAAAATTAAAGGTCATTAGGAAATCAGATTCTCCACATAGGAGTCCTGCATTCATAGTAAATAAACATTCTGAACAAGCCAGAGGGAAAACCAGAATGGTTATTGACTATAGAAGATTAAATGATAACACCATAGACGATGGGTATGATATCCCTGATAAAACAGAATTAATAAACGTCATCCAAAACAGTAAAATATTTAGTAAATTTGACTGTAAAAGTGGATTTTGGCAGATAAGGATGGAAAAAGACTCAATCCCATGGACTGCCTTCACATGCCCATTGGGACATTATGAATGGCTTGTTATGCCATTTGGACTAAAAAATGCCCCTGGAATATTCTAGAGAAAAATGGATGATATATTCAAAGAATATAGAGAATTCGTGTGTGTATATATTGATGATATATTAGTTCATAGTAAAAATAAACAGGAACACACGGGTCATTTAAAAAGAGTTTTACTTGAATTTATTAAACATGGACTAGTAATTTCTACCAAGAAAGCAGAATTCTTCAAACAAAATATTTCTTTTTTAGGAGTAGAATTAGGAGACGGAAATATTAAATTACAACCACATATTACCCAAAAGGTAATCGATACAAATGAAATAAAAACCACCAAAGACTTGCAAAATTTTTTAGGATTATTAAATTATGCAAGACCCTTTATTAAGGATTTAACAAAACTTACAGGACCACTATATTCAAAATTATCTAAAACAGGAAGAAAAGATTTTAGTGCTGAAGATTATAAACTAATCCAATTAATAAAAGAAAGAGTAAAGACTTTTCCAATGATGACTTTACCATTAGATTCTGACTATTTAATCGTAGAAACTGATGGTAGTGAAGCAGGGTGGGGAGCTATATTATATAGTAAACCCCATAAATATGCTCTAAAACAAAATGAGAAACTTTGCAGATATGCGAGTGGAACATTTAAAGAATTAAATGTTACCTCAAGTATTGATCAAGAATTATTAGCAGTTATATATGCATTAAATTCCTTCAGATTATTTCTATTAAATAAAAATGAAATTACAGTTCGTACTGACTGTGAGGGTATTGTGAAATATTACAATAAAAGAAATGATAAACGAATAAGTCAAAGGAGATGGTTAAATTTCCAAGACAAATTAATAAACCAAAATTACAAAGTAATATTTGAACATATAAAAGGAACAGATAACACAGTTGCTGACTATCTTTCCAGAATATTACAAGAAACCCAAAAGAATCAGCATAAACAATGGATGAATACTTTATCATCTTATATATAGTCACAACATACCCCACAATACTGTGGAAGGGATTGTTTGGACCTATAAAAATATAATGCTACAACATACCCCACAATTTTGTGGAGAGGAATGTTTGAGCTATATACCCAGTAACAACATACCCCATAATTTTGTGGAGCGGAATGACTGTACTTACGGAATCTGCTACTATGAGATTACCGAAGCAATATAAGTTTATATATATATCAAGCTGTAAGAAAATATCATACTAGTGGTAATGAGTATTACAAGCATAACCCTTATAAGAAGAGTTGTTATTATCTAACTCTTCTCTTTTTATCTTATACATTATAAAATAGGAAAAAGAAAAATGGAGTTCCGACCATCATCATCCACTGGTCGAGGAAAAGCTCCAAGGAGACAGAGTCCCGCATCTCTTCCGGCCTCTGCTTTCATGATATTCAAGCACCAGTACTCGGTGACTTCTGAACAACAGTGGTTTCTTGACCACTTATGGACTGAGAGGGATAACAAAGTCAAGGCTGTCACCCTCCAGAACCTAGCTGCCTATTTTGCTCAACTCTCTGTTGACACCCAAAGGGCAGATCATTATCAAGGGATGGCTGCTGCACTTGAAGAAAAACTCTCCCTCAAACCTGTGTATAGCAACACACAACTATTACAACAACTCCACCAAGCTGAAGCAAAAATTGCTCGTCTCACTGTTGAGAATGAGACTTTGAGTAAACAGGTGGAAGAAGATAAAACAGTAATTGCTCAAGCCAAGCCGTTGCTGCAAACATCTGCTGAACAATATGTGGAGATTCCCCCACATATTCCTCACCATATCAAGTTTGAGATTCTCTCAGATAATGGTTGATGAGTTGGCAGACTTAATCTGCATTCAGCAGAACTACAGAGACATGGCTCAGACTGACAGGACTCTACCAGGAATGGCCTTGTCCCGATTTTATATTACGAAAGGAGATCAGCACACAGGTGTTAATCTGCAACTCCTTTCTCACTGCTCATGCCATAAAGGCATGGACTACTTCTCAGCCTCTATCGATTTGAGTACCTGGGAAGACAATCATATCCAAAATGGTGTCCCCATGAAGTTGGAAACCCTTCTGAAAGCTGGCATGGTTAACCGAATAATAGTCCATGACAGCTATGATTGTGCATTACTACGACCCTACTGGAGACTCCACTATATTGTACTAAGGTGTCTTCGTATGGGCTATGCCAATAATGGCTTTATTAACTTGGATCTCCACCCAGTCATTCCAAGCTTTGTAACTGGCTGGTATCCAGAAGAAACCAAGACGGAGCTGATAATAAACTGTCGGATGGCATAATATCCAGTCCAAGACTCTCTCCAGCCCGTCATAGATTTTATTAATGAAGATATATTAGAATCCCTGAAGATGATGCGCTCACTACAGTATCTGCACCAGCTGCAAAGTCCAGTTGGAAATCGGAGATATATCCGGCTACTAGCAGAAGAACGCTGTCTTCGGATATTTACTTATACTAACATTCCTCTTTTTGCAATACCATGGCTTAACCACCTAGATGCTGCTAAGGAATATACACACCATCTGGAAGGCCTACATATGTTCAGCTATATCCATAAAGATGGAGATTATAGAAATAGTACTACAGCCGTCGTACCCGGTAACTATGAAGATCCCCCTGCAGATCTCCCATGGGCCGACGAAGAAGAACATAATATGAATAATCTCCTCGACTACTAAACGGTGGATTATTCACTATGTTTATAAACCACCTTTTTTTGTCGGGGTGGGAATAAGGGAGGGGGACCCTAAACCCTAAACCATAAACCTTAAGCCCTAACCCCTACGGACGAAAATGTAATTACACTGTTTTCTAGGGTTACTATTAGGGTTGTACAGTAATTTACTATTAGGGTTGTACAGTAAATTACTATTAGGGTTGTACAGTAGGGGTAGGTTGGTGATTCCACTGTTTTCTAGGGTTGCACAGTAAAACCGACCCTAAAAGCAGAAAGGAATCTTTTACTTTTTGTAAAGTTGCTTTTTCGTTCACGTGACAGAAGGCGACAAGCGACGATGGGGCCCAATGAGTACCCGGCTGTCTCTACTGACCACATGTCCTCTTTGTACAGTATTTTTGTTTACTATAAAAAGGGTGCCTGGGCAATGTTCTATAGACACCTAGAAAACACCCAAGCTTCCACTATTGCAATAATACTCCGAGTTTGCTCTCTCTCTCTCTCTCCCGAAAACTTGTTAAGTTTTAGCCTAAAACCTAAAACCTAAAACCTAAGCCCCAACTCATATCCAGAATGGTGTCCCCATGAAGTTGGAAACCCTTCTGAAAGCTGGCATGGTTAACCGAATAATAGTCCATGACAGCTATGATTGTGCATTACTACGACCCTACTGGAGACTCCACTATATTGTACTAAGGTGTCTTCGTATGGGCTATGCCAACAATGGCTTTATTAACCTGGATCTCCACCGGCTTAGGTTTTAGGTTTTAGGAGGCTAAAACCTAACAAGTTTTCGGGAGAGAGAGAGAGAGAGAGAGAGAGAGCAAACTCGGAGTATTATTGCAATAGTGGAAGCTTGGGTGTTTTCTGGGTGTCTATAGAACGTTGCCCAGACACCCTTTTTATAGTAAACAAAAATACTGTACAAAGAGAACACGTGGTCAGTAGAGACAGCCGGGTACTCATTGGGCCCCATCGTCGCTTGTCGCCTTCTGTCACGTGAACGAAAAAGCAACTTTGCAAAAAGTAAAAGATTCCTTTCTGCTTTTAGGGTCGGTTTTACTGTGCAACCCTAGAAAACAGTGGAATCACCAACCTACCCCTACTGTACAACCCTAATAGTAATTTACTGTACAACCCTAATAGTAAATTACTGTACAACCCTAATAGTAACCCTAGAAAACAGTGTAATTACATTTTCGTCCCTAGGGGTTAGGGCTTAGGGTTTAGGGTCCCCATCCCTTATTCCCACCCCGACAAAAAGAGGTGGTTTATAAACATAGTGAATAATCCACCGTTTAGTAGTCGAGGAGATTATTCATATTATGTTCTTCTTCGTCGGCCCATGGGAGATCTGTAGGGGGCTCTTCATAGTTACCGGGTACGACGGCTGTAGTATTATTTCTATAATCACCATCTTTATGGATGTAGCTGAACATATGTAGGCCTTTCAGATGGTGTGTATATTCCTTAGCAGCATCTAGGTGGTTAAGCCATGGTATTGCAAAAAGAGGAATTTTAGTATAAGTAAATATCCGAAGACAGCGTTCTTCTGCTAGTAGCCGGATATATCTCCGATTTCCAACTGGACTTTGCAGCTGGTGCAGATACTGTAGTGAGCGCATCATCTTCAGGGATTCTAATATATCTTCATTAATAAAATCTGTGAGGGCTGGAGAGAGTCTTGGACTGGATATTCTGCCATCCGGTAGTTTATTATCAGCTTCGTCTTGGTTTCTTCTGGATACCAGCCAGTTACAAAGCTTGGAATGACTGGGTGGAGATCCAGGTTAATAAAGCCATTGTTGGTATAGCCCATCCGAAGACACCTTAGTACAATATAGTGGAGTCTCCAGTAGGGTCGTAGTAATGCACAATCATAGCTGTCATGGACTATTATTCGGTTAACCATGCCAGCTTTCAGAAAGGTTTCCAACTTCATGGGGACACAATTCTGGATATGGTTGTCTTCCCAGGTACTCAAATCGATAGAGGCTGAGAAGTAGTCCATGCCTTTATGGCATGAGCAGTGAGAAAGGAGTTACAGATTAACACCCGTGTGTTGATCTCCTTTCGTAATATAAAATCGGGACAAGACCATTCCTAGTAGAGTCCTGCCAGTCTGAGCCATATCTCTGTAGTTCTGTTGAATGCAGATTAAGTCTGCCAACTCATCAACCATTATCTGAGAGAAAATCTCAAACTTGATACGGTGAGGAATATGTGGGGGAATCTCCACATATTGTTCAGCAGCTGTTTGCAGCAACGGCTTGGCTTGAGCAATTACTGCTTTATCTTCTTCCACCTATTTACTCAAAGTCTCATTCTCAACAGTGAGACGAGCAATTTTTGCTTCAGCTTGGTGGAGTTGTTGTAATAGCTGTGTGTTGTTATACACAGGTTTGAGGGAGAGCTTTTCTTCAAGTGCAGCAGCCATCCCTTGATAATGATCTGCCCTTTGGGTGTCAACAGAGAGTTTAGCAAAATAGGTAGCTAGGTTCTGGAGGGTGACAGCCTTGAATTTGTTATCCCTCTCAGTCCATAAGTGGTCAAGAAACCACTGTTGTTCAGAAGTCACCGAGTACTGGTGCTTGAATATCATGAAAGAAGAGGCCGGAAGAGATGCGGGACTCTGTCTCCTTGGAGCTTTTCCTCGGCCAGTGGATGATGATGGTCGGAACTCCATTTTTCTTTTTCCTATTTTATAATGTAGAAGATAAAAAGAGAAGAGTTAGATAATAACAACTCTTCTTATAAGGGTTATGCTTGTAATACTCATTACCACTAGTATGGTATTTTCTTACAGCTTGATATATATATAAGCTTATATTGCTTCGGTAATCTCATAGTAGCAAATTCCGTAAGTACAATCATTCCGCTCCACAAAATTGTGGGGTATGTTGTTACTGGGTATATAGCTCAAACATTCCTCTCCACAAAATTGTGGGGTATGTTGTAGCATTATATTTTTATAGGTCCAAACAATCCCTTCCACAGTATTGTGGGGTATGTTGTGACTATATATAAGATGATAAAGTATTCATCCATTTTTTATGCTGATTCTTTTGGGTTTCTTGTAATATTCTGGAAAGATAGTCAGCAGCTGTGTTATCTGTTCCTTTTATATGTTCAAATATTACTTTGTAATTTTGGTTTATTAATTTGTCTTGGAAATTTAACCATCTCCTTTGACTTATTCGTTTATCATTTCTTTTATTGTAATATTTCACAATAGCCTCACAGTCAGTACGAACTGTAATTTCATTTTTATTTAATAGAAATAATCTGAAGAAATTTAATGCATATATAACTGCTAATAATTCCTGATCAATACTTGAGGTAACATTTAATTCTTTAAATGTTCCACTCGCATATCTGCAAAGTTTCTCATTTTGTTTTAGAGCATATTTATGGGGTTTACTATATAATATAGCTCCCCACCCTGCTTCACTACCATCAGTTTCTACGATTAAATAGTCAGAATCTAACGGTAAAGTCATCATTGGAAGAGTCTTTACTCTTTCTTTTATTAATTGGATTAGTTTATAATCTTCAGGACTAAAATCTTTTCTTTCTGTTTTAGATAATTTTGAATATAGTGGTCCTATAAGTTTTGTTAAATCCTTAATAAAGGGTCTTGCATAATTTATTAATCCTAAAAATTTTTGCAAGTCTTTGGTGGTTTTTATTTCATTTGTATCGATTACCTTTTGGGTAATATGTGGTTGTAATTTAATATTTCCGTCTCTTAATTCTACTCCTAAAAATGAAATATTTTGTTTGAAGAATTCTGCTTTCTTGGTAGAAATTACTAGTCCATGTTTAATAAATTCAAGCAAAACTCTTTTTAAATGACCCGTGTGTTCCTGTTTATTTTTACTATGAACTAATATATCATCAATATATACACACACGAATTTTCTATATTCTTTGAATATATCATCCATTTTTCTCTGGAATATTCCAGGGGCATTTTTTAGTCCAAATGGCATAACAAGCCATTCATAATGTCCCAATGGGCATGTGAAGGCAGTCCATGGGATTGAATCTTTTTCCATCCTTATCTGTCAAAATCCACTTTTACAGTCAAATTTACTAAATATTTTACTGTTTTGGATGACGTTTATTAATTCTGTTTTATCAGGGATATCATACCCATCGTCTATGGTGTTATCATTTAATCTTCTATAGTCAATAACCATTCTGGTTTTCCCTCTGGCTTGTTCAGAATGTTTATTTACTATGAATGCAGGACTCCTATGTGGAGAATCTGATTTCCTAATGACCTTTAATTTTAAGAGTTCATTTATATGCATTTCAAACTCTTTTTTATTGTCATTGGTTGCTTCAATCTTTTTATTAGAAATTCTAAAATTAGGATTTTTTAGGACCAATTTACATTCTAATTTATTACGAGCCCAATGTGCTTGGGGATCCTCTCCAAAGATTCCATGTTTTTCTGCCCTAGATATAATATCATCTAGGTCTAGTATCCCTGTTTCGATCATGCTTACTAACAGATTAGGTTTAACAAACGTTTTACATGATCCTTTTATTTTACATTTACAATTATCTTTATAATTTTCTTCTATTTCAGATATTTCTATAATTTTTGCAACTCTTGCTTCCTTCTTTTCATGTGGATATGAAGGTGATAATAAGAAATTTATATTGTTTCGGGTAAATGTACATCCATGGGCATAATTTAGTAGGAAGTCTAATCCTAAAATAAATTTTGTAGTTTTTAATCTTAAAGGTCTTATACTAATATCTGTAGTTGGTTTTAAATATTCTTTTACTTCTTTTCCTTCTTCAGGATAAAATCCTATCCTGTATGGAGCTAATCTAGTGGTGTATGTATATATATGTCCTGTCATTGCTTCTGCAGAATATTGTCTTTCTACAGGGATGGGATTATGGAATTCTTCGGGAATCAAATCAGCAGAGATGATAGAGTTTGAGCTACCGCTATCAACAAGAGCTGTAACTTTGAGTTCCCAATTTTTAATTTTTATATAACATGGAATTTGGACAGTTGTAATTTTTGCAGATTTACTTGTCTTAGGGGAAATCATACTAATATTTACTCCTTCAAACAGTGTCAATTTTTCTTTACCATTAGTATTATGGATGACGGTTTTTAACAATTCTATTTGTCTTTGTAAGTCCTCCATTTTATTTTCGAGGCTTATTATTCTTAATTCTAGTATTTGTTCTCTTTCACTCTTCTTATTTACTATTTCGGGTTCAGATAATTCTACCCCACTTTCTTCTAGACAGAATCTACATACTTCTATCAAACAATTCTCACATTGATATCTTAAGCTAAGAGAATGGCATAAGTTGCATTTAGTACAAGGATGATCATTACTTCCCTTCTAATTAATCCATTGACATGCTATACACTTACCTAAAGGCATTTAAAGCTTCAGTGGTAAGATATGGGTTATCAAATATTTGTGTATAATAGTTTCTTTCCAGAAACTTTGGTTCAGTCATAGCACAAATATTATCCACTAATTCACCAGTTGTTTCTTCTTCAGAAGAACTATCTGATTCATTTGTTATTATTTCTTTAATACTATATATTGATTCATTGTCACTTACATATTCATCTACTTTAAGTAGGTCTTCATTAACACATTCTACTAACACGGATTCCATTGTATTAGTATTATATCTTTTTGGACATTCTTTCACAAGATGGTCCTGTTTCCCACAAACAAAACAGCTAAGTTTGTTTCGATAATTTCTATCTTTATTAAATTTCCTAACATGTTTGTCTTTTGATAAAAATGGATTTTTGGCTCCGCTTTTTGCCAAATAATATTTCTTCTTAGGGTATTGTTTAATTTGTTTCTTTTTAAAAGTTCTTTCTTTATTTCCATATCCTTGGGGTAAATATAATTTTTTGCAAAATCCATAATCTCCTTTTTTCCATTAGATTTACTAATATATTACTCTGTTCAATTTTTTGGTTAATTAATGTTGCCGGATTTTCCTCTTCTATTATGTTTTTCTTAAAATAAATATTACCATCTATATCTTGTATAAAACCATCATTTTCTTTTGTTATTCCTTCATCAATGGCTTCTTGTTCAGCAAGAAGCATATCATCATATGTAAGACCTAATTCTTTGGGGAAAATAATTCTACATTCTTCCATTTACAGGTTCTTCTGATATTTCTTCGTTATTAGAAGAAGTTGATGCTTCATTCTTATAATCGTCAAATTTAAAAGATATTCTACCTCCTATAGATTTATACATTTTTTGAGTCTGTGGTATTTTAATATTTGTTATGGGATTAAATACAGAAGTTACATCCCATTCTTTTCCTTCTAGTAATGAACTAGAAATTTCCATAGGGAAAATCATTTTAATTCCTTGGGATGCTATTCCGTCTACTATCCCTTGGATATTTAATTTGTATTGTGTGTCATTAGAGTCAGATAATTTTCCTATTAATCCCACAAATGCCATTAGATTGGACCGAGTAGGATTAAATGTCTCATATCCTTTAGATAAAAAGGATATTTGAATACGTTTTAAATCTGTTACTTGTATGGGGAAGTTTGGTGAATGATATACGAAGCCTATACAATTATTCATATCAACTTCCATTGTAGCTATAATAGATCTTTCAGGATCAGCAAAGCCTCTGTCCTGAAGTATTACCATAACTTTTGTTCCTAGGCCTTTTCTGTGTAAGCCTTTTAGTCCAATTATAATTAATCCTAAATGAGCATATTGTCTACCCATTTTCTGAATTTGTTCAATCGTTTCATTTTCTAGTAAGGGAAGAGTTACAGGTGCAGCTAATACTGTAAGATCTATTTCCCTTTGTGATCTTAGTAGTGAAGATGTTCGACTAAATCTTCCTATTCCACATAATCTTCTAGGGTTCATAAGGGATATTTCTCTATTAGAGAAAATCTCAGTATCTCTAGTTATGTCTGTCACTTCTTCTAGATGTCTAGATTGAAGGTTTCTTGGTCTCAAAAGTCTGTCAAGGAAAGAAGTAGGACTAGTTCCCACTTGCAGGCTTGGTTCTTGTCGAATTCTTGTCCCAATTCTACTAAAAGTAGGTTGGGCTTCGGTTATTTGTGTTTGTTCCGTCATTTTATTCTGGTTTGATATTTGTTCCAAAGATAATGGGTTCTAATGAAGGTTTCTTTTTATCCACTCTTAAATTTTGTACCATTGTTATAATTTTATCTAATTCGGTCTGGACATTAGATGAGGGTCCTTGTGTTATTTTTCCCATAATTGTATTTAATTTTGCATTAATGCTTATTAATAGGGAAATTATTGTATTATTTTGTGCTATAATAATTTTATCCTGTCCTATTGTTCCTTGTATGTCTGTCTGGGAAAAACCAATAGGCGGATGCGAATATTCCTCAGTATTCCTGAGGGCTGTTATATAGTCACCGCTTCCTTTAGTCATTTATATTGAGACTTATTCTTAATTTACTGAATTCATTTAGTATCTTATTTATTTCT